>NC_141896.1:17792835-19042835 GCF_030686135.1 Camelina sativa
CGATTTTTCGTAGCACCTTTTCGTAAAATTTTTGTTTTTTTGAAAGAAAAAAATTGAAACGGTTATATCTGTTCATTGTAGAGTTGTGTTTTTTCACTATATTTTATTTATATTTTTTTATCACAACTTCTCATTCTAATAGGTGTGTCTATTTAAATAGTCATGTCTTTTGAACTCTCTTTATATTTGTCTCTTCATTAGTAACTAACAAGCTCGTTGAAACAAATTTTTTTATTTTATGTTGAATCTAGATAATTGAATGTTAATATCTAATATTCAACGTTAATTTATAATCTAACTAAAATTTTAGAAATTGTTATAGTAATAGAGAAATTTAATACAACTTAATATAAAATGTACATTTGCATCTATTTATCATAACTTTTCTTTTAAAAATAGTTTAATAATTAAAAATAATAATAACAATCTGAATAAATGCGAACAACAGTTGCGAATTTTCGTAGTATTTTTTTGTTAAAATATTGTTTAAAAAAAAAAATCAAACAGTTGTATCTGTTCATTGTAGAGTTGTGTCTTTTCACTATATTTTATTCATATTTTTTCATCACAAATTTTCGTTCTAATAGGTGTGTCTATTATTCATGTCTTTTGAACTTTCTATATATTTGTCTCTTCATCAATAACTAACAAATAATTATTCGTTAAAACAAATTTTCCATTTTATATTGAATCTATATAATTTGGATATTAATATCTTATTCTCAACGTTATTCTATCTAAATTAAATTTTAGAAATGATTATAGCAATATAGAAATTTAATAAAACTTAATATAGAATTTATAGTTGCGTCTATATATCGTAATTTTTGTTAAAAACTATTTTCATTTATTTTATTTTATTATTAAAAGTTGTGTATTTGAATTTTAATTTATCGTTGATACAGTTTCACTCACTATTTAATATATTTTAATTATAAATTATTTAATAAAAAATTATATTTACTCATTACAACCATTAGTTCAATATTCTCAATTAGGATCACTTTGTCATAATGATTTTTTAATTGTAACTCTTTACCATAATTCTTCATAAAATATCTTATATATTTATAATACTTTAAACAATGTTTTTTGCAAAGTTGCATCTATTATAGATAATATTTTTTGTTATAAGTTTTCATTTTGATGGTTGTGTTTTTAGTAACAGTTTATGTTTAATATTTATGTATTCAAATTATTCTATTACATTCAAATGATTTTATAATGTATAATTTTAAATTTAAATTTTTATTTACTTTTTCTAAAATATTTCCCCCGCGACTAGGCATATCAATTAGGGCCAAAGCCCGCGGGCTGGCCCGGCCCGGCCCTGAAAAACAAAACACTGGGTTCAGGCTTAAAGATATATGTCCAGAAAAAATCGGGCCTTTCGGGCTCAGCCCGTTTGGGCTATAGAGTATTTCGGCCTTAGCCCGACCGGGCTCGGACCAGTCCGAAAAGTCCTTTAATAAATATATTTGTACCTTTTTGTTAATATTTTTGTTTAATTGCAATATCTGATTAATAATTTAGTGTATGTTGTAAAACACTTGATGGACTCTATCTGACCGGCCCATCTATTAGCCTTAGTAGTTTACAGTCCATTGTACTAAGGCCCATCGGCCATTACTTAAGCCCATTCGGCTATGTCCTTTACTTATGTCGGTTTGTACTTGGTCCCTATGGGAACCTATATATATGTAATCTCGGATTCATTATCAATAATAAGAACAAGAGCTTTAACCTAAATCTCTATTTACAACACGTTATCAGCACGATAGCCTCTAAACCCTAAAAACCCTAAAGGCAGCCGCCGATCTCTTCTTCTTCCCTAAAACCCTAAACCGCCTTCTTCTTCTTCTTCTACTTCTTCGAGATTCATCTTCTTTATCTCGAAGATCTCTTACTGATCCACGAGCATCCTTAGCTCGTGATCAAGTTTCTATCGATAACTTGATCGAGGTTCGTAGTTCGCGGAATTGGGGGTGAGTTCGAAGTGCGAAGCAAGGAGCAGTTCGTGAGGAGCTGTTCGAGAGAAGCTGATCGAGGGAAGCTGTTCGAGGAAGAGAGGAATTACCGAGGTCTTTAGCTCCCGGTTCATAACCAGTCAGAGATCCAATTCGGTGAAGGTAAACAAAAGTTCTAAACCTTCTTAAAACCCTATGAACGAATTTGGATTTAAGATTTATTAAAACCCTAAAAGAAAAACAAGTAAACAACCAACATAGACTAAGATCTCTAAAGCCTAAAACTTAAAAGTTGAATCATGTTTAGGTTGTTAGATTTCTTGAGAATTAAAACCAATTATCTCTTAAGATTAAAATTTGGTTGATTGCTTGTTGTGATGCATAAGAACCTAGAAATATTTGTTGAATTAAACTGTTCTAGGAAATTAAAAATTGATCATTCATGCATCATAAGGATTCGAGTAGGGTGTTAGAAAACAAATTGAACCATAGATTGTTCTTGTTAGATTCGGCTGCATAAACCCTAAGATCTCGAATTGAAACCCTAAAATCCGAAATAAAATATTAAGCTTTGCTAAGGAATTAAAACTTTAAAATTTCGGAATTAAGACTTGATTAGGATAAGTTCCTAATCTAAAATATAGTAATTATCCTAAAGCCTAAGATATTTCCTAAAACATAAATTTAGTAAATCTTAAACTAAAAGGAAACTTTAAGAAAAAGGAAATACTATCTAGGATTGTTGCATGCATTTGATTTTGTTGTCTTGCATGCATGAGGATTAAACCAAACGAAAATATACATAAAGGCATGGCATGGTCGGTCTCATTACCGCATGACCTAAGGCATGACCGGTCTCATTACCGCATGACCTGAATAAATGTTGCATGGTTCAGTCTCATATACCGCATGCTAACTATCGGTTGTCTATCTTTGCAGATGGCAAACCTCAAAAGCCTTGAATACCCAATCCTGCAAGCTTCTGGAAATAACTACTTGCAATGGGCAAATGACACTGAGATTTATCTCGAGTCAAACGGATTGGAAGAATGCCTTGACGAAACATTGGAGTGCGCTAAAAAGAAAAAGAGTAAGTGCCTCCAGCACATACATCATCACATTGCTGAGCCTCTTAAGAGCCAGTACCTCTTCCTAAAAGATCCTCTTGACCTTTGGAGACAGCTTAAACGCCGTTATGGGCACCAAAAGACGGTGCTCCTTCCAAAGGCAGAGTATGATTGGAAACACCTAAGGATCCAGGATTACAAATCCGTGGAAGAGTATAACTCTGAGCTTTTTAGGATTGTCTCACTCCTTAGGCTGTGTGGAAAAGAGGTAACTGAGAAGGAGCTGATTGAGAAGACTTTGTCTATCTTCAGCCCTAATAACCGAGTACTCCAGCAGCAATATCGGCACCAAAAACTTGCCGATTATGGGGAACTCATTGAGTGTTTACTGCTCGCTGAGCAGAATGATGAATTGCTGATGATGAACAGTGCTATGAGACCTCCTGGTACAGCCCCATTACCGGAGGCAAACAAGGTTGATTTGGGTAAGAAAGTTGCTGCAGAGGCCAAAGAGCCTAAAGAACCTCTAGAGGCCAACTACGTCCACAGAGAAAGACACTACGGCCAAGGCCGTGGTGGCAGAGGACATGGTGGCCGAGGAGGCCGAGGAGGCCGCGGACGTGGTGGTAGAGGCCGTGGGTCTTTTAAACCACACGCCAAGGCCAAATCGGCCTGTAACCGATGTGGTATGACAAACCACTGGTACAAGAACTGCAGAACTGCCAAACACCTGGTTGAGGCATACCAAGAAATTTTAAAGAAGAAACCCGAGGCTAATCTAGTGCACCTCGATGATGAAGGAGACTTTGATCATGAGAAGGACGACTTGCTAGATTATGAGACTTCCGATTGCCTTAAAGATTTAGATTGAATTTCGTTTTTATTTTGGTTTAATTCCTATGCTTTCTATGATTTAAATTTCTTGTAATGGATAATTGCTTTGATTTATGCAATGGATTTTATTTTATAAAACTTGTCTCGTAAAATACAAATTATTGTCCTCTTAATAGAAATGGCCGAGGACTTGAGTGAACTAGTGGTGGACAGTGGATCCAGCCACACTATACTAAGAGACAAAAGATATTTCATAAACCTTAAAATGAAAAGTGCAAATGTTAGTACAATTGCGGGTATAGCAAACATGATAGAAGGCTACGGCCAGGCTCACATTTTGTTACCTAAGGGTACACATATTGAAATAAGTGATGCCTTATTCTCACCCAGCTCTAAGAGAAACTTATTGAGCTTTAAAGATATAAGACTAATGGTTTCCATGTTGAAACCAAGGGTGAAGGATCTAAAGAGTTCCTATACATTACAGAAAATGTAAATGGACAAAAGAAGATCCTAGAGACTATACCTGCACTAGCCACTGGTTTATACCATGCTAAGATCAATATGATAGAAGCTAACCTAGCAAAGCACAAAATGTTCAACGAACAATTCACTCTATGGCATGACCGGCTTGGCCACCCGGGTCAGAACATGATGCGTAAATTAATCCAGAGTTCAAAAGGGCACAACCTCAAAGAAAGAAAAGTTTTCCCTAAAAATGCAACTTGTGTAGCATGTGCACAAGGGAAACTTATTGTAAGACCCTCACCAGTAAAAGTCACAAGAGAAACTTTAAATTTTCTGGAAAGGATACAAGGTGACATATGTGGACCAATACACCCACCAAGTGGGACTTTTAGATATTTCATGGTGATGATAGATGCATCAACCAGATGGTCTCATGTATGCTTGTTATCCACAAGAAACTTAGCCTTTGCTAAGATGTTGGCTCAAATCATCAGATTAAGAGCACATTTTCCGGACTTTCCACTTAAGACTATACGTCTAGATAATGCTGGTGAATTTACATCCCAAGCGTTTAATGATTACTGTATGTCCATGGGGGTGAGTGTGGAACATCCTGTGGCACATGTCCATACACAAAACGGATTAGCTGAATCCTTCATTAAACGTATACAAATGATAGCTCGACCATTATTAATGCGATCGAAGCTTCCCGTGTCAGCTTGGGGACACGCGGTCTTACATGCAGCAGAACTCATACGCATTAGGCCATCTAGTGAACACAAATATTCACCATCCCAACTATTAACGGGTCAAGAGCCAGACTTGTCCCATCTCAAAACATTTGGTTGTGCCGTATATATACCAATTGCTCCACCACAGAGAACAAAAATGGGACCTCAAAGGAGGATGGGAATATATGTTGGATATGACTCTCCCACAATCATAAGGTATCTCGAGCCACTCACAGGAGATTTATTTAAGGCCAGATACGCGGACTGTCAGTTCATTGAGTCTGAATTCCCTACATTAGGGGGAGAGTCTAACAAGCTGGTCAAGGAAATCACATGGAATCAAACATCCTTAAATTGGCAAGATCCTCGCACACACGCATGTGATGCAGAAGTACAGAAAATAATTCATTTACAGCAGGTAGCTAATCAATTGCCAGATTCCTTTGCTGACCCAAAGAGAGTAACAAAATCGTACATACCAGCTTGTAATGCACCAGTACGTATTGATGTTCACAAGGAACACAATAACCAAGTTGCTACAGAGTCTAAGCCACGTTTGAAACGGGGTAGACCAGTAGGTTCCAAAGATAAGAATCCTCGGAAGAGTAAAAGAGGTGCAAATCAGACCGAGGCTATAGGGATTATAGAACAACCAGACGTTGTCACAGAAACTCCTAAGGTATCAAATGAGGCTCAGGACACTGAGACCCAAGAACCTGAAGGAATTGACAACAATGAGATCTCGATAAACTATATTATGTCTGGTATACAATGGAACCGAAAAGATGTCGACATTGATGATATATTTGCATACAAGGTAGCACTTGAAATAAATGAGGATCTAGAACCCACATCTATATTAGAGTGCACTCAAAGTAAAGATTGGCTTAAATGGAAAGAAGCCATTGATGTGGAGTTAAACTCTTTAAAGAAGAGAAGTGTGTTTGGTCCGATCATAAGGACAACACCTAAAATCAAACCAGTTGGACACAAGTGGGTCTTTATAAGGAAAAGAAATGAGAAGAATGAAATTGTGAGATACAAAGCACGGCTTGTAGCACAAGGATTCTCTCAAAGACCCGGCATAGATTATTAGGAGACATACTCCCCTGTGATGGATGCAACGACTTTTAGGTATCTAATAAGTCTGGTTGTAAGAGAAAAACTGGATTTGCGGTTAATGGATGTTGTAACTGCATACTTGTATGGTCCACTGGATAATGAGATTTATATGAGATTACCAGAGGGTATAGAACACAAGAAAAGTGGTTCTAGAGACCAATACTGCATAAGGCTAGACAAATCGCTTTATGGAGTGAAACAGAGTGGTCGAATGTGGTACAATAGACTTAGTGACTATTTGACCAAGGAAGGTTATAAGAATGACCCGATCAGTCCATGTATATTCATAAAGAAGTTTGCAAACAAAGGATTTGTGATAATAGCAGTATATGTGGATGACTTGAACATCCTTGGAACCTCTGGGAAAATCGCCCAAACAGTCGAATATCTTAAGAAAGAATTCGAAATGAAAGACCTAGGCAAAACAAAATTCTGTTTGGGGTTACAGCTTGAGTACAGAAATAATGGAATCCTTGTGCATCAAAAGGCATATACAGAAAAGGTACTCAAGAGATTTAATATGGAGCAAGCTCACTCATTGACTAGCCCAATGGTTGTGAGAAGTACAAAAGTGGATAAAGATCCATTTGCTCCTAAGAAGGACAATGAAGAAATTCTTGGTCCTGAAGTGCCTTACCTCAGTGCTATAGGAGCGTTAATGTTCTTGGCTAGTCACACTAGGCCAGATATCAGCTTTGCCGTGAACCTCCTAGCAAGATATAGTTCTTGTCCGACCAAAAGGCACTGGAGTGGTATTAAACATGTTCTGCGTTACCTTCAGGGAACGACAGACTTTGGTCTTTACTTTACTAACTATAACAAAGATGGTTTAGTTGGTTTTGCTGATGCAGGTTATCTATCCGATCCACACAATGGTAAATCACAAACAGGTTATGTGTTTACGCACGGCGGTACAGCGATCTCTTAGCGTTCCATGAAGCAGACTTTGGTTGCCACATCTTCAAATCACGCGGAGATCCTTGCCATACATGAAGCCGGCCGTGAGTGTGTTTGGTTGCGGTCTATGACTCAGCATATACGGACGGATAGCGGATTAGAAGACAACAAGGAAGCCACGGTCATCTATGAAGACAATACAGCCTGCATCGCACAACTCAAAGATGGTTACATCAAGGGAGATCGGACGAAGCACATACTGCCAAAGTTCTTTCACACACATGAACTACAAAAGGCCGGAGAAGTTCAAGTGGTACAAGTCCAATCATGCGACAACTCAGCCGATCTCTTCACCAAGGCACTACCGACTACAACTTTCAGGAAGCTCACGCACCAGATTGGAATGCGGAGGCTCAAGGACTTAGAGTGATGCTTGGAACAGGGGGAGCAATGTGTGCTGTACTCTTTTTCCTTCACCAAGGTTTTGTCCCAATGGGTTTTCCTGGTAAGGTTTTAATGAGGCAGCATCCCCTTAACACATTGCAGCGATCTCATCCTCGCATAGGCACGGTCATCTCGTCCAAGGGGGAGTGTTGTAAAACACTTGATGGACTCTATCTGACCGGCCCATCTATTAGCCTTAGTAGTCTACAGTCCATTGTACTAAGGCCCATCGGCCATTACTTAAGCCCATTCGGCTATGTCCTTTACTTATGTCGGTTTGTACTTGGTCCCTATGGGAACCTATATATATGTAATCTCGGATTCATTATCAATAATAAGAACAAGAGCTTTAACCTAAATCTCTATTTACAACAGTGTAAATAAAGTTTTAAACTCTAATCCTAGTTTTCATATTTACTCAATAACCATATTTTATACTATAAATTTTTTATTAATGATATTTTATATGAATTATATATTGGTTTATTTGATTAAAATATCGAAATTTTATTTAGTTTTAAACAATTTCTATTAAATTAAGTTGGTTGTAGTGAATATAGATGAGTTATTAAATTTTTGATTGATTTGTTTTATAATGCACCTTCAAACACTGCTTTTTAAGGCTTATAAGTTTGAATATTTGATCGATAAGATAAGCCCGGAAAAGCCCGAAAAGTCTTGTAGCCCTGTTAGGGCCGAGCTCGGGCTTTGAAATATAGGCTCGGAAATATTTCGGGCAGGGCCGGACCAGGTTCAAATATATGCAGACTTTACGGGTTTCGGGCCGGGCCGGGCCGGGCCAGCCCGATTGACACCCCTACCCGTGACATCGCGGGGGGTCTGAGTCCTAGTAATAATAATATATATTCATTTTTTTGGAATTGGAAAAAGGAAAGGATTAGTAAAGTTAATATCATAATAATAATGAATTATTGAACTGTCAATCACTATAGTCATTTCATAAATCCAAGTAGCCTGAATTGAAAACAAAGACAGTTTCATTTTTCTAAAAGCCATTAGTATTTTTATTGGATCTTATTGGTAACGTAGCCAAAACTGTATAAAAAACTGTAAATTTTTAATAAAAGTTTTGGTAAAGTTTTTGTGATTGGTAAAAATTGAAAGCCGTACCATTTGTAAAACTTTGTTTTGGTTACCAATCAAACCCAATTATTTGGTTGAATACATCAAATTCAAAACTTATACAAAAAAAGTCAAATAAATAACCAAAACCCAAAATAAAAACTAAAAAAAAAAACTAAATTTTCACAAAAAGAAAAAAAGGGCAAAACAAGAAAACGACAGCTCTGGTATGATTGGAACAAAATTAATGACTTGTAAGTTAACAGATAAGAAGAATGGTGTAGAAAGAAAGAAAAGAAGATAAGAGAAAAGACCCCAACTCTCTCACGCCGCGTCATTACTGAGAGACCTACTTACTCGCCATATCCCTCGCGTATCAACAACGCGTCTTCCTTTATTTTACTTCGTCCTTTGCTTTTTCCGTTATCCAAAACAACACGATTCACGACGCCTTCTCCTTTTGCATTTCTTTTCACAAAATTCGAGGAACAACTTTTTCATAAATTTCAGTCCTTTTTTCTCTGTGTGTGTGTTTGTGTAAGAGAGATTGTTAGTTATCGTATTTTGTAAGGCAATCTCCATTAACAGCACACCTTTGTTCTTCTTCTTCTTCTTCTACCCAATCAATTCTGCCGGCTGTTTTTGTTTTTGTTTTTCTTTTTTATCTCCTCGCCTCGGTTTTAGCAAAACACCCTTCTTTTTTTAGTTATCTTCTTCCTCAAGCAAATTCTTTTCTTCTGTGATCTTTTTTGGAGATTAAACACAAAAAAAAGTTGGGATTTTTTTTTTCATTTCTTGTTTGAGGTTGTGATGATGAGAAGGGGGGAGCGAGATCAGCAGCACCAATCTAGGGTTTTTTACGATCTATCTTCTCTTGTTTTGAATCTTCTCCGTTCACCTCCTATGCCTATATCTTTCCCCGACGATCAGTTCTCCGATCCGCCTCCTCGTAGAATTCGTCCTCGTCCTCCTCATACCTCTTTGCATCATCGTTTCTCGTCGTCGTCTCCTTCGTTGGCCCATATTTCACCGTCTGGGTTCGCGTCTTTGCTGCTTGGTATATCTGTGGCTCTTATGCTTTGTGGATCTGTTACTTTCTTCATCGGGTTTCTTTTGTTGCCTTGGGTTCTCGCTCTTATCATGGTTTTCTATGTCGCTGGGATCGTCTCCGCCATTTCCATGGTTGGGAGGTCCATTCTCTGTTACGTCTTGACCCCTCCATCTCCCTCCGGAAAGGAGATTTCTGGTAATTACTTCTTTTAGCCTTAAATTTATCACAATTGGTGTCGGATCTGTTTAGATATATCATTCAAAGATTTGCTTCTTGATCATCTTTATATGTTTCCACTGGCGGGTTTTGGTTAGAAATGGAGGTTTGAATTAGGGTTCTTTAAGGTTTTTAAATATAAGAACACAGATGTCATGTTCTGTTTTGATTGAAATGATCTTGTTCTTTGTTTCATCTTTTGGATTATGACTGTTTTTCTGTATTGTGCCCATTACATTTTCACCTTACTTTTCTCGTTCGTGTGCTTGATGTCTTCTTATGAAAACTAAACCTATGTGTTGTTAATAAGCAGATTCATCTTCTTCTTGCAATAATGTTTGTTTTTGACATATGATTTGGCAGATTGGAAGCTTTTGTGAAGTGACAAACCAAAAAACAAAAACAAAAAAACAGAGCAAGGCAGAACAAAAAGAAGGAGAAGAAGAAGGGGATTTGATTATATAACCTTATATATCCAATAGAGAGTTTCTATATGTTCTTTATGTTGTATTTTGGAGGTTGGGGGAAAATCATGTGGATATTGGGGGGGGGGGGGGGGGGGGGGAAGTTTTATAATTTTACTTATCAAAAGAGAATTTTCTATTTTACTTTTAGAGATAGAGAAGGCTTCTGATATTTGTGTGTGTGTTTTAATGGATATGGGGTTCTTTTTATGTAACATTATTTCTTAAAGCATACAAAGATTTTAGGATTTCTACTGCCTCCTTTTCTTTGCTTGTTTATGACACAGTTCTCTCTATACGTTGGTGATCCTCTTTAAATCTTGTTCTATCATTTAATCAATTTCTGCTTCTGTCCTCGATAAATACTTCTTGTTTTTCATTATTCTTGATCTCTTCTAGGTGTTCCAATTATAGTCCTTGCAGCTAGATGATTGGTTTTTTGGTTCTCTACTTATGGGCAGGCAGAGTATTCAAATCAGATAAAGAAAAGTAGGGCTAGAAGAGTTTTATAATCTTTTGGCAGAGGTTTACTGGAAACAGAAAGCGTTTCAAGTTACGAGCTTGTCTTTTCATTCTTCTCTATAACTCTCTGTTTTTGTTAAAATCTTCTTTTTGTGTGTGTGCGTGCGCGTGTGAGTGAATTCCCGATAGAGAAAGAATCTGAATTATAACTACATTATTACATGTTGAATACTACTAGTATTTAAATGTCCTACGCTATTGCGCATCTCAATATAGCTCTATTTCTTTGGTAGTGGAGGTGCCGTGCCGTCAATTGATGTCACGTGTCCTGTCCTGACTTACGTTGTCAATACAAAACAAAAGGGTCCCAAAAACAAAAAAAAAAGTCTCTCTCTCTACCTAAAAATAAAATAGAGAGAACTGTAAGCAACAAACATCGTCTTTGTTGGAGATAGGCGAGATAGCGGCGGAGAGGTTGGAGGAGAAGAAGGGTTTGTCATCTGTGAAATGGAGTCGAGTGACGATGTGGAGAATCTGAGTAAAGCCATCGAGAAGCTTCTTGATGAGAAGAGGAAGAGAGAAGCTTCTGGTGACTCATTTATCGAAGACGACGACGATCAGCTTTTGCTCTCTCGGCTTATCTCTCAGGTACACTTCTTCGTTTCTTTCCCCCTTGGAGCTCTGTTTTTCTCCTTTCTTGATTTATCTGATATGTTTGTGCCCAATCAACTTTTCTGGGTATAAAGATTGAATCATATCACTATTTGAGAATATACTATTATACCAACGAATCTTGTGTGATGATTGCTTTGATTTGATTGAAATATGATTGGTCTGATCTTACTCGTGAATCAGACAGATACAACTTGTTTGTCTTTTTGTTGTAAGCCTATCACCACAAGCTCCAATTTGTTTGGGTTGGATCAGTAAAATGATGATTTAATTATTAGTGTGTCCTGGCAATGTGTAACACTGAACGTAGATCTTGTCAACATGATTGTGTTAGTTTCTGTTTCATGTCCTGTCTAGGGATGAGTTGATGACCTTATTCCCATTTCAGGGCTGATGCTAATTTTTGTTTGTAACTTAGTTGGAATCACCGAGGATGAAGGGCAAAACTCATAAGACAGCCAAAGAAGAAGAGGAAGAAAAAGAACGATCTTCAGATTCTTCACCATCCAAAGGAAAACACGAGGGGAAGAAACATTTGGAAGAGAGTATAGAAGAATTAGCTAAAGACATCAAGAAGGTGCAGAGGCAGAACAAAATTACGCATATACTGATCTCGGCTATGATCGTCCTGACATTGACTTGGCAGCTCTCTGAGTACTCGATGATTTTCATGTTGAAAGATAGGATTAGCCACCCTGTCAGATCCATCGGGGGTATGCTTAATGGGATGTTCAAAGGTAAGATACGTCCACTCAAGAACCCACTCACGGGGACTTCCACTTCCAAGGAGCAAAACAACCATGGGAATGGAACAGACAGTGGACCTCATGTTCAAGTGCCCGAGCTGTTGCGAGAATTTGGTTTCGATGATGATGACGAATAATAATAGCTTTCGTTCGGTGATTCTATAATACAATTGTTACTTTTGTACGGTCGTCGTGATGGAAAAGAAAAGAATAGTAGTTTGATCATATGAAAAAGGGTTTCAAAAGGGAACCATATTCCAAAATAAACATTTTTTTTTATCCTTTAAAAAGTGCTTACTAAATCATGGATCAATGCCCGAAAACAAATAGAGTAATCTCAACCAAAGTAACAAAGGAGCTCCATTGATTTAAAATATATAAAAAAAAAACAGACAGCAAACCACGAGAAAATAAGCTTCATGTTCCAAATCTAAAACCAACTCACACCCCAAACTTCCATCAGTCTTCTTTTTTTGCTTGTCATCATGGTGCGAATATACCCCCTTGCACCTGATCCCTCAGGCATAGTTCAACCTGAATATATCATTGAACACGTAGTAGGTTCCCTGATTCGATATCAAATGGAACATCTGTGCACAAAAAGACAGGCGAGTCAAGAACCAGGCAAAATCCAAACAACAAACTATGCTACTTTTATAAAAGAATCCAATGCGTGATTCGCAATATGAGAGATGCATATATATATATATATAGCTCTCAAGTTGATATGAATTCATCCCACTTAATTCGATGCATAGATTCCACTAGTTTGACGTTCACACAAAAAAATTGATAACAAAGACACAAGTAGTACCCTTAAAAGTTAAAGAACTAAGAGGCAATGATACAAACATATTATTTTGCTTCCTATTAAACAAATCTAGTAAACAGCCTTCAAAACTGAAAAAAAAAACCAGAAACAAAGTCTACATCAGCAGATGATTGATACACACACCACAAGCAACACAGAAGTATATAGAATTGAGACATTTTTAATCTTAATGCGGTATATCAAAAAGACTACAAGATCACATATACAAAATAGTTGAGAAAAAAAACACTATTCCGATGCTACGTTCACGAAGCAGAAGGAGAGTGGAAATCTGAAATGCCAGAAAGAGATGACTCAAGATAACATGTACACAAAACCTTGGGAAAAAATAAAAAAAAACTCTGAACCTTTTTAACCTACACACGGATCTATCACTAAATGCATCAAAGAGGGTACAAAATTGCGAGACAACTCCAGATCGTTGAAGCTTCTAATGACCTAACTAACAGGCACATAAATATATATATATATATATAAATAAATCTAAAAGAAACGCACAATTTAAAACCCTAAGACCCTACCGTACATGATGGAGGAAACAAGTGATAAAGAGAATTTTAAGGGGGGGAAACCTGGCTGAACTTGAGAGCGTGCTGTTCGCCAGCGAGCTGAAGGTTACCGGAGACAAAGACGAGCATACCGCCGGCGGGACCAGAAGGCTGACAATCGACGGTGGTGATGTTGTGCTTACACTGATTGAAAGGGAGGCTGGTGAGCTTAGCGACGATGTTCTGAGAGCCCTGGATCTTCTGGCCTTCGAAGGTCAACATGGATCCTTCTTGGTACAGAGAAACCAAACCTGGACGATTCCCATCGAAGGTCGAGTAGTAGTGCTCAACGAAAGCCTTTGCAACTGCGTCTGGATCCATCCCTCCTTCTCTCCGTCTGCCTTTGTTTTTGATTTGATTGATTGATCCTTTTGCTCTCTATCTACCGTCGTGCTTTCAAGAGGAGATGATGACCGAGACCAGAGGAGGGGGTGAGAGATAACTACAACTGCAAAAACAATTGTACGGAACAGACCAATTAGAAAAAAAAGAGGATACTTTTAAATGGGCCTTCGAACTCATAATAGTTTGGCCCATTAATATAATATATGAGAGAGAGAGAGAGAGAAAGAGATTGGGGGGGGGGGGAAGTAAAAAAGGATTCATCATGAATCATGATGGGTGAGAGAACAACCGTTGATTGGTGTCTTTCAAGCAATCCCATTTTTAGAATAAAATTTCTATTAGCAATTTTTTGGCCAATAATTAGAAACAAATGAAAAAATGATTATAAATTTAAAAATACTGAACGAGATGTATTCAACTTAACATTTAAAAAAATTTATATAAAATTTACAAATCTTATATTTTTCAGTCATGGATTTTACAAAGTCTTCACATAATGATTTAAAAATCTACCTTAAAATTCATTATTATTCAAAACAGTTTGTAGATTTGAATTTTAATAAAAGCTACCTTATTGTTGAGTAGTATACATGAGGCGCTATCAAAGCTTTCGTCATGGAGAGCTTATACAGTTGCGAGTACTGTAAACACAGTGGCTTCGGCGATCGCAAAGAGTGTTATAAAAAATGGTAGATTCTAGTTTTATCTTTCACTTGGAGGGCCTTATTGGTTTCATAATCAAGTGAGAGCTGAGGCGTTTTAATTGTTTCAGTTTTGTGTTTTTCTTTCCTTGTTCAAACATTTTTCTTATGTTCTATCAGACGACAAAAAAAAAAAATTTGGGATTTTGGAAGATTTATTTAGTTAAAAATACAAAAATCTAAGAGGGAGGGGGGTATTCAACTTAGATTTTAAAAAATTTGGTAGGATTTTAATATTTTAGGACTTTGAAAAATTTAGGGGAGTTTTTAGGAGATTTAGTTGTGTTTTAGAGTTTTTATATTTTTTTTAAAAAAGAAAATGAAATGGATTCTACAAGATTTGATTGTTAATTTTGCGTGATTTTAACATATTGTCACAAACCATGCAAATGCTTGCTGTATTTGAATAACTACAAAAGGAATATAATAATTAGTCCAGAGAAATATGTAAAGCTATCTTAATATTGAATCGTGAAGCAAATAAAATGTAAAGCTAATCACAAGATAAAATAAGACAAGCCTGTGTCTAGATGTATTTCCCGCACCTCAACTTCACACAGACTGCAATAAAACATCCCCTCTTCGCTTATCTGCTCAGAATATTCATCCTTACTCATTTTTTAGTTGATTTTTTATTTGAGAAATTGATAAAATACAAAATACCAATTCTAGAAATTGACAACTAAGAGGGAGAAGAGAGAGAGAGCTTACCGAATAGAGATGATGGTGGGCTGATTCACAGGAAGAGACAAAGCTTCAAGTTCACCGGTGGAGAAGGTGAGGTGGCCGGTGATCGTCGGTGTTTTTTGGTTTAGAGCTGTCGTAGATTTTTTTTTTTTTAATGAAATCTTTAAAAATTCTACTTCAAAAGGTATGATTTTGAGATGATATTTTTTAACTAGAAAACAAAAAATAAGTCTTGTAGAATCATTCAAAATCTCACTTTTTAAAAAGTTGTGATATTTTGAATAACAATATATTTCAAGTAAGTTTTATAAATAACTGAATGAATAACAAGAGATTTTAGACTGTATTAAATGATTTTAAATAAATTCTAGTTGAATAACATAGGATTTTAAAAGATTTTTGAAAATCATCAAAAATCATCAATTGAATAACAAGTGATTTTAATAATACTCTAGAATCTTTTAAAATATCAGTTGATTACCTCCTCTAAATTTCATAGTTTTATATAGGATTTTAACGAATTTTACACTAAATTATATATCAAACTAAAATCATTTGAAATATGAGATTGAATATGTCTCCGAAAAAATGTTTAAGCTTTCAGATATTATCAACACGTGTAAAAACAGATGACGTTCACCTAAGGAAATAATTTTCTATAGATATATATTTTAGTTTGGCAAAAAGAAGTGTATATTGAAATTGGAAAAAAACCGAGTTTTATTTGACTTGTATTAGAGGAGGGAGGTTACTTGTATAATACTTTAGTGTTGTTTAGTTTTTGTCACTTTACCAACTACTGCACCTCCCAATTTTTTTTGCGTAATAAATTCTTCTAACCCGCCTTTTTTTAATTAATTTTAATTTTAAGTTTTATTATTGGAGGGTGAGGAGAAGTGAGACCATATATGCCTTTGTTCCCTTCTCGTGGGCCCCTCCTTTTTTTAGCTTTTTTTTTTTTTGCCTGCGCCGTTTAGTTATTTTTTATCCATCATTTAAGGGGTTATTGGTTTGGGATTTAAGGAGAATTTTAATGACTTTAAAAGTTATGTAAAATATGTTGTTATTCAATCAAGACTTTTTAAAACTTTTTTAAAATTTGGTGTTATTGGTTGTGGATTTATAAAAAGTTATCTAAAATCTTGATAAATCTAGTGTTATTGGATTAAGAGTTTTATAAAGTCATCAAAAGTTTTATGTTATTCAAGTAAAACAAATGAATCTTGGATTGTTAATGAATTCAAATTTTATGTTATTGGTTTAGGATTTTATATCATTTTCTTTATGAAAACTCTTTCATCAAATAGAGAGATTGTCTATGTCCATGACTTTTTTTTTGTGTGCACTTCGTGAAACAGAGAGGTAAATGTATAATATATTCATCTCTCGCTCTTTCTCTCAACTTTCACTTCGAGTACCCTCTCTCTCATCTTCTTTCTTTATCTCTCTTTCTTCTGTGTGTGTGTGTGCATGTTTGTTTACGTAAGGATCATGACACCCATTTTGTATATAATAATGAGACACACAATCAATTTATGCAATTTATATAGATCAGAGAAGAAGAGAGCCTCCGTTTATGGCTACCACCACCGTCGTGTGTGGCGATGTTGAAGGTTGCGATGTCGAGAGAAGAACCCTGAACACAAAGAGATTTTTTTTTTTTTTTTCACAGAAGTGTTGAATCAAAAGAATATTGTGCAATATTTGTTGCAAAAATTTACAAGATTTTATAAGAGATTTTACAAGATTAGGAAAAACAAATCAGCAAAATTTTAAAAAACTTTCTAAACAATCAATAAGAATCCTCAACTTTATACTTTCCATGATTTTATTTAAAGTCATTAAACTCTCTTAAAATCTCAAACCAATACCTCCCCCTTAGTGTATATTTTTATGTACTTATTACTCTCTCCGTTTTACAAAGAGTGTCACTCTGACACTTTTCACACAAATTAAGAAAACACTGAAATATACATATATGCCCTTATTTAATAAGTATGTGTTATTAATGGTAATATTAATGAGGTATGTATTTTTTAACTAGACCACACACACACAAAAACAAGAATCAGATGATTAAAACAAACTTGAAAAGAATCTCAACTTGAAGATTTCCTTCTAGAATCGAGTTCTTAATATCATCATCAGGATTTTTTTGTTAAAAATGAAGTATATGTATTTATTTAGTATCATATGCTAAAAGATTAAATTAAAAATATATAAAAATTGGAAGTTAAGAATGAAATAAATAAAAAAGAAAAGATATAAACAATAATATCAGATAATAGAGAGAGAGAGAGAGAAGGAAGAAGCAGACATTTGTCTTCCACCATATTCTTCTCATCTTTTTTTCTTTTATTTTCCGATGATAGATTCTTCTTTCTTCTGCTTCTGCTTCTGCTCCTCCTTTGTTGTTGTTAGTTTCTTTCTTTTCTCCCATTAGATAATCCACTCAAAACTCTCTCCTCCTCCAGCTTCCTATTTCCTCACTTTCTAGCCACTTTATTCCGCTCTTTCACTTCTTCATTTCTCTCATCATCCTCATCATCATCACACTCTAGATTTCTCTTGGAACCAAACTCGTTGCGAATTATATACTAGTACGAACTAGCTGTTGTGTTTTTTTTTTTTAAGTTTCCTGTTTTGGATTTCGAGGAATCTCACTTTGGGACTTTAACTCCCTGTTTCAAAGTTTCTACCTTTCTTTTTGTTTTGTTTTCTTCCTCTTATCTTTCGTCATCTTTGATTAAGTAGTAACCTCCTTTGATCTAAGCCCTTTGGAGGTTGTCTAATCTGACACGTTCCTCTGTCTTCTTTTTTCCTCTCTTCTTGTTTCTGGGAAGCCTCTTCAAAGGGATAACACACAAAAAAAATAAAAATAATTGCTTTTGGATTTTCTTGATTCTCTCTGATTCGTCCCCTTTTGTACAGGGTTATTTTTTTGTTTGGTTCTGGTTGTGGGGGGAGCTTCTCTTAGTTGAATTGAGTTTGTAAAAATCACTCTGTTTCTTTTTTTTTTGGGGGTTGATCCTGTTTTCAAGTAGTGGATGAGTTTGTTCCATGTACTAGGGTTTGGTGTCAAGATTGGGCATCTCTTCTGGATGCTATGCTGCTGGTTCGTTTCTTGGTTCGTTGATAATGGGATCGAGGACAACAACAACAACAAGTCTGGTCTTCTAGTTGGCTCTGTCGGTGATCTTGAGAAGACGAACAAGATGACTACCTTGAAGAAGAAGAACTTCTTTAATAGGATCTCCACTTGCGGACTCAAGATCCCCAGCTTCTCTTATCAGTTTCTTGGCTCTGTTAAATTCAACAAGACTTGGTGGAGGAAGCTTGTCGTCGCTTGGGTCGTCTTCTGGCTCTTGGTCTCTATTTGGACCTTCTGGTACTTTAGCTCTCAAGCTATGGAGAAGAGGAAAGAGACTCTTACTAGTATGTGCGATGAGAGGGCTCGTATGCTTCAGGATCAGTTCAACGTTAGCATGAATCATGTTCAAGCCATGTCTATCTTGATTTCCACCTTCCACCATGGCAAGATTCCTTCTGCTATTGATCAGGTATATTCTTCATTTCCCATTTGCTTAATTGTCTTCCGTTCCTGTTTTGATTGTGTTACCATATCATCCTCTGGGAATTTTTTTGATTGATGCCTGAGATCTAGTCTTGCTTGTAGAACATAGGTTGTTCCTACGGTGGTGTAGTCTATGAACCATCCTTGGATAATTAATTTGACACGTACCTTTATAAAAAGGAAGTTTTTTCATTCAGTTAATATTACAACTTTGCAGATTTGTTGCTAAGATAAGTCTTGGTATTTAGCTGACACTTGGTAGCTTGATTCCTGTCTTGTTGAGTATTAGTGAACAACATATTAACCATCAATAAAATTTGTGTAGAGGACATTCTCCGAGTACACTGATAGAACTTCCTTTGAGAGGCCTCTTACGAGCGGGGTCGCATATGCTGTGAGAGTGCTCCATTCAGAGAGGGAAGAATTTGAGAGGCAACAAGGTTGGACTATTCGGAGGATGGATTCTCTTGAGCAAAATCCAGTTCACAAGGATGAATATGACCCGGAAGCTTTGGAACCATCCCCTGTTCAAGAGGAGTATGCTCCAGTCATCTTTGCTCAGGACACTGTTTCTCATGTAGTTTCTCTCGATATGCTGTCTGGGAAAGTAAGCTCCATCACTAGTTCTAATTTTACTGTTTTAATGTAGTTCACAGTTATGGTCTACACTCACTACCCGGTGTATGCTGCCAACATAGCTAGTTCATATTTCAATCTCTGCTTACTGATTAAGTTGGTGTGGTCATTTTAGGTACAGTTTAGAGCACTACTTTAACTGATATATAATCTCGCTGAATTCTTCTTGACAGGAAGACCGCGAAAATGTGTTGCGGGCGAGGAGATCAGGGAAAGGGGTTTTGACAGCTCCTTTTCCATTGATAAAGACAAATAGACTTGGGGTTATCCTGACATTTGCAGTCTACAAGAGAGATCTTCCTTCAAATGCAACGCCAAAAGAGAGAATTGAGGCTACTAATGGGTGTGTGTGTACCATAGGCGTCTAAATAAATAGTTGGAGTTAGATATTTCATGCGAAACACACAAAAGATTAACAGATATCATTTTTTCTTATTGATCTCTTTTGATGGCACTGAAGGTATCTTGGTGGAGTGTTTGACATTGAGTCACTGGTGGAAAACTTGCTTCAGCAGCTGGCTAGCAAGCAAACAATTCTTGTCAATGTATACGATACCACCAATCACTCCCAGCCGATTAGCATGTATGGTTCAAATGTGTTCGTTGATGAGTTGGAACGTGTTAGTCTACTAAACTTTGGCGATCCATTTAGAAAGCATGAAATGCGTTGCAGGTACTTGACCAATTCAGCATATGTCTGCTATATCTTCTTGTTGGCAAGTATCCAGGTGTTAAGCTTCTGTCTTTTGTAGATTTAAGCAGAAACCACCATGGCCAGTGCTATCAATGGTCACATCATTCGGCATCCTTGTGATTGCGTTGCTTGTTGCACATATAATCCATGCAACTGTGAGTCGGATAACCAAAGTTGAAGAAGATTGCCATAAAATGGAGCAGCTCAAGCAAAAGGCTGAAGCAGCAGATGTTGCAAAGTCACAGGTACATACATCATCCACAATTGATCGTTTCCCACAGCATATTAAGTTTTCTATGTTAGTAAATAGGGTTGTACTCTAACTTTGTTTTTATGCAGTTCCTTGCTACTGTTTCACATGAAATCAGAACTCCAATGAATGGTGTTCTTGGTGAGTATTGAAATGGCCTCCTTCTTTCACTTATGTTCCATGAATGCACATATTTTCTCATGTTGACTTTCATTTGGCTTGTAGGAATGTTGCATATGCTTATGGACACAGAGTTAGATGTTACGCAACAGGATTATGTGAGGACTGCACAAGCAAGTGGGAAAGCTTTAGTCTCGCTAATAAACGAGGTTTTGGACCAAGCAAAGATTGAATCTGGAAACCTTGAGCTTGAGGACGTGAGGTTTGATTTGAGAGGAATATTAGATGATGTCCTGTCACTCTTCTCTGGAAAGTCCCAACAAAAAGGGGTAGAGGTAACTTACTATATGATATTTATGATCTGCAAACCAAAGGTTGTAACTTATATGAAGTCTTTCTTACTGATTTTTTGAGTGGTGCTTATGAATGTAGTTGGCAGTATACATATCTGATCGTGTTCCAGAGATGTTAATTGGCGATCCTGGGAGGTTTCGACAAATACTCACAAATCTTATGGGTAACTCCATTAAGGTAAAGTGTTTGCTATAAATTCTTTGCTGATCATTCCTTGCATCTCCTAATTGAGTGATAAAAGGAGCTGATCATTTTATAAAATCCTGGCAGTTCACTGAGAAAGGACACATCTTTGTAACTGTTCAATTGGTGGAGGAGCTATTTGAATCTATCGATGGAGAGACAGCATCGACTCCGGAAGGTACACTAAGCGGGCTTCCAGTTGCAGACGGGCAGAGGAGCTGGGAAAACTTTAAAGCTTTCAGCTCCAATGGGCATCGGAGCTTTGAACCATCTCCACCAGATATCAACCTTATCGTCTCAGTTGAAGATACTGGCATAGGAATCCCTTTAGAAGCACAGTCCCGTATATTCACGCCTTTCATGCAAGTCGGACCATCCATATCCCGGACGCATGGAGGCACAGGGATTGGACTTAGCATAAGCAAATGTCTAGTTGGACTGATGAAGGGAGAAATTGGATTCTCGAGTACTCCCAAGGTCGGGTCCACATTCACATTTACTGCTGTGTTTTCCAATGGCATGCAGCAAACTGAAAGAAAAAACGACCCGCAGAACAACAACAACCAGCTCATGTGCTCGGAATTTCGGGGCATGAAAGCTGTGGTTGTTGACCATCGGCCTGCTAGGGCAAAAGTTTCGTGGTACCATTTTCAGCGGCTGGGAATTCGAGTCGAAGTAGTTGCACGTGTTGAACAGGCTCTACATTATATGAAGATTGGTACCACCACTGTGAATATGATTCTTATAGAGCAAGAGATATGGAATAGGGAAGCAGATGTGTTCATTAAGAAGCTGCAGAAAGAACCTCTTGTCCTTTCTCCTAAATTGTTTTTGTTAGCAAACTCAGTAGAATCGTCAATGCCAGATGCTTTTTGCAACGGTACAGATCCTCCAATAGTGATAGTGAAACCATTGAGGGCAAGTATGCTAGCAGCAACTTTGCAGAGGGGATTGGGTATTGGAAACAGGGAGCCACCTCAACACAAGGGACCTCCTGCTTTAGTTCTCAGGAATCTTCTACTTGGTAGGAAAATATTAATCGTGGATGATAACAACGTAAATCTCAGAGTGGCAGCAGGAGCTCTGAAAAAGTATGGGGCTGATGTGGTGTGCGCTGAGAGCGGGATAAAGGCAATCTCATTGCTTAAGCCACCCCACGAGTTTGATGCTTGCTTCATGGACATTCAGATGCCAGAAATGGATGGGTATGTCTGATTGTTATATACCACAAGTTTGTGAAAAAAAAAAGTTGAAATTATGTGATTTAAGGTTGAGTTGTTGTTTTTGTCTGCAGATTTGAGGCAACGAAGAGAATACGGGATATGGAAGAGGAGATGAACAAGAGAATACAGAATGGGGAGGCATTGATAGTAGAGAACGGTAACAAAACAAGCTGGCATCTCCCGGTATTAGCAATGACAGCGGACGTGATTCAAGCAACGCATGAGGAATGTCTAAAGTGTGGAATGGATGGGTATGTATCAAAACCCTTTGAAGCAGAGCAGCTGTACAGGGAAGTTTCTCGGTTTTTCAATTCACCTTCAGATACAGAATCATGAAAACCAAAAAAAAGGATGGGGTGTAAAGAAGAACGGCGATGGAAACACAAAAAAAAACTCGTGTCTCCTTAGCATCTTGAAGTAGTAGTAAGCCCCTTATATCTTTCTCATCTTAAAATTAAAAAAAAAAGCTTTCTCAACTGTTACTAACGCCTTTTTTTTGTTTTGAAATTGCTTGCAGGAAAAAAAAAAAAGAAAAGATTATGACGATTGCAAAAAGAGTGTATATAGAAAGGGCGATGTGACCATATTTGTGGCCAGGCCAAGAAGTTAGACCAGTTTCTCTTCTGTAAAGTTTTTTTCTTTTGTCTTCTCTCTGATTGGGAGACGACCAAAAAACTTGTGGTTTGTAGATGAGAGTAGGAGGTGGGAATGTCTCTGACTCTAGAGTTGGTTTGGACAGGGAAAGAAGAGTACGTGTGTAAAAGTGTTGTCTTGTGTGTAAAATGATGATTTTAGGGATTCTTGTAGTAGAAGAACAGTTGAAGGTTTGTTCGTTTATCAAATCGTCCAGGATAGGGGAGTGGACACTAGTACATTACCTTTATACATATATACACTGGCACTTTTGTGATAAGTAAAAAAGTTGAAGATGGCTTTATACACGTGAGTGCTTTAATGCTTTGACTTTATAATATACAACACGTCCGCGAGAGGTTGACCATACGATGATTATTGTCCACATTTTTGACATGGGAAAGAGAGGAGAGGGCTTTCTAAAGCATTTCAAAGCCCAATAATAGTAATCCAATCATCGATCTCCACGTAGACGTCCACACGTCTCGAGAACCAATCAAAGAATGGCTGTGACGAAGTTCGCGGTGAGTTGCATAAGCATAACTGATGACCCCTTTTTAAAGGGAGGAGGTCATCGTGACCATACATACTATTTTGAATACAGCAAGACATAATAATTCTAGTCAAACAAAGAGAAAACCAAAAAAAAAAAGGAAAACGCCAAGACAAGAAGTTTATCTTCGGCTCGCGATCGTCACTTCGTTCGTTTCAAGCATTTCGTCTTCGGTTTAATTATGGTATTTGTCGCGAACTCGATCATTGCTTATGCTTTATTTTGTCGATTTGGATCATAGGGATTGCTTCTTTTGATAGAGGGGATTCATGTTTTTTATTGGCTACAATATTTTTTGTGATTTGTAGCTCCGATCTGTTTACTAAAATGTGTTTGAATATTGAAATCATGCCAAAATTGCTCTGTTAATCTATTAGGAAAACCGAATCATGACAAATGTGGATCTGTTTTCGAAATTTTGAGTCGGAGTAGCTGAGTAATTTATGTGTATTGTGTTAGGCTTTGATTTGGATGCATGCATAACTACATGAATTTGGTACCCAAATTAGATGTTCTGTTGAATGGTGATGAAAAGATTATGAAATTTGAATATCTTCTTCGGATCTAGATAGAACCATTATTATTATTATTATCTTCGTAGAGGCAGATTTATTTATATAGAATTATAGATAAAGATGAGTATTGAGAATGGGGTTGGTTTGGTTTGATAATTTTTTGGTGTTGCAGACAACTTCAAAGAGACTCGCAGACAGGAAGATTGAGAAATTCGACAAGAACATATTGAAAAGAGGATTCGTTCCTGAGACCACCACCAAGAAGGGCAAAGACTACCCTGTTGGCCCCATCCTTCTCGGCTTCTTCGTCTTCGTTGTCATTGGTTCTTGTGAGTTCTTCTTCTTCTTCTCATTCCAGTTCCTTAACAATAGCATCTTTGAGTTAGGTTTTGTGCTCCTTAGATTTATGTCTGAATTTGGGTATCCACTGAATCATTTGAATATTTGATTAGCTTAGTGTATGAAAATGTTTTTCTATATCCACTAACCTTGTTGTACATATGGCTTTGTTACAGCTCTCTTTCAGATCATCAGGACTGCAACTAGTGGAGGCATGGCTTAAAACCAAATAGAATTCAAGGCGGGAGGAAGCAATTCTCAAATTTGAATATCTCTTCTTCTCTTCTGACTTGTCTCTTTTTTCTTTCCCCTTATACTGTAGAATGTGTTAACTTTCTGTTTATTACTACATGTTATGAAGAATTTTGAGTCTTTTCTAAAAATATCCAACCTTTACGTTTATATTCTTCTTGTTCACTTGATTCCACCATATGTGACACCAAAGTATAACACCGTTAAACTATTCCCTGTGGATTATTTGGCCAGATACAGTAGTTTGAAAGATCATAGTTGATCGGTGAAAATCCAATCTTTAACCAAGGGATGATGGATTGGTAGGGAGACATCCAAGAGTTGAGAGAGTTAAGCAATATGATTTATAACGAAATTTCTTATTTCACAATTCAGAAGTAAGTGAAGCAAACGAAAGTAATATGATTTATATACATTCGACTCTTGCTTCGGAAAGTTCGTAAACAAGTACCCGTTATATCTCTTTTGATCCGAGTTTGAATCTATATTCTTCACTTGTTCATTCATAAATAATCCATAGGTGCTAACAGCTAAACAAGAAAAAAAGTGAACGTTGGGATTTGACTATAGCTGCAGAAACCGCTAGATCAGATCAAGATCAATCCAAGGGTAGGTTGGTTTGTACAAGTTGTTGGACCTGTTTTTTACATAAGCAAATTGGACTTAGTAAAGAAAATTTGTGTGAATATGAAGTGGGGCTTAAGAATGGCCTAGCTCACGTAAGAGCTTCGAGAGGAGTCGGGTCGGGTCAAACAAGAGTTAAGGTCGAGCCCTGTTTCACGTCTCCTGAAGACTCGGTCTTCTTCGTTTCTCAAATCCATGAACTTAATCACTGCGATACTCTCAAACTACTTACGTAAGGAATTTTATCTAAATTCCTAATTTAGTGGTAATATATAGCGTTCTCTAACTTTGTCTTTTTTCTTTAGTAGTAAATTAGTAATTTTTTATTTTTACCTCTTTATATCGATTTTGCCAAATATTAACGATTACATATGAAAGTTGATCATTGAATGGACGGTAACGATTAGCCGAAAGAGCTACTCGTAGAAAACAAATGCAAAAGTATTTTCGATGGATGGATTGGTAGGAAGAGACACAAACACCATGCGGTTGGTGGTAGAAGAATCGCGCAACCGCTAGTCCAAGAGTTAAGAGAAATAATAATTGTTTTTAAGTACTTTTGATCCGAGCTTTTCTTAATTTACTTGGTGAATGATACGATAACTTGTTCATCATGAAGAATCTTTGTGTGATAATATTGGGATTTGATAGCCTTATTTCTTTTTACTTAATAACCTTTTCTTTTTTTTACCGCTTTAATGATATCATTTGGAACATAATAGTAGTATATGTTAGTACTATCACTATGTAAGAAGAGGTAGAGAAAAGGAAACAACACTGAGAGAGAGAGGTTATGATGATGAGTAAGAAGAAGATGATGATTAGTCTTTTAATAATGAATGGTAATTGCTCAAATATGTTAAATGGGAAGAAGGGACATGATTGACCAAAGCGCTTATTTGATGGGATGAGAAAAAATTGAACCCCCACGCTTTACGACTACTTTTACATTCTCCGTGGAATGATTTTTTTTTTTAAATCATAATTACATATTTCACCAAAAGAAAAAGATAACCAAATTGCACATGCAATTATATTACTACATTCGATTCACATTTTTCATCCTTCTTCCTTTTTTTTTTTTATTTTGTTATTAACTTGGAACATTCAATGACTTTCTTACTACAATTGTTCGCAGTCTTCTTGTTCTGCCGATGACACAAAGATAAGTTTCAATCTCATCTCCCATATTCTAGTTGACCTCTCTACACTAAACATTTTTTTTATTTGGTAGAGATCGTAATCATATGATGAATTGTTGAATAGCGCTAGTAAAATGGATGAAGTTTGTATAATTACATTACATAATGGAAAAGGGGAAAACAAAGGTGGAGGAAACCATGATTTAGTATAATTGCACATAATTATCATTTTATCAGTTTTAATTTATCAAGCATGCGTCTTCCTTTTTTGGTTGGCAACCAAAAAAAAAAAAAAAAAAAATTTGGTGTTGTATCTATCTTTTTTATTTTATTTGCCATCATCATCAATTGGTTTTGTTTCTAGTTACAACAAAATGAACTGTATAGTATAAGTATTGTTGTTAATAAAAAAATATAACGTACAGAAGAATAAAGTGAGAAAAAGAAAAAAAAGTGAGGGGCAAAAGGGGAAAGAAAAAGAGAGAATAGAGAGGAAGGAGGAATAATTGCTACGAAATAATCATATGGGGCCCATATTGGGGAAAAAAAAGATGAAGCAACAAAAAAAAAACAAAAGAGAGAGAAAAAGACAATTCACAGAGAGAGAGAGAGAGAGAGAGAGAGCAGAATACTTAATAACAATGGTTTTGTTTTACTAAAGAGAAAGAGAGAGAGACTCGGAGGAGGACATGGTAATGGTGGGAGGTTAAAAAATCTCCAGAACCCCCGCGCGCAGATTCTTGAATCGATATGCTCTGCTACATAATGATGGCTGCTCCTACTACTGCCATTGTTTGATCTCTCTTTCTTTTGTTTTACCTTTTTTTTTTTAGTACTTTGGATATCCAGCTTCTCTCTCTTTTTGATTTGTTGTTGTTGGGGGCATGGAAGAAGACCTTGCCATGCTTAGACATCTCATCGGTCAGCTTCAAGAGCTCTTGCACAACAACAACAACAACAACAACGGCTCTCCTCTTCTCTCTTCTCCCTCTTCTTCTCCTTCCTTTTTAGTTCTCCACCATCCTCAGTTTCACAACGGGTAACCATTTCTTTTTTTTTTAATCTCTCTCTCTGAGTAGATCTATCTGTGGGGATTTCTATATTTGTTAATTGGAGCAATTTGTCGTAATGTGTTTCTGTTTAGGACATTTTGCTTTTGTTTGTTTGTTCGATTTTGTCTATAGGCGCATATATATGGTTCAATTTCGATTATTACTTAGAATCATGCAAAATCCCATTTGTGAAGCAAAGTCTTATGATGATTTGTTTTGTTGCCTTTTTATAAATTAGCTGAAAGAGGAAATTGATGATTTTGATTCATAGAAGAGGACATCGTTTCACTCTATCACTGTTGTTTCAATACCTAATTCTCTGCTTAAGAAAACAGCCCTCTCCACTAGCATCTTATTGTATGTTAATTGTTTGAATAATTAGATTCCAGGGCTTTGGACCTGTAAAGGTTTATTCTTTTAGGTGGTTTTACTGTAATGATTTCGTTATAAAGAATATGGATACTGTAACCTTTTTTTTTGGCTGACAGATGATACGATTCTTGTTATTTGGCAGATGGTGTTTGCCCTGTATTGAAGAAACTTCTGCTGATGATTGTTGTGATCTTGTAATGGCTGCTGGTAGTAAGAGGCCTGGGTTATTCAACAACATGTTAGAAACTGTCAAGCCTCCTCCTCCTCTCAAACGTACTCGCAAAGAACGTAATCCAGGACATGACATTATTGGAAACATGGATCAAGATATCTGGCAGGATTTTCCCCAAGATCTCTTTGAAGCTGTTGTTTCCAGACTACCTATCGCTACATTTTTCCAGTTCCGTGCAGTTTGCCGTAAATGGAATGCTCTGATTGATTCTGATAGCTTCTCCCGATACTGCACCGAGCTTCCTCAGACCATGCCATGGTTCTACACCATTACACACGAGAATGTCAACTCTGGACAAGTGTATGACCCTTCTTTGAAGAAATGGCACCATCCGGTTATCCCCGCTCTGCCCAAGAAGAGTATTGTTTTGCCAATGGCTTCTGCGGGAGGTCTTGTGTGCTTCCTCGACATTGGTCATCGGAACTTTTATGTGAGCAACCCGCTGACCAAGTCTTTCAGAGAGTTGCCTGCTCGGTCGTTCAAGGTCTGGTCTCGTGTTGCAGTAGGGATGACTCTGAATGGAAACTCCACCAGTCATGGTTATAAGGTTTTGTGGGTTGGATGTGAAGGAGAGTACGAAGTGTATGATTCCCTGAGTAATGTGTGGACCAAACGAGGGACCATCCCGTCCAACATAAAGCTCCCGGTGTTGCTCAACTTTAAGTCACAGCCAGTGGCTATCCACAGCACACTTTACTTCATGTTAACAGAACCCGAAGGGATATTGTCATATGACATGGTCTCTGGGAAATGGAAGCAGTTCATCATACCGGGTCCGCCAGACCTGAGCGATCACACGCTAGCTGCGTGCGGAGAGCGGTTGATGCTGGTGGGTCTACTGACTAAAAACGCTGCCACTTGCGTTTGCATATGGGAGCTGCAGAAGATGACACTGTTGTGGAAGGAGGTTGACAGAATGCCAAACATATGGTGCTTGGAGTTTTACGGAAAGCACATTAGGATGAATTGTCTAGGCAACAAAGGTTGTCTGATATTATTGTCCTTGAGGTCCAGACAGATGAACCGTCTGATTACCTACAATGCTGTTACTAGGGAATGGACCAAGGTCCCTGGCTGCACCGTTCCTCGTGGGGGGAGAAAAAGGCTTTGGATCGCTTGCGGGACAGCGTTTCATCCCTCCCCTACAGCTAGGGCTTGATCATTCTCTTCTCTTGGTTCTTTTTCCTTGGCCGTCTTTGAGGTTGTATTCGAAAGGTTCACGTTCACACACGGTTGGGTTTTTTGTTTGTTTGTTGTTGTTTTGTTTTTTGGTTTTGATTTTCGAGACTGTAATATACACAACTTTCGTGTTGTAATAAATAACTTGGGACTTGTGACTTGTGACTTGGGTTGTGTATAACTTCTTTTAACCCTCTGTGGCTGTGTGGCGGACCAAGCGAACAAAAGCAAAACAATGGTGGCATCTTAACTTAAACGAAAATACTTAAAACGTTTGATATAATAATAACTTAAATGGAAAATATGCGTCATTACATGATATGTATATAGTAAAAGAGAAAGGTGACACATTCTACAGTATAAGGAGAGAAAAAGAGAGGACACAGAGGGAAGAAGATTCTACATTTTGAAAACTACTTCTTCCAGCTGAAGTGCTCTATTTGGTTTTAAGCCATGCCTCCGCTAGTTGCAGTCCTGATGATCTGGAAGAGAGCTGTAACAAAGCCATATATACAACAAGGTTAGTGGATATAGAAAAGCATTTACATACACTAAGCTAATCAAATGATTCAGATTCCAGTTTATTACTAGTGTCGCATAAAAAAGAGATATAACGGGTACTTGTTTACGAACTTTCCGAAGCAAGAGTCGAATGTATATAAATCATATTACTTTCGTTTGCTTCACTTACTTCTGAATTGTGAAATAAGAAATTTCGTTATAAATCATATTGCTTAACTCTCTCAACTCTTGGATGTCTCCCTACCAATCCATCATCCCTTGGTTAAAGATTGGATTTTCACCGATCAACTATGATCTTTCAAACTACTGTATCTGGCCAAATAATCCACAGGGAATAGTTTAACGGTGTTATACTTTGGTGTCACATATGGTGGAATCAAGTGAACAAGAAGAATATAAACGTAAAGGTTGGATATTTTTAGAAAAGACTCAAAATTCTTCATAACATGTAGTAATAAACAGAAAGTTAACACATTCTACAGTATAAGGGGAAAGAAAAAAGAGACAAGTCAGAAGAGAAGAAGAGATATTCAAATTTGAGAATTGCTTCCTCCCGCCTTGAATTCTATTTGGTTTTAAGCCATGCCTCCACTAGTTGCAGTCCTGATGATCTGAAAGAGAGCTGTAACAAAGCCATATGTACAACAAGGTTAGTGGATATAGAAAAACATTTTCATACACTAAGCTAATCAAATATTCAAATGATTCAGTGGATACCCAAATTCAGACATAAATCTAAGGAGCACAAAACCTAACTCAAAGATGCTATTGTTAAGGAACTGGAATGAGAAGAAGAAGAAGAACTCACAAGAACCAATGACAACGAAGACGAAGAAGCCGAGAAGGATGGGGCCAACAGGGTAGTCTTTGCCCTTCTTGGTGGTGGTCTCAGGAACGAATCCTCTTTTCAATATGTTCTTGTCGAATTTCTCAATCTTCCTGTCTGCGAGTCTCTTTGAAGTTGTCTGCAACACCAAAAAATTATCAAACCAAACCAACCCCATTCTCAATACTCATCTTTATCTATAAAGATCCGAGGACGATATTCAAAATCAGAAACTCTGGTTTGAGTACCAATTCATGTAATTATGCAATTTAATAGAGAATCAAAGCTAAGACAATACACATAATGTCGATAAACAACTCAGCTAATCCGACTCTAAGTATAGATAAAAAAAGGTTCAATTTGGTATGATGCGAAATCTCCCATGGTTCAAAATCAAAAAACACAGAGTAAGATCAAAATCCTCATATACTAATTCAGATCGGAAACATAATTTTTAACCAATTAAAAACATGAATCTCGAGGAAACAAAATTAAACAAAGGCCCCGTGATTCAATCTTACAAAAACAAACCAATTATGGGCAAAGATCGAGAATCGCAGCCATACCATGATTACGCCGCCGGGGAGGAGCAAAGGGAATTGAAATTGAACGATCACGAGCCGAACCAACAACACTTTCACCTCTCTTCTTTCTTTTTTTTTTTTGGATTCAATATTAATCCTCTTTTTTTTTTTTTTTACTTGTGTGTTTTCACCACCTAAAAAGGGAGATTCAGTCGTGCTATTCTCACAACGTGAACCGTCACAGCCAGTCTATGATTGGGTACTGAGACGTGGTGATGTCTACGTGTTCGTAAATCATTGGATCGTTGTTTGTGATTTTTTTTTTTGAGAAAAGCTTGAGAATTGAGAGACTCACTTGGGTACAAAAGGAAAAAAATATATTCAGACACAAGTACTGAAAATCTCGCCGACGTGTTTCAAAAGTCAAAGCACGAATTTTTATTTTTATTTTTTATTTTTTTTAAGGTCAATCAATGGATATAATAATCCCAAGTCCCCAGCCAAAACAACCTTAATTGGTGTCTTACGGACCGTTTAAGACAGTGTTGTGTGGGAGTGGGGAGGATGAATTTGCCTGATTGGAACATGATCTCTGGTGTTTTAATGTAACACGGTTAGAAGTTGGGGGAGACTCTTTGGGAGTTAGGCAAACCCAATTACTAGTGTATTTGTGTGTACTTTCGTGAAAGTAGTAGTACTAGTAAACTAGTAGTAATAGAGAGGTTTTATATTAAAACTTGCACGAATGTAAAATTGAATGGTAGGTACCAAGTAGACTAGTATACTAATAATAACGAATGAAAAATACAGTAGTTGACGACTTTATGAAATTAGTTAATGATGCTGAAACTTATAAATTGCGCCTGTTTAACATGTTTAATTAGCGGCCGCTAAGAATGTAAACTAAGCTTCTTCTTTTTTTTTAATGTAAACTAAGCTTTCTTGTACGTAGTATTATTGAAACACCGGAAATATCCCAACATTAAAATCTAATTACAACGACAGAAAATTGCATACATTGAATTCTCATATCCCTTGTTCAAAACGAATGAACAAATTAATTAAAATCTTGTTTGCACCACTAATGAAGCCTTAAATGTTGAATTAAGTTCATTCTAGGCTCTTTTTCTTTTTGTCCTCCAAAATGAAATGGTTTTCGTGTACGCCAAACAACTTCCCCAAAGTTAAAAAAAAAAGCTAAAGTCCTATCTAACAATTTCTTACTAAGTCCATTTTACATCTGTTTTTTTTTTTTTTTTATAAAAATAAATTGGTATGATCAGGATTTACAATCTGATACTTCATAGTATTTTATTGTCTGTTTGGAAAGCTAGAGCCTAGAACCTATAATTAGTTACAACTTACAAGTCATCAGTCATCATTTTGTTGTCTGTTTGCAATATACTACAATTAAACCTGTATTGATAAATTTTAGTGATTGTAATAGCAGACAAAAAAAAAAAAAAAAAGACAACAAAAAAAAAGGAAAAAAAATGGAAGACAAAAGAGCAAAGGGAAAATGAAAGAAATAATTAAAAAAAAAAAAAAAAACAAAGGAAGAAAGAAAAAGAAAAAGAGTCTCGTGAGCTTCTTCTCTCTGTTCTCATTCGATTTCTCCTGAGGCGATTTTGGTGTCTCTTTTCCCTTCACTGTATCTTTTAGTCAAAAACCCTCTTCTCCGATCATCGACCACCTGAGATTTCTTCGGCTGTCTTCTTCTCTGTTTCCTACTTGAGGTTTCTACTCTTATTTCCCCCAAAATGATTGCAAAAACTAATTTATTTTTTTCCTTGAGATTTGGGGGTCTTTTCTGGTATATTCATCTTAAAGTTTTAACCTTTATAGTTCAAGGTCCTAGACTAGAGAGAGAGAGATCGATGAATCAATGATATTAGTTCAAGGTGAATGGTCTAGGTATTGGGAAATTGTTTTCTCTTGGCTTTGCTGTGTCAAGTTGTTCTAACCTCTGTGGTATTTTACTAGGCGAGTTTGAACATTGATAAAGTTTGTTTTTTTTTTTATAAAAACAAAAATCATCTCTTGGGTTAGTTTGATGAATTTTATTGGTTTTGGGGGACCACTAGCTTTCATTGTATTACAACCCTAGCTAGCTAGTTAGTATAGGGGGACCTTGATTGGGATCCAAACCTAACTCACTGTCACATTTGTTATCGTCCAATCTTTATTGCTGGGGATAGATAGAATGATAGATAGATCCTTCTAATGGCTTATCTTGGTGCCGTTTTGTTTGACTATAGTTAATTCAATGTGTAAACTTGTAAGCTTTTTAGCCTTCAAGTTAGTTAGGGAACCTTCAGAGTAAGTACAAAGGAGGAATGGGTTATTGAAAGAGTTTGCAGTTGCAATGTGTAGTAGTAGATCGTGTGTTTCTTCTCTTGACAAGTTTGCTTCGCAATGTGATTTTTTTTTTTTGTGGAGTGTGGGACCAATTCAATAAATGCCACTTAGTTTTTGTGTGATGGAGAGCACAAGAGGAAAAGGAATACCCTTCCTCTTAACCCTTTTTGCTGGTCTGGGTGAAACATAGAAAAGTCTTTCTTCCTCAAAGTTAAATCATTAAAGTGGGAGCAATAAACGCTCATGACCCCTGTGTTTGCTTCTTGATATTCTCAAGAATTTTTTTTACTACTTCTTTCTTGTGGTATTGGTTAGTTGAGGGTATCTGTTTGGCTAGCCACTCAGTTATTATAGGATTGTCTAGTCTTTTTCTTATCTGATTATCGCTGCAAACTTGTGGTTGTTGCAGGATTTGTGTGCTCTGGCTTTGGTGCCGTAGGTCTATGAAATCAACCCATTTCTTGAATGGACTGCAACATGGTATCTCCGTTTCAGTGGGACTGGGAGAATTTGATCATGTCAAATCCGTCAAGGACTGAAAACGATAGCAAGCAGCTATCTACTGACTGGGAAACTGAAAAAGGTGATGGAATTGAGTCTATAGTTCCAGATTTCTTAGGCTTCGAGAGAGTCAGTAGTGGCTCTGCCACCAGTTTCTGGCACACTGCTGTATCGAAAAGCTCACAGTCAACCTCTACCAACTCATCATCTCCCAATGTCAAACGGTGCAAGCCTCCTGCATCAGAAAGTTCCCCTGGAGATTCTTGCAACAATATAGATTTTGTCCAGGCGAAGGCATCCACTGCTCTCGAGGCATCTGTTGCCTCCGCTGAATCAGACCTTTGTTTAAAACTAGGAAAGCGGACATACTCTGAAGGATTTTGGGGTAGAAACAATAATGACATTCCAGCGGTTTCTGTGAAGTTTTTGACTCCATCTGTTGTTGCTCGGAAGAAATCAAAATCTTGTGGTCAAAGCATGCAAGTCCCGCGTTGCCAAATTGATGGCTGTGACCTGGATCTCTCATCTGCTAAGGATTATCATCGTAAGCATAGAGTCTGTGAGAAACATTCAAAGTGCCCAAAAGTTACCGTGAGTGGCCTAGAGCGTCGTTTCTGCCAACAATGTAGCAGGTAAGACCATTATCACAGGTCAGGCCGGTGGTTATGCTCTGGCCTCAGTTCATTCTTAAGTTGCGTTCCTGTTAATGTTGAGTGCCTTTTCAGTCTAGCTGTCCAAAACCAACTTTTACATGCCCTATTAATATTAGACAGTAGCGAACTGATTACTCTTCTATTGTTTAGGTTCCATGCCGTCTCTGAATTTGATGAGAAGAAACGAAGCTGCCGAAAACGTCTTTCTCATCACAATGCGAGGCGTCGCAAGCCACAAGGAGTATTTTCAATGAATCCAGAGAGGGTGTATGGTAAGAACCTACATCAAAACTTGATAAAATCAATGTTCCCGCAGGAACTTTCCATCTGTCTATCTTATCACACACACACAACATCATTTCATGAAAATCTAATGTAACGTGTAGATCGAAGACAGCAAACAAATATGTTGTGGAAGGGATTGTCCCTTAACACAAGATCTGAAGATTTGTACGAATGGGGTAGCACTTATGATACAAAGCCTACACAGACGGAAAGCGGCTTTACTTTGAGCTTCCAGAGAGGTAATGGCTCTTCTGAGGAGCAGTTGGTTGCTAGTAGCAGTCGCTCTTTCTCTACATTTCAAACCTCAGGCGGGTTCTCAGTTGGGAAGTCCAAGTTCCAACTTCATGGCGAAGGTTGGTATTTACAGTTCTTCACTGGTCCTTAAGTATATCAATGAAGTTGATCTCTGGTGATTTTATAGCTAAGTCCTTTTGTCAGGTGTGGGAGAATACTCAGGGGTCCTCCATGAAACTCAAGATTTCCACCGTGCTCTCTCTCTTCTGTCAACCTCTTCGGATCCCCTGGCTCAACCACATGCGCATCCATTTCCTCAACCCTTTTCATATGATGTTGTACCAAATAGATGAGTAAGTAATGTGAAATTTGTAAACCTGTTATTCTGTTGGTGTATACTTTTCCAAAACTATGAAAACAACTTCATCCTGGATCCTGGTAGAATGCCAAACTTAGGCGTCTATATATAATCGTTAATTTTTGTACCGCGCCCTTAAAACAGAGTCATATCTCTTTGAAACGTATCTTTCTTTATTCAAATCTGTAAGAATCCACTTTTCTCACCTTAAGATCCAATTTCGTGGAGACAAATCTTGTCCTCAATTTGAAAGTGTGGAAATATTAATGCTGAAGTTGACCTTGGGTTGGTAAAATCTTTTGAACTAAGCAAGAGTTCTTCCTTACTGCTAGGATCGTAAGCAACTGATCAGAGTTCATAAAACATCTAAATCAACAGAGTTTTGAGTTTTCTAAGGGCCATTATCAAATTCAGGTTAGTTTAGGTAAACAACTTTACACTATAGTTGATGCAACATTTCAGGGCAGTAGATAACCGAGTGGCTCTCTGATTTCCAAAGCCTCATCTCACGTTTTACTACTATTGTTGTCTCAAACTTTAGTTGCTGAAGTGTTATGTATGCTCCTCCTATCCGAATCTTTCATGTTTTCCGCTTGGCATTTTGTAGCCTCGGTTTCTTTGGCCATTATAGCCTCTTTGATGTACTTGTTAAATCATTTCTCCACTTTTGGAGGGTAAAAATTATTCATAAAATCTAGTTTGAGACCCAAAAAAAAAAAAAAAAGAAAAGAGAGACATTCACAGAAAAGGAAAAGACAATGAGAAGTGGGAAGAGATTAAAAGCCAAATTGAAAAGACACCTATTATTGTGATTGTTGAAAGGCTATTGAAGGATCAATGAGTGAGAAGAAAGAGAAGGTTGAAAGATGACAAGTTGGAGAGGCATAAGTACAAACCTAGTGAAGGGGACCAAAATTAAACTTCGATTTCATTTGGAGAGAGAGACTCAAAACGACGAAAAGCCTTGAGGAAGGGTGTTGTAAATGTAAATTGAAAGAGAGAGAACCATGTGCTTCAAGAATTGATGTTGAAAATTAGAAAGGAAAAAGACGACAAGAGTTGAAATTAATGTATATTGTCACCAAGTGGTCTGTGAGAAGTTGTTGTCGCTTTTGCTATAACAGCTTTAGAGAGGAACTTGTTGACAAAATGGAGGAGACAACAGGCTAGGCACCACCAATACAAGAACTTTCACAGTACAAAAATCAAGCAGATGTCTTTTTGTAATCAGACTTTCTTCCCACTTTTAAGTTTCAGACTTGAAACTCCAATAGTATGGAAAGCACCATAAGAAGTCAAGTATCAAAGAGCATGGATATAATAGTGCTTACTTACCAAGTGTTTCAAATGACGTCTTTGCAAGATTTTTCTTTCAACTTTTTATTTACTGGTGCAACTTCCACAAAAGTACTCATTGAGTATACGTGGCTCTCCATTCTTTAAGGGCTCTCTGTCTATTCCTCATGATTTCCAACGTTCACATTATTTCTCAATTGTTCTATAACCAAATCCTGGAGCTCAATAGTGACACTTCTTGTGTAGTCGAATGAATCTCTTTCGCCAGTAGATAGATATACACCAGAAGTCAGAAGATAATGTTCAGGTTTGTCACAAGATGCATCATTTGTTGAAATAGTTCCTCTAAAACCCACAAATCAGAAAAGTTGTCTTGCATAATTCTCGCTGTCTTCACAATGCAAAGAAGTAAAATAATATTACAAACCTGAATGACCTCTTAACTGGTCTTAAAACAGTCGTAGACCTTAGAGAGTAACGAAGTTGGAATACAAGCGGATCCAGGAAGAAGTTGACTTAATAAATTTGGAAAAGTACAAGAAAAGCTAAGCCAACCGAGTGACTGGTTTAGCTAGAGCAATAAACGTTACACACGCTTTTATTTTATTCTTCGAAAAGAAACTCCATCGGAGGAAACCTGACTTATAATGGAGGGACTTCGTGTTCCTTACTTAGTCATATGAAATGAGTAGGGAAAGTGCCAAATATTGGCTGTGGTTCGACCACGGGATTGTGTTTGGTCCCACGTGGATCCGAAGAGGTTGACAGAAGAGAGAGAGCACTGTGGAAATCCTGAGACTCATGAAGGCCTCCTGAGCAATCTCCCAGACCTGCCAAAACATATAACTCAGATTCAACAACAGAGATCTACAAAAGGTTGATCCATCAGAAAACATGCACAACATATACTAGGTGACCAGTAAAGAAGTGAAGATATTAACCTTTGTCCGGAAGTTGAATGTTGGGTTTCCCTGCTGATAACCCGCCCGAGGTTTGAAACACCGAGAAAGAGCGGCTGCTACTAGCAAACAGCTGCTCCTCAGAGCCATTACCTCTCTGGAAGCTCAGGGCAAAGCCGGTTTCCATCTGTGTAGGCTTTGTCTCATAAGTGGTACCCCATGCATAAGTTTCTTCAGATCTCGTGTTAAGGGACAACCCATTCCACAACATACTTGTATGCTGTCTCCGATCTGAAAAAGTAAACATCTCATATTAGATTACATTGATATCAAGTGTTGTGTGTGTGAGAGAGATAGAGAAAGATATAGAATAGACAGATGGAAACATTGATTATATAAATTTGTGGTGTCGGTTCTTACCGTACACCCTTTCTGGATTCAGTGGATATAAGCCTTGTGGCTTGCGACGCCTTGCATTATGATGAGAAAGACGTTTGCGGCAGCTTCGCTTCTTCTCATCAAACTCAGAGACAGCATGGAACCTGAACAATAGAAAAGAAATCAATCCTCTACTGAATAGGAACTTTAGAGTAACAAAAATGTAAATTAAGAATTAACCGAAGCCAGAACATAACCACGGGTCTGAACGATAATCATGGTTTTTTACCTGCTACATTGCTGGCAAAATCGAAGTTCTATGCCTCTCACGGTAACTTTGGGAACTCTGAATGCTTTTCACACACTCTATGCTTACGATGATAATCCTTAGCAGACGAGAGATCCAGGTCACAGCCATCAATTTGGCAACGCGGGACTTGCATGCTCTGACCACACGATTTGGATTTCTTCCGAGCAACAACAGATGGAGTCAACAACTTCATGGAAACCGCTGAAATGTCATTATTGTTTCTACCCCAAAATTCTTCAGAGTATGTCCGCTTTCCTAGTTTTAAACAAAGATCTGATTCAGCAGAGGCAACAGATGCCTCGAGAGCAGTGGTGGATGCCTTCACCTGGGCAAAATCTATGTTGCTGCAAGAATCTCCAGGGGAACTTTGTGGTGCAAGCTTGCATTGTTTGACCTCGGGAGATGATGAGTTGATAGAGGTCGACTGTGAGCTTTTCGATACAGCAGTGTTCCAGAAACTGGTGGCGGAGCCACTACTGACTCTCTCAAAGCCTAAGAAATCTGGAATTATAGATTCAATTCCTTCACCTTTTTCAAATTCCCACTCGGTAGATTGCTGCTTCTTTTCATTTTCAGACTTTGACGGATTGGACATGATCAAATTCTCCCAGTCCCACTGGGATGAAGATACCATGTTGCAGTCCATTCAAGATGTGGGTTAATTTCATAGACCTACCACCAAAAAAGCCAGAGAAACAAAAAGCTGAAATAACAGATAAATTTGCAGAACTAGGGAAAGTAAATGAAAGCCAAAATCATTTCAAGAGAAGAATAGACACAATCCTATAAATAAACCTAACCAGCCAAACAAATACCTTATAGACAACAACCTTTAACTACAAATACCGGTAAGAAAGAAGAGAAACATGAGAATGTCAAGCACCGCACAATGATCGTCAGCGTTTATGACTCACCAGTTGATCAAAAAAAACGTCAGCAAGAGAAAGCTTTCTATGTTTCACCCAGACCAGCAAAAAGGGCAAAAGAAAGGGTGTTCCTTTTCTTAGCTCCCTTGAGTGCTCTCCATCACACAAAAAACTAAGTGGCATTTATTCAACAGGACCCACAGATTCCTCCAATGAGATTGCCCAGAATTATCAATCAATCAACTTGTTAAGAAACACAGACGCTAACGAGTCATTAAACCTATAGCCATCATTACTACTGCAAAACCCCCTTCCCTACCCATTCATTCATCCTTTGTACTTGAAGAAAGTTTCATAACTAACGTCCTCAAAAACCAAAAAAGCTCGCTATTGTGGTCTAAAAATTTACACATTGAATTAAAAAAAAAGTATACGTGCAAAGAAAAAGACACCCAAAAAACTTAAGCAATATGAAGGAAACAAAGCTCTTTAATCTCCAGCAATAAAGATTGAACTAACAAAATGAGACAGTAAGTTAGGTTTCGATCCCAATCACGGTCCCCCTCTCAGCTAAGGTTTTCAATGAAAGCAAAAAAAATGGTCCCTCTCAATCAATAAATAAATTCATCTAACTAACCAAAGTAATTAGAAGAAGCAAAGTGATCGATGCAACAATCCAATTCCGATTCGCCTAGTTAATAAATACCTAAGACTAAGGACGTCTTTTGCTTTTCTTAAGTTACAGTAACAGAGAAGAGAAGAGCAAACAAAGGACACCACCACAGCCAGAAAAAACGATTCCGCCATTCTAGCAAATTCCTCTTTCTATACCTAAGATGAACTACAGTTTCGGTTGATTTAACAATCGTAATCAATCTCTTTCTAAAATTAAGCTAAACTGTAAGAATAAAAGCCTAAATCTCAGGAGAAATTGTATTCCAAAGAATTTGGGGGAGAGTAAATAAGAGAAGAGGAAGAAACCTCAAGTAGAGAACAGAGAAGAAACCGCCGAAGAAAGCTCTCCGGAGGTTGACGATCGGAGAAGAAGGAGGCTGATGACTAAGAGCGAGAGGGAGAGTGAGACAACAACAACAGCATAATCGCTTCAGGGGAATCGGATGAGCAGCTTGCTCCTTTTCATCCTCTCTCCCCCCCCAAAAAGGTCACACTAGTCACCAAGTGTGTGACTGAGTGGTGACTAGTGTGACCTTTTTTAATTCCATGATATTATTATCAATACTGCAAATTAATTATTATTTTTAATTTTTAAGTAACACTTTCTGTTATTTTTTTTTAGTTACAATGAACAATTTTGTAAATTTTACCGTTACAAAAATGAAAAAATTATAATTTGCATGAATGGTGAAGAGGAAATAGTAGTTGCCATCTATTTAAGAGTTCATTAATATTGAATAAACTTTTTGGAGCTTTGGGGTATTTACTTGCAACCGAATAAGATCTTTCTTACAAGTTACAACTATTAAAAGAAATAAATGTCATTGATTTTTAGATAAAAAGATGCATGTGAAAAAATATCAGACGGTGGTGGTGAGTTGAAAACCGGAGAATGGAAAAGATGAGGAGGAGTGGTCAAAAGTGGTCATAATTCCATCTATTCCGATGTGGCTCAGGTGTTTCACGTCCGTTGGAAACCCTATCTCCATCTCTGCCTCTCTCTCTTTCGTCTCCTCTTCGTAACCTGGTCATACTGTCGTCGTCAGTACATTAATGATGATGATCAATCTATAACTTTTCAATTCTCCCATGTTTTTAATTAAGGACAAAAATAACATGTATATCCGACTATTATTTGTTTTTTTCCCCCAATTTTGAAGAATAAACTTAAAACACTTCAAAAAAAATTAAGTACAAAAAAATCTATGATTGACTAATGCATAAAATCTATGCCGACAGCAAGCATGCCAATTGATAGGGGCCATAACTACCGCAAAATTCACTGTTACTCAAAACGTAAAATGCTTATTTGGTTAACTTTGGCCCTTACTTAACAATCATAAGACAAATGAGTTTATGGTAACCCGGCCCAAAATATTATTAGCTTGCTAAACAATAAAAAAAAATGGAGGTAATTGTAATTAGTTTGTGTCAAATGTCAAAGGTACAAAAGGGTTTCCAGTTTTTACCAAGAAGAGAATGACAAGAAAAGAAAAAGTAAAAGGAACCTACGAATGAAATAGTGAGAGAAACTTTTGAAGCTTCGGATAATTCTGTAGATACCATCTGATATATTAGCACCGTTGTTGTCCATTTTTGTGTATTCTTTTTTGAACGAGCCATTTTCGTCACTTTCTTCTCTTCCTTATATAACCAAAAAAGGAACAAAAAGATCATTTAGAAATAACGAGGAAGAGAGTCGACAACCGCACGTAAGAATGACAAAGTGAGAGAAACTTTTGAAGCTTCGAATGATTTTGAAGATACATACCATCTGAGGTATTTGCACCGACACCGTTGTTCTCCATCTTTGTGCATTCTTTTTTAACTGAGCTATTTTCACCAGTTTCTTCTCTTCCTTTGAAAACCAAAATACAAAAATATTATTCAGAAAAAGAGGATAAGCAAGGAAAAAAAAAACAAAAGGACGACGTACGTGGGTGTAAGAAGTAGGTACTTTTAATGAGTTGGTTTGGTTTCTTGTGTTGATGAGTAGTGACCACGGCGACGCTGGATTGCGTTGAACACCCCAATGAAAACGGCAATATCACAAATCGCTCCATCCGATCTTTCATCTCTCTCCCTCAGCTCGAAATGTATGTATATATGTGTATGTATATGGTTGTAATGTTATGTTATGCGTGTGTGAGTGAATGAAATGATTGTAAAGTGGCGATTTTGGTAGGGTTTATATTACAAACTTCGTGTATGTTTCTAACTTTGTAAGCAAGTTAGTATCATTAATTCCTTGAAGAGTTTTGTCATTCCTAACCCAATAAAAGAATAGACAGAGGGAGAGAGATTATGAGTGTCATTATTGAGTATATTTGGGGTTGCTTTTAGTTGGCCAACAGTGCCACTTAACCTAATTTCAAGATTAAAAGATTCAAGATAACCCCCTCACCTTCCACTTTTTTGTTCTCCTTAACCAATAATCACCATCTTTGTATTTTAATCAATACCATAATTAGACTAAGTAGCTCTGTGAGATACCATAATTAGACTAAGTAGCTCTGTGAGATACCCTCCAACCACGACTCTGAGAGTGAGACAGAGTAACATCTACAGTAGCTCAGTTCCGAACAACTTTTCATCATTATGAAGTACACACCTCTATATGCTTCTCCACCTTAAAATAATAGATTTTCAAGTTATGTAACCACTAATTATATCATTATAATAAATTGATAGTCTACGTTTCTGTATCCAAACAAGATTAGATTATAGTCCAAGAGTTCATCAGTCAGTCATTCGGCTTTGGAAAATACTTACGTTTATTCTTGTTCACTTTTTCCTTTTCAACCAATCAGAATCTTCTATATATTATTTTATTTAAAAGAATAAATCAAAATTAAATTAAAAAGCAAAACAGATTAAGAAAACAAATTCTGTATATTTTTTTTTAAAGAAAGTTATATATTGGCTTGATTTAGATTTTACAATTAGAATGAAATGATGTATCGGTTTGGGTTTACAAATAAAGTGATTAGGGTTTAGATTTTACAATTCAAACAAAATTATATGTCGGTTTGGATTTACAAGTGAAATGGTTAGAGTTTATATTTTACAATTAAAATGAAATTATATGTCGGTTTGGGTTTACAAATGAAATGGTTAGGGTTTAGATTTTACAATTAAAACGAAATTATACGTCGGTTTGGGTTTACAAATGAGATGGTTAGAGTTTAGATTTTATAATTAGAATGAAATTATATGTCGATTTGACTTTACAAATGAGATAGTTAGGATTTAGATTTTACAATTAGAATGAAATTATATGTCGTTTTGGGTTTATAAATGAGATGATTAGGGTTTAGATTTTACAATTAGAATGAAATTATATATCGGTTTGGGTTTATAAATAAACGGTTTAAGTTTTTAATTTTACAAATTTTGTTTTCTTATTTTATAAGAAGTGAATAAATAGGTTCTTAAATGCATTATAACATATCAGATTTTCATTGGCTAAAATAATGAGATGTGAACAAAGGTATTCACCTTAGGAGTGAACTCAAGAATTGTTCTTCGGCTTTTCTTTATTTTCTGGACTCTGGCCCCTCACTTGTAAAAGAAGCCACACATCTCTGGGCATTAATCTTAGAACCAACTCCAACTCTATTTCAGAGAGATACCGAGGATAAGCTCCCACCTAAAACAACTATTATTTTTAAAAGCTTTATCTTTATTTGCATCTAAGCCATTTTAAATATAATCGCCTAATTTCTCCCATATGCATAAGACATTTTTCTAAAAACTGTCTTAACAGATAAAGGATGACGTAGTTGCTGTAGATAAGCAAAAATAATAATTAATGATGGCCTTACACTGCATAATTTACATAGTAGCAATGGAGAAGAGTAACAGAGGGAAGACCCCTGATTCTACAGACTTCAAACCTACAAGAAGTATTTCATTCTTTCGTCTCTCCTCATTGCATTATACACAGCTTGAACCTGTCAAACCAAACAACACAAGTTCTCATCACATCAATCTTCAATTCCTAACTTTCTCTCATCCTCTGTGTAAATAAGGTTTGGTTCTCTATGCTTCTAATGCCTAAATACCCATATCATATGACTTTTCATATGTGCATGTGTGTGAGAGAGAGAGAGAGAGAGGGAAAAGGGGAAAACCTGTTCGCTAGAGATAACTCGGATAGGGCCAATATTCACCGACACATATTTGCCTTTGCTTGATAACGTCTGCTTTACACAATCCTTTGATGGGGGAAAAAACAGATTTGCAGCATTAGTAGGATTCTCGTGTTCTATGTATTTGAATATTGGTTGAAAGACATTACATTAAAAAATAGTCTTATCTGATTCTCACACCGAAACATAATAATATAAAGGAATAAACATTTTAGCAGCTATACTTTACAAGACTAAGCATATACCAAAGCAAGAGAAACATATGTAAGCGAAGCAAAGTAGGGTGCATATAGTTTCCACTCGTATACATGTTATATTTGTAATTATCAAGACGACAGTAGCAGAGATTTTTTGTGCCAGCACCGATTGAAGCAAATCATAACAAAATTAAAGTTCACAGTACAAAAAGAATATGTTTACTTCTAACAATTACAAAGTTTGGATTCCCTAACCAATTACTTAAGTGACTTCAAACGGATAAAAAATCCTACCCCCCAACAGGTCAATATTAATGATTCCACCTACTAAATACTTCATTTCAGGACCACGACAGACACAGTACTGAAACGCCTGATGTCCTCTATATGCTAAAGAAGCGAACACTAAACAAAAGATTGATGTAACAGTAAGAAGTCTGTTGCGTTTTTATAAGGGGTATACTATGTATCTATTGACACCATGTTTCCATATCCAGATTGAATATCAGGAGCTTCAATATTAACCAAAAAATCTTGATACTAAGAAAGAGAAAAAAAAATTACCTCAGGAATTTGTCGTTCAATAACAGATTCAACAGCAACAACCATAGCATGCACAAAGTCATCGCCACCAGTACCAATAGCAGTAAACCCTCTTTCTGTCGGGTATGTATTGACCTGGCAAGTAAAACACCAGCCTTGGGGTCAGCAAGATGCACCTACTTCTTCAAATTTACTAAATGCATTTCAATTTTTACAGCGCAAGCATAAAAACCAGTAATCTCTACAAGAAACCGACCAAACAAAGAAAGAATAAGAAAGATATCTGCATGGGGATACCTTTTGGTCAAGTTCGAGCCAGTCTTTAGCAGAATCATCAGCCACAGTGCCTCCAATAATCATATTAGTAGTTTTACCAACCCTCCCATCAGTCTTTGACACTTCTGCATCCCATCACCAAAAGAAACGGGAAACAAAAGTATCAATCAATAAACTAGTACTCGTGACATTAACATCATCTGTATCTTTCACCATTCAAGCTTGATATAGTTACTAATCTAGCGAATAAACCACAAGTGTAGTAGGATTAGCTAAATCGACAAAACAGAACAGTTTCTGAAATCTGGAATAATCGAGCAAAAATAGCAGGAGTAGGTCAATCGAATCAACAAATACGTTTCCCAATTTCATCACAGATCCAAACATATCGCATCCCGATAATAAAAAAAAATCCATTTCTCGGCTAAAAGAAGAAAATAACTCAAATGAAGAAATAAACGTAGGCGCGAGAGAACCTGAAATCGCCTTGAGAACAGCTTCTTGAGGCGGACCTTGATCAGATTGATCGTTATGGCTGCAATTAAGCCGAGTGGCCCGCTCGGGAGCAGACGCGAAACTACTGAAACATAGACTTTTTGGCGCCGGGAACAAACCATGGACTGGAACTGATACTGGTGAAGGAGGGAGAAAGAAGCATCTACTAGCGCCCGAAGTCCGCCGTGATTCCGATACGAATACGGATCGCAATATCGTTTTACAAGCCATTTTTTTTTTCCAAGCAGAGATGATGATGAGTCGATTCGAGTCGAAAAGACAGACTTAACGCTGCGTTTGATTTATTTATAAAAAATTTCTTAGGCGTTGGCGAGGGATAAGGTATAAAAGGCCACTTATGCCCTTAGGTTTTTGTCTTCTGTAAGGTCGTTACGTATTTAAATTAAGCCAATAATTTTAGTCAGGACTCAGGACCAACCCTAAAGTTTGTTTAAGTGATCGATGAAGACATGAAGATTACAGAACCCTCAAGTTAACTGGCTCATATAGGTAGAATTATGTTCAGTGCTAGATGAGGTTACAACCCTTGAGAGGTCATGGTTAGAAACCCACCCAAAACTCGACATTTCTGTGCTTGATACACTTGAACATTTGCGTGTACAGTGTTTTTGTATGTAAAGTGTATCTATCACAAAATTGCAAGGGGTACCATCTTTAGGCTTCAAATCTCATAGGTTATTCTTACAGGAAGTTTCAGTATTTTTATGTGAATAAAAAACTCATAGATATATCGTGCCAGCAAACAAAACCCACAACAACATAGCTAAGATGATGGCAACAGAACTTCTCTTACCCCAAAGACAAAAAGAACGAAAAACGAAAACCAATATGAAGGGACAAAACATCCTAATAGTAAAATAAACAAATCAATTCGTTGGTAAGTCACAAACGGTTACTCTTCAACTTAGTACCTCTCTGTGCTTGGGAGATGTAACTAGAAGTTTGTGTGTGCGGGCATTACCAATATTACGGCTTTAAGCTTTATCTAGCAGGAGGTGGTGGAGGGCCAAGGGATTTTGCCATGCCAACCCAAGCAAAAATCCCAACAGCGAGGATTACCCAACCACATACATCATAAGTGAAGTCATAGTTCTTCTTCTTCTTCTTACCACTCTGCAAAAGCAAGGCAATCTCTCTGAGCAACCACGGAAAAAAATTTAACCCACATATGAGATTCTTTCACTCGCTTATGTTCTAATGAAACTCGGTACTCGAGAATAACTGTGTGAAAGAAGACGACACCTTTCAAAATATTGAACAGCACACTAACCAACAAAATACATGATAACTTACACTAACATTCGATGAAGCTGAAGGACCTCCTCCTCCTCCTCCAACTAGCGCTTGCTGTCCCATTACTTGTTGCCTGGTGAACTCCACATGCAGTTCTGGGGCCTAATCACATACACAGGAAAAAAAACATGAGCTCTAAAATAAAAGAACTACAGAAGATGGAATAAAAATAGCAGTGGTAAGTCTCTCTCCATGATAAATGTTATAATCTGTGGTACACAAGATTTGACTCTGAAAATGGAAAGTTGAAATAATACCTTTGCTGCGACTTCCAAAGCCTTGAGATACATCTCATTGCCTGGGTCCTTCAAAACAAAAGAAATAAAAAGTTGGTCTCACTACACTCACAACAACATATATAAGTTTCAAATTTTCCAAAGCATAAAAAAATCTAAGGAAGTATACCTCATTTTCAGCTCTTTGGTAATATTCAGTGGCTTTATCCAAGTTCCCTTTTGCTACATCAACATCCGGAACAAGAAATGCAATGGAAGTGTAGGCGTTCCCAATACACCACATAGCCTGATGCTTCCCTGGATTTAATGTCAACGCCTCTTCCAGCTTGGAAATAGCATCTGTATGATCAATAATATGTTGTGATACTTAGAGCAAAGAGAACTCATGAGTACATAATTAGCAAAGATTAGTTAAAGACTTAAATGAACTCATACCATTTAACATCACTTTCGCATCAGGAATGCTCTGAAACTGAGAAAGTTCAAGCAATGCTCCACCCCATTTCACAAGATTCTGTAGGAAATAAAATTAACCACAAAGGTATTCTTCACTTCTTCATATAAAATCAAAAAAGATTCGAAGAAAATGTAATTTCAGAGGAACACCTTTCAATCGAATTCAAGACCCAAACTAAACACAGTGATTAGTATCAATACAGAGTAAACATTCACAAAGAAGACAAATCAAGTAATCAATCTCAAGAACAAATACTTAACAATTAGAACAATCTAATGCCCGATCATGTAATCCAAGACAACAAAAACGGAGAACTAGAAGCAAGAACAAGAAAAAAATGTAGATATTACTCAGGAGAGAGGAGTAGTATAGTAGTACAAACCTCGGAATCAAGAGGATCGTTAATGTACTGAGCCTCACAAGATTTGCGAGCATGCTCGAACATGAGTAGCCTTTCAAAGTCGGCGGCAGAGAACTCCATCGTCACGATTCAGGTCGGAAAAAATTCTAGGGTTCGGTGGTTCGGTTTACTGCGAAAAAAAAAGTCGAAGACGTCTCTCCTCGATATGAAAACAAGTTCCGAGGGTTTTAGCCTTACATACAAGTCGTCGGTGCTTTACAACACCTCATTGGGCTTATTATAACCTATTATTGTCAAAGCGGAGCGGATAAAAGCCCAATTTGAAAGTAAGATACGTAAACCTAAAAAGCCCACTAAATTAGACCACGTCACCTAATGGCCGATTAGGGTTTCATATGTTCCCCTATATAAAAAGGGAACTCCAAATAAAGAGATCTCCAGTCTCTCCGTCCTCTGTTCTTTGTGTTTGGTCGCCATGGTAAATGCTCTATACTACAGTCGTTACGAAGTTTTCTCATCTGTATGGTGCTCTTCTGCTTATGTTCTAACGCCTTTGTTATTGTTTTCTTTCTTCAGGTGAAGTACTCGCAAGAGCCCGATAATTCCACCAAATGTAAGAACTCTTTCTTTGTCTCTATGTTGTTTTTATATTTAGCTTCTTCTAGCTTCACTGTTGTTTCTGAAGCGATGCAATGATTACTGATTGAAATGGGTTTCGATTTGTTTGCGTTTGCAGCATGCAAGGCGAGAGGAGCCGATCTCAGGGTTCACTTCAAGGTAAATTTCTTGTACTGATTTCGGATCTTGGAAATGATTAGATTAGGGTGTTTCTTGAGGATTTAAGTTCGTAGTTAGAACAAAACCTGATTAGCAAAAAGCAGGGTTCTGTTGTATATAACAGACACTCACGTAAATGTCAGGGAAATCGAATTGGTCATCGTGAATGGGTGAGCCAGTGTCTTTTGCTAATAGCATAAGGTTCAGTCCATGATGGTACATTATATAGCTTAGCTTTGTTATCCTTTTCAGTATTGTAATATAGTGCAGATTTGTATCATTTACGATCTACATTTTTCCCTGTGGTTTAAGACTAAAATCATGTAGTTAGCAATACCTCTCTTTTGCTTTTGTTTCTTACACAAGCTTATAGCTGTTGCTTGGTTTATGCTTATGATGCAATAGGTTCGGTTTGTTCTTTTAAAAAAGATGTTAACGGTTGTGGTTTGGGTTTAAATATCACACCAGTTGATTCGAACTGAGTTTGTGTGGTCGAGTTTTTGTGAATCTAATAGTTTTATTTTTGAATTTGATTTTTGGATTGCAGAACACTAGGGAGACAGCGCACGCCATAAGGAAGCTACCATTGAACAAGGCCAAAAGGTACTTGGAAGATGTCATAGCTCACAAGCAAGCTATCCCATTCACCCGTTTCTGTCGGGGTGTTGGTCGTACTGCTCAGGCAAAGAACAGGCATTCAAATGGTCAAGGTCGCTGGCCTGCTAAATCTGCTCAATTCGTTCTTGATCTTCTCAAGAATGCTGAGAGCAACGCTGAGGTTTGTTATTGATTCTTTTTGGTTTTATTCTCATGTTTATATTTCTCAGTAACTAAAAAGTTTTTTGTAAACATTTGATTATTAGGTCAAAGGTTTGGATGTTGATGCCCTTTTCATTTCACACATCCAAGTGAACCAAGCAGCAAAACAGAGGCGAAGGACATACAGGGCTCATGGAAGAATCAATCGTATGTTTTTCTTTAGTTGTTTTCTACTCTTTCTCCAACCTTTGTTTCTTCATGCACATTGTACTGACTTCTTGGTCTAATTCTATCTTTGCAGCTTACATGTCAAACCCATGCCACATCGAGTTGATTTTGTCAGAGAAGGAAGAGCCTGTGAAGAAAGAGGTAAATTGATTGAGCTCACTGATTGATCTCAGTGTTCTTTTCTAATCGTTACAAATCCTGATTTTCATCTTCATAATTGATCTCATATGATTTTTGTTGTGTTCTTGCAGCCGGAGACACAGTTGGCAGCAAAGTCAAAGAAAGGAGCCTCATCTTGAGCTTTATTATAGACAAGTCTTTTTGTGCTCACTTGTGTTACCCCCTTAATACATTTTGTTAGCTTCCTGCTTCCTATAAAGACCAAGACCCAATTTTTAAGAATGATAATTATGGCTGTTGGTTTGTTGAAAGACCCTCCTTTTTTTTATTTCTTCTCTACTCCTTGGATATGCTTTTAGTAACCAATACATATTCATGAAGCAAAGTAAGATTTGGGTATAGTAAGATGAATTTTATGTCACACTTTGATTAAAACTTGCAATTGTGAAGACTACTCTGGTTACACAGTTTAATAACCTGGATTGATTGCAATTGGTAGTAAACCCCCTTCAGCATCGTTGTCTTGTGTTTATACCTACGTGTGTGACTGGATCGTTGTTTTTTGGTATCATGAAACATGATGAATCAGTTCGCAAACTATGAACAGAAGTGAAGAATTTGTAAAACCTCTTTAGCGTCATGAATGATTCAATCGCAAACTATGAAGAGAGTGAGCTGTAAAGCCCAAAATAGGCCCAATTATGAATGAGCCCAATGAATGAATGAAGGAACCATCGTCGTCACTAAGAAACTTCCAAAAAAAACAGCAAATTTCAATTTTTGAAAGAATCAGAAATGGAGAGTGGTCTGATATCAGTGGATCGATGGAGAAATGGGAGTCAAGCCTACTTCTTGACTCATATGCACTCCGATCACACGCGTGGCCTCTCCGGCGACTGGTCCCAGGCTCCTCTCTACTGTTCCCGCACAACCGCCTCTCTCTTTCCCTCCCGATTCCCAGGATTCGACCTCTCATTGCTTCGCGTCGTCCCTCTCTCTTCCTGGACATCTCTCTCCCTTCGCTCTCCTTCCTCCGGCTCCACCGTCCGTCTCCATTTCATGGCCATCGATGCTCACCACTGTCCTGGTATGATTGATGATACTGTAATCTATCTCTATAGAGTAAGTGTTTTTTTTGTTTTCTCGGTGAGAATTTGGAATTTGATTGTATGATGTGGTGGTGTTGTAAGGTTCCGTGATGTTCTTATTCCGTGGCGATTTTGGATGTTTTCTTTACACTGGAGACTTTCGTTGGGATGCTGATGAAGCAGATGAAGCTAGAAACACTCTCGTTGATGCTATTAATGAATCTCCAGTTGATATTCTCTATTTGGATAACACTTACTGCAACCCACTTTACACCTTCCCTTCTCGTCAAGTCGCTGCGGATCTGGTAAAACCTGAAACCCTTAACCTGTAAACCTTTAAACCCTGAAGAATCATGTTGTTTCTCTTCATAGTCCTTATCTTTGGATTGCAGGTTGCTGATATAATCGCATCTCATCCTTCACATGATATCATTATAGCAGTTGATTCTTTGGGGAAAGAAGACTTGCTTGTTCATGTTTCTCGTATTCTCAATATCAAGGTTTCTTATTGAATATTGAAATCATCTGCCTTTCTTTTATCCTTCCTGCAAATGGATTAGTCTGATAATATGTTTTTTTCTTTGTTTATTCCTAGATTTGGGTTTGGCCTGAGCGTCTTCGTACAATGCATCTCCTTGGGTTTCAAGACATTTTCACTACGGATACATCTCTTACAAGAGTGCGTGCTGTCCCGCGTTATAGTTTCAGCATTAGGACTCTCGAGGGTCTTAATACTATGTGTCCAACTATTGGTATCATGCCTTCCGGTCTTCCATGGGTGAAAAGACCATTCAAAGGAGATGACAAGCTCTCTGGTTCTTTTCTTACTGCCAGTATGAAGAATGAAACCATTTCTGCTCAGAAAGAATTACAAGCGGCCGCTGTGCATAAGTTCCATGACTATATGTACTCCGTGCACTACTCTGATCATTCATGCTATGAGGAGATTGCAGAGTTCATAAAACTTGTGAGGCCAAAGAGCATGAAAGGAATAGTAGTTTCATCATCATCTTATGTTGACCCTCTCTACTATTTTGGGCGTATCTGCGGAGCCAACCAACCTCCACAAGTTCTGCTTATGAGGCCCGACACTGCAGAGGAATTTCGAGCTGTTAGGATCAAGTCATATTCTGGAAGTGACAAGACTAGAGCGTTGGCAAAAGGAAAAAAAAGGAAGCGAGATTGTCATTCAAGTTTAAAGAGAAACAAGAAGAGAGCTCGTATACAAGTAAAGGGCGCAAAAATTGTTGAGGTTGATTAGCTCTACTTGACTCTGGGTTGTGTTTAACACGGATGTGACGGCTTCTTTGTCCTAAAGCTTACAAAAATGGTGAGTATGTGATACACAACGGGAGGAGTAAGTAAACTTTAATAAAATATAAGAACTAGTTAGTTGAATAGAAAGTCTCTATCTTTGAAAAGGTAAGCACTTGCTGTATATGTTTAGTTTGATAAAATCCTGTTTTTAAATTCGAAAACATTTGGTCAATGTTTTTCTATCTTTAGTTTGTTATCCAATTGATTACTCAAACCAGTATTTTATAGTGGCAATATATGCATATCATTAAATGACGCAATGAGTGATTAAGGGAAGGAAGTAAAATTGTGAAGATGGTTGTGGAGTCGTCGTCGTCATATCCGATCATACCTGGCTTGACGGACGATGCAGCGGAGCTCTGTCTCTCGAAAATCCCCCGGTCTAGCTTTCAGATCACTTCTCAGGTGTGCTGGAGATGGAGGTCATTCCTCAGGAGCAAGCATTTTGCATCCTTCCGAAAGTTGACCGGAACCGTGGAGGAATTCCTTTGTGTTCTGATGGAAAGCGAATGTGGAAGAGACGTGTACTGGGAAGTTTTTGACGCCTCTGGGAACAAGTTAGGCCAGATCCCTCCTGTTCCTGGTCCCTTGAAGCGCGGTTTCGGCGTTGCTGTTCTTGATGGCGGGAAGATTGTGTTCATTGGAGGATATACGGAGGTTGACGGCTCTGGGATCAATAGTACCACAGTCTCTGCCTCTGCCGATGTTTACGAGTTTGATCCTGCTACTAACAGGTCACCAATCTCAACTCCCCTTTCCCATACATTCTGATCAAATGTGACATTATCCTCATTAGTTTAAATTTGAATCAGTTAATTAATTAGTGAAGAACTGAGAATGACATTCTTATAACAAAAAAATCTTTAAGCTTCATCACAAACTTAAAATGGTAGTAGCGTGGTCCTGTCTGGTTTTATTCTGATATCATGTCCGAAATTTTGTAGCTGGAAGAAACTAGCGGACATGAACATACCACGTTACAACTTTGCATTTGCTGAAGTGAATGGCCTTTTGTATGTCATTCGAGGCTATTCAACAGATACTTATAGCCTTTCCAACGCGGAAGTGTATAACCCAGAAACTAACCAATGGAGTCTTATGGATTGTCCAAACCGCCCGGTCTGGCGTGGCTTTGCATTCTCCTTCTGTTCCAAACTCTACGCTGTAGGTAGGAGACAATGGACATATATAGATTCCGATGAACATTGGTTAAGCTATGTTTGATGATCTTTTCAGGCAACGGATCGAGGTTCATCGACATATATGACCCCAAAACGCAGACATGGGAAAAGTTAAACTCGGAGCAATCAGTGTCGGTCTATTCCTACACTGTTGTAAGGAACAAAGTGTATTACATGGACAGGAACATGCCTGGATGTCTGGGAGTATTTGATCCAGAGGAGAATTCGTGGAGTTCGGTGTTTGTGCCTCGGACGGAGGGCGGTTTCTGGGTGAGACTAGGAGTATGGAACGATAAGGTTCTGCTGTTTTCAAGGGTTTGTGGACATGAGATCTTAATGTATGACCTTGATAAAGAAAAAGGGTCCAAGTGGAGAGTGTGTGATCAGATTAAACCATCTGCTTCTCAGTTGACCAGCGTTCTCATCCACTTCTGATCCCCTCTTTTTAACATCATTCTTCTAGACGGTTTGGAGGTGTGAGTTTGTGTGTTATGCCAAAATGTCCCCAATTCATCAACTTTGTGAATGATTCCTGTATTCGCTGTGTATTTGCTAATCTTGTGTAAATAACTAAATGTGATTAATGAAAAGCATCAAAAACCAAATATTTATGTACAGCATGATATATATGATTGCAGTGTAAGTAACTAGGGATTGGACCTGTGCGGGATTAATTTTAAAAGAACTAAGTTTGTAATTAGGTTTGGATTATGCGGAGTTACATTTGTAAATGTTATTAACATTCATAATCTAGCGGAGTTACATTTGTAATTATGAATGTTAAAAATGTTATTAACATTCATAATCTAACTTTGTACCAATTTATTTTCAGTTTGGTTTGGAAAGAAGATGATTAGATTTAAGTACATTAAAAAAGAGTAAGAGAAAGATAGTATATCCGTTTGTGTTTCTAGAACCCGTCCCATCCCATATACGATATGTCCCTCTTTTTTTTTTAATCTTATAACCGTAGTTTTAATAATATTTTATCAATTTGAGATTGTATATTTTAGTCCAACAAATAAGGAAGTGGGTAAAAGATTCACATCCACATAACATTTTATTTGTAAATATAATTATTTGGTATAACATTTATAACATAAACTTATATTGGTTTACCTTCATCAAATTTCTAAATGTTTGAAATAATAACCGCTTCACCATAAATTTTGGATTCACATAAAATTTAATTTAACTATCGTAATTTTATAATCTCATCTTGATATATTTATTTCTTGTTCTTTTTTCTATGAAAATAGTTTATATAATGTTTTTATCTTTAAAAAAAAATTACTCGTTCCCGTATCTGATTTTCCCTGTACATTAGATTTTTTAATTAATTATGTATTAGTAAAACTAAAATTATTTGGGGTTAATTTCTGTGAACTAAAACTATAGACCAACCCACACTTTTGTGCAGGGTTTTTAATTTTTTAGAATTTGTTTAAATTTTTTATATTAGACAATTTATTAAAAATAGTGAGAAGACCTATAATATATAAATTTTGACAGAAAACATAAATTTGTCTAATTTAATTCAACCCAAAGTCTTTAGGAGCCATAATTATAGAAGTCCATTATAATAAGTATTGATAAAATAAAAAATGAAGTTGAAAATATTTAAAAACTAATAAGAACTAATATTATTATTAGTTTGGTAAAAATAAAAGAAAAATAAAAAAATAATGATATATGCAATTCAATTTGATCACGGATTCGGATATCCGCGAGTATCCGGCATTTTGGTCGGGTATCCGGTGGTCGGATATCCATTACTGACGGTTCCGGATATGGATAATGAAAATCGATATCCGACGGAGACGGATCCGGATTCGGATATACCCAAAAAGCCGGATATCCGGATCCGTCTCAGGGCTATGTAGAAGTAATAAAAAACTTTTTCAAAGTTGTAAAGGTTGCATTCATAAAAATTACTGATTCAAAATATAACTTTGTAATTAATTATTTTAAATGAAACTTTCTGATTGTTTGTTTAAATGGATATATGTCATGTTTTTTTGTTTTTTGTATACCTAAGTGTGCTCCCTAATTAATATTATAGATATATGATTATTTGTTTCTATCTAATTATATTAAATTTGATTTGTTTATTCCGTAAATATTTCACAATTTAAAACCAAATGAAATATGTTTACATATATATATATATATATAATTTTCGATTTAAATTCTTTGATTATTATAGAAGCAAACTTTAAATTTTAAACCATTTCCAAAAATATAAGATAATTTTTATTTTATAATTAATTTCGTAATTATTGTTTCCATAAATTATAGATTTTTGACTAACAGTTTTTGTTTACCATATATTGTTTATTTTTTTTTTTAATTATATAAGTAATTGAACCTGTTTGGCAACATGGATATATGTCATATTTTTTTTTTGTTTTTTTGTATTCCTAAGTGTGCTCCCCAATTAATAGTATAGACTAGGAGATATCCCGTGCTTAAAGCACGGATCAACATTTTTTTAAAAAAATTATAATATAATAATAAAAATTATTGTTATATATTTTTTAAAAAATTATTTGTTTGAGATAAGATTTTTTAATTGTTCTATAAATCTGTATATGTATTTTTTAATACTAATTATTTTAGAATATTATAGTATTTTATTTTTTATGTATATTACAGTTTTATATTGCTTGTTTGTTGTTTTTGCATCAATATTTTGTGAAATATGAAGTAGTAATTTTAATATTATAATTGTGAGTAAATAATATTTATTAATTTATCAAGTGTATAAGTTTAGTTTTACCAACCCGCCAATGTGGAAATTAAAACAAACATTTTTTTTTCCTTGAGTAATATATCTTTTACATTAAAAAAAAAAGTAATATATCTTTGTTTTATAAACTTCAAATCACAACATATGCAGAAAAAATTCTGCATATTTATTAATCATAAGTATTATATGGTGAAGATTTGGTGAAGATGGTGTCTTCGCCCTCCGACTGGCCAGCCTTCTCAGCCTACCTCAGCGACATCAAAGTGGATATGGAAGAATTCACAAGCTTCTCGTTGACTCTGATTTCGAGGAATGCGAATGTTCTTGCGGATAGACTGACGCGACAAGTTCGGACCCAACCGCATGTAGTTACTTATGTAAACCATTCCTACTCTAATTGGCTCACTTGAGCTGATCTGTTTCGATTTTGTTGTCAAAAAAAGAGAAAAAAAGTATTATATGAAAATTCCAAACAATTTATAAATAAAATAAAAGAAAAATGATAGGAGAATCGTAATTTGAAATCTTAATAAAATTTTTGAACTCTAGTTATTAAAAATAATTTTATTGTATACTTGGATATAAAATCTTAATTTTGAAATTCTGATTGGTTTCTATTTTTTAAAATATTTAGTAATTATCGTCCATAATTTTATTAGAGATAAAAAATATTTTTTTTTACTTAATCTGTATTTTTAAAAAATCTTAGCTGTTAATTTTTTTTTTTTTTTTTAACCACAAATTAGTTTTGATTTGAATAGATTTTTTTTAGTTTGCTAGATTTTTTTTATCTCTCAGCTTTTTTGCTTTTTAATTAATTATATTTATTTAATTAATTAATTAATCTTAATTAAAATTTTCTAATGGCAATTAATATAGTAGCATACATGAGTGTCTGTCTATAGATACTAAAATGAAAGCCATTTATTCGAGCTTCTATATTTCGAATTGATTACGTATGCCCAGTGCCGCTGGTTATCACACTGGTCAGATAGGAACATTGAATAAGAAAAATTGTACTCGAGTACGAACCAAACAATTCTCTGAACTAAATGAACATTATTATTTCCTGTGTGTTCTGATGTGATATTGAAGAAACGTGACAGGAAAAGAGCTATACGCCTAAGTATGAGAAGCTAATCTTTACATGTAAAAGAATTTGTACAGAAGAACGAAAAATGTTAGAAATCATCAGCGCGGTGGATCTCGCCCATAAGAATTCGATTGCTAGTGACTTTGAAACCGAGAAGAGCTGGATCTATCTGCTTCCCTTTCTTCCCTTTCTTCTTCCCACCTCCACCTTTGCTTCCTTCGGTTGTATTAGTTGACTCTACCGCCACCTTCTTCATGCTATTACTCTTCTTCAACATCTCACTGAATGACGGCTCTGCAGTCATCCCTTTGTTTCCCGCTGCTCCTGATTCCCGTCTCACACCTCCTGATGATAAAATGAGACTCATCTTGTTAAAAAAAATGCCCAAAAGACACAAAAGCACACTTGATGAGTTACATACCTTCTATCCCACTATAAGAACTTGCTGTCCTGCTAGCTGTGTCAGACATACGCTCGAGCAATCCTTCATGTGATGATGAAGAATGGGATGAAGGAGGCCTTTTTAACAAAACTGATTCCTGCCCATGTGATGGCACTACCAACCTACAAACAATCACTTCAAACTTTAATCGGCAGGTATATAGAGGTAAACTAAAGGCTTAACTTATTCAATCTACTGGTGCTAAAATGTCAGAATACAAAAGTTACCTATCTTTCCTTCTATCTTCTCCAACCACGTTATCACTGTATTGGTCTGCAGCAACATAATATCAGGATAAGCCTTCATAATAACAAAGTAAAAATCAACCTTCCAAACCATGAACGCAGGGAAGACCATATCTTAAATGATGCAATTACTGTAAAAGATATGTATATACCAGAGATATTGAAAGAAGACTGTTGTTGGCCACGCGTAACAACAGGAAGCTCCCCTTGAACCAGAGAGTCTAATACTGCTTGCTTGCCCATTCTGTCTTGGGCTTCAAATGACATCATCCTTCCCATTCCCTCATTTTTTGGCGGCACATTGTTCCACGTTTTGATGTCATTTGCGTCCTTGTTCATAGCAAACATATTACTAAAGGCTTGACCTTCATTCTGAGTGGACCGTCCACCATCGATAATTCCAGAAAGCAAGGAATTATTACGGTGCAACGATCCCATATTGTTCCTATCTCCCGGTATTCTGTTGACCTGTTCCTCAGATAATGACCGAGCCCCAAAGGCAGATGAAGCGTTTAGACTACCACCATGGTCCGCAAGGCCACCATGCGTTTGAATCCCTGGGGTAAGGCCTGAAGGAGCCATCCTGTCATAAGTATCCCCGAGGTTCATGCTTGGTGACTCAGTAGATTGATGGCCGGGTCTCTGGTGAAGCAACTCCATAAAGAGCTGCTTTGACTTGTCGTTTGTCGATCCACCTACCATCCAAGAGTTGGAATCTTCACCCTGTCTTCTAATTTCCGACCTCATTTGATGATGTTCAGTTTCCATATTTGATCTACGAAATTGAGATTCGGCCCAGTCACCAGCTAGCTGTGTATCGGTTCCAGACCAGCGTCCTTCCATTGGTTCCAGTTGTGAAAAATGTGGTTCACCCAATGGTAAACGGGGATTCTGATGGTTGAAACCATGAGTGGAATTTCCCAATCTGCCAGAAGATTGCATATGGGCAGTAGCATCCCGCAACTCAAGACCCTGAGAGAGACCAAGACCATTTACTGCATCCAGATTAATCCCCGATGCTGATCGCTCAAATGGAAGACCGTGCTCGAATAATTCTTGTCGAAGTTGTTGCTGATATGAAAGGTTCCGCTCAAGTTGACCAAACTGATCCTCAAAGGGTGGCCTCTGCTGATGTTGATTAAACTCTAACGGTCTAAATCCTGCAGAAGAGCGCGACCGGTTGATCCCAGAATGAGTTCTTAGAAGCTGATCATTATGGTCAGACGGCCACAGAGGGTCAATATGTCTCTGTTCCTCCAGTAATGAATTGTGCCTCACACCATTTGCCAATTGCATAAGCTGCTCTTGCTGAAGCAGCTGGTACTCCAAAGACCGTATTGGATCAGATTGCAGTTGTCCATGTTGAGATTGCATTTGTCCATATTGAGATTGCTTTTGTGTTAAAAGTAGCTGTTCAAGCAGCTCCCTTTGGTGGCCTTCATGTAACAGCTGCCCAAAATTTCCTCCGGCAAGTTGCTCATTGTATGGTGCGAAATTTTGTGACGGATGGCCAGAACTATTTTGCAATTCATTCATCAGATGCTGCTCTAACAACATCTGATCAACACTGTTGGACCGAGGGAAGTCATGTGACTGCCCGAACCTTGAATCAGGAGTCTGTCCTTGTAAAATCTGTTGAAAATGTAATTGACGAGCATGGGACTGCTGTTGCTCCTGTAAGAGCTTCTGATGTAACTGATGCTCTTGTTGTAGCTGATGCTGTTGCAACTGAATCTTCTGCTGCTGTTGCAACTGAAGCTTCTGCTGCTGTTGCAATTGAAGCTTCTGCTGCTGTTGCAACTGCATCTTCTGTTGATGCTGCATCTGGAAAGCTATTAAATGCTCCAGATCCTGAGCTTGATCTCCTAAATGTAATTGTGATAGCATATCCCGATTCTGGAATTGCTGTTGGTGAAGTTGATTTGATGGAAGTTGATCCCCATGGCTAAAGAAGTTGGATTCATGTTCAAACTGTGACATACGGTTAGCAGCCAGACTATCGAGGGACATGGTGGGGTCAATTTGTGTATTTCTTCGGGAATTGATGGGACGGTTGTCTATTGAACTGGTAAGCTCCTCCATTGCACCATAAGACCTGTTTGATAAATGGTTAACTGGTGTACTACCGCTCTCTAGTTCAGACCACAATACACCAAAGGGGTGCAGCGTATTCTCATTCTGATTACGAGTAGCAGCCTTAGTTGATTCAACAGGAATAGCAGACTGGCCAGGAAATTCCATTAAAGCATCATGAATACTTGTAGAAGATTTTATTGATGATGCATAACCAGAACCTCCAGCTCTTCCTGGGAATACAATTTCTGATTTAGAAAAAAATACAAAAAACATTCTTAGTCTTGATGAACACAAAGAGATTAATATGCACATGAAAGCTTCACCACAAGTATATGAAACCCAAAGAAAGACAAATGTCCTAGCTCGCAAATGCACACAAATGAGAAAAGGTTAGCAGCAGAAATATACCTTCATCTTGGGCAGAGAAGTCCAAGAAACTTCGGTCCTCAGCATGTGGTGGTTTCACATAAACTTCAGACTCAGATATTCTCTGAAAATTATCCTGAGCTGAAGGGTTGTTATACGCAGAAAAAGAACGCGACGTGGCAGTTATAGAGGATGAATCATTGGATTCTGCTACAGGTGCAATTGATAAACCAGCGTCTGAATCTGCTTTTAAAGTAGTCTCTTCTAACTCATTCTTTTGGTCACTGATATGCGCATCGATGCTTTCTGCCTTCAAATATGACATGACCCTGCCTAGATCTTGAAAAGGAGTTCCTTCTGGAGCATTTGCCAAGCGAACCTGTAGGTCCGTCCCAAAAAACCCTTGTTCAAACCATGAAATAATGTCAGAACCAATGAAAGGTCCCTGAATTACTCCTTGTGGATCAATATACAAGAACAAAAACTCCTCAGGTGGCATAGCCCCTTCTGAGTGATTCACTTCAATATCTGGTTGCTGCAGCTTTCCCATATAATCTTGCTCGAAAGAGGCAACAACGGATTCACTCCCATCCAGCGCAGCTGATTTAGTAAAAGCGGATCTAACCGCTTCAGGACTTCCATGAGAAAGTTGATAATCAGCTCCAACAGGTCCATAACTCTCAGAAGCCACTGAATTCCTTGAGACGCTTGACGCACCCCCCAGACCTCCATTTTGACTACCAAGTAACCCTACAATAATAATTTTTTGACTTTTGTTCAGAATATATAGGACATTAGAAAAATCCAGTAAACTCATAAAGATAAGACATTTTTAAAACAATACAAGATATTAAAGACCCATTTGATACTTATCACACACGTACCAGAATCACTATTTTGCATGGAAACATTGTCACCATTCACAAACCCTACCAAAGAACTATCCGCTCTTGTTTCACCTGAGTCAGGTCAGAGAAGCATTCATCAAATTATGCTAGGTGGAAAGATAGAGGCCAAGCAGCTAAAGACAAGATAACATACCCATGCTGTTTTCACCTGAGGATTCTTCCTCAGATGGAGTGTAAACTTCGCTACTAATGATCCTTCCCTTCCATATGCCGTTAAGGCTTGCCTGATAGATAAGATACCCGTCAACAAACTCAGTTGCGAATAAGAAATAAAAAAATTAATGACACACTCATGTAAAAGGGCAATGGAAGCCAGTTCTCAGTGGTTACCATACCTCTTCGTCGGCATCAGGTGCAATAAAAGCAAGAGGATTGATCAAAGCCACTTGAGTAATGGAGGCAACTTCCTCCATCTCAGTCGGTATCCTACCTAGGGAAGAATCAGGCTTCTGTGTTCTATACAAGTCAAGCAACTTACCCCTTGGATACCGAAACATAGAGGCTGAAGCGCTTTGTTTACCAGGAATACTTTCATTTCCTAAAAAAGTACATGCACCAGCACCAATTGAGGAGGTTGACGAACCCCTCCCAACTGCAGATGCCCTTCCTCGGCCCACAGTGAAGCCTAAATTTGGGCCCTCGGCTCGTCCTCTATCAAGTCCAAAGCCAGGTGCAGCGCGATAAGAAGTTGGCCCAGCAGACTGGGATTCCATCCTATGACGTGGCCTCCATTTGTCACGAGGGTCAGAGTCCCGTTCAGAAGTAGCACGGATGCTGCTAACCACAGATTGACTTTCACTATGAGGCTCTTCCTTGTCCTTGTTATTATTATCTACCTTCTCAGAACGGGTTTCTTTCTCTTTGTCATCAGGACCCCAGCGAGATGACCATTTGTTGTCGCGGCGAGGTTCATGTACAGCAGCACGAGAAGTAACATCATGCCACCTATCAGAAGAAGCAGTGGTTTTAGTGTCACCAGTTTCTCTAGTAGTTGGGACATTGTCAATGCGACGTTCAGTTTTTCTTCGATCAGCTTTCCTGACACCGAGTAAACCAGTTTCTCTTTCCTCTTCACGCCATCTGCGACTAGTTTCATTCTCAGGAACAATTTTCCTCCAGTCCTTTTTGTCTTCGGGTGCATCCAAGCGCCATGCATCCTTGAGATTAGGGTCACTTGGGTTTCCCATGGGCACAGGAGTAGGAGATCGAACATCCTACCACAGAGCCACAACAAGATCAGATGAAAGAGTATGTAAAAATGTTACAGAGAAACAGCAAAACTCATCTAAGAACTTGATACTGTCTAGATACGAAGCCTTATTAAGGTGATAAAAAGAGAAGAAACGTTAGGCATATAAGGTACTATACCATCTTGCTATCGCTTGATTTCGTGTAAAGCCACTGGGGAGACAAAGGAATGTTGTTATCTGAGGCCAATTCTGCACAAAAATAACAAAGACAAGCTAGTCAAATGGCTGAAGGAAATCTAACTAACCGAGTCAGGAAACCAATAGTGCAGGAATTTAGAGGCACGGAACAAATCATTGGTTCTTAGTTCCTCCAGATCCCAAACTCTGGAATCGGAAACAAAAGAGGATTACGTCTCACGTTTGAATCCAAACATGAAGTTGCTAATGCATCAAAAAGCGGACATAACAAGGTTGCTAATTAAAATCGTAGAACCCTAATCAGCACAACAATAATAGCTAGGTCAAATTGTGATGAATCTGATAGATATAAATGGCTGCCGCATCCTATAGGGGAATTCAGATCCAGACACCAATCGATTACATTCGTTTCTCCGCATTCGAATCGGTCCAGAGAGAAATGAATTCAAATTCAAATTAACGAAATCCAAAACAGAAGAAGAAGAAGAAGACGACGAGGATTGAGAGGCGCTGAGGGAAGTTACCTTTCAAGTGATCAGAAGATTTGGAAAAGACGAGATCGTCAGGCAGATCGAACTTCCCTTCGGCCATGGCAGGATTGAAACAACAACCGACTTCGAGATTACGTAAGAAGAAGGAGACGACGGAGGCACGGAGCGAGCGCAGTAGAAAAAAGCCAAGTTAGAGAGGGCTTTGGAGAGATTTGACAGAGAAACTTTTTTTGATTGCTTGTTGTGGATTTAAAGCCTTTAGGAAGAGAAGAAAGCTTTTTTGGTTTCGTGTCTCTGAGATCGAGAGTGAGTGAAGGAGCAAGAGATGAAGGGAAAAGGCTAAGGCAGAGGCTTTTGCTTGTTTGTTTACATTACCACACCGATCCGACTTTGTCCCAGGTTTTGTTTTGTTCCTTCTTTTTTTTTCTTTTCTTTGTCAACCCCCCAAGTGTTTTTATTTTTTTTTAAATTATCGTTATGTTTATTTATTAATCGTACTTTGTATAATGTATTATTAAGTTGAAATTTTCCCTTATTGTTTTGTTCCAATTTAATCAAAAGTTTCAATCAGAGTTAAAAAATGAGTATTGTAGTGGTATTTAAAAATTAACGTTTCTGCTTTAATTGTATTTTTTTTTTTTTTTGAAAAAGGATACATAAAAAGTGGTAACTTGATAATATTATGGTTGAAATATACTTTTAGCTTTTCAACAAGATTTGAAGATAAGGCTCTCGAATAGCTAAACCAAAATTCTGGTATTGAACCCACAGTGACAGTGTAGTCAGTCTATATAACTAAGGGACATCGAGGTTAAGGATTAAATTGAGTTGCCAAGAGCAAGTAATTGAGCACCTGACGAACAACTTTCTTTGTGACAAAAAAAGCAATAAAAAGGTAACAATACTCAAATCTCATGTTCGGCTTTGGTCTGGGGTGGCTCTGCTTTTTTGCTAAACCCGTTGCAGATTCAACATGTAAAACCAATAAACCCAACAACACAAGATTCAACATGTAAAACCAACCTCTGCTATTATTTTTTTGTTAAATCAGGAAAAGACAGAGACTTGATCTACGATTACAAACTACCGACCATGTTTCTAGCTTCACTTCCGCCTTAATTCTTTTTCAAACCACTGCTACAGCTTTTTGTGTTGCTAGCTCCCGGCGGATTTGGTGCATCTGATTCACCACACGCCCTTAGAACAGCCTCATTCTGCAAGAGACTCCCAGAAAAAAACTATTAAAAACAATATTTGTGTCGACAAAGATACAAGAGGATTGAGTTGAACTTCTTTTTTATTTATAAATTTATGGCTATTGACAAACATGTTGGTTTGAGCTCAAAATCACCAAATACAAGCTCAGATCGACAAGCTTTACCAAAAAGTACAACACAAGCATATTGAGAGATGGACAAGGAAAAATGAATTCCAAGAATTTGAATGTTTTGATAGGTATGCAAACACTAAATGTTTCTACTTTTGATTCACTATTATTACATCAACTCCTAGTTCCCAAGGCCTATCAAAAACAAGAACAAAATCTTTAGAAGCATAAGTAAAATTCACAAAATACACAATTGAGTTTGTCCATATAACTCAATACAACTAATCAAATCTGAGGAAACCACATCACACAAAACTGAACAATGCCTCAAAACAATTTTTGCAAATGAAAAACTCGTAATTTAGAAATGAACCCACCAACATTTTCTCAAGAAACATACACAGTCCTTATACTAATCCATGCTTGGCAGGTAAAAAAAAAAAACACATCGATCACGAATATAGATAAGAGTAGGAAAAATGGGAGACCAAAACCCTAAAAGATGGGAAAAGGAGAGTACCTGCCAAACGCGACGGAGGCGAGTTTTGGCATTGGCTTTACGAGTAGGTGTAAGCTTGATTCGCTTCCAAAGAAGACCACCGGAATCGTGCTTCTTCACTAGTTCCATCACCCTAGTTCCCCAAAACGCACCCATTCCTCCTCCCATCGCCGCCTCTCTCCTCTCTCTCTCTCTCTCACACACACACAAAGCAAATGTTTCTTCGAGATTAGTTTTCAGATTTCCCTCGATGAGCCCATTATTTTTAGTAGACTATAGGCCCATTTCCATCTACGAGCTTTACAATTTTTCAAATAATTCTAGTATTATTTAACCTTTTACTAGTTTCTGTATTATTGGTTTTTTTGTATTATTATAATACAGAAAAATAATTTTCTGTATTATTAGTTTGTTTTTCGTAATATTATAATTCCATTCACACACAAAAACAAAGAAATATGCCACATGTTTGTTCCGACAACCTTTGGGGTTTATTGGACACTGATAGTACTTTACAATTTTACATGATTGAAGATAAAAAGTAAAAGGTGGATTGACAATGTGAAGACAACAAAGAGTGGGGATACAGTATAATGATCAACGTCTACGAAATACATCCAATTTGGTAACTCGAGTAAAAATGCTATCTACAAAAATAATCCACACGGAGGACTTCTAATGTTTTCGTAAGTGCTAGAGAAAGGCAACAACATATGCCCTCATCTCAGAAATAACTCTAAGGTCAAACCCAAGAAACATAACAAGACATAACTCTCTCTCTCTCTCTCTTTTTCTTTGAGTTTACCAAGGTTTAAGGTCACCAGTCGGACCAGCAGTCCAGTTCAGTGCCTTCTCACCTGCCTTCAGGTATATGCTTTTGTCATGGGGTAACTTCCTACCTAACCCGTTAAGTATCTGATGGAATGCATCCCCTGGTTGTGCTGGTTGAGGGAAAAGCATGGCTCGTTTCATCGAAGGATTTGCGAGGAGTCTCTGTTTTCTGAGGATCACTTCTGTTGGTATTGACGTTAGGATCGTGTCTAGCTCAGGAACATCTTTCTCGGCAACAAAGACTCCTATTTCTTCCCAAGGGATGGCGTCTGCGAAAGGCAGTACTATGTCGTCCGCTATGATAACTGGAATGCACCCAAACACAACCGCTTCAACTAACCTCGGGCTCCATGGTGCCCACCCTAGAGGACATAGACAGAAGATGGCTCTTTGCATGTCTTCGTAGTATGTCGTCGGGTGATCTGTTGAGATGTCGAACAGAGGGTTGTTCTTAAAATTCTCCCACACCGCTGCTCTTGCACCTCTGTACAAAGAGAGAAGTTTCATTCAGTAAATTCCAAAACAACTTGATATAATCTTACTTTGACTTAGTTCCTAATGAGGAATGTATACGTGCTTCTTTTATTGTATGATACTATTGATTTTTCAAGTTGAAAAAATATATGTAAGACTAGTGAAACCCCATCACTTGAGAGTTTTACAAGTCTACAAAATGTGTACCTTGCATAATAGCCACCTTCTGGGTCGTTGTTAACATCGTAGAACAAACCACGGAAGTAGACAAAGATAGAACGTGGAATATCTGGAGGAATAAGATGGGCCTGCATCTTCTGTGGAGGTGCAAAAGGAGGAATAGTGATAGAGCCTTCGTCCAAACACACATGGTTCCTCTGACCAAATGTCTGAACCAAAGTTGCTCGCTGGAGTAGCGGAAGAATCCCTCTTTCAATGGCTTTTTCCTCCTGTTCAATGTATATTAAATCTTCAATTCCCACACAAATCAAATCATTGGACTATTCTACAATCTTAAGAAATACAAATCATAAGCACTAGTGTGATGATGACACAACAGCTAACTTTAAGCTAATAATCATGTACATTGTTAGATCAAAGAGATCTACCTGATAGTGGAAGCAAGCTCCAAAGTCATGGGGCACAACAAAGAAGTGATCAGCACCTTCAGTCCGATTCCAATAAGGCCAATTTGACGAGACTAGCTGTATGGCACTTCTCATCATACGCGGAGATTTAAAAGGCAATGGCAAACCCGTAGGAGTGAGATCACAAGTAGGGTAAATAGGAGTGTAAAACCAATCAGCTTCATCAGGATTACGCGTTCGAACAGGACTAGATAATAGAAACCTATGCATAAAAATCTCAGCAGCAAACATGTGTGTAAGACATCTAGGATCCTTTTGAAGTAATTTCTTATTGTACTTGCTTGGAAGCTCGTATACATAAACCTTAAGCTTTCCAACTGGATTATCCTCTAAAACATCACCAGCACTTCCTGCATTTTAACAAAAAAAACCTTTTTGTTGAGCTCTCTCTTAACACAGCAAATCAAAATTGCTTATATACAATATAACATAAACCAATTTGTAAAGGAACACAACACATTTCAAATAAATTTGACTAAAAAACTAGTGATTAATCACATTCCAAAGTTGTACCTGAGATTCGCTCTGTCCGAAGGGTTTGTTCAGCGGAAGAAGCGGAGAAGAAGAGGAAAAGGATAATGGCGGAGAGGGAAGAGCGAATCTTCATATCCGACGGAGATGTGTGGGTCGGGTAATGGTTGGATCGAAGAAGAGAGAAGAAGGAAGAGGAAGCATATAAGGGAAGAGTATCGTTGGGAGGTCATGGGCGCAGTGGTTGACGAGTTTACTTCGGGATTAGGTTTTAGGGTTTTTTTATTCATAAGGAAGATGCGAATTTCTGAAAACGAAACATCAAGAAGAAGATGGAAAACGAAATTTAGGGGAAATAAATAGCTTCAAGTCACAGACAAGTGTCTCAAGAATTTGCTTGTGTTGTACTTTCCAATTCAACGACCAGACAGACACGGAGGTAAAAGTGGTTCACGACGTCACAAAGTCAAAACGCGCGGTTCCATCATGGGCTAAGTTAATGTCCATTATTAGGGCCTGATTGACATTAAGTGGCCCATTAGACATCACAATGAGGATGCTAAGATTTGTGTGCTTATTATTCTCTTTGATTATCTCCCAATGGCTGCTATGCTAACATAATTTTCTCCCAATGGCTGCTAGAGACTACAATGGCTGCTAACATAAATTGAGGAAAATTGTAGTCTAAAATTTAACTTTTAAACTGGCAAAAATAGACTGGACAATATACTTTGATATTCAATCTAATTATATAAACAAAGATCATACATATGGAATGTTGGGAGATCAGATCATAATACAGTGTGGTACACTAAACTTATTAGTTTGTCATCAAATTAAAAAGAATCAAAAAGATTGGTTATGACAAATTTTCTATGAAGAATCAAGTAGAAAAGTCAATGGCTGAGTGACATGAGTTGTTAGGTTGGTTTAGACTTTAGACCTCAATAGGCATCATTGATCACGGCGCTTGTTCAATTTATTCCGTCTCCAATTGGTACATTCCTTTTTAAAGATCTCTCTCAGTTCCAAAGAAAATGCAAACAATAATTTCTCCACTACTTGTCTCTCATCGTCTCTCACTTGCTCCTTCTGTCCCTCGTCTTCTCAACAACCACCACCGTGCTCCTCCTTCGATCCGCCTCTCAAGTCACCGTTCTACCAACTCCCTCCGCCTCTTCTCCTCCGCAGGTAGACCCGACCCCACCACCTCTTTTATTTCATTTAAAAAAAAAAACGTTTTTGTTTTCTTTTGGAAAAAGAAGGATATTTTTTTGATTGGGTGGGGCAAATACGTCAAAACGGGAAATCATTTTTGGGATAAATTGGTCATTTTTGTCATCACTGTTTTCTCATTCGAGTCTTAGGTCTGTGTCTGTGTGTGTTTTTACAAATCTGACGCCGAGTATTGTGCTTAAAGTAGCAGCAGCAGCAGCATCAGCGAGTCGGGACAGTGAAATGGCGACTGAAGATGTGCAAGATCCGAGAATCGCCAAGATCGCTTCTTCCATTAGAGTCATCCCCGACTTCCCTAAACCAGGTTCTCTTCTTGTTACTTATAGCAATTATCGTCTCTTAGTCTTCATCTGAGTTGTGATCTTAATTGTAAGTTTTTGTTTCTCTGGATTGGATTATATTTTCGCAGGGATCATGTTTCAGGACATAACGACGCTTCTTCTCGACACTGAGGCCTTTAAGGATACCATTGCTTTGTTTGTTGAGAGATACAAAGACAAAGACATATCTGTTGTTGCAGGTAACTCTTTTGTGTGGTCTGTTTTGGTCCATTGATAATTCCAAGTACCAAGATTAGTTGCTTTTTTTAATTGGTCTTATATTGGCCTTTGTTTAAATTCTGAGTTTGTTACTTTAAAATGGAAGTTTGTATCTCTGGTATATTAATGAATTGGTGGATGATATTTTTTTTCACTCTTACTTAAATGGAGGATGTTGTGGTGAATGCAGGTGTTGAAGCTAGAGGTTTCATTTTTGGCCCTCCTATTGCGTTGGCTATTGGTGCCAAATTTGTTCCCATGAGGAAGCCCAAGAAGTTGCCTGGTATTTTTTTCTTTTCTTTCTTCTAGTGTGACTTGCTGTTCTAATATCTAGTTACATCAAACTGTCTCAGTTAGCTCTAAGTTTACAATTGTTAGTATCTCGGACTTGAGTAAGGTGACTTTTATCTTCCTATCTATGGCTTCGATTACTCTATGATGCTGCTCATTTGCTAGATCATATATCTTTGTGGTAACTCCCAGTAGCTTGAGTGGGTTTTTTTGGTTACATATCCATGGTGTCTAAGTTGTTTATGTTGACCAATTACGAAAAAGGTGTTAAGTCATTTAGAGACTTGTTGAGCAGTGCCAAATTATCCTTGTAAGTAAATTCTATGCCTAATGATTTTTGGTTTCTTTAATAGGGAAGGTTATTTCAGAGGAGTATTCGTTGGAGTATGGAACAGATAAGATTGAGATGCATGTAGGTGCAGTAGAGCCTGGTGAGCGTGCTATTATCATAGATGACCTTATTGCCACGGGAGGGACTCTCGCTGCTGCAATCCGACTACTTGGTAAGTGCAATATTGAGAAGTAGATCAGTTTATCCTTTTGATAACGCAGCTCAAGTCCGTAATCACAAAATGTTTCTGTTAAACTTTTGACTCTTTCTCTCTCTCTCTCTCTCTCTCTCTCTCACTCCTGCAACTTGGTTGTGTGTTTGCAGAGCGAGTAGGAGTGAAGATTGTTGAGTGTGCTTGCGTAATTGAGTTACCAGAGCTTAAGGTTTAGCTTCGTTATCTCTTTTTTTCTCTATCTGCTTCCAGTCTCTCACACTTATTTGCTTACAAAGAGGTGTATGTGGCTGTAATGTTTTTGAAGGGAAAGGATAAACTAGGAGAGACGCCGCTATTTGTTCTTGTAAGCTCGGCTTAACAAGAAGAAACCTAAAGGGGGATTATTGATTGGATCAAGTGTTGGTTCTATTTTTCATGTATGGTGAGACATTTTACTTGGGATTTGATCCATGTTGTTTCAAAATTATCATAATCGGCTCAGACTAGAAAATTGGCATTTGAATGTCAGGATTCGATTGCAGTTCCGTTTGTTGAACCAATAAAAACCCCAATTAATAATAAGGTGTTATGGGTTTAATTAATACAGAATCAAGTTCTAATGAGGGAAACTCGAGCAGGGGATTAAGATTTTAGTAACTCAATTCTTCTTTCAAGTTTCGCACCTCGCATGTTACTACTTCTTACTCCCTATGTACACAATGCTCGTCCGTGGCCGTCAGTAGAACTTGATTATTAGTTTAGTACTTCAGTGTAACTATATATTTTATCTATGTCACAGATTAGTATATAGATAATGATGTTTTTTTTTCACATGCATCTCAAATTTGAAGTCGTGATATATCTATATATTATGTGTACCAGTACCACTCAATCTGTGTCCAACCAAAAAATAATCTCAATTCAATCAATACTGGTTCGAAAGAAATAAAATCATTCATCCCCTCTCAATCTTGCGTTACTTGTCTCTCTCCCCATTTTTACGTTTCATATAACACTACATTATTAATTTACTACTATAAGAATAGGGTATTTTGGGAATGTTTAAAGCGTGCTTTAGTTGAAAACAGATAAAATGTGGACCAAAAGACAAAAATTCAAAATTACCTTAAAAAATAAAAATAAAACACAAAAATAAAAATCACAGCGTAGGTTGCTGCTGGGTGCTGGCTGGCTTTTGCTGCTAACATTGACATGAACAACACAGTAACACACACTGCAAAATGACTAAGGACCCTTCATCGATTTCGGATCTTCTCTCTGACTAAATCGATTTAACTAATTCGAGGATTTTGGATTTTAGTTACAACCCCCACCCCCAAACAACAAAGCTCAAGTTACTACTACTACTTCCTTATCAAAATCTGCTTTCATGGCTGCTTCTGCTACGATTCGCGTTTCTCGTTGTCGCTAATTGTCTTCTCCTTCCCCCATTTTCATGTAAGCTTCTTTCCCTTTTGCTTCCCTTCTTAACCTCGTTTTCACTATAGCGTTTAGCGTTTCATTATGCGAAAGCAACAAGGATTTGTGGTTTGATTTCTGAATAACACATGTTTCTGTTTATTTTGATTTTCCCATAGTGAAGCTGATGATAAAAGCAGCGTAGATCTGTAAATCTATTCATCGCATTATCTGCGTTTTGTGAGGAGGAGGAGGAGGAGGAGAAGATGTTGTGTGCTTGTTCAGGCGAACAATTCCGGTTCGAGGACCAGCCTGGCTCGCCGGAATCCCTAGCTACAAGAGATTTCTCAGCTAGTGGACTTTCTTCTCGAACTGCAGGAGGCGATTGGGATTCCAAACTCGATGATATTCAAGTTGACGAAGCTGAATCGACTCTAAAGGAAGCTCTCTCACTCAACTATGAGGTGTGTTTGTTTAGCCTACTCATGTTATCAGTTTTAATTGGAACTATCTTGATGTTTGATTTTTTTTAATTTTGTGGTATTCGTGTGTTGTTAGGAAGCTAGGGCTTTGTTGGGGAGACTTGAATATCAGAGAGGTAATTTTGATGCAGCGCTTCAGGTGTTTAAGGGGATTGATATTAAGGTCTTAACTCCAAGGATAATCAAAGCCATTGTTGAGAGAACTCGTCCATGTAAACCACGCTCCAAACCTCTTATTGTGCCTCCCACCTCAATGTCAATGCATTCTGTTAGTTTACTTCTTGAAGCAATCTTGCTTAAAGCTAGATCACTTGAGGAACTCGGCTCTTACAAAGGTACGTATGGAATATTTTAACTCTGGTGCTCTTCAGATTTTTGTTGCATTGGAATCTATAGCTAGTAACATTGTTCTGCTGTTTTACCAGAGGCTGCGGAGGAATGCAAAATAATACTTGACGTGGTTGAATCTGCATTGCCAAGTGGCATGCCTGATGGTATCAACGGATTCTCTAAACTGCAGGACATTTTTCAGAAGGCCCTCGAATTGCTTCCTTTACTGTGGACTAAAGCAGGGAATCATCATGAAACTATTGCTTCATATCGCCGTGCTTTATCCAGACCTTGGAATTTGGATCCCCAAAGGTTAGCTGTTACGCAGAAATCCTTGGCTTTGATTTTGCTGTACGGGAGTGTTGAGGCATGCCCAAAAGACAACATCGAGGAAGCAATTGTGTTACTGATGTTACTTGTAAAGAAGATGGTGGTTGGGGACATACAGTGGGATCCAGAACTCATGGATCATCTCACTTACGCTCTTTCAATGACTGGGCAGTTTGAAGTGTTAGCGAACTATCTAGAGCAGATTCTTCCGGGTGTTTACACCCGTGGGGAGAGATGGTACCTTCTCTCCCTTTGTTACAGTGCTGCAGGGATTGATAAAGCAGCCATTAATCTATTAAAGATGTCCCTAGGCCCTTCTGAATCCAGACAGATACCACACGTTCCTTGGTTATTGTTTGGAGCAAAGCTGTGCTCTAAAGATCCAAAACACTCAAGGGATGGCATCAATTTTGCTCAGAAGCTGCTCGACTTGGCAAACAATCAGAGTGAACATCTGTTCAGCCAAGCACACAGGTTCCTTGGTGTATGCTATGGAAACACTGCAAGAAGTTCCAAATTAGACTCTGAACGGGTTTTCCTTCAGAAAAAGACTCTGTTATCACTAAATGAAGCAGCAAAGAGGGCCAAGGATAATCCGGAACCGGACATTATATATAACCTAAGCTTTGAGAATGCAGTTCAAAGAAATGTTCAGGCGGCTTTGGATGGTGCGGTTGAGTATTCTAGTATGGTGGGAGGAGGTTCAACTAAAGGATGGAAACATTTAGCTTGTGTCCTTTCAGCGGAGAAACGGCTTAAGGATGCTGAATCTATTCTGGACTTCACCATGGAAGAGGCTGGTGACATTGAAAAGTTAGAGCTTCTGAAGTTGAAAATTGTGCTTCAGATGGCTCAAGAACAACCTAAGCAGGCCTTGAAGACATGCAGCAGCTTGCTGGGCCTAATACGGGCGCAGGATAAATCTGAACAATCTGAGGTACCTAGTTTGGGTTTCATAATATGAAAGAAACATATTCTGTGAATTCTGTGATATCTCTGACTAATCTTATTCTCTGTTCCCAGATTTTGCTTAAGAAATGTGAAACGGAAGCTTGGCAAGAGCTGGCCTCCGTCTACGGAAAGCTAGGTTCATGGTCAGATGCAGAAACATGTCTCGAGAAGGCAAGATCCATGTGCTATTATTCTCCCAGAGGCTGGAATGAAACAGGTATAGAGAAAAGCAGCCATTAACGAACGCATTAATTACATTCATAATATTTTCGCATAGATAAGAAGCTCAATACATTTGCATCTAATGGTTGGGACAGGTTTGTGTCTAGAAGCTAAATCACTTCATGAAGAAGCTCTAGTGTCCTTCTTCCTCTCGCTCTCAATCGATCCAGATCACGTGCCCAGCATTGTTTCTATAGCAGAGGTTATGATGACATCCGGAGGTGAATCACTTCCAACCGCTAAAAGTTTCCTCATGAATGCCTTAAGATTAGACCCGAGAAATCATGATGCGTGGATGAAGCTTGGGCACGTTGCCAAAATGCAAGGTTTGTCACAGCAAGCTGCAGAATTTTACCAAGCTGCATATGAACTAGAACTATCGGCTCCAGTACAGAGTTTCACTTGACGTGCGGGCAAGCTAAGTGAAAACAGGTAACAAAATCCTCTCGGGCCTCTAAATAAGGTTGCAGAGTGGCAGATACTTGACTTGAAAGCATTTGATAAATAAACTTGAAGTTCTAGTTTGTTGGATGGTATCATGGTAATGTAAGAACAGCTACCAATTTTGAAGGGTTATCTCACAAATCTACCTTATGTCTCAGGCACTTCCTTAGGTAAAAGAATACCACGATTACTCACCGATAGTATTCAGTGTAAGATCTGTTTGGAAACCAAGTCTCACCTCATCTACGTTGCATTGATACTTGATAGTAAGATCTAAGCCGCATAATTCTAATAGACCACCTATTTTCTATTGGGAACAATTGCGTATTGGCGGTTCCCTTACTCTGCAGCGAGACCTGCAACCTGGACCTATACCGGTCCAGTACTTTGTTTGATAAATTTTGGAAGTTTTGTTTTTGGGAAGTAAACAAAATTATTAGTTACATGACTAAACTGCTAATATAAGTGCGATGATAGAAATAAATCTTTCAGCCATTTTTCTCTTGTAAATGTGATGTCAGTACTCCTAAACTTCGCCACACATAATTAAAGCGGTGCTCCTAACCTAAACTTGGTTCAAGATTGTAAGATTTTAAGTATTCTACTTTACAGTTTTCCTCAAAGACGCAAACAGATTTAAAACAAAAGGTTTTCTTCCTCAAGCAGTCAAGCTCATGAAACGTTGTGCCGTTTTAGCACTTGTAAAATTTGAGTTTATGAACGCTTCCCAGCCTTCCAGCCCAAGTCATGTAGACAACAACATTCAGTCACATTTACCAAAGAAATGAAAGTTCTGTATCGTCAGAGATTATTAAACCATTTTAGATTATTAAACATGCACTCCGAAACGAGGAACTTTTTCTTCTTAATTCATACTGCATTTTAACAGCAGAAATTATGACTAACGGACATTTACATATTGGTCTATAGAGGATATATATATCATTACACTAAAGAACTACTAGAGATGGTAACACACATACTCCAAAACCTAAACTAAACGTTGCAGCTTGACTGACAAGTCCCTCTGCGGTCCGTGGTTGCGTGAAACCTCCACGTAAAGACATAATCTTTGGACTCACATGCAAGTTTCGTAACATCACAAAACGCGTGCATGTACTTCTCCTTACCTTCTCTTTCCCACTCTATCCTCACCCAGCAAGAGAAACCATTATTCTCAGTCGTCACCGGAATTTTGGATTCACAAAAATGGATCATCACTTCCCCACAGATCCTCTTCCCTCTCACCATCGAATCCAGCCACGAGCACTCGGGCTGCCCCATCATCTCCTTGTACGCCGAGTTCACGAGTCTGACCCTGTTGCTGGAATCTGTGATCACAGAGGGCAATTCGTCTGACTCTACTTCCTCTTCAACCTCACTTTGAGATTTCTTGTTGGTTTGAGGCAGTGGAGATGGGTTGGTTAGTGGGTTTATGTATGCTACGTTGATCTTTGAGCAAACCGGCCTTATAGGCTGGGGTGATATGACTCTGCTTGTTGTGATTGTGGTTGTGACGATGGGTCCTTGTAGTTGCTTCAAGAAATCTATCTCTTGTATTACTTCAGCCGTCTTGTTTAGATCAATGACACCCTTTCCTTTGATCTCTGGCTCCATGCATTTGGAGGGAAGAGGAGGAGGAGAGCATTGAAGAAGAGGCAGAGTCACCAAAGCAGAAGAGCCACCATTCTCCAAGGCGTAGCCAACTTGAGTGAGGTTAGGTAAACCATGATGAGTGAAAGCCTGAAACGACAGCGTTTTAATTGGGCCAATAACACGTTGCGTAGTAGTAGTAGTAGTAGTAGTAGTGGTAGAAGAAGTGGGAGAAGAAACACATGACGACTTCGGTCTCTTCATAGCAAGAGAAGAAGGACCCATCCCACCTCGTCCTCGCTTACGGGTTCTTGTAGGCCGCGCTTGAAGCTGAGGCCAGAGGTTACGAAGGTAAGGAGATTGGCTGATCTTGTGAGACATAGAGGAAGAAGGGTCATCGTCGTTGACACGAGGCGTCCCGGGCTTAGGAGCAATGGGTCTGTATTTAGACAAGATCTCAGCAGTTTTAAGAGTTGTGGTAGAGTGAGAATGGTGCGAATGAGGATTGAGTATCTTTATCATGACGTCAAGCTAGGAGAAGATTTAAAAAAGAACTCAAAGAAGAAGAAGATGTTGAGAGATCAAAGAGATGTGATGAGGTAGGGAAGGTTATAAGAAGAGGTGAAGGGCCAATAAGAGAGTGGCGAATATTAAGGAAGAAGGACATTTGGGAAGAGAAGGATGGGTACGTGTTAGTGAGGGTTGGGGATAGGGACACGTGTGAGGAAATGAGTTAATGTGCCGTTTTTACAAGAAGGTATTGGGGATATGTGGTTCGGTTCACCAATCACAGAGGATGTCACCGCAACGCGTGTTGTTGCTGGGCGTCATGCGTGCCAACACCTATCCCCGGCTCTGTTTTTTTTTACCTTTCTCTTCAGTTTTAGTTTTTGTTAACCACATGCAATGTACTTAAAAACAATATTCGAGGGCTTCTTTTTTTCAAATTATTTTGTTTTGAAGTGTTAGGCGTTATTGGCGTCAACTTTGCTTCTTCGAGATAGTTAGAGAGGTGTGGCTAAGTGATTGGTGGGTTAGGGAGTAACACGAGGCAGTTGCAGCGTCTGTCTGCTCCATGCAACGGTGGGAGAGAAGGAGAAACACGTGGTGACTTTTTAGTTGACGTCTGGGGCTTCTTTTCTCGTACGTGTCTTGATTTTGTCATCCTTTTTTTCTTAAAAACCTGACTTCGCCGTTTAACATCCTATATTTGGTCGACACACAGAGAGAGAGTGGAGTACTCTTCTCTCTTTCTCTCTCGTCTCTAGAGTTCCGCTTTGGTGGTTTTGCCAGCTCTTTTACTTTCTCGATCTCAAATCTCAATCTGAATTGCGGAAAAGTAAAAATTCGAATCATTACAATTTATTAAAAAATAATTCTGTATACGTTACTAGTAAAAACTGCTTATATAATTACAAAAAATTGCTACAAAATCATTTATAACAAATATTACCTACAAGAAATTACAAAATAGTCACAAATTTTTAGATAGGTTATTTTGTGGCAAATTTGTAAGTTTTTGTAGGAAAACAATTACAAAAAGATACAGCTTAGAATTGTAGCTAATTTACTATAAATATAGAGACTAAATATTTGGTAGCACTTGACTAATCGTAACAAATTGTTGCTTAATATTTTTTTAAATAATAGGAATTGTTTATCTACAAACATATTGTAACTTGAATCGTAGTAGAAATATCTACAAAATAATTGTAGCAATTTAGCGACAAGAGAGGCTGAAAATTTTGACCCCAAAATATTTAGTTTCATTATAGTTTAACTTATTAAAAGTTATTTGTTTGACAAAAATAAAATAAAATACAAGTCTATGTATTTGTTTTAAAAATTAAAGTTATTTGTTTTAAAAAAAGTTATTTATTTGAACATTTTGACCCCAAACTCTTTCACAAAACTTTTTAAACCAATAAAATACAATTTTGATATTAACTTCCAAAATATGTTAAATGTTTTTAAAAAATTTCTTTTATATACAAGTCTACGTATTTTAAAAATTTTAGCACAAATTATGATAATTACTGGATTATTTTATTTTTTAAAACAAACTGAAGTAATAATAATTATATGAGTTTTATTAACTTTAAAAAGAGAAAAATTTTCATTGGCTAATCCACAGAGACCAGGATTGCACTTTAATAAATATTCCACCGTTGATAAGTTTAGATCCAACGTATCAAATCTTTTTCTTCTTTTTTTTTTTTTTTTTTGTAAACCCTACTCCTTCTCTATCTCTTCTTCATTCTTCTCCTCCTCCTTGATCTCGTTTATTCAAAAAACGAAATCTCCTCCCCAGATCTCTTTACACAAAACCCCAAATCAATTAACCCATTGGCCACTATCCCTTTTCCTTCCTCAGATCTCTGAGTTCCATCTACAGCCTTCGGCAGTTCAACACCACCACATCTCCAAGGCTCCGCCGTTGTTCACCACAGCAAATCTTGAAGCTTACGCTGTTCACCACCACCATAGCTCGAAAGTCTCGCCGTCCTTCACCACCACTACATCTCAAAGGTTCGTTTACCACCGTCGCATCTTATATCTCTGCCGTCGCATCTCATATTATCAGCCAACAAATCTCATATCCTCCATTGTTGTCTGAATTTTATATCTGACTATTTATTTTCAGATCTTGTCGCCGTCAACACTCTTCAATGTTTAAAAGGTAAATCTCTCGTTTTACTTCTCAAATCAACAAAAAAACAGTTGGATTTTCTTTTATTTCTTAGGATCCAAAGAAGGGAAAGCATATAGAGAAGAATCTGTCCAGTGAAAAAAAGAGAACGGCGGAGAGGTGGCGGAGGAGAGCGGCGGAGAGCAAAAACCTTTCTCTGTTGAAGCATTTTTTATTTTCTATTTCAATTTTATTTTATATAATTAAAATCATTTTTGCAATTTAATAAACAAATTGTTTTGATATTTTAATTTAATTTATAATCCCCAATTTTTTTTCTTTTATTAAAACTATATGAGAAGGCCACATATTAATTACTGATTACTTCGTGGCTACTAATCCACAGACATTTACCTGATAAATTAGTGGCTATATGAAGCTAATAATTACGCAGCTTTCAGTCGCTGTGTGTATCAAACTTACATAGTAAATCGTAGCAAATAGTAGCATTTGCCCATAAATTATGTAGTCTCAAATTTGTAGCACTTTGCAACATTTAGTGACGATGGAGAAGTTTGCTACTACCAAATAGTTACTAATTTTTTTTTGTCGTAAATATATAACAAATCTTTTTTTTACTACTATTATCATGAAATACTTACGAAATTATTCGTAACTATATGACAAGTTTTTACTAGTGCGTTGTGTATGGGCTTTAATGCTCCATCCACGTTAAAGATATTATAAAATGCGAGATTTTACCGCAAATATTTAAGACGCGCGCGCGGGGTCATATATAACCAATCAATGAAAAAAGAGAGAGATAGTCTTTTCTCGAAGATTCTATACGTACCTGGATTCTTTCACAAATCGTACAAAATTGACCATATACCAAAGCCAACACAACATGGGAGTGACTTGAACAATGAAGAGAGCATAAAAAGATTTAATATGGTTACCGAGTATTGGAAAACTCTCTGTATAGCTGTATGCATTGCAATGGATCCATTGATATGTCCGTATAGTATCATGAGTAAAAATATAAACATATATCTCAACTCCTTTTCCATAGTTCACTTGCCATTCGCCAATTCACCATTTTCCTAGGCATGCGATCGCCAGGTCCTCTCTTTTGCCTGTTGTCGATCCTTAATAGTAATGAAAAGTTGGTGCGTCTAAATCATGCATGGTTGATTAATAATAACAACTACTATAATAGATTTCGAATCAAAACAGGTTGGCTTCATGTCCTTTATATATTCAAATACCTATTTTCATTTATACTGCAGAAGTTCTAACATATTTTCTCAAAGATGAAAGCATATAAAATCATCAATTCACATTGTTTACTACGTAATTAAATATTTTAATTAAAAATTAATTGAGAATAAGTGAATTGATTGATATATTACATGTTTTTTGTACCAGTGCCACCTTTCAAAGATGAAAATATTGCATGCAAGTATTATGTACTACCTAATTCATTTTTTTCTTTATCAATGTAGTACGTAGTCCGAGTACCGCTCTCTTATTTTATTTTTCTTTGTCGATTTCTGTAATTCAAAGTTTCAAACACATGTAAGATACAAAAGTAATGGAAATCCAAAATATCTAGAACCGGGGCAGTACCGATGCACAATTTTCCTAGGGCATGCATGCGCCTATTGCGAATTCCTCTTTTTGGTTGTTGTCTATCCTTTATAGTGATGCAAAAAAGTGGGCGAGTCAAAGTAATATGCTTGATTAATGGGAAGACGGTCGATTTCCCCACGAGAACTATGATATCGAGCCAGATAGAGCCCGTTCTTTACCCTCGGTCTGTATACCCCCGAAAAAAAAGTTCAAAACCAATATCCCCTGAAACCAAAGTTCAAAATCTATATCTTCCTGATTCTGGATTATAGCGGTTTAATGTCTAAACCCGAGACCAAACCACATATGTCCCGAAAATAAACCAATTGTTGAACCAGATTCCTACACTAACCCGACCCATTTATCATAAACCCAGAATCCCCCCCAAATAAAACCTAAAATCAATTATCATTGTATCAATGATCGTGATGAAGAATAACATAGACGAAGATTTCACAACTGAGTGGGAACGAATGAGATGATCATCGAATGTAAACGAAATCATAGACATCAGCATGAACCTAAAGATACATTTTAATATCGATTAGACACATGGTAGTACGGACAAAAACAAAATGAAGAGGAGAGAACATATCACTCACCTGATTGCCAATGTTGAGAGGTATGAGAACACCCACCACAGTGTCGTAGATTTGAAATTTCCACTCACTCGTCTTCCACCTCTTGTCACATGTGCAGCAATCGAATCAACAAAGGCGTTGTGTAAACTAAGGAGGGAACAAGTAAAAAAAAGATCAGTTGTGCCCTGCATCTGCATCTGAAGCCATCAGTTGCCGCTGGTTACATAGATCAGATCACCAATGGATTAGCATCATTAAACACGAGAGAAGCCTGGTGACAGATAATGTTCTTACCAATCTCCTAATTTAGCACTGCATCATCCAACTCACGTGGCTTGTTAGTAGCTCCTGTAAATGATTAAGACAAGCAAAAACAGAATATATATATGCCAACAGATTGAACATTGGATTTGATAAAGACTGAATTAGCTGGAAACGAAAATCTTACCAATGACAATCGCCAGAGAAACTAGCTGTTCAGCCTCACCCACCTGAATCAGTATAGCAAAATTGTAACATTATGAACCATGAAACTAGCTGGAAGAAAATTCAAGAATAAGAAGCAAACTCAATAAAAAGATTGATTATGAACCATGAAAATTGATACAAAAAAAAAAATTGATTTTAGGTTTTATTTGGGGATTCTGGGTTTTATGATAAATGGGTCGGGTTGGTACAGGAATCTGGTTCAACAATTGGTTTATTTTCGGGACATATGTGGTTTAGTTTCGGATTTAGACATTAAACCGCTATAATCCAGAATCGGGGAGATATAGATTTTGAACTTTGGTTTCAGGGGGATATTGGTTTCGAACTTTTTTTTGGGGGATATATAGACCGATGGTAAAGAACGGGCTCTATCTGGCTCGATATCATAGTTCTCGTGGGGAAATCGGCCGTCTTCTCCTTGATTAATATTTCTATCCTCTATGACACTGTTCAACATTTCTATTGCGTTTTCCTATATATGGTTCCTACTTAGTGAAAAAGATAATATGAAGGATTATTTTATTAAGTACAATGGAGAGAGTTTATATACAGATACAAGAGATTCTAGGGTATTCTAGAGGGAGTAATTACAGAATCATATTTACATAAATAGAAGATAGTGAATATCAATCAGAATAAATCATAGGTCATGATTTATCCTTGATACGCCCCCTCAAGATGGAGGGGCTTGGCGTAACTCCAATCTTGCCGGTGAGTGTTACAAAAGGCGCCCGTGAGAGTGGTTTGATTAAAGCATCGGCGAGTTGATCCTTTGTAGAAACATGAACAACACGAAGTGCTCCAGACTGAACTTGAGTTCGAATGAAATGATAATCCAAAGCAATGTGCTTCATCCTAGAGTGAAAGACTGGATTTGCACATAAATATGTGGCTTCCATATTATCACAATATATCGTTGGAGTCTTTGGTAAGTTGATGCCGAGCTCCGTAAGGAGAGAACAAACCCACATTAGTTCCGCAGATGTATTCGCAACCGATCGATACTCTGCCTCTGTAGAAGATCTAGCCACTCCTTTTTGTTTCTTAGAAGACCAAGATATCGGATTATGACCCAGATAAACCACATATCCATTAGTGGAGACATAGTCATCAGAATCTCCTGCCCAATCCGAGTCAGAATATGCATGAAGGGAGAGATTATTGTGTCGTTTAAGCATTATACCATGCTTGTACGTTCCCCGAAGATACCCTAATACTCTTTTAACAGCTTGCCAATGATCGGTCGTGGGACTATGCATAAATTGTGATAAGCGGTTGACAGCAAAGGATATATCAGGGCGAGTGAATGCTAAATATTGTAGACTCCCTACAGTGCTTCTATATTCAGTGGGATCGGACAATCTGATGCCAGAATGGAGGTGAAGTTTTGGTGCGATGGCCATAGGAGTGGCAACGGGCTTGGCCATGCATATTCGTTCGACCAAGAAGATCCAGAATATACTTTCGTTGGTTGAGATGTAGCCCAGCTGATGTCCTTGTTGCCTCAATCCCCAAGAAATAAGACAGATCTTCATGTGCTTTGACTGAGAAGCGATTTGCTAACGCATCAAGAGTAGTAGTGAGGAGAGTATGGTTATTACCGGTGATAAGAATATCATCAATGTAGACTAGCATGTAGACCACAGATCGTCCTTGCCTCAAGATGAACAACGATGTATCAGCCTTGGAATTGTAGAAACCAGTTGCCAAAAGAATTAGCAGGGCCTCAAGAAATTAAAGGGAAGTTTCTTTAGCTTCCTCTTCTCAAGTATGTCCCGAATATATGTCTCTGAACTGGTTGTGTATCCAAACCCTTGATAAATTCCATCCCTGGTTTCTCTCTATAACCAAGATTGCACTTTTTGATAGATGCCGTAAATATATAAGCTGGGGTGAATGCAAAATAGTATGTACTATTATGTAATACGAGGTTATTATGGTGTTCTCGAATAAATTATGTCTCTAGCTTCATTGAAAATATATTTGGGATTTTTTTTTTCTTCTCTACCCTGGTGTAAAAAGATAATTCCAATGTGGTGTGTGTGCGGCCAATCGTTGGGCGTGGAGAGTATCCAAAGTGAGAGTTAGAGCACCCAAATTACAAAAAAAAAGAGACTTACTCTGGGTCTGGGACTAGTTGGAAGCTCCTTACTCACACTTCAAGATTCACTACGTATACCGATATTTCATTATATACTACACGATCTGGACTTCTTAGTTTGGTAGTGAAAAAGCACGGCTATGTGATGCTTTATTTGTTTCTTAACACGAGTCACACGTGTTAAGGCATGGAAAAGTTACATACAAAAAAAATTAGTTACGTTTGTTCATTGGTTGTGCTAGCTGCTTTCTTATAATTTTAGTTTCACACTCATTTATTCCCTCCGATTAATTGTTTGTTGGTATTAGCGTTTGCGTAGCATTTTATATATACATATAGCGTGTATTTTTATTTTAAATTTGTTAAAAATATTCTTTTTGGATATTATTTTTCAAAAATACATTTTTTGAATATTTTTATTTTAACCTTCTTTTACATAATTTTAATAGGTTAAATTAATTTTTAGAATTTTTTTTAGTTTTGAAGAGTTAAGGTTTGGAAACACGATTTATGAGTTGAGTGAGAATTGCGTCGGTCGTCTTCCCCATCGATTCCTTCTTCAACCATGTCTTCCGATGAGCTGTTTCCTAACGCTGCTTACATCAGCACACCCAGGAAATGTATCCTTGGAAAACATCTCTCCAACATCCACTTAGAGACAGTTGAATCCAACAGACTAGCTCTCCGTGAGCTTCTCTTCACTGAGGATACCATGGCGAGTTTCGTCGGAAAGAGCAGTGCTTATTATCAGTCGTCCTCCGCTTCTCTCTTATGTCTCTAAGCCGACAGGCCATTTTCGCCGAAACGCTAAACTGGGCCGGTCCTAAGGTTGGGGAGGCCTAAAGCTTTTTTTGTAATATTTTTAAAATATAATAATTGTAAATATAAGATACATAAAAAATGAACATTCAGAGGTTCAAACTCTCCCCAAAAGACATTTATTCGTACTACATAACCATTTCAGCTAAGAAAAATTTATATAGCCTAAAGCACATGTTTTGGCTGCCTTGTGGGTGGGCCGGACCTGACGCTAAATATGTTTGGGAAGTTCATGGCAATATTTGAAGAGGACCGGAAGAACTCTTTAGCAGGTTTTCTTGCATTTCATAGGGAAGTGTTTATGAACCTGTCTCAGCCAATCAAAACCGTTGTGATCTCCTCCGTAGGCTGTCTAGGGGGAGCTGTCTTTGGTTATACACTAGGGACTTTGTTGCCCCAAAGCACAACGCATGCATGGGATTCAAGCTCTTGTTGGTGGGCCATGTTTCAAGCTCAGGCTTTTGCTGGTGTTGCCAGCGTGTATTTTGCAATCACAGGCCTAATTGAAGGGATTAGGGGCAAAGAGAGTCTTCTCTCTGCCATGGTAGCAGCAGCAGGATCTGGTGTGGCTTATTTTTTTCTAAGTCAAGATTGGCAAGGACGACCTATCAACGTTCTCTATACCGCCATTGTGTTCACTGTAATTCAAGGATTATTTTATTGTTTGTCAGATGTAATCATATCAAAACCCAAGTACAAACAAACAAGAAGTATGCTCCATAAGATTGAGTTGGAGAAATACGAAAAAGAGTTTGAAAAGGCTAATCTGACCGATTTTATATTGATGTTGCTCACTGATGGTTTGTTAAAGAAAGCCAGCATTCCACCAGGAAGACAACTTTTAATACTACAACATATCCAGAGTTCCAAATATCTCGTGAAAACCATGCTAGTCTCACTAGGTCTAGAGAAGTATGAGAAGCACTTCAAGGATGATCATTTAAGAGATTTTGCTATGCCGTTTCTCACTGATGAGGATGTTTTACAAAAAATTGTACAACGGTGGTACACCAATTTCTTGACACATACGCTCAACTGTAGTGGTTGAAGAACTACCCATTTGAATTCATGATAGGGTTCATGAGTTTTTTTGTGTGTGGCATATTTAAGATGGTTCTTGGTTTTTTGTCTCAATTAAGACTCTAAAGTTGATCGTCACCATTGTTATGGTCAGGTTTGTATATTGTGGCTCTGATTGGCTTATTCAAGCTGAGTTACCATAAATATTTTAATTAAATGAAATTTGAAGTAAAAATTATGTGATAAAAACTGCAATTTGATGTAATGAATCACTGAAAAAATATAATTTATTAATCTTATTAAAATCATTGACCGATGACATTTCTGTTGTAGATATTACAATATGTTCTATTGAAGTAAATTTAATTTAAAATTATTGATAATTATAATGATTATTGAAAAATATTAGTTAGTACATTTAATAAAATTATAAAATATAAAATAATTTTAATATACTCAAAGTTAATTTAACTTTTTGTAACAATGGAAATTCAAAAGAATATTAATTACATATTTTCCATATTATTTACAATCTTATCATTTTTAAATTTTGTGCCTATTTTCATTTCAAATTAAAATTAAAAACAATAATTTTGGGAGATCTTTAATTAAATAAAACAAAGACAATAATTTTTTAAGGGAAATTCTCATAAATACCACTAAAATGAGTTTTTTCCAAAAATACAACTTTTAGTTTTTTTTCCAAAAATACCACTAAAATGTATTTTTCTAAAAATACCACAAAATAATACATTTTTGTTAGTGGTATTTTGGAAAAATAAAACTTAAGTGTGGTATTTTTGGAAAAAAAAATTAATTATGGTATTTTGAGAATTCATATTTTTTTAATTGATAAATGACTTAATTAAAAACAAAATATAAATTATTGTATTTTATAACTGATTTTTTAATATATAAAATAAGTAACTCAACTTACCACATCTCACAAATTGCTCTTGATCTCAATCACCCACATAACATAAGAAGAATGATAAAAGCTTGTTTCACCCAATTGTAGTTCTAATTCTCTATCTTAATTCGAGAACTTAATTACTCGTAGTTTAAATTTTGGTCTCTATCCTAATAGTGGTTTTGCCAAAAAAGTAATGCTCAACAATACTAAGACCAGCTATACCGGTCGATTCTCACACAGTTGCTCATTCACTAAAAACAACTAAATAATAATAAAAGGAGAAAGAAGGTGAGAAACGATTCTCAATTGAGAATCTATATAACCGCCTCTCGTTTCTTGACAGATGTCACATAGTCAATAGTTGAATTTTTTTCTGATTTAGTTTTTTTTCTTTGTCAACAAAAGAATTAGCTCAAACAAACCAATTTGGATTTTCTGATTTAATCTTTAAATAAATAATTATATTATACTAAAATTATTAAAATAATATATATTGAGCATCTCATTTTTTAACATGGACATGCTCTAATGTTCTTTCCAGAAAAAGTTCGTTAATGGAGTTTGAACAGTCCAAAGGACAGTAACAAAAAAAAGACCAATTGATCTGCGCTTAATTTGATCATTGAAGATATTCCAGAAATAAAAAACTGTCAATTGAATCATTAAATCATGGATATTTAATGGCAATTGCAATAGATTTGATGTTGCCCATTTTAGCAAGGTCGTTGCAAGAGAAGGTTCTTACTGTATAAATCTATGAGTCACAAAACTCAAAATCCAATGTATATAAGTATAACAGACAGAATAGAAACAATACTCATTAAGGCTCTTACAAAATTTTAGGCATATGGAAGGAAACATACTTCCTCACAACTTGGTCGATTCATCCTCTTGACACTCTTCCAACATTTCTATTGCGTTTTCCTAGTTGCTACTAATTAAGGGTCTCAAGAAATTATAGGCAACTTTCTTTAGCTTCCTCTTCTCGCTTATGTCCCGAATATATGTCTGTGAACTGGTTGTGTATCCAAACCCTTGATAACCTCCATCCATGGTTTCTCTATAACCAAGATTGCACTTTTTGATAAATGCCTTAAATATAGAACTGGGTGCTTTGAAGTTACCATTTCAAACTTCTTTCTCTTATTACTCTTGCTCTCTTTTTGATACTCCTCTAACCTACGTTTTTGAGCACCATTCCCCAGTTTCATACCAATGCTTGCAAGTTTACCTTCTAGCTTTTCAGACAGGTTGCATGGCAGATCCGTTTCTTCGTCTTGCTCAGCCGGCTTCCCAAATTCAATCAAACACTTAGCTCTGCTATGCAACCAAAATTATAAGTGTCAATATTATAAGGGCTTTGTCATTAGTGTAAAAATTTGAAAACCAATCAAGTACCTGGAGCTGTAAATGATTACAGACGAAGAACTTGGTGATGGCGAGAATGAGAGTCCTACGACCTCACCAGGAAATTCTTGGTAGCTCTTTGGCAAACAAAACGTCTGCAGTGGTGACCACTTGCTCAACTCTCTAGCCTCCACGTCCAACGCAAAGACCTGGTTTGAAGATGTCGAGATCACAAGCACACTGTTGTTCCTGGGATGAAAACCAGCCGCTGCAACAGATGCACCATCAAGCCTTGATATGAACCAATGCTGCCTGTAATCAGAATTAGAGCATGAATGAAAAAATATACAAGCAGGTGCTTGAATATGTGCACGCCATACTTATATTTTCTCTGCAGATATATTGACTGTGAACAAGTCTTTATTGTAAAATGAAACGGGGTCAGAAAATGTTCACCTCTGCGTTTCCAGGTTGAACACATATATGTCCCCAAAGCAATTGATAGCAGCTAACCAATCATCATTGGAGCTACTATACAATTTTGTGATTGGAGGCTCGCGAGGAGATTCACCTTCCTTCCCATCCTGGCGTGGAGTAAAAGAATGTAATAGGCCCATGCTACCCAAGTCAACAATCTGCCAACAAATAAAGTTCAGATGTTCGGCAAGGTCAAGCAAGTCAACAAAAAAAATGATTACTAGCAAACAACTTGGCACATACATATATCCTTCTATCATGTCCAGCAATTATCAGCCGAGAGGAGTCACAGCTGAAAACCATGGAATGAGCAAAAGGAAGATTCGGAAGTCGCTTTCTACTGGCACTCCATGCATTCTTTCCAAGTTTATTTTTCTTCAACTCAAACAGACTTGGGCGAACTTGATCAGAATAAGCAAAAACTGATCCTGTGTTAGAAATTGCACTGCATATGATCTTCCGGGCATCTTTACTTTTAACACGAACCAATGGCTTGGTGGAGACACGCCCACTAGAATCATCACTTATGTGAATACGAAGAATATCTAAAGAACAAGATTCTTGAACCAAGAGAAGAGAAGTCTGATTGAACACTGTATCATGTACCATTTGCATGGGTACTCTCTGAGGCGCAGGACATATATCATGTGGAGGGAACTTAGTGAACTCTTGAACCGAGTATGCATAAAGCTTTGCATCATCACCAGCTGAAATGAGCATCGGAACCCCCAAATGTGCCCATTTATGGTAACTGAAACCAACCGGCTTTTCTTTCCTGCGCTGTTTTGGACTTGTTACTTTTGCATTAATGTCTGGCCGGGAACCTGTAAAAGGTGGGAGCTTAAGAACCAAAAATAACAAAAAGTCTAGGTAGCTACTACGTACAAGACATTAATCCTATATGCAGTTTGATACACAATATGCCTAAGTCAAAATCGGTGCTAGGGTTTCTTGAAGTAGTTTGATAAGGAATTAGGTTACTAGTTTTACATTGGATTTCTATTTGTAGCCGAATGAAGAGTTCTTAGGATACTCATTCTTTTTTATTGAACGCACTGCGTTTTCTCTGCGTTTGTGATCCTAAAACTTAACACATTCAAACATGAATTTAATTATAAACCATACTGGACAATCTGATTATAGTAGAACTCAAGAAGCCACTGACCTTCCCAACTTATTGGCACTGCGACAGTTAGAGCCCTGATGTCATGTGTATGAGCCCTTACACAACCGATATAATCCCACTTCTGAGTGGAAGAAGGTTTAACATCTTGCGATTCAAATGTACCACCAGAGAGCTTATATAGAATAACCTGCAAACGAATGAACAGAGTATCAGAAAGTTGTCACCATTACAGCCAAACAGCAATATCTAATGTTCTGTTAAAGCAGGAATTTTTCATTTTAGTTATATGTGACCTTAAAATTGGTCATAGTATCTGTCTCTAGTTTCTAGAATATTTAATATATACCAATTGTTAAATGAGATTCACATGAGTGAACACACTAGCAGTATCATTTTACCTGTCCATCAGCGCCTGCAGAAAACACACGGTTATGTGTTGGGGCTGCTGCAAGGGCATTGACATCACCCTTGTGATTAGAATATGCCTGTAACAGGGTTCCATGCTGGCTATCCCAAAACTGGACACTTCCTGTACTATCTCCACTAACAAGAACTCCACACCTACGATGTAGATCATCAGCAATAGGAAAAGAAAGACACAAAACTAGTATATGAGTACGATAATTTTTATTTTTTACCTTAATGAAAGAAGTGACCAAATGCAGAGCTCAGAACCATTTCCCAGTCCTCCAAGTCCAACAGTGATTCTATATACCTCACGGCAGAGATTAGCATCCCAGCACCTTATCAGCCTACAAATAATTGTTGGGAAGCCGGAAAAATCAACATTAGCCAAATTAAAGAATATTCACTCACGGGTCTTCTTTCAAACCAAATATGCATCTCTAAGGAAATTAAATAATATGCATCTCATACAATTACAAAGTACCATAAATTATCCTCACCCATCACTACTGCCTGAAAAAATTCTCTGTGCGTCCGAACTCCACGTCACACTTAAAGCACGACCTACGCAAATTCATCATTAATGTTCCATAACGCTCTAAGCACATAAAATAACGAAGACTAAAAATGATAATAAAGGGAGTAAAGAGTTCTCACCACTGACCCTAGGCAAAGATCTATAGTAGGTTAACTTGTCGGAATCAGAGATATAATATATCCTGACGCAGCCATCATCACAGGCAGCAGCAAGATGCCTATCCAAGACCTCCGCTTTCTCATCAACCTCGTCCAACTCTGAATCATCTTCAACTCCACTTTCCTCCTCGTCATCTGATTTCTCACTCAAGTACCCGTTCTGAATCAGCTTAGCTTCTTTACCTTCTGCTTCAGTTAAAAGAGGTGCCAATGCTATTTGCCAGATTGATACTCCAATTGACTCTAGGACGATCTGAACAAATCAGATAGATAAGAGACACAATACAAGAAGCTACAAGCTAAGAATTTTTTTTATTTAAAGTGTGAAATTCACCTTCTGCTTCAAGTCAAAAAGATCCCACTCCGAAATTGAGCCATCGATGCTTGAAGAAAACAACCTAGCGGAAGACGAACCTTTAGAACCAGTACCAAACCACGCAAGGTGCGAGATTCTCGATTTTGGATCTCCATGGATGCTCTATACTCATTAAAAGAAAGTGAACAAGTAACACAAATCAACAATCAAAGCTCTAATCGTCTCGAAAAGTGAAAATTGAAAGAGAGAAAACAAAAAACAAGAGGACGTACTAGTTGACAGTGCCAGGAGGAAGCACCGGGAGAAACGAGCCAGACCTCAAGAGAACCATCCTCTCGAGCTGCAGCGACCTGAGAGCCGTCGGAGCTGGTAGCAAGAGCTACCACCGGAGATGGTTTCCAATCGATGGAGCTGCACTTGTACTCAAACATGGAGGCGACGGAGAAAGAAAACGAGAGAGATGAGAGACGACGACGCAGCAGCAAAATTAGCGTTTAGGTTTTTTCAAGGGTTTTGACTTTTTCTTTTGTTTAAAAAGCGGGCGGGTTGACCTGACCCGTTGGGCTTTAAATCGGATGGTTTCAATTTAAATACGTTGTATTATGCCACGTTGGCGAATTACAAAATAAGAAAGGGACTAAAATGAAACCATATACTAGATGGGGATGGGTAAGCGTGTTTCATAGCTACACCATATACTACTTATCATCTTTATGACTTGATGAGTTTTTAGATACTATACTCTGCTTTTCCAAATTCAATGGACAATTTTTCCAAATCTCCAGCTTTGATGAGACTCTGTTTCTTAGAAACAAAATGAAGGAACCGTCTTTACATTATTTGGTAGTTATAGGGATGCTTGTAATGGCGGCGACAATGACCTCGATGTGTCAAGCTGTGGGTAGCAACGTGTACCCTTTGATTCTGGTTCCAGGAAACGGTGGTAACCAGCTAGAGGCAAGACTGGACAGAGAGTACAAGCCAAGTAGCGGTTGGTGTAGCAGCTGGTTATATCCGATCCATAAGAAGAGTGGTGGATGGTTTAGGCTATGGTTCGATGCAACTGTGATATTGTCTCCTTTCACCAGGTGCTTCAACGAACGAATGATGTTGTACTATGACGCCGATTTGGATGATTACCAAAATGCTCCTGGTGTCCAGACCAGGGTTCCTCATTTTGGTTCGACCAAATCGCTTCTATATCTCGACCCTCGTCTCCGGTTAGTACCTTCCAACATTGTTTCGTTTTGGGACATAATATTTGGGGCATCATATGTTTTTATATAAATAGCCAATTTATCTAACTAGGTTACTTGGAGGTAATGTGAATGTTATGTCTATCACAATTAAGGAGAGAATCGTGATTTGTAGCTTGACCATTAACCAAAAACCATAATAAACCTGATCGTCCCTTCTCAATGAAGCTAGAAAGCTGTCCCTTAATAATATTACTACAGTGTGATGAATTATAAGGACGATAAATAAATGTAGCTTAACAATATATAATGTGTGATTTGCAGAGATGCCACATCTTACATGGAACATTTGGTGAATGCTTTAGAGAAAGGCTGTGGGTATGTTAACGACCAAACCCTCTTGGGAGCTCCATATGATTTCAGGTACGGCCTGGCCGCGTCAGGCCACCCGTCTCGTGTAGCTTCACAATTCCTACAAGACCTCAAAAGTTTGGTGGAGAAAACAAGCGGCGAGAACAAAGGAAAGCCAGTGATACTACTCTCACATAGCCTCGGAGGACTTTTCGTTCTCCATTTCCTCAACCGTACCACCCCTTCATGGCGCCGCAAGTACATCAAACACTTTGTTGCACTCGCTGCACCATGGGGTGGGACGATCTCGCAGATGCAGACATTTGCTTCTGGAAACACACTCGGTGTCCCTTTAGTTAACCCTTTGCTGGTCAGGCCGCAGCAGAGGACCTCCGAGAGTAACCAATGGCTACTTCCATCTGCCAAAGTGTTTCACGACAGAACTAAACCGCTTGTCGTTACTCCTCGAGTTAACTACACAGCTTACGAGATGGATCAGTTTCTTGCGGACATTGGGTTCTCTCAAGGGGTCGTGCCTTACAAGACAAGAGTGTTACCTTTAACAGAGGAACTGGTGACTCCAGGAGTGCCAGTCACTCTTATATATGGGAAAGGAGTTGATACGCCGGAGGTTTTGGTGTATGGAGAAGGAGGATTCGATGAGCAACCAAAGATTAAGTATGGAGATGGAGATGGGACGGTTAATTTGGCGAGTTTAGCAGCTTTGGAAGTTGAAAACTTGAAAACCGTAGAGATTGGTGGAGTGTCGCATACCTCTATACTTAAATATGAGATCGCACTGAAAGAGATTGTGAAGCAGATTTCGATTATTAATTCTGAATTAGCCAACGTTAATGCCATGAGTGTATGAGAGACCAGTAGTCAACTATTCCATCAGTTTTAGTTGTATAATTTTTTTTTAGATATAGAAGTAATTTACAGAGACTTCACGGTGTTTGTTTAATTTGGCTCGCACACAATTGTTTTAGGTCTCTGATCTAACTCCTTATACAAGGTAATCAAAATAATAAGAATACTGATATAACTCGAAGAAAATAATCCAAATGAAATTAGTGATCTGAATCTGAAGATAGTTGTATACATGTGGAACCAGTCCCGTCTCAAATAAATGTTAGACCCTAGATGAACTGATATTTTTGGACCCTTTTCACAAGAAATAAATTTTTTTTCTTTTTTTTTGGTCCCCAGCTCTAGGGTTTTTCCCAAGTTTTGGAGTGGTCCCTGGGCTTTCGCCCCTCTCGCCGCCCCCTTGAGCCGGGGCTGTGTGGAACTCGTAAATATGACAAGCCCTCGGGTTACAAGTCATGTGCTTGGTGATTCCCTTTTTGGTCCTCCAAGAAGTGTTCCTTATTGGATTTGAACCAAACTTGGAACATAATTCATAAGAAGTGAGTAAGCTGATCCGTGTGCGCAATTTCCACCATGAAGATCCACTTGTACGTGTTTATTTTCTCCCACAAAGTAAATGGTAGTGTTGGGAAACCAGTACCTCTTGCAACACGCTACAACTTTGTTATGTTCGTCCGCCAAGAAACTGATCCAAATAAATTTATAAATAACCTCATCATGAGAGCTTTGCACTGTTACCAATTTGCTCCATGACATGACTGTTCCTATACTAGTTGTTACCCATACATGTAAATCCATTGAAAATGTGTCCTTATTTAGATAACCCAACAGAGAAATTTTCTCTTCTCCAACCACTGATAAAGCTGTATAAACATAAGGAAACGGCTGAGGAAGAGACAAACTTTGAAATTTCTCTGTTGTGAAATCAAAACTTACTAAGAAATTAGGATATGTCTCCCCTTCTTGATCACTTATCCTATCTTGAGCAACAAAATAAGTATTCCCCTTTACAGATACGCCACGACAATTTATATTTATACTCCACTCAGTAGTCACACCAAGAACACTCCAAGAATTCGAGGTAAAGTCATAGATTTCGTACTCATTGTTGATACCATAATAATGTCGTTGACGATCGACCCTCAAGACTTTGTATTGCTTGCAAGAGGATTTGTTGTGGTAACCGAGAGCCCATAAGTCAGATTCTTCGTAGCTGTTCCTAGGCTTAATCCACTTGGATTCCCCTGAATATGGATTCCAAACTACTAGTCCATTGTCCTTGGTGGTGCATAGAAATAATCCATCGCAGTGAAAGATGTCATGTATATCGACTTGTGAAGATTTAGAAGACGGATCTTTAAGGTAGAACTGAAAAGATGGAGCAGTGTCGTTGTGAATTCCATGAAGATTGATCTTTACTAAGTAAAGCCTATATATAATCAATCAACATGATAATCAGAGACTCCTTTGGTGCATTAGCAGAGTGATTCTTAGCAAAGCTCCCAGTTTTCAATAGAGCCTTCCATTGTTTTGATGTTAATTGCAATCGTACCAGAGATTTAGCAGAGACCCTAGAGATTATATCTTCTTGCAAATCCACCGGAAGGCTTCTCCACTCCACCCCAAGGCAGCTCAAGATACAAAGAAAGAAAGACCTAAAACCCTAATTATTATTATTATGTTTTCTACTTTTCTGTTTTAAAAATTGAGCAAGGAAAGAGACTTTAATAACTTTACATACACTAGGATAGTACCCGCTACGCCGCAGGATTGTTTTATATTTTGTTTTTATTTTTATTATTTTTGGATAATTTTATATGTGTTTGTGATTAAAAAAAAATCATTATTAATATAGTTTCTAACAATATTCATTGGTAATATTTTCGGTTTTACGTTTTTATTATTATGTATTGCTAGTTTTAGTATTGAAATGAAACTGTAGATTAAAATCATTTTTTCCTGTATTGGAGGACCATTATTATTGTTAGTTGTGTTGTTTTATTTAATCAATTTTGTGTTTGATATTTAATGTTTTTATCAACCGAGGAGATTTTTAAGAATATTTTGTTTTAAAAAAATTGTTTGATTGTGTTATATCAACTCTACTTCCTTTAGTTCCTTACATGGTTTTTAGATTAGTTAATTAATTATTAAACATATAATGAAAAATGTTTTTTCTCGCTTCGGAAAAATTAACTCATATGAGTCAAACTTGTGTTCAAAATTGTCCAACCATTTTTGTTTTCGGACATGAAACTTTATTGAATGTTTTTAATCAAAAAAGAAATCCATCAAAACATTTTTTTGTCATTAACATCTCCTTTTTGGGATTTATGATGAGGCTTTTGATCTAATGATGGGGTCTGGTTCACCTTATGTAAAAGTAAAACCCATTCTGGTTATATATATTGAAATCAATCATCGATCATAAATACTACTGGTGTCTGCTGCGGAAAGTTCTCGTTGAAACAAAGTTTAATCCAGTTCGGTGTACGTATATATTACGGTCAAGTTTGGTTTAATTTCATTTAGGCGATGTTTATTTCACGTGGCAAAACAATATGCCTTGTACTTCAATTTTAAAAAAAAATCTATTAATTTATTAATAATTGACAAACAAATCAAAATATTAAAATCTATACTCAAGCTTTTTAGTATTGATTGTAGTATTGTACACATACATTGTCTTCTTTTCTTTTTAATTGGTCATCATCAATATGTCGTCTCTTTCTCTCTTTGTCGACCTTTATTCTTGTTGCAGGTTTTAGGCATTAACAAGACATAACAACATACACTTTAAAACATATTTCAATCTAGACATCAACACAAAAACTGATCAAAATATATTATTTATTAAAGACAATCCAGATAAAGTTTATATTTTGACAAGAACTGATCCAAAAGCAAAAGAATATATGCAAAAGTAAAAAAAAAAATTATGTAACAGTGGGTTTTGGTTCAATCTTGGTTCTGTCCTAAGTATGGGTTTTATTTAGCTACTACTTAATTAGGTTTTTCCTAATCTTTTGGGCTTCCATCATTGGGCCTTGCCCTGTAAACATTTGATTTCTCTTGTTTTAATTTGAATGCCCTTTTAACAAAAAAAAAAAAAAAAAAAAAAAAAAAAACGTAACACTAACAGACTTGATCATATGTCACAATTTATTTATTTTATTTAGAACATATCTCAAATTGATTGTTGTAGAGATTCGGGACAAAGAGACTTTGAATTTTTGCAAATGCTTCAAGGAGCAATTAGTTTCCGACCAGATAAATCAACTCGGTCCAATGATGCTTCGAACTCCGAAGCTTGATGCAATGTACTCACAACTTTTTCCTTGATTCTCTCCTCCGCAACTTGCAAATAAATCCACTCAGAAGCCTCCTCCTTCCTCTTTTCTCCATCCTCAATTTTAATCTCCAAATATAATCTCCAAAACATATTTGGATTCTTAGTGTTTTTTTTTTTCACGAAATCTTTTTAAAAATTAGGAAACGGGTACGCGTATATATATATATATATATATATATTTTTTTCGTCTGAATGATTTCATTGATATACCACAGGTGAATTACAAGGTGAAATTACATGAGCTGGCAAGGAAATAAATCCTTCCAGAGGCTAAAGACGGCAAGCACAAAACGCTTTCAGAGACTTAAGGAGAAAAAACCCAAACAAACCTAAAACATTACATCCATTAGATTACAACCCAGATCAAGATCTAGAGATCCAAAAAAGACAATTAAAACTTAAACCTTCTTTAAAAATTAAAAACAGATCTGAGACAAGAAAAATCACACAAACGGATTAAAATACCAGAATCTCCTTTACCACAATACTTAACCTGGATTGAAGTGCTGTGCGATCCTCTTTTTGTTTCTCCGGCGTGGAACTACGGAGGCGTTGAGACACCTTCAAGTCCTAAATACTCTTCAAGAGGAAGAAAGGGATCTAGATCTACGATGGTGAGATCTCTTCATCTTAGACAGTGAGAGGAAACCGGTTGTAAACTGTCTCTACCAAGATAGAAGCGGCCAGATCTGCATCTGTGCTTGACTGAAACACAAGAACCAAACAACAAAGCAACAAAGCTAAGGATAAGAAGATTTAAGCTTTTAAAAATCTAGATATGAAAAAATCGGATGCCGTTGGAAGAAAATGATGGATGAGCCGAGAAAAAAAGAAACAAAGCTAAACAAAAGAGAAGAAACCGACTCCAATGCTGAAGAAGCCACCGGAGCCGGTTAACCTAGACTAGCGGCGGCGAGTTTGTGTTTAGAGAGAAGGGAGAGCTTTTTCTTTTTATTTTTAGAGAGAGAGAAAATGATATGGGGTACGCGTATATATATATAATATATGTTTTTGTATAATTTAATTGTATAGTTATGAATAATTCAAAATATATATCTTAAATTGTAGAGTATACCATATACAGTAAAACCTCTATAAATTAATAATGTTGGGACCATGACATTTTATTAATTTATAGTGATATTAATTAATCTATAAATTAATATTTATTATTTTATAGTGTAAATTAATAATTATTAATTTATAGATATATATTTTAATTGTTTAAATTCTTAAAAATTATTAGTTGAGACAATTTCAGAAAAAGAAGATTAAACTTTCGTATGTTATAAATTTTACAGTTTTAGAATTAAATTTTTAATATACAGAAAATATTATTGACCATAATTACAAATACTATAAAAAAAGGGAAATTACCTAGAATATTGCATAAAAGTAGGTTTATTACTAGACTAATACGTTCAGATTTCTGTCTTACTAGAATAACACATAAAAGTTTGCAAATTACTTCTATACGTGAGTTGTGTGTTTTATTACAGATAATACCATTTACATTTAAAATTGTCTTTGATTTTGAAGAGAAAGGAACACAACAACTTTGAAGGATCGATTCCTAAATTTTTTGGATTCTCTTAAATAAAAACATCAGATTGATTCCTTCTAATTTGATTCTATCTTCTTCGACTAAAATTATGGCAAAAGAAAAAAAATAATCAGAGCTGGACAAATGTTCCGTGGGCTCACGGTTCACTTTCTCTTGAGAATAAAGTTTCAGATCTAGTTTTTGTTTTGCCTGAATTATCGTCCGAGCAGCAACAAGAAGAGTGAGCAATCTTTCACTCCCGTCAGCGCAGCGGTGGGTTTCTGACAAGCAACGCGGCAGTGATGCATCCACGGTGGCTGGGATGTGTGTTGCAGAGCGACGGAGTTATCCAACTTGGGAAAGGTGAAGATATCAGTATCAACTTGGGTCCTCTTGAGGAGTTATCCAACTTATTCAAAGCTGATCTGCTTCTTTGTGAATCCGGTGGAGGTGAGGTTTCAGTTCTTTTACCTGCGTGTGTCTTTGATTCAGGTCAGTTCAAGGAGCTGAAATCGATACTTCTCCTCCGTTCGGGTCAGTTCAAGAAGCTGTGACCCGATTCAGTGGTCGTGGTTCTTGGGTTCCTTTCAAGCTTGAAGACAGTTTCGTAAGTTTTGTTCTTTTCTCAGTTTCTTACATACAAACACATTTGATCCTTTGATTTGTGACCATTGCCCATTGTTCTTGAGGTCTTTTTACTGAAGTTGAGTAAAGTTTCATGATTTCTGTTGAGGGTGGAGGTGAGGTTTCAGCAGAGAGCTTGCTGACTATATCATCTACATCATCGATGTATCCGCTGGTGATAAAATACCCCGTAAAGGTGGCCCTGGCATATTTGTTACATACACAATTACGGAAAGCCCCCTCCTTCAAGAGGCAGCGAAGCGAACGTTCGATTCCGACAGCGGCGAGAAAGAGAAAGAGAGAGAAAATGACTAAGAAAGCTCCCAATTCAGGGTTATCGCGGCCTTTGTCTCCGTCGTGCAGTGGAGGCTTTCTTGTAGAGCAAAGTTTACAGAACAAAGTTTTGGTTTTTACCTGGTTCTGCTCTGATTTCCTGATCTGTTTAGGGTTTAAGGGGTCTTCTTAGTCTCTCTTGTGATTACTGATTAAGTGGTTAGGTATGCAATTTGGATCTAACTGAAATTAAATTTGAGAGCTTTATGCTATTCAACGGAGATGGGTGAGAATGATTAGGGAGAGAGGATGGATGTTAGACTTTTTTTAATTTGCGTTTTGAATTTTTTTTACAGGAACGTAGATTTAGCTGTGAAGTCAAGTGAAAGTGTGAGAAGGTCTACAAGACTGAGACTTCAGCCGTTGAGAAAGCCAAATATAAGCTAGAGGAAGAAACCTGTTAAACTTTGTTCCAAGATGCCTAAGCAACCTCCCACTGCTTTCTTTTATTTCTTGTAGGCACTCATATGATTGCAAATTGTTGTCTATTAGATTTTAAGCTCAGCTGAACTTCAAGGCAGTCCTCTCTTAAGGGGAAGTTTGTCTGTGCATTTTGCCATTGGTCTTTAGGATTTGTGTTGTTGTTATGTGTTACTTTTAGAAAACATACAAAGAAACACCTTTTGTATGTATTTTCCTCATACTGCGTTATGTTTTTGGTTCCTTAGGGAGGATTTCCGGAAGCAATATCAAGAGCAGAATCCGGAGGTCAAGTCCATGCGCGAGGTTGTAAAGAATTACTTTGTTGTATTCAAAAGTAAAAAATTGTGATGATAATATTCACTTTCGTTCGGTTGCTGAATCTGTTATAATCTTTATTCTATTCAGATTGGGAAGTCATGTGTAGAGAAATGGAAAACAATGATATACGAGGTAACATAGGTTTTTCTCTTAAGTCCCAGTTACTTTATTGTCTCTTGGAGTTTGCCAACATACTTAGCTCTGTCATATTCTAAGAGTTTCCTCAATAACATTTGTTTGAATGATATGTGAATGCATGGAAATGGAATCTGAAATATTGTGTAATGATTACATGCTAGTGTATATAGAGGTTTAGATATGCTTCTGATCTGGGTCGGCTGTTGCCATATTGCAATTCACACTGTGTAGTTTTCTTCTTCCTTTGGCGAACAATATCAATATCTCATTCTTTTTCTTCTTGCTACTCGAATGATGTTTAACTGGTTGAGACTGGATCGAAGTTTCTTATTCATAGATTGTTTGTTCCTCTACTGTTTTGTAGGAAAAGGTAAAGTATTAGATCATCTTTATTGGGACTTCTTAGTCAGAACTCTTAACTTTAGTCTGATTAAAAATAAATCAAAAATAGCAATATTTCTAAGAAGAGCTTCTTAGTTAAGACGTTAAGAAGCGTCGACGTGCTCAATTATTGTTGGGTGAGGGAAAAAAGATTGATAATTTTTTCTTCCTCCTCTCTCTCTTTGTCGACAATCAATTGCAAGCAGAGGAGGAAGATTCAATTTGTAGTGACCGACGACAGATATCAACGACGACTCTAGTGCATATAATCCGCAAGTTTTGTCTTTGAAATCGGAGAGTCACATTCACCAAATTGGAGAGTCACAGTCACATTCTCCGGTGGATCCGATTTGCACATACACGTTGGAGGAGGAACATGAAAGGTTTATACTTTTTCTGGAATCTATATACGTTAGGTTGGGATTTCATCTGGAAAAATTATCACGGTGAAAAAGCTCAATATTTGTTTTCGAGTAATCAGTTAGTAGTTCTTTAGCTCTTAATAGACTTCGTGAAAAAAACATGTTCTGTTTAGTTCCATCCACAAAGAGATACAAGAGATTAGATATTAGTAGCAGCAATTAGAAAAGCCCCCTCAAGTTTGGTCCTTTGGGAGATTGTAAACAATAATTCTCTTTCTTGGTGAACTTGAAGAGGTTCTGGAGGCAATACAAACTGTTGAGTTCCAACGCTGTATGGTCCCTCTGTTCCAACAGATTGCTCGATGCCTCAGTAGCTCCAATTTTCAAGTTAGTGATGGAACCTATATGCGTCTCAATGGTTCAATTTCTATCAGTTTGAGAGTTTCAGTTTATGTTCTTGATGTAATAAGTTAAATGCTTCAGTTTTTGTCTCAGATCTTGATTAGTTTATAATGAAGCGAGGAAGAAAGAGATGGAATCAATTTGATTCAGTTGCTTTGGGCTTTTTATTTGGTGAAGATTACAGTTTGTTTTGGAAGTGTTTTCACATGGTGAGCTTATGAAACAGTGATGGAACCTATATGCGTCTCAATGGTTCAGCTTATAATTTTGTATACTTTGTTTTGTTGTGATCAATGCTTGATTTCTGATTTTTGTTTGTTTGTTCTTGACCAGTTTTAAATCGGTTTTTGCTGCAGCTTGAATGGTTTTGTGTTGGTGTACCTGTGAGATTGATGGTCTGATTGTAGAGATGTGAGATTTGAGATGCAAGTGTTGGTGATGGAACCTAATTAAACAATTATATAAGTCATTGTTCTTAGCATACTAAAGATAAATAATTAAAGCTCTACCATAGTCATGATAGGTGACTTTCAGTTGGTTTTATTATCTTCTCTTTAGCTGATTTCATTGTATCACCGAGTTTGCAGTGGCTTTAAAGATCTATTTGACTAGCAACATTTCATTGAGGAGTTGAAGGATGATATTCAATGATGATTTTTTTTTCTTTTCAAAACTAAGAACCTTACTTATAAGAGTTTACCATTGGAGGAGTATAATTTTAATTAACAAACAAAAGGTTCTTAATTTATAAAAGTACACTTTTTAAAACTAAAAAGTGTAAGAATCCCAAAAATACAAACCTACCAATAAAGATGCTCTTATGATATAGTCACTGTGAAGAGGGAAGAGTTTCACAGAGAAATGACAGAATATAACAAGAGAATGGTACACATGATTCATTTATCTTATGTTTTTGGTTAATATTTATTCACCTCAGTATCCCACTGATGCGGTGGTCAAACATCAGACGGAGCTTTTCATTTTACTGTTTATTTATGCAGGAATTAGGTGAACACGATGAATCAGAGACTGACTCAGAAAATTCTAAATAGATTAGTTTTTAGTTACTAGAAAACATTGTTCTAAGCCTTCTAGGATGGGTTGTTGTATATTTGACATTTAGAAGTTTCTCTTTCATTGAGATCATTCCCTGATACTCATGCTTCCGTGGACTACACTTGAAGATCAATGATTACTAACCTGTTTCTTGAAAAAGATGTTCAAGTTTTGGTAAGTACACTAGAGATAAATACAGATAAAGTCGCAGGTACTTTTCGATTTTCTCATGATATCTGCATGATATGTCCATTCTCCCAACACTATAGCACCCAATCAGTAAGTACCATCTCGCTTTGCGATGCTTGTGGCAATATAGGTTTTCTCCCGCAAGCAATCTCTAGCATCACTACACCGAGTGCAAATACATCTGAACTTGTATTTGCCTTTCCTGTTCTTGAGAGCTCAGGTGAAATATACCCAAGTGTACCTTCAAATCAACAACATTATGAAAGAAAGATCCTTTTTGAGACTAACAGAAATAAGCAAAATACAAAAAGGTACCTGCCACATGAGAGGTCTGAGGATCAATCCCGTGATCACAGAGCTTTGCGAGACCAAAGTCACCAAGTTTTGCCTTCATATTAGCGTCAGTGAGGACATTAGCTGGTTTAATATCCCTGTGGATAATCACCTGCACCATTGTTGGTGCTAGTAACAAAGTCCAGAAGCTACGTCTTTAATAATCTTGAACCTCTGTGACCATTCAAGACTCATCATCGGTTGGTGATAGAGGAACTTATCAAGGCTTCCTTTTGGCATACAATCATACACCAAGTAGAGTTCACCTTTGTGTCTGCAATAACCCTGTAGCCAAACTAAGTTAGGGTGTCTCAGACGCCCAATGGTTGCAATCTCAGCAATGAACGTGTGCCAACTGAGCTAAAGATACATCAACAGATTGATGAAGACCACACACTCACTCAACTTGCGAACTCTAATTCTAGGACTAATTAGAGATGAGTTGATATTTTGGGATTTTATAACCTATGAAACTATTGGTTAGGTTATTTTTTTGGATGTAACCCTATGATATTTGTCTACGTTTAACCTAGATAACAATCAATTGTTAATCGTTTGGTTTATCGTTTTTTTATTGTTGTTAACTGCACCTTCTGTACCCATTATGGATTTAAAAAAAAAAGAAATATAATACTATTGTAAAATAACATCTTAAGGTATTTGATGTAGAGATGTTTGAGAAAAGGGATCAAAGGATGGAGAAATAGTAGAGATGTTTGAGAAAAGAAGTGGGTGAGCTTAATGAAGTAATAGATGGGAAATAATATCTACTTAGAAGCTATAAGGAGTAGAAGATGGAGCCTTTGCAAAAGATAAAAGAGTTGCAACAGAGACGACAGAGATTTGTTTGGTTGTAATTAATAGAATTTTAGGGTGAATGTGAGGTTTTATGTACAACTAGATCACTTAGGTAGAAAAGTTTAGTATAATTTGAACTACTTGGTGCAACTGTACTAGAGCTATTAAAATAAGTTTAAATATGGATCATGTGAAAACGAATAAAAAATAGATTTTTGGCGGCTGTATATTCATTTAAAATCATCACAAGTGTGGTAAAATGAACCAAAGACAACAAGATATTAGTAAAAAATTATTTAGTATACACATAGTTGTCCAGTTGTACTCTCATATTCATAGTTGAACTTTTGCATTTTTCCATATTTCCAGTTGAACTATAATATAAATTATTAATTAGCAGTTGACCACAAGATTTATCAGTATTAATTAGCATATACAAGGTTTTCATAACACAATGTTCATAAAAACTTGGGTTTCACATCTTTTGCTTCATTTGAGGTGATCACTTACTAAGTCTTCCTTATACTATAAAGAGTGTTTTATGTGAAAACGATAGTATGTATTAGAAAGTGATAAATTCTTGTATTGTTGATTAAACATGGTTATTTAATAGTTCAATATGTAAAGAAATTCTTATAAACCTTAATTATCATTTTCATATTTTAAATATAAATGCAAATTTAAATAAATATTTAGTTGTACCTAGTTGAACTGAGCATTATATATTTATGTTATCTAAATATTACCCTCTATAGTTAAAATGTAATTTTGTCTAATTATTATTCATTACCTCTCGAAAATATAATAAATAAATAAACAATTACGAATTACATAGGTTGTTCTAGTATCATCTCTTACTTTTTCTAGTAACATCTCTTACTTGTTCCATTTCCGGTGAACAATTAGCTAGGGTCGCAGAAGAAGATATGTTGAAGATAACTACAAAATTACAATAATATCGTTCATTAAAACGGATTTTATGGACACTAAGCAAAAGAACGTTATGTATGTACACTAATCTCAAGAACATTATGTACGTATGCGTTCATATGTACGTATACGTTTATATGTATGTACACGTTCGATTTTAGGTTTAATGAATCCGAAATTACCAGAATATCCTCGTCTTCTACCTCTAACATACGACTGAAAACCCTAATTTCCCCTGCCTTACTTTATTTTTTCACGACTTATGTCTATTTTTTTGGTTTCACTTGTGGGGTTTTTACTCAACTATTATAGATTTTCGTCTCAACATCTGATTTCTAAATTAAAAACCTATAAAAAGTGAGTTATATAGATTTTCAAAACGATATCTTGCTCTTCCATGGATGAACCCAGAGGAAAGATTTAGGGAAGAACAGCAAACCTGTTTAGATCTTCCTCCAATAAGTCTATCGCAACGCTAGACTGTCTTTGCCAGCTCAAACAAATTCGTGTTATTCTGGTAAGACTTTACAGTTGTCAATCTTACTTACTAAATCTACCACGGACATGAAGCCTACCACAACACTACGAAAACTATTTCAAAAAACAAACAAAGTATACCAAAAATATCTGTAACGAGCAAAGGCTGTCGCATAAATCGGTCGCAACAGGCCATTAGTCTACCATAAATATCTTCCCACCCTTTTAAATTTATCGCTATACCCACTAAAAATATAAGTCTATCATCAAAGGGCAACTTAATCTACCGAAATCATATATCTGTCGATTTCATCTACGTGGACCGATAAGTGTACCAACACTACAACTAAGTCTACCATGTACGTTGACCGATAAGTGTACCAAGACTACAACTAAGTGTACCAAAAATATCTGACGTACACCATTAATCAGTCCACCTGTATAAATCTACCATCAAAGGATCGGTAGACTTAGTCCCAGTTTCCAATGTTTTTTTTTTACTAATGGCATTAGCCGTAATTACGTTTTTTCCCAACACTAGTTTCAGGGGTAGTATAGGTACAATGGGTTAGTCTAGTAATTACAAACAATTGTATGTTACTTTTGTAATAAGGAAGCTTTTATGCAATATGCTAGTAACTCACCCTAAAAAATATCACTTACATGACATATATATATTCAAATTTATCGATAATAATATCCATTGTCGTATTTTAATAGCCTATGAAACTATCAAAATGAAAATGATGCATATCTAGATATGTAAAAACTTTTTTAAAAAATTAGCTATTTTTCACATGTTATAGAATATTTATATCATTATAGTTTGAAAATACAACATAACAATTGTTTATATATGAGCTATTGGAAAAAATCAAAATTATAAAGCATACATTATTATATCAGCATATATATGTATATGTGTAAAATTACATGATTATTAATTTATGAAATTATTCGGACCATATTTTACAAGAGAATTTCAAAAAAAAAAATTATCCTATTATCTTATCGAATTTTGCTATTTTTTACACTGGCCCGACTTGGGACCAGCAAATTTTATTAATTTATAGTGTTTATTAATTTATAGAGTATTAATTTATATAGGTTTCACTGTATATCTTTATTACATTAATTTAAATGTAGATTTTTTTTGTTCCCATTTCTTTTTAACACTAAGTTTTATTGATATCAAATATACAACACAAAGCCAAAATACATAGGGACAATTGCATTTTTAGTACCTTTATTTGCATTTAAATGAGCTCGTAGACCCCATATTCATTTTTTGAGAAACATAACCACTAAGGGTGTTGAAATTACAGTTGATCCCCTTACGACCAAACAAAAAACAGAAGCCAAAATGACAGATTTAACCCGATGAAGTCTGCAATAGATATCTTTAAGGTTGATTTCAAATTGACGTCAAAGGGAAGACTTAAAAGTAAGTCTACTCCTTAATTATAGGTAAAATTTTAATTTTAAAAATTATAAAAAAATAATTTGGTTAACCGTTTGACCAAATAATAACCACATATACTTCCTGCATTGTAATAAAATAAATTTACATATAAACTAGTCAAATTAAGGGAGGTAAGGCTGATTAGGTTAAAATTATTTGATTTAGGGTTTGCTTAAGTAGACTTCTCTGTAGACTATTCGTGGTTGACTTTCTTATGCCATCAACTAGTAATATTATATTATTTTAAGCTCACCGACAATTTAACAAACCGATAGCTGAACCTAACCGAATGCGTACCAATTATCTTATTTTAACCTAACCGGATTCGGTAACCATATAAATACTTCTTTCTATAGTTGAACCCTAGTTTGTATGTGCTTTCTCTCTCTCTCCACAATTTCTTTCTCTAAACTTCCGATATTGTTGCTCTCTAAAATTCAAATTATATCCTCATCATTTATCGTCTTCAAAACTGAAGGACATCTCAGATAAGTATTCTCATCATAGGAAGTCGGCTATTTGCTTTTGTAACGCTTTAGCTAATTTTGTTCGAAAATATATATGTTCTCATAGTTTTTTGTTCATTTTGCACACAGATATGGGGTTATACAGCTACACTCAGCCATCTTCTAGTTCTTTGCAAGTATGGAGTGAAGGTCCACTCGAAGTAAACTTTACTGGCCTGACAGATGTTTCTGCGGAAGGGAAACCGTTATGAAATGTTCCACCACAGCCGACAATCCTGGAAGGATTTTCTTTGGATGCAATAACCATGAGGTTGTTAGATTGTATGATGGTTTATTCGTTTGGTATAATTATTATTTGAGCATAGATAATATTCTTATGGTATATTTACTTCTATGATACGGTATAGGATGGAGAGGACCATATTATGAAATGGTGGGATGAGGCTATTATGCAAGAACTTCAAGCAATGAGAGGTGGACTTGCTGACCAAAGGGATTCTATTACAGCCATCCAAGAAAATGATGAAATGCTATGGTTTCAGCAGGAGCTAGAGAAGGTGAAAGATTAGATGAAGGAATTATGTCTGTCAATTCGTCGTGTACGCGGGGTGGTCGAGAATGTCTTAATCGCCGGTATAATCTTAATTGTTGTATTAATCTCTTTTGCTTCGTAGATCTTTCAAGTAAAATCTGTGAATCTCTCTTTATCGTGGCCGTTTGTTTGAATGGCGTATTTATGTCTGTAATCTGTTAAACTTGCTTCAGCTTCTTTAATATTTGGACGATATCGTTGACTTCATTTTTTGACCTATTTAGTAGACTTCTCTATTAAGAAATCAGTCGACGAAGGATATTCGTTAATGATTTACGACGCGACGGTTTGCGTTATTAATTATGTAACTGTTCATTGTAACTGTTTCGTCTCGTATATATAAACCAGCCCAGGGCCTTTTGATTATTTTAAAACTGCAACCAAAAAAGTTATCAGTAAATCATTTCTTCTCTCTTTTAAAAAATTAGTACGTAGTTCATCTTGAAAGTCTTGTATCGGTCAATATAAATCATCCACGCTTAATTGGAGACTGATCACGGTTGGGTAATTGAAACTTTCTCTATATCACTACAAATCATCATATCATTCACGTTTGTTTCATTCTTAAAAATATTCTATATCATATCACTTTATACTTGATAGTTTAGCAGTTTAAATTACGTTTTAGTTTCTCCAGAAAGAAGTCTACTTGATAAGTCTTCAGCATAATAGTACAAAAATTAATTTGATTTGATGGATTTGCAGTTTAAAGTACGTTTTAGTTTCCCTGAAAGAAGTCTACTTGATATGTCTTCAGCATAATAGTACAAAAGTTAGTTAGATTTGATAGTTTTGCAGTTTAAAGTACGTTTTAGTTTCCCAAAAAGAAGTCTACTTGACAAGTCTTCAGCATAATAGTACAAAAATTAATTTGATTTGATGGATTTGCACTTTAAAGTACGTTTTAGTTCCCGAGAAAGAAGTCTACTTGATATGTCTTCAGCATAATAGTACAAAAATTAATTTGAATTGATGTATTTTCAGTTTAAAGTACGTTTTAGTTTCCCCATAAAGAAGTCTACTTGATATGTCTTCAGCATAATAGTACAAAAATTAATTTGATTTGATGGATTTGCAGACGGTTCAGTTTCCCGTGGTGAAGTCTGCGAGAGAAGTCGTCAACATATTCATTACAAGGTATAAATTGATTTGACGTTAGTTGGCGGCAATATTTATATTTTTTAATTTACCAATACGCGGGATCCAGTTTTAATTGGTTTTTTTGCAATTTCTTTATAGTTTTCCGGTTCTGTTTCTAATTAATTTGGTTTTATAAAACCGGGATTATTTTAATTATTTTAAATTGTATGAAAAACGGAGATAACAATGATAGTTATCTCTAATTCTTCCTCATAAGGAAACTCTTCGTTTCCGCTTTTCTCTGCCGCTTATCTCCGCCGATTTCGACGAACTCCGCCGCTTATCTTCGCCATTGTTCTCTTCGATCAAACTGAATGTTTGACTTCTTCTGCAATTCGATAGTAGCCTTCTCTTGTTGGATTAGTCTTCCGCTTTCTCAATATTTTTTTTAATCTTATCTTGCAGAATGGATGAGAGAAAACCAGAATTTCCTCGGAGGTTTTACACGAAAGGTGATGAGCCTCTTCCTCAAAAAAGCATCAACTATTACAGCAACGATACGAAGCTGTTTGATGAACTCTACAAAGCTCTCGAGCCGGATGAATGGGATGAGATTCATCAATCTCGACTGAGTGTCTTGTTAAAGTTCAACCGTCTCCAATTTTAATGGGTTTCCAGACTGGTTCACCATATGCTCACCTTACAGATAGTCTGCAACAAAAAGTACGAGATTTGGAGTCTTGTTGGATCTAACCCTTTACGATTTTCTTTGAATGAGTTTGAGGCCATCACTGGACTTAACTGTGAAGATGTCGAGTCGTTGGAGCAGCCAGAGGTTGAGGTTACAGACGAGATGGAAGAGTTTTGGGAGAAGCTTGGAGTCAATTTAGACAGCTGTCCGAGTATTGAGCAACTGGTCGCAGCATGTAAAAACTCAAACGATTGTGATAGAATAGAGCGTGTTAGGTTGGGTTATTTAGCCATCTACGCTGGGTTTATAGAAGCTAGGAAACAATCAACGCCCACCCGTCTAAATATGGCTAGGCTAGTCATGGATTTAGATGCATTTCTTGATTATCCATGGGGAAGAGTTGCTTTCAAGAACCTGATTCAGTCTATTAAGGAGAAGGACTTAAACAAGCAGAGTTACACCTTAGACGGATTTGTTGAACCTCTACAGATATGGATGTACGAAGCTATGCCTGATTTTTCCAAATTAATTGGGGAACCGTTCCCAGGTAATCCAAGTCCACTGTTGCTTGCTTATCGCGGTTCTCGCGGAAGAAAACATGTCAAAGAGCATATTCTAAAACAGGTACGCATCCACGTGGTTTGTCTATAGTTTATCTACGATATTAGATGTTCGGTAACCCTATTGTGTTAGATTTGAACTTGCTTTTGGTTTTTGTTTTATATAAATTGCAGACAAACTTCAGAAACTATAAAACCATTGTGGCATGATTAGTCCTGTTTGGCAAGACGATGAATCAGATGAGAAAATTGATAACATTTTGAGAGAATTCAATGGGGATTTTGGTCCATGAAAGTGGGGGAGAGGTTTGTGGGTTGGTATATATCAATCCAACAATGCGAAGGTTAAGATTGAAGAAAAGGGATCGAGTAAGAGAGCCGGTAAATTTGATGAACCAAGTGGGAAGAGGCACTGTCCAGGTCGTTCGACTGACATGGGTGTCAACATTTTGAATTGTTTTAAAGATGAGCTCGGCATGTGGGGAGGAGCTCTGCTCGATCAGATGAGAGAAGGTTTCAACAGTTGCGATTTGCGGTTTGACATGTTGACTGAGAAGATTGAGAGCCTGGCTTCGAATCTTGACAAAATGAAGGGAGACGTAACTGGTACAAAACAGGCTGATCCTTTAACAAAGGAAAAGAAGGACTCTCAGGCAGCTACTGGTACGAAAGAGGATGCATCAAAGGGACAGAAGGAGGATGAGGCAGCCATTGGTACGAAAGAGGCCGTATCAAAGGAGAAGAATGACTCTAAGTCGGATATGGTTAGTTCTGAATACTTGCAATTTCCTACTATGATCCCTCACAATCACAATACCAGGTACAAGGCAAAGAAAAAATTAGACTTCCAGAAGGACTCAACTTCGAAGACATAAAAACAAGTGATGTCTTCCTTATGTGAAGTAAACTTCCTTATGTGAAGTAGACTTCCTTATGTGAAGTAGACTTCCTTATTGAAGTAGACTTCTGAATCCGTTTTGTCTTTGTTTGTTTTATTCGAGACTTTTAAACATATGCTGCAACTTTAATATTATTTGTTTTCATAAATGATCATGTAACTTTTAAATCGGAATTTGCAGAACAAGCCAGGTCAATCTCATACCCCGAAACCATCTCCAGCTGTTACTCGTACGAATACGAAGGTCGCAAAGATAGTCAGCGCTGATTCATCTGACAATGTGTCAGACCGACCTATGTTTATTCGCACGGAAATCCCAACAGCTGCCGACTACACTGCTAGAGCCAAGAAACAAGAACTAAGGAAAGAAGCGGCCAGGATTGCGGCACAAGGCAAGATTGAAAGGGTTAAGAGGTTGGCGTCAAGTCAACGTTCTCCGTTTGTTGGTGATAACACAACCAAGATTATCATGGGTGATAATTCAGCCACGTCAGCGTACAATCCTTTTGTTAAAGCAGACAAGGATTTGAAGAAGGTTTTGGATGAATTCTTAAAGAAAGACCCGTAAGTTTACGAACTTTTATTTTTTTGAAATCTAGTAACTTATATGTATCCAAACCCATTCATCACCTGCAGGACATACAAGAACAAGGTCCCAGAGAAATCCCGATGTTGTCATTGGTGGCACAAACTGCAGACAAAAGCAGTGTGGCTATGAGATTCAGTAAGTCTACACTGAAAACTTCTACTTCAAGTATACTAGAAAACTTTGGTCTTCAATATTATATAACTTCGTTTTAAATCCATGTGGTTATCCAGCACATGGATGCGGTTTTGAATCTATTGAGACATCGACACGCACAGCAACCTGAGAGGTTTAAAACGAGTAGAGTGGCTTTCCTAGACGCTATGTTCACTCATCTCTGGACGACGAAGTACAAAGACTTTGTCAATTCTGCCCCAAATGCTAATGGATCTGGAAAATTGTTGCCAGCCGGTGCCTTCAGCTACCACTCAGGGTAGTATCCACCGTATGCACAGACTAACAAGCAATGGGGTCTGGAAGTGGACGACTTATACGCGCCTTTAAACGTGAAGGCGACGCACTGGGTAGCTTTGTGGATATCGATTCCCATGAGACACATCGTCGTCTGGGATAACATCCCAAGTGTCACCAACGACGAAGAGCATGCATCTGCCGTCGAGCCCATTGCCGTGTTGGTTCCCTACGTGCTGCGGGAGTTAGCCACCCCAGAGTTCAAGAATTTGTGGTCGTACGAGAAGTTCACTCATGAGCGGGTTACAAAGGGAATGCATTCGAACAGGAAGCCATGTGACTGTTGTGTGTATACTTTGAAGTACATAGAATGTCATGCTCTTGGGATAACATTTCCTACTACTTTGTGCGACGCAAACATCACATGGATAAGGGAGAAGATGGCTTGTGACTTATTTCACAAGATTGAATGTCGTGGACCAAATTAGGATAACTACGTGGAAGAGTTTGAGCTCTATGATCCTCCCCCAATCCAAGACTAACTATAAACTCCCTTGTTTGAAAGACTTAAACTCTTGTTTAAATTATGTATGACTAAATAGGATGATGAAAGATGATGTAGGATGATGTTTTGTTTCTGTTGGGGGATCTTTATATTTTGTGGGTGGAATCCTACTGATGATGGGTGGTATCTTGATATTTTTTGTATGATCCTCCTTTAAAACTCTAATGTGTAATGTGTAAGGATTATTGTTCTTATTCTCTACTATTTATATGGGAAATATATCAGTATTTTTTGGTCAGTTTTACGTTTCATATATAAATTCAAACATTAGGCTTAAAACAGAGTGAAAGTGTGTCGGTGGCCAAAAAATTTAAACATAAGGCAAAAATTAAACAAGTATTGTACAGTGAAAGCTAAGTAACAAAGTAGCGTTCAAGGGAAGCTGAGTAGACATATGGTTGAAGTTAACCGAAAGACTTCTTCTGCAATCTACATAAATAACTTTATCGGGGTATATGTAATTTTAAATGTTTTTTAAAAATCATAACAGTCCTACAGAAAGAAAAGATATTTCTGTAGTAATAGCGTGCAGCGAAAGCCTAGTAAACATATTTCTGAAGTTAACTTAGAGTTGACATGTAGAGTTGACAAAAAATAGAAATAGGTATTCAGTATGCTTACATTATAAGTTAAAAAATAATTAACAAATAAGAGTTTGGGTAATGTAAATTAATCGTCGAGACGGACTTGGAGTTTTCCCCAATCCATAGGAGAAGGAACCACACACTGTTTGACATCAGCTTCCGCAACCTCTCTCATCTCATCTAACCTCTTGTGCTCTGCCTCGAAACCGACAAGTTGTTGACCCAATATTTGATTCAATAGGGATAGTTGAGCGTCGATCAGATCCACTTGATGCTTTAGGGCGATAGCCTCTTCCTTCTTCTTCATGTGATCTCTCATCATACGAAGAATTGCCTTGAAACGATCTCTCGTCTCTGCTTCAACCACGGCTCTCGTCCTCTCAAACGCGTGTTTCATGGCACCTATTACTTCCTCTTCCCACTCGAAATCGGAACTGCTTCGCTTACGCTTGCTGGAACTCTCTCCGGCCATATCTCGTAATCAACTTATTCTCTTGTTATCAAAGAAGGAGATGCAATAGATTGAGTGAAAGTGGAAATAGAGAGGATATTTATATGTAAAGAAGAAGATGAATAGACGGCAATGATGCAATGAATGTAGAGATAGCAAAAGGGTACAACGAATGTAGAGATAGCGAAAGGGTACAACAAATGTAGAGATAGCGAAAGGGTACAATGAACGTAGACTTGAAACATTATCATACATGGAAAGTTTAATAGACATCTGACTGAAGTTAACTTAGAGACTTCGTACTCATCGCAATACACATTGCGATGAAAACAATGAAACCTATCCAACAGAGAACCATGAATTGTTGAAGCATTTTTTCCCTTTCATTGGATGCCAGTAAATTATTTTTTCCCTTCTTGTCTTCAACATATGTGTTAACCACCCCAGAGTTCACCAGATCGTTGTACACTTGTTCTTTCATTTCTCTTATAGATTCTTGAAGTACCTTGATTTCTTCTCTCTGCCAACGGATCTCATCCCTCGCATCTAATAAGCTCCGCCTTTGCCAACCACGTGATGGTTCTGCGTCTGACCAATGGGAATTCCCATGAACAGTGCATCTGAAGAAATTTCTTCCGGGATTTGCATATGTCCATGATTTCCCATTAATCGTTGATCTACCGCAGTGGTTGCAGAATGGACCAGTAATTTGTGTTTGCGAATTTGTATCAGAAATTGACCCCGAAATTTGACTCATCATTCTCTAGCTGATAGTGGTTGTGATAGTGGTTGGTTAAGAAGAGGAGTATCATAAAATGGTCTTACGAATAAATGATAGTTAAGTACTAGTCTTTAATAATGTCGACTTCAACACGTGGGAACATTCCTAAGTAAAAATATTATAGAGACAAATTTTTGGTACGGAAATTCTAGATGACTTCACGATGAAGTTAACGTCTACTAACCGTCTTCAGCAACCTGAACAAATAATTGTTAGTGTAACCAACAAGCATATACAAAACGTTAAAAATGTATCAAGTGGGATTGTTACTTACACAATATGGTCGAGTATTTCCAGGCTGTCTGCATTTTGAACAAGCATATTGCTTATGAGACTTCCTTCGCTTGCTCCCTTTTTTACGTGACAGTTCTAGACATGTTAGCCAACAAGACTTCTTTTGCCTACCAGGCTTCCGCTTCGGTATGAGAGGTATACATCGGATATCTGGCCCAATTGGATCGTGCTCGACATTGGGCATGATGTTAGCTGCGTATGACGCATATACATAATCTTTTCTATAGTAAGCTTTGACTACGGTAGACATATGCAATCCACTTGACTTGACAGCTTTAATTGCATGTGAACATGGTATTTCTCAACATCAAACACTCCGCATGAACAAGTTTTTGCTTCCAAGTCAACCAAGCAGTCACGTTGCCCACCCCTAATGTAAAAACGCCAACCATCAATGCGTTCTATCGTCATCATATCTGCGTAGTGCTCCATTACGGCCAATAAGAACTCAACACCCCGGCTAAAAGTGGTTGTCAGACTAAGTGCATCCTCTTGTCTTTTCCAATACCATCTACCTAACTTTTTCGTAAGAAACTCAATGAGATATGTGATGATATAACCTTTGGCCTTCTTTATCATGGAGTTGATAGATTCCGCAATGTTGTTAGTCTTGATGTTGTATCTATCTCCTGGACAGTAAACCCGAGACCATAAAGCTGGATCTGCCTCATTCTAGTACGCTGTAAGGGCCGGATTTACGTTAGTAAGAGAAGCCATGTTACGGCTGTAATCATCATGCGTATGCGCATATGCTGCCCCTTTCACCAAGTACATCAGTTGCTTGTCACAGAAATTAGAAATTATGTTTTGTTGGAGATGGTAGTAACATATCCCTCGTGTTGCCCATGGAATAACATTGCGACATGCTTTAGCTATTGAACTGCACCTATCCAAAACTACTACCAGTGGATGTTCATCCGAGATACACTCACTTAACTTGGTGAAAAACCAATCCCACAAAGCATCACACTCCGAGTCAACAATTCCAAAAGCCAAGGGAAATATCTGAAAGTTACCATCCTGTGCGCAAGCGACTAGCAATACACCTTCATACTTTCCAGTGAGATGGGTCCCATCAACCACAATAACTCGCCTCACGTAATTGAAACCACGGATTAAAGCATCGAAAGATAGGAAAAGGTACTTAAACCTATGCTCGTCATCAACAACAAGGTCAACGACACTTCCCGGGTTTGACTGCTCTATTTTTCTAAGACAATAAGGCAAATTCGTGTATCCAGATTTGGCGTTTCCTCTAACATATTCCAGTGCATATTGTAAAGCCCTGTACGAAGTTGTGTAATCCAATGTCATGCCAAACATTGTCCTCATTGAATATTCGATATATTGTGGGACAACACCATCTACTATTCCTACCCGGTCTACAAAAAGCTGCCCAATATATTTGGTGGTGGAACGCTTACGGTGAGCTAGGCGGTCCACAATAGAACATGTATGCACGTTCAGATATTTGGTGACCCAAAAAGTGGTTGGATCATTCTTCACACTGGCGACGACCCTCCACGTGCATCCTGGCACAGAGCATATTGCCACCAACCGAGTCTTTGTGGACTTCTTAATTTTGAAAGAGAATTTTAACATAATAGCGGTCAAACGGACCTCTGTTGTGACATCATGTTTGTATGGAAAGCATTGACCTACTTTCAGTTGGTCTATCCAAGGATTATTTAACTGTCCATGAATACCACCAACAAACGGTTTCCCTTCTTCAGCATCTACATCCAGGTAATCTCCATCGTCATCGTCATCATCATCTTCAAATTTCCCGTACTCACTGTAATCGAAATTCATGTCGTCAACGTCTTTCGGCTTCTCATCCATAGTATCATGGAGAGCTTCTTGACATTCTTCTACACATTCATCCGCATCTGGATCTACATCATCACCAACTTCACCCGTTGACTCCCCATCGTCCCCATCGTCTATAGAACGAGAGTTTTTTTATATCAATAACACATTCCTTAACCGGCTGTCCATCCATGCATCGCGTAGAGACACAAAGACGAACAACATTCCTACTACTAAAATCTATCAAGTTCTGAACTGATCTATCATTTGTGACATAGACATGAGGGGTATCTTGGGGCAATTGCTGAAGCATCATCTCTGTTAAGGGATACGATAACTGAACCATCTCTGTTTCTTTGTCAATCTGATAATCTTCTACAGCCATTTCAAGAAGCTCAGCGTATGTACAACCGTGTCGCAAAAAAACATTCTCCCACCTTTGCGTCCATCCATATCAAAATGCCAAGACCCATTTCTCGTCACCCATACTCCGAAAACAACAGGTATTTGCGCCATTTACCTGAAAGAGTAAGCAGCAAGTCAAATACTCATTACACAGCTGACTACCCGTAGAAGTCTTAAATCAATAACCTAGATGCCTAACAAAACCGAAAACATGATTGATCCAAAAGTATAATATATTATCATGAAAAAAATATACGGAGGCAAGAACATAACCGATACAAAACAAATGAGGTACAAAATCAATAAGAAAAATTTATAAATTTCAATTAAACACTATTTCATTTATACGGACTTCACAGATAACTCCAACACGTTGACTTCCCAAATTAGTCTACCTTAATGACCTAACTGCCTATGAAAACCAAAAACTTGATTTCTCCATATGTATAATACGGATTCATGTCAAAAACATACAGAGACAAGTAAATAACATATATCAAAGAATACATCAAGAAAATCTTAAAAATTATTCACCAATTTGCAATAATTTGGTTTTCAAATAATGTTGATTTCATGTTCATATCAACGAGTAGACATAAAAAATATTATACAAGGAAAACTTCAAATGAAGTCTATTTCTTGGGGTCTATTTTTTCAATTAAAATTTTACAAAGCATGCTGCGAATGAAGTCTACCAAAACCGGTTGACTTCTTTTGTGGTCTTCCTTTGTTAATTTTTTGGTTAGTTTTGCAATTAAATAGATAAAACAAGGTAGACTTCAATGGAAAGTTCAACCGGTTAACTTCAAATATAGTCGACTCTGGTTATTTTTGCAATTGACCAACACATTGACTTTACAGTAGACTTTTGTCTACTAAGTAGACTTTAACTATCCGTCAACAAGAAAAAGTAAACTTCGTCGTGGTTAGTTTTGCAATTGACCAAGTTTAACTTTAGCCAAGTAGACTTCGTACGAAGTCTACATTAATGATGACTTCGTTTGCAGTCTGCCGTGGTCATTTTTGCAATTGACCAACAATTGCATTTTTTAAATAGTAGACTTCTTGTGCAGTTAACTAATTATATTAATATATTAATATTACGGTCAATGCTTAAATATTTTGGTCAATTCCAAAAATAGTCACTATGGAAGTCTACTCGTTTATTATCGTAAGAAGACTTAGCCTAGCAGTCATCACTAAGAAGTCAATAATTTGGTCAATTGCAAAAATACACCTTAGTAAACTGCAAACGAAGTATCGGTTGGAAGTATTTTAATGCAGTCTACACTATATTTTTTTGTTTTCAAATGAAATTAAGGAGACTGGAATTTTAGTCTACGGGCTCGAAAGTCGATAAATTTTATATTGCTAAACTGACCACAAATACCAAGCGTCGATAGCTCAATTGGTAAAGACTCTCTTGCAAAGTCTAGAGGTCGTTGGTTCGCGGGACGGCGCTTGGGAGGGGACCATATAAAATGCTCTGGTCCCTGGCCCGAGAGGATGTACGGGCCTAGGCCCGGAACCTCTTAGTAATTCAAAAAAAATAAACTGACCACAAAGTAGACTTTACATGATATTATGACGGTTGGACTAACAAATGAAGTCTAATTTCGAGAAAAAAATAAAGAAAATCACGAAATCTACCGGAAAATAACCTTATCGGTGGTTGTTTCGCAATGTCAAGCACCGAGGACGTCGTATTTAGTCACCACTGAAGAAACACAGTGCCAATTTTCCTTGTTCACGAGATATAACAAGATTAACAAACTTTTAATTTTTTAGATTAAAATGGAGAGGAGATGGAAGAAAATGAAGTTCTCATAGCACTGGGTGTTATTTAAGCTCACAAATTTGGGTTGTTGAAGCATTAAGAGCTTCAAATTTGGTTGTTTATGGTGGTTGGAAAATTGATGGCGGTGGCACAACCGTAAATAAAAGAAGAAGATGAGGATATGGATGTAATAAACATTTTCGCAAGAAATTCAAATAAATCAGAAATAATGGCATTTTTGTGAATACATTGAATGACAGATGATTTAGTAGGGAGAAAGTGTCAAATGTTGGAGAGAGAAAAAGAGGGGTGCAATTTTGCAATTGACTCAAGTCAGGGGTCCAAAATTGCAATCGTCCCAAATACATAAGCAAAGAAAGACATCCTCGTTAGCTAAACAAAAAGCCCAAATGAATGGTCGAGAAAAAAACAGCTCAATAATCAGTTTTTAATTAAAAAAATATAAGCCACGTGTAAGTAACAAACAAAAAAATAAACCTTATTGCTTTTCTTCTTCGTTAGTTTTTTAGGTTGCAGCGCCACATATAATTTTTTCTCAGATTAACCTCAAAACACATATATTTGCATGGATTTTACTTAGATCTAAAGTAATTGCACTCAGATTCAAGTGATTTGACAAAAAATTTAACGCTTCGAGTTCCTCTGTTGTATGCTTCCCAACCGAACCGTAAGTAAAAGAAATCCAGGAAAAATAAAAACACTCTCACGTTCGGTTCTCTTTTATTTTGTCCACATAAGCATAAAATCAAGTGAGCTGTATTAATTAAAATGTTTTCATTGGTTACCTGTTTTAACTGAAGTGTCAGCTCCTGCTTGAATAACAAAGCTGATGTGTCAAGCCCTGGAGAGAAACATTCCACTTTTATTGTATTGATTGATAATACCAAGAAGAGGCTGAAGATTACGGGTTTAGCCTAGAATCTCCGGTATATCAAAAAAACAATTACTCAGAAAACAAAGAGTAACAAGCCTAAAAATAAGAATAGCTAATTGGAACCATGCTTCGATGTTTACTAATTAATATGTCATGTTATATGGTGGTTTTTTGAACCGTATCATACTATCATGTATGGTTTTGGGCACCAAGTCTGGGTTTTGTAGCTCTATATATACAAGTAACTTGGGTCGTTTGCAATAATATTAAAGAGTTACAATATTTTATTACTCAAACCATAGCAAAAGATTACATGATTATTCCAGACAGGACCGGCCCACCCATAAAGCAGCCAAAGCATTTGCTTTAGACCAGACTATATAAGAAATATTTTAGAAGAGATTTAAAGAGTTTCGATAGGTCAATTGGTTAAGTATTGTGCAGTTGTATTGAATGTTTTGGGTTCGAATCTTTAAGGGTATCTTTATGGAGGAACTATTTTAGGTGTTTTTAGAGTAAAAATATTATGAAGATAATGTAAGATCAGTAGTTAAGATCTTTTGTTAAAAAGTTAGTTATTGGGAGAACATGTTTAAGATCATAAGATTTAATAATATAATATTCCTAAACATATTACAATTATAAAAACTTATAAAATAATATTTAAATTGCAAACTTATAAAATTTTTACTAAAATTCAAAATACAATACCAAATTTTTATGAAACAACAAAAACACTAAAGATAAAAAAAAAACATATTACTTAATTAGAGCACACAAACATTTTATTTAATTAATATATAGTTTAATGTCTAAATTTATTCCATATATTCTCGATCAAATCCTTCTTTAATTTGTGAAAAATTGTTTGCAAAAAATTGTATTCATTCACAGCTTGCCACGTCAGCTTACAACTGATCTAAGCCACTATTCATTATTTTTCTAAGCCAAGATCAGTTCTACATCAAGAACTAAAAAAAGTGTTCTAAACCACTATTCATTATTTTTCTTTTTTTTTTGGACTAAGAACACCCCTCATGTTCTCCCTATAAAGATGGCCTGCAAGTTCTTCATTTTTTTTTCATTTTTTTTTACATTTCTTTTGTTTCTTTCTATTTTGTTGGAGTAGTCTAATTTTTCTATTAATTTATTATAATTTTTGTTTAATTCCTATTTTTAACAATAAAATCTCCAAATATTTGATTTAGTTTGGCTACTATATATTCTAATATTTAATAAATTATTTGATTAAACTTGGCTATTAGATTGTTTTAAATTGTTAAAGTATTCAGTAACTTTTTAAATGTTTTTCACTATATTTTAGTATTTTAGTGAAAAAAATTTGTATTAGTTTTTATATGGAAAATCAAATTAGTGAAATATGCTTTAGGCCACCAAAATTCAAGGACCGGCCCTGATTCCAGAGCTCAAAGCATAAACATTAAAATTACTTTTTCTATCTATTGATAAAATCTCCTAATTTGAATCAAACAAGACTGAAAGTTTCTTAATTTATGAGAAATTAACAAAATTGATTGGATTCAGAACCCTCGACTTTAATTCATCCAAAATGTCATAGTTCCTCGGCAACGATGTGGTAACCAATCAATTCATAGAAGCGTACTATCTACTCTAACTTCAGAGAGAATTGATCGGAGAGCAAAAAAAAAAAGAGAAAGTTTGTTTATACCTCTTTTGATGATGATGACCAAGTTTGTTCTATAGTTCTCGTAGAAGGTTGGATGTTGAAGAATTGTTTGGGTCCACGCGGTGTTTTTTTTTGTACAAAACATTATTATAAAATGATGAATAATTTGAAGAAACAAATATAAATTTGGGTAACGCTTAATATGTTAGGTACATATTTGGATGACAAAGGATTAGAAGTCATTTTATCGATGTGTCATCAATCCGCTCTACACTCATAACCGCAATTTTGTGGGAAAGTATTAGCTGTTTCATTTTTGCAATGATATTTTCCTACTCATTGTGTGTTCCATGCACATAAGCACATTCATAACAAATCAATTACTATATATATGGTCAAGGGGGACATACAACCCATGCATTATAAAGATACATTTTTTTAATGATTAAATTCAAATATTAATGTATATACTAAAGTAAATTCAGAAAATAAGTAGAAGAACAAAAAAAAAAGCTTTTCGTAGTTATGAAAAAAAAACAAGTAATATGTAAGAAAGTAGTAATTAATAATAGTGAATTTATCAAAAAACGTTTGAATAGCTTGAAATAACGTGCAAGTCAGGTCTCAAACTCGATCATGACATGATCATCTTTTTCCTCTTTTCTATCCGCGCGAAACAGAGAGTTTTGAGCTCTGGTTGTTGATTCGGTGTTGGCTTGTCGAAGATGTCCAAGTGTTCGGTGAGGTCGAGGTAGCAATGTAAGAGTGTATGCATGTACGTTGTCAGTTGGAATTTCAAGTGTTCAATGAAGCAATGTCCAAGTGTTCGGTGAGGTCATTTTTGGAAAGGGAGAGTACGTTGTCAGTTGGAATTTCCAGACACATTTTAAATTCCATTTTGAGTCTTATAAGAGGATGAAGAATAATGAGACTAAGAAAACCCATCAAATAGCGGGAAAACCGCAATTTTTATATTTGTTCAATATTTGTTCTCACGGATATCTAAATCATGGTTAAAGTTCATACTCTATCTAGCTAAATATGATAGTTTTTAGGGGGAAATAACTCGTTTTCCCATCAAATAGCACTATAGTATCTTGGACGAAATTGCACACCTAATTACATTGATTAAAGAGACATCTTGGACGAAATTGAACAACTAACTAACATTGATTAAAGAGGTAAAGAATATTTCACCGCAAGCGCCTGCAGTAATGACCTAGCAAGTTTCATGATATATATATATATATATATATATATGATAATTCATGCGTCATCAATCAATCAATCAATATAAGAAAGGATTATCTACAGATTTAACACAACAACAAAAAAAAGACAAACCTCACACTTTCTCTATTATACAAAATTAACGTATCCATAATTCAAGAGAGAATTAACTGGTTACACACAAGACCATAACCATATCACAAAGAGTTTGCAAATTAAACAAACAGGTAATGGAGGAAGCAAATAATATAATGTGCATCATCGACAATAATAAAAATCATTAAATAGAGATTAAACTCGGGAAATAACAAACAGGATGTCCGATGGAGTCAGCAGTGAAAGCAGCATCATATGATTTGGTTTCGAGATCATATAATGCCAGTGTTGTTGGATAAGCTTTGAACCTTAAGGCCCAAGTTATTCTTACAAAGGACTGCTAAGAATAAGAGAGAAGATTAGATAAACTTGAATAGAATCAGGAGTTATCTAGTTCCATAATCCTAATAAGAATAGGAATAAGAAAGAGCCTCTATATATATCAATTGTTGAGTTGTGACATTGATATGAGATTAAGAGAGAGCTTAAGAAGTGTTTAGTTTTGAGAGGAGATTTTCTAAACATAAATAAAGAGAGTTATTCTTTATATTTGAAGTTCTTCTTTTAATCTTTTATTTGGTATCAGAGCAAGGTTTGAATCAATCCAAAGGACCGGATTACTGATTAAACATGAGCGAACTGGCGACGAATACTCGACAAAAGGACGTTGAAAAATCTGTTTCGATTCAATGTCCTCAACTCACCTCTACAAACTATACAGTTTTGTCGATGAAGATGAAGGTGATACTACGAATTCAAAAGGTTTGGGAAACCATTGAACCAGGTTCTACGGATGAAGATAAGAATGATATTGCAAAAGCCTTGTTGTTTCAGTCAATTCCTGAATCCCTTATTCTTCAAGTAGGTGATCTTGCCTCACCTAAACATATTTGGGAATCAATTAAATCGAGAAACATGGGAGCAGACCGTGTTAAGGAAGCTCGATTACAGACCTTAATGTCTGACTTTGAAAAGTTACGGATGGGTGATTCAGAGAAGGTTGATAGTTTTGCTGGAAAACTATCTGAATTCGCAACACATGCAACATCACTCGGACAACCAATCGACGAACCCAGGATGGTAAAGAAACTACTCAACAGTGTGCCAAGGAAAAAGTTCATTCATCTTGTTGCCTCTCTAGAGCAAGTATTGAATCTCAATACTACTAGTTACCAAGAGATTGTTGGAAGACTCAAAGCCTTTGAGGAGAGAATACAAGGAGATGATAAACAAGATGACACACAAGGAAAGTTGCTGTTTACTGGTTCTGATTATCAAACACAGTCGAACTATAATCAGAGTTTCAACAACTCTTGAGGCAGAGGTCGTGGCCGTGGTGGCAGGGGCTACAGAGGACGCGGCAGAGGACGAGGCAGGGGAAGATACAACGGACAGGATCGAACTGATTTTCACACAAATCAAAACCAAACTCAGGAAAAGAAAGAGAAGGTTATAACTTGTTTTAGATGTGACAAGATTGGTCACTATGCCTCTTCTTGTCCCGAGAAAACACAAAAAATGCAAGAATCGAAGAAGGTTGAAGTAGAAGAAACAAAGAAGGCTGATCAAACTTTGTATATGCATGAAGTTGTGTTTTTGAATGAAGACAAGCTTATCCCAAAGAACTACAGCAGAGAAGAAGGCATGTGGTATCTAGACAATGGAGCAAGTAATCACATGACAGGACAAGAAACTTATTTTTCTGAGCTCAATAGGAACATAAGAGGACAAGTGAAGTTTGGAGATGGTTCGTGTATAGACATTGTTGGGAAAGGTTCGATTCTATTTGAAAGCAAGAATGGAGAACAGATTCTTGTGTCTGATATTTATTATATCCCTGACCTCAAGAGTAATATATTGAGCCTAGGATAGGCAACAGAGGTAGGTTGTGATGTCTGTATGAGACGAGATTATCTTACGGTACATGACCCAAGCGAAAGACTTTTGGTAAGAGTCATGCGTTCTGCAAATCGTCTCTATAAGATCAATCTCAAGATAGGGAGACCGATCTCATTGCTATCTCGTCTTGATGACAACACCTGGAAGTGGCATGCTAGGTTAAGACACATCAGTTTCAAGACGATCAAGGCAATGTTTTTACAGAATATGGTTCATGGTTTATCGGATGTAAGAGATGAAAAGCTAATATGTCAATCTTGTTTGGTTGGTAAGCAGACTCGACATGTATTTCCAAAAGCTACCCAGTTTCGAGCCTCTAAACCACTTGAACTACTACATGCGGATCTGTGTGGTCCCATATCTACTGCAACTCTCGCAAATAACATGTACATATTTGTGATTATTGATGACTACTCAAAGTACATGTGGTCCATCTTAATAAAGGAAAATAGTGAAGCTTTTGGAAGCTTCAAAGGATTCAAGAATGTAGTAGAAAGAGATCTTGGAAGGGCTATCAAGACCTTAAGAACTGACAGGGGGGAGAGTTTACATTAGGAGAATTTAGTGATTTTTGTCAATCTGCTGGGATCAAAAGACATTTAACAGCTCCTTACACCCCTCAACAGAATGGTGTGGTTAAGAGGAGGAACAAAACTCTAATGGAGATGACTAGAAGTCTTCTTAAAGGTATGGAGGTGCCAAACTACTTTTGGGGAGAAGGAGTTCGTCATGCTACCTATTTGATAAATAGGGTGCCTACCAAAGCACTAAACAGTATGACACCCTATGAGAGTCTGCGAGGAAGGAAGCCAAATATCGAGCACTTAAGAGTGTTTGGTTGTGTTGCGTATGCAAAGGTTGATAATACGCTTCTCAAGAAACTTGATGATAGATCAAAGCCTCTGTTGCATCTTGGGATTGAGCCTGGATCGAAGGCTTATAGATTATTTGATCCCTCTACTCGAAGAATCACTGTTAGTCGAGATGTGGTGTTCAGTGAGAAAGATAAGTGGTCGTGGAGTTCGACTAGAGATGATGCAAATAGAGGACCTGGTATGTTTCACATGCGATGGGGAGAAGTTGAGGATGTTGGAGAAGGCCCAGTCGTGACAGAAAACAATGCAGAGGATGCAGGGGGAGATGAAACAGAGAGTGTTACATCACAAGAAAATACAGACGATCATGAAGGTGATGTCACACAATATATTCAACAGCAGCAGCAGCCATTGAGAAGGACTACTCGTCAGACTCATAAGCCAAAGCGGTTTGAGGACTATGTGTTGTTAGCAACCATTGAGAGTGAAACACTTCTGTTTTTAATAAACAATGAAGCGAGATATTACAAGGAGGCTAAAGATCAACAAGTATGGAGAATTGCGTGCAGAGAAGAAATAGAGTCCATCAACAAAAACAAGACATGGAATCTTGTGGATAGACCAAGAGGAGTGAAGGTAATTGGTCTTAAATTGGTATTTAAAATTAAAAGGAATGCTGAGATACAGAGGCGAAATATATAGGAAAAGTAAAAAAGTAAATCTCAACAGTTTCCTATTGAGAAAAATGTTATTTAATTCATGAACTTTCAAATTTTGGCCATTTAAACCATGAACTTTGTTGTAGGCCATTTAAAACATCAATTTTTGTTGATTAACTTTTTTAAACATGAAGTACCAAGCCAAAATAGACATGACGTTAAATCTGATAGTTGACCTACTAACAGACATTACTTTGCCGTTAATCACACTGTTACTAACAAAACGACGTCGTTTTAATGGAAGTTTTAGTTCGAGAAAATATCATTTAAACCATGAACTTTTAAATATAGGCCATTTAAACCATGAACTTTTAAATATAGGCCATTTAAACCATGAACTTGTAAATGTATGTCATTTAAACCATGAACTTGCCTTGGACATTAGGTGAAAACTAGACAACCTGAAAATTTTGGTTATCGAAGCAAACCAAAAAGAGAAAGCCTAACAGTTCGGCGCAATTGATTTGGATAATTGGATTTCGGTTCGGTAGGTTTATTAGAAACCGCAAAGTATATTACCCTAACCGGCTAAACCGTTTAACCCTAGTTTAGTTTCTCTCTTCTTTCTTCGACTCTGCCTCATGATGCGATTCTGAAAAAGAGAATGAAGAACATCAATTCATCCTTCTTTTTCGATCTTTGTCATGTATTTTGTGTCTTTTTTTTATTTGTTTTGAGTCTTTTTCATTTATTAGGACACTACACTAGAGTTTGAAGGATTGATCATCTTGTTTTAGGACACTACACTAGAGTTTGAAGGATTGATCATTGTATTCATGTATTATGGTTTAAATGACATAAACTTGAAAGTTTATGCTTTAAATGATACTAGGTTCGGACCCGCACATACGTGCGGAGTCATATTTGTCAATATAATTCAAATTTAAATTGGTTTGGTTTTAGTACATTTGTGAATATTTGAAATAATTATGATTTCACTACAAAATTATAATCTAAGTATATCTGGATCAAACTTGAACCAAATTAGTAACTGTTAGATTTTTATTAAACCCGTATACTATTAAAACATATAAAATCATTAAAAAATTAAACATCTCGAATGGGATTTCGCTTCGAAACGTGTCATGGTGATCATACTCTTTTCGTGAAAGAAGCAAATGGTCAGTTCTTGGTAGTCTTGGTTTACGTAGATGACATTCTAATTGCAACTACAGATTCTACCATGGCTTATACTCTACAAGATCAACTAAGTTCTATTTTCCAGCTTCGAGATCTTGGTACACCTAAATATTTTCTTGGCATTGAGATTGCAAGAAATGAGGAAGGGATCTGTCTCACTCAGAGGAAATACGTTCTTGACTTGTTGGAGACTACTGGTTTTTCAGATTGCAAGTCATCTACTGTTCCCATGAAGCCAGACCAGCAAATGTCTTTGACTAGTTTCTCTCGACGAAAGAAGAAGCAGGTTACTATAGTACCTGAAGGTGATGAAGAATATGAAGTTGAACCTGCTCACCCTTCTGATTCTACACTTCCACTTTTAACGGATACAAAGCAGTATCGCAGATTGATTGGAAAGCTTCAGTATCTGATTATAACTCGTCCAAACATTACTTTTGCAGTTTCTAAGCTTGCTCAATACTCATCTGCTCCGCGAAAGTTTCATTTTCAAGCTGCACATAAGGTACTTCGTTACTTGAAGGGTACCATTGGACATGGCTTATTCTATGGAAAGGATGATGACTTCTCGCTTCGAGGATTCTCTGATGCAGATTGGGGAGCTTGCCCTGATAGTAGGCGCTCTGTCAGTGGCTATGCTATTTCATCGGTCAGTCATTGGTATCTTGGAGATCCAAGAAACAATATATGGCTTCGATGAGCTATGTAGAATCTGAGTATCGAGCCATGAGTGTGATTACCAAGGAGTTGTTGTGGTTCACATATATCTTGAAAGTGCTCCGGGTACCTTTCTCTCTTCCAGCTTATTTGTATTGTGATAACCAGGCTGCTCTCCACATTGCGAGTAACTTTGTTTATCATGAACGTACGAAACATATCGAATTTGATTGTCACAAAGTTAGAGAGGCGATTGACGATGGTATTCTCAAGACCATGTTTGTTCGCACCGCCAATCAACTTGCTGACATCTTAACCAAAGCTCTACATCCGGCTCTCTTCAGTGCTAATATTGGCAAGATGGGAGTCATCAACATCTACTCGTCTCCATCTTGAGGGGGGGGATATTAGATTGTATATATTGGTTAAGATTATTAGATTAAATTCCGGTTTATTAGGAATCGGTTTAGGACGGTTTAGTGTATATAATACATACTTGTAAATTTTGTTACGATTGAGAAATACAGAAAGCATTTCACAGATTCATCTTTTTCATCTTTGCTCATGAACTCAAATAGAGACATAGTGGAAGAGGAAGGAATAGCTTTGGATTACTAAACAAAATCTTTTTAAACTGAACTAGTTTAAACTAAACAAAAATAGGAATGCTTGACAAAGCTAAGGTGTCTACAGAGGAACATAAGCTCTCAAACAGAGTCAATCTCGACAAAAAAATTCAACGTGTACAAGATCATAAAAGTATAGACAAAAAAAAAAGAGGAGGAAACTAGATTCAAAAACAGAATGAATTGAATTGAATTTAAAAGTATAGTCATCATGCTGCGACTTGTTTTGTCCCTTCTTCTTTTTATCTAACGTGGTGGTGATGGTGATGGAGAACTGGTGCAGATAGAGAGGAGAAAGCTGTGGCTTGTCGGATCTTTGGTATATGTTGCCAAGAAATCTGTAAGAAAAGAACGAATTGAATTGAATCTAAGAGAGGAGAGAATCATCTACTACATGAGTGAATTGAATTGAAAGACATTGTTGAGAATCTACTACCCAGGCCCGGCCCACAGGGGAAGCCACTGAAGCAAAGGCTTCGGTCTAAATTTTTCAAAGCCTTTTTACTTAAAAATCTGTTAAAAAATATACATGTAAAAGGTCTTTTTAAAAAAACCAAAAATGTAAAAGGCCTTTAAAAATAAATTGTGGCCTTTTAGGAAACCTAAAACTTTAAAACACTAGAGCAAAATAATAATAATAAAAAAATCAAAGACAGCCTTACATATTCTCCAATTTCTAGTTTCTTCAACAGACTACTTTTGCACATATGTGAGCAAATTTAGTTTAATGTGATTTTATTTTTATTACTGTTGGTTATGTTTTTTTTTTTAATATGTTAAAAGGGCACGATCAAAAATTTTGGCATAAGGCACTCGTAAATGTTGGGCCGACCCTGCTACTACCTTTATTGATTGACTGACTTTGAGTCAAAGACATTGTTGGGATCTTCTCCATATCTGCAACAATAAGCCCTTCAATAAGAACCCACAAACCCATGAAGATGATAAAGAGATTGAAAAAAAGAAGGGCATGTACCTTTGAGTAAGGAACTCATGAGATCGTTCGATAGATGGGTCAAACCATATAATTCTATCGATTCCAGGAGAGTATCAAAACAAACATGCCCTTCTTTGAACGAATCTACAAGATCATAAAATGCCTCTGATTCTACTTCTTGTTATATAACCTGGTGGTGATGCGGAGCTAGTGGATATAGAGAACAGAAAGATATGGCTGTTGGGATCTTTGATATATTTTGTTAAGACATCAGATTGAATTGAAAGAATGAAGATTACCTTTATTGATTGAATTTGTTGTGATATCCTAAATCTACAAAATCATAAAATTACTCTAATTTTTAAATATTTGTATTTATCCAAAAAATAGATTTTTTTTTTTTAAATTTTAAATAAAATTCTACAATCTACCAATACTATTGTAATTTTTTTCATTACAAATAATTTTCTTAAATTTCTTTTTTAGTATTTTTCACTTCTTTTTTTTGGTGCGTGTGATGTTCAGAATAAGTTTTCTTTAGTATGTTTTATTTCAAGTAACTTTATACATTTATCTTAAATATATACATTATTTTAATTGTTAAGCACTTGATTAATATTTTCTCATTTTTTGTATATACCTTTATTTAACAAATTTCACCATTTTCAGTTTTGACATTAATTAATAATATAGATCACTCAAACTATTTCAATTATTTATATTATTTAAATTTTTAAATAATAATATGCACCAAATCCTTCTGCTTTTAATCAGTAACATGAATTTATAATTTAACACTAACAAACATAGTCTCAACCATTAAATACATATATATATATATATATGCTATAATATTAAATTATAATTGAAAATAATAATATACCCCAAAATTCATGTTACGGACTTTTAATCGATAACATGAAGTTACAATTTAACACCAAGAATTGAATAACCTCTTGGTTTAAAAAACCTTTAAATTTTGTGTTTGTTTCAATAAAAAACTCTTATTTTCTTTATCCTAACAATTGTACTCTTGAAATTAATCGTTATTCCATTAAATAATCGTTATTCCATTAAATATATAATAGCTGTATTTTCCTCTTTTCTAGCTTTTTCAAATATTTACACTATTATTATATGTTATATATGATAAAAATATCTAATTTTATATTGATGTAATCTCTCTTCATATTTTACTTTGATATTTTTTTGTTGTAATTTTTTTTCATTTCGTTTTTGGTTTATATTTTAGTAAGTTATTGTAAATTATTGTAAGAGATCTAATCTAACTATGTCATTTCCACTCACATTCCGTGGAATCAATGCTTCTAGCTATATGCCTTCAAAATCCTGTTTAAGGCCGCGTTTGGACTATCTAAGGTTTATTTCTATTACTCGATCGAGGTCAAAGGCTGGTAAATCCAAGATGTCTTCAATCGTTGTTTCAGTTTAAAAATAGGCTTCCTTAGGATTTTTAATTATGCCGAAATTTGTATACGGACCTAATGTGTACATGTTGTTACGAAAAAATTACAAGTCATTCAATTTAACAACTAGTTTGAGACAAAATGCCTTCTGTTGACATCATTAACATGAGCTGGGAACTGTGATAAACATGAGTTTTAAAGTTGTCTAAAAGTGGTAATGATCTTCTCATTCAATAAATTAAAACAAATATGTGAGCCTGTTAATTGAAGTTGCACCAGATTAAGACAAATGAAAGGAAAACACTTTCACAAATATAATCACAAAAACAAAAATAATGTATTCACATCTCTACAAATAGTAAGAAAACGTAACATATCGTTAACGAAGAGCCGAGGAAGTGAGATCGGAATCAATTAGAATCTTGAGGGATTTAGCTTTCCTTCCTGTAACGTTACCAGCTTCTTTCAAGAGTTGGACCAGCCTCTTCTTCTCGTCTTCCGTTACAGGATTCGCTGTCCCGAGCTTTTCCTCCCGAACCCCAACCACGTGTCCTAGCAGGGCAATCGCATCATCCAACCTATAATCACAACCGAACCACAAACTTGTTTGAGGTCAATAGGAGGACGTTCAAAAAAAAAAAAAAAGAGAGAAAGAAAGAGAAATCAACACAAGTACATACCTGCCAATTGCATCATAAGCTCCAGCAAGGTTGCTGTACAATCCAAGTGTTTCAGGGTGATAAGGACCACACTCTTGTTCTAAAATACACTTGGCTTCCTCAAACAACTCAACAGCCTCTTCTACTGCGTCGAGCTGAATGCATGCTAAACCCATTTGGTTAAGTGCAATCCCAAAGAACGTCGATTGTTTCTTTCCAGTCGCCCGTAGTTTTGAGACAGCGCTCTTAAATGTGTTGTACGACTCCATATACTTCCCCATCATATAGTACAGCACTCCCATTTGAGCTTCAATCCCTGCAATCATGATTTTCTGACCAGGAGAATCAGAGTATATCTTGAGCGCCTTTTGAAGCAAGCTAATAGCTTGTTCCACCTCGTTCATAGACTCACAAATCACGGAGATATCTGTAAGACCACTTGCAATCTCTTCAGGAGATATGTCTAGGTTATGCGACTCGTATATCCGGAGAGCATTTTCACAATAAGATTTTGCTTCTCGCACTTTTCCTGTTCGATTATAGAGATCAGCTAAACGGATATAAACTGAACCGACAGCTGGATGGTTCTCTCCTTTTGCTGTCTTCAGTGCTGTCAGAGATTTCTGGTAAGCACAAATTGCTTCATCAAACCGAGACAAAGACAAGTACGAGTCACCAATGCTAGTATCAACAAAAGCAACCTCAGACTCTTGTCCATTTGCTGCCATGGCCATACTGGCTAATACCAAATGCTCGAGGGCATTCTCATGATCTCCCTTAGTCTCACATATAAGACCCATTAGTCTTCTATCTGCCGCCTCAGCGATTGAACCTGGTAAACCGGTTTCTTTATGTATAGAAAGCGCCGTTTCACACACCTGCTGAGCCTCATCAAACCTTAATGCTTGTACAAGAGCCTCAGATAGGTATCTGCATGTTTCACCAACTCTTGGGTCATTTTCTCCCAAAACCTTCTTCTGAATGTTCAGTCCCTCGGTATAACAAGATATCGAATTCTCTATCTGCCCCACCATAGCATAAGTGTCACCTAACTGCATCAGACCAGAAAATTTAGCAAGAGCATGCTCTTCACCTTCTTCGACAACTGGAATCTCAACTGAGCGCTGCAGAACCGGGATTGCCTCATTGTACTCCTTTAACTTACAATGGATAGCTGCTGTCACATGCAAACACATGATCCATTCTAAACACGGTTTCCCATTCTCTGCAGAAGCCTCAAACAATTTAGCTGCTCTATGAGTTAACTCGAGACCTTTGTGGGTACTATCACCAGAACTAACCAAGTTTCTCGCTTGGTTCAGTAAAAACCGTGCCAGCTCTACGTTTTCAGATGAAGGCTCTTCATTTCCATTTTGCAACTTGGTGGTGGTGGTAGTTCCTACTTTCTTCTTCCTCGTGCCACCACCAACTCCCACGTTCGATCTATTCACATCCTTCTTACCAACTCGTTTCTCCATATCCTTGGGAATGACATCCAAACCCAACTTTGAAGAGTTTGACTTGATATCAAACTCTTCTGGCTTTGCCACTTCGTCCTCCTCATCTCCTTCTTCATCTTCCAAAACATCAATACCTCGCATCTCTCCCAAAGCAAGATGTTGTAGATCAGAATCAATCTTTGACTCATCACCGTAAGATCCAAAGCTCTGCCTCGATGGAGACTGATTAGAACTCTGCAATTCGCAGAGATTCTTACATAGCTCCTCTATCGTTGTGTCGAACATTCGATCGACATGTGATTCGTCAACAGACCCTCTTCCTCCTTCCATTATTTTATAATTCCTCCAAATAAAACAGCGTTCTCTGCAACTACAACCGTAACGCAAACATCATCATCAATGGAGCAGAAGAACTCAAAAACAGATGCACAATAACAGAGAAGCCTCGATTAAACCCGAGAAAAGAAAAAGAAAATGAAATAAAGGCAAATCATTTAGCAAGCCCACAAATTGAAACATAAAAAGAATGCATTGATGGCACATATATCATTATCCAAATACGCAAATCGCCGCACATATCATTATTTTAACAGACCCTTTCATTACAATACATTGGCCATTATAAGACAAAGGCAATAGTTTTTCAGAGATTGATGAATTATACAGCGGAAAAGAAATCGAAATGGGGACAAAAGGAGAAACATAGAGACAAGTTTTCTAACCTTGTTTTGAGATTGTGTCGGAATCGAAATCCTCGGAAGGAGACAAAGAACGAAAAAGAAATCTGGAGAGAAGTCTAATTGTAGAAATGACACAAGACCAGAAGAAATGGGTCGGAAGGGTGAGAGAGAATTGAAATTTCAACCCTTTTTTTTTTTCCTTTTCTCTTTTTCTCGGTGGAATGTCAAAAAAGAAGGAGGAGGAGGAGGAGAGGAGGAGCGGGAAGAGAGAGAAATAAATAAAAAGGGAATAAATAAAAAGAGTTTATTCTTTTTTTTTCTCCAATGTAAATGCCGCCATTGCGCTGTCTCACGGGACACACACAAACAAAAACTGCATTTACTTTTCCGATTCACCTAATTTTGGAGAAACTGATTTTAAAAGTTTTTAGCAATAATAAGAAAACGTACTTAAGTTAGTTATCAAGATTATTATTATTATTCACTAGGTATTGAGTCATTTTAATAAAATATTTATTACTAGATTTCTTTAATATATATATTTATTAAGTTATTTAATAATATATTCAAAAAAACATTTTTAATATTCTAATGGAGAAATGTAATCTTAAAAATTAACTTTATTTTTACATGTAATTAACAAAAAGTTGACATATTGTTTTCAACGAGCTTTTAAGTTCAATTTATTAGTAGAGATTAACATTTGACTATCCTAGATTAACATTTGACTATCCTAGTTATTCTTAGCATGATATTGGGAAATCTATATTTACCGATTTTGCTGTTGGTGTAATTTACAAATATCTCACTTATATATATTGAGAAAAAATTACAATCAAAATATGTAAATGAGGGATACAATATGACTAAATAAATAATGATTAATGCTATGAGCATATGATAGATAGTTGCACTTTTTAAATAATATTTAATATACTTAAATCCACATCTCTTATTTAGTTCTGTTTTCTATTTGAATATTATATAATTATTAGTTACCTACAAATATACATTTGGACATATGTATATTCTTATGTTTATTCCCACATAATTATATAATTAAATATATTTATATCTCTAAATGTTTATATGCTCACATATGACATCATCATATACGGTAAAGTGTTAATTTGAAATATATGTAATAAACTCTATATTTTTAAGATTTATTTGTTTATCAGTATAAATTTCTTTCTTTTTGTTTTAATTGCTAAAAGCATAAATACATTGTATAAAACACTATAAATTTCCAAAATAATCGTATAAAAAATTAAAAAATATTAAAAATATTAATTGAGGACCACTCTTAAAATGACATAATGCTAAATAATTCAAATTAAATATCTGAATTCATTTAATTAATTATTTGAATTTTTTTAACATAACTCAAACATATTTATATTTCCAAAATCAATCATTACTTCATAAGAAACCAAAATTTATCAAATTAATAACCTTATTTATTAGACATACTACTACTCAGTCAATCAATAAGAAGATTACCAATCAATCTCAAATTTGAATATAACTAAACATAAATTATCACACATTTCATTTATAACTCACTTATAATATATATATATATTAATAAAATGAATATATATATATATATATATATATATATATATATATATATATATATTCATAGAGGTGGAATTGCTAATAAAGAATATCGTTTTATAGGAAAAACATATTTTATATTGAAAAAAACTAAAGTTATTAAACATTTTGGCAACTATAATAGATTATTTATACAGTTAATCTAATATTTAATGTAATTACTATTTATTTTTCTCCGCACAATGAATGTACTTACTACTTGTAAAAGAAAAAATAATTATGAGTGAAAATAATACAATAAAAAATTTAAAATCAAGAGATGAGACAATCTAAGTGACTCCATTAAAAATAAAAACTTTATTTTTAAGAAAAATCCATAACCTTTAGTTAAGTCAGTAATCCTTTACAAAAATTTATTCTTATAAATATATTTTAAGTAGTTTTTTTAAAAATACTTGCAAATGGTTGGTTATTAAATATTTGGATCAATTGAAATATTAATATAAATAAATGAAAACAATGTTTTCTAAGTAACTTAAACATAAATAGGATTGCAATTACATGAGTGGTAAATGATTGCAAAGTTTATCTGAGTCATGTGATCTTAACTATTAAATATATCAAATGTTGCAATGGTTCAACTAAACAGTTAGAATAATTTCTTTAATATATTTTAATATATAAATAATTTATGAAGAATTATACTCATAGACCAAATATAATTAAATATTACAACGATTTATAAAATAAATCAAAATTTCTATAGACTTCTTATAGTAACGAGAAGTCATTTTAACAATTCAGAGAGTAGAGAATGATGTTAAAAATTATTCGATTCATCATATTATGAAAAAATTTATGTTAAAAAAAAGTTTGAAAAATTCTCAAAAGAAAAACAAATATATATATTTCTAAAGGGGAACATGTATATTTGAACTAAAACGAAAGTTTAAAAATTTCTCAAAAGAACAAAAACTATGTAGATTTATAAATATGTGAATATTTGAAAAAGTCACAACTGTTTGTAGATGACACAACTCAACCATGTAATACGACGAAAAATCACAACTTGTGTCTAGACTAGTAATTTACTAAATGTGGAAACATTATCCGGTTAAACAGCATGTTGGATTCGATCATTTTCTTTAGCAAAATTTGTAATATTTCGTCTAGCCAAACATATATATCGTTGTTGTTGCTAAGGGTCGTTAGCCGACGATGATAGTTTGGTACAGTTGAACCCTGTTTTCAATTATAAGTGATACCTTGTAGTCATTATATTGATCAAACCTGTCTTTAATAGAAGACAAAAACAAACTGATGTGCACCAAACAGGGAAAAAAACAACCCAAAATATGATCTCTACTGAACATTAAAGACCTACCCAACCAAAGCCGCATGAACAATCCAGAGACTATTTGGTTTAAACTTAATTATACATCATTAAACCAAAATATCTAAAAAACCAAAAACTAAATCAAAAGTTCTTGCTACTCTAAACACACTCTCCAGGTGATCTTGGTTTTAAAAGTGCAAGGAACAAAGAAAAGAGATTCTAGTTACAATGTAAGACGGCGTTTTGATCACTAACGATTTGGTCACTCAGGCAGTCTCAGACGGTTGAAAAGGACCAAGAAACTCTTCTGAGGGTCAGGGCCAATATATAGAAATCCAAGATCCGCGCCTTTCACATATGGTCCCATTCCCTGTTCAGAAAACCACATCCATTTAAAACCCGAAACACTAATAAATGACGGTTTGTCTCTGTTGTGTGGTCTACGTATTACCTTTCCGTTGAGTTTTAATAGCTTTCCCGCGACCCATTTTGGGTTTCTGAACTCAATGTCCGCGACTCTTCCTTGTCCTCCGTAACTCGCAAGCTGCATATATGTAAACATCTTCTTAATAAAAGCTTTTGATTAAAATGTCAGTGTGGTTGGAACCCATGAGATGTCTGTCTAAGCTATTGTGTCAATAGGAGACTATATCGTTTTTTACTCTTTTTCAAGTCAAGTGTTTAGCTTAAGCATATGGTTTTTGACTCTTTTATCGATTTACATGGCTGAGCATGCTTTTGTTTTGCTTCTGTAACTGAAGCTCAGGAGATGAGGGAAAGTATTATTACCACTCCCAGTTCCTCTGGAAACAATCCATGATCCGTCATGCGACTCCCATTCCCAATCCTTGCACGAAATGTCACCTGCCAAGAATTTTTGAACCTATCTTAGTTTCTTCATCTCATACAAAAGTGTCATGATTTCTAAACAAAGATTAAAAAAAACATTGTTCAAAAAGATATATAACCTGTCCAGCCGGCACATTTGGATCCCCTGTCAACTTTACAGCCTCAACATATTCAAAGAACTCTATATCTGATGAGTCGCTTCCCTCTGCATCCTCCCACCGACCATACTTACGCTTAAGTTGCACTATCTCCGTGCCATAAGGCCCGAATGCACCCACATATAGGCCTGCACTTCAAATTCAGAACATATTCCAGAACAAATAGCCCAAATCAAAAGAAAGAATATAAGACTAATGCACAATATGCTTACCGTCAAAAGGGTCTAGGTTGCTTTCAGGAGTTATGATTCTATTATATGATGTATAGTCAGAGAAACAAATTCCTTCTTGTGCATTTTCAAAACCAATCCTGACCATCTCATCCAGAGTATTAGATACCTAGAACAATAAGCGAACATTCTTTAAATTTTAAAACTCCTTGATCTGATTCTAGAGTTGAGCATTATAAAAATGGTATGAATTCAAGCAATATACCTTCAAAGAAGCTTTCTCTGAACCCCAGAACGTCTTGGCAACCTCTGGTGGCATCAGATCTGAAATTCCTTGAGGTGCAATAGCTGTTACTTGTTCCTTGGGCGCTCTGTATTGCCTTCTGACCATACTATAATCAAACACCTTTTCCCTAGGAACATGCAAGATAAAGGAATCTCTTTTAGCATCCATTATATCTGCTGAAACACGATCAGTATCATCATCTATAGAGGAATCCTCTATGTTGTGTAGAACCCCTCCGATGACAAGCTTAGTGTTTAAATGCTTTTCATAATCTGCACTATCCATGGATGAAATTTCCTCAATTCTGTCATTTTCTTCTTCTTCATCAGAAGAATCTGTTTCCTCAATGCCTTCTCCAACCAGCTCTTCAGTAGCATCATCACTACCTACAATCTCTTCCTCAGGGATTTTAATACCATCCATTACTTTCAACTTTAGCCCTGGGATTTTATCTTTTAGAAATTTTAGCACATGTTTGATTCCTTCTTCAGTTGGTTCCCCAGCATTCACTAGCTTATCTTCTTTTTTATCCACCTTCACTTCACTTCCTCGCACATCTCCAATGGATGGATCATCAATTGAGGCATTCGATGTTTGCGGTCCGCTTAAATAGGAATGCGAGGGAGTGGAGAGGCATTTCGTCAAATATACTACCTGAAAAAGCAGTTATGAGATTCAAGCACCATCCATTCGAAGTGGTTAATCAGCGCTTTTAAAGAAGAAGAAAAAGACAAGAAGGGTGACTGGACGAGCAACTAATCTTATACAATAATACAAGATACAAAAGTACAAGGATATACTGTCACCAAAACTGCTAATTACTTCTACAAATGTGATATGCTTAAATTACCTGCATAACATATCCTCCGTCCTTGTCTTTAACAACGAAAATCTCAAACAGAGGTATTCCAGCTGCTCCAGCCACAAGCTGTCTGTATGAAGCAGTTATGAGATTCAATTACCACCAACATTTCAAATAAAAGACTAAAATCCTAAGCATAACCTGCTCTCACCTTGGACTGTAACTCTTGGCAATAAACCTACCAACACCTGGAGTTATGTGTACAATTCTGCCAAACAGTTCCGCATAATCTCGAGGACGACTAACCCACCAGCCCACCTACGTAGAAGACCAGAAACATGATAATGCTTTAAAATTCCAATCCACAGTCCCTATAAAAGCATAAATTTTTTGACTAGAGGTTGATTGATCTTTGACAGGTTGAACAGTGAAACAATCAGTATTACTTCACTTGTGTCAGCAAAACATATATTCCTTCAACTAACAAAAATAGTTAACAAAACACGAAACCTTTTTTGTATCACTAACTAACTTAACAACTCTTGTAGTTTTCGTCTTTCTTGATTCAAGTGAGTAGGTGTCATCTAAGACTATATCATACGACACTTATTACATCGGATTAAGACGTCCAAGGTATCTAGTGAAATCTTGAATTTTGTTACTTTATGTATAATTTGGGTGTGTAGATGTGAGTTTAGGACTACTATCTTACATTATAAACAAGACAGAACAAAAAATATAAAGAAGGTAAAACACAATTACCAGTCCACTTCCTGTCTCATTGCATAACCTGGAAGCATCATGGTAACGCTCTTCGCTTATTGCAGTCTGCAAGGAAGTTTAAATCATATATCTAAAGTAAGTAAGAAGATAACATTAAGAGTTTGTATGTTACACCAAAAGAAAAAAGCACAGAGAGTCTCTAACCTGTAACTGGCGCATAATCTCAGCGACAGCATCATCAACAGTAGCTTCAGCAATAGCTTGTTTCAACTTAACCGCTTCTTCAAAGTCTTCTTTTTTAACTGCCTCTTCAAGTTGAGACTGTTACATAAGCTAGAAGACTCCAGTATTAGAAAACTATAACCAACCAGCAACACAACCAGAGTGAAAAAAAAAGAGAGAGCTTAGATGGATAGAACCTTGAGAAGAGAAACAACGGCCTCGATTTCTTCAACCTCGGAGAAGTGACGGTTCCAACGATCCCAATCCCACTTATCCTCAGACGAACTCGTGGTATCTGCGTCATCAACGGCGGCGCAATTTCGTAGACAGCTCAGAGACGACGGTGTTTTAGGGTTACAGGTTGATATAGAAGAAGCGCCGAAGGAGTGTCGTAGGCCGATAGATACGGAGAAATTAGAGCGTTTGTCCGCAACTTTAGGGATGAAGAGGAGGTGAAATCGAGGAACGGAGATTCTTTGACCAAGAAGGCATGGATGATGACGAGTTGTCGCCATTAGAGAGGACGACCGAACTGAGAAGGGTTTTTGCCTAATCCGACGACACCTCAAAAGTCTCTGTGTGGATAGGGGAAGATGATTTTTGTATTTGGGGGCTCTTTGGGTAAATTTGCCAATGGCCAAGGTTATCAGATATTTATATGCGATATATTCAATATTTTATTTGGAGATTTTTGTTTGTTGCCTGCTCGAAAAGGGTAAAAGGGTAAATGTAAGAAGGGAACAGATCCCCAAGAACAGACGACTGCTATCGAATCGAGAGATCGGACGCGGCGGAGCGTGGCGGAGGAGAGAGAGATGATGAATGCGTAAAAAGTCATCGTTCATTCATTCGTCTCTTTTTTTCATTTGATTGGTTTCTTTCTTATTTATATAGACAGCTTCATCATCGATCATGATGTCTTGTACTCTCCTCAATCCAAAGAAGCGTCTCTTCCTCTGCTTGCTTGTTTCTCTCGCTTTCTTCCTCGTCGTCGACACCTCCTCTCAGCAGCATCTCGAGGCCAAGAAGAAACTTATGCGAGAGAAAGTACGCCAGATGTAAGCAGCGTCTTTCATTTCAATCTCTTCATTAAAAATTCGTTGTTCAGCTTCGTTAGGAATTAGCTATACTGTTTGAGAGAGTTAGGTGGAACTTTAAATTTGATATTTTCATAAATTTGTCAATTTGTCCTGAGGTGCGCACTAGTCTGCATTTGGTTCCTTTCTAACTTTCCAAGTGTAACAAACAAACCATGTTTTCTGAAAACAAAGAGCAAGCAAATAGTGTATTATTGATGATATTTTCATTTTCCCGTTTAACAGGTTCTATCATGCGTATGACAACTACATGACTTATGCGTTTCCGGTTAGTGCACACTACTTCAACTTATTGTTATATAAGTTGATGAATTCCTCCTGCTGCTCTGTTTGAGTTTCATTGCGTACTGATTTCGGACAGCATGATGAGCTAAAGCCTCTTACAAAAAGTTTCACAGACTCCCTCAGTGAGCTTGGAAATCTCAAGGTAACTTACATTACTAGCTCATTCAGCTTCATTAAACGATTTGAAGCAGAAGCTTGACGACTTTATTTCTGATTTCCAGCTTGAACACCTGCCAACAGATTATAATGGATCAGCTGTAACACTTGTTGAATCCTTATCCAGGTATGTTATACAAATCTGACTGAATGCATCCCATAAACAAAAGTATTTTTAACACCAGTATGACATGATTCTCCTTTGTCCCAGCCTTGCTATATTGGGAAACAGTTCAGAATTTGAAAAGGGAGTTCGCTGGCTCTCAGATAATCTAAAATTCGATATTGATGCACGGGTCAACCTTTTTGAGGTAAATAACCCAGTCACTTCATACGAAGCTTTATTTATATATTTGCGCTTTGGTACAGATTCTGTTGAGTGTCAAGACTCTTGATGTTTCCCCAAGTTCCATTACTCGGATGATTCTAACTGGTGCTCTTTTTGCTTTTGATCTGCAGTGCAATATAAGAGTTCTTGGAGGACTTATCTCTGCTCATCTTCTTGCAATTGATCCAACTAATAGGTTGATTCAGGGGTCCTACAATAATCAGCTTCTTCGACTAGCCGAAGACCTTGGAAAACGCTTTTTACCAGCGTTTGAAACACCCACAGGATTACCATATGCATGGATTAATTTGAAGGTACTGAAACGAGCTTTCGCTTCTAGTTTTCTTGGAAAATGAAATCTTTACCCCAAATAATATCTTTTGGTAGAATGGAGTAATGGAGAATGAGACAACTGAAACAAGCACTTCAGGATGTGGTATGTATATTGTTTTCCCTTGTTTCTTTTACATTCTTAACCACAAATATTTTTCTTTGATGAAACTAGTTTTTCCGAATATGTTCATAGATTTATTAATATGCATTTTACACGTCAGGTTCTCTCATTCTTGAAATGGGAGCATTGTCACGGCTCACTGGTGACCCTAGGTTTGAATCAGCTGCATTACGTGCGCTTCGTCAGCTATGGAGGATGCGAAGTTCATTAGATCTGCTTGGGACGACTCTGGATGTGGTAACTGGGGAATGGCTGGAGTACTCCTCCAGCATTGGAGCTGGTATGTTGTTCATTTTTAGAGAGATTTTAGTGGCAATTCTTTCTTTTTTTTTCGTAAGAGTTGGCTGCAAAATCATTCTACTTTTATGTGCGGAATGAATTTGTGCCTTAGGTTAATGTGGTTATTCAATCTCTGATGTCTAATTTCATTGTGGTCTTCTAAAGGGGTTGACTCTTTCTATGAATACCTCTTGAAGGCTTATATTCTTTTCGGAAAAGAAGACTACTGGCAAATGTTTAGTTCTGCTTATCTGGCATCTCAGAAGTACTTCAGACATGGGCCTTGGTAATGATATATACTAGCCTGGAAAAATGTACTTCCACACTCTCTATTATGGCACTAAGACTTCTATTATGCTCAAACTGAAAATTGCTAGATGTAGTAATGAGTTCTATTTACCTAATTTAGGTACCATGAAGCTAATATGTGGAGTGGGAAACCTACTTATTGGCAGCTCACAAGTCTTCAGGCGTTTTGGCCCGGTCTACAGGTGTAATGAATGAATGGATTCTTTAAATGTCATAGAAAGAACAGTTGAAAAGGGGATCTTCTGATTCTCATGCTTAAGTTCTTGCTAGTAGGTTCTCGCAGGAGATATCGCAGCTGCAAATTCAACGCACCGCGAGTTTTTCTATGTATGGGAGAAGTTTGGTATATTACCTGAGAGGTATGTATTCAGTTTTCTTTTCTTTGTTGGCGTCCTACTTGGATCTTGAGTTCTCTGTCATTTTCAACTTGGCTATTTGGACTAAAGGACGCTGAACATATATTTGTTCAGGTATCTACTGGATCATCAAATGATACATCCGACCATGAAGTACTATCCACTACGTCCTGAATTAGCAGAATCCACGTTCTACCTATACCAAGCTACAAAAGGTTTTTGTTTGTCTTTTTAATTTTCTCACCCTGAATGTTTATTATCTGAAGTACCAGATTCAAGGCACCTCTCCATTGACAATAGATATCACTTGTTTCTTCTTTTTGCAGATCCGTGGTACCTAGATGTTGGGGAAGCAATGGTGAAATCTCTTAATTTGTACACAAAGGTCCCAGGGGGATTTGCAAGTGTTAGAGATGTGACGACCATGCAATTGGAAGATCATCAGCACAGTTTCTTTCTTGCTGAAACGTGATATTAACGTTCACTTTCTTACACGTTATTCTTTTCTTACCTATACAATGTCAGAACATCACATTGGTTGGTATCTCACATTCGCAGGTGCAAGTACTTATATCTCCTCTTCGATGATTCATTTGTGGCCAAAAGGAATTATATATTTACAACCGAGGGCCACCCTATTCAGGTTGTGAGCTCCTGGCATGAGAAACTACCAAAAAGTTATTCAGGCAACTGGACGCTTTCAAAGGTCTGTCACTTGTTCCAGCTCTGTTCATTTTTGAAGAAATAAGACTTGTATGCATAGTTAGTTTAGTTACACTGCATAGTAATGTTATTTTTTAGTTGATAGACAGAAGGGCAGCCATTAAAAGAACCAAAATCGAGTCTAAATGCATTATTAGTCCTTTCTCTGCTTCTGCTAAACTAGGAACTTGCGAATTTGCAGAGAGGGGCATGGGAAAGTGGAGCTAGCGCATTGTCACTGCAAGTATGTCCATCGATAGCTCTCAACTCTAGACGTCCTGAGCAACACAGAGAGAGTGCTTGCCATGTCCCTGACGAGAAAATCAATCATAGGTGTCGGAGCAACAAAGAGTGTGGAGTTGATGCCACTACTTGTAGACAAAGATCCTGCAGCGGAGTTGGATACTGCGGCTTATGGAATCCCTTATAACTTTTGACACAAAACAGGGCGTTTTTGAGGTTTAGGAAAGGAAAGAGAAGAGTTGGGGTTTATGAAGGGAAACTGTCAATTAATGTGAACGAAAAGCTTTCGTTGACAGTAAAATGAATAGTTTGTTGCATGAGGCTGTTGTATCTTTTCTTTGAGTCATCAGTCTTGACATGGATATATATATATATACTACGGGAGGATTAACCTCAATGAAAGGAATATTAATGTTTTTCTTCAAGTATAGCTTTATGAATTGGTAACTTTTAGGACCTTTACAAGTTAACAACATAAAAGCTTGCTATCACTTTAATTCACCACAGATCGTGCAAAACGAAAACAATCTCTTGATGCAGATGTTGACCTGAAGTGATGGTTGTGAAATTTGGAACATAAAGTCAAAGAGATTTAAACACCACCGCAATATGTCATAGATTATACATCAAAAGCAAAAGATGATAACAAAGTAGAGTCTGGAAATGTGTGTCAACAACACCAGAGTTTGCAGCAGAAAGAAAGAGAGCAAGGCCGAGGGAGGAAACCATGAGGAACGTAAGAATCAAGAGGGAAGAAACCACTGAGCATCCTTGATGTTTAAGGCATCGAGACAGGGGTAGCGTTTGACGGTCTTTGTGGTAAGACTGAACACACAGATGTCGAGGGATGAAGTTTGGCGGTGACGGATACGATCACCGCGGGTGAAATAGATGGAGTTAGGCTCAATACCAAGGGTATGATCAGCAGGCACGGTGATACCCAAATCCAAAAAGAGGGCCTCATCACCTAGAGAATGTACCTCAACAAACATGGTGTCATAGGTAGTCGGGTAAAGAACTTGAGGATCCCTCTTGTAGAGGTGGAACACCCTATCCTTTGAAGTTAACTCGTAAGTAACGACAATCAAAACCTGACCAGAGCTTGTAACAACAGCAATGCTTTCGATACATGAGATGATCTTATATTTGTTGATTCTTTCCATTTCATCCCTACTCAGAGGTGGCAGCCACATTGGAAAACTATGCTTCTCGGACACATCAATGAAACCATCGTGCCGTGGAGACAAATCCAAGTGTCGAACGAAACCACGGGTGGCAAAGATGTAAAGATCGTAACCTTTAAGGAGCATATCGTTTACACCTCGTAACTCCCCGAGAACACCGTCCCGTGTTGAAATCTCGCGGTAATGATCATCCCCTTTCTTGCAAAACGCTATGTAATTGCTCCTTTCGAAATGCCACAAGACAACGAAGTCTCCTCCTTTCTTGTCCTCGACCCACAAACGACCTCTCACATCTTCGGCAGTAGAAGGATCCGTTCGAGATAAAGTACGGAATGCTACATGTCTGATTTTATCTTCTCCTACTCGCTCAATCTTAAAATGGCTACCCTTGAATGTTTCTAGTCCTGGAAGATCGATCCTCTCCTCCTCGCCAAACACATCTATAATATACAGTTTCATTCGAGAATCTATCACCAGAAACCACTTACCGGAGCTTGCCACGAATCGATACCCTGAAAGGTCACTCTTCGTCTCGTAAACCGTATCATCGCCTGGGTTGTACACACGACAACCATCCTTTTCTTGAGACAGCATCAGCAACGGAGATCCGCCTTTTGGCTGCAGAATCAAACTCGAACGGAGGGCCTCTGCAGACTCAAGATCCGGATAACTCAACTGTCGTTTCAGCGTACATCTCTCCATTATCAGGGATTCAGGACGGATACTCTCTCGTACGTCTATTAGGTTTGAGAAAGAAAGCGTTAAATTGCGGATATATATACCATAGCCCAATTTGAAACTTCCACAGCAAGATAGTGGATATTAGGTATGTCGCATTGTCACGGCTCACTGGTGACCCTAGATTTCACTCAGCTGCACTACGCCAGCTATGGAAGATGCGAAGTTCGTTAGATCTGCTTGGGACTACAATGGATGTCGTAACTGGGGAATGGCTGGGGTACTCCTCCAGAATTGGAGCTCGTATGCTGTTCATTTTCAGAGGCAGATTTTAAGCAAGTAGCACAATATGGTCTCTTAAGCCCATATGCTTCTATGACTCATATTTGCTAACTTTTTTTCCGGATCAAAGAGCCTGTATCAAGTTAGCATACCAGTTGCCAAGTAGGAACATCATATACTCTCAATTGTGGTGCAAGTGTTTATAATAAAAACATTGCAACAGCTTTGAATCTTTATTCGGTTTTCATGTAAGTGTTTTTATAGGGCAGAAGTATCCACCTCAGTCATTTCTGAGTTCAGCTATAACTGAATAAACAAACACCTCAACAATTCTGAAATTGAAAGACAGGTTACATAGATTATGATTCCGCAGATGTGGCTGCGTCATCTTTGTGCTTAATCATGCCGGAGTCCACAAGAATTGGAATCTCTGCAGCAAGCCATGGAGCAAGTCCCAAACAAAGTGCATGCGCTATACCAAACCTAGGACTGCATAAACAAAAGTCATTCATCATTGCCAAGAAAACGAGTTAGGTGCTCGTAGTGGCGATAGAAATGGAATGCATAATGTGTTTAACAAGGGAATCGTAACACGGAAACATATAGAATGTAAGTCGAATGAGATGTCCATTTTTCATTTAGGCCTAGCACAGACAGTTGTACTCGAGTTTGCTGCTCTACAAACTAATCCAATAAACATCTTAAGGACTGTGATTCTTTCATGATTCCTCTAAAACCGATCTAAAACACTGCTGCATGCTTATCTTACAGTGTCTATACAACCAGAAAGCATATAAATTTACCAGTTCTTAGCCCAGAGCGGCTTGAAATGCACAGTCAAGCATATCTTCCCACCTCGATACATCTATAGACAAAACAAAAAACCATCAAAGACAACCCCAATTGACAAGAAACCACATCAAATCGAAACAAGAAAGCCCTTTTACCTTCTGGGTCTTGCCGTCAATTTCAGGCAGCTCAAGCTCAGGAGCAGTGGCAGGGTAGGTGATAGGAATATCGAACTGGAGATCGAATTCGTACTTGAGAAGGTTGTGAACATACCAACACTTGCCAGTCCAACGAGTTCCTTCAGGATTGGAGGCAGAGATACGGAACCAGTCATTGTCGTTGGACTTGTTCATTTGGGTATACGCAATCAAAGACTTGTACTCCTCTTTGAGCCTCTGTGTCCATGCCGCGCCGTCTCTTGGACCCGCCTTTGTCGTCAGAAGCGGAATTCGCGTTAGCGTCGACTTCGTGTTCGGATCCCATCCTTCCATTTTTCTTCGCCTTTTCCTCGCCCACAGATTTGATTTGGGCGTTAATTCAAAACCCTATTTTTTGTTTTTGTCGATCGGAATCGGATGCTTGGATTCTGATTCTGATTCCTCTTTCTTTTAGCTTTTGCTTTTGTTTGTCACCATTTGTAACCGAAACAAAACAAAAGTCAAACCGTTTTGAATCATGCGATTTTGGTTTGATGTTGGTTCATTTGGTTAACATTGTTTGATTTTTTATTTGGTTCGGTTGGGTTGGTTTGGTTGTAAATATTATTGACTGTTTTTTTTTTGTTTTTCTGAATATTTTTTCGTTGGTATTTTCTTTTACCAAGATTTTGTTTCAAATTAGTAGTAAGCTGTTTCAATTCAAAACTAGTAAAAGAAATGAGTATTGGAGAGTATCCGATGTGTGGAATGATAAAAAAATATTGAGTTGAAAAATAATAAATAAAAAAAGTTATGCCTCAATTTAGAGGTTATACACAATAAATATTAGATCTGTAAATATTTTAGATACATAATAAATATTTAGGTTTTTATTCAAAATCTCTGTAATGATAATGAACTATGAGGTAAAAATGAGACATGCATGTACATCTCGGATTCTCGGATCATCCAAAAGATGATCATAGATCACGTTCTCAACAAATTTATGGGTTTTCATAGTATTAGCATCCGTATTTATGTAATTTAAAAAAAAACAAATAAAACGAGGCCGTGGTGGAATAGCTGTCGTATATGAGATACACAAAATTGTTGTGGCAAACTTAAGGTTTGGCAATATGATAAAGTATTGTCAATAAAGTTATTCTTTGTGTTATGTCAATATATGGCAAAAGTCAATTTCAATAATGATTTAAAGTTTCTGCGTCGTTGTGGTTATGAACTGAAAAAAAATTATAATTAAAAATTTATAGTATTTGTAACATTTTTGAGAGAAAAAAGGTTAAATTGTTTGTAAAAAATCTTCCATGAAATACATCATACCAATAAAGTATGCCTAAATTATAGGAAAAAAATAACATTTTCTTTTAGAATTGTATCTAGTTTACAATTTGTAATATATATGCCTTCAGACTTGTGTAGTTTTAGTACAATGGTACTTCTATACACTAATAGTCACTATGTTGGCATCCGCTCTATGCCTTTTAGATTTTTTTTTTTTGTATTTTCTTGAAATAATATTTATTTTTTGTTGTTTTGAATCAAATATTATAACGATGAATTCCTCAAAATATTACATCATTAGTTTTTCCTAAAAATACCACACTTTAATATTTTTCTTCAAAAAATATCACAAACACCAAAAAACTTTAGTATTAACAAAGTATTTTTTTGATAAACCTAGTTTTTATCATTATTATGTACTTTATTAGAATTACAGAGATGATTATATAACAAACTTAATATTATTTTTGTAACTTCTTAAAATTTGTTTTTTAAATTATTCTCTTATAAAAAAATTAAAGATTTTAATTAAAATATTTCGTAGTAAAATTTACATTTTTCTTAATTAGTTATTAATAACTTTAGTCATATAAGAAATATGCTATTTTCTAAATAAAAAATATGATTTTATTTAAAAAAAATATATACATATCTATATATATGTGGGTTTCCTAAATAATAGGAAACTAATTAATATGGTTTTAAAAAAAAATGTTTAATTTAAATACATTTTCAGATTCTAACCCGATAACCCATTATGAAGGAAACATATATTTCTACCTGAATCCAAATTTGGTTAATTTCGGGTAATTTTCAAATTTTGAATCGACCCAAATTCTTTTTTTACTTCTCTTTTATTAATATAGAGATTCTAAGACCTATCACCTATACTTATTGACATAGAAAATTATGTGATTTTAGTTCACCATAGATCGTGCAAAAAGAAAACGTCTCTTGATGCAGATTCTAGCAAGTAGCAACTATATGGTATTTAAGCCCATATGCTTCTATGACTCATATTTGCTATCTTCCTTTCCGGACCAAAGAGCATGTACCAAGTTAGCATACCACCTGCAAAATCAGTCATTGATTTACCAAGTTTGCAGTGTTGGTCCTTGCAGAAAAAACATGAAAAGAGGATCTCAAAACAATGGCCACAGAATAAAAATGAAAGAAGGGTTATATCTAGTGTTTTGTTTCATATCAGCATAATAGCCAAGGCCATTTTGGTCATGATTGTAACAGATGCTGAAGACTGGAGCAGAAAGGAATATACATTTTACACGTCAGGTTCTCTCATTCTTGAAATGGGAGCACTGTCACGGCTCACTGGTGACCCTAGGTTTGAATCAGCTGCATTACGTGCGCTTCGTCAGCTGTGGAGGATGCGAAGTTCATTAGATCTGCTTGGGACGACTCTGGATGTGGTTGTAGAGTATATAAGGAAAGGATAGTGTAGTAATTCTTGAATACCTAATTCCCTCTGATGTACATACTATATATATTGTAAACAATCTCAATAATAGAATCAAGCCTTCATTTCTATATGGTATCAGAGCTATAAGCGATACCTAAACCTAAATATATATTTTCTTTTTTTTTACACGCCGCTCTCTCATCTTTCTTCTCGTTCAAGTTTTCTTCTTCTCCTCTCTTCTTTGTAATGGCTTCTGAGACTGTTGCTGTTGTTCCTAACAACTCCACTCTCCTGAGTGTTAACATGTCTAATGTCACTAAGCTCACGGCGTCGAATTTCCTCATGTGGAGCAGACAAGTGTATGCTCTGCTCAACGGTTATGCTCTTGCGGGATATCTCGATGGATCCACACAGGCTCCGCCTCTCACGAAGATGGTCGATGGTGTGTCTACTCCTAATCCTGACTACTTGATCTGGCAAAGACAAGATCAACTTATTTACAGTGCTATTCTTGGCGCTATCTCTGTTTCGGTGCAACCGATACTCTCCGCAGCATCAATCTCGGCTCAGATCTGGGCCAAACTCTCTGACACGTATGCAAATCCGGGTCGTGGTCACGTCCAACAGTTGCGAACTCAGGTGAAACACTGGAAGAAGGGAACTAAGTTGATTGATGATTATGTTCAAGGGTTTGTGACTCGGTTTGATCAGCTCTCGCTTCTTGGAAAACCTTTTGATCATGAGGATCAGATCGACTTCATTGTGGATGGTCTGCCGGAAGAATACCGACAAGCTGTTGATCAGATTCAAGCCCGTGACACGACCCCCTCCATCACGGAAGTTCATGAAAAGCTTCTGAACTTTGAAGTCAAACTTCAGACTCTGGCGTCGTCATCCTCTATTGCTCCCATCTCTGCGAATGTGGTTACGTACCGTCCTTCTCAACAACACCAAAACAATTCTCGCCATCCCAACTCTGCTCCCTTTCGTGGCAATCAGCGAGGTTCTTACCGTGGTAATCGTCACTCGTCCCACCATCAACAATCTCACTCCAACCAATCCCGTGGGTATCAAGGCAAGTGTCAAATTTGTGGAATTTTTGGTCATAGTGCGAGGCGTTGTTCTCAACTTCAGCGGTCTGGTCTGTCCTTCTCCCCGAGTCCATACTCACCTGACGCTGGTCCATGGCAGCCTCGTGCTAATTTGGCCTCCATGTCCTACAATCCGAACAACTGGGTTCTTGATAGTGGTGCGACGCATCATCTCACCACTGACTTGAGTAACCTGGCTCTTCATCAACCCTACACAGGTGGTGAGGAGGTTACTATTGCAGATGGCTCCACCATTCCAATCTCTCACACTGGTTCATCAACTTTTCCTACCCTATCTAGACCGCTTGCTTTGAATAATATTCTTTATATTCCCAATCTTCATAAAAATCTCATCTTAGTTTACCAATTATGCAATACTAACTAGGTGTCTGTGGAATTGTTTCCTGCCCACTTTCAGGTGAAGGATCTCAGAACGGGGGCCCGGTTACTCCAAGGGAGAACTAAAAACGGATTGTACGAGTGGCCGCTGTTGTCCAACAATACCATTTCCCTCTTCGCCTCTACCACCCCAAAAACATCTCTTTCCTCCTGGCATTCACGTCTTGGACATCCAGCTGCACCGATTTTACAGTCTATTATTTCAAAGTTTTCGATTCCTGTTTCAAATTCTTCTCAAACACTTGTTCCTTGTTCACATTTTCTGACTAATAAGAGTCATAAACTTCCTTTTTCATCAAACACTATTACTTCTCACTCTCCCCTTGAATATGTCTACTCAGATGTTCGGACCTCTCCCATAATTTCAGTTGATAATTTCAAATACTATCTGATTCTTGTGGATCACCATACCCGCTATACCTGGTTTTATCCTTTACGTCAAAAATCTCAAGTCAAGGAAATGTTCATCGCTTTCAAGGCACTTGTGGAGAATCGATTTCAAACAAAGCTCCAGACGTTATACACAGACAACGGTGGTGAGTTCATTGCCCTTCGTCCGTTTCTTGCGAGCCATGGCATATCACATTTAACGACACCTCCTCATACGCTGGAACACAATGGCTTGGCCGAACGAAAACATCGGCATATAGTTGAGATGGGGCTCACGTTGCTTCATCAGGGTTCGATTCCGACATCATATTGGACGTATGATTTTTCCACTGTAGTGTACCTTATCAATCGTCTCCCGAGTTCGGTTCTTCAATATGTGTCGCCATACTTCAAGTTGTTTCAACAAGCTCCCAACTATCTCAAACTCAGAATTTTTGGGTGTTCGTGTTTTCCTTGGCTTAGACCGTATGCCAATCACAAGTTGGAGCCGCGATCTCAGGAGTGTGTTTCTTGCCTATTCCTTGACGCAGAGTGCTTACCTTTGTCTCGATCGTCAATCAGGGCGGATTTATATCTCTCGGCATGTCCAGTTCATCGAAAACACATTTCCCTTCTCTCATATTCTCCCCACACCAACTGCACCCGATCCCACATCTTTCTCCGTCCCAAACCGTGTCTCCACAATTCCCATTGTTCCACAACCGCCGTCACTTGTCAAGCATACCATTGGACAATCAAATATTTGCCCAATGGTATGCTTGACAGGTATAAGGCACGGTTGGTGGCTCGTGGATTCAATCAGCAGTACGGAGTTGATTACTCAGCGACATTTAGTCCGGTGATGAAGTCTCTCACTATTCGCCTTGTACTTCAACTTGTTGTCTCTCGCTCTTGGTTGATTAAACAGTTGGATGTTGTTGGTGTTGGGTTTCGCCGATCTGAGGCCCACCTGATAGGCCCACTAAAACGAAGGAGAGAACCAGGTGAATGGGCCTGGTGAAGGCCCACGAAGAGGAGCCCGAATCAGAGGACGAAGTCAAGTCAGAGGAGAAGTCGGGATGGTGGAGCCGAGATTCGGGGGCGAGATTGTAGGCGGACGTTCGAGGAAGATCTCGCCCATAAGTTTGGTTTAAATAAGGGATCGATGTAAACGATTAGCAGTCGTAATATCGGCTTGCAAACTGCGCCCTTATTTCCAGTCACATACGATCGTGGTAATGACGTCCCAACCCATTCGCACCATCCTTCATAGTCCCAGCCAGTCCGGTAGACTAGCCAAATGGGCCATAGAACTCAGTGAGTACGATATCGAATACCGACCACGCACCTGTGCTAAGGCGCAAGTCCTTGCCGATTTTGTCATCGAGCTCGCCGCGACCAACGAAAATACCGAAAACGTCTCCGAGAGATGGTCGCTATACGCGGACAGATCGTCATCCAGGCAGGGGTGCGGGATCGGAATCCGACTCGTATCCCCGACTAACAAAATAATGGAACAGTCCTTCCGACTCGGGTTTGCAGCCTCGAACAACGAGGCTGAGTACGAGGCCCTAATAGCCGGACTCCGGCTGGCTTTAGGTGTGGGAGTCAAAGAGCTCGCTGCATACAGCGACTCGCAGGTCGTAACCGGACAGTTCCATGGGAACTACGACACGAATTGTGAACGGATGGGCGCTTATCTTGAAATCGTTCGGTCAATGGCCGCTCAGTTCTCGACATTTGAACTCACCAAAATCCCTCGGGGAGAGAACTCGGCCGCCGACGCCCTCGCCGCGCTGGCCTCCACCTCCGACCCCTTGGTAAAACAAATCATACCCGTCGAAGGAATAGATCAACCGAGTATTTCTATACCTGTTAAGGCTCAAAGCATTAACCAGGTCGAAGCCGGAACCGGTCCCGACCCAGAAGAAGCCGACCAAGCACCCGATCGGGACGATGAGCTCCTAGACGATCTTATCGCCGAAGACGAGCAAGAGACGGAACCCGAAATCGACTGGCGAGTCCCAATTCGCGAATATATCACAAGCGGAACCGCACCACAAGACCGGTGGTAAGCGCGTAAGCTCAAAGCTCAGAGCGCGAGGTTCTGCATCATCGATGAGGAGTTGTACAAACGATGTATTTCCGGACCATACCTCAGATGCGTACACGGGAACGAGACCCTTAGCATCATGAAAGAGGCCCACGAAGGTCCACTCCTTGGCTTACGGGATCGAGGCCGTGATACCGGCAGAAATTACCATAGGCAGTATCCGCCGAGCCGTTTCCCCCGAGAACGAGGAGGAGAATAACGAAGCACTACGAGACAACCTCGCCGCCATCAACGAGAAAAGAGAACAAGCTTACGTGCGAGCTCAAATTTACCAGAACGCAGTCGCCCGCTTCTATAACTCGAAGATCCGACCTCGGCATTTCGCCGTGGGAGATCGAGTGCTCCGTCGAATGTTCGATCATAGAAAAGAGAAGAATGCCGGCAAAATGGGAACCAAATGGGAAGGACCCTTCCGCATCACCGAGGTTGTTCGCAATGGCGTATATCGCCTCGTAGACGAAAGAAACGGTAAAGCCGAGCTCCGCCCTTGGAATGTCATGAATCTCAAGAAATACTTCTAAGAAGTATTAATAATAACCGAACTACGATCTGGCTTGATCCCTTTACGGGGTACGTAGGCAGCTCAATATCCCGAGCGCAGCCACCTTCCCAACTTGATTCATTCCGCAAGTCCGTTCTAATAAAACACGAATTTTCCACCACGATTTGATTCACTATTAATACATCACATCAACTTTCAGTAACTCTCACCGATCACACAGTTAGGCGAAATCACCCCAAAAAACAAACACATTCACAGCAAAAACGCCCTAATACGTCACACGCTGATCTCGCACATCCTTGCTACCCAGCTTAGGTCACTTCGAACCTTTTCGAACACCTAATCAAAAATAAGGTCAACTCAGCTCTAGCAAACGGCCCACGCTTCACGACCTTACGCGGGAACAGATATGATCTCGCTACCCAACTTGGAAAGCCTCTAAGAACTCTGCGCCCGAAAAACAAACTAATAATAAACTCTTCAGAGTTCACAGAATGAGCATCTTGAAAACATTCTCCGCCATCCGGATGGCAGCCTTAAAAGAAACCCGTGTGCCCCAAGTGCATACCGGAATTTGCACGTGTTAAGTAAGCCCGAGGCGAATGTCAGAGACAACGAGAAATGATAATAAAAAGGGTTTAAATGCCTCCTCAGGCAATTGATTCAAAAAGAAAAAAGAAGTTTTGGGTTAAAGCCCCCCCGGGCAACTCAGAACAAAAGTGTTTAAAATCCCTTTCGGGCACGAAGCAAATCTTAAACATGAAATAAAATAAAGACGCTACAGATCAAACGTCTTCTTCCTCCGTTCCGGTCTCCGGATCCTTCGCGACGCTCGCATTACTCCCATGCTCATCCAGGCCACGCGGGACTCATCAACTTCCATAGGCGCGACCGAGTCCTCCAAAATCTGCGGAAGGTCCAACTTGCCTACCGAAAAGTCGAGACCGCCAAGGAGGTGGATCTGACCGCGAGGACCACCCGTTGGGTCTCGAGAACCTGCACTTCCTCCGCGATCGACGTCCTCCCCTCGTCGATCTGCTTGATCAAAAGGAGGTTGGACTCGATCTCCGCGAGGTCGCTCTCAACTGCGGCCTGTTCCTTCTTTCGCTCCCATTTGCTCTTCACGGAATCCAGCACCGCCCGGTAATCTTGAGACATCCGTTCCTTGGCCTCTCGAACCGCCCGACGAGTGGCCTCTGCATACTGTTGATCGACGCTTTCTCCTTCAGCCACCGGTTCTCTGTCTTCAAGAGGTCCCCGTCTCTTGCCGCCATTGCATGAGGGTCCTTGGCGGAAGTGAGGTCAGCTTCGACGGAAAGGAGTCTGTCTTGAACACTCCTCAGGGACGCGATCTCGTCCTCCAGACTTGCGACCTTGTTACTAGAGACTCCCTCCCTCTCTTGCGCGGCTTTGAGAGATGTGGTGAGCTCATGGACCACCCTCTTCGCGTTCTCAAGTTCCGCTGCTTGCGGGGAGTCCCTCAACCGTCGCTCGTAAAGCGCCACCAGTTTGTTGTCAGCAGCCGCGGACTATAACCAAACATAAGTAAAACCAAAGTCAGTTAAGGACACTTTTATTTGCAAACAAAAAGTAATAACAACAAGCGACCCGAGCAAACGAGCACGGCTTACCTTTGCATGAGCCGCCATCGCTTCGATGTACGCCTCTTTTTCAGCAAGGTCCTTCACCAGCGGGACCTGGGAGTTGGCGGCCTTCAAGTGTCGGAAGAGGGTCGCCATTCCAAGGTGGTCATCCACCGCCGGGGAATCGCGGGAATGGGCGAACCTCTAGTGGAACGGATGGCTCGATGACGACCCGTTTCCGGAGACAACCGGATCTCCAGCAGAGGCCTCCGGGTTACCTCCCGCGGGATGACTCCCCCGGCTCTCACGGGTCCTCACCTCGGGGGCTCGAGGGTTGTCAGTACAGGCCCTTTTGGGCATCGGGGACGGCCCGCCATGGGTTGACTGCGAGCTGACGAGCATGACCTCTTTCGCGACCAGAGGGACCGGCTGGAATCGCGGGGGTTTGGTTGACCTCCTCACTGACAACCCGAGGTGGTGCGGGTTGAACGGTGTGAAGAGCATTGGCCAATGCGGCATCAACATCTCCGCCTCGAACCCTCCGGGGTTGCTGCGATTGCTCCCTGAGTTCGCGGAGTGACGGCTTCCTAACCATAGCGCGTGGTGGGGTGGAAGTTGAAGAAGAACTTAAGAAATCTGGGCGTGCAAAGATGAACAGAGTTTGAGTTATTCTTTTCGTGCATAACTTAAAAAAAAATAATAATAATAATAAGGAGAGGAGAATGAAGAGTTTTTACCTCTACGAACGGGGGAGTTATCCGCTTCTCCGCTCCTCGCTTGATGTGCAAGGGGCGTCGGGGTCGGAGCTGTAACGTCTCGAATTAGCGGGGCGTTGAGGGCTGCTATTATACGAGATCGCGTGAATGAGCTCCACCTCACCTCACCTGCTCGCAACCTTTCAGTCAATTCTTGGAATGCCGATGTTCTCGGAGGTTCTTCCGAATCTGCCATGCGACAAAAGGAAAACAGCAAAGTCGTTAGTACGGTAACTAAGATACCGCAGTCATGGGAGCGATGAACGACGACTAGAAACTAAGGGGTCACTCTGACCAACGCAGGCGGCCCATTGGGTTGGGAGGCGAGCGAAGTTGTAATCTCCCACCAACGCGGGAGTGATCCGGAAGTAGAAATACTTTTCCCTCCACCGGTCGTCCTTCCCCGGAAGCGCCTGAATTATCTCTGGGCCGCGGCGACGACAAGTGTAGAATTTCCTGGAAACCCGGAATTGTGTTTGATGAGGTATAATCGGAGGATATCGTCTACCCCGAGTTCGAGCCCGAGTTCGCGGCCTCTGACATACGCCCCCATGACGTGTCGAACAAAGTTCAGGCACATCTGGGGAAAGGCCATTCGGAGGCGTTGGAGGATTCGAAAGACGATACTCGGGATGGGGAAGATGAGCCCACACCTCTCGAAGTACGTGGTGTACGCACAGCAGGAACCCGGCGGAATGATCTCTGGGGAAAAAGGGTCGCCAGAACGAAGTATCATCTCCACGTTCGGAGGTACTCCGTGTTTTTGGCGGAGATCGGCAAGGTGTTTGGCCGACGTGATTGGCGGGATATGATTTCCCCAGAGTTCAAGCGGGGCCATAGTAAGAATTCTTTTTAAAGAAAAAGAAAAAAAAAAACTGCTACGAAATCGACTAGTCTAAGCAGGAAACGTGAAATAACAGAGCTAGTGAATCTAGAAATTAAATCTCGGAAGCGATTAAGCGGAAGAGGAAAGAAGAGAGAAAATACCTTGAAGTAGTGGATGAGCGCGCGGTTATGACGAGATGTGTGATTGATGTCTTATAAGTCATAATGGCGTCGATCTGGACCGTTCAAACCTTTCGTCTCCACCGTTGGATTTTAGGAGAGAGGGGTAATCATCACGAAGATCTCGGAAGCCAAGATTCATTGAGCTGTCCCCGAGGAGGATCGCGAAACCAAAGCGACACGCAAGATCCTTTGGATATCCGCCTTTCAACTTCTCCGAAATCAGGTTAAAAGGCTGGGGGGCAATTGTTGGTGTTGGGTTTCGCCGATCTGAGGCCCACCTGATAGGCCCACTAAAACGAAGGAGAGAACTAGGTGAATGGGCCTGGTGAAGGCCCACGAAGAGGAGCCCGAATCAGAGGACGAAGTCAAGTCGGAGGAGAAGTCGGGATGGTGGAGCCGAGATTCGGGGGCGAGATTGTAGGCGGACGTTCGAGGAAGATCTCGCCCAAAAGTTTGGTTTAAATAAGGGATCGATGTAAACGATTAAGATACATGTATTCAAGCTCAGAGCAATTCAATAGAAAAAGTCAATACAAAAGTCCATTTCGTTGTTCTTTATAGCTTTAAGTCGATTTGTACCGAAAGTCTGCCCATATCTTATTTCACGAACCTGTTCTTCTAATTGTTGTTTCTAGTCCCAACAGATGTTAATAATGCTTTTCTACAAAGGACTCTAACTGATGAAGTTTATGTAACTCAACCTCCTGGATTTGTCGACCCTGATCGCCCTCATCATGTCTGCCGGTTTAACAAGGCTCTCTATGGGCTGAAACAGGCTCCACGTGCCTGGTATGAAGAGTTGAAAAAGTTTCTATGTTCTTTGGGGTTCTTGAACTCACTTGCGGATACATCGGTGTTTATTTACAATCAAGGTTCCCATGTTCTGTATTGTCTTGTTTATGTGGATGATATTATCATCACTGGCAGTAACTCTGAATGGGTAGGTGACTTCATCAAACTCTCTCAAACCGCTTCTCGTTGAAAGATCCCACAAACTTGGCTTATTTTCTTGGTATTGAGGCGACACGAACTTCCAATGGTCTCCATCTGATGCAGCGTAAGTATATTATTGACTTGTTGTGCAAGACGAAGATGTCTGAATCTAAACCGGTCATTACCCCCATGGCAAGCAATCCCAAGCTTTCCCTTCACTCCGGCACTTGTCTCACGGATCCATTTGAGTACCGGAAAGTGATTGGCAGTCTCCAATACTTAGCCTTTACACGGCCAGACATAGCGTATGCCGTGATTAAGCTATCTCAATTTATGCATAAGCCAACTGATCTACATTGGCAAGCAGCAAAGAGGGTTCTTCGATATCTTGCTGGTACCTCCTCTCATGGTATCTTTCTTCAGTCCAACTCGCCTTTAGTTCTGCACGCCTTCTCCGATGCTGACTGGGCGGGAGATCGAGATGATTTTATCTCCACAAACGCCTATATCCTTTACCTTGGCTCCTCCCCAATTGCGTGGTCATCCAAGAAACAAAAGGGGGTAGCTCGATCCTCGACTGAAGCCGAGTATCGTGCTGTTGCAAACACTGCGTACGAAGTCTTATGGGTCTGTTCCCTGCTCAAGGAACTTGGAGTCAAGCTCCATATTACGCCGGTCATCTACTGTGATAATCTCGGTGCTACATATCTTTGTGCCAATTCTGTTTTTCACTCAAGGATGAAACATCTAGCATTGGACTATCATTTCATTAGGGATAATGTCAAAACGGGAGCTCTCCGTGTGTCCCACGTCTCCACACATGACCAACTTGCCGACGCTCTAACTAAGCCGCTGCCTCGTCACCGCTTCACACATCTATCACGCAAGATTGGAGTTCGTCAACTCCCTCCGTCTTGAGGGGGCATGTAGAGTATATAAGGAAAGGATAGTGTAGTAATTCTGGAATACCTAATTCCCTCTGATGTAAATACTATATATATTGTAAACAATCTCAATAATAGAATCAAGCCTTCCTTTCTATAGTGGTAACTGGGGAATGGCTGGAGTACTCCTCCAGCATTGGAGCTGGTATGTTGTTCATTTTCAGAGGGAATCTAGTAGCAATTCTTTGTCTTTTTCCCTAAGAGATGGCTGCAAAATCATTTTACTTTTATGTGCGGAATGAATTTGTGCCTTGGCTCTTCAATCTCTAATGTGTAATTTTATTTCTGGTCTTCTAAAGGGGTTGACTCTTTCTATGAATACCTCTTGAAGGCTTATATTCTTTTTGGAAAAGAAGACTACTGGCAAATGTTTAGTTCTGGCATCTCAAAAGTACTTCATACAGGGGCTTTGGTAATAATATACTAGCCTGGAAAAATGTACTTCCACACTCTCTTTTATATGACACTACGACTTCTATAATGCTCAAACTGAAAATTGCTCGATGTAGTAATGAGTTTATTTATCTGGTTTAGGTACCATGAAGCTAATATGTGGAGTGGGAAACCAACTTATTGGCAGCTCACAAGTCTTCAGGCGTTTTGGCCCGGTCTACAGGTATAATGAATGAATGGATTCTTTAAATTTCATACAAAAACAGTTGAAAAGGGGATCTGCTGATTCTCATGCTTAAGTTTTTGCTACTAGGTTCTCGCTGGAGATATTGCAGCTGCAAATTCAACGCACCGCGAGTTTTTCCATGTATGGGAGAAGTTTGGTGTATTGCCTGAGAGGTATGTTTTTAATTGTCTTTCCTTAGTTGGCTTCCTACTTGGATCTTGAGTTCTCTGTCATTTTAAAGTTTTCTGTTTGGACTAAAGGACGCTGAACAAAAATTTGTTCAGGTATCTACTAGATCATCAAATGATACATCCGACAATGAAGTACTATCCACTACGTCCTGAATTAGCAGAATCCACGTTCTACCTATACCAAGCTACAAAAGGTTTTTGTTTGTCTTTTTTTTTTTACTTGTCTCACCCTGAATGTTTATTATGTGAAGAGCCAGATTTGTGGCACCTCTCCGTTGACAATAGATACCTATATTCTTCCTTTGTTCCTTCGTTTTGCAGATCCATGGTACCTAGATGTTGGTGAAATCGAGGGCCACCCTATTCAGGTTGTGAGCTCCTGGCATGAGAAAGTACCAAAAAGTTATTTCTCAGGCAACTGGACGCTTTCAAAGGTCAGTCACTTGATCCAGCTCTGTTCATTTTTGAAGAAATAAGACTTGTATGCATATAGTTAGTTTAGTTACACTGCATAGTAATGATATTTTTTAGTTGATAGACAGAAGGGTAGGCATTAAAAGAACCAAATCGAGTCTTAATGCATTATTTAGTCCTTCCTCTGCTTCTGGCTAAACTAGGAACTTGCAAATATGCAGAGAGGGGCATGGGAAAGTGGAGCCAACTAAGATATGATGAAAACTTGCAAATATATTGACATTTTGTCATTCCTTAATAAAAGATATGATGATATTTGACTTGCTTCTTCTTGTTCTGTCCTAACATAACTAAACAACACTAACACTACACGCCTATTTATACGTAACAATGCAAAGAGTCTCCAAAAGCTTCCTTTCATTTCCATTGAGACTTTTTTATAATGGGACCAACGATTTATATATTTGAATCATATAATTAAAGAACGTGTGAAAAAAATTGAAAGATGAATGGAGTCGAAATTTTGAGTCGCGTTCTTAGAGATATTTGATTATACGTCCTTTCAATTTTGCATGAAATATTTTTGAAACGACAGAAAATTCTTTACATGGACTCTTTCTCTGATGAGTCCTTTCTCTCCTCTTTTTTAATTAGCACTCATCATATTCCCAACATAATCTCCTATCGATGATTTAAAAATGATCAGACCATTTAATCTTCCATGCAGTGCAGATAAGCTCTTTACACTGAAATAATACTTTTTTTTTTGTTAAAGTACACTGAAATAATATGCAATAATATTGTCAGAGAGTGGTATAATGCATTGGTTGATTTTTGACCCGTCCCACGGTATTAAAAGGTTTGATTTAAATCAAAAACAAATTATTATTGTGGAACCGTTCCCACAATTGGGACGTATTTTGCATCGTCCCTCTGGACACGTGGCGACGTGTGGCTCGTTCTTGTTGTTTCTGTAGGGTGAGACCAAAAAATTCTCTGGTTCGGGTTTATTTTTTTCTCCGACTCTCTCTCTCTCCTATCTCTCTCTCTCGACGGCGATTCGTTTGGAGATCTGATTTCATCCCTAAATATCATCACGCGAAGGGCGATCTGCTGCTTGATCTCGAGAGAAATCAGCCGGTTCCAATTGAAAGAGGTTTGTGTTCCAATTTCTTTTCCGAAGTTTTCCCCAATTTAGTTTTCTTTTTGTTGTTTTCTCGATTTAGGGTTTTGGGAAATTGAATTTGGGATCCGAAAGTTTAGTCGATGGTTCTTGTTTGGATAGTTTACTATCGTTGTTTATGTATATGTCCTCTGTGATTTTTGTTCCGATTTAGGGTTTTGGATTATGGTTTCAATACTTGAGAACAAGAAGCTTTGGGTCGAAGTTGTTTTTAGGATTATGTTTCTGGGTTTATCATCTGCATTTGCGTCTGAGTTAATTGCTTTTTGCTATAAGAATGTTGCAGTTTCTTTGTGTTTGTCTGAATTTTTTTATGTTAAACCGAGTATTCACTTGAAATTGTTTGTTGTTCATGAGTTTTCGTCAGTGTCACCTGAAGTAAGCCACACATAACGGGAATTCACAGGACAAGTAGCAACAACAATCGAGTAAAAGGTAATTATTCGATTTCATTAGCATCTGAAATGTCAATTTCTTGTTGTTTGGTGGACTCTGTTTTAGTAAATGCTTTGCTAGTTGTAAATGCTTTGCTTGTTGAAAATGCTTTGCTTGTCTCATTAACAAGATAATCTGATTTGTATCTTGAGCATAAATTGGTCGTAAAAATGTTGTTAGTGCTGATGATTGAAGTCTGATAATAGTATGATACTAGTGTTAAGATATTAGATTTGCTTTAAAACTAGTATATGAATGCAAAACAAACTAATTCAGTTGAAAATCTCTTCAAAACAAACTAATTCTGTCAAAACCGGAGATATTTTAATTTGGAAATCTGTTCCAAATACTCTATTCTTACTAAAAACACAGTTGAAGTCTTTAATGTTTGTCTTACACCAGTTCCTCTATGTATTTAATGGGGTACTACTTCTCTTTGTACTTGTATAAGTTGTAATAAATTATGATTAGACTTAGGTAGTTAAATGGTAATAACTTATTACTTGTTAACTTATCTCCTTTTTAACACGAAGCCAGTCTTAAATCTTTCTCCATCATCCTCTATCTCTCCTTTTTTGTTCTTGGTTTAAACATTTCTGATTTCACTTCTTTGTAACATCTCTCGTTTTTGGTTCTTGTCTTAAACATTTCTGATTTCTGTCCTTTGGAACATCTCTCGCTTTGGTTCTTGTTTTAAACATTTCTGATTTATGTTCTTTGTAACATCTCTCTTTTTGGTTCTTCTTTTAAACATCTCTGATTTATGTCCTCTGAGAACATCTCTCGTCTTTGGTTCTGCTCTTCTAAGTATGAGTTCTCACAATACTTTCAGTCAGTCCTCTAGCTATTTAGATCTTCTACACAGTCAAGGAGATTCATTTAACCTAGAAAACTCTCCTTATGAGAGTTTTCCCCAATCTAGCCACAATGTCGCTTATGAAATACCTGCTTCGAGCTCTCAACAATCACAGGATGCACCCCTTTCTCAAGAGACACCTGTCAGGAAAGATAGGAAGAAATGGAATCCGGCTGATGATGAGATCCTCATCAGTGCGTGGCTGAACACTTCCAAGGACCCGATTATTTCAAATCAACAAAGGGGGGGAAGCTTTTGGCAAAGGGTTAAGAAATACTATCCCGAGTCTCCTCATGCTATAGCCAATGGCGAACAAGGGCTTAACATAAACTGTAAACAGAGGTGGTTCAAGATTAATGACCACACTAACAAGTTTTGTGGGGCTTATGCAGCTGCAGAGAGACTAAACAGCAGTGGGCACTCTGAGAACGATGTGGTGAAGGTGGCTCACGACATCTACTTCGCTGATTACGGGTCAAAGTTTACAATGGAGCATTGTTGGTGCTTGTTAAGGTATGAGCAGAAATGGTTGAACCAAAATGCTATTAACACTCCGAGACCTGCAGTCAGAACAAAGAGGAAACCTGTAGCAGCAGCTTCACAATCCGAGGCTTTACAAGGCAAGGAAAACCAGACTGAGCAAGACTGTGAGATGAGGCCTCAAGGTATCAAGGCAGCAAAGGGCAGCAGGAACAAAGCTCAGGGGAAGGCTCTTGCTGAGTACAAGAGCATGTGGGAAGTAAAAAAGGTGGATATGGCTGAGAAGGAGAAGCTACAGAAGCTTGGCATATTAGACACACTACTTGCCAAACCAGAGCCACTCAGTGCAACTGATCAAGTTATCAAGGATAAGATAGTGGCACAGTATTTCTTAGAATGATGTAATAATGAATTAAGATGCAACTATGTATTTCGTATTTTATGTATGCTAAGTTTCAATTTCTGTTTTAGTAATATATTAGTTATGTTCTTGTTTCATCAACTCGGCTATCTATATTGTTATCTTTTTCTCGAATTGGTTGTCAATATAATTATTTCCTTGTTGTACTGATTGTGTTATTTCGATGCTTATTGTGTTATTTTGAGACATAGAGATAATATACTAACTGTACTTGTGTTATTTTGAGACATAGAGATAATATACTAACTGTACTTGTGTTATTTTGAGACATAGAGATAATATACTAACTGTACTTGTGTTATTTTGGTGCTTATTTTGCAGATGGGTCAAGACTACAACTACTCTCAGCCATCTTCCTCATATCAGTATGAAAGATATTCTGAGGACACTGAGGACAGGGAAATAGCAGCTTTGATTCGGATGGATGAGGCTGAGAGTAATTTCAACAATGCTCAGTCGAGACAATACCCTCCCCAACCAGAGGTTGAATTCGGATTCCCCAAGGTATGCTACTGTGGTGGTCAGCCTCTTCTCTCCTCAAGCGAGAACAGAAGGTAAGTAGTTTAGAATAAATAAATAATGCTCTGATTTTTAATGTTCTAACTGATGAAGTTCATGATTCGCGGTCAATGCAGGTTTTTCACATGTGCGAATGTTGATGATGGTGATATGCATATTCACAAGTGGTGGGATGCAGCTGTAATGGAGGAGATGAGAGAGATGAATAAACAATGTGAAGTCCTTGCTGAGAAGGTAGATAGCATTACAATCTCTAGTGACTACGAGTCACTCATCCGTAATGAAAGCGAGGAGAAAATAAAGCAGTTAGAGAAGCTTGTGTTTGAATTAGGGAAGAGCATAAATAGGTTCTCACAAGGTTTTCAATTGATGGTTTTAGTAATTGCTATTGTTGTAGCTTTGCTAGGTATGGTTGTGATATTACTCGGCTAATATTCTTGACTATGGCTAAGCTGAGCGAAAACCCTTTGTACACATTCTAATCTCTATGATGCTCTTTCATTGATATGACTTTGAAAATTTTGTGTAACAAGGACACGGGTTATGTACAGTCTTTCACAATTTAGTCCCACAATGTCACGGGTGATATAGATGCAACAATCACGGATCACATTTCAAATCACAAATGAGTCATTGGTTATGTAGATGCAACAATCACGGGTCACATTTCTTACACAAATGAGTCATGTCTTACACAAATGAGTCACGGGTTATGTAAGGTTAACATTCACGGGTAATACAAATTGGTGCTTCTACTTTCCTATATATATACTTCCTTTGTTGTTGATGTAAAAGCAACCAAACTAAATCAACACAAACCTTCTCAACCTTTTGTTCTTTCGAAAATGGCATCTTCATCAAACCATTACCACTACCAAAGGGATGGTGTGGATGATTCTGATTCTTATTTTGATGCTTATTTTGATAATTTTCTCGAAAATTCTAATGTCATTCAAGAACCAATAGAGCCAACGCCACGGATTTTTATAGAGAGAAACCGGGAAGAAGGCCACATTAATCTTTGGAATGATTATTTCAGTGATACTCCAACATACCCAGAGAATTTATTCCGGCGACGGTTTCGCATGCACAGGCCATTGTTCATGTGTATTGTGCAACGTCTCTCTACAGAAGTCGAGTATTTCCGTCAATCCCAGGATGCAACCGGTCGGGCTGGTTTGTCACCTATACAAAAATGTACTGCAGCCATTCGCCAATTGGCATATGGTGCTTCATCTGACCAAGTTGACGAGTATGTACGAATTGGTGGTTCAACAGCTCGGAAATATTTGCACGAGTTTACCGCCGCAATAATCTTGTTATTTGGCGATGAATACCTAAGACGCCCCACACAAGACGACCTAGAGAGACTACTCTATCAAAATGAAAAACGTGGATTTCCTGGTATGGTTGGGAGCATTGACTGTATGCATTGGGAGTGGAAAAATTGTCCAACAGCTTGGAAAGGGATGTATTCACGATCAACCGGAAAACCTACAATCGTGTTAGAGGCAGTAGCTTCGTATGACCTCTGGATATGGCATGCTTTTTTTGGAGCTCCAGGTACTATGAACGATCTTAATATTCTGGATCGATCAAATGTTTTTGATGACGTTCTTACCGGCAATGCTCCGGAGGTGAACTTCTATGTCAACGGAAGGGAGTACAATTTGGGGTACTATCTCACAGATGGTATTTATCCAAAATGGGCCACTTTTATACAATCTATCCGGCTTCCACAAGGTATGAAAAATTCTCTATTTTCTAAAAAACAAGAAGCTGTGCGAAAAGATGTTGAGCGTGCATTTGGAGTCTTGCAAGCTAGATTCGCCATTATTAAAAATCCATCTCGTTTATGGGATAAGTACAAAATAACAAATGTTATGAGAGCATGCATAATACTGCATAATATGATTGTCGAGGATGAACGAGAAACATACAGTTTCCGAAACATTGTTTCTGAATTTCAACACGGAGAAGATGTGGATCAAACATATACCGTCGGTGCCGCCAGTTTGGGTTCAAATATGAGCAGTACGATTACTCGTCGAACACATTTGCGGGATAGACAAGTTCATGACCAGTTAAAAAAAGATTTGGTTGAGCATATTTGGACAAACTTTGGACATCTCCCATATAATGAAGATTAATTACAAAAATTCTATGCTGAAAATAAAATGTTTGTTTTTACTTTTGATGTTTTTACGGTTTATGTTTTTATTTTCATGTTTTAATTGTATGTTTTGTTTTTCTCAAAGTTTTTGTAACTTTGTAATTTTCTTATATTATTAATGTTATATGTTTTATTTGAATTTAAACTTTACTATGATTTTACTTATTAATTTAAATATTTAAAAAAATAATATTTTTTTTTACAGGGGACCAATTGTGAGGGACACCAATGTTCATCCCAAAATTAAGAAACACTGAAAATAACATTAATTTATTAGAGGGACCAAAAAATTGTCCCAACCAATGCACATGCTCTTAGTTTAGCTATATACATGTCTTTAAGAATAGCTTCACTGCAATTTTAACCATGGTAAATCACTTTGATATTTTAAATGATTAATAAATCAAGATCCTTCACCGAGATATTTCTAGTTTTCAATTATATAATGATTCACTGTTTACATATAGAAAATTATTTACATTCTTTCAATCTGCACACAAGTGCATGTGTGTGTGTTTATTAAATATTATGCTTCTTCGTTATACATATATTTCAGTTTGATCGATTCTGACATCATCTATGTGACATTTAGCTTTTTTTTAATGCAATACATTTGTTCCATATCATGCCGTGCGCCCACAGATGAGGCTAGTTAAATTTATTTTTCCTAGCTTAGTTAGTTAATAAAGAACAATAGAACTTGTTAATAAATAAATTAAATCAATAAAAATTGGTTTTCATCATATCTTTTATTAAGGAATGACAAAATGTCAATATATTTGCAAGTTTGCTCCACTTTGTACACAAAATGTCAATATATATGTGTACCTGTCATGAAATGCTAACAGAAGCAAAGTGAGATAAGATGTTGATCTTCTGCACTTGATTTATATACTAAATTGTACTAGATCATTTGGATGGTATAGCTCATGCATGAAAGAAACAACCATAACTGATAAGAACAGAGTTCAGTGGTCAGTCAAGTCAAGAAAAGTGTAGCCAGTGAACAGTTTTTTAAGAGCGTCAGAGAAAAACATGGAAGTAAGAACTTACCGAGAGCAACGAGTAAAAACCATCAATCCAGTTGCCAACATTATTAGTGGCTGTCAAGTTCCAGCCCTGAGAATGTTGCAGACTAAATTAGTGGCCGTCAAGTTGTCAAAAGAAGGAAGAAGAAACTACAAACAAATAATAAGCCAAGTCAAATTAATTGGTAAGGAGAACCAAATGAATACAAGACTAAAGCAGAAGCCAAAGCCATTTTGGTCATGATTGTCAAAGCCAATGTGTTTTATATCAGCATAATAGCCAAAGCCATTTTTGTCATGATTGTCACAGATGCAGAAGTCTAAAGCAGAAAGGAATACAAAAATTCAACATAACAACTCTTAAGAGGACCTGATCCTGCTCTCGTAACAATATTGATAGGTCTGTTTGTAGAAAGAAAGAGAGCAAGGCCGAGGGAGGAAACCATGAGGAACGTAAGAATCAAGAGGGAAGAAACCACTGAGCATCCTTGATGTTTAAGCCATCGAGACAGGGGTAGCGTTTGACGGTCTTTGTGGTAAGACTGAACTGAACACACAGATGTCGAGGGATGAAGTTAGGCGGTGACAGATACGATCACCGCGGGTGAAATATATGGAGTTAGGCTCAATACCAAGGGTATGATCAGCAGGCACGGTGATACCCAAATCCAAAAAGAGGGCCTCATCACCAAGAGAATGTACCTCAACAAGCATGGTGTCATAGGTAGTCGCGTAAAGATGTTTAGGATCCCTCTTGTACAGGTGGAACACCCTATCCTTTGAGGTTAACTCGTAAGTATAGACAAGCAAAACGTCACCAGAGCTTGTAACAGCAATGCTTTGGTTAGATGAGATGATCTTATATTTGTTGATTCTTTCCATTTCATCCCTACTAAGAGGTGGCTCCCACATTGGAAACCTATGCTTCTCGGACACATCAATGAAACCAACCGGTCCTCCAGACAAATCCAAGCGTCGAACGAAATCACGGGTGGCAAAGATGTAAAGATTCGTAACCTTTAAGTAGCATATGTTTTACGCCTCGTAACTCCCAGCGAACATCGTCCCGTGTTGAAATCTCGCGGTAATGATCATCCCCTTTCTTGCAAAACGCTATGTACTCGCTCCTTTCGAAATGCCACAAGACAACGTAGTCTCCTCCTTTCTTGTCGTCGACCCACAATAGACCTCTCACATCTTCGGCAGTAGAAGGACGCGTACCGATCAATACATGTCTGATTTTATCTTCTCCTTCTTGCTCAATCTCAAAATAGCTACCCTTGAATGAATGTTTCTAGTCCTGGAAGATCGATCCTCTCCTCCTCGCTAAACACATCTATAATATAAACCAGAAACCACTTGCCGGAGCTTGCCACGAATCGATACCCTGGAAGGTCACTCTTCGTCTCGTAAACCGTATCGTCGTTAGGGTTGTACACACGACAACCATCTTTTTCTGGAGACAGCATCAGCAACGGAGACCCGCCTTTTGGCTGCAGAATCAAACTCGAACGCAGGGCCTTTGCAGAGTCACGATCCGGACAACTCAACTGTCGTTTCAGCGTACATCTCTCCATCAGGACGGATACTACTATCTCGTCTGTTAAAATTTTTATTTAATTTAATGGCCACAGAATAAAAATGAAAGAAGGGCTCTATCTAGTGTTTTGTTTCATATCAGCATAATAGCCAAGGCCATTTTGGTCATGATTGTCACAGATGCCGAAGACTGGAGCAGAAAGGAATATACATTTTACACGTCAGGTTCTCTCATTCTTGAAATGGGAGCACTGTCACGGCTCACTGGTGACCCTAGGTTTGAATCAGCTGCATTACGTGCGCTTCGTCAGCTGTGGAGGATGCGAAGTTCATTAGATCTGCTTGGGACGACTCTGGATGTGGTAACTGGGGAATGGCTGGAGTACTCCTCCAGCATTGGAGCTGGTATGTTGTTCATTTTCAGAGGGAATCTAGTAGCAATTCTTTGTCTTTTTCCCTAAGAGATGGCTGCAAAATCATTTTACTTTTATGTGCGGAATGAATTTGTGCCTTGGCTCTTCAATCTCTAATGTGTAATTTTATTTCTGGTCTTCTAAAGGGGTTGACTCTTTCTATGAATACCTCTTGAAGGCTTATATTCTTTTTGGAAAAGAAGACTACTGGCAAATGTTTAGTTCTGGCATCTCAAAAGTACTTCATACAGGGGCTTTGGTAATAATATACTAGCCTGGAAAAATGTACTTCCACACTCTCTTTTATATGACACTACGACTTCTATAATGCTCAAACTGAAAATTGCTCGATGTAGTAATGAGTTTATTTATCTGGTTTAGGTACCATGAAGCTAATATGTGGAGTGGGAAACCAACTTATTGGCAGCTCACAAGTCTTCAGGCGTTTTGGCCCGGTCTACAGGTATAATGAATGAATGGATTCTTTAAATTTCATACAAAAACAGTTGAAAAGGGGATCTGCTGATTCTCATGCTTAAGTTTTTGCTACTAGGTTCTCGCTGGAGATATTGCAGCTGCAAATTCAACGCACCGCGAGTTTTTCCATGTATGGGAGAAGTTTGGTGTATTGCCTGAGAGGTATGTTTTTAATTGTCTTTCCTTAGTTGGCTTCCTACTTGGATCTTGAGTTCTCTGTCATTTTAAAGTTTTCTGTTTGGACTAAAGGACGCTGAACAAAAATTTGTTCAGGTATCTACTAGATCATCAAATGATACATCCGACAATGAAGTACTATCCACTACGTCCTGAATTAGCAGAATCCACGTTCTACCTATACCAAGCTACAAAAGGTTTTTGTTTGTCTTTTTTTTTTTACTTGTCTCACCCTGAATGTTTATTATGTGAAGAGCCAGATTTGTGGCACCTCTCCGTTGACAATAGATACCTATATTCTTCCTTTGTTCCTTCGTTTTGCAGATCCATGGTACCTAGATGTTGGTGAAATCGAGGGCCACCCTATTCAGGTTGTGAGCTCCTGGCATGAGAAAGTACCAAAAAGTTATTTCTCAGGCAACTGGACGCTTTCAAAGGTCAGTCACTTGATCCAGCTCTGTTCATGTTTGAAGAAATAAGACTTGTATGCATAGTTAGTTTAGTTACACTGCATAGTAATGATATTTTTTAGTTGATAGACAGAAGGGTAGGCATTAAAAGAACCAAATCGAGTCTTAATGCATTATTTAGTCCTTCCTCTGCTTCTGGCTAAACTAGGAACTTGCAAATATGCAGAGAGGGGCATGGGAAAGTGGAGCTAGCGCATTGTCACTGCAAGTATGTCCATCGAAAGCTCTCAACTCTAGACGTCCTGAGCAACACAGAGAGAGTGCTTGCCATGTCCATGTCCCTGACGAGCAACACGGATACTACTATCTCGTCTGTTAAAAGTTTTATTTAATTAAAAACCGTACGTAGAACTGAATTAATATTGGGATAATTATATATCTCTTTGTTTTATCTTTATCGTTAATTAGCTGCATCCCCTAGATAAATTATGCATCATGTATGACATCGTCTCTAGTCTCCCACTAAGCAAAGGATCGAGCATACATAGACGCCACATAATCTATTCAAATCCTCTACTAGACTAGTAGCTAGCACGTACCCATTTGAATGATCAAAATATTATTGGGGTATAGTGGAGTTAGAAGACACTTTGTTGAATGCACTACGAGTCCTTCCTATACTTGATATTGAGAACATACTACATAAACAAGCCTGAACTCATATGTTCCCCATGCTTTCTCCAGAATGTGTTTTATTTTCGCTTGTCTCTTGCCCGATCGATGTGGGCCGGGGATGGATCTTACAACTTCAAGATGAGGCAGTTATCTTTGGATCTTAAGAAAAGTAGACAGTATTGCGACGACATTTCGTTCATGACTGCATACTTTTTTTTATTGGCAATGCGATGCTTAGTTGAAGTTCATATCGCTGAATTTTGTTGCTTGGCTATTTTATATTAGGTTAATGATGTAAATTTCTGCAATAGAGAGGAAAAAAGAAAGAAAAGCAGCTGATTATAATTATTCACAACCGTCTTAAACTGTGCTAAGATCGTGTTACTAGAAGTAGAAGAAGAGTAGAAAACCAAACGGTTTGTCATTTGAAAACTGTTTAAAGGAGCTTTTTGGTTAGGTGAACAAAAAACGGCACTCATTGCAACTACCAAGAGATAAAACGACAAGGTGCTTGTGTGTATGGCGGAATTTAATTGAAGCCATCCGGGTGTTTTTTTTTTCTTTGTTCTCCAGCATTTTTGTATTTGTGTAAAATTTGCCTAATTGCTCTTGTGTGCTGCCGCGTCTGTGTCGCCGAGATTCTTCTTCTTCAACCTTTGAAAAACCCTAAAAGATAAGCGGAGGCACCGTATTATCTACCTTTACAATTCCGTCGGACGAATCTAGAATTTAGCAATGGCGGCTCCGGCTGCCGCGACAGCGAGGGCACAGGCGCTATCTCTCCTCGCCGCTGCCAATAACCACGGCGATTTGGCTGTGAAGCTCTCGTCTCTCAGGCAGGTTAAGGAGATTTTGCTGTCATTGGAGCCGTCTTCGTCTGCTGAGATTTTCCCCTATCTCGCAGAACTCCACTTGTCTCGTGAAATTCTAGTTCGCAAATCCCTTACCGAGTGAGTTCCTTTGCAATTTCTACGATTCGTATCTGGTTTAATACTTCCTTCTGCTGATATTTTCCCTTGCTCTGCACACGAACTTGTAGAAGAATTTTTATGTACTTTGTTGCGTGTTTAGGGTTCTTCTGGATTTTTCCCAATCTGGAGAAGTGTTTGATATTTCCAATCGTAGCTGTTGTGTTGTAGAAATTTTGCTTACGATTTCTCTAGTCGGCATGATTGTTTGTTTTTTGGTGCGATAGATTTGAAACTTCCTCAGCAATATTGTGGTTATTAGTCGTCCATTTCTGTTTTAGTACTTAGGCATAGTTGAATTATCGCAAGTTTTGTGTAAAATAAACTAGGTTCTTAGTCTACTTTACTTCGGGGGTGTAGCTATTCATGATGATTAATTTGTCTGTCAAGGTAAGAGACTGGTTGATCGATTCTTCTGGCTGGCAGGATCATTGAAGAGGTTGGTTTGAGGATGCTGGATCATTCTTATGTTCTAGTGAATGTCTTACTAGTCTTATCAAGGGACGAGGATCCAGTTGTTGCAAAGAAATCCATTTCTGCTGGCACCACTTTCTTCTGCAGCATCTTGGAGGAGATGGCAATGCAGGTCCGTACTGTTTCTCAAGTTGGTTATGTTCTTTTATACACATATGTTGTTTTGAGATTCCTTCTTGGGCTCTTTGCAAAATCATACGATTGTAGTCAATAACTACCAGCTAAGGTGTCTTACATACTCATAGTTGGTTATGGAATTGAACTGTTATCCCATGGAATCAGTCCTCTTGTTTTCCATTTTCAAAACTTCGGTTGGTTTTTATGTTGGTGCTACCTATTTGAAATTTAAAGACAGTGTCATAAGGCTTTAGGGTCATATGAAATAGTGAAAAGAATAAATCTGGGCAAGTTTGCTAATTTCCTGTTTAGGTTTTGTTGGGTTTCTGATGTCTTTCCCTTAATTTTCTACTATATTTGAAGTTTATTAGTTTAGTTTTATATATTATTTAAGCTTTGAGATCTTTGTGGGTGTTCCTGTATAGTCACCACTACAATGAACGTAACTCTTTGGCATTGATATTCCCTATTACTCTCGCTGATATATTCTATTCTTAATGATCTATGCAGTTCCATCATCATGGTAACGTTGATCGTTGGTGTGGGGAACTATGGACATGGATGGTTAAGTTCAAAGATGCTGTCTTTTCCGCTGCATTGGAGGTATGCTGGCTGTTTATAGCTTCTTCTTTTTGTATGTATGTTCCTCTCGTGAGGTTTGATCTTTGGTTGAGTATTCATTCTGCTTCTTTGTCAATTTAAGGTTTTCTAACTTAAAAGTCTGTTGTTCTTTCATAATAGCCTGGCTGTGTAGGGGTGAAAATTCTTTCTCTAAAGTTTATGGAGACATTCATTTTGCTCTTTACTCCTGATGCATCTGATCCTGAGAAAGTTTCCAGCGAAGGTATTATGTTCTGATCATGCAGGTTTTTCTTAAATTTCGATCATATAATATGAATCTGGAACCGCACAATTGCATTTCGTTGCTCGCATGTCAACTTTTCCTCTTCTACTACAGGAAGTAGACAGATGTTCAATATTTCCTGGCTTGCTGGCGGTCACCCCATTCTGAATCCAGCAACGCTAATGTCTGAAGCAAATAGGACATTTGGCATCTTAGTAGATTTCATACAGTCAGCTAATCGTATACCGGGTGCACTGACTGATATCTGTTATTAGTTGGTATGTTTCTGAATACGTCCCATCATTCTTGTGTAGTTACTTTTCTTTACATTCATCATGATGTTAGTTGTGCTTTTACCTGTTTCTATTTTTGCGATCCCTCTTTTTTAGCTGAAACTCTGTTAGTTCTTACCTGTTGATTTTTTCTTGCCAGTAAGTTGATATGGGTGCTTTGGTACTCATAAATATTAGCTTCTTATCGTTGTTCATAGTGTGAAGCACTCATTCTCACATATATGTTGGTGATAAACAAACTTTAGAGAATGTGTCCTCCTACACTGATATGTATCCTGAATGATAGGGTGGTATTAATAGTCATTTTTTGCATAAGCTTTATTTGTGCCTCATGTTTGTAAGATACACCAATAAGCAGATTATCTTCCACTTGTAAGTAGTCTGATGGTCATGATTGGCTGTCCTACTTGCACTTTCAGCGTCTTGAATCAAATTTTTCTTTGTAAATATATAACATCAGTGGAATGAAATTGCTGGTTTTTATTATGTATGTCTACTAAAATTTTGGCTGAGAGAGATAAAGCATGGAGACAGGTTATAGCACCGGTTCAACGTTTTGAATTTTAAATATCTTTACTCTATGTCAAGAGTGTCTTGGCTGTCATATATATTGTAGCATCTTTAAAGTACGCACCCAGTGCACTGCTACAGTGCAACTATCTAATTGTGTGTATCAACTTTCCCCTCTCCAACTCCCAGTAACCAAGAGTCTACTATGTGTCTAGGCAAACCTCTGATCTGTTTGCTTCTTTGTATCTAGGGGCACGAACTTGTTTTACATGTTCTTTACCATCTGCATTCAATGGCGATTCTAGATACAGATGAATCCTCTTCCTATGCTACTATTTATGAAAATTTTCTTATAGCAGTGGTGAGTGTTTATTCAACTTTTTCCAATTCGTGTTTCTGGATCTTGCTTATTAAGATGCTTACTGTAGGCAAGATCATTTCTGGATGCTCTTCCTGCTTCCGACAAGTCTTTTAGTAGGCTTTTTGGAGAAGCTCCACATCTACCCGATTCAGCCATTAAGCTACTGGATGAACTCTGCTCCAATCGTCATGACCCAGTTGGTAGAGAAATCTGTGATAGTGAGCGTGTAACCCAAGGGCTTGGTGCTGTTTGGAGCTTAATTTTAGTGCGTCCTAATGAGCGAAAAGCATGCTTAGCTATAGCATTGAACGTAAGATTCCGTAACCAAACTATATTAATTATCTTTCTTACAAATCCTGTCAAACTGGAGTTATCTTATAGTCTCAGTGATGGAGAACGTGGGAATTCCAATAATAGAAGTTTTGGATTTTAGTTGATTGAAGAATGAATAGCAAATTGCAGTTACATAAGCAGTGTGTTCTGATCTCTAGGACCCAGCTAATATTTTTCTACATTACGAGAATTCTGTGCTCGAAACTTTCTATTATCGACATGCTTCATGTCCATATGGTCGTTTTTCCAGGTTCCTAACGCATGTTTTATTCTTGTTATGACAGTGTTCTGTTCATTCTGAAGAAGATATTCGTGCAAAAGCCATCCGACTTGTGAGGAAACTAGTCCCGGATAACAATATGTTTTTTATTTACTGCTGGTACAGTGATTCTAATTGATGTTTTTCAAATGCATGCACAGGTCACAAACAAACTATATCACCTAACATACATAGCAGAGCATGTTGAGCAATTTGCAACAGATATGTTGCTGACTGCTGTGAACTCTGAGACAGATCTCTCACAGTCTGGATCAATTGCAGAAGGAACTAAAACAGAGGTAATAGCCAATAAGAGTTCCCTTGAGGGCGTTTAGCTTAGTTCTTGTTAAATTATATATATACAGGATTATTAGTCAATAGTTTTTGTTAGATGTCAGTTACTTTTTGTGCCTGTTCTCGTAAGCCTCTAAATTTTCCCTTGTGAGGGTTACCTAGTTGATGCAATGGGAACGCTTCAGTTTGTAACCTTGACTTTTTGTGGGTTGATTAGTTGACACTTATTTTCAGGCTAAAAGCCAGATAACTTCGACAAGTGACTCTCTATTGTCTGGAAGCTCCGACATTTACTCTCAGCAGGATCTACAAACTTCTCGTGATGTTTCAGTTTTATCAACTTCCGAAGTTCAGAGACTAATTTCTCTGTTCTTCGCTTTATGTAAAAAGGTCTGCGTAGTCTTTGGAGTTGCTCGTAATGCACATAAGTATTCTTTATCATTTAATAATATTCCTGTAGATCTGATGAATACTACTACTTCTTTTTTCCAGAAACCTAGTCTCCTTCGACTTGTCTTTGAAGTTTATGAGAGAGCTCCAAAAATAGTAAACCAGGTGAGTTTGTCACTTCCTTATAAACCCTCACGCCATTTATGTGCTTCACATGTGGCATAAAGTGGATAGGATAATACGTATAAACACCAGATCTATTTTTGTTGGGGCAATGTATAGCATTACTTACATGCATCACGTGTGTTCTCCGGTTTTTATGGGAGTAAATGATAGTCACAAACATTAAAAATGATTTATTTTGGTGACTTTCTAAAATGGTTCAGGCTTTTCATCGACATATACCCGACCCATTCTGATACGAGAATTAGGTTCGTCTTATACGGAACTACTCCAAATAATATCCGACCCTCCTAAGGGAAGTGAAAATTTATTGACATTGGTAAGTGGCTTCTGTGTTTCCTTGTAGTAAACCCATGTTGGCCTCAAAAGTATTTTCTAATGAACCACGCTCTGTTATATTTATGTCTAGGTGTTGCAAATATTGACACAAGAATTGGCACCTTCATCGGATTTGATTGCTACTGTAAAGCTTCTATATCAAACAAAGCTAAAGGTTTGATTTGCTATGAAGAGCTCGCTCGCATCTTTTTCTTGTGTGTATATATTATGAAAATCAAGTTCACAAAGCCTAACAGAATATTTTTTTTGCAGGATGTTTCAATTCTTATCCCATTGCTTTCTTCACTCACTAAAGATGAGGTTATTACTACTTTCTTTCCATAGATTCTGCTCTTTCTACTGTACTTTAACCCTGAAGGAAGATGAAGAGGCTTGCAATTTTTATTATATTCTTGTTCCCTTGTTATTCTGCCTATCTGAATGTGGAAAAAAATAAGAACTAGTAAACATGGAAGACTTCTGAAAATTTTGTGGTCGTTTACTGGTGGATGCGAAATATGATGTTTTGTTATTACTAATGGTAGAAGTTTCTTATTTTATGACGGATATTCTTTTTTCACAGGTTTTGCCCATCTTTCCTCCCCTTCGTAATCTTCCGCCAGAAAAGTTTCAACTTGCACTTGCCCATATATTACAGGTATATGCATATTCTCACGTTCGATCCTTTATTTACTATCTTAATTCTTATGCTATGCATCTGCTGGATTTTCACCCAAATATTGAGACGGTTAAGGGGTGCCATTCTGCAAGCATTCAATATACCATTAGAACTGCCTTTCTGGGATTTCTTAGATGTACTTTCTCACCAATAATAGAGGTATAGAGTTCAAACTTTATTTCTTTGTTTTCTCTGAAGTATATCTAAACTGTAGTCATCTATTACTCCTCAACTCTACCCTGGTTTTGCTGAATAACTAACTCATCATTATTAAACATCAGTTCTTTGTATCTTTATGCTAATGAAAATGTAGTTACTTTTTGCCACCTTTCTGGTCAAATTGTCAACCTTTTGTTATCTGGTTTGTCTACTCCAGGGGGATTTGCAAGTGTTAGAGATGTGACGACCATGCAATTGGAAGATCATCAGCACAGTTTCTTTCTTGCTGAAACGTGATATGAACGTTCACTTTCTTACACGTCATTCTTTTCTTACCTATACATTGTCAGAACATCACATTGGTTGTTATCTCCCATTCGCAGGTGCAAGTACTTATATCTCCTCTTTGATGATTCATTTGTGGCCAAAAGGAATTATATATTTACAACCGAGGGCCACCCTATTCAGGTTGTGAGCTCCTGGCATGAGAAAGTACCAAAAAGTTATTTCTCAGGCAACTGGACGCTTTCAAAGGTCAGTCACTTGATCCAGCTCTGTTCATTTTTGAAGAAATAAGACTTGTATGCATATAGTTAGTTTAGTTACACTGCACATTAATAAGTGTGCATAGCAATGTTATTTTTTAGTTGATAGACAGAAGGGCAGGCATTAAAAGAACCAAATCGAGTCTTAATGCATTATTTAGTCCTTTCTCTGCTTCTGCTAAACTAGGAACTTGCGAATTTGCAGAGAGGGGCATGGGAAAGTGGAGCTAGCGCATTGTCACTGCAAGTATGTCCATCGAAAGCTCTCAACTCTAGACGTCCTGAGCAACACAGAGAGAGTGCTTGCCTTGTCCCTGACGAGAAAATCAATCATAGGTGTTGGAGCAACAAAGAGTGTGGAGTTGATGCCACTACTTGTAGACAAAGATCCTGCAGCGGAGTTGGATACTGCGGCTTATGGAATCCCTTATAACTTTTGACACAAAACAGGGCGTTTTAGAGGTTTAGGAAAGGAAAGGAAAGAGAAGAGTTGGTTTGGTTGACAGTAAAATGAATAGTTGTTGCATGAGGCTGTTGTATCTTTTCTTTGAGTCATCAGTCTTGACATGGATATATATATATATACTACGGGAGGATTAACCTCAATGAAAGGAATATTAATGTTTTTCTTCAAGTATAGCTTTATGAATTGGTAACTTTTAGGACCTTTACAAGTTAACAACATAAAAGCTTGCAATCACTTTAATTCACCACAGGTCGTGCAAAACGAAAACAATCTCTTGATGCAGATGTTGACCTGAAGTGATGGTTGTGAAATTTGGAACATAAAGTCAAAGAGATTTAAACACCACCGCAATATGTCATAGATTATACATCAAAAGCAAAAGATGATAACAAAGTAGAGTCTGGAAATGTGTGTCAACAACACCAGAGTTTGCAGCAGAAAGAAAGAGAGCAAGGCCGAGGGAGGAAACCATGAGGAACGTAAGAATCAAGAGGGAAGAAACCACTGAGCATCCTTGATGTTTGAGGCATCGAGACAGGGGTAGCGTTTGACGGTCTTTGTGGTAAGACTGAACACACAGATGTCGAGGGATGAAGTTTGGCGGTGACGGATACGATCACCGCGGGTGAAATAGATGGAGTTAGGCTCAATACCAAGGGTATGATCAGCAGGCACGGTGATACCCAAATCCAAAAAGAGGGCCTCATCACCTAGAGAATGTACCTCAACAAACATGGTGTCATAGGTAGTCGGGTAAAGAACTTTAGGATCCCTCTTGTAGAGGTGGAACACCCTATCCTTTGAAGTTAACTCGTAAGTAAAGACAATCAAAACCTGACCAGAGCTTGTAACAACAGCAATGCTTTGGTTAGATGAGATGATCTTATATTTGTTGATTCTTTCCATTTCATCCCTACTCAGAGGTGGCAGCCACCTTGGAAAACTATGCTTCTCGGACACATCAATGAAACCATCGTGCTGTGGAGACAAATCCAAGTGTCGAACGAAACCACGGGTGGCAAAGATGTAAAGATCGTGACCTTTAAGGAGCATATCGTTTACGCCTCGTAACTCCCCGAGAACACCGTCCCGTGTTGAAATCTCGCGGTAATGATCATCCCCTTTCTTGCAAAACGCTATGTAATTGCTCCTTTCGAAAAGCCACAAGACAACGAAGTCTCCTCCTTTCTTGTCCTCGACCCACAAACGACCTCTCACATCTTCGGCAGTAGAAGGATCCGTTCGAGATAAAGTACGGAATGCTACATGTCTGATTTTATCTTCTCCTACTCGCTCAATCTTAAAATGGCTACCCTTGAATGTTTCTAGTCCTGGAAGATCGATCCTCTCCTCCTCGCCAAACACATCTATAATATACAGTTTCATTCGAGAATCTATCACCAGAAACCACTTACCGGAGCTTGCCACGAATCGATACCCTGAAAGGTCACTCTTCGTCTCGTAAACCGTATCATCGGCTGGGTTGTACACACGACAACCATCCTTTTCTAGAGACAGCATCAGCAACGGAGATCCGCCTTTTGGCTGCAGAATCAAACTCGAACGGAGGGCCTTTGCAGACTCACGATCCGGACAACTCAACCGTCGTTTCGGCGTAGGGCTGTCCATCTTCAGAACGGATGGGTAGCTCCTTGGTCTCTTTAATTGTTTTTCCTTTTTATCAGACTTCTGAAATAAAAGAGCGAGAAGGAAAGGGTTAAGTTGCGGATATATACAGCTTACGAAGCCCAATAACGGCAAGAAGAATAAAAACTTTAACGGGTCTATGGCCCAAATAGTTTTTCATAATGGATCATTTAAAAATGTTCTTTTTGTTGGGTGAACGCAAAAACGGCACTAATTGCAACTCTCAAGAGATAAAACGACAATATGTTTTTTTTCGTCTGGAGGAAGTAATTGAAGCCGCCATCCAAGTGTTTGTCCTCCTCCTCCAGTCCAGAGTTTTGTATAATTGACAATATCTGTTGGGTATGTTTCATGAAGTGGGCTTTTTAGGAATGGGCTTCAGTACCCATTAAACTCTTTCTTCTCCAAAAGTACAAGTCAAAAACTGTCGATGACTCCGAGATCGGTAACGGACAGAGAGATGACTGAAATCTCGGAGGGGAAGTTTGATTTTGTAGTATAAAGACATGAGCCCAGCCTTCTATTTCAGTATGGAAAAGAACTTCTTCCCTTTTCTATTTCTTCGTCTCCTTCTTCTTCTTCTTCTTTCTGATTTTGAGTTTGAGAGTTTCATCTCTTTTGAATTGAGTGCCACAGTTCAATTGAGAACAGAGTAAACCCTGGAGTGAGCCGTCTGGGTTATCTTGCACCGGGATTAGGCGGTTTTTCGCTCAAGTGCAGTAGATTCTCTACGGCTCTGCAACTTAAGCTTCTTTGTTCTGAGTCTGGTTCTGTTTCCAACAATATCGTCGGACGAATTGTTACCTCTCTCCCATAGACAATTTCGTCGGACGGACGAATCTAAAATTAAGTAATGGGATGGCGGGGCTCCGGCTGACCCGACAGCGAGGGCAAGGCAGTCTCTCTTGTTGCCGCTGCCAATAACTACGGCGATTTGGCAGGTTAAGGAGATATTGCTGTCATTGGAGCCGTCTTGTTCTGCTGAGATTTTCCCCTATATCGCAGAACTCCACTTGTCCCGCGAAATTCTAGTTCACAAATCCCTTTTGGAGTGAGTTCCTTTGCACGTTTAAGGTTCTTCTGTATTTTTTTTTCTCGTTCCAATCTTCGCTGATGTGTTGTAGAAAACTTTGCTAACAATTTCTCTAGGCGTGATTTTTGTTTTGCTTTGTTTTCTTTGATTTGAAACTTTCACAGCAATATTAGTCATCCATTTCTGTTTTAGTGCTACGGCATACTTTTAAATTCCCCTCGCATAGTTGAATCATCATAAGTTTATGTGGTAAATATAATAGGTTCTTACTCTACTATATTTTTGGGGGTGTGATAAATTTGTCAGACAAGGTAAGAGACTGGTTTGATCGATTCTTCTGGCTGGCAGGATCATTGAAGAAGTTGGTTTGAGGATGCTGGATCGTTCTTATGTCATCAAAGGACGAGGATCCAATTGTTGCAAAGAAATCCATTTCTGCTGGCACCACTTTCTTTTGCAGCATCTTGGAGGAGATGGCAATGCAGGTACCACACGGTTTCTCAAGTTGGTTATGTTCTTATACACATATGTTGTTTTTTTAAATTCCTTCTTGAGCTCTTTGCAAAATCATACGTTTGTAGTCAATAATTACCAGCAAAAGTATTTTACATACTCATAGTTGGTTATGAGATTGAACTGTTAGTTAACCCATGGTATCAGTCCTCTTGTTTTCATTTTCAAAACTTCAGTTGCTTTTTTATGTTAGGTTCCACTTATTTGAAACTTAGAAGCCAGTGTCATAAGGCTTCAGGGTAATATGAAATAGTGAATGTAATCAAAGAAGTGCAAGTTTGGTAACTTCCTGTTTAAGTTTTTGTTGGATTTCTTATCTCTTTCCCTTAATAATTATACTATCTTTGTGTTTATTAGTTCAGTTTTATATATTAATAAAACTTTTGAGTTCTTTGTGGTGTCTTCCTGTCTAGTCACCACAACAATGGACACGATCATAAGCTTTTACTCTTGCTGATATATACTATTCTTGATGAACCATGCAGTTCCGTCATCACGGTTAAGTTTGATCGTTGGTGTGGGGACCTATGGACATGGATGGTTTACGTTCAAAGATGATGTCTTGCCGCTGCATTGGATGTATGCTGGCTGTTTATAGCCTCTTTTTTTTCTTTTTTCTTTTTCTGTCTCTCCCCCTCGCAAGGTATGGTCTTTGGTTGATTACTTATTCTGCTTCTCTGTCAATTTAAGTTTTCCTCACTTAACTCTGTTGTTTCTTTCATAATAGCCTGGTTGTTTACGGGTAAAAGTTCTTGCTTTAAATTTTGTGGAGACGTTTGTTTTGCTCTTTACTCCTGATGCATCTGATCCCGAGAAAGTTTCCAGCAAAGGTATTATGTTCTAATCATGCATGGTTTTCTTAAAAGTTTCGATTGTATAGTATAAATCTGGAACCGCACAATACATGACTTGTTGCTCGCATGTCAGCGTTTCCTATTCTACTACAGGAAGCAGTAGACAGATGTTCAATATTTCCTGGCGGTCGCCCCATTCCGAATCCAGCTACGCTCATGTCTGAAGCAGATAGGACATTTGGCATCTTAGTAGATTTCATACTGTCAGCTATTCGTTTGCCGGGTACACTGACGATATCTGTTATTATAGTTGGAATGTTTCTGAATGCGTTACTTTTCTTTCTATTCATCATTAAATTGTTGTTTTACCTGTTACTGTTTTTGCTATCCCACTTTTTTAGTTGAAAGTCGTTTAGTTCTTTTGCACCTCACTCAATATGCTGATTTGTTCTTGCTTGCAAGTAAGTTAATATGGGTGCTGTGGCGCTCATAGATATTAGTTTCTTATTGTTACGTTCATAACTTGAAACATTCATTCTTTCATGTATGTTGGTGATAAAGAAACTATACAGAATATAATATGTGTCCTGAATGATAGGGTGATATTAGTAGTCTTCTCTTGCATAAGCTTTATGTGTGACTCATTTTGTGAGATACAACAATAAGCAGATGATCTTCCACTTGTAACTAACTAGTTTGATGGTCATGATTGGCTGTCCTACTTTCACTTTCAAATTGGCTTTGTAAATATATAACATCAGGGGAATGAAACTGATGGTTTCCCATTTGTATGTGTCTACTAAACTTTTTGGCTGAGAGAGATAAAGCATGGAGGCAGGTTATACAACCCCTATGATATGGTTGCAGCGAACTGAAACATATGTCTGGGGGGAATTGTCTCAGTTGAAGCTGCATCAGTTACAAATATGGACACTTACCTGGGTATATTTGGAGCACATCAAACAACGGATAGAATGGTCAACTCTAGTAGTTAGAAATCTTGTTTCCAAGTAGTCAGCTCTTGAGGAAAAATTTATTTGGTTATACATATACTTATGACTGTTATGTTGGGATATTAAAGTTGTATACATTACAGTATAACTATTTTTATGCAGAGTATCATTTGCCAGTCCAGGTGTTTGTTATGCTGGATTCTAGCCTAACATTTACTTGCATAGTGATTTTGCGTTCTGTTTTGATAAATGTTTTCTTCTCCCTTTATAGCATATGGTTGATGATGTGTTGAGTACATTTTGCTGCTTGGTCTTTCAAGGTTGTCATATGTTTGAGATCATTTTCAGGTTAACTTGGGAAATCTCTGCATAGCAAACTAATTTGTTTGCTATTAGATTTTTTTGTTTGAGATCATTTGAGCTCCAAAACTAGGGCCAACTCGGCTATTAGATTTTTTGACTCCTCTCTTCTTTACTCACTCTCTCGCTCACAACATCGTTGTTTGTCTGCGATTTTTAGGAAACAAACACATCTTCGGAGTTTCGTTCTAGGTTTTGAGAGACAGAGTGGTTTGAAAGGTAAAATGTGTTTATCATCGCTTCATCGTTTCTTTGAGAAACTCAGTCACTCAAAATTACAGCAAACAAAAAAAAGACATCGACTTTTTGTGTTTTCCTCCAAATTTCATTTTTTTTTCTGTTCTCATCCGATTATGAATTGTTTTTCTATAGGCATTTTGTACTTCTTGCCTGAAACAAACATAAAGTTTGTAACTTTCTTCCCAGAACTGTTACAGAACGTTAGTCTTATTAAGGCTTCATGACCTCTCGATCCAGCCTCTTTGTTGAAGCTTTTTGGTCTACTTAGTCTTCTTCTTTTCAATAAACTGCTACTAGTATGTGGTTTGAACTGTCAAGGTTCCTTCATCTGTTAGTTTGAGAGAGCACCTTCGGTTTAAATCTGTGAAATCTCTGCATAGCAAACTAAATTGTTGAACTGTTACTAGCTACCAGCATTAATTAGTGTTATTTACTTCCTTACGATTTGTTTAGCTTAGTCATTCTAAGCTACTGTTCTTATTTTTTTTTCAGATGGATGAGGATGAGGTGTTTCCAATTCTCTCTCAGCTTCCAAGTCAGGTGGGTGCTCATCTCCAGAAGATGTATGACTGTTTGAAAGAAGCCGCTCTTCAAGGTTTTCTGCCTACATTCGACAGATATGGGCACATCTATCAAGTTTTAGACACAGACGGTAATCTGAGGTGTCTATTCAAAGCTGATCAAGACGAATCCTGTAGAATGGAAGCTTGTGTCTACCTGCTGGATCATCCCGAGGATGGTCACCGATCATTGTCTCAAGACATATATGGCTTCTCCGGAGTGCGGCCAACACTGTACATACGACGGTTGAAGATAGGAACCAAAACAATCAGTGGAGCTTTGATTGAATATGTAAATTCCGAGGTTGCAATTGTTGATTATCCTCCTCCTGTTGTGCCAATGGACGAGATTCAGAAGGTTGCGATAGCAGACTTGAGATTCGGGAATATAGATAGGAGTCCGGATAATCTTCTCCTTGCGGAAAACAACTCGATTGTCCCAATTGACCATGAAGAAATTTTTGGCATTGATTACAATCTTTCCAACCCGTGTTGGCTAGATTGGTTGCGGGATAATGAAGAGCCATTCTCTCAGCGTTGTGCCAACTATGTGGAGCAACTAGACGCTGATAAGGATCTCCAGTTTCTTAGTGCATGTGGTTGGGAGCCTGGGGCCGATTTCATGGAGAAATTCAAGGTCTTCTGCATATTTTTGAGGCTCGCTGTTTCTCAGGGATTGACCGTTTTCCAAGTTGGTACTATTGCTTCTTCTAAATGTGACGAAACCAAATTCAGATTCAATTTGGCATGCATGGTTGGTGGAGTTAACAGAGATGATGACAAGTTTTTCGAAAGTGTAGAGAGCCATTTGAAAGAGCTCCTGAGGGAATATTACGAGAGTGTTTGAGTAACAAGAAGATGCAAGATGAAGGAAAAGGAAGGAGATGGGACCATGGAGGCGTATTTAGGGTTTTGGTTTGAGTTGTATTTTTGCTTAATGAACTTGGATTTTTAGATGGTTATGATGTTTAGTGTTAGTTGGGCTAAGTTATGAAGTCTGAAAACATTGATCTTGTTATGCAATTATGAGAACCTCCACTATTATGTTAATCTTGGCAATGCTATGTTAATCTTGGCAATTATGATCTTGTTATATTTGGTTTCGATTTTGTTTCCACATAATTCAACAAAGTTAGTTCATATGGTTGACTTTTGTTTCGAACTTGCTTCTTGCCTTTGGTATTATTCCTAGATTTTATTGTAGTCTTTGAAACAGAAGCAGTAACGTAAAATCGAATTTAATTTCTTTGACGTGTACAAACCAAATAGCAGCGCTCACTTGACTTGAGACTGAAGCAGAAGCTTGACTCCAAGCTGCGTCATCATTGTGCTTAGTCATGCCGGAGTCCACAAGAATTGGAATCTCTGCAGCAAGCCATGGAGCAAGTCCCAAACAAAGTACATGCGCAACCTAGGACTGCATAAACAAAAGTCATTCATCATTGCCAAGAAAACGAGCAGGTGCTTTCTAGTGATGATAGAAATGGAATGCATAATGAGTTTCACCCAAGCTCAGTAGTGTTTAACAAGGGAATCGTAACACGAAAACATATAGAACTTACGTTGAATTAGAAGTCTCTTTTCATTTAGGCCTAGCAGAAACAGTTTTGTACTCGAGTTTGCTGGCCTAGAAGAAACTAATCTAATAAACATCTTAGGACTATGATACTTTCATAATTCCTCTAAAAATCGAGAAGAGTAGAGCTGATCTAAAACACTGATGCATGCTTATTTTACGGTGACTATATATACAACCAGAAAGCATAAAAGTTTAGCAGTTCTTGGCGCAGAGAGGCTTAAAGATTTGTGTACCTGGCATGAAATGCTAACAGAAGCAAAGTGAGATAAGATGTTGATCTTCTGCACTTGATTTATATACTAAATTGTACTAGATCATTTGGATGGTATAGCTCATGCATGAAAGAAACAACCATAACTGATAAGAACAGAGTTTCAGTGGTCAGTCAAGTCAAGAAAAGTGTAGCCAGTGAACAGTTTTTTAAGAGCGCCAGAGAAAAACATGGAAGTAAGAACTTACCGAGAGCAACGAGTAAAAACCATCAATCCAGTTGCCAACATTATTAGTGGCTGTCAAGTTCCAGCCCTGAGAATGTTGCAGACTAAATTAGTGGCCGTCAAGTTGTCAAAAGAAGGAAGAAGAAACTACAAACAAATAATAAGCCAAGTCAAATTAATTGGTAAGGAGAACCAAATGAATACAAGACTAAAGCAGAAGCCAAAGCCATTTTGGTCATGATTGTCAAAGCCAATGTGTTTTATATCAGCATAATAGCCAAAGCCATTTTTGTCATGATTGTCACAGATGCAGAAGTCTAAAGCAGAAAGGAATACAAAACTTCAACATAACAACTCTTAAGAGGACCTGATCCTGCTCTCGTAACAATAGTGATAGGTCTGTTTGTAGAAAGAAACAGAGCAAGGCCGAGGGAGGAAACCATGAGGAACGTAAGAATCAAGAGGGAAGAAACCACTGAGCATCCTTGATGTTTAAGCCATCGAGACAGGGGTAGCGTTTGACGGTCTTTGTGGTAAGACTGATCTGAACACACAGATGTCGAGGGATGAAGTTAGGCGGTGACAGATACGATCACCGCGGGTGAAATAGATGGAGTTAGGCTCAATACCAAGGGTATGATCAGCAGGCACGGTGATACCCAAATCCAAAAAGAGGGCCTCATCACCAAGAGAATGTACCTCAACAAGCATGGTGTCATAGGTAGTCGCGTAAAGATGTTTAGGATCCCTCTTGTACAGGTGGAACACCCTATCCTTTGAGGTTAACTCGTAAGTATAGACAAGCAAAACGTCACCAGAGCTTGTAACAGCAATGCTTTGGTTAGATGAGATGATCTTATATTTGTTGATTCTTTCCATTTCATCCCTACTAAGAGGTGGCTCCCACATTGGAAACCTATGCTTCTCGGACACATCAATGAAACCAACCGGTCCTCCAGACAAATCCAAGCGTCGAACGAAATCACGGGTGGCAAAGATGTAAAGATTCGTAACCTTTAAGTAGCATATGTTTTACGCCTCGTAACTCCCAGCGAACATCGTCCCGTGTTGAAATCTCGCGGTAATGATCATCCCCTTTCTTGCAAAACGCTATGTACTCGCTCCTTTCGAAATGCCACAAGACAACGTAGTCTCCTCCTTTCTTGTCGTCGACCCACAATAGACCTCTCACATCTTCGGCAGTAGAAGGACGCGTACCGATCAATACATGTCTGATTTTATCTTCTCCTTCTTGCTCAATCTCAAAATAGCTACCCTTGAATGAATGTTTCTAGTCCTGGAAGATCGATCCTCTCCTCCTCGCTAAACACATCTATAATATAAACCAGAAACCACTTGCCGGAGCTTGCCACGAATCGATACCCTGGAAGGTCACTCTTCGTCTCGTAAACCGTATCGTCGTTAGGGTTGTACACACGACAACCATCTTTTTCTGGAGACAGCATCAGCAACGGAGACCCGCCTTTTGGCTGCAGAATCAAACTCGAACGCAGGGCCTTTGCAGAGTCACGATCCGGACAACTCAACTGTCGTTTCAGCGTACATCTCTCCATCAGGACGGATACTACTATCTCGTCTGTTAAAATTTTTATTTAATTTAATGGCCACAGAATAAAAATGAAAGAAGGGCTCTATCTAGTGTTTTGTTTCATATCAGCATAATAGCCAAGGCCATTTTGGTCATGATTGTCACAGATGCCGAAGACTGGAGCAGAAAGGAATATACATTTTACACGTCAGGTTCTCTCATTCTTGAAATGGGAGCACTGTCACGGCTCACTGGTGACCCTAGGTTTGAATCAGCTGCATTACGTGCGCTTCGTCAGCTGTGGAGGATGCGAAGTTCATTAGATCTGCTTGGGACGACTCTGGATGTGGTAACTGGGGAATGGCTGGAGTACTCCTCCAGCATTGGAGCTGGTATGTTGTTCATTTTCAGAGGGAATCTAGTAGCAATTCTTTGTCTTTTTCCCTAAGAGATGGCTGCAAAATCATTTTACTTTTATGTGCGGAATGAATTTGTGCCTTGGCTCTTCAATCTCTAATGTGTAATTTTATTTCTGGTCTTCTAAAGGGGTTGACTCTTTCTATGAATACCTCTTGAAGGCTTATATTCTTTTTGGAAAAGAAGACTACTGGCAAATGTTTAGTTCTGGCATCTCAAAAGTACTTCATACAGGGGCTTTGGTAATAATATACTAGCCTGGAAAAATGTACTTCCACACTCTCTTTTATATGACACTACGACTTCTATAATGCTCAAACTGAAAATTGCTCGATGTAGTAATGAGTTTATTTATCTGGTTTAGGTACCATGAAGCTAATATGTGGAGTGGGAAACCAACTTATTGGCAGCTCACAAGTCTTCAGGCGTTTTGGCCCGGTCTACAGGTATAATGAATGAATGGATTCTTTAAATTTCATACAAAAACAGTTGAAAAGGGGATCTGCTGATTCTCATGCTTAAGTTTTTGCTACTAGGTTCTCGCTGGAGATATTGCAGCTGCAAATTCAACGCACCGCGAGTTTTTCCATGTATGGGAGAAGTTTGGTGTATTGCCTGAGAGGTATGTTTTTAATTGTCTTTCCTTAGTTGGCTTCCTACTTGGATCTTGAGTTCTCTGTCATTTTAAAGTTTTCTGTTTGGACTAAAGGACGCTGAACAAAAATTTGTTCAGGTATCTACTAGATCATCAAATGATACATCCGACAATGAAGTACTATCCACTACGTCCTGAATTAGCAGAATCCACGTTCTACCTATACCAAGCTACAAAAGGTTTTTGTTTGTCTTTTTTTTTTTACTTGTCTCACCCTGAATGTTTATTATGTGAAGAGCCAGATTTGTGGCACCTCTCCGTTGACAATAGATACCTATATTCTTCCTTTGTTCCTTCGTTTTGCAGATCCATGGTACCTAGATGTTGGTGAAATCGAGGGCCACCCTATTCAGGTTGTGAGCTCCTGGCATGAGAAAGTACCAAAAAGTTATTTCTCAGGCAACTGGACGCTTTCAAAGGTCAGTCACTTGATCCAGCTCTGTTCATGTTTGAAGAAATAAGACTTGTATGCATAGTTAGTTTAGTTACACTGCATAGTAATGATATTTTTTAGTTGATAGACAGAAGGGTAGGCATTAAAAGAACCAAATCGAGTCTTAATGCATTATTTAGTCCTTCCTCTGCTTCTGGCTAAACTAGGAACTTGCAAATATGCAGAGAGGGGCATGGGAAAGTGGAGCTAGCGCATTGTCACTGCAAGTATGTCCATCGAAAGCTCTCAACTCTAGACGTCCTGAGCAACACAGAGAGAGTGCTTGCCATGTCCATGTCCCTGACGAGCAACACGGATACTACTATCTCGTCTGTTAAAAGTTTTATTTAATTAAAAACCGTACGTAGAACTGAATTAATATTGGGATAATTATATATCTCTTTGTTTTATCTTTATCGTTAATTAGCTGCATCCCCTAGATAAATTATGCATCATGTATGACATCGTCTCTAGTCTCCCACTAAGCAAAGGATCGAGCATACATAGACGCCACATAATCTATTCAAATCCTCTACTAGACTAGTAGCTAGCACGTACCCATTTGAATGATCAAAATATTATTGGGGTATAGTGGAGTTAGAAGACACTTTGTTGAATGCACTACGAGTCCTTCCTATACTTGATATTGAGAACATACTACATAAACAAGCCTGAACTCATATGTTCCCCATGCTTTCTCCAGAATGTGTTTTATTTTCGCTTGTCTCTTGCCCGATCGATGTGGGCCGGGGATGGATCTTACAACTTCAAGATGAGGCAGTTATCTTTGGATCTTAAGAAAAGTAGACAGTATTGCGACGACATTTCGTTCATGACTGCATACTTTTTTTTATTGGCAATGCGATGCTTAGTTGAAGTTCATATCGCTGAATTTTGTTGCTTGGCTATTTTATATTAGGTTAATGATGTAAATTTCTGCAATAGAGAGGAAAAAAGAAAGAAAAGCAGCTGATTATAATTATTCACAACCGTCTTAAACTGTGCTAAGATCGTGTTACTAGAAGTAGAAGAAGAGTAGAAAACCAAACGGTTTGTCATTTGAAAACTGTTTAAAGGAGCTTTTTGGTTAGGTGAACAAAAAACGGCACTCATTGCAACTACCAAGAGATAAAACGACAAGGTGCTTGTGTGTATGGCGGAATTTAATTGAAGCCATCCGGGTGTTTTTTTTTTCTTTGTTCTCCAGCATTTTTGTATTTGTGTAAAATTTGCCTAATTGCTCTTGTGTGCTGCCGCGTCTGTGTCGCCGAGATTCTTCTTCTTCAACCTTTGAAAAACCCTAAAAGATAAGCGGAGGCACCGTATTATCTACCTTTACAATTCCGTCGGACGAATCTAGAATTTAGCAATGGCGGCTCCGGCTGCCGCGACAGCGAGGGCACAGGCGCTATCTCTCCTCGCCGCTGCCAATAACCACGGCGATTTGGCTGTGAAGCTCTCGTCTCTCAGGCAGGTTAAGGAGATTTTGCTGTCATTGGAGCCGTCTTCGTCTGCTGAGATTTTCCCCTATCTCGCAGAACTCCACTTGTCTCGTGAAATTCTAGTTCGCAAATCCCTTACCGAGTGAGTTCCTTTGCAATTTCTACGATTCGTATCTGGTTTAATACTTCCTTCTGCTGATATTTTCCCTTGCTCTGCACACGAACTTGTAGAAGAATTTTTATGTACTTTGTTGCGTGTTTAGGGTTCTTCTGGATTTTTCCCAATCTGGAGAAGTGTTTGATATTTCCAATCGTAGCTGTTGTGTTGTAGAAATTTTGCTTACGATTTCTCTAGTCGGCATGATTGTTTGTTTTTTGGTGCGATAGATTTGAAACTTCCTCAGCAATATTGTGGTTATTAGTCGTCCATTTCTGTTTTAGTACTTAGGCATAGTTGAATTATCGCAAGTTTTGTGTAAAATAAACTAGGTTCTTAGTCTACTTTACTTCGGGGGTGTAGCTATTCATGATGATTAATTTGTCTGTCAAGGTAAGAGACTGGTTGATCGATTCTTCTGGCTGGCAGGATCATTGAAGAGGTTGGTTTGAGGATGCTGGATCATTCTTATGTTCTAGTGAATGTCTTACTAGTCTTATCAAGGGACGAGGATCCAGTTGTTGCAAAGAAATCCATTTCTGCTGGCACCACTTTCTTCTGCAGCATCTTGGAGGAGATGGCAATGCAGGTCCGTACTGTTTCTCAAGTTGGTTATGTTCTTTTATACACATATGTTGTTTTGAGATTCCTTCTTGGGCTCTTTGCAAAATCATACGATTGTAGTCAATAACTACCAGCTAAGGTGTCTTACATACTCATAGTTGGTTATGGAATTGAACTGTTATCCCATGGAATCAGTCCTCTTGTTTTCCATTTTCAAAACTTCGGTTGGTTTTTATGTTGGTGCTACCTATTTGAAATTTAAAGACAGTGTCATAAGGCTTTAGGGTCATATGAAATAGTGAAAAGAATAAATCTGGGCAAGTTTGCTAATTTCCTGTTTAGGTTTTGTTGGGTTTCTGATGTCTTTCCCTTAATTTTCTACTATATTTGAAGTTTATTAGTTTAGTTTTATATATTATTTAAGCTTTGAGATCTTTGTGGGTGTTCCTGTATAGTCACCACTACAATGAACGTAACTCTTTGGCATTGATATTCCCTATTACTCTCGCTGATATATTCTATTCTTAATGATCTATGCAGTTCCATCATCATGGTAACGTTGATCGTTGGTGTGGGGAACTATGGACATGGATGGTTAAGTTCAAAGATGCTGTCTTTTCCGCTGCATTGGAGGTATGCTGGCTGTTTATAGCTTCTTCTTTTTGTATGTATGTTCCTCTCGTGAGGTTTGATCTTTGGTTGAGTATTCATTCTGCTTCTTTGTCAATTTAAGGTTTTCTAACTTAAAAGTCTGTTGTTCTTTCATAATAGCCTGGCTGTGTAGGGGTGAAAATTCTTTCTCTAAAGTTTATGGAGACATTCATTTTGCTCTTTACTCCTGATGCATCTGATCCTGAGAAAGTTTCCAGCGAAGGTATTATGTTCTGATCATGCAGGTTTTTCTTAAATTTCGATCATATAATATGAATCTGGAACCGCACAATTGCATTTCGTTGCTCGCATGTCAACTTTTCCTCTTCTACTACAGGAAGTAGACAGATGTTCAATATTTCCTGGCTTGCTGGCGGTCACCCCATTCTGAATCCAGCAACGCTAATGTCTGAAGCAAATAGGACATTTGGCATCTTAGTAGATTTCATACAGTCAGCTAATCGTATACCGGGTGCACTGACTGATATCTGTTATTAGTTGGTATGTTTCTGAATACGTCCCATCATTCTTGTGTAGTTACTTTTCTTTACATTCATCATGATGTTAGTTGTGCTTTTACCTGTTTCTATTTTTGCGATCCCTCTTTTTTAGCTGAAACTCTGTTAGTTCTTACCTGTTGATTTTTTCTTGCCAGTAAGTTGATATGGGTGCTTTGGTACTCATAAATATTAGCTTCTTATCGTTGTTCATAGTGTGAAGCACTCATTCTCACATATATGTTGGTGATAAACAAACTTTAGAGAATGTGTCCTCCTACACTGATATGTATCCTGAATGATAGGGTGGTATTAATAGTCATTTTTTGCATAAGCTTTATTTGTGCCTCATGTTTGTAAGATACACCAATAAGCAGATTATCTTCCACTTGTAAGTAGTCTGATGGTCATGATTGGCTGTCCTACTTGCACTTTCAGCGTCTTGAATCAAATTTTTCTTTGTAAATATATAACATCAGTGGAATGAAATTGCTGGTTTTTATTATGTATGTCTACTAAAATTTTGGCTGAGAGAGATAAAGCATGGAGACAGGTTATAGCACCGGTTCAACCCCTATGATATGGTTGCAGCTAACTGAATCATAGTCTGGGGAGAATTGTCTCAGTTGAAGCTGCATCAGTTACAGATATTGACCTAGCAGATGTTAAAAGTACTAATTACCTAGCAGATGTTTGTCTTTGTTTGAACTAATATTGTCATTTAATGTCTGAGGGTACTATTTTCTAGAAAGATCAATGTCAAATATTGAGAGGAGAGACATTGTTTAGAGTGATGGTTTTTGATTTTTCGGTTTTCCCTAATGCTTTGTTAATGGTGCTGTCTTAAAGTAAAAAGTATGTGAAAATATATCATATTGTTGCTCAGGTAATGGTAACAAATCATCTTTTTGTATTATGCCGGTAGTTAGTCTGTAATTGCAGGAAATTTTTGAGATATGCTAGCTTCCAGACATGTTAAAATTCAGATTGAGGATAGTTTCATGCTGTTAAGGAGTTTATTCGCTGTGTTGTATGCTGCAGAAATCATGAGCAAAGTTTCTCACAGGAATGGTTGCTCAGTAAAGTTATATGAAACTCTAGTATCTTTTATGTTAGATAATTGTATATATATTAAAAGCAGCGCCTCGCACCTAGGGTTGTTTCATTGACGTCAGTATAATTATTTTTGTTTTCTGAGATGTGCAGTGATTCATTAGGACATGCACGTAAGAGGCATACTTGAATAATTTGCAATTTTGAAAATTTCCTGTGTAAGCACTGATATCATATCTGACAGTAGCTTATCTTTCGCAGTCTCGCGGTGGTAGCAAGGAAGAGGCCTGTCCACTACAACACTGTCCTCTCTGTTCTGCTGGATTTTCACCCAAATATTGAGACGGTTAAGGGGTGCCATTCTGCAAGCATTCAGTATTCCATTAGAACTGCCTTTCTGGGATTTCTTAGATGTACTTTCTCACCAATAATAGAGGTATAGAGTTCAAACTTTATTTCTTTGTTTTCTCTGAAGTATATCTAAACTTTAGTCATCTATTACTCCTCAACTCTACCCTGGTTTTGCTGAATAACTAACTCATCATTATTAAACATCAGTTCTTTGTATCTTTATGCTAATGAAAATGTAGTTACTTTTTGCCACCTTTCTGGTCAAATTGTCAACCTTTTGTTATCTGGTTCGTCTACTCCAGGGGGATTTGCAAGTGTTAGAGATGTGACGACCATGCGATTGGAAGATCATCAGCACAGTTTCTTTCTTGCTGAAACGTGATATGAACGTTCACTTTCTTACACGTCATTCTTTTCTTACCTATACAATGTCAGAACATCACATTGGTTGTTATCTCCCATTCGCAGGTGCAAGTACTTATATCTCCTCTTTGATGATTCATTTGTGGCCAAAAGGAATTATATATTTACAACCGAGGGCCACCCTATTCAGGTTGTGAGCTCCTGGCATGAGAAACTACCAAAAAGTTATTCAGGCAACTGGACGCTTTCAAAGGTCTGTCACTTGTTAGTTAGTTTAGTTACACTGCATAGTAATGTTATTTTTTAGTTGATAGACAGAAGGGCAGCCATTAAAAGAACCAAAATCGAGTCTAAATGCATTATTATTCCTTCCTCTGCTTCTGCTAAACTAGGAACTTGCGAATTTGCAGAGAGGGGCATGGGAAAGTGGAGCTAGCGCATTGTCACTGCAAGTATGTCCATCGATAGCTCTCAACTCTAGACGTCCTGAGCAACACAGAGAGAGTGCTTGCCATGTCCCTGACGAGAAAATCAATCATAGGTGTTGGAGCAACAAAGAGTGATGCCACTACTTGTAGACAAAGATCCTGCAGCGGAGTTGGATACTGCGGCTTATGGAATCCCTTATAACTTTTGACACAAAACAGGGCGTTTTAGAGGTTTAGGAAAGGAAAGAGAAGAGTTGGGGTTTATGAAGGGAAACTGTCAATTAATGTGAACGAAAAGCTTTGGTTGACAGTAAAATGAATAGTTTGTTACATGAGGCTGTTGTATCTTTTCTTTGAGTCATCAGTCTTGACATGGATATATATATACTACCGGAGGAATAACCTCAATGAAAGGAATATTAATGTTTTTCTTCAAGTATAGCTTTATGAATTGGTAACTTTTAGGACCTTTACAAGTTAACAACATAAAAGCTTGCAATCACTTTAATTCACCACAGATCGTGCAAAACGAAAACAATCTCTTGATGCAGATGTTGACTTGAAGTGATGGTTGTGAAATTTGGAACATAAAGTCAAAGAGATTTAAACACCACCGCAATATGTCATAGATTATACATCAAAAGCAAAAGATGATAACAAAGTAGAGTCTGGAAATGTGTGTCAACAACACCAGAGTTTGCAGCAGAAAGAAAGAGAGCAAGGCCGAGGGAGTAAACCATGAGGAACGTAAGAATCAAGAGGGAAGAAACCACTGAGCATCCTTGATGTTTGAGGCATCGAGACAGGGGTAGCGTTTGACGGTCTTTGTGGTAAGACTGAACACACAGATGTCGAGGGATGAAGTTCGGCGGTGACGGATACGATCATCGCGTGTGAAATAGATGGAGTTAGGCTCAATACCAAGGGTATGATCAGCAGGCACGGTGATACCAAAATCCAAAAAGAGGGCCTCATCACCAAGAGAATGTACCTCGACAAGCATGGTGTCATAGGTAGTCGCGTAAAGATGTTTAGGATCCCTCTTGTACAGGTGGAACACCCTATCCTTTGAGGTTAACAGGTAAGTATAGACAAGCAAAACCTGACCAGAGCTTGTAACAACAGCAATGCTTTGGTTAGATGAGATGATCTTATATTTGTTGATTCTTTCCGTTTCATCCCTACTAAGAGGTGGCTCCCACATTGGAAACGTATGCTTCTCGGACACATCAATGAAACCATCGTGCCGTCGAGACAAATCCAAGCGTCGAATGAAATCACGGGTGGCAAAGACGTAAAGATCGTAACCTTTAAGGAGCATATCTTTTACGCCTCGTAAATCCCTGTGAACACCGTCCCGTGTTGAAATCTCGCGGTAATGATAATCCCCTTTCTTGCAAAACGCTATGTAATTGCTCATTTCGAATCGCCACAAGACAACGAAGTCTCCTCCTTTCTTGTCCTCGACCCACAAACGACCTCTCACATCTTCGGCAGTATAAGGATCCGTTCGAGATAAAGTACGGAATGCTACATGTCTGATTTTATCTTCTCCTACTCGCTCAATCTTAAAATGGCTACCCTCGAATGTTTCTAGTCCTGGAAGATCGATCCTCTCCTCCTCGCCAAACACATCTATAATATAGAGTTTCAATCGAGAATCTATCACCAGAAACCACTTACCGGAGCTTGCCACGAATCGATACCCTGAAAGGTCACTCTTCGTCTCGTAAACCGTATCATCGGCTGGGTTGTACACACGACAACCATCCTTTTCTAGAGACAGCATCAGCAACGGAGATCCGCCTTTTGGCTGCAGAATCAAACTCGAACGGAGGGCCTTTGCAGACTCACGATCCGGACAACTCAACCGTCGTTTCGGCGTAGGTCTGTCCATCTTCAGAACGGATGGGTAACTCCTTCGTCTCTTTAATTTTTTTCTTTTTCTTATTAATAACCTCGACTTCTGAAATAAAAAGATTGAGAAGGAAAGGGTTAAACTGAACGCTCTGCCATTTTTTAGCTCTCAAAACAACAAAACTTTTAAATTGCCACGTCATAAATACAGAAAAGGGTTATATTGCGGGTGACTTTTGAGATCATAGTATTGACCTGCATTTATTTGATGTGGAGGGTTTTCTTGCAAAAAATAATTACTTGGAGGGTTTTTTTGTACAAAACCCAAAATAAAAAGATTGAGAAGGAAAGGGTTAAGTTGCGCGGATATATACAGCTTACGAAGCCCAATAACGGCAAGAAGAATAAAAACTTTAACGGGTCTATGGCCCAAATAGTTTTTCATAATGGATCATTTAAAAATGTTTTTTTTGTTGGGTGAACGCAAAAACGGCACTAATTGCAACTCTCAAGAGATAAAACGACAATATGTTTTTTTCGTCTGGAGGAAGTAATTGAAGCCGCCATCCAAGTGTTTGTCCTCCTCCTCCAGTCCAGAGTTTTGTATAATTGACAATATCTGTTGGGTATGTTTCATGAAGTGGGCTTTTTAGGAATGGGCTTCAGTACCCATTAAACTCTTTCTTCTCCAACAATACAAGTCAAAAACTGTCGATGACTCCGAGATCGGTAACGGACAGAGAGATGACTGAAATCTCGGAGGGGAAGTTTGATTTTGTGGTATAAAGACATGAGCCCAGCCTTCTATTTCAGTGTGGAAAAGAACTCCTTATCTTTTCTATTTCTTCATCTCCTTCTTCTTCTTCTTCTTTCTGATTTTGAGTTTGAGAGTTTCATCTCTTTTGAATTGAGTGCCACAGTTCAATTGAGAGCAGAGTAAACCCTGGAGTGAGCCGTCTGGGTTATCTTGCACCGGGATTAGGCGGTTTTTCGCTCAAGTGCATCTGCAACTTAAGCTTCTTTGTTCTGAGTCTGGTTCTGTTTCCAACAATATCGTCGGACGAATTGTTACCTCTCTCCCATAGACAATTTCGTCGGACGGACGAATCTAAAATTAAGTAATTGGGATGGCGGGGCTCCGGCTGACGCGACAGCGAGGGCAAGGCAGTCTCTCTTGTCGCCGCTGCCAATAACTACGGCAATTTGGCAGGTGAAGGAGATATTGCTGTCATTGGAGCCGTCTTGGTCTGCTGAGATTTTCCCCTATATCGCAGAACTCCACTTGTCCCGCGAAATTCTAGTTCACAAATCCCTTTTGGAGTGAGTTCCTTTGCACGTTTAAGGTTCTTCTGTATTTTTTTTTTCTAGTTCCAATCTTCGCTGATGTGTTGTAGAAAACTTTGCTAACAATTGCTCTAGGCGTGATTTTTGTTTTGCTTTGTTTTCTTTGATTTGAAACTTTCACAGCAATATTAGTCATCCATTTCTGTTTTAGTGCTACGGCATATAGTTGAATCATCATAAGTTTATGTGGTAAATATAATAGGCTCTGACACAGTCGGAATGAACTAGGTTAACAAGCGTTAACTCTAGATTGAAAATCAAGATCACAAGCGTTGATCTTGATAGAAAGCTCTGGAATCCACCAGAAAAATAAAGAGATAAACTCTAAAACTTTGATTGATAAGAATGATAATAATATCCTGTCTAAAACATATCACCTAGGGTTCTTTATATAGAGAAAGCTAAAACATAGAATAGGCAATTCCCAGAAAATAAGTAAAGTTACTAGAATCCTAATAGAAAGAGAAAAGAGGAAAATATCTAGAAATAACTTGTAAGCTAGACTGGATTAGGTTTCGGAACCTTCTCCTCCACCTCCAAAGAACTCGACCCTGAGTTCTCATTTGGATAAAGAACACCATCCGCATGATACTCATAGATGTCAGCCACATTAAACGTATGAGAGATGTTCATGTTGTCTGGAAGATCCACCACATAAGCATTGTCATTGAGCTTCTGCAGAATCTTGAATGGACCATACTTGCGAGGCTGAAGCTTGCGATAAGTACCAACGGGAAACCTTTCTTTCCTGAGAAACACCATCACTTCATCTCCTTCTTTGAAAACCTTGAGCCGTCGGTGTTTATCTGCTGCTCTTTTATTCTTTTGTCCAACTGCTTCCAATCTAGCTCGGACTGCTTCTTTAGTTTCCAAAATGTCTTTAGCCAAAGCCTCAGCTGATGCACTAATTCCGGGAGCTTTTGGCAATTGAACTAAATCGACCACATGCTTCGGGACAGAGGTATACACCAAAGAGAATGGTGATTTCCCTGTTGTAGAATGTACGGCACTATTGTAAGCGAATTCAACCTGTGGTAGAGCTAAATCCCACTGCTTCGGTTTATCACCACATACACTTCTGATCATGTTACCCAGCGTCCTGTTTGTCACCTCGGTTTGTCCATCACTCTGGGGATGAGCTGTAGAGCTTCGTTTTAAACTTGTTCCAAACATTCTCCATAATGTAATCCAGAAGTGACTTAGAAACTTGGTATCTCTGTCTGAAACTATGGATTTAGGAACCCCATGGAGACGTACAACTTCACGGAAAAACAATTTGGCTATGTTGCTTGCGTCTGCAGTCTTCCTACAAGCAATGAAGTGTGTCATTTTAGAGAACCTGTCAACAACAACAAACACAGAATCCACACCTCGTTGTGTTCTTGGTAATCCCAACACAAAATCCATGGATAGATCCTGCCAAATGTCTTCAGGAACAGATAACGGCATGTAAAGACCTGTATTCTGAGCTTGACCCTTTGAAACCTGACATATATAACACCTTCGAACAATAGCTCCAGCGTCTCTCCGAAGATGCGGCCAATAGTACCTTTCCTCCAAGCTTGCAATAGTCTTATCCCATCCCAAATGACCACTAAGGCCTCCTCCATGCAATTCTCGAATCAACTTCTCCCGTAAGGAAGAACATGGAATGCATAGCCTATCTCCTTTAAAGAGGTAACCTTCTCGAATATGAAAATCCGCCGAAGGATGCTGCTGACTGCACTTGATCCATAGTTCCTGGAACTCAACATCTTGTCCATACAACTCCCTCAAAAACTCGAAACCGACAACCTCCTGTGCTAAAGTAGTGAGCAGAGAAGCCCTTCTACTTAAGGCATCCGCAACCTTATTAAGCGTTCCCGATTTGTGCTGGATGATAAATGGGAACTTCTGTAAGTAACTTACCCAACGAGCATGCATCTTATTGACCATCTTCTGGCTGTGAAGGAACTTGAGAGCTTGATGGTCCGTGAAAAGAATAAACTCACGTTGAACTAGATAGTGCTCCCATTGTCTTAGGGCTCGAAACACAGCATAGAACTCCTGATCATAAGTACTCCATTTCTGACGTGCTTCACTTAGTTTTTCACTAAAAAAAACTACAGGTCGCTTCTCTTGTGACAGTACAGCCCCTATTCCCACGCCACTTGCATCACACTCTACCTGAAACACTTTATCAAAATCCGGCAATGCTAATACTGGAGCAGTACAAAGCTTCTCCTTAATTAATGCAAAACTCTTGTCTTGATCTGGACCCCATTGAAACTTCCCTTTCTTCAAACATTCAGTAATAGGTGCAGTAATGGTACTGAAGTCTCTCACAAATCTTCTATAGAAAGTAGCTAAACCATGAAAACTTCGTATCTCAGTTACTGATTTAGGGACAGGCCAATCCTTTATGGCACTCACCTTGGCGTCATCAACTTGAATTCCTTCTTCACCAATGACAAAACCCAGAAATAACAGCTTATTGGCACTGAATGTACACTTCTTTAAGTTGATGTACAGCTGGTTTTCTTGTAGAACTTGCAAAACCTGTTTTAAATGCTCCAAATGATCATCCTTGGTTTTGCTGTAGATCAGAATATCATCGAAGTAAACCACCACAAATGACCCAATGAAAGGACGGAGAATTTGGTTCATTAGTCTCATGAAAGTACTAGGAGCATTTGACAACCCGAAAGGCATCACCAACCACTCGTATAATCCATCTTTGCTCTTAAAAGCAGTCTTCCATTCATCTCCAGGCCTGATTCGAATTTGATGGTACCCACTTCGAAGATCGATTTTTGAAAACACCTTTGATCCGTTCAGCTCATCAAGCATGTCTTCCAACCGAGGGATAGGAAATCGATATTTGATTGTTATCTTGTTGATGGCCCTAGAATCAACACACATTCGCCACTGGTTACCCTTCTTTGGAACGAGAAGAACCGGTACAGCACAAGGGCTCATGCTCTCACGGATTAACCCTTTCCTTAACAAATCTTCAATCTGTTCCCTTACAATTTCGTTTTCCTTAGGACTCAGTCGATAGTGGGGAAGATTTGGTAGACTCGAACCCGGAATCAAGTCAATGTGATGCTGAATATCACGCATAGGAGGTAGATCATTAGGTAGCTCATCTGCAGTCAACTCTTTGAAGTCTTCTAGAATCTCTAACACTTCCTGTGGAGTTGTAGTTTCTTCTGTTATAGCACTCATCAACCCTTTGACCACCACTGGATAGAAACAATTTGTCTCTTTAACAGCTTCATCAAGCTCTTTGTCGCTCTCCGTTAAGATCAAGAAACTTGACTTCTTTTCCTTCGCTTTGTTACCAAAATCCTGAACAGGAGCCATAGCAATTTTATGAGTTCCCCACGTAAACATGATCACGTTGTCTCATCCTCGATATGTGATGTCGTTATCATACTGCCAGGGACGCCCAAGGAGAATATGACAAACATCCATGTCAAGAACATCACAAATTATCTCTTCTTTGTAGTGTTTTCCTATAGATAAGGGAATCCTGCAAGTCTCGCTAACCCTCACTTGTGAGCCTTTCTTGACCCAACCAAGACCATACGGCTTTGCATGACGAGTTGTGGGTAGCTTCAAATATTCCACCAGCTTTTGAGAAACTAAATTCTCAGAACTACCGTTATCAACAATCACGTTGCACAATTTGTTTTGAATAGAACAATGCGTTCTAAACAGATTCTTGCGTTGTCCCTCTTCTTTGGATGATAGCAAGAGTCGCTGGAGTACAATACTTATCCTCTCTTCAGATTCTTCTTCAGCAAACTCGACCCCCTCATACTCCTCATTCCCTGCGAAGTCGTCATCCTCCTCTTCTATTAAAGCTGTAGTCCTCCTACTCGGACAAACATTGGATTTGTGACCTTGTCCTTGACAACGGAAACACTTGTCGATGGATGGTCTCGCATAAGTGTTACTCTGCTTTTGGATTGGTGTTTTATTTTGATGAGCATTATTAGGACCATTGTTAGAACTTCCAGCTCCTTTGTTGCTAGTGTTTGGATCCCTGTTAGCTCCTTTGTTGCCCGTGTTTGAATCCTTGTCTCTCTCTCCAGTTGGTTCGAAACTGTTCTGAACCAAGGGCTTCCTGAAGGTTGAGAATCCCCGAGATGATTTCTCCATCAATTCTGCTTTCAAAGCAAGACTTGAGGCTTCTTGCACCGTCCATACAGTCTGTAACCCTATTTTTCCTTGAATAGACCCCTTTAAACCACTGATATATCTAGCCACCTTCTGATTTTCTGATTCATTCAAGTCATTACGTTCAGAGAAACGTAAGAATTCAGCCGTATAATCTGTCACTGATCTGTTTCCTTGAACACAATCAATGTACATCTTGTAGAGAATCTGTTCGTAATCTTCCGGTAAGAAACGCTCCATCATCAGTTGTTTCATTCGACGCCACATTCTAACTGGACCCTTCCTCTGTTTTTGTCTTTGGAGAACTAGTTTATCCCACCATACAGCAGCAGTCTTCTTCAATCTGATTGCCACCATCTTGACTTGCTTAATCTCCGGGACACCCATAACATCAAAGAACCGATCAACATCAATTTGCCAGTCCAGAAATTCCTCTACTCCCATAGTCCCATAGAACAATGGAATATCTGCTTTCACTCGGTAATCATGATTGTTTCGATTCCCTTGTTCTTCATCTTCTTCTTCCAAGTCCTCCTCCGAGCTGGAATTGTCATCAACAACAACACGATTTTGCCTGCCTTGTTGTCTATTGTTTACACCTTGCTGGCGGTTGTTTCCACCTCGCTGGACTCGGGCTGGTTCCTCAATGACCGGATTGTTTCCAACCTGTTGGTTTGGATTTGGTTCCCTTCGTTTTCCTCCTCCTTGCATTGCGTTAGCAATCTGTTGGGGTAAAGCCGCAACTTGATTAGTCAACGCTGTCAGCAAAGCTCCCAAAGCCTCAATATCTGCTTTGGTTGATGGTTGATCACCCATGGCCGATCAAGCTTCAAAAAGAGTAGGAGAAGACCTGCTCTGATACCACTTGACGCAGTCGGAATGAACTAGGTTAACAAGCGTTAACTCTAGATTGAAAATCAAGATCACAAGCGTTGATCTTGATAGAAAGCTCTGGAATCCACCAGAAAAATAAAGAGATAAACTCTAAAACTTTGATTGATAAGAATGATAATAATATCCTGTCTAAAACATATCACCTAGGGTTCTTTATATAGAGAAAGCTAAAACATAGAATAGGCAATTCCCAGAAAATAAGTAAAGTTACTAGAATCCTAATAGAAAGAGAAAACAGGAAAATATCTAGAAATAACTTCTAAGCTACACTGGATTAGGTTTCGGAACCTTCTCCTGCATCAGGCTCTTACTCTACTATATTTTTGGGGGTGTGATAAATTTGTCAGACAAGGTAACAAACTGGTTTGATCGATTCTTCTGGCTGGCAGGATCATTGAAGATGTTGGTTTGAGGATGCTGGATCGTTCTTATGTCATCAAAGGACGAGGATCCAATTGTTGCAAAGAAATCCATTTCTGCTGGCACCACTTTCTTTTGCAGCATCTTGGAGGAGATGGCAATGCAGGTACCACACGGTTTCTCAAGTTGGTTATGTTCTTATACACATATGTTGTTTTTTTAAATTCCTTCTTGAGCTCTTTGCAAAATCATACGTTTGTAGTCAATAATTACCAGCAAAAGTATTTTACATACTCATAGTTGGTTATGAGATTGAACTGTTAGTTAACCCATGGTATCAGTCCTCTTGTTTTCATTTTCAAAACTTCAGTTGCTTTTTTATGTTAGGTTCCACTTATTTGAAACTTAGAAGCCAGTGTCATAAGGCTTCAGGGTAATATGAAATAGTGAATGTAATCGAAGAAGTGCATGTTTGGTAACTTCCTGTTTAAGTTTTTGTTGGATTTCTTATCTCTTTCCCTTAATAATTATACTATCTTTTTGTTTATTAGTTCACTTTTATATATTAATAAAACTTTTGAGATCTTTGTGGTGTCTTCCTGTCTAGTCACCCCAACAATGGACACGATCATAAGCTTTACTCTTGATGATATATACTATTCTTGATGAACCATGCAGTTCCGTCATCACGGTTACTTTTGATCGTTGGTGTGGGGACCTATGGACATGGATGGTTTACGTTCAAAGATGATGTCTTGCCGCTGCATTGGATGTATGCTGGCTGTTTATAGCCTCTTCTTTTTTTTCTTTTTTTTCTTTTTTTCTGTCTCTCCCCCTCGCAAGGTATGGTCTTTGGTTGATTACTTATTCTGCTTCTCTGTCAATTTAAGTTTTCCTCACTTAACTCTGTTGTTTCTTTCATAATAGCCTGGTTGTTTACGGGTAAAAGTTCTTGCTCTAAATTTTGTGGAGACGTTTATTTTGATGCATGGTTTTCTTAAAAGTTTCGACTGTATAGTATAAATCTGGAACCGCACAATACATGACCTGTTGCTCGCATGTCAACTTTTCCTATTCTACTACAGGAAGTAGTAGACAGATGTTCAATATTTCCTGGCGGTCGCCCCATTCCGAATCCAGCAACGCTCATGTCTGAAGTAGATTTCATACAGTCAGCTATTCGTTTGCCGGGTGCACTGACGATATCTGTTATTATAGTTGGTATGTTTCTGAATGCGTCCCATTATTCTCGTGTGGTTACTTTTCTTTTTATTCATCATTAAATTGTTGTTTTACCTGTTACTGTTTTTGCTATCCCACTTTTTTAGTTGAAAGTCGTTTACTTCTTTTGCACCTCACTCAATATGCTGATTTGTTCTTGCTTGCAAGTAAGTTAATATGGGTGCTGTGGCGCTCATAGATATTAGTTTCTTATTGTTACGTTCATAACTTGAAACATTCATTCTTTCATGTATGTTGGTGATAAAGAAACTATACAGAATCTAATATGTGTCCTGAATGATAGGGTGATATTAGTAGTCTTCTCTTGCATAAGCTTTATGTGTGACTCATTTTGTGAGATACAACAATAAGCAGATGATCTTCCACTTGTAACTAACTAGTTTGATGGTCATGATTGGCTGTCCTACTTTCACTTTCAAATTGGCTTTGTAAATATATAACATCAGGGGAATGAAACTGATGGTTTCCCAGTTGTATGTGTCTACTAAACTTTTTGGCTGAGAGAGATAAAGCATGGAAGCAGGTTATACTACCGGTTCAACCCCTATGATATGGTTGCAGCGAACTGAATCATATGTCTGGGGGGAATTGTCTCAGTTGAAGCTGCATCAGTTACAAATATGGACACTTACCTGGGTATATTTGGAGCACATCAAACAACGGATAGAATGGTCAACTCTAGTAGTTAGAAATCTTGTTTCCAAGTAGTCAGCTCTTGAGGAAAAATTTATTTGGTTATACATATACTTATGACTGTTATGTTGGGATATTAAAGTTGTATACATTACAGTATAACTATTTTTATGCAGAGTATCATTTGCCAGTCCAGGTGTTTGTTATGCTGGATTCTAGCCTAACATTTACTTGCATAGTGATTTTGCGTTCTGTTTTGATAAATGTTGTCTTCTCCCTTTATAGCATATGGTTGATGATGTGTTGAGTATATTTTGCTGCTTGGTCTTTCAAGGTTGTCATATGTTTGAGATCATTTTCAGGTTAACTTGGGAAATCTCTGCATAGCAAACTAATTTGCCGCTTTTGGAAAATATTTTTAAAAACTTAGTAATCACCTAGGAGATGTTTGTTTTTGTTTGGACTAATATTACCATCTAATGTATGGGGGGCACTATCTATCTACATAGACAGATCAATGTAAAAAAAAAAAAAAAAAAAAATCACTGTCAAATCTAAAATAAGAAGATGATTGTGTAATGACGATTATGCCCTTTTACTAAATTAAGAGAAAATTTTCCAACTTGATGATATAAAATGGAGAATCGAACCTTCCACGTCTTGATTAAGATCCTATACTGAACAACCACCTGGGCTCCGAGACCTTAATTATGATGTGGCACAAAATAACAAGATTTTAGTTTGAGTTTGTGTTTGTTTTTCGGGAATACGGAAGAAGGTCGGTGTCGAACCCTTGACCTCTCAAAACTAGGGCCAACTCGGCTATTAGATTTTTTGACTCCTCTCTTCTTTACTCACTCTCTCGCTCACAACATCGTTGTTTGTCTGCGATTTTTAGGAAACAAACACATCTTCGGAGTTTCGTTCTAGGTTTTGAGAAACAGAGTGGTTTGAAAGGTAAAATGTCTTTTTTTTTTTGTGGTAAAATGTCTTTTATCATCGCTTCATCGTTTCTTTGAGAAACTCAGTCACTCAAAATTACAGCAAACAAAAAAGACTTCGACTTTTTGTGTTTTCCAAATTTCATTTTTTTTTTCTGTTCTCATCCGATTATGAAAGGGTGCTTTGAAAACTGTGTTATGAATGTTTTTCTATCCCCATTTTGTACTTCTTGCCTGAAACAAAGAAAAAGTTTGAAACTTTCTTCCCAAAAACGAAAAAAAATTTGAACTTTTTTTGACTCACGATGTGTAGCTAGTTTCTACTTGAGCTTACTGCCTGTTACAGAACGTTAGTCTTATTTGGATCTGTTAAACTGCTACTAAGCTAGTCTCTTCTTTTCAATTAAACTCTCGATCCAGCCTCTTTGTTGAAGCTTTTTGGTCTATAGCTTAAGTCTTGTTTACTGCCTGTTTCTGTTTGAGATTAGTTCTGTCGACATTTTTCTGCCTTGGACCTTTTAGCTAGTTTCTATCACGAGCCAGCTTCTTTGTTGACCCTTTTTGATGTTTCACTCTACTTGGGAATGCAATCTGTTGTCTCGAACAAGCAAATTAATCTTAGGATTTGTATAACCATTTTGCTGGTTGAACCTTTTAGCTAGTTTCTAACCTGCTGGTATCACTTTACTTAGGAACCTAACCCATTGTTGCTAAAACAAGCAGCATCTGTTACTGTTACAGAACGTTAGTCTTATTAAGGCTTCATGACCTCTCGATCCAGCCTCTTTGTTGAAGCTTTTTGGTCTATAGCTTAGTCTTCTTCTTTTCAATAAACTGCTACTAGTAGGTGGTTTGAACTGTCAAGGTTCCTTCATCTGTTAGTTTGAGAGAGCACCTTCGGTTTAAATTTGTGAAATCTCTGCATAGCAAACTAATTTGTTGAACTATTACTAGCTTAGTCTTCTTCTTTACAATAATCCTACTGTTCTAAACCAGCATTAGTGTTATTTGCTTTCTTACGATTTGTTTAGCTTAGTCATTCTAAGCATACTGTTCTTATTTGTTTCAGATGGATGATGAGGAGGTGGAGGTGTTTCCAAGGTTCACTGAGCTTCCAAGTCAGGTGGGTGCTCATCTCAAAAAGATGCTTGATTATTTGAAACATGCCAGTCTTCAAGGTGTTCTGCCCCAGTTCAGATCATATGAGCACATCTATAAAGTATTAGACACAGATGGTAATCTGAGATGTTTATTCAAAACCGTAGTTGATAATCAAGAGGACTCAGCTAGAAATGAAGCCATTGTCTACCTGCTGGATCACCCTGAGAATGGTCACAGATCATTGTCTGAAGACATATATGGCTTCTCTGGAGTGCTGCCAACACTGTTTGTACGACGGCTGAAGATAGGAACCAACACAGTCACGGGTGCGTTGGTTGAATTTGTAGAGCCCACGGTTGAAATTGTTGAGGTTGATGATGCTCCTGTTGTGCCAATGGACGAGATTCAGAAGGTTGCGATAGCAGACTTGAGATTCGGGAATACTGATAGGAGTCTGGATAATCTTCTCCTTGCGGGAAACAACTCGATTGTCCCAATTGACCATGAGATGATTTTTGACACTGATTACAATATTTGCAAACCGTGTTGGCTACATTGGTTGCGGGATAGTGAAGAGTCATTCTCTGAGCGTTGTGCCAACTATCTGCAGCAACTAGACGCTGATAAGGATCTCGAGTTTCTTAGTACATGTGGATGGCAGCCTGGGCTGGATTTCATCGAGAAATTAAAGGTCTTCTGCATATTTTTGAGGCTCGCTGTTTCTCAGGGATTGACTGTTTTACACATTGGTAAAATGGCTTCTTTAAAATGTGAAGAACCCATATTCAATTTGAAATACATGGTTGATGGAGTTACGAGGGATGATGGCAAGTTTTTCGAAAGTGTAGAGAGCCATTTGAAAGAGCTCCTGAGGGAATATTACGAGAGTATTTGAGTAACAGATGCAAGATGAAGGAAAGGAAGGAGATGGGACCATGGAGGCGTATTTAGGGTTTTGGTTTGAGTTGTATTTTTGCTTAATGAAATTGGATTTTTAGCTGCTTATGATGTTTAGTGTTAGTTGGGCTAAGTTATGCAATTATGAGAACCTTTGGTATTATTTTATGAAAATATCACTTCCACGCAATGCTATGTTTAGGTGACACATAGTTGATTTTGTTTCCACATAATTCAACAAAGTTAGTTCATATGGTTGACTTTTGTTTCGAACTTGCTTCTTGCCTTTGGTATTATTCCTAGATTTTATTGTAGTCTTTGAAACAGAAGCAGTAACGTAAAATCGAATTTAATTTCTTTGACGTGTACAAACCAAATAGCAGCGCTCACTTGACTTGAGACTGAAGCAGAAGCTTGACTCCAAGCTGCGTCATCATTGTGCTTTGTCATGCCGGAGTCCACAAGAATTGGAATCTCTGCAGCAAGCCATGGAGCAAGTCCCAAACAAAGTGCATGCGCAACCTAGGACTGCATAAACAAAAGTCATTCATCATTGCCAAGAAAACGAGCAGGTGCTTTCTAGTGATGATAGAAATGGAATGCATAATGAGTTTCACCCAAGCTCAGTAGTGTTTAACAAGGGAATCGTAACACGAAAACATATAGAACTTACGTTGAATTAGAAGTCTCTTTTCATTTAGGCCTAGCAGAAACAGTTTTGTACTCGAGTTTGCTGGCCTAGAAGAAACTAATCTAATAAACATCTTAGGACTATGATACTTTCATAATTCCTCTAAAAATCGAGAAGAGTAGAGCTGATCTAAAACACTGATGCATGCTTATTTTACGGTGACTATATATACAACCAGAAAGCATAAAAGTTTAGCAGTTCTTGGCGCAGAGAGGCTTAAAGATTTGTGTACCTGGCATGAAATGCTAACAGAAGCAAAGTGAGATAAGATGTTGATCTTCTGCACTTGATTTATATACTAAATTGTACTAGATCATTTGGATGGTATAGCTCATGCATGAAAGAAACAACCATAACTGATAAGAACAGAGTTTCAGTGGTCAGTCAAGTCAAGAAAAGTGTAGCCAGTGAACAGTTTTTTAAGAGCGCCAGAGAAAAACATGGAAGTAAGAACTTACCGAGAGCAACGAGTAAAAACCATCAATCCAGTTGCCAACATTATTAGTGGCTGTCAAGTTCCAGCCCTGAGAATGTTGCAGACTAAATTAGTGGCCGTCAAGTTGTCAAAAGAAGGAAGAAGAAACTACAAACAAATAATAAGCCAAGTCAAATTAATTGGTAAGGAGAACCAAATGAATACAAGACTAAAGCAGAAGCCAAAGCCATTTTGGTCATGATTGTCAAAGCCAATGTGTTTTATATCAGCATAATAGCCAAAGCCATTTTTGTCATGATTGTCACAGATGCAGAAGTCTAAAGCAGAAAGGAATACAAAACTTCAACATAACAACTCTTAAGAGGACCTGATCCTGCTCTCGTAACAATAGTGATAGGTCTGTTTGTAGAAAGAAACAGAGCAAGGCCGAGGGAGGAAACCATGAGGAACGTAAGAATCAAGAGGGAAGAAACCACTGAGCATCCTTGATGTTTAAGCCATCGAGACAGGGGTAGCGTTTGACGGTCTTTGTGGTAAGACTGATCTGAACACACAGATGTCGAGGGATGAAGTTAGGCGGTGACAGATACGATCACCGCGGGTGAAATAGATGGAGTTAGGCTCAATACCAAGGGTATGATCAGCAGGCACGGTGATACCCAAATCCAAAAAGAGGGCCTCATCACCAAGAGAATGTACCTCAACAAGCATGGTGTCATAGGTAGTCGCGTAAAGATGTTTAGGATCCCTCTTGTACAGGTGGAACACCCTATCCTTTGAGGTTAACTCGTAAGTATAGACAAGCAAAACGTCACCAGAGCTTGTAACAGCAATGCTTTGGTTAGATGAGATGATCTTATATTTGTTGATTCTTTCCATTTCATCCCTACTAAGAGGTGGCTCCCACATTGGAAACCTATGCTTCTCGGACACATCAATGAAACCAACCGGTCCTCCAGACAAATCCAAGCGTCGAACGAAATCACGGGTGGCAAAGATGTAAAGATTCGTAACCTTTAAGTAGCATATGTTTTACGCCTCGTAACTCCCAGCGAACATCGTCCCGTGTTGAAATCTCGCGGTAATGATCATCCCCTTTCTTGCAAAACGCTATGTACTCGCTCCTTTCGAAATGCCACAAGACAACGTAGTCTCCTCCTTTCTTGTCGTCGACCCACAATAGACCTCTCACATCTTCGGCAGTAGAAGGACGCGTACCGATCAATACATGTCTGATTTTATCTTCTCCTTCTTGCTCAATCTCAAAATAGCTACCCTTGAATGAATGTTTCTAGTCCTGGAAGATCGATCCTCTCCTCCTCGCTAAACACATCTATAATATAAACCAGAAACCACTTGCCGGAGCTTGCCACGAATCGATACCCTGGAAGGTCACTCTTCGTCTCGTAAACCGTATCGTCGTTAGGGTTGTACACACGACAACCATCTTTTTCTGGAGACAGCATCAGCAACGGAGACCCGCCTTTTGGCTGCAGAATCAAACTCGAACGCAGGGCCTTTGCAGAGTCACGATCCGGACAACTCAACTGTCGTTTCAGCGTACATCTCTCCATCAGGACGGATACTACTATCTCGTCTGTTAAAATTTTTATTTAATTTAATGGCCACAGAATAAAAATGAAAGAAGGGCTCTATCTAGTGTTTTGTTTCATATCAGCATAATAGCCAAGGCCATTTTGGTCATGATTGTCACAGATGCCGAAGACTGGAGCAGAAAGGAATATACATTTTACACGTCAGGTTCTCTCATTCTTGAAATGGGAGCACTGTCACGGCTCACTGGTGACCCTAGGTTTGAATCAGCTGCATTACGTGCGCTTCGTCAGCTGTGGAGGATGCGAAGTTCATTAGATCTGCTTGGGACGACTCTGGATGTGGTAACTGGGGAATGGCTGGAGTACTCCTCCAGCATTGGAGCTGGTATGTTGTTCATTTTCAGAGGGAATCTAGTAGCAATTCTTTGTCTTTTTCCCTAAGAGATGGCTGCAAAATCATTTTACTTTTATGTGCGGAATGAATTTGTGCCTTGGCTCTTCAATCTCTAATGTGTAATTTTATTTCTGGTCTTCTAAAGGGGTTGACTCTTTCTATGAATACCTCTTGAAGGCTTATATTCTTTTTGGAAAAGAAGACTACTGGCAAATGTTTAGTTCTGGCATCTCAAAAGTACTTCATACAGGGGCTTTGGTAATAATATACTAGCCTGGAAAAATGTACTTCCACACTCTCTTTTATATGACACTACGACTTCTATAATGCTCAAACTGAAAATTGCTCGATGTAGTAATGAGTTTATTTATCTGGTTTAGGTACCATGAAGCTAATATGTGGAGTGGGAAACCAACTTATTGGCAGCTCACAAGTCTTCAGGCGTTTTGGCCCGGTCTACAGGTATAATGAATGAATGGATTCTTTAAATTTCATACAAAAACAGTTGAAAAGGGGATCTGCTGATTCTCATGCTTAAGTTTTTGCTACTAGGTTCTCGCTGGAGATATTGCAGCTGCAAATTCAACGCACCGCGAGTTTTTCCATGTATGGGAGAAGTTTGGTGTATTGCCTGAGAGGTATGTTTTTAATTGTCTTTCCTTAGTTGGCTTCCTACTTGGATCTTGAGTTCTCTGTCATTTTAAAGTTTTCTGTTTGGACTAAAGGACGCTGAACAAAAATTTGTTCAGGTATCTACTAGATCATCAAATGATACATCCGACAATGAAGTACTATCCACTACGTCCTGAATTAGCAGAATCCACGTTCTACCTATACCAAGCTACAAAAGGTTTTTGTTTGTCTTTTTTTTTTTACTTGTCTCACCCTGAATGTTTATTATGTGAAGAGCCAGATTTGTGGCACCTCTCCGTTGACAATAGATACCTATATTCTTCCTTTGTTCCTTCGTTTTGCAGATCCATGGTACCTAGATGTTGGTGAAATCGAGGGCCACCCTATTCAGGTTGTGAGCTCCTGGCATGAGAAAGTACCAAAAAGTTATTTCTCAGGCAACTGGACGCTTTCAAAGGTCAGTCACTTGATCCAGCTCTGTTCATGTTTGAAGAAATAAGACTTGTATGCATAGTTAGTTTAGTTACACTGCATAGTAATGATATTTTTTAGTTGATAGACAGAAGGGTAGGCATTAAAAGAACCAAATCGAGTCTTAATGCATTATTTAGTCCTTCCTCTGCTTCTGGCTAAACTAGGAACTTGCAAATATGCAGAGAGGGGCATGGGAAAGTGGAGCTAGCGCATTGTCACTGCAAGTATGTCCATCGAAAGCTCTCAACTCTAGACGTCCTGAGCAACACAGAGAGAGTGCTTGCCATGTCCATGTCCCTGACGAGCAACACGGATACTACTATCTCGTCTGTTAAAAGTTTTATTTAATTAAAAACCGTACGTAGAACTGAATTAATATTGGGATAATTATATATCTCTTTGTTTTATCTTTATCGTTAATTAGCTGCATCCCCTAGATAAATTATGCATCATGTATGACATCGTCTCTAGTCTCCCACTAAGCAAAGGATCGAGCATACATAGACGCCACATAATCTATTCAAATCCTCTACTAGACTAGTAGCTAGCACGTACCCATTTGAATGATCAAAATATTATTGGGGTATAGTGGAGTTAGAAGACACTTTGTTGAATGCACTACGAGTCCTTCCTATACTTGATATTGAGAACATACTACATAAACAAGCCTGAACTCATATGTTCCCCATGCTTTCTCCAGAATGTGTTTTATTTTCGCTTGTCTCTTGCCCGATCGATGTGGGCCGGGGATGGATCTTACAACTTCAAGATGAGGCAGTTATCTTTGGATCTTAAGAAAAGTAGACAGTATTGCGACGACATTTCGTTCATGACTGCATACTTTTTTTTATTGGCAATGCGATGCTTAGTTGAAGTTCATATCGCTGAATTTTGTTGCTTGGCTATTTTATATTAGGTTAATGATGTAAATTTCTGCAATAGAGAGGAAAAAAGAAAGAAAAGCAGCTGATTATAATTATTCACAACCGTCTTAAACTGTGCTAAGATCGTGTTACTAGAAGTAGAAGAAGAGTAGAAAACCAAACGGTTTGTCATTTGAAAACTGTTTAAAGGAGCTTTTTGGTTAGGTGAACAAAAAACGGCACTCATTGCAACTACCAAGAGATAAAACGACAAGGTGCTTGTGTGTATGGCGGAATTTAATTGAAGCCATCCGGGTGTTTTTTTTTTCTTTGTTCTCCAGCATTTTTGTATTTGTGTAAAATTTGCCTAATTGCTCTTGTGTGCTGCCGCGTCTGTGTCGCCGAGATTCTTCTTCTTCAACCTTTGAAAAACCCTAAAAGATAAGCGGAGGCACCGTATTATCTACCTTTACAATTCCGTCGGACGAATCTAGAATTTAGCAATGGCGGCTCCGGCTGCCGCGACAGCGAGGGCACAGGCGCTATCTCTCCTCGCCGCTGCCAATAACCACGGCGATTTGGCTGTGAAGCTCTCGTCTCTCAGGCAGGTTAAGGAGATTTTGCTGTCATTGGAGCCGTCTTCGTCTGCTGAGATTTTCCCCTATCTCGCAGAACTCCACTTGTCTCGTGAAATTCTAGTTCGCAAATCCCTTACCGAGTGAGTTCCTTTGCAATTTCTACGATTCGTATCTGGTTTAATACTTCCTTCTGCTGATATTTTCCCTTGCTCTGCACACGAACTTGTAGAAGAATTTTTATGTACTTTGTTGCGTGTTTAGGGTTCTTCTGGATTTTTCCCAATCTGGAGAAGTGTTTGATATTTCCAATCGTAGCTGTTGTGTTGTAGAAATTTTGCTTACGATTTCTCTAGTCGGCATGATTGTTTGTTTTTTGGTGCGATAGATTTGAAACTTCCTCAGCAATATTGTGGTTATTAGTCGTCCATTTCTGTTTTAGTACTTAGGCATAGTTGAATTATCGCAAGTTTTGTGTAAAATAAACTAGGTTCTTAGTCTACTTTACTTCGGGGGTGTAGCTATTCATGATGATTAATTTGTCTGTCAAGGTAAGAGACTGGTTGATCGATTCTTCTGGCTGGCAGGATCATTGAAGAGGTTGGTTTGAGGATGCTGGATCATTCTTATGTTCTAGTGAATGTCTTACTAGTCTTATCAAGGGACGAGGATCCAGTTGTTGCAAAGAAATCCATTTCTGCTGGCACCACTTTCTTCTGCAGCATCTTGGAGGAGATGGCAATGCAGGTCCGTACTGTTTCTCAAGTTGGTTATGTTCTTTTATACACATATGTTGTTTTGAGATTCCTTCTTGGGCTCTTTGCAAAATCATACGATTGTAGTCAATAACTACCAGCTAAGGTGTCTTACATACTCATAGTTGGTTATGGAATTGAACTGTTATCCCATGGAATCAGTCCTCTTGTTTTCCATTTTCAAAACTTCGGTTGGTTTTTATGTTGGTGCTACCTATTTGAAATTTAAAGACAGTGTCATAAGGCTTTAGGGTCATATGAAATAGTGAAAAGAATAAATCTGGGCAAGTTTGCTAATTTCCTGTTTAGGTTTTGTTGGGTTTCTGATGTCTTTCCCTTAATTTTCTACTATATTTGAAGTTTATTAGTTTAGTTTTATATATTATTTAAGCTTTGAGATCTTTGTGGGTGTTCCTGTATAGTCACCACTACAATGAACGTAACTCTTTGGCATTGATATTCCCTATTACTCTCGCTGATATATTCTATTCTTAATGATCTATGCAGTTCCATCATCATGGTAACGTTGATCGTTGGTGTGGGGAACTATGGACATGGATGGTTAAGTTCAAAGATGCTGTCTTTTCCGCTGCATTGGAGGTATGCTGGCTGTTTATAGCTTCTTCTTTTTGTATGTATGTTCCTCTCGTGAGGTTTGATCTTTGGTTGAGTATTCATTCTGCTTCTTTGTCAATTTAAGGTTTTCTAACTTAAAAGTCTGTTGTTCTTTCATAATAGCCTGGCTGTGTAGGGGTGAAAATTCTTTCTCTAAAGTTTATGGAGACATTCATTTTGCTCTTTACTCCTGATGCATCTGATCCTGAGAAAGTTTCCAGCGAAGGTATTATGTTCTGATCATGCAGGTTTTTCTTAAATTTCGATCATATAATATGAATCTGGAACCGCACAATTGCATTTCGTTGCTCGCATGTCAACTTTTCCTCTTCTACTACAGGAAGTAGACAGATGTTCAATATTTCCTGGCTTGCTGGCGGTCACCCCATTCTGAATCCAGCAACGCTAATGTCTGAAGCAAATAGGACATTTGGCATCTTAGTAGATTTCATACAGTCAGCTAATCGTATACCGGGTGCACTGACTGATATCTGTTATTAGTTGGTATGTTTCTGAATACGTCCCATCATTCTTGTGTAGTTACTTTTCTTTACATTCATCATGATGTTAGTTGTGCTTTTACCTGTTTCTATTTTTGCGATCCCTCTTTTTTAGCTGAAACTCTGTTAGTTCTTACCTGTTGATTTTTTCTTGCCAGTAAGTTGATATGGGTGCTTTGGTACTCATAAATATTAGCTTCTTATCGTTGTTCATAGTGTGAAGCACTCATTCTCACATATATGTTGGTGATAAACAAACTTTAGAGAATGTGTCCTCCTACACTGATATGTATCCTGAATGATAGGGTGGTATTAATAGTCATTTTTTGCATAAGCTTTATTTGTGCCTCATGTTTGTAAGATACACCAATAAGCAGATTATCTTCCACTTGTAAGTAGTCTGATGGTCATGATTGGCTGTCCTACTTGCACTTTCAGCGTCTTGAATCAAATTTTTCTTTGTAAATATATAACATCAGTGGAATGAAATTGCTGGTTTTTATTATGTATGTCTACTAAAATTTTGGCTGAGAGAGATAAAGCATGGAGACAGGTTATAGCACCGGTTCAACCCCTATGATATGGTTGCAGCTAACTGAATCATAGTCTGGGGAGAATTGTCTCAGTTGAAGCTGCATCAGTTACAGATATTGACCTAGCAGATGTTAAAAGTACTAATTACCTAGCAGATGTTTGTCTTTGTTTGAACTAATATTGTCATTTAATGTCTGAGGGTACTATTTTCTAGAAAGATCAATGTCAAATATTGAGAGGAGAGACATTGTTTAGAGTGATGGTTTTTGATTTTTCGGTTTTCCCTAATGCTTTGTTAATGGTGCTGTCTTAAAGTAAAAAGTATGTGAAAATATATCATATTGTTGCTCAGGTAATGGTAACAAATCATCTTTTTGTATTATGCCGGTAGTTAGTCTGTAATTGCAGGAAATTTTTGAGATATGCTAGCTTCCAGACATGTTAAAATTCAGATTGAGGATAGTTTCATGCTGTTAAGGAGTTTATTCGCTGTGTTGTATGCTGCAGAAATCATGAGCAAAGTTTCTCACAGGAATGGTTGCTCAGTAAAGTTATATGAAACTCTAGTATCTTTTATGTTAGATAATTGTATATATATTAAAAGCAGCGCCTCGCACCTAGGGTTGTTTCATTGACGTCAGTATAATTATTTTTGTTTTCTGAGATGTGCAGTGATTCATTAGGACATGCACGTAAGAGGCATACTTGAATAATTTGCAATTTTGAAAATTTCCTGTGTAAGCACTGATATCATATCTGACAGTAGCTTATCTTTCGCAGTCTCGCGGTGGTAGCAAGGAAGAGGCCTGTCCACTACAACACTGTCCTCTCTGTTCTGCTGGATTTTCACCCAAATATTGAGACGGTTAAGGGGTGCCATTCTGCAAGCATTCAGTATTCCATTAGAACTGCCTTTCTGGGATTTCTTAGATGTACTTTCTCACCAATAATAGAGGTATAGAGTTCAAACTTTATTTCTTTGTTTTCTCTGAAGTATATCTAAACTTTAGTCATCTATTACTCCTCAACTCTACCCTGGTTTTGCTGAATAACTAACTCATCATTATTAAACATCAGTTCTTTGTATCTTTATGCTAATGAAAATGTAGTTACTTTTTGCCACCTTTCTGGTCAAATTGTCAACCTTTTGTTATCTGGTTCGTCTACTCCAGGGGGATTTGCAAGTGTTAGAGATGTGACGACCATGCGATTGGAAGATCATCAGCACAGTTTCTTTCTTGCTGAAACGTGATATGAACGTTCACTTTCTTACACGTCATTCTTTTCTTACCTATACAATGTCAGAACATCACATTGGTTGTTATCTCCCATTCGCAGGTGCAAGTACTTATATCTCCTCTTTGATGATTCATTTGTGGCCAAAAGGAATTATATATTTACAACCGAGGGCCACCCTATTCAGGTTGTGAGCTCCTGGCATGAGAAACTACCAAAAAGTTATTCAGGCAACTGGACGCTTTCAAAGGTCTGTCACTTGTTAGTTAGTTTAGTTACACTGCATAGTAATGTTATTTTTTAGTTGATAGACAGAAGGGCAGCCATTAAAAGAACCAAAATCGAGTCTAAATGCATTATTATTCCTTCCTCTGCTTCTGCTAAACTAGGAACTTGCGAATTTGCAGAGAGGGGCATGGGAAAGTGGAGCTAGCGCATTGTCACTGCAAGTATGTCCATCGATAGCTCTCAACTCTAGACGTCCTGAGCAACACAGAGAGAGTGCTTGCCATGTCCCTGACGAGAAAATCAATCATAGGTGTTGGAGCAACAAAGAGTGATGCCACTACTTGTAGACAAAGATCCTGCAGCGGAGTTGGATACTGCGGCTTATGGAATCCCTTATAACTTTTGACACAAAACAGGGCGTTTTAGAGGTTTAGGAAAGGAAAGAGAAGAGTTGGGGTTTATGAAGGGAAACTGTCAATTAATGTGAACGAAAAGCTTTGGTTGACAGTAAAATGAATAGTTTGTTACATGAGGCTGTTGTATCTTTTCTTTGAGTCATCAGTCTTGACATGGATATATATATACTACCGGAGGAATAACCTCAATGAAAGGAATATTAATGTTTTTCTTCAAGTATAGCTTTATGAATTGGTAACTTTTAGGACCTTTACAAGTTAACAACATAAAAGCTTGCAATCACTTTAATTCACCACAGATCGTGCAAAACGAAAACAATCTCTTGATGCAGATGTTGACTTGAAGTGATGGTTGTGAAATTTGGAACATAAAGTCAAAGAGATTTAAACACCACCGCAATATGTCATAGATTATACATCAAAAGCAAAAGATGATAACAAAGTAGAGTCTGGAAATGTGTGTCAACAACACCAGAGTTTGCAGCAGAAAGAAAGAGAGCAAGGCCGAGGGAGTAAACCATGAGGAACGTAAGAATCAAGAGGGAAGAAACCACTGAGCATCCTTGATGTTTGAGGCATCGAGACAGGGGTAGCGTTTGACGGTCTTTGTGGTAAGACTGAACACACAGATGTCGAGGGATGAAGTTCGGCGGTGACGGATACGATCATCGCGTGTGAAATAGATGGAGTTAGGCTCAATACCAAGGGTATGATCAGCAGGCACGGTGATACCAAAATCCAAAAAGAGGGCCTCATCACCAAGAGAATGTACCTCGACAAGCATGGTGTCATAGGTAGTCGCGTAAAGATGTTTAGGATCCCTCTTGTACAGGTGGAACACCCTATCCTTTGAGGTTAACAGGTAAGTATAGACAAGCAAAACCTGACCAGAGCTTGTAACAACAGCAATGCTTTGGTTAGATGAGATGATCTTATATTTGTTGATTCTTTCCGTTTCATCCCTACTAAGAGGTGGCTCCCACATTGGAAACGTATGCTTCTCGGACACATCAATGAAACCATCGTGCCGTCGAGACAAATCCAAGCGTCGAATGAAATCACGGGTGGCAAAGACGTAAAGATCGTAACCTTTAAGGAGCATATCTTTTACGCCTCGTAAATCCCTGTGAACACCGTCCCGTGTTGAAATCTCGCGGTAATGATAATCCCCTTTCTTGCAAAACGCTATGTAATTGCTCATTTCGAATCGCCACAAGACAACGAAGTCTCCTCCTTTCTTGTCCTCGACCCACAAACGACCTCTCACATCTTCGGCAGTATAAGGATCCGTTCGAGATAAAGTACGGAATGCTACATGTCTGATTTTATCTTCTCCTACTCGCTCAATCTTAAAATGGCTACCCTCGAATGTTTCTAGTCCTGGAAGATCGATCCTCTCCTCCTCGCCAAACACATCTATAATATAGAGTTTCAATCGAGAATCTATCACCAGAAACCACTTACCGGAGCTTGCCACGAATCGATACCCTGAAAGGTCACTCTTCGTCTCGTAAACCGTATCATCGGCTGGGTTGTACACACGACAACCATCCTTTTCTAGAGACAGCATCAGCAACGGAGATCCGCCTTTTGGCTGCAGAATCAAACTCGAACGGAGGGCCTTTGCAGACTCACGATCCGGACAACTCAACCGTCGTTTCGGCGTAGGTCTGTCCATCTTCAGAACGGATGGGTAACTCCTTCGTCTCTTTAATTTTTTTCTTTTTCTTATTAATAACCTCGACTTCTGAAATAAAAAGATTGAGAAGGAAAGGGTTAAACTGAACGCTCTGCCATTTTTTAGCTCTCAAAACAACAAAACTTTTAAATTGCCACGTCATAAATACAGAAAAGGGTTATATTGCGGGTGACTTTTGAGATCATAGTATTGACCTGCATTTATTTGATGTGGAGGGTTTTCTTGCAAAAAATAATTACTTGGAGGGTTTTTTTGTACAAAACCCAAAATAAAAAGATTGAGAAGGAAAGGGTTAAGTTGCGCGGATATATACAGCTTACGAAGCCCAATAACGGCAAGAAGAATAAAAACTTTAACGGGTCTATGGCCCAAATAGTTTTTCATAATGGATCATTTAAAAATGTTTTTTTTGTTGGGTGAACGCAAAAACGGCACTAATTGCAACTCTCAAGAGATAAAACGACAATATGTTTTTTTCGTCTGGAGGAAGTAATTGAAGCCGCCATCCAAGTGTTTGTCCTCCTCCTCCAGTCCAGAGTTTTGTATAATTGACAATATCTGTTGGGTATGTTTCATGAAGTGGGCTTTTTAGGAATGGGCTTCAGTACCCATTAAACTCTTTCTTCTCCAACAATACAAGTCAAAAACTGTCGATGACTCCGAGATCGGTAACGGACAGAGAGATGACTGAAATCTCGGAGGGGAAGTTTGATTTTGTGGTATAAAGACATGAGCCCAGCCTTCTATTTCAGTGTGGAAAAGAACTCCTTATCTTTTCTATTTCTTCATCTCCTTCTTCTTCTTCTTCTTTCTGATTTTGAGTTTGAGAGTTTCATCTCTTTTGAATTGAGTGCCACAGTTCAATTGAGAGCAGAGTAAACCCTGGAGTGAGCCGTCTGGGTTATCTTGCACCGGGATTAGGCGGTTTTTCGCTCAAGTGCATCTGCAACTTAAGCTTCTTTGTTCTGAGTCTGGTTCTGTTTCCAACAATATCGTCGGACGAATTGTTACCTCTCTCCCATAGACAATTTCATCGGACGGACGAATCTAAAATTAAGTAATTGGGATGGCGGGGCTCCGGCTGACGCGACAGCGAGGGCAAGGCAGTCTCTCTTGTCGCCGCTGCCAATAACTACGGCAATTTGGCAGGTGAAGGAGATATTGCTGTCATTGGAGCCGTCTTGGTCTGCTGAGATTTTCCCCTATATCGCAGAACTCCACTTGTCCCGCGAAATTCTAGTTCACAAATCCCTTTTGGAGTGAGTTCCTTTGCACGTTTAAGGTTCTTCTGTATTTTTTTTTTCTAGTTCCAATCTTCGCTGATGTGTTGTAGAAAACTTTGCTAACAATTGCTCTAGGCGTGATTTTTGTTTTGCTTTGTTTTCTTTGATTTGAAACTTTCACAGCAATATTAGTCATCCATTTCTGTTTTAGTGCTACGGCATATAGTTGAATCATCATAAGTTTATGTGGTAAATATAATAGGCTCTGACACAGTCGGAATGAACTAGGTTAACAAGCGTTAACTCTAGATTGAAAATCAAGATCACAAGCGTTGATCTTGATAGAAAGCTCTGGAATCCACCAGAAAAATAAAGAGATAAACTCTAAAACTTTGATTGATAAGAATGATAATAATATCCTGTCTAAAACATATCACCTAGGGTTCTTTATATAGAGAAAGCTAAAACATAGAATAGGCAATTCCAAGAAAATAAGTAAAGTTACTAGAATCCTAATAGAAAGAGAAAAGAGGAAAATATCTAGAAATAACTTGTAAGCTAGACTGGATTAGGTTTCGGAACCTTCTCCTCCACCTCCAAAGAACTCGACCCTGAGTTCTCATTTGGATAAAGAACACCATCCGCATGATACTCATAGATGTCAGCCACATTAAACGTATGAGAGATGTTCATGTTGTCTGGAAGATCCACCACATAAGCATTGTCATTGAGCTTCTGCAGAATCTTGAATGGACCATACTTGCGAGGCTGAAGCTTGCGATAAGTACCAACGGGAAACCTTTCTTTCCTGAGAAACACCATCACTTCATCTCCTTCTTTGAAAACCTTGAGCCGTCGGTGTTTATCTGCTGCTCTTTTATTCTTTTGTCCAACTGCTTCCAATCTAGCTCGGACTGCTTCTTTAGTTTCCAAAATGTCTTTAGCCAAAGCCTCAGCTGATGCACTAATTCCGGGAGCTTTTGGCAATTGAACTAAATCGACCACATGCTTCGGGACAGAGGTATACACCAAAGAGAATGGTGATTTCCCTGTTGTAGAATGTACGGCACTATTGTAAGCGAATTCAACCTGTGGTAGAGCTAAATCCCACTGCTTCGGTTTATCACCACATACACTTCTGATCATGTTACCCAGCGTCCTGTTTGTCACCTCGGTTTGTCCATCACTCTGGGGATGAGCTGTAGAGCTTCGTTTTAAACTTGTTCCAAACATTCTCCATAATGTAATCCAGAAGTGACTTAGAAACTTGGTATCTCTGTCTGAAACTATGGATTTAGGAACCCCATGGAGACGTACAACTTCACGGAAAAACAATTTGGCTATGTTGCTTGCGTCTGCAGTCTTCCTACAAGCAATGAAGTGTGTCATTTTAGAGAACCTGTCAACAACAACAAACACAGAATCCACACCTCGTTGTGTTCTTGGTAATCCCAACACAAAATCCATGGATAGATCCTGCCAAATGTCTTCAGGAACAGATAACGGCATGTAAAGACCTGTATTCTGAGCTTGACCCTTTGAAACCTGACATATATAACACCTTCGAACAATAGCTCCAGCGTCTCTCCGAAGATGCGGCCAATAGTACCTTTCCTCCAAGCTTGCAATAGTCTTATCCCATCCCAAATGACCACTAAGGCCTCCTCCATGCAATTCTCGAATCAACTTCTCCCGTAAGGAAGAACATGGAATGCATAGCCTATCTCCTTTAAAGAGGTAACCTTCTCGAATATGAAAATCCGCCGAAGGATGCTGCTGACTGCACTTGATCCATAGTTCCTGGAACTCAACATCTTGTCCATACAACTCCCTCAAAAACTCGAAACCGACAACCTCCTGTGCTAAAGTAGTGAGCAGAGAAGCCCTTCTACTTAAGGCATCCGCAACCTTATTAAGCGTTCCCGATTTGTGCTGGATGATAAATGGGAACTTCTGTAAGTAACTTACCCAACGAGCATGCATCTTATTGACCATCTTCTGGCTGTGAAGGAACTTGAGAGCTTGATGGTCCGTGAAAAGAATAAACTCACGTTGAACTAGATAGTGCTCCCATTGTCTTAGGGCTCGAAACACAGCATAGAACTCCTGATCATAAGTACTCCATTTCTGACGTGCTTCACTTAGTTTTTCACTAAAAAAAACTACAGGTCGCTTCTCTTGTGACAGTACAGCCCCTATTCCCACGCCACTTGCATCACACTCTACCTGAAACACTTTATCAAAATCCGGCAATGCTAATACTGGAGCAGTACAAAGCTTCTCCTTAATTAATGCAAAACTCTTGTCTTGATCTGGACCCCATTGAAACTTCCCTTTCTTCAAACATTCAGTAATAGGTGCAGTAATGGTACTGAAGTCTCTCACAAATCTTCTATAGAAAGTAGCTAAACCATGAAAACTTCGTATCTCAGTTACTGATTTAGGGACAGGCCAATCCTTTATGGCACTCACCTTGGCGTCATCAACTTGAATTCCTTCTTCACCAATGACAAAACCCAGAAATAACAGCTTATTGGCACTGAATGTACACTTCTTTAAGTTGATGTACAGCTGGTTTTCTTGTAGAACTTGCAAAACCTGTTTTAAATGCTCCAAATGATCATCCTTGGTTTTGCTGTAGATCAGAATATCATCGAAGTAAACCACCACAAATGACCCAATGAAAGGACGGAGAATTTGGTTCATTAGTCTCATGAAAGTACTAGGAGCATTTGACAACCCGAAAGGCATCACCAACCACTCGTATAATCCATCTTTGCTCTTAAAAGCAGTCTTCCATTCATCTCCAGGCCTGATTCGAATTTGATGGTACCCACTTCGAAGATCGATTTTTGAAAACACCTTTGATCCGTTCAGCTCATCAAGCATGTCTTCCAACCGAGGGATAGGAAATCGATATTTGATTGTTATCTTGTTGATGGCCCTAGAATCAACACACATTCGCCACTGGTTACCCTTCTTTGGAACGAGAAGAACCGGTACAGCACAAGGGCTCATGCTCTCACGGATTAACCCTTTCCTTAACAAATCTTCAATCTGTTCCCTTACAATTTCGTTTTCCTTAGGACTCAGTCGATAGTGGGGAAGATTTGGTAGACTCGAACCCGGAATCAAGTCAATGTGATGCTGAATATCACGCATAGGAGGTAGATCATTAGGTAGCTCATCTGCAGTCAACTCTTTGAAGTCTTCTAGAATCTCTAACACTTCCTGTGGAGTTGTAGTTTCTTCTGTTATAGCACTCATCAACCCTTTGACCACCACTGGATAGAAACAATTTGTCTCTTTAACAGCTTCATCAAGCTCTTTGTCGCTCTCCGTTAAGATCAAGAAACTTGACTTCTTTTCCTTCGCTTTGTTACCAAAATCCTGAACAGGAGCCATAGCAATTTTATGAGTTCCCCACGTAAACATGATCACGTTGTCTCATCCTCGATATGTGATGTCGTTATCATACTGCCAGGGACGCCCAAGGAGAATATGACAAACATCCATGTCAAGAACATCACAAATTATCTCTTCTTTGTAGTGTTTTCCTATAGATAAGGGAATCCTGCAAGTCTCGCTAACCCTCACTTGTGAGCCTTTCTTGACCCAACCAAGACCATACGGCTTTGCATGACGAGTTGTGGGTAGCTTCAAATATTCCACCAGCTTTTGAGAAACTAAATTCTCAGAACTACCGTTATCAACAATCACGTTGCACAATTTGTTTTGAATAGAACAATGCGTTCTAAACAGATTCTTGCGTTGTCCCTCTTCTTTGGATGATAGCAAGAGTCGCTGGAGTACAATACTTATCCTCTCTTCAGATTCTTCTTCAGCAAACTCGACCCCCTCATACTCCTCATTCCCTGCGAAGTCGTCATCCTCCTCTTCTATTAAAGCTGTAGTCCTCCTACTCGGACAAACATTGGATTTGTGACCTTGTCCTTGACAACGGAAACACTTGTCGATGGATGGTCTCGCATAAGTGTTACTCTGCTTTTGGATTGGTGTTTTATTTTGATGAGCATTATTAGGACCATTGTTAGAACTTCCAGCTCCTTTGTTGCTAGTGTTTGGATCCCTGTTAGCTCCTTTGTTGCCCGTGTTTGAATCCTTGTCTCTCTCTCCAGTTGGTTCGAAACTGTTCTGAACCAAGGGCTTCCTGAAGGTTGAGAATCCCCGAGATGATTTCTCCATCAATTCTGCTTTCAAAGCAAGACTTGAGGCTTCTTGCACCGTCCATACAGTCTGTAACCCTATTTTTCCTTGAATAGACCCCTTTAAACCACTGATATATCTAGCCACCTTCTGATTTTCTGATTCATTCAAGTCATTACGTTCAGAGAAACGTAAGAATTCAGCCGTATAATCTGTCACTGATCTGTTTCCTTGAACACAATCAATGTACATCTTGTAGAGAATCTGTTCGTAATCTTCCGGTAAGAAACGCTCCATCATCAGTTGTTTCATTCGACGCCACATTCTAACTGGACCCTTCCTCTGTTTTTGTCTTTGGAGAACTAGTTTATCCCACCATACAGCAGCAGTCTTCTTCAATCTGATTGCCACCATCTTGACTTGCTTAATCTCCGGGACACCCATAACATCAAAGAACCGATCAACATCAATTTGCCAGTCCAGAAATTCCTCTACTCCCATAGTCCCATAGAACAATGGAATATCTGCTTTCACTCGGTAATCATGATTGTTTCGATTCCCTTGTTCTTCATCTTCTTCTTCCAAGTCCTCCTCCGAGCTGGAATTGTCATCAACAACAACACGATTTTGCCTGCCTTGTTGTCTATTGTTTACACCTTGCTGGCGGTTGTTTCCACCTCGCTGGACTCGGGCTGGTTCCTCAATGACCGGATTGTTTCCAACCTGTTGGTTTGGATTTGGTTCCCTTCGTTTTCCTCCTCCTTGCATTGCGTTAGCAATCTGTTGGGGTAAAGCCGCAACTTGATTAGTCAACGCTGTCAGCAAAGCTCCCAAAGCCTCAATATCTGCTTTGGTTGATGGTTGATCACCCATGGCCGATCAAGCTTCAAAAAGAGTAGGAGAAGACCTGCTCTGATACCACTTGACGCAGTCGGAATGAACTAGGTTAACAAGCGTTAACTCTAGATTGAAAATCAAGATCACAAGCGTTGATCTTGATAGAAAGCTCTGGAATCCACCAGAAAAATAAAGAGATAAACTCTAAAACTTTGATTGATAAGAATGATAATAATATCCTGTCTAAAACATATCACCTAGGGTTCTTTATATAGAGAAAGCTAAAACATAGAATAGGCAATTCCCAGAAAATAAGTAAAGTTACTAGAATCCTAATAGAAAGAGAAAACAGGAAAATATCTAGAAATAACTTCTAAGCTACACTGGATTAGGTTTCGGAACCTTCTCCTGCATCAGGCTCTTACTCTACTATATTTTTGGGGGTGTGATAAATTTGTCAGACAAGGTAACAAACTGGTTTGATCGATTCTTCTGGCTGGCAGGATCATTGAAGATGTTGGTTTGAGGATGCTGGATCGTTCTTATGTCATCAAAGGACGAGGATCCAATTGTTGCAAAGAAATCCATTTCTGCTGGCACCACTTTCTTTTGCAGCATCTTGGAGGAGATGGCAATGCAGGTACCACACGGTTTCTCAAGTTGGTTATGTTCTTATACACATATGTTGTTTTTTTAAATTCCTTCTTGAGCTCTTTGCAAAATCATACGTTTGTAGTCAATAATTACCAGCAAAAGTATTTTACATACTCATAGTTGGTTATGAGATTGAACTGTTAGTTAACCCATGGTATCAGTCCTCTTGTTTTCATTTTCAAAACTTCAGTTGCTTTTTTATGTTAGGTTCCACTTATTTGAAACTTAGAAGCCAGTGTCATAAGGCTTCAGGGTAATATGAAATAGTGAATGTAATCGAAGAAGTGCATGTTTGGTAACTTCCTGTTTAAGTTTTTGTTGGATTTCTTATCTCTTTCCCTTAATAATTATACTATCTTTTTGTTTATTAGTTCACTTTTATATATTAATAAAACTTTTGAGATCTTTGTGGTGTCTTCCTGTCTAGTCACCCCAACAATGGACACGATCATAAGCTTTACTCTTGATGATATATACTATTCTTGATGAACCATGCAGTTCCGTCATCACGGTTACTTTTGATCGTTGGTGTGGGGACCTATGGACATGGATGGTTTACGTTCAAAGATGATGTCTTGCCGCTGCATTGGATGTATGCTGGCTGTTTATAGCCTCTTCTTTTTTTTCTTTTTTTTCTTTTTTTCTGTCTCTCCCCCTCGCAAGGTATGGTCTTTGGTTGATTACTTATTCTGCTTCTCTGTCAATTTAAGTTTTCCTCACTTAACTCTGTTGTTTCTTTCATAATAGCCTGGTTGTTTACGGGTAAAAGTTCTTGCTCTAAATTTTGTGGAGACGTTTATTTTGATGCATGGTTTTCTTAAAAGTTTCGACTGTATAGTATAAATCTGGAACCGCACAATACATGACCTGTTGCTCGCATGTCAACTTTTCCTATTCTACTACAGGAAGTAGTAGACAGATGTTCAATATTTCCTGGCGGTCGCCCCATTCCGAATCCAGCAACGCTCATGTCTGAAGTAGATTTCATACAGTCAGCTATTCGTTTGCCGGGTGCACTGACGATATCTGTTATTATAGTTGGTATGTTTCTGAATGCGTCCCATTATTCTCGTGTGGTTACTTTTCTTTTTATTCATCATTAAATTGTTGTTTTACCTGTTACTGTTTTTGCTATCCCACTTTTTTAGTTGAAAGTCGTTTACTTCTTTTGCACCTCACTCAATATGCTGATTTGTTCTTGCTTGCAAGTAAGTTAATATGGGTGCTGTGGCGCTCATAGATATTAGTTTCTTATTGTTACGTTCATAACTTGAAACATTCATTCTTTCATGTATGTTGGTGATAAAGAAACTATACAGAATCTAATATGTGTCCTGAATGATAGGGTGATATTAGTAGTCTTCTCTTGCATAAGCTTTATGTGTGACTCATTTTGTGAGATACAACAATAAGCAGATGATCTTCCACTTGTAACTAACTAGTTTGATGGTCATGATTGGCTGTCCTACTTTCACTTTCAAATTGGCTTTGTAAATATATAACATCAGGGGAATGAAACTGATGGTTTCCCAGTTGTATGTGTCTACTAAACTTTTTGGCTGAGAGAGATAAAGCATGGAAGCAGGTTATACTACCGGTTCAACCCCTATGATATGGTTGCAGCGAACTGAATCATATGTCTGGGGGGAATTGTCTCAGTTGAAGCTGCATCAGTTACAAATATGGACACTTACCTGGGTATATTTGGAGCACATCAAACAACGGATAGAATGGTCAACTCTAGTAGTTAGAAATCTTGTTTCCAAGTAGTCAGCTCTTGAGGAAAAATTTATTTGGTTATACATATACTTATGACTGTTATGTTGGGATATTAAAGTTGTATACATTACAGTATAACTATTTTTATGCAGAGTATCATTTGCCAGTCCAGGTGTTTGTTATGCTGGATTCTAGCCTAACATTTACTTGCATAGTGATTTTGCGTTCTGTTTTGATAAATGTTGTCTTCTCCCTTTATAGCATATGGTTGATGATGTGTTGAGTATATTTTGCTGCTTGGTCTTTCAAGGTTGTCATATGTTTGAGATCATTTTCAGGTTAACTTGGGAAATCTCTGCATAGCAAACTAATTTGCCGCTTTTGGAAAATATTTTTAAAAACTTAGTAATCACCTAGGAGATGTTTGTTTTTGTTTGGACTAATATTACCATCTAATGTATGGGGGGCACTATCTATCTACATAGAAAGATCAATGTAAAAAAAAAAAAAAAAAAAAATCACTGTCAAATCTAAAATAAGAAGATGATTGTGTAATGACGATTATGCCCTTTTACTAAATTAAGAGAAAATTTTCCAACTTGATGATATAAAATGGAGAATCGAACCTTCCACGTCTTGATTAAGATCCTATACTGAACAACCACCTGGGCTCCGAGACCTTAATTATGATGTGGCACAAAATAACAAGATTTTAGTTTGAGTTTGTGTTTGTTTTTCGGGAATACGGAAGAAGGTCGGTGTCGAACCCTTGACCTCTCAAAACTAGGGCCAACTCGGCTATTAGATTTTTTGACTCCTCTCTTCTTTACTCACTCTCTCGCTCACAACATCGTTGTTTGTCTGCGATTTTTAGGAAACAAACACATCTTCGGAGTTTCGTTCTAGGTTTTGAGAAACAGAGTGGTTTGAAAGGTAAAATGTCTTTTTTTTTTTGTGGTAAAATGTCTTTTATCATCGCTTCATCGTTTCTTTGAGAAACTCAGTCACTCAAAATTACAGCAAACAAAAAAGACTTCGACTTTTTGTGTTTTCCAAATTTCATTTTTTTTTTCTGTTCTCATCCGATTATGAAAGGGTGCTTTGAAAACTGTGTTATGAATGTTTTTCTATCCCCATTTTGTACTTCTTGCCTGAAACAAAGAAAAAGTTTGAAACTTTCTTCCCAAAAACGAAAAAAAATTTGAACTTTTTTTGACTCACGATGTGTAGCTAGTTTCTACTTGAGCTTACTGCCTGTTACAGAACGTTAGTCTTATTTGGATCTGTTAAACTGCTACTAAGCTAGTCTCTTCTTTTCAATTAAACTCTCGATCCAGCCTCTTTGTTGAAGCTTTTTGGTCTATAGCTTAAGTCTTGTTTACTGCCTGTTTCTGTTTGAGATTAGTTCTGTCGACATTTTTCTGCCTTGGACCTTTTAGCTAGTTTCTATCACGAGCCAGCTTCTTTGTTGACCCTTTTTGATGTTTCACTCTACTTGGGAATGCAATCTGTTGTCTCGAACAAGCAAATTAATCTTAGGATTTGTATAACCATTTTGCTGGTTGAACCTTTTAGCTAGTTTCTAACCTGCTGGTATCACTTTACTTAGGAACCTAACCCATTGTTGCTAAAACAAGCAGCATCTGTTACTGTTACAGAACGTTAGTCTTATTAAGGCTTCATGACCTCTCGATCCAGCCTCTTTGTTGAAGCTTTTTGGTCTATAGCTTAGTCTTCTTCTTTTCAATAAACTGCTACTAGTAGGTGGTTTGAACTGTCAAGGTTCCTTCATCTGTTAGTTTGAGAGAGCACCTTCGGTTTAAATTTGTGAAATCTCTGCATAGCAAACTAATTTGTTGAACTATTACTAGCTTAGTCTTCTTCTTTACAATAATCCTACTGTTCTAAACCAGCATTAGTGTTATTTGCTTTCTTACGATTTGTTTAGCTTAGTCATTCTAAGCATACTGTTCTTATTTGTTTCAGATGGATGATGAGGAGGTGGAGGTGTTTCCAAGGTTCACTGAGCTTCCAAGTCAGGTGGGTGCTCATCTCAAAAAGATGCTTGATTATTTGAAACATGCCAGTCTTCAAGGTGTTCTGCCCCAGTTCAGATCATATGAGCACATCTATAAAGTATTAGACACAGATGGTAATCTGAGATGTTTATTCAAAACCGTAGTTGATAATCAAGAGGACTCAGCTAGAAATGAAGCCATTGTCTACCTGCTGGATCACCCTGAGAATGGTCACAGATCATTGTCTGAAGACATATATGGCTTCTCTGGAGTGCTGCCAACACTGTTTGTACGACGGCTGAAGATAGGAACCAACACAGTCACGGGTGCGTTGGTTGAATTTGTAGAGCCCACGGTTGAAATTGTTGAGGTTGATGATGCTCCTGTTGTGCCAATGGACGAGATTCAGAAGGTTGCGATAGCAGACTTGAGATTCGGGAATACTGATAGGAGTCTGGATAATCTTCTCCTTGCGGGAAACAACTCGATTGTCCCAATTGACCATGAGATGATTTTTGACACTGATTACAATATTTGCAAACCGTGTTGGCTACATTGGTTGCGGGATAGTGAAGAGTCATTCTCTGAGCGTTGTGCCAACTATCTGCAGCAACTAGACGCTGATAAGGATCTCGAGTTTCTTAGTACATGTGGATGGCAGCCTGGGCTGGATTTCATCGAGAAATTAAAGGTCTTCTGCATATTTTTGAGGCTCGCTGTTTCTCAGGGATTGACTGTTTTACACATTGGTAAAATGGCTTCTTTAAAATGTGAAGAACCCATATTCAATTTGAAATACATGGTTGATGGAGTTACGAGGGATGATGGCAAGTTTTTCGAAAGTGTAGAGAGCCATTTGAAAGAGCTCCTGAGGGAATATTACGAGAGTATTTGAGTAACAGATGCAAGATGAAGGAAAGGAAGGAGATGGGACCATGGAGGCGTATTTAGGGTTTTGGTTTGAGTTGTATTTTTGCTTAATGAAATTGGATTTTTAGCTGCTTATGATGTTTAGTGTTAGTTGGGCTAAGTTATGCAATTATGAGAACCTTTGGTATTATTTTATGAAAATATCACTTCCACGCAATGCTATGTTTAGGTGACACATAGTTGATTTTGTTTCCACATAATTCAACAAAGTTAGTTCATATGGTTGACTTTTGTTTCGAACTTGCTTCTTGCCTTTGGTATTATTCCTAGATTTTATTGTAGTCTTTGAAACAGAAGCAGTAACGTAAAATCGAATTTAATTTCTTTGACGTGTACAAACCAAATAGCAGCGCTCACTTGACTTGAGACTGAAGCAGAAGCTTGACTCCAAGCTGCGTCATCATTGTGCTTTGTCATGCCGGAGTCCACAAGAATTGGAATCTCTGCAGCAAGCCATGGAGCAAGTCCCAAACAAAGTGCATGCGCAACCTAGGACTGCATAAACAAAAGTCATTCATCATTGCCAAGAAAACGAGCAGGTGCTTTCTAGTGATGATAGAAATGGAATGCATAATGAGTTTCACCCAAGCTCAGTAGTGTTTAACAAGGGAATCGTAACACGAAAACATATAGAACTTACGTTGAATTAGAAGTCTCTTTTCATTTAGGCCTAGCAGAAACAGTTTTGTACTCGAGTTTGCTGGCCTAGAAGAAACTAATCTAATAAACATCTTAGGACTATGATACTTTCATAATTCCTCTAAAAATCGAGAAGAGTAGAGCTGATCTAAAACACTGATGCATGCTTATTTTACGGTGACTATATATACAACCAGAAAGCATAAAAGTTTAGCAGTTCTTGGCGCAGAGAGGCTTAAAGATTTGTGTACCTGGCATGAAATGCTAACAGAAGCAAAGTGAGATAAGATGTTGATCTTCTGCACTTGATTTATATACTAAATTGTACTAGATCATTTGGATGGTATAGCTCATGCATGAAAGAAACAACCATAACTGATAAGAACAGAGTTTCAGTGGTCAGTCAAGTCAAGAAAAGTGTAGCCAGTGAACAGTTTTTTAAGAGCGCCAGAGAAAAACATGGAAGTAAGAACTTACCGAGAGCAACGAGTAAAAACCATCAATCCAGTTGCCAACATTATTAGTGGCTGTCAAGTTCCAGCCCTGAGAATGTTGCAGACTAAATTAGTGGCCGTCAAGTTGTCAAAAGAAGGAAGAAGAAACTACAAACAAATAATAAGCCAAGTCAAATTAATTGGTAAGGAGAACCAAATGAATACAAGACTAAAGCAGAAGCCAAAGCCATTTTGGTCATGATTGTCAAAGCCAATGTGTTTTATATCAGCATAATAGCCAAAGCCATTTTTGTCATGATTGTCACAGATGCAGAAGTCTAAAGCAGAAAGGAATACAAAACTTCAACATAACAACTCTTAAGAGGACCTGATCCTGCTCTCGTAACAATAGTGATAGGTCTGTTTGTAGAAAGAAACAGAGCAAGGCCGAGGGAGGAAACCATGAGGAACGTAAGAATCAAGAGGGAAGAAACCACTGAGCATCCTTGATGTTTAAGCCATCGAGACAGGGGTAGCGTTTGACGGTCTTTGTGGTAAGACTGATCTGAACACACAGATGTCGAGGGATGAAGTTAGGCGGTGACAGATACGATCACCGCGGGTGAAATAGATGGAGTTAGGCTCAATACCAAGGGTATGATCAGCAGGCACGGTGATACCCAAATCCAAAAAGAGGGCCTCATCACCAAGAGAATGTACCTCAACAAGCATGGTGTCATAGGTAGTCGCGTAAAGATGTTTAGGATCCCTCTTGTACAGGTGGAACACCCTATCCTTTGAGGTTAACTCGTAAGTATAGACAAGCAAAACGTCACCAGAGCTTGTAACAGCAATGCTTTGGTTAGATGAGATGATCTTATATTTGTTGATTCTTTCCATTTCATCCCTACTAAGAGGTGGCTCCCACATTGGAAACCTATGCTTCTCGGACACATCAATGAAACCAACCGGTCCTCCAGACAAATCCAAGCGTCGAACGAAATCACGGGTGGCAAAGATGTAAAGATTCGTAACCTTTAAGTAGCATATGTTTTACGCCTCGTAACTCCCAGCGAACATCGTCCCGTGTTGAAATCTCGCGGTAATGATCATCCCCTTTCTTGCAAAACGCTATGTACTCGCTCCTTTCGAAATGCCACAAGACAACGTAGTCTCCTCCTTTCTTGTCGTCGACCCACAATAGACCTCTCACATCTTCGGCAGTAGAAGGACGCGTACCGATCAATACATGTCTGATTTTATCTTCTCCTTCTTGCTCAATCTCAAAATAGCTACCCTTGAATGAATGTTTCTAGTCCTGGAAGATCGATCCTCTCCTCCTCGCTAAACACATCTATAATATAAACCAGAAACCACTTGCCGGAGCTTGCCACGAATCGATACCCTGGAAGGTCACTCTTCGTCTCGTAAACCGTATCGTCGTTAGGGTTGTACACACGACAACCATCTTTTTCTGGAGACAGCATCAGCAACGGAGACCCGCCTTTTGGCTGCAGAATCAAACTCGAACGCAGGGCCTTTGCAGAGTCACGATCCGGACAACTCAACTGTCGTTTCAGCGTACATCTCTCCATCAGGACGGATACTACTATCTCGTCTGTTAAAATTTTTATTTAATTTAATGGCCACAGAATAAAAATGAAAGAAGGGCTCTATCTAGTGTTTTGTTTCATATCAGCATAATAGCCAAGGCCATTTTGGTCATGATTGTCACAGATGCCGAAGACTGGAGCAGAAAGGAATATACATTTTACACGTCAGGTTCTCTCATTCTTGAAATGGGAGCACTGTCACGGCTCACTGGTGACCCTAGGTTTGAATCAGCTGCATTACGTGCGCTTCGTCAGCTGTGGAGGATGCGAAGTTCATTAGATCTGCTTGGGACGACTCTGGATGTGGTAACTGGGGAATGGCTGGAGTACTCCTCCAGCATTGGAGCTGGTATGTTGTTCATTTTCAGAGGGAATCTAGTAGCAATTCTTTGTCTTTTTCCCTAAGAGATGGCTGCAAAATCATTTTACTTTTATGTGCGGAATGAATTTGTGCCTTGGCTCTTCAATCTCTAATGTGTAATTTTATTTCTGGTCTTCTAAAGGGGTTGACTCTTTCTATGAATACCTCTTGAAGGCTTATATTCTTTTTGGAAAAGAAGACTACTGGCAAATGTTTAGTTCTGGCATCTCAAAAGTACTTCATACAGGGGCTTTGGTAATAATATACTAGCCTGGAAAAATGTACTTCCACACTCTCTTTTATATGACACTACGACTTCTATAATGCTCAAACTGAAAATTGCTCGATGTAGTAATGAGTTTATTTATCTGGTTTAGGTACCATGAAGCTAATATGTGGAGTGGGAAACCAACTTATTGGCAGCTCACAAGTCTTCAGGCGTTTTGGCCCGGTCTACAGGTATAATGAATGAATGGATTCTTTAAATTTCATACAAAAACAGTTGAAAAGGGGATCTGCTGATTCTCATGCTTAAGTTTTTGCTACTAGGTTCTCGCTGGAGATATTGCAGCTGCAAATTCAACGCACCGCGAGTTTTTCCATGTATGGGAGAAGTTTGGTGTATTGCCTGAGAGGTATGTTTTTAATTGTCTTTCCTTAGTTGGCTTCCTACTTGGATCTTGAGTTCTCTGTCATTTTAAAGTTTTCTGTTTGGACTAAAGGACGCTGAACAAAAATTTGTTCAGGTATCTACTAGATCATCAAATGATACATCCGACAATGAAGTACTATCCACTACGTCCTGAATTAGCAGAATCCACGTTCTACCTATACCAAGCTACAAAAGGTTTTTGTTTGTCTTTTTTTTTTTACTTGTCTCACCCTGAATGTTTATTATGTGAAGAGCCAGATTTGTGGCACCTCTCCGTTGACAATAGATACCTATATTCTTCCTTTGTTCCTTCGTTTTGCAGATCCATGGTACCTAGATGTTGGTGAAATCGAGGGCCACCCTATTCAGGTTGTGAGCTCCTGGCATGAGAAAGTACCAAAAAGTTATTTCTCAGGCAACTGGACGCTTTCAAAGGTCAGTCACTTGATCCAGCTCTGTTCATGTTTGAAGAAATAAGACTTGTATGCATAGTTAGTTTAGTTACACTGCATAGTAATGATATTTTTTAGTTGATAGACAGAAGGGTAGGCATTAAAAGAACCAAATCGAGTCTTAATGCATTATTTAGTCCTTCCTCTGCTTCTGGCTAAACTAGGAACTTGCAAATATGCAGAGAGGGGCATGGGAAAGTGGAGCTAGCGCATTGTCACTGCAAGTATGTCCATCGAAAGCTCTCAACTCTAGACGTCCTGAGCAACACAGAGAGAGTGCTTGCCATGTCCATGTCCCTGACGAGCAACACGGATACTACTATCTCGTCTGTTAAAAGTTTTATTTAATTAAAAACCGTACGTAGAACTGAATTAATATTGGGATAATTATATATCTCTTTGTTTTATCTTTATCGTTAATTAGCTGCATCCCCTAGATAAATTATGCATCATGTATGACATCGTCTCTAGTCTCCCACTAAGCAAAGGATCGAGCATACATAGACGCCACATAATCTATTCAAATCCTCTACTAGACTAGTAGCTAGCACGTACCCATTTGAATGATCAAAATATTATTGGGGTATAGTGGAGTTAGAAGACACTTTGTTGAATGCACTACGAGTCCTTCCTATACTTGATATTGAGAACATACTACATAAACAAGCCTGAACTCATATGTTCCCCATGCTTTCTCCAGAATGTGTTTTATTTTCGCTTGTCTCTTGCCCGATCGATGTGGGCCGGGGATGGATCTTACAACTTCAAGATGAGGCAGTTATCTTTGGATCTTAAGAAAAGTAGACAGTATTGCGACGACATTTCGTTCATGACTGCATACTTTTTTTTATTGGCAATGCGATGCTTAGTTGAAGTTCATATCGCTGAATTTTGTTGCTTGGCTATTTTATATTAGGTTAATGATGTAAATTTCTGCAATAGAGAGGAAAAAAGAAAGAAAAGCAGCTGATTATAATTATTCACAACCGTCTTAAACTGTGCTAAGATCGTGTTACTAGAAGTAGAAGAAGAGTAGAAAACCAAACGGTTTGTCATTTGAAAACTGTTTAAAGGAGCTTTTTGGTTAGGTGAACAAAAAACGGCACTCATTGCAACTACCAAGAGATAAAACGACAAGGTGCTTGTGTGTATGGCGGAATTTAATTGAAGCCATCCGGGTGTTTTTTTTTTCTTTGTTCTCCAGCATTTTTGTATTTGTGTAAAATTTGCCTAATTGCTCTTGTGTGCTGCCGCGTCTGTGTCGCCGAGATTCTTCTTCTTCAACCTTTGAAAAACCCTAAAAGATAAGCGGAGGCACCGTATTATCTACCTTTACAATTCCGTCGGACGAATCTAGAATTTAGCAATGGCGGCTCCGGCTGCCGCGACAGCGAGGGCACAGGCGCTATCTCTCCTCGCCGCTGCCAATAACCACGGCGATTTGGCTGTGAAGCTCTCGTCTCTCAGGCAGGTTAAGGAGATTTTGCTGTCATTGGAGCCGTCTTCGTCTGCTGAGATTTTCCCCTATCTCGCAGAACTCCACTTGTCTCGTGAAATTCTAGTTCGCAAATCCCTTACCGAGTGAGTTCCTTTGCAATTTCTACGATTCGTATCTGGTTTAATACTTCCTTCTGCTGATATTTTCCCTTGCTCTGCACACGAACTTGTAGAAGAATTTTTATGTACTTTGTTGCGTGTTTAGGGTTCTTCTGGATTTTTCCCAATCTGGAGAAGTGTTTGATATTTCCAATCGTAGCTGTTGTGTTGTAGAAATTTTGCTTACGATTTCTCTAGTCGGCATGATTGTTTGTTTTTTGGTGCGATAGATTTGAAACTTCCTCAGCAATATTGTGGTTATTAGTCGTCCATTTCTGTTTTAGTACTTAGGCATAGTTGAATTATCGCAAGTTTTGTGTAAAATAAACTAGGTTCTTAGTCTACTTTACTTCGGGGGTGTAGCTATTCATGATGATTAATTTGTCTGTCAAGGTAAGAGACTGGTTGATCGATTCTTCTGGCTGGCAGGATCATTGAAGAGGTTGGTTTGAGGATGCTGGATCATTCTTATGTTCTAGTGAATGTCTTACTAGTCTTATCAAGGGACGAGGATCCAGTTGTTGCAAAGAAATCCATTTCTGCTGGCACCACTTTCTTCTGCAGCATCTTGGAGGAGATGGCAATGCAGGTCCGTACTGTTTCTCAAGTTGGTTATGTTCTTTTATACACATATGTTGTTTTGAGATTCCTTCTTGGGCTCTTTGCAAAATCATACGATTGTAGTCAATAACTACCAGCTAAGGTGTCTTACATACTCATAGTTGGTTATGGAATTGAACTGTTATCCCATGGAATCAGTCCTCTTGTTTTCCATTTTCAAAACTTCGGTTGGTTTTTATGTTGGTGCTACCTATTTGAAATTTAAAGACAGTGTCATAAGGCTTTAGGGTCATATGAAATAGTGAAAAGAATAAATCTGGGCAAGTTTGCTAATTTCCTGTTTAGGTTTTGTTGGGTTTCTGATGTCTTTCCCTTAATTTTCTACTATATTTGAAGTTTATTAGTTTAGTTTTATATATTATTTAAGCTTTGAGATCTTTGTGGGTGTTCCTGTATAGTCACCACTACAATGAACGTAACTCTTTGGCATTGATATTCCCTATTACTCTCGCTGATATATTCTATTCTTAATGATCTATGCAGTTCCATCATCATGGTAACGTTGATCGTTGGTGTGGGGAACTATGGACATGGATGGTTAAGTTCAAAGATGCTGTCTTTTCCGCTGCATTGGAGGTATGCTGGCTGTTTATAGCTTCTTCTTTTTGTATGTATGTTCCTCTCGTGAGGTTTGATCTTTGGTTGAGTATTCATTCTGCTTCTTTGTCAATTTAAGGTTTTCTAACTTAAAAGTCTGTTGTTCTTTCATAATAGCCTGGCTGTGTAGGGGTGAAAATTCTTTCTCTAAAGTTTATGGAGACATTCATTTTGCTCTTTACTCCTGATGCATCTGATCCTGAGAAAGTTTCCAGCGAAGGTATTATGTTCTGATCATGCAGGTTTTTCTTAAATTTCGATCATATAATATGAATCTGGAACCGCACAATTGCATTTCGTTGCTCGCATGTCAACTTTTCCTCTTCTACTACAGGAAGTAGACAGATGTTCAATATTTCCTGGCTTGCTGGCGGTCACCCCATTCTGAATCCAGCAACGCTAATGTCTGAAGCAAATAGGACATTTGGCATCTTAGTAGATTTCATACAGTCAGCTAATCGTATACCGGGTGCACTGACTGATATCTGTTATTAGTTGGTATGTTTCTGAATACGTCCCATCATTCTTGTGTAGTTACTTTTCTTTACATTCATCATGATGTTAGTTGTGCTTTTACCTGTTTCTATTTTTGCGATCCCTCTTTTTTAGCTGAAACTCTGTTAGTTCTTACCTGTTGATTTTTTCTTGCCAGTAAGTTGATATGGGTGCTTTGGTACTCATAAATATTAGCTTCTTATCGTTGTTCATAGTGTGAAGCACTCATTCTCACATATATGTTGGTGATAAACAAACTTTAGAGAATGTGTCCTCCTACACTGATATGTATCCTGAATGATAGGGTGGTATTAATAGTCATTTTTTGCATAAGCTTTATTTGTGCCTCATGTTTGTAAGATACACCAATAAGCAGATTATCTTCCACTTGTAAGTAGTCTGATGGTCATGATTGGCTGTCCTACTTGCACTTTCAGCGTCTTGAATCAAATTTTTCTTTGTAAATATATAACATCAGTGGAATGAAATTGCTGGTTTTTATTATGTATGTCTACTAAAATTTTGGCTGAGAGAGATAAAGCATGGAGACAGGTTATAGCACCGGTTCAACCCCTATGATATGGTTGCAGCTAACTGAATCATAGTCTGGGGAGAATTGTCTCAGTTGAAGCTGCATCAGTTACAGATATTGACCTAGCAGATGTTAAAAGTACTAATTACCTAGCAGATGTTTGTCTTTGTTTGAACTAATATTGTCATTTAATGTCTGAGGGTACTATTTTCTAGAAAGATCAATGTCAAATATTGAGAGGAGAGACATTGTTTAGAGTGATGGTTTTTGATTTTTCGGTTTTCCCTAATGCTTTGTTAATGGTGCTGTCTTAAAGTAAAAAGTATGTGAAAATATATCATATTGTTGCTCAGGTAATGGTAACAAATCATCTTTTTGTATTATGCCGGTAGTTAGTCTGTAATTGCAGGAAATTTTTGAGATATGCTAGCTTCCAGACATGTTAAAATTCAGATTGAGGATAGTTTCATGCTGTTAAGGAGTTTATTCGCTGTGTTGTATGCTGCAGAAATCATGAGCAAAGTTTCTCACAGGAATGGTTGCTCAGTAAAGTTATATGAAACTCTAGTATCTTTTATGTTAGATAATTGTATATATATTAAAAGCAGCGCCTCGCACCTAGGGTTGTTTCATTGACGTCAGTATAATTATTTTTGTTTTCTGAGATGTGCAGTGATTCATTAGGACATGCACGTAAGAGGCATACTTGAATAATTTGCAATTTTGAAAATTTCCTGTGTAAGCACTGATATCATATCTGACAGTAGCTTATCTTTCGCAGTCTCGCGGTGGTAGCAAGGAAGAGGCCTGTCCACTACAACACTGTCCTCTCTGTTCTGCTGGATTTTCACCCAAATATTGAGACGGTTAAGGGGTGCCATTCTGCAAGCATTCAGTATTCCATTAGAACTGCCTTTCTGGGATTTCTTAGATGTACTTTCTCACCAATAATAGAGGTATAGAGTTCAAACTTTATTTCTTTGTTTTCTCTGAAGTATATCTAAACTTTAGTCATCTATTACTCCTCAACTCTACCCTGGTTTTGCTGAATAACTAACTCATCATTATTAAACATCAGTTCTTTGTATCTTTATGCTAATGAAAATGTAGTTACTTTTTGCCACCTTTCTGGTCAAATTGTCAACCTTTTGTTATCTGGTTCGTCTACTCCAGGGGGATTTGCAAGTGTTAGAGATGTGACGACCATGCGATTGGAAGATCATCAGCACAGTTTCTTTCTTGCTGAAACGTGATATGAACGTTCACTTTCTTACACGTCATTCTTTTCTTACCTATACAATGTCAGAACATCACATTGGTTGTTATCTCCCATTCGCAGGTGCAAGTACTTATATCTCCTCTTTGATGATTCATTTGTGGCCAAAAGGAATTATATATTTACAACCGAGGGCCACCCTATTCAGGTTGTGAGCTCCTGGCATGAGAAACTACCAAAAAGTTATTCAGGCAACTGGACGCTTTCAAAGGTCTGTCACTTGTTAGTTAGTTTAGTTACACTGCATAGTAATGTTATTTTTTAGTTGATAGACAGAAGGGCAGCCATTAAAAGAACCAAAATCGAGTCTAAATGCATTATTATTCCTTCCTCTGCTTCTGCTAAACTAGGAACTTGCGAATTTGCAGAGAGGGGCATGGGAAAGTGGAGCTAGCGCATTGTCACTGCAAGTATGTCCATCGATAGCTCTCAACTCTAGACGTCCTGAGCAACACAGAGAGAGTGCTTGCCATGTCCCTGACGAGAAAATCAATCATAGGTGTTGGAGCAACAAAGAGTGATGCCACTACTTGTAGACAAAGATCCTGCAGCGGAGTTGGATACTGCGGCTTATGGAATCCCTTATAACTTTTGACACAAAACAGGGCGTTTTAGAGGTTTAGGAAAGGAAAGAGAAGAGTTGGGGTTTATGAAGGGAAACTGTCAATTAATGTGAACGAAAAGCTTTGGTTGACAGTAAAATGAATAGTTTGTTACATGAGGCTGTTGTATCTTTTCTTTGAGTCATCAGTCTTGACATGGATATATATATACTACCGGAGGAATAACCTCAATGAAAGGAATATTAATGTTTTTCTTCAAGTATAGCTTTATGAATTGGTAACTTTTAGGACCTTTACAAGTTAACAACATAAAAGCTTGCAATCACTTTAATTCACCACAGATCGTGCAAAACGAAAACAATCTCTTGATGCAGATGTTGACTTGAAGTGATGGTTGTGAAATTTGGAACATAAAGTCAAAGAGATTTAAACACCACCGCAATATGTCATAGATTATACATCAAAAGCAAAAGATGATAACAAAGTAGAGTCTGGAAATGTGTGTCAACAACACCAGAGTTTGCAGCAGAAAGAAAGAGAGCAAGGCCGAGGGAGTAAACCATGAGGAACGTAAGAATCAAGAGGGAAGAAACCACTGAGCATCCTTGATGTTTGAGGCATCGAGACAGGGGTAGCGTTTGACGGTCTTTGTGGTAAGACTGAACACACAGATGTCGAGGGATGAAGTTCGGCGGTGACGGATACGATCATCGCGTGTGAAATAGATGGAGTTAGGCTCAATACCAAGGGTATGATCAGCAGGCACGGTGATACCAAAATCCAAAAAGAGGGCCTCATCACCAAGAGAATGTACCTCGACAAGCATGGTGTCATAGGTAGTCGCGTAAAGATGTTTAGGATCCCTCTTGTACAGGTGGAACACCCTATCCTTTGAGGTTAACAGGTAAGTATAGACAAGCAAAACCTGACCAGAGCTTGTAACAACAGCAATGCTTTGGTTAGATGAGATGATCTTATATTTGTTGATTCTTTCCGTTTCATCCCTACTAAGAGGTGGCTCCCACATTGGAAACGTATGCTTCTCGGACACATCAATGAAACCATCGTGCCGTCGAGACAAATCCAAGCGTCGAATGAAATCACGGGTGGCAAAGACGTAAAGATCGTAACCTTTAAGGAGCATATCTTTTACGCCTCGTAAATCCCTGTGAACACCGTCCCGTGTTGAAATCTCGCGGTAATGATAATCCCCTTTCTTGCAAAACGCTATGTAATTGCTCATTTCGAATCGCCACAAGACAACGAAGTCTCCTCCTTTCTTGTCCTCGACCCACAAACGACCTCTCACATCTTCGGCAGTATAAGGATCCGTTCGAGATAAAGTACGGAATGCTACATGTCTGATTTTATCTTCTCCTACTCGCTCAATCTTAAAATGGCTACCCTCGAATGTTTCTAGTCCTGGAAGATCGATCCTCTCCTCCTCGCCAAACACATCTATAATATAGAGTTTCAATCGAGAATCTATCACCAGAAACCACTTACCGGAGCTTGCCACGAATCGATACCCTGAAAGGTCACTCTTCGTCTCGTAAACCGTATCATCGGCTGGGTTGTACACACGACAACCATCCTTTTCTAGAGACAGCATCAGCAACGGAGATCCGCCTTTTGGCTGCAGAATCAAACTCGAACGGAGGGCCTTTGCAGACTCACGATCCGGACAACTCAACCGTCGTTTCGGCGTAGGTCTGTCCATCTTCAGAACGGATGGGTAACTCCTTCGTCTCTTTAATTTTTTTCTTTTTCTTATTAATAACCTCGACTTCTGAAATAAAAAGATTGAGAAGGAAAGGGTTAAACTGAACGCTCTGCCATTTTTTAGCTCTCAAAACAACAAAACTTTTAAATTGCCACGTCATAAATACAGAAAAGGGTTATATTGCGGGTGACTTTTGAGATCATAGTATTGACCTGCATTTATTTGATGTGGAGGGTTTTCTTGCAAAAAATAATTACTTGGAGGGTTTTTTTGTACAAAACCCAAAATAAAAAGATTGAGAAGGAAAGGGTTAAGTTGCGCGGATATATACAGCTTACGAAGCCCAATAACGGCAAGAAGAATAAAAACTTTAACGGGTCTATGGCCCAAATAGTTTTTCATAATGGATCATTTAAAAATGTTTTTTTTGTTGGGTGAACGCAAAAACGGCACTAATTGCAACTCTCAAGAGATAAAACGACAATATGTTTTTTTCGTCTGGAGGAAGTAATTGAAGCCGCCATCCAAGTGTTTGTCCTCCTCCTCCAGTCCAGAGTTTTGTATAATTGACAATATCTGTTGGGTATGTTTCATGAAGTGGGCTTTTTAGGAATGGGCTTCAGTACCCATTAAACTCTTTCTTCTCCAACAATACAAGTCAAAAACTGTCGATGACTCCGAGATCGGTAACGGACAGAGAGATGACTGAAATCTCGGAGGGGAAGTTTGATTTTGTGGTATAAAGACATGAGCCCAGCCTTCTATTTCAGTGTGGAAAAGAACTCCTTATCTTTTCTATTTCTTCATCTCCTTCTTCTTCTTCTTCTTTCTGATTTTGAGTTTGAGAGTTTCATCTCTTTTGAATTGAGTGCCACAGTTCAATTGAGAGCAGAGTAAACCCTGGAGTGAGCCGTCTGGGTTATCTTGCACCGGGATTAGGCGGTTTTTCGCTCAAGTGCATCTGCAACTTAAGCTTCTTTGTTCTGAGTCTGGTTCTGTTTCCAACAATATCGTCGGACGAATTGTTACCTCTCTCCCATAGACAATTTCGTCGGACGGACGAATCTAAAATTAAGTAATTGGGATGGCGGGGCTCCGGCTGACGCGACAGCGAGGGCAAGGCAGTCTCTCTTGTCGCCGCTGCCAATAACTACGGCAATTTGGCAGGTGAAGGAGATATTGCTGTCATTGGAGCCGTCTTGGTCTGCTGAGATTTTCCCCTATATCGCAGAACTCCACTTGTCCCGCGAAATTCTAGTTCACAAATCCCTTTTGGAGTGAGTTCCTTTGCACGTTTAAGGTTCTTCTGTATTTTTTTTTTCTAGTTCCAATCTTCGCTGATGTGTTGTAGAAAACTTTGCTAACAATTGCTCTAGGCGTGATTTTTGTTTTGCTTTGTTTTCTTTGATTTGAAACTTTCACAGCAATATTAGTCATCCATTTCTGTTTTAGTGCTACGGCATATAGTTGAATCATCATAAGTTTATGTGGTAAATATAATAGGCTCTGACACAGTCGGAATGAACTAGGTTAACAAGCGTTAACTCTAGATTGAAAATCAAGATCACAAGCGTTGATCTTGATAGAAAGCTCTGGAATCCACCAGAAAAATAAAGAGATAAACTCTAAAACTTTGATTGATAAGAATGATAATAATATCCTGTCTAAAACATATCACCTAGGGTTCTTTATATAGAGAAAGCTAAAACATAGAATAGGCAATTCCCAGAAAATAAGTAAAGTTACTAGAATCCTAATAGAAAGAGAAAAGAGGAAAATATCTAGAAATAACTTGTAAGCTAGACTGGATTAGGTTTCGGAACCTTCTCCTCCACCTCCAAAGAACTCGACCCTGAGTTCTCATTTGGATAAAGAACACCATCCGCATGATACTCATAGATGTCAGCCACATTAAACGTATGAGAGATGTTCATGTTGTCTGGAAGATCCACCACATAAGCATTGTCATTGAGCTTCTGCAGAATCTTGAATGGACCATACTTGCGAGGCTGAAGCTTGCGATAAGTACCAACGGGAAACCTTTCTTTCCTGAGAAACACCATCACTTCATCTCCTTCTTTGAAAACCTTGAGCCGTCGGTGTTTATCTGCTGCTCTTTTATTCTTTTGTCCAACTGCTTCCAATCTAGCTCGGACTGCTTCTTTAGTTTCCAAAATGTCTTTAGCCAAAGCCTCAGCTGATGCACTAATTCCGGGAGCTTTTGGCAATTGAACTAAATCGACCACATGCTTCGGGACAGAGGTATACACCAAAGAGAATGGTGATTTCCCTGTTGTAGAATGTACGGCACTATTGTAAGCGAATTCAACCTGTGGTAGAGCTAAATCCCACTGCTTCGGTTTATCACCACATACACTTCTGATCATGTTACCCAGCGTCCTGTTTGTCACCTCGGTTTGTCCATCACTCTGGGGATGAGCTGTAGAGCTTCGTTTTAAACTTGTTCCAAACATTCTCCATAATGTAATCCAGAAGTGACTTAGAAACTTGGTATCTCTGTCTGAAACTATGGATTTAGGAACCCCATGGAGACGTACAACTTCACGGAAAAACAATTTGGCTATGTTGCTTGCGTCTGCAGTCTTCCTACAAGCAATGAAGTGTGTCATTTTAGAGAACCTGTCAACAACAACAAACACAGAATCCACACCTCGTTGTGTTCTTGGTAATCCCAACACAAAATCCATGGATAGATCCTGCCAAATGTCTTCAGGAACAGATAACGGCATGTAAAGACCTGTATTCTGAGCTTGACCCTTTGAAACCTGACATATATAACACCTTCGAACAATAGCTCCAGCGTCTCTCCGAAGATGCGGCCAATAGTACCTTTCCTCCAAGCTTGCAATAGTCTTATCCCATCCCAAATGACCACTAAGGCCTCCTCCATGCAATTCTCGAATCAACTTCTCCCGTAAGGAAGAACATGGAATGCATAGCCTATCTCCTTTAAAGAGGTAACCTTCTCGAATATGAAAATCCGCCGAAGGATGCTGCTGACTGCACTTGATCCATAGTTCCTGGAACTCAACATCTTGTCCATACAACTCCCTCAAAAACTCGAAACCGACAACCTCCTGTGCTAAAGTAGTGAGCAGAGAAGCCCTTCTACTTAAGGCATCCGCAACCTTATTAAGCGTTCCCGATTTGTGCTGGATGATAAATGGGAACTTCTGTAAGTAACTTACCCAACGAGCATGCATCTTATTGACCATCTTCTGGCTGTGAAGGAACTTGAGAGCTTGATGGTCCGTGAAAAGAATAAACTCACGTTGAACTAGATAGTGCTCCCATTGTCTTAGGGCTCGAAACACAGCATAGAACTCCTGATCATAAGTACTCCATTTCTGACGTGCTTCACTTAGTTTTTCACTAAAAAAAACTACAGGTCGCTTCTCTTGTGACAGTACAGCCCCTATTCCCACGCCACTTGCATCACACTCTACCTGAAACACTTTATCAAAATCCGGCAATGCTAATACTGGAGCAGTACAAAGCTTCTCCTTAATTAATGCAAAACTCTTGTCTTGATCTGGACCCCATTGAAACTTCCCTTTCTTCAAACATTCAGTAATAGGTGCAGTAATGGTACTGAAGTCTCTCACAAATCTTCTATAGAAAGTAGCTAAACCATGAAAACTTCGTATCTCAGTTACTGATTTAGGGACAGGCCAATCCTTTATGGCACTCACCTTGGCGTCATCAACTTGAATTCCTTCTTCACCAATGACAAAACCCAGAAATAACAGCTTATTGGCACTGAATGTACACTTCTTTAAGTTGATGTACAGCTGGTTTTCTTGTAGAACTTGCAAAACCTGTTTTAAATGCTCCAAATGATCATCCTTGGTTTTGCTGTAGATCAGAATATCATCGAAGTAAACCACCACAAATGACCCAATGAAAGGACGGAGAATTTGGTTCATTAGTCTCATGAAAGTACTAGGAGCATTTGACAACCCGAAAGGCATCACCAACCACTCGTATAATCCATCTTTGCTCTTAAAAGCAGTCTTCCATTCATCTCCAGGCCTGATTCGAATTTGATGGTACCCACTTCGAAGATCGATTTTTGAAAACACCTTTGATCCGTTCAGCTCATCAAGCATGTCTTCCAACCGAGGGATAGGAAATCGATATTTGATTGTTATCTTGTTGATGGCCCTAGAATCAACACACATTCGCCACTGGTTACCCTTCTTTGGAACGAGAAGAACCGGTACAGCACAAGGGCTCATGCTCTCACGGATTAACCCTTTCCTTAACAAATCTTCAATCTGTTCCCTTACAATTTCGTTTTCCTTAGGACTCAGTCGATAGTGGGGAAGATTTGGTAGACTCGAACCCGGAATCAAGTCAATGTGATGCTGAATATCACGCATAGGAGGTAGATCATTAGGTAGCTCATCTGCAGTCAACTCTTTGAAGTCTTCTAGAATCTCTAACACTTCCTGTGGAGTTGTAGTTTCTTCTGTTATAGCACTCATCAACCCTTTGACCACCACTGGATAGAAACAATTTGTCTCTTTAACAGCTTCATCAAGCTCTTTGTCGCTCTCCGTTAAGATCAAGAAACTTGACTTCTTTTCCTTCGCTTTGTTACCAAAATCCTGAACAGGAGCCATAGCAATTTTATGAGTTCCCCACGTAAACATGATCACGTTGTCTCATCCTCGATATGTGATGTCGTTATCATACTGCCAGGGACGCCCAAGGAGAATATGACAAACATCCATGTCAAGAACATCACAAATTATCTCTTCTTTGTAGTGTTTTCCTATAGATAAGGGAATCCTGCAAGTCTCGCTAACCCTCACTTGTGAGCCTTTCTTGACCCAACCAAGACCATACGGCTTTGCATGACGAGTTGTGGGTAGCTTCAAATATTCCACCAGCTTTTGAGAAACTAAATTCTCAGAACTACCGTTATCAACAATCACGTTGCACAATTTGTTTTGAATAGAACAATGCGTTCTAAACAGATTCTTGCGTTGTCCCTCTTCTTTGGATGATAGCAAGAGTCGCTGGAGTACAATACTTATCCTCTCTTCAGATTCTTCTTCAGCAAACTCGACCCCCTCATACTCCTCATTCCCTGCGAAGTCGTCATCCTCCTCTTCTATTAAAGCTGTAGTCCTCCTACTCGGACAAACATTGGATTTGTGACCTTGTCCTTGACAACGGAAACACTTGTCGATGGATGGTCTCGCATAAGTGTTACTCTGCTTTTGGATTGGTGTTTTATTTTGATGAGCATTATTAGGACCATTGTTAGAACTTCCAGCTCCTTTGTTGCTAGTGTTTGGATCCCTGTTAGCTCCTTTGTTGCCCGTGTTTGAATCCTTGTCTCTCTCTCCAGTTGGTTCGAAACTGTTCTGAACCAAGGGCTTCCTGAAGGTTGAGAATCCCCGAGATGATTTCTCCATCAATTCTGCTTTCAAAGCAAGACTTGAGGCTTCTTGCACCGTCCATACAGTCTGTAACCCTATTTTTCCTTGAATAGACCCCTTTAAACCACTGATATATCTAGCCACCTTCTGATTTTCTGATTCATTCAAGTCATTACGTTCAGAGAAACGTAAGAATTCAGCCGTATAATCTGTCACTGATCTGTTTCCTTGAACACAATCAATGTACATCTTGTAGAGAATCTGTTCGTAATCTTCCGGTAAGAAACGCTCCATCATCAGTTGTTTCATTCGACGCCACATTCTAACTGGACCCTTCCTCTGTTTTTGTCTTTGGAGAACTAGTTTATCCCACCATACAGCAGCAGTCTTCTTCAATCTGATTGCCACCATCTTGACTTGCTTAATCTCCGGGACACCCATAACATCAAAGAACCGATCAACATCAATTTGCCAGTCCAGAAATTCCTCTACTCCCATAGTCCCATAGAACAATGGAATATCTGCTTTCACTCGGTAATCATGATTGTTTCGATTCCCTTGTTCTTCATCTTCTTCTTCCAAGTCCTCCTCCGAGCTGGAATTGTCATCAACAACAACACGATTTTGCCTGCCTTGTTGTCTATTGTTTACACCTTGCTGGCGGTTGTTTCCACCTCGCTGGACTCGGGCTGGTTCCTCAATGACCGGATTGTTTCCAACCTGTTGGTTTGGATTTGGTTCCCTTCGTTTTCCTCCTCCTTGCATTGCGTTAGCAATCTGTTGGGGTAAAGCCGCAACTTGATTAGTCAACGCTGTCAGCAAAGCTCCCAAAGCCTCAATATCTGCTTTGGTTGATGGTTGATCACCCATGGCCGATCAAGCTTCAAAAAGAGTAGGAGAAGACCTGCTCTGATACCACTTGACGCAGTCGGAATGAACTAGGTTAACAAGCGTTAACTCTAGATTGAAAATCAAGATCACAAGCGTTGATCTTGATAGAAAGCTCTGGAATCCACCAGAAAAATAAAGAGATAAACTCTAAAACTTTGATTGATAAGAATGATAATAATATCCTGTCTAAAACATATCACCTAGGGTTCTTTATATAGAGAAAGCTAAAACATAGAATAGGCAATTCCCAGAAAATAAGTAAAGTTACTAGAATCCTAATAGAAAGAGAAAACAGGAAAATATCTAGAAATAACTTCTAAGCTACACTGGATTAGGTTTCGGAACCTTCTCCTGCATCAGGCTCTTACTCTACTATATTTTTGGGGGTGTGATAAATTTGTCAGACAAGGTAACAAACTGGTTTGATCGATTCTTCTGGCTGGCAGGATCATTGAAGATGTTGGTTTGAGGATGCTGGATCGTTCTTATGTCATCAAAGGACGAGGATCCAATTGTTGCAAAGAAATCCATTTCTGCTGGCACCACTTTCTTTTGCAGCATCTTGGAGGAGATGGCAATGCAGGTACCACACGGTTTCTCAAGTTGGTTATGTTCTTATACACATATGTTGTTTTTTTAAATTCCTTCTTGAGCTCTTTGCAAAATCATACGTTTGTAGTCAATAATTACCAGCAAAAGTATTTTACATACTCATAGTTGGTTATGAGATTGAACTGTTAGTTAACCCATGGTATCAGTCCTCTTGTTTTCATTTTCAAAACTTCAGTTGCTTTTTTATGTTAGGTTCCACTTATTTGAAACTTAGAAGCCAGTGTCATAAGGCTTCAGGGTAATATGAAATAGTGAATGTAATCGAAGAAGTGCATGTTTGGTAACTTCCTGTTTAAGTTTTTGTTGGATTTCTTATCTCTTTCCCTTAATAATTATACTATCTTTTTGTTTATTAGTTCACTTTTATATATTAATAAAACTTTTGAGATCTTTGTGGTGTCTTCCTGTCTAGTCACCCCAACAATGGACACGATCATAAGCTTTACTCTTGATGATATATACTATTCTTGATGAACCATGCAGTTCCGTCATCACGGTTACTTTTGATCGTTGGTGTGGGGACCTATGGACATGGATGGTTTACGTTCAAAGATGATGTCTTGCCGCTGCATTGGATGTATGCTGGCTGTTTATAGCCTCTTCTTTTTTTTCTTTTTTTTCTTTTTTTCTGTCTCTCCCCCTCGCAAGGTATGGTCTTTGGTTGATTACTTATTCTGCTTCTCTGTCAATTTAAGTTTTCCTCACTTAACTCTGTTGTTTCTTTCATAATAGCCTGGTTGTTTACGGGTAAAAGTTCTTGCTCTAAATTTTGTGGAGACGTTTATTTTGATGCATGGTTTTCTTAAAAGTTTCGACTGTATAGTATAAATCTGGAACCGCACAATACATGACCTGTTGCTCGCATGTCAACTTTTCCTATTCTACTACAGGAAGTAGTAGACAGATGTTCAATATTTCCTGGCGGTCGCCCCATTCCGAATCCAGCAACGCTCATGTCTGAAGTAGATTTCATACAGTCAGCTATTCGTTTGCCGGGTGCACTGACGATATCTGTTATTATAGTTGGTATGTTTCTGAATGCGTCCCATTATTCTCGTGTGGTTACTTTTCTTTTTATTCATCATTAAATTGTTGTTTTACCTGTTACTGTTTTTGCTATCCCACTTTTTTAGTTGAAAGTCGTTTACTTCTTTTGCACCTCACTCAATATGCTGATTTGTTCTTGCTTGCAAGTAAGTTAATATGGGTGCTGTGGCGCTCATAGATATTAGTTTCTTATTGTTACGTTCATAACTTGAAACATTCATTCTTTCATGTATGTTGGTGATAAAGAAACTATACAGAATCTAATATGTGTCCTGAATGATAGGGTGATATTAGTAGTCTTCTCTTGCATAAGCTTTATGTGTGACTCATTTTGTGAGATACAACAATAAGCAGATGATCTTCCACTTGTAACTAACTAGTTTGATGGTCATGATTGGCTGTCCTACTTTCACTTTCAAATTGGCTTTGTAAATATATAACATCAGGGGAATGAAACTGATGGTTTCCCAGTTGTATGTGTCTACTAAACTTTTTGGCTGAGAGAGATAAAGCATGGAAGCAGGTTATACTACCGGTTCAACCCCTATGATATGGTTGCAGCGAACTGAATCATATGTCTGGGGGGAATTGTCTCAGTTGAAGCTGCATCAGTTACAAATATGGACACTTACCTGGGTATATTTGGAGCACATCAAACAACGGATAGAATGGTCAACTCTAGTAGTTAGAAATCTTGTTTCCAAGTAGTCAGCTCTTGAGGAAAAATTTATTTGGTTATACATATACTTATGACTGTTATGTTGGGATATTAAAGTTGTATACATTACAGTATAACTATTTTTATGCAGAGTATCATTTGCCAGTCCAGGTGTTTGTTATGCTGGATTCTAGCCTAACATTTACTTGCATAGTGATTTTGCGTTCTGTTTTGATAAATGTTGTCTTCTCCCTTTATAGCATATGGTTGATGATGTGTTGAGTATATTTTGCTGCTTGGTCTTTCAAGGTTGTCATATGTTTGAGATCATTTTCAGGTTAACTTGGGAAATCTCTGCATAGCAAACTAATTTGCCGCTTTTGGAAAATATTTTTAAAAACTTAGTAATCACCTAGGAGATGTTTGTTTTTGTTTGGACTAATATTACCATCTAATGTATGGGGGGCACTATCTATCTACATAGACAGATCAATGTAAAAAAAAAAAAAAAAAAAAATCACTGTCAAATCTAAAATAAGAAGATGATTGTGTAATGACGATTATGCCCTTTTACTAAATTAAGAGAAAATTTTCCAACTTGATGATATAAAATGGAGAATCGAACCTTCCACGTCTTGATTAAGATCCTATACTGAACAACCACCTGGGCTCCGAGACCTTAATTATGATGTGGCACAAAATAACAAGATTTTAGTTTGAGTTTGTGTTTGTTTTTCGGGAATACGGAAGAAGGTCGGTGTCGAACCCTTGACCTCTCAAAACTAGGGCCAACTCGGCTATTAGATTTTTTGACTCCTCTCTTCTTTACTCACTCTCTCGCTCACAACATCGTTGTTTGTCTGCGATTTTTAGGAAACAAACACATCTTCGGAGTTTCGTTCTAGGTTTTGAGAAACAGAGTGGTTTGAAAGGTAAAATGTCTTTTTTTTTTTGTGGTAAAATGTCTTTTATCATCGCTTCATCGTTTCTTTGAGAAACTCAGTCACTCAAAATTACAGCAAACAAAAAAGACTTCGACTTTTTGTGTTTTCCAAATTTCATTTTTTTTTTCTGTTCTCATCCGATTATGAAAGGGTGCTTTGAAAACTGTGTTATGAATGTTTTTCTATCCCCATTTTGTACTTCTTGCCTGAAACAAAGAAAAAGTTTGAAACTTTCTTCCCAAAAACGAAAAAAAATTTGAACTTTTTTTGACTCACGATGTGTAGCTAGTTTCTACTTGAGCTTACTGCCTGTTACAGAACGTTAGTCTTATTTGGATCTGTTAAACTGCTACTAAGCTAGTCTCTTCTTTTCAATTAAACTCTCGATCCAGCCTCTTTGTTGAAGCTTTTTGGTCTATAGCTTAAGTCTTGTTTACTGCCTGTTTCTGTTTGAGATTAGTTCTGTCGACATTTTTCTGCCTTGGACCTTTTAGCTAGTTTCTATCACGAGCCAGCTTCTTTGTTGACCCTTTTTGATGTTTCACTCTACTTGGGAATGCAATCTGTTGTCTCGAACAAGCAAATTAATCTTAGGATTTGTATAACCATTTTGCTGGTTGAACCTTTTAGCTAGTTTCTAACCTGCTGGTATCACTTTACTTAGGAACCTAACCCATTGTTGCTAAAACAAGCAGCATCTGTTACTGTTACAGAACGTTAGTCTTATTAAGGCTTCATGACCTCTCGATCCAGCCTCTTTGTTGAAGCTTTTTGGTCTATAGCTTAGTCTTCTTCTTTTCAATAAACTGCTACTAGTAGGTGGTTTGAACTGTCAAGGTTCCTTCATCTGTTAGTTTGAGAGAGCACCTTCGGTTTAAATTTGTGAAATCTCTGCATAGCAAACTAATTTGTTGAACTATTACTAGCTTAGTCTTCTTCTTTACAATAATCCTACTGTTCTAAACCAGCATTAGTGTTATTTGCTTTCTTACGATTTGTTTAGCTTAGTCATTCTAAGCATACTGTTCTTATTTGTTTCAGATGGATGATGAGGAGGTGGAGGTGTTTCCAAGGTTCACTGAGCTTCCAAGTCAGGTGGGTGCTCATCTCAAAAAGATGCTTGATTATTTGAAACATGCCAGTCTTCAAGGTGTTCTGCCCCAGTTCAGATCATATGAGCACATCTATAAAGTATTAGACACAGATGGTAATCTGAGATGTTTATTCAAAACCGTAGTTGATAATCAAGAGGACTCAGCTAGAAATGAAGCCATTGTCTACCTGCTGGATCACCCTGAGAATGGTCACAGATCATTGTCTGAAGACATATATGGCTTCTCTGGAGTGCTGCCAACACTGTTTGTACGACGGCTGAAGATAGGAACCAACACAGTCACGGGTGCGTTGGTTGAATTTGTAGAGCCCACGGTTGAAATTGTTGAGGTTGATGATGCTCCTGTTGTGCCAATGGACGAGATTCAGAAGGTTGCGATAGCAGACTTGAGATTCGGGAATACTGATAGGAGTCTGGATAATCTTCTCCTTGCGGGAAACAACTCGATTGTCCCAATTGACCATGAGATGATTTTTGACACTGATTACAATATTTGCAAACCGTGTTGGCTACATTGGTTGCGGGATAGTGAAGAGTCATTCTCTGAGCGTTGTGCCAACTATCTGCAGCAACTAGACGCTGATAAGGATCTCGAGTTTCTTAGTACATGTGGATGGCAGCCTGGGCTGGATTTCATCGAGAAATTAAAGGTCTTCTGCATATTTTTGAGGCTCGCTGTTTCTCAGGGATTGACTGTTTTACACATTGGTAAAATGGCTTCTTTAAAATGTGAAGAACCCATATTCAATTTGAAATACATGGTTGATGGAGTTACGAGGGATGATGGCAAGTTTTTCGAAAGTGTAGAGAGCCATTTGAAAGAGCTCCTGAGGGAATATTACGAGAGTATTTGAGTAACAGATGCAAGATGAAGGAAAGGAAGGAGATGGGACCATGGAGGCGTATTTAGGGTTTTGGTTTGAGTTGTATTTTTGCTTAATGAAATTGGATTTTTAGCTGCTTATGATGTTTAGTGTTAGTTGGGCTAAGTTATGCAATTATGAGAACCTTTGGTATTATTTTATGAAAATATCACTTCCACGCAATGCTATGTTTAGGTGACACATAGTTGATTTTGTTTCCACATAATTCAACAAAGTTAGTTCATATGGTTGACTTTTGTTTCGAACTTGCTTCTTGCCTTTGGTATTATTCCTAGATTTTATTGTAGTCTTTGAAACAGAAGCAGTAACGTAAAATCGAATTTAATTTCTTTGACGTGTACAAACCAAATAGCAGCGCTCACTTGACTTGAGACTGAAGCAGAAGCTTGACTCCAAGCTGCGTCATCATTGTGCTTTGTCATGCCGGAGTCCACAAGAATTGGAATCTCTGCAGCAAGCCATGGAGCAAGTCCCAAACAAAGTGCATGCGCAACCTAGGACTGCATAAACAAAAGTCATTCATCATTGCCAAGAAAACGAGCAGGTGCTTTCTAGTGATGATAGAAATGGAATGCATAATGAGTTTCACCCAAGCTCAGTAGTGTTTAACAAGGGAATCGTAACACGAAAACATATAGAACTTACGTTGAATTAGAAGTCTCTTTTCATTTAGGCCTAGCAGAAACAGTTTTGTACTCGAGTTTGCTGGCCTAGAAGAAACTAATCTAATAAACATCTTAGGACTATGATACTTTCATAATTCCTCTAAAAATCGAGAAGAGTAGAGCTGATCTAAAACACTGATGCATGCTTATTTTACGGTGACTATATATACAACCAGAAAGCATAAAAGTTTAGCAGTTCTTGGCGCAGAGAGGCTTAAAGATTTGTGTACCTGGCATGAAATGCTAACAGAAGCAAAGTGAGATAAGATGTTGATCTTCTGCACTTGATTTATATACTAAATTGTACTAGATCATTTGGATGGTATAGCTCATGCATGAAAGAAACAACCATAACTGATAAGAACAGAGTTTCAGTGGTCAGTCAAGTCAAGAAAAGTGTAGCCAGTGAACAGTTTTTTAAGAGCGCCAGAGAAAAACATGGAAGTAAGAACTTACCGAGAGCAACGAGTAAAAACCATCAATCCAGTTGCCAACATTATTAGTGGCTGTCAAGTTCCAGCCCTGAGAATGTTGCAGACTAAATTAGTGGCCGTCAAGTTGTCAAAAGAAGGAAGAAGAAACTACAAACAAATAATAAGCCAAGTCAAATTAATTGGTAAGGAGAACCAAATAAATACAAGACTAAAGCAGAAGCCAAAGCCATTTTGGTCATGATTGTCAAAGCCAATGTGTTTTATATCAGCATAATAGCCAAAGCCATTTTTGTCATGATTGTCACAGATGCAGAAGTCTAAAGCAGAAAGGAATACAAAACTTCAACATAACAACTCTTAAGAGGACCTGATCCTGCTCTCGTAACAATAGTGATAGGTCTGTTTGTAGAAAGAAACAGAGCAAGGCCGAGGGAGGAAACCATGAGGAACGTAAGAATCAAGAGGGAAGAAACCACTGAGCATCCTTGATGTTTAAGCCATCGAGACAGGGGTAGCGTTTGACGGTCTTTGTGGTAAGACTGATCTGAACACACAGATGTCGAGGGATGAAGTTAGGCGGTGACAGATACGATCACCGCGGGTGAAATAGATGGAGTTAGGCTCAATACCAAGGGTATGATCAGCAGGCACGGTGATACCCAAATCCAAAAAGAGGGCCTCATCACCAAGAGAATGTACCTCAACAAGCATGGTGTCATAGGTAGTCGCGTAAAGATGTTTAGGATCCCTCTTGTACAGGTGGAACACCCTATCCTTTGAGGTTAACTCGTAAGTATAGACAAGCAAAACGTCACCAGAGCTTGTAACAGCAATGCTTTGGTTAGATGAGATGATCTTATATTTGTTGATTCTTTCCATTTCATCCCTACTAAGAGGTGGCTCCCACATTGGAAACCTATGCTTCTCGGACACATCAATGAAACCAACCGGTCCTCCAGACAAATCCAAGCGTCGAACGAAATCACGGGTGGCAAAGATGTAAAGATTCGTAACCTTTAAGTAGCATATGTTTTACGCCTCGTAACTCCCAGCGAACATCGTCCCGTGTTGAAATCTCGCGGTAATGATCATCCCCTTTCTTGCAAAACGCTATGTACTCGCTCCTTTCGAAATGCCACAAGACAACGTAGTCTCCTCCTTTCTTGTCGTCGACCCACAATAGACCTCTCACATCTTCGGCAGTAGAAGGACGCGTACCGATCAATACATGTCTGATTTTATCTTCTCCTTCTTGCTCAATCTCAAAATAGCTACCCTTGAATGAATGTTTCTAGTCCTGGAAGATCGATCCTCTCCTCCTCGCTAAACACATCTATAATATAAACCAGAAACCACTTGCCGGAGCTTGCCACGAATCGATACCCTGGAAGGTCACTCTTCGTCTCGTAAACCGTATCGTCGTTAGGGTTGTACACACGACAACCATCTTTTTCTGGAGACAGCATCAGCAACGGAGACCCGCCTTTTGGCTGCAGAATCAAACTCGAACGCAGGGCCTTTGCAGAGTCACGATCCGGACAACTCAACTGTCGTTTCAGCGTACATCTCTCCATCAGGACGGATACTACTATCTCGTCTGTTAAAATTTTTATTTAATTTAATGGCCACAGAATAAAAATGAAAGAAGGGCTCTATCTAGTGTTTTGTTTCATATCAGCATAATAGCCAAGGCCATTTTGGTCATGATTGTCACAGATGCCGAAGACTGGAGCAGAAAGGAATATACATTTTACACGTCAGGTTCTCTCATTCTTGAAATGGGAGCACTGTCACGGCTCACTGGTGACCCTAGGTTTGAATCAGCTGCATTACGTGCGCTTCGTCAGCTGTGGAGGATGCGAAGTTCATTAGATCTGCTTGGGACGACTCTGGATGTGGTAACTGGGGAATGGCTGGAGTACTCCTCCAGCATTGGAGCTGGTATGTTGTTCATTTTCAGAGGGAATCTAGTAGCAATTCTTTGTCTTTTTCCCTAAGAGATGGCTGCAAAATCATTTTACTTTTATGTGCGGAATGAATTTGTGCCTTGGCTCTTCAATCTCTAATGTGTAATTTTATTTCTGGTCTTCTAAAGGGGTTGACTCTTTCTATGAATACCTCTTGAAGGCTTATATTCTTTTTGGAAAAGAAGACTACTGGCAAATGTTTAGTTCTGGCATCTCAAAAGTACTTCATACAGGGGCTTTGGTAATAATATACTAGCCTGGAAAAATGTACTTCCACACTCTCTTTTATATGACACTACGACTTCTATAATGCTCAAACTGAAAATTGCTCGATGTAGTAATGAGTTTATTTATCTGGTTTAGGTACCATGAAGCTAATATGTGGAGTGGGAAACCAACTTATTGGCAGCTCACAAGTCTTCAGGCGTTTTGGCCCGGTCTACAGGTATAATGAATGAATGGATTCTTTAAATTTCATACAAAAACAGTTGAAAAGGGGATCTGCTGATTCTCATGCTTAAGTTTTTGCTACTAGGTTCTCGCTGGAGATATTGCAGCTGCAAATTCAACGCACCGCGAGTTTTTCCATGTATGGGAGAAGTTTGGTGTATTGCCTGAGAGGTATGTTTTTAATTGTCTTTCCTTAGTTGGCTTCCTACTTGGATCTTGAGTTCTCTGTCATTTTAAAGTTTTCTGTTTGGACTAAAGGACGCTGAACAAAAATTTGTTCAGGTATCTACTAGATCATCAAATGATACATCCGACAATGAAGTACTATCCACTACGTCCTGAATTAGCAGAATCCACGTTCTACCTATACCAAGCTACAAAAGGTTTTTGTTTGTCTTTTTTTTTTTACTTGTCTCACCCTGAATGTTTATTATGTGAAGAGCCAGATTTGTGGCACCTCTCCGTTGACAATAGATACCTATATTCTTCCTTTGTTCCTTCGTTTTGCAGATCCATGGTACCTAGATGTTGGTGAAATCGAGGGCCACCCTATTCAGGTTGTGAGCTCCTGGCATGAGAAAGTACCAAAAAGTTATTTCTCAGGCAACTGGACGCTTTCAAAGGTCAGTCACTTGATCCAGCTCTGTTCATGTTTGAAGAAATAAGACTTGTATGCATAGTTAGTTTAGTTACACTGCATAGTAATGATATTTTTTAGTTGATAGACAGAAGGGTAGGCATTAAAAGAACCAAATCGAGTCTTAATGCATTATTTAGTCCTTCCTCTGCTTCTGGCTAAACTAGGAACTTGCAAATATGCAGAGAGGGGCATGGGAAAGTGGAGCTAGCGCATTGTCACTGCAAGTATGTCCATCGAAAGCTCTCAACTCTAGACGTCCTGAGCAACACAGAGAGAGTGCTTGCCATGTCCATGTCCCTGACGAGCAACACGGATACTACTATCTCGTCTGTTAAAAGTTTTATTTAATTAAAAACCGTACGTAGAACTGAATTAATATTGGGATAATTATATATCTCTTTGTTTTATCTTTATCGTTAATTAGCTGCATCCCCTAGATAAATTATGCATCATGTATGACATCGTCTCTAGTCTCCCACTAAGCAAAGGATCGAGCATACATAGACGCCACATAATCTATTCAAATCCTCTACTAGACTAGTAGCTAGCACGTACCCATTTGAATGATCAAAATATTATTGGGGTATAGTGGAGTTAGAAGACACTTTGTTGAATGCACTACGAGTCCTTCCTATACTTGATATTGAGAACATACTACATAAACAAGCCTGAACTCATATGTTCCCCATGCTTTCTCCAGAATGTGTTTTATTTTCGCTTGTCTCTTGCCCGATCGATGTGGGCCGGGGATGGATCTTACAACTTCAAGATGAGGCAGTTATCTTTGGATCTTAAGAAAAGTAGACAGTATTGCGACGACATTTCGTTCATGACTGCATACTTTTTTTTATTGGCAATGCGATGCTTAGTTGAAGTTCATATCGCTGAATTTTGTTGCTTGGCTATTTTATATTAGGTTAATGATGTAAATTTCTGCAATAGAGAGGAAAAAAGAAAGAAAAGCAGCTGATTATAATTATTCACAACCGTCTTAAACTGTGCTAAGATCGTGTTACTAGAAGTAGAAGAAGAGTAGAAAACCAAACGGTTTGTCATTTGAAAACTGTTTAAAGGAGCTTTTTGGTTAGGTGAACAAAAAACGGCACTCATTGCAACTACCAAGAGATAAAACGACAAGGTGCTTGTGTGTATGGCGGAATTTAATTGAAGCCATCCGGGTGTTTTTTTTTTCTTTGTTCTCCAGCATTTTTGTATTTGTGTAAAATTTGCCTAATTGCTCTTGTGTGCTGCCGCGTCTGTGTCGCCGAGATTCTTCTTCTTCAACCTTTGAAAAACCCTAAAAGATAAGCGGAGGCACCGTATTATCTACCTTTACAATTCCGTCGGACGAATCTAGAATTTAGCAATGGCGGCTCCGGCTGCCGCGACAGCGAGGGCACAGGCGCTATCTCTCCTCGCCGCTGCCAATAACCACGGCGATTTGGCTGTGAAGCTCTCGTCTCTCAGGCAGGTTAAGGAGATTTTGCTGTCATTGGAGCCGTCTTCGTCTGCTGAGATTTTCCCCTATCTCGCAGAACTCCACTTGTCTCGTGAAATTCTAGTTCGCAAATCCCTTACCGAGTGAGTTCCTTTGCAATTTCTACGATTCGTATCTGGTTTAATACTTCCTTCTGCTGATATTTTCCCTTGCTCTGCACACGAACTTGTAGAAGAATTTTTATGTACTTTGTTGCGTGTTTAGGGTTCTTCTGGATTTTTCCCAATCTGGAGAAGTGTTTGATATTTCCAATCGTAGCTGTTGTGTTGTAGAAATTTTGCTTACGATTTCTCTAGTCGGCATGATTGTTTGTTTTTTGGTGCGATAGATTTGAAACTTCCTCAGCAATATTGTGGTTATTAGTCGTCCATTTCTGTTTTAGTACTTAGGCATAGTTGAATTATCGCAAGTTTTGTGTAAAATAAACTAGGTTCTTAGTCTACTTTACTTCGGGGGTGTAGCTATTCATGATGATTAATTTGTCTGTCAAGGTAAGAGACTGGTTGATCGATTCTTCTGGCTGGCAGGATCATTGAAGAGGTTGGTTTGAGGATGCTGGATCATTCTTATGTTCTAGTGAATGTCTTACTAGTCTTATCAAGGGACGAGGATCCAGTTGTTGCAAAGAAATCCATTTCTGCTGGCACCACTTTCTTCTGCAGCATCTTGGAGGAGATGGCAATGCAGGTCCGTACTGTTTCTCAAGTTGGTTATGTTCTTTTATACACATATGTTGTTTTGAGATTCCTTCTTGGGCTCTTTGCAAAATCATACGATTGTAGTCAATAACTACCAGCTAAGGTGTCTTACATACTCATAGTTGGTTATGGAATTGAACTGTTATCCCATGGAATCAGTCCTCTTGTTTTCCATTTTCAAAACTTCGGTTGGTTTTTATGTTGGTGCTACCTATTTGAAATTTAAAGACAGTGTCATAAGGCTTTAGGGTCATATGAAATAGTGAAAAGAATAAATCTGGGCAAGTTTGCTAATTTCCTGTTTAGGTTTTGTTGGGTTTCTGATGTCTTTCCCTTAATTTTCTACTATATTTGAAGTTTATTAGTTTAGTTTTATATATTATTTAAGCTTTGAGATCTTTGTGGGTGTTCCTGTATAGTCACCACTACAATGAACGTAACTCTTTGGCATTGATATTCCCTATTACTCTCGCTGATATATTCTATTCTTAATGATCTATGCAGTTCCATCATCATGGTAACGTTGATCGTTGGTGTGGGGAACTATGGACATGGATGGTTAAGTTCAAAGATGCTGTCTTTTCCGCTGCATTGGAGGTATGCTGGCTGTTTATAGCTTCTTCTTTTTGTATGTATGTTCCTCTCGTGAGGTTTGATCTTTGGTTGAGTATTCATTCTGCTTCTTTGTCAATTTAAGGTTTTCTAACTTAAAAGTCTGTTGTTCTTTCATAATAGCCTGGCTGTGTAGGGGTGAAAATTCTTTCTCTAAAGTTTATGGAGACATTCATTTTGCTCTTTACTCCTGATGCATCTGATCCTGAGAAAGTTTCCAGCGAAGGTATTATGTTCTGATCATGCAGGTTTTTCTTAAATTTCGATCATATAATATGAATCTGGAACCGCACAATTGCATTTCGTTGCTCGCATGTCAACTTTTCCTCTTCTACTACAGGAAGTAGACAGATGTTCAATATTTCCTGGCTTGCTGGCGGTCACCCCATTCTGAATCCAGCAACGCTAATGTCTGAAGCAAATAGGACATTTGGCATCTTAGTAGATTTCATACAGTCAGCTAATCGTATACCGGGTGCACTGACGATATCTGTTATTAGTTGGTATGTTTCTGAATACGTCCCATCATTCTTGTGTAGTTACTTTTCTTTACATTCATCATGATGTTAGTTGTGCTTTTACCTGTTTCTATTTTTGCGATCCCTCTTTTTTAGCTGAAACTCTGTTAGTTCTTACCTGTTGATTTTTTCTTGCCAGTAAGTTGATATGGGTGCTTTGGTACTCATAAATATTAGCTTCTTATCGTTGTTCATAGTGTGAAGCACTCATTCTCACATATATGTTGGTGATAAACAAACTTTAGAGAATGTGTCCTCCTACACTGATATGTGTCCTGAATGATAGGGTGGTATTAATAGTCATTTTTTGCATAAGCTTTATTTGTGCCTCATGTTTGTAAGATACACCAAGAAGCAGTTTGATGGTCATGATTGGCTGTCCTACTTGCACTTTCAGCGTCTTGAATCAAATTTTTCTTTGTAAATATATAACATCAGTGGAATGAACTTGCTGGTTTTTATTATGTATGTCTACTAAAATTTTGGCTGAGAGAGATAAAGCATGGAGACAGGTTATAGCACCGGTTCAACCCCTATGATATGGTTGCAGCTAACTGAATCATAGTCTGGGGGGAATTGTCTCAGTTGAAGCTGCATCAGTTACAGATATTGACAGTTACCTGGGGTATGTGGAGCTCCAAAATGCAAGTGATAAAGACATCAAACAATGGATAGAATGGTCAGCTCTAGTAGTTAGAAATGTTTTTGCAAGTAGTCAGCTCTTGAGGAAAAATTTATTTGGTTATGTGAACTGGATGTATATATATATACTTATGACTGTTATGTTGGGATACTAAAAATGTATACATTACAGTGTAACAATTTATGCACAGTATCATTTGCCAATCAGTGTGTTCGTTTCTGAATTCTAGCCTAACGTTTACTTACATAGTGTTTTTTCCTGCTGTTTTGATGAATGTTTCTTCTCCGTTTATAGTATTAGGTGGATATTTGTATGGTTGATAATGTCTTACATACATTTTGCTGCTTGATCTTCTATTATGTGTTACTCTTTAGATGGATATTGAAGTTTTCTCATGGTTGTCATTTCCATTAGGTGGTATATCGCTAATCAGTTTGAACTGTCAAGGTTCCTTCTCTGTTTGAGAGAACCCCTTCAGTTTAACTTGGGAAATCTCTGCATAGCAAACTAATTTGTCACTTTTGAAAAAATCTTTAAAAGTACTAATTACCTAGCAGATGTTTGTCTTTGTTTGAACTAATATTGTCATTTAATGTCTGAGGGTACTATTTTCTAGAAAGATCAATGTCAAATATTGAGAGGAGAGACATTGTTTAGAGTGATGGTTTTTGATTTTTCGGTTTTTCCTAATGCTTTGTTAATGGTGCTGTCTTAAAGTAAAAAGTATGTGAAAATATATCATATTGTTGCTCAGGTAATGGTAACAAATCATCTTTTTGTATTATGCCGGTAGTTAGTCTGTAATTGCAGGAAATTTTTGAGATATGCTAGCTTCCAGACATGTTAAAATTCAGATTGAGGATAGTTTCATGCTGTTAAGGAGTTTATTCGCTGTGTTGTATGCTGCAGAAATCATGAGCAAAGTTTCTCACAGGAATGGTTGCTCAGTAAAGTTATATGAAACTCTAGTATCTTTTATGTTAGATAATTGTATATATATTAAAAGCAGCGCCTCGCACCTAGGGTTGTTTCATTGACGTCAGTATAATTATTTTTGTTTTCTGAGATGTGCAGTGATTCATTAGGACATGCACGTAAGAGGCATACTTGAATAATTTGCAATTTTGAAAATTTCCTGTGTAAGCACTGATTTTATATCTGACAGTAGCTTATCTTTCGCAGTCTCGCGGTGGTAGCAAGGAAGAGGCCTGTCCACTACAACACTGTCCTCTCTGTTCTGCTGGATTTTCACCCAAATCTTGAGACGGTTAAGGGGTGCCATTCTGCAAGCGTTCAATATTCCATTAGAACTGCCTTTCTGGGATTTCTTAGATGTACTTTCTCACCAATAATAGAGGTATAGAGTTCAAACTTTATTTCTTTGTTTTCTCTGAAGTATATCTAAACTTTAGTCATCTATTACTCCTCAACTCTACCCTGGTTTTGCTGAATAACTAACTCATCATTATTCAACATCAGTTCTTTGTATCTTTATGCTAATGAAATTGTAGTTATTTTTTGCCACCTTTCTGGTCAAATTGTCAACCTTTTGTTATTTGGTATATCTACTCTAGGAATGTGGCATACCTTTTTTCCGACAGATGTGCCATTCAATTTCTTTTAGTAAAAGATTTTCAATGACCACGAGAAAGTGACATGTTATTTAGTGTCATTTCATGGATTGAAGCCTCGCAATAGGTAGAATAGAGTGCAAAGAAGTGTTTGCTTGATCAAATCATATATCACAAGTATCATATGTTTTCTTTTTATTTGCTACTATTTGTTTTAAGTTAGTTTTATTTTATTTGATTTAGTCAAGAGACAAGCTTCTTAGAGCATTTCGAGCAATGAATGCTGCAGATGTTGCTGATCAAGTTCTCCGTCAAGTTGATAAAGTGATCAGGAATAATGAGCGTGCTGCACGTGAAAATTTGTCTGGCAAGGTAAATGTGTTGTTTCATTTTTTCTTTTCTGCTCTACATCAGCTTTTTGATCACTTTGACCAGTAACGTCTCATGATAAACCTAATTTTCAGAATAACCAGTTGATTAATCATCAAAACTCTTGGGATATGTCAAAGAAACGAATAATGCCCCATGGTGAAGATGATAAAATCAATGGAGAGGTCGCTCCGAAGCGCTTACGCCATAATAATAATGTGCATTTGACCCAGCAAGTTCAAACAAGTGAATCCCTACAGGCACCTGTCTCTATCAATGGCATTTCCTCTGGTAACCATCCTTCAGACAGTGAGTTGACACCAGTTGAACAGATGGTTTCAATGGTTGGTGCTTTGCTTGCTGAAGGAGACAGAGGAGCTGCATCACTTGAAATTCTCATTTCTAAGCTTCATCCAGATATGCTTGCTGATATTGTAATAGCAAGCATGAAACACTTGCCTAGTACCCCTCCTACGTTGACAAGTTCACTGGCTACTCCAGCAGATATTGTGGTATCTTCTTCTATAAATACCATGTATTCACCGACTCCTCCACCACAACTTCCTTTTGACCCAATCCTTCCTTCCGATGTGCCTAGCTTGAATAGCTCGGTTGCTGACCCTAGACGCGACCCAAGAAGGGTACAAACCTCCATTTGCTTTTTGCTTATATGTTGAATGTTCTTTCTACAAGATAACTTATCCATAGTTATGCAGGATCCCCGTCGCATGGATCCAAGGCGTTTAAATTCATCTTTGGGAGCAACGTCACTGCCTGTAGGTGACGGTGAAGAATCAGTTCCAGCACAGAACGACATCTCTACCTTACTGAGTAAGCCAGTTTCAGTTCCTGCTGCCACGGCAGGGGCTACTGGTTCAGTACATCCAACAGCAGTAGAGCGTAGCCAGAACAAGTTGACAGGAAGTTCAGTAATCAGAATAATCGACCAGCCTGATTGCAGAGAGGACCCCTCAAATGAAAAATCATCCTTAGATGCTCCTCCTTGCATGGATGATAAAGACATCAGAGAAACAAAGTTTTTTGGTTCTGAAACAATTTGTGATTTAGATCTGGTGTCTATCCCAGATTTTGATCAACATTCTCCTTCAACATCAGTCCTAGAGTTTGATCAACATCTCCCTGCAGCATCGGACAGTACTGCACCAGAAGAAAGCTATCGAGAGTTGGCACCTGTTCCATCATATGTTGAACTTACCACAGAGCAAAGCAAAACTGTAGGAAAATTGGCTATTGAACGGCTAATCGAATCAAATAGACATGTCTTTGGGTTTGATTGTAACAAGATACGCATGGCATTGATTGCCCGATTGATTGCTAAAGTGAGTGCCTTTTTGATTTTTGTTACTTGTGATTTTGCTGTCAACTCTTGCTCTTCAATCATATTTGGCTTTATCCTTGTGGAATCCTTATTTCAAGTGCTCCTTTAACTCTTTTTTTTTACAAGCGTAAATATTATCTACATTACTATTTTTCCAGATTGATGCCGGCAATGATGTTGCAACCGTACTAAGAGAGCATATTAGTGTGGATCATCGAGAATTCAAGGTACTTGTTGGCTGCAGTGTTCCTCAAACTCAGTCGTCATTCATTTATCTACGTTTTGAATTTTAAATATCTTTACTCTATGTCAAGAGTGTCTTGGCTGTCATATATATTGTAGCATCTTGAAAGTACGCACCCAGTGCACTGCTACAGTGCAACTATCTAATTGTGTGCATAAACTTTCCCCTCTCCAACTCCCAGTAACCAAGAGTCTACTATGTGTCTAGGCAAACCTCTGATCTGTTTGCTTCTTTGTATCTAGGGGCACGAACTTGTTTTACATGTTCTTTACCATCTGCATTCAATGGCGATTCTGGATACAGATGAATCCTCTTCCTATGCTACTATTTATGAAAATTTTCTTATAGCAGTGGTGAGTGTTTATTCAACTTTTTCCAATTCGTGTTTCTGGATCTTGCTTATTAAGATGCTTACTGTAGGCAAGATCATTTCTGGATGCTCTTCCTGCTTCCGACAAGTCTTTTAGTAGGCTTTTTGGAGAAGCTCCACATCTACCCGATTCAGCCATTAAGCTACTGGATGAACTCTGCTCCAATCGTCATGACCCAGTTGGTAGAGAAATCTGTGATAGTGAGCGTGTAACCCAAGGGCTTGGTGCTGTTTGGAGCTTAATTTTAGTGCGTCCTAATGAGCGAAAAGCATGCTTAGCTATAGCATTGAACGTAAGATTCCGTAACCAAACTATATTAATTATAGTTCTTACAAATCCTGTCAAATTGGAGTTATCTTATAGTCTCAGTGATGGAGAACGTGGGAATTCCAATAATAGAAGTTTTGGATTTTAGTTGATTGAAGAATGAATAGCAAATTGCAGTTACATAAGCAGTGTGTTCTGATCTCTAGGACCCAGCTAATATTTTTCTACATTACGAGAATTCTATGCTCGAAACTTTCTATTATCGACATGTTTCATGTCCATATGGTCGTTTTTCCAGGTTCCTAACGCATGATTTATTCTTGTTATGACAGTGTTCTGTTCATTCTGAAGAAGATATTCGTGCAAAAGCCATCCGACTTGTGAGGAAACTAGTCCCGGATAACAATATGTTTTTTATTTACTGCTGGTACAGTGATTCTAATTGATGTTTCTCAAATGCATGCACAGGTCACAAACAAACTATATCACCTAACATACATAGCAGAGCATGTTGAGCAATTTGCAACAGATATGTTGCTGACTGCTGTGAACTCTGAGACAGATCTTTCACAGTCTGGATCAATTGCAGAAGGAACTAAAACAGAGGTAATAGCCAATAAGAGTTCCCTTGAGGGCGTTTAGCTTAGTTCTTGTTAAATTATATATATACAGGATTATTAGTCAATAGTTTTTGTTAGATGTCAGTTACTTTTTGTGCCTGTTCTCGTAAGCCTCTAAATTTTCCCTTGTGAGGGTTACCTAGTTGATGCAATGGGAACGCTTCAGTTTGTAACCTTGACTTTTTGTGGGTTGATTAGCTGACACTTATTTTCAGGCTAAAAGCCAGATAACTTCGACAAGTGACTCTCTATTGTCTGGAAGCTCCGACATTTACTCTCAGCAGGATCTACAAACTTCTCGTGATGTTTCAGTTTTATCAACTTCCGAAGTTCAGAGACTAATTTCTCTGTTCTTCGCTTTATGTAAAAAGGTCTGCGTAGTCTTTGGAGTTGCTCGTAATACACATAAGTATTCTTTATCATTTAATAATATTCCTGTAGATCTGATGAATACTACTACTTCTCTTTTCCAGAAACCTAGTCTCCTTCGACTTGTCTTTGAAGTTTATGAGAGAGCTCCAAAAATAGTAAACCAGGTGAGTTTGTCACTTCCTTATAAACCCTCACGCCATTTATGTGCTTCACATGTGGCATAAATTGGATAGGATAATACGTATAAACACCAGATCTATTTTTGTTGGGGCAATGTATAGCATTACTTACATGCATCACGTGTGTTCTCCGGTTTTTATGGGAGTAAATGATAGTCACAAACATTAAAATGATTTATTTTGGTGACTTTCTAAAATGTTTCAGGCTTTTCATCGACATATACCTATTCTGATACGAGAATTAGGTTCGTCTTATACGGAACTACTCCAAATAATATCCGACCCTCCTAAGGGAAGTGAAAACTTATTGACATTGGTAAGTGGCTTCTGTGTTTCCTTGTAGTAAACCCATGTTGGCCTCAAAAGTATTTTCTAATGAACCACGCTCTGTTATATTTATGTCTAGGTGTTGCAAATATTGACACAAGAATTGGCACCTTCATCGGATTTGATTGCTACTGTAAAGCTTCTATATCAAACAAAGCTAAAGGTTTGATTTGCTATGAAGAGCTCGCTCGCATCTTTTTCTTGTGTGTATATATTATGAAAATCAAGTTCACAAAGCCTAACAGAATATTTGTTTTGCAGGATGTTTCAATTCTTATCCCATTGCTTTCTTCACTCACTAAAGATGAGGTTATTACTACTTTCTTTCCATAGATTCTGCTCTTTCTACTGTACTTTAACCCTGAAGGAAGATGAAGAGGCTTGCAATTTTTATTATATTCTTGTTCCCTTGTTATTCTGCCTATCTGAATGTGGAAAAAAATAAGAACTAGTAAACATGGAAGACTTCTGAAAATTTTGTGGTCGTTTACTGGTGGATGCGAAATATGATGTTTTGTTATTACTAATGGTAGAAGTTTCTTATTTTATGACGGATATTCTTTTTTCACAGGTTTTGCCCATCTTTCCTCCCCTTCTTAATCTTCCGCCAGAAAAGTTTCAACTTGCACTTGCCCATATATTACAGGTATATGCATATTCTCACGTTCGATCCTTTATTTACTATCTTATTGCTTATGCTATGCATAGAGGGATTACTTAGCAATCATTGATGAGATGAGATACCGGTTGTCCAGTAACAAAACAGAACCGGTGTGCATGTCATTAGCATATATCAGTAGCGTTTCTGAACTTGTCTAATCTTTTTTGTTATATCTGTGATAGGGTTCTGCTCACACAGGCCCTGCACTAACACCTGCCGAGGTACTGATTGCTATCCATGATATTGTTCCAGTGAAGGGTGGGCCACCATTGAAAAAGGTATTTCCAATTTTTCCATCTGGTTTGAAAGTTCTTCTATAGGGAATTGTTGTCTGCACTTGTTTGCTCGAAATCAGTTGTGGTACTAGACCTACATTGTTGTTTATAATTTCCTACTCTCTTTACCATACCCTATCTCTTCTTCAATGGATTGGCACAGTCGCATTTGACTACGTGGTTGTTTTTTTCAGATAACAGATGCATGTTCGGCTTGCTTTGAACAACGCACTGTTTTCACGCAGCAAGTCTTAGCAAAGGCCCTCGGTCAGATGGTATGTCAAATATCATGGAATAGAACTATGGATTTGGTTAGATATTGAAATCTGTGATACTTTTCGTTTTCAGGTTGATCGAACACCGCTGCCTTTACTCTTCATGAGAACGGTTATTCAGGCAATCGACGCTTTTCCTACACTGGTAAGTGTCCTATCGTAATAGTACTGAACTCGGTGACATATATACCCAAAAACTCTTATTACAATTGAACCAAATTAACTTTAAATAGAATTTGAAAACCCCGAAAAGAACTGCATTCTTCCCTTCGCCTAACCCTACAAAACCTCCAAAGCTCTCTCTAGCCTGGATGGTTCACAAACGAGCCTCATTTTTTATTATAATAAACGTAAAAAGTATAAAGCTTTAGGAAAAGGAAAGAAGGATTGTAAATCTTAACATGTAGCTAGCGAGTTAATTTGACATGGAAAAGAAGAAGAAATAATACAATCATGAGTGTTAGTTAGGTTGATGGAGCCTCATGTATAAGGTTGCATTAAATTACGTTTAGAAGTTTGTAGAAATGAAATTCTAAGACCTGGCTGTATCTGACAATTCTGATTGAAACCAAACTATCCAGAATAATTTTGATGTATTAAATTATTCTGATAAACTTGGAGGATCTTTTGTATACCGACTCCAATAGAATCAAAATGTAAACCCAGAAATCCAAGCTTACATATTGAATTGAAATTACAATTCTTTGCGGTATAGTGCAGCTGTGTTTAGTTGAGAAGTGACAGGATAGTAACTAGTAAACGTTTCTCTAAAGTATTTGGTTTCAGCTATAGATCAAACTCTCTTTTTGTCAGAAGTAAAGAAATTTCTCGATTTTGTTTTTGTCCAGGTTGATTTTGTCATGGAAATTCTTTCCAAGTTGGTGAGGAAGCAGGTGAGTGATATAAAGATCAAACACAAGGATCAGCTTTGAGATTTATTTTTCGTCCTTGGTGGTTATGACTGAATGTCTTCGTGTCTTTTGGATGCAGATCTGGAGACTGCCAAAATTGTGGCCTGGCTTCTTGAAATGTGTGTCTCAGACAAAGCCACATTCTTTCCCAGTTTTGTTGGAGGTACAAGTAACGTTGTAGTACAATATACGAGTTTAGTGTATTAACCGACAATCCAAATAACTCTTTTGGTATCGTTTTGCAGTTACCAGTGCCTCAACTTGAAAGCATCATGAAGAAGTTTCCTGATCTAAGACCTTCTCTCACTGCTTATGCGAATCAGCCAAATATCAGAGCTTCTCTGCCAAAGTAGGTCCTTTAACTCAAACAGACACTCTGTTTTCCAGTATCTTAAGTACAAAAATGTCAGATACTGAATCGTGATGCATGTTTTAGCAGTTCAGCTCTTTCAGTTCTTGGGCTTGACAATGGGCAAGATTCGCGTTCACAAATGCACCCTTCAGATGCAACATCGTCTATTTAAGGGACAGCCTTAACGTGACTCTCTGGAAGATTATCGACAAGTTGAAGTGTCTGATGGAGACGAAGCAGAGATTGAATCTTGCGTCAATGGTGCGAGACTGGCTACCACGGATATACCTGACTGCTAACTACATGTGTTTGCGATTAGTAGCAAGACCAGTATGGTAGCCCAACGTGTGTGGTCGGTCATTCATATCTTATTTGTTGCCCTTTTTTCGTGTATATTATTATAAAACTTCACCATGGCCGTGAGAAGGGGTTCACATGTAGTGGATGTACAATCGCATCAACGTTGTTTCCTATAAAGAGAAGATAAGAGTTGAAAGAGTTTAGGATTATAACAAATAAACGAAATTTGAATAAATCATTTAACTTTATACCGTTTCGACCCAATCCCATTTTAAGACCCCCAATAATCCAATATTATTCATTTCGACTATAACTTCTATTCAAGGATACCTTTTTCCCCGGAATATTCAAAATCTTTTGTGTTCTATGGGAAGTAATGTATAGTTTATGTAGGTAATATCATACGATTCAGCAAGTCAGACAATTCTCTCGTTCTCTTTCTTCTCTAGTTAGGAAGTGATGATCAGTATCGACTTGATTTTTTAGGAGGTGAATTTCTTTCTTTCATCACAAAAAAACAAAGGAAACAAGAAGACTTGGTTAGCCATGGGCGAATACAAATGCCGTGGAATCAGCAATGTCAGAAGGTAATATAATTCCATCTCATACTAGAACACCAAGGCCTTCAATTTAATTCCAACCAAATCTTGGACTCAAGGGAGGCTCACACGATTCCAGCAACGATTATCTAAAATGTGTGCGCCTCTTCATTATCCTACATTTTCCTCGCTTGTCTTTTTCCATTCTTCATATGCTTCTTTGAAATATATTCAGCAATGAGCACAGCACATGGGTTAAGTAAAAACCTGCAAGGCAGAGGGGTTAGTCAGAGGCTTCCTTTTGCAAACAAACAAGAAGTGCACCGCATTGCATCCATCAATATGTAGTGAATGCAAATATTGACATCAGATCAACTAGCTAGCTTCACCCTTTCCAAATCCAAACAAACACTAAAATTTTCACGGTCTTGAGCCCACATTTTGCTTTCAAAGTTCAGAACCCTATAAATCTTACCAGTCAAAACTATCTTCAAACTATTTCATAGTTATGAGAGCTTGGAGATTCTTCTGGATCGCCCAACCTTGTGGATAAGGGACATCCCGGGCATCCAAGTGAAGATGCCAATTCAATATCTTCGAGCAAGCTGGTGGAACACCTTCCATCTCGCTTTCGTCAGCCACCACCTGCTCTATAAATGTTGTCTCCTGCTTGGAAACACATGATGTCATGTATAAGAATAGGGTTTACTGCGCACCAGATAAATCCTTAGATATGAAAAAACTCAAACTCATACTTGGAAACCCTCCTTCACTGTGTCGAGTTGGCGAGTTGGATGTGTAAATGGGCGTCGCCACCTTTTAGGGTCCCAGAGTATTGTGCTGTTAAAAGCAAATCCCGACATATCAACATGGAACCTCCGTAATCTTTTGCTCTTTTCATTGGTGTGCCATCCAATCACTTGACTTCCATTGCATACTGGACCCTCAAGGATGGCCTTGTTTTTGCTTGGTGCAAGCATCGCAACAGGCCAAGTTCCAAATCGACTACACAAATAAAACACATAAAGTTTAACAATTCAAAATAGGACACAAATAGTTCAGAAGAAGATAAGGTATATATATCGAGCCATCCCCATTTACACTCATGCGTGCTCAGAAAACAAAGTCATTGTACACAAAAAAAATGTAAAAACAAAATCATTTCTAATAACAAGATATGAAGCATTCTCTCAAACACAAAAAATGAGCACATGGTAGAGCAAGCAGCGAAACAAATACGAAAGGATAGAGGCAGGCAGACAAAAACAAATATCTCAGATTCTAAACAGGAAACTCAAATTTTCATTAATTTCAACATCAGAGTAAAAGGCATATGCTTCTGGAATGTTTATATTGGGTTTCCAACAACACTAGAGTTGCTGAGACAGCACGCAAATACAAAAAGGCCAAAAAGATGCCAATAAAATAGTCAAAGAGGATATAAGAGTTGCTCAACTAACAACTCAAAAATGGAAGCGCAGTCTAACAAGTCTGTTCCTCACAAATTACCATCAACAAACACAAGCAAAAGTAATGAGCACAGCCTTTTTTGAGTCACCTGATTTGTCTTAGGCTTTGAAAGAGCTCAAGCGAGTAGATATTATCATCATCAGCAAAGTAGACAATTCCATCAAGCTTATGCAACTCAATATGTTCCAATGCAGTGTTTCTCTGATGAACTCCTCTATCCTTAATACTCGTCATGTTCCTCTTGCAAACCAAATGCCTGTACATCACACCAGTCTTCCTCAGAATCTCAGAGGTTTCAAACGACGCCGCGTTCCCCTCCACCACTATCCACAGAACAGGCGAATCAACTAGTCTCAGCGTTTGAGCAATCCTGTTCAAGTAATACGCCTGCATCGCTCGATTATACGTTGGTGTGACCACAATAATAAGCTTCCTCGGCACAAAACTGATCTCCTTGTTCCCAGTTTCAGTCTCCGCCACAAAACTCACCGCATCTACAGCTACCTCTTCCCGTTTCTTGTTATTGTTGTTTTCCAACCTCTCTTCAACGTAAGGCTGTTTGATCTCAAAGGAGAACCGATCGGAACCGTTCACATCTTCCATTTTACCGAAAGGTGTCAAACCTAAAACAAATCCAAGAAGAAAGAAGACGAGAAACTGGTAAAACGGTCGCCTCCACGGACCTCTTCGCGAGCTTTTAGGATCAGAGGTTACCCCGAGGAGTTTTGTGAGATACGAAAGAAACTGAGAGGAATTGTGTTTACTGCTGCTACCACCAATTGTGAAACCCTTGTGCGCACCTCCATTCTCGTGTGCGCGATCGTGATACATCGGCGAGAGAGTTCGCCGGATTGAAGCCATCAGAGAGAGAGAGAGAATCTCACTCTGACTCCGCCGCCGTGTTTTCACAACTCCCAAAATCAAACATTCAAAAAGAGCAATTTCGGAGAGATCCGCCACCAAAATTCGCCAGGAGGAGGATGATATAGCAACTTCAATCCGAAGTCGGGATTAGTAAGTAAGGTCGTTGTAGGTTTGTTGACTCCAAGTCTCCGATCTGAAAACACGATTTGGAAATGGATCCGTCACCGCCGAGATCTGAAGGAGAAAGTTGCGGAAAGAGCTAAAAACACTGTTGTTTGTTTGTTTGTTTGTTTGTTTGTTTTATTATTATTATTATTGTTAATCCAAAAAAAAAACTCTGTGAACTAGACGAGTTCGTGGGACACGTGGCGAGATTATGGCTCGGAGAGGGTCGGACACTCTGGCGAATATAATGATTACGTTTAAGTTTCGAGGAAATGGTGGTAAAAAAACAATAATTAACATAAGTTCGAAGATTATGGTTAAGATTAAAAAGACAATTGTTAAATGATTTAATAATAATTTTTTTTTTTAAGTAATTCGAAGTTTATCATCTTGTAAAGGAGGATCACATTTTTCTTCTTTTGTTGATAAGGATAATGGTCGCTCGACGTACCTACTACTTTCCACTATATCTCGAATGACTTCTAATTATTACATTATAATTTTTAGTGGTCACTTACTTTAACAATTAGCATGCATTTTTTACATGGATCGGATTCAAAAAATATGGTACAAAAGAGAGATAACACGATCGTTTTGGTTTTAACGGTGCAAAAGTTTGAGACAAAATTTCAACACATGTGTATAGTGTACTGTCGATTTTCAAAAGTTTTTTGTTGTTTTGATATTGATACCAAAATTCAAACAGTATCAAGCTTGTGGACGCAATATTTGACTAAGCGTGGTGTTTGTCTATTTTTAACTGTAATTAGATATACTGTATGTTTGGAAAACTTAATCCATTTTTTTTCCTCAAAGTTGCTGTTTTGATAATTTGTTTTAAATGTTATAAAAAGAACACACGTACCGAGTTTCAAAACAAATAGACTTCTATAAGTTTTTGTAGTCAAAGGTTTTAAAACTTCATGTAAGTTAAAGACTCCATCATGCTATATATAGACTTCATGTATCTATGAGTAGTTTTATTCCAACAAATTACTGATGGATATTTATGCTATGGACGTTCGCTTACCGATAAACTTTTTTGTTGTTGATAGTCATCGGTAATTTTTTACAATTCCCAACATGAAACATTGGTGATTCTCAATGGATCCATCCTTGATCCTTTGCACATGTTTGTTTTTCTAAGTGTTTTCCCTCTTAAATAACATCCTAAGAAATAACGAATTGTGGATTAAGACCATGACTAAAGTTATTAGTCAAAATTGTGAATTTCGTAACATATTGGTTATGTAAGCTATGACAATCAATGTGTGTACTTAACAGATTGGTTAGGCCTAAGTATAAAGATATAGCAAACAAATTACACTTTAAATTAAAAGAATACTTGTATTTCGATGGGTCCGACCAAAGATAGTTGAGGACTGACCCTGTATAAGCGGATTCCAACTTTTACCACCAACTTAACTTCTCCCCAACCAATATACTCCTCTTGCAATTCCTACTTTCCCTTTCTACACCATCTCTATCTATTCATTCTCTCTCTTTCAAAGAAAACAAACAAACAGAGAAAACAAAAAGAAAGTGGAAGATGCAAGAACTTCCCGATTGCTTGTACGAGGGAGAGCAACCATCCTTAATCACTCCTTCATCTCCCACACCAAATCAGACTCTTTACCTTTCCAACCTCGATGACCATCATTTTCTTAGATTCTCTATCAAGTACCTTTACCTTTTCCAAAAATCTATTCCCTCTCTCACCTTGAAAAATTCTCTCGCTAGGGTTCTAGTCGATTACTACCCTTTCGCGGGTCGGATAAGAGTATCCGAGGACGGGAGGAAGCTCGAGGTTGATTGTAATGGGGAAGGCGCGGTTTTCGCAGAAGCTTTCATGGATATAACTTGCCAGGAGTTTCTTGATCAGCATTCTCCCAAACCAAACAAGTCTTGGAGGAAGCTCTTGTTCAAGGTTCAAGCTCAGGGTTTCTTGGATATTCCTCCTCTTGTTATACAGGTTCGTATCTCTTTTATATATTTTTTCTTATTCTTGCTGAGCCACTTATGATTTATCAATATCAAAAGCCAAGACCATGACGCAGATTGTTTCCATATTAGTTGATAGTTAATTTGTAAATTATATTCGAATTTTTTTGGAGGGGGATAAACGTAGCTCGAATATTTTAGGTTTCATAAAGTTAGTTGGACGACTGACTGTTTTGTTTAGATATATGATATTATAGGAATAATCCAACAATTCCTGACTCCTACATTGATTCGGCCACTTTAAACTCTTTTCAAATAAGAAATGCATACTTTATCTCATCGTGCATCTAATGCATTCGATGTATCAATAACATAAAGGTTTTTTTTCTACCACATTTCATCTTAAAATACGTGAACTTTAATAAAGAGATTTTGATTAGAAGAAAAAGAAGGGTACATAGAGTCATAGAGAATAAACTTGTCTGTTCAATTACTCTTTCCTTTTATTGGTTACAAGATAAATACAACTCTTTGTCTTGCCTATGAGCAGGCCCGGCTCTATGCATGTGCTGGGTGTGCATTTGCACAGGGTCCATTGATTTTTTCAGTTTTTTTAGTTAACATTTAGGGTCCAAATTTTGTAAAAAAAAAAATTTACATGGAAAAAGGGTCCAAATTTTTTTTTTTGCTCTGGGTCTATACAACTATTGAGCCGGGCCTGCCTATGAGTGTATATTAATTAACTAATTAAAGTGAATGTATTATGTACAAATAACAAGTCCTTTTGTTTCACTCTTGTCTCTTGCATGCTATGATCTTATTAAAAGCCGCGTATCTATGAACTTACATACAGTATAAAGTCTTTTTCCTTCGTCGGCAGGTAATAATAAATGGTTATTTTCATTCAACAAATATGCTTTTCAGTAATGGCTTACGAAAGTAGTTAAATAATATGGCTCAGGTGACGTATCTCCGTTGCGGGGGTATGATCCTCTGCAGTGCGATCAATCATTGCATCTGTGATGGCATCGGCACATCGCAGTTCCTACATGCATGGGCCCATGCCACCACTAGCCAAGCTCATCTCCCGACCCGACCATTTCACTCCCGTCACGTGTTAGAACCACGAATTCCTCCTCGTGTCACACGCTCACATCCTGGTTTCACCGGAACCACCACCGTAGACAAAAACTCCACCTTCGACATATGCAAGTATTTACAGTCCCAACCACTGGCTCCCGCCACCTTAACCTTCTCGAGATCTCATCTCTTACGCTTAAAGAAAACATGCGCTCCCTCACTAAAATGCACTACGTTCGAGGTACTAGCGGCTCACACATGGCGCTCGTGGGCTCAATCTCTTGAGTTACCGTTGACCATGTTGGTCAAACTCCTATTCTCTGTCAATATGAGAAAAAAGCTGAATCCAGAACTTCCTCAAGGATATTATGGTAACGGGTTTGTACTAGCTTGCGCCGAAAGCAAGGTACACGACCTAGTCGATGGTAATATTTACCACGTGGTTAAATCGATACAAGAAGCAAAAGCAAGAATCACCGACGAATACGTAAGATCAACGATAGATTTACTGGAGGATAAGACAGTGAAAACAGACGTCTCAAACAGCTTAATCATATCACAATGGGCGAGATTGGGACTAGAGGAGTTGGACTTGGGAGGAGGAAAGCCAATGTATATGGGTCCTTTGACGAGTGACATTTATTGCTTGTTTTTACCTGTCGCCGAAGATAATGATGCCATTAGGGTTCAGATGTCCCTACCGGAGGATGTTGTGAAGAGACTAGAGTATTACATGGTTAAGTTCTTAGATGGAAAAGATAACGAAGATGAGAATTCTTATGTATGATGAAGTTTTTCTTTATAATTTGAATGGTCTACAATAAAAGAGTAGCTCACATGATGACTTTTTATTGGTTGTATGTTTTGTACTGTTCCTTATATATACTACCTCTGTTTCATAATATATGATGTTTAGATAAGTATTTTTGTTTCATAATAACTTTTTATGCAATTTTTAGATTAAATTTATATTTAATATTATATAGATTTGTTTATAATTGGTTAAACTTTTTAAAACTAATTATTTTTTAATATGTGTTTCCACTAAAACATCATATATGGTTTGAAGACACAAACTAATTATCACAATTTGTCGGTTTTTTATTGGTTTTGCTAAACACAAAATGGAATGCAGAAGATGGGAAACAAATCTTCGTCATCTATCCTATACGATAATGATATATATTAACTGACCCATGAATTCAGCGGAAGACTTGTTCTAATTTAGTTCATCAACTTTAGCTCACCATTTCCTGTATATCCAATTTTGGTGACAGCGATAGCTTCTTTTGGTATGAGAATTTAACTATATAATATCAAAAGCACTATCTCTTTCTTGGTACATGGTAGTAACGTGGTGTAAGCCAAGGCGAAAATAAGCTCATTGTAGGTAAAAAATGTATTATATGTACTCGTAGCACATACGGACATAAACTACAAACAATATAATTAAGAGCTTAACTAGCTAATTACTTTAATCTATATAAACGTTTTACCTACCACTATCAAAAAAATACTACATTGTGGGTGTGGCTGATCTATTCTTCTTTTGGTAATGGATAAGATATTATGTTTGTTTGTTTGGTTTTCAATGTTTTCAAACTCAATTAACTTCTCAGATGTTATTTGGTTTCAGATTCCGTTGTATATAATCTTCTTCATCCATTGTAGATTTTGTTTTTGCTGATAGATATGGAGAAACACTTTCGGCCTTAAATATTCACAATTTTTTTTTTAAGTAGTTACAAAGGTGAGTAGTGTGGAAACAAATTTTTAGTTTTTTTTTAAACAGTTTATAATACAATTATCTTTAATAAAACCAATAAAAGTTCAGGGATTAAGAAAATAAAAGAAAACAGGTTTCGACATGTTAAGCCACATCTTGAGTCCAAACATATCTGTTTTCTTTTATTTTATAATTATATGTAAAAGATTTGTGATATATTGATTAATTGTTTTAGAACTATATCTATTTTAAAAAAACAATATATCACAGATTAATTATTTTGTAACTTTTAAATAATTAATAGTAGAAAGTTATAAAACATTTTTTTGGGAAATAGCAATATATCATTGATTTGATATGGAAAAATAAATTGATCCTTGGAAAATAAAAAGATTAATATTGAATATTTTGAGCTTTGACACATGTAAATTAATATTCACTTGCATCAATTATATGCAACCGATATCAATAAAATTATGAAATACATGTATTTATTTAGTTTAAGTCGAATATGTATTAATTAACATTATATTAATATTGATATCAGTTTTGTATCATTTATTTAATTGATATTTAATTTGTATCATTATATGAAGTGATGTAAATTACATTTTCTGTTAAATATTTTTGAACTGATGCAAATTAAAAATAAAATTGTGTCTCTTTTACTGAAACTGATGTTAAATTATTCGATTACCACATCAGTAATAAAAACTGATGCGAAATCACATCATTATGCATCATTTATTAATAAGTCAATTAAATTGATATTATTTACTTTTGTGATACTAATTAAGTGATGCAATCAACCATTTTTTGTCCAAACACTCTGAACTCTAATAAATCAATCATATGCATTGGATTGTGATACATTTTAGTTTTTTTTCTTGTACAGAAATAGATCTTTGTATTTTGTAAAATATTAGTCTAAGTCACTTGTATATTTTAAGTAATTATGTAATATATATTTATTTTATGATAAAAATTATAACAAAACATATAGCTAATTATTTGTTCAGAGTTATTTATGTATCAATCATCAATTGAAAGTTTTGATGGAACTATGTACAACGATTCTTTTCACTTTTGAAAACTATAAAATTGACCAGTCCTTTATTACATTTGCTACTCAACTCAACATAAAATCGTGTTCATTCTTATTTCATTATCAACCACTATTAATACCAATTCAAAATTAAGATGTTTTCAAAAGTAAACACTATAGTACAAATAAAATATATTGCACCATACTCAAATTATTGTGCTTATGCATCAAATTTCTTCAATATACAAAAATTGGAATATGAATGACTAATTGCATTATCTAATTAGATCACAACTAGTAAAGAAAACATGAATATTTTGGAATTAACATGCCATTTTGTTGTATTGTCAAATCATTCTGGATTTGATATAATATATAAATAATGATACATCATCTTGAACAAATAATATGTAAGAATATATATATATATTAATTCTTCTTGATTCACAAACTTTATATAATAAAGTAGAGAACCATCATAAACAATCTTTGAGAAGCTCACATGTGAGCACCTAAGAATTTGACATGTGTTATTTTTATAATTTTCTTTTAAATTTTTCTCCTCACTTAAAAAAATAATAGTTTTATATTAAATTACACATATTAAAAATTAAGTTTCGTTGAATCGTTTAATATCTACAATTAAAATACATAAACAAATTCCTTGGTAGGAGAAGTATCCAACATAACACATCGCATGTCAAATCACTTAACTTGTCCTTCAAATGATTTGACTTTTGTTTACTCTAAAATCTTTTATTTTCTAGTAGTAGATAAATTATTATCCAATTAAAATATGTGTGTGTTTTTTTTTCTCAAAGTAATTTATGAAACATTTCATGTATTTTGCAAGGGCAAAATAAATGTTGATAAGAATTTACAAATATGCTACAGTAAAATCTCTATATTTAATAATGATAGGACCATGACATTTTATTAACTTATAGTGATATAAATTAATACTTTATAGTGTAAATTAATAATTATAAATTTATAGATATATTTTCAATTGTTTAAAATCTTATAAATTGAGACAATTTTAGCAAAAAAAGATTAGATTTTCGGATGTTATAAATTTTGTGGTTTTGAAATTGACAATAAATTATAAATATTATAGACAAATTTATACACATGAAATACATAAATTCAAATTTAAGAATAATAATATCAATTGTCATATTATTGTCATACATAAATACATATATTTTAATATCCTATAAAACTATAAAAATGAAAATTATGCATATCTAGAAATTGAAAACTTTTATAAAAGTTAGCTATTTTTGTGACATATTATAGAATATTTTATATCATTATAGTTTGAAAATACAGCATAACAATTGTTTATAAATATGAGTTCTAGGAGAAGATTCAGAATTTTAAAGCATACTTTATTATATCATATATATATTTACATGATTATTAATTTATGATATTATTGAGACTACAGTAAAACCTATATAAAATAATAATGTTGGGACCAAGATATTTTATTAATTTATAGTGATATTAATTTATCTATAAATTAATAATTATTATGTTATAGTGTAAATTAATAAGTAATAATTTATAGATATATTTTTAAGAGAAATTCCTTTAAATACCACTAAATTTTTTTTTCCCAAAAATACCACATTTTAGTTTTTTCCAAAAATACCACAAAAGTTTTTTTTTCCAAAATTACCACAAACACAAAATTTGATTTTTAAGGATGTAGAATTTTTTTTTTTAGGTTTGGGTTGACACATTTAGTTTTAGGGTATAGTTTTTAGGGGTAGGGTTTAGTATTTAGAATTTACAAATTATTTTTTAGTATTAGAACTTTGGTTTAATTATGTGATATTTTTGAAAAAAAATATATTTTAGTGGTATTTTTGGGGAAAAAACTAAATTGTGGTATTTTTGAAACAAAAACCTATTTTAGTGGTACTTATGACAATTACCCTATTTTTAATTATTTAAATTTTAAAAAATTATGAATTGAGACAATTTTAGGAAAAATAAGATTAGACTTTCGAATTTAGTTATTTTTTACACTGTTTTTACTTGGACCAGCAAAATTTATTAATTTATAATGTTTAATAATTTATAGAAGTAGTATTTTGAAAGTTGAGAAAAGTAGTCATAGTATATTGATTCAATGTCCAAGCCCATATATCTAATCTAATATACTTTTCATTTGAAAATTTCTGGCCCATTATACTTGCGTACGATATTTATCTCTAGGTATTAAAATCTCAACACCGCAAGATCTTTTCCTGAGTTTCAAGAACAAAAAAAAAGAAAAAGAAAAGAAGCAGCAGCGAAAAATTTCAAGTTTCAAAGAGTTTTTTTTTTTCCCTGACCAACCAAGCAAACTTGGGTTAGTGAAATCTCAAATCTTAGCTAATCCAATTTCGTTATCTGTTTAAAATTGATTTCTATTTCGTTTGGTCTCATCTCTTGAATCAATTGACCCTTCTCTTCTTCATCTCCTTCACGTTTCGTAATTTATCGATCTGTTCTGTAGATTTTGCCGTGAACTTTTATTAATCGTATTCTCTTGTTTTAGTTTTTGTAGTTGTTGTTGTGATTTAATCGAATCTGTTGGGATCAGATTTGTGTCGTATCATGTTATACAAGCTGTTTTAACAAAAACAGATGCTGTTTTGTTTTCAATTAACACACCCATTGAGATTTGTGTCTTTGTTATGTTGTAGCATTTATTTGTTATGTAAGGAATCATTAATTCCGTTATGTTTCTGTGAATCCTCGTTGATCGATTGGTGCTTGCTATATTTTGCAGATATTATTTTCGTCAGCTAAATCTGTGAGCTTTGTCTTGTGTTAGTTAAAAAGATCGAAACTTTAACAACTATGGGAGAGGAGCATCCGAGAAAGCGGTCTAGACAACATTTTGAAACGGAGACGACGAGACACGTTACTTTGTTTGAATCCCCTCAATGTGAATTGTATTTCACCAGGGAAGAGATTGAGCGTTTCTCTCCATCAAGAAAAGATGGGATTGACCTGGTCAAGGAGTCGTTTCTACGGTCTTCGTACTGCACCTTCCTGCAAAGGCTTGGCATGAACCTTCATGTGTAAGCTCACAACAAATAGTATTCTTTCTTTATTTGTTGTTTCTTTTCGCTGGGAAGTAGTGTTTGTTCTCTCTGGTTGCTTGCTTCATGGAGTATACTTAATGCTTCTTCTTTCTTGGAACTTGTTTTAGCTTAAAGAGGGGTGCCTAATGCATGACAATGGCTAGCCTAACTGTTGAAATTTTGTCGTAGGGCCACTGTGGGAGGTGGTCTGGAGAGGTTCTCGAACTATAGAAACATTTTGTCTACTACATTTATATCTCGTGAATGGAGAATTATGTAATAATAGTCAAAATTTGGTGTTTCATGCATCATATATTGGCTCACTTCTCATCGGCAATGGGAGGCTTTGCATCTGTTGTGAATTTTGCTTTGGAGCTGTTCACCTGTTTAGACATGCCCTTGTCATATACATATATATATGTCTCTGTATTTGTAATTCTCTGCTGGGTTATGAAAACCCTCAGCTGTTCCTACCATTACCAACTGATGTTCTTAGTTTTCTGAGCAAGTGCACTTCCTCCGGCCTACTATTTTTGAATCATCTATCATAGGTACTGGTGTTTTTCGTTTTTTTTGCATTAATCACGTGTGTCCGAACAGTTTCATGTTATAACAATGCTGGTTTCGGTGAAAGTGACGTCTTGCATTTAGTTGCTGCCCAAGATATTATAACATTTGAACTTGTTCATGTTGAAGGTTTTTGACAATCTCATTGCTACAGGTCCCAGGTTACAATAGCATGTGCGATGATGATGTGCCACCGGTTTTACATGCGTCAGTCTCATGCTAAAAATGACTGGCAGGTAAGAAATATTTTGTATAAGTATGTTGATCAATTGCATTCATTGAAGCTGACAGGAAAGTGAGAAATTTATATTTCGAACAGGATTTGGGTAATGAGCAACATAATGCTATGCTGATCAAAACAATTCGAAAGTGTTTTTTTTTTAAAGTTAATTCAGTCTCTAGTGATTAGTTAGAAGATTATTTGATTGATGCTTACTAATATCATCTTGTAATATTCACTTGGTGAATTGCAGACGATAGCAACTGCCAGTCTGTTCCTCGCTTGCAAAGCTGAAGATGAGCCATGTCAACTGTCCAGCGTCGTTGTTGCGTCTTATGAAATAATTTATGAGTGGGATCCTTCTGCCTCAATTAGAATCCATCAAACTGTAAGTATTTTGTAAATCTATCTGTTGGTAAATTCGCATTTCAGCATTGTGCTAATATATTACTTGTTACTCTACTTGTAGGAATGTTACCATGAATTTAAAGAAATTGTTTTGGCCGGGGAGAGGCTTCTGCTCGACACAAGTGCTTTCCTTCTAGACATTGAACTTCCCTACAAACCTCTGGCTGCTGCTTTGAATAGGCTGAACGCTTGGCCTGACCTTGCAACATCTGCATGGAATTTTGTGCATGACTGGTAAAGACCCTTTTTATTATTAGAATATATACGTGATTTTTCCCCCACATTGAGTTTGAATTATCTTATAATGCGTTGTTGCGTGTAGGCTTCGAACCACCCTATGCTTGCAGTACAAACCCCATGTTATTGCAACTGCCACTGTGCACCTAGCTGCCTCATTTCAGAACGCGAAAGTAGGCAGTAGGAGAGATTGGTGGTTGGAGTTTGGAGTTACGACTAAGCTATTAAAAGGTTTGTTGTTCAAACACTAATATTTCTCTGTTATTATATTGTCAGTCATTTGATCAAGTGAGATGTAGTGTTTCTATAATGTTAGCGCTGATAATAGGCATTAAGATAGCTCCGATTCAAGTGGCATGTTACGTTCTTACCATGTGCACATATCGAGTTTGAAGGTAGTGGTCTGAACGAAAAGACTGCCTGCTGACTTTAGTGGTTGAATTAAATAACGGGATGTTTTCATCAATGGTGACAGAGGTGATCCAAGAGATGTACATGCTGATAGAAGTGGACAGAAGGAGGACTATGCCACCCCCACCTCCACCTCCAAGAAGAGAGTTAACTTGGGCAATACCTGCACCCATGAAGCCAGTCCATATGGCTAGAGGTCATCCGTTTCACAGCTACCCTTTGCAGTCCTATAGACAGGCTGGCATCTGGTGAGCCATTGTTGAACAGCATGAAGATGTAATCTCTCTTAGAGTCTGAGTCGAGTTGATAGACAAAAGAAGATTATGATGTGGAGACTCATGAGAGAGGCAGTGTAGCATTATATAGCGATCCGAGTGAGGTGCTTTAGTCTAAGTTAAAGCCTCTCAGGTACGAGCAAAGTGAATTCTCTCAAGGTTTCATCATCTTTGGTCTCTTTACAGAGAGATTATGTATAGAAGTGTCCTTTTCACGTGTTATAATACTCTAGAAGACTTCATATCGTTGTATATCTGGAATCAATGTTTTGGGTTTCGTTCAAAGGTTCGAATTTTTTCCTGACTTCTCTCATTGGTTAAGTATTTTGGTTTTGATGAGGTGCTGTTAGGTCTGTGTTATGTTGAGACTTAACACAAACAATGATGCAAACCCCAAAAATTCAAGTTCTAATCTAGAAAATTGAGTTGCGTCTCTTGCTAGCTCGTGATCTCTTGATCTTGTTCAAATGATACATGCCACTGAGAAAGACAAGACAGGGGCAACACAAGAGCTAGTAAGATTGAGTGAGCACATATTAAAACATTTATAGCAGATACTGAAACTAGAAGCACCCAAGTGATAGTGTAGGAGGAAAACTCCGAAAAAATTTGCTCTGGGTAAAGGAGTTATACCGATCGCGTAAACCGGTAAATAGAGTTAATAACCAAAATTGTTCTATATTAGAGGAAACCGAACCGGGTTCAAGTTTCCATTATTTATCTTTTTTATTCAATTAAATATAAATCCACATATCAGGAGATCTCTCTCTCTCTCTCTCCCACAACTCGCGAACAAAGCAAACCCTAGATCATCAATCGGAGAGGAAGACGGCAGCTCTTCGTCGGCGATTCTTTCCACCGGTGGTGGCTAAACTTTCACAGATCTCTTCATCTCTTTAACATTCTGTACGTCTTCTCTCTCTTATTCTTCGGTTTCGTGATCTATTACGGCTCTGTCTCTGTATTTCCCAGCTCTATTTTGGAGCCGCTGCTTCGTTGTTCTATTGGCTCCTTTTGGGTGTTTCTCTGTCTCTAATTTTTCTTTGGCTTTTGCTCTGCCTCCGATTTTATTATACTCACGTCTCTTTGGTTGTATCTATGTGATTGTTTTCACTGAATCCAATAGCTGACTAAGATCTATGTGCTTTATTATCTTCAATCGTTCTTGGATAATTCATTCCCTTGTATAGAAATCTATGGCTTAACTAATACAATTAGTTTTATACTCGTTTAGTATTTGATATACATATGTGTGTGTGGAGCCTTACATATGTGTTTGTGCTTGTTGACAAAGATTTTGTATCAATAACTTTTGTGTGTTTGTTTCTGTGAATTCAGGGTGGGACTTCTGCCATGGCTGAGCATTTGGCTTCAATTTTTGGTACTGAGAAGGACAGAGTCAACTGTCCCTTCTACTTCAAGATTGGCGCTTGCCGCCACGGTGACCGTTGCTCTCGTCTCCACAACCGTCCCACCATCTCCCCTACACTCCTTCTCTCGAACATGTACCAAAGGCCTGACATGATAACCCCTGGTGTTGACGCTCAGGGCCAACCACTCGACCCTCGCAAGATCCAAGAGCATTTTGAGGATTTCTTTGAGGATCTCTTCGAGGAACTCGGAAAGTTTGGTGAGATTGAGAGCCTCAACATTTGTGACAACCTTGCTGATCACATGATTGGCAACGTATATGTTCAGTTTAAGGAAGAGGATCAGGCTGCAGCTGCTTTGCAGGCTCTGCAAGGTAGGTTCTATTCAGGACGTCCCATCATTGCTGATTTCTCTCCTGTGACTGATTTCCGCGAAGCCACGTGTCGGCAGTATGAAGAAAACAACTGTAACCGTGGTGGCTACTGTAATTTCATGCACGTGAAGCTTGTTTCGAGGGAGCTGAGGAGAAAACTCTTTGGGAGGTATCGGCGGTCATACCGCAGGGGAAGCAGAAGCAGAAGCAGGAGCAGGAGTAGGAGTATTAGCCCCAGGCACAAGAGAGACTATGACCGACGTGATCCTCCTCCTCACAGGGAATTCGGTCACCGGGACCGAGATCGTGAGTTTTACCGTCATGGAAGTGGGAAAAGAAGCAGTGAGAGGTCTGAGAGGCAAGATAGGGATGGTTCAAGGGGTAGGAGACCAGCAAGCCCTAAACGAGGAGGGAGCCCTGGTGGCGGGAGAGAAGGAAGTGAGGAGAGGAGGGCAAGGATTGAGCAATGGAACCGAGAACGGGAGGAGAAGGAAGAGGGAGGTGCTTAAAACGCTTGATTTACTCGAATCACAGTTGCTGCAATGTGGTTTTTTGTGCGTCTGCTTCTATGCGTTTGCTGATTGTTTCTTAGATCGGTAAAATCTGGCAATGGGATTTTCATTTGGTTGTTTTAATTTGGACTTGAAATGAGTGGAACCAACTCCTTTAGATTATAAAAATGTTTGGGGTTACTTTCTTGTAGTTTTTTGATTAGGAAAAAAACCTTGTTGCCGCGTCCCCTTGTTATTGATATTCACCAGTGTTCCTTAGAACTTTGTACTATCGTCTGTTGGTCTTAAAGAGTTTAGTTTTCTTTTAAATTGTCGTTTCTTCTTTTAAGTCTTTTAATGCTTGGTTTGGTTGGAGAGATACGTAACGAGTCCTCTGTTCTCTTACTAATTCGGGTCAAGGATTGAGCAATAAGTGGCTGTCACTCACTTGGGCCTCTCAGTGCATTGTTTGGGTTCAAAATTGACTTTTATTTACCCTTTTCGTTCAAGTTCATATCGTTCGTTGCTTGGTTTTGGTTCCTCAACTTTTTGCTCAACTTTGATCTCTTAGTTGGGGATGCGTTCTGTAAGACCAATATATGTACTATATTAAGTCGTGGCTAATCCAATCGTTAATTGAAATGTAAGTAGCTAGTAAAAGAATACACTTGAAACTTAACAGAACAAAAGAAAGACTAAAAGCCTGATTATCTAGTTGAAAAATGAATCATCCAACCACTTAAACCACAATAAGTTAATTATTACCCTTATCATATAGTATTTTTTTTTTTTCCGACGTCTTCACAAATATGTATTTAAATGAATAATCATATGATTAATCTTAGTCAACAAAACAGTAAATGATTCACTAATTCTTCACTCAAACATCGCTACCACCGTCATCACCACCCAAATGGAACCGTCCTACCTACCACCAACACCGAGAGCCCCATCCCCTCGCCCACGGCGGTGTCATTTACTATAAAATCATACTACTTTTAAAAGACCAAACAAAACATGTCTTTGTTTATTCTTACTTTTCATTGACTGAATACACAAAATTTATTTACTTAACTTTAATCACATGAATTATCAATTATGGAGATTAGTAGATATATAGATTGACCACGTGGAGAAGTCTTTGCCGTCTTCGCTCGAGTGGATGTATACTAGTAATAAACCCATACGAACTATGTATTGTTAACTTTTAAAAAGTTCTTACATGCATCATATACATACAATATCAAGAAATAATTATTCATGGATTATAACTTTTTATAAAAGACTATACTTTGGTTTTGTAACTTTTTTACCAGCAAATTTTTTTTCTTTTAGTTAAACGTACAAATAGTTCTATTCGTTTTCTTTGTGTATATGGTTTGAGAACATATTTGGTTCATCTTCATTATAGCAAGCACTGTTATTTTATGTATCTCAAGATGAAAATATCAAAAGAAATAACATTCATATATAGTTTATAAATCTGAAAGATCATAGCTACATATATACTAAATTATATATATATATATATATATATATATATATATATATATATATATATACACCAAAATTAAGCATCTAGCTATCAGATTCATACTCTAGACATTCATTATTAGATTAGACGACAGAAAAGCATTGATATAGATTATTAGATTATAATAAATCTGAATCTAATAGACGAGACAATCTTTGCCCCAAAAGCTTTTGTAATATATTAACAATGTTCCTTTTGATAATTATGTAATTCGCATTATATATTAAAAATGGAAAAAGGTAGACGAGACCATCTCTTTTTGGTAAAAAAAGAAACCCCAAAAAGAAGAAAAACTAAAAAGAAATTAAGACGGATTGTTGAACAGCGTTGTAAAGTCCATTGCATGTAAATAGTACCTCAAAGACAACACATGCGCATGTCTTATTGCGTTTCTGTATACGAGTATATGAAAATAGAAATTGAAGTATAATGATACACTAAAATTAAAGGATATGATATGGATTTGTTGTTATTGTTATATAAAGATGAGGAATGGGGAAAGTCTGATGGACAGTGATGCCCTAAATTTGAGAAAGCATATATTCCCCTGCTCTAAAGCCCTTTGTCCTCTTCTTAGACAACTTTAAAATAAAAACAATGCTTTCCCATGCTTTTAAGGACCCTCCTTTTAAGGCCTTTGTTCTCTACTTTTTTTTTTTTTTTTCTCTTTGACCCCCCAAAATAAAATAAAAAGAGGTTATCTTTTTTCTTTCACAACATATTAATAATTTATATGATTAACCAACCACGGCCATCTTTAATTCCTTTTGAAATCAGTTTAATCATGAACCATCATCAGTGCATAGCCTTGTATTACGTGCTATATTGTGTAGATACCTCTATTATTCGTGAAATAGTTACATTAAACAATAATATAATGTTGCTGCCAAAAAACAAAAATAAAAAAGCAATACTATAATGTCTTAGCATCGCTTTCCTATCAAACTATGCACTTTAGTTACGTTTTGGCAGTTTGATTTTCGAAACCCATCATCGTAGAAAAATTCATATTTGTGAACTGTAGAGAACAAAAAATATCGTAGGAAGAAGAGTACTGTTATATAGTAAAACTTCGAAATCTTGAACATTAGAAAAAGGTACGAAAAATGAAATGAACTTGTCATATAACACATCAAACTGTGTGAGATCTTGTCATATGAAATGAACGTTATAGTAATAGGAAAATACATGTTTAATGAAAAATGAATATATGGTTGAATGATGAAAAAATGCGATTTAAATAATTCTTACCATCAAACTGTGTGAGATCCATTAACGAGGACGATTGACCAGTTTATGAGTAATTTTGAACATACACCTAGACGATATATAGCGTATTTTAATTTATAAAGTAATATAATGTGTTATGAAAGCGATTGGCGATGATGGAACCCTGATTGGTATAACAGATGTAAAACAAATTTAGATCCTACACCTAATACTATACTTTTGATATTAATGCATATATAATTTTTTTACAAAACTTTTTAAAAGGTACACTATATACTAGATTAACATAATGTAGCTTTTCAAGATTTAAGGTCCAGTTGGATAATGGATAGAGGTAGCCATAATTTCTTGATGTTCTAGTACAAATGGTGTATATGTGTGTGCATGCTATTTTAGTCTCCTCATGATGGAAATCTTCAAGAAAAGTCAGCTTGAATTGCAATTTTTTGTAGATGTTTAATTATCTTGTCGCCTAACCCTGAGATGGATATTGAATCTCTCCGTCTAAGTCAAGAAATCGGATCCCATAAACCAACTTTCGATGGAAAACTTTATTCAACTTTTCAATCGTGATCTAGATTGGTTATAGTTTTGTAGTTTTACTATAAAATTCAACTTGTTTTACTAAGAGTCTCAAACATTTTTGAGTTGACAAAATATATAGTAAAAATTAAACTTAACCTTGTGACCCATATTTACTATTTGTAATGGTGACAAAGATATTTAGACGAAAACTTGTAATCAAGTGGTTAATTACTACTATATATCTTAGATACCCCAGTCATCAAGTAGTGAGTTAATTATAATGTGGCCAGTGTCCATTGACATAATAAAACCTAAGTTTCTATATTTTGCATCTCGTCTCAATTAGTTTAGGCTACCATAATGACCGAAAGGACCCGCATGTGATATATGGTGTAGGGGCACTTTAGGGTTTCGGAACCTAAGTTTTCATAAATTTTATATTCGATTTTTTTTTTTTTTTGATGAAAAACCAAATTGCGAGTGGACCAGTAAAGAATAGCTAATTGTTCGGATTAATCGATTTAGATCCAGATCACTGATGTGTTTTTTTTTGCTAAAAAGGATATTGTAATAGCGTAACTAACTAATAACTACTTTTAAAGATTAGAAAAGAAAAAAAAAATAATAATAATAATAAACAAGGTGAGATTTGTGAGCGTGCAAGTAGAGGTAAAATAGAGTGGAAAAAGAAACATAAAAAGTGAAAACAAAGTTTCCCCATACTCTTTCCGATCTCATCACATTCTCCAACGTACGTGACTTTCTTCTGATGTGGAGTTTTGTTGCTCTATGTTATCTATTTTTCATTTTATTTTATACAAGTGAATTAATATGATCCAAAATTCCTAACTAATTGATAGATTAACTTAGTTGTTTTCCACACTACTAATTAGTTTAATTAATTAAATCATTTCTTTTAGATGCGATCGAATTGGTGACAGCTTTATCAACAGTACAATACTCATTTTCGTAACTTATTGCACTTTTGAGTCACTAGATAAGGAATCATTTTTATGTATAAAACGAGTTCTTCTCTCTTCTAAAAGCGTTAATTTCAACCATTAAAAATCAGTCAATCATAACATGAGAATATGACACATGTTCTTTCCAAACCAATAACAGCAAATTTCATTGCACGACACATTTTATGTGACAACCAATAAAAATTCGCCGTCTCTTCTATGCTAATGACAATCAACAAGCACCTTACCAAGTTATCTCTAGCGACTTGCCTAAACTTTTTGCTTATTATGTCTGACCCTAAACCTTAACTACTATTGATTGTAAGTTATCATTTTTTCAAAGAGTTAATTGTCTACTCAGAGAGCCTCACCTCATCCGAAATATTGTGTATGTAGTGTGGTCGTTGTATAAAATAGTGACTATGATTATCGTATTGCATGTCTGATGGTTAAGGAAGTGATGATTAGGGTTGAACCTTGTTAGAGATTGGAAAGGGGCATCGGCGCCGATCGACCACTTATGGTGAGGCGGCAATAGACCCATGGTCATTCCATCAACTTCTGATCTATTTTTCTGCGTGATATATGTACATCATTTGAGATGATTCAAAGTGCATTAATTTTTTTATAGTAGTGAGTACGGAGTTTGATGAAATTTGCTTAAGGATATGTTCGCCCCATATGAGATTCGACCTTAAAGGGGTCGTCTCCTAGCTCTAGTAGGATAGACTCCTTAACCATATTTTAAAAGATCCCTGGTAAAATTATTTTTGCTTATGTTCGGCCATTTGCATCTCACTACAAGAAAATCTGGCTAAAGCCACAAAATATTTTGTAACCATGCTTCATATTTCGTGGCTATATTGCTTATATCCTCGAAAAACCACAACAAAAATTTGTGGCTATAGGGTTGTAGCTATTTTGTTTCGTGTCTATTTGCGGAAATATAGACACAAAATTGCTACAACAGGTTTTGTAGCTAATAGCTACAAATTTGCAACAAATTTGATCATGTCTAATTGTTCCGATTAGACACAAATAACCATAAAATTTGTTGTGGCAATTTCAAATTTTTATTTTAAAAAAAATACCAAAATAATTTATTTTAAAAATTAAATTAAAAATAAATACAAAAAACAAATTAAAATTTCAAATATTTACAAATATATTCTCAGTTATTCTCCTCCTCCACCGTCACCGCTCCTCCACCACCACCACCACCTCTTCTAATGAGTCCGCTCACAAATCAGCTTCTTCACTGTCTCCTCTTCATTCTTCTCCACTACCACCCCATCTTCTCCACCACCTCCTCCGCCTGGAAAAACCTCCTCCGTCTGGAAAAAGACAAGAACAAGCTTAGTAAAAAATATGACTTTAAGCAAAAACAAGACTCGGATCCAAATAAAAAATTCAAACAAAACTTGAAATCAAATTCGAAGAAGAAAGAACTAAAAAATTTCCAACGGATTACCAAAAACAAGTCTCAGATCCAAATAAAAAAACTTATGTGAAACCCAAAATCAAACTAACTGAAAACTAAAACCCCAGATGTAGATATGAAAACAGAACCTTCGAGATTAGATTTGAATATGGATAAAGGCCAGAGCTGAAGGGAGATACGTAGAGTCACATTTGCAGCTGTTCTTCAATAATAAGAAAGATGAGAAAGAAAAAATAGGGTAGATTAGAGTTGAATCTCGCCTGTTTTCAGATCTACTTCTTTATTTTGTACAGCCGAGATATATTTGAGAGAGAGGCAAGTAAAATAGAAGGGAATCCAGGGTTTTCATATTTATTTGTGTAGCCACGAAATATTTTGTGGCTCTACGTGGCTATATCATTTAATTTGTTTCACCAAAACTTTACTGAGAACATAATCTTTTCTTTTTTTCCAGTTAGCTACGAACAAATTTGTGGCTATCCGAAGCTATTACAGATTCTTTTAAAAATAAATCATATTGTTTGTGTTTAGAAATTCATACATTCTTTAATTAGAATATAAAAGTTAGAAAATGATAATTTTGTTCTTTTATTCTTGTATTGTGATTGGTGATAGATTTTGATATATATTTTGGTACATATGTATATATAATATATAAATATTACATAGTATAAAGTTTTTACATGTTTATCTGTATATGGTTTATTTATAATTAAACATTAATTAGATTTGGAAATTTTATTTTTATTATAAGTGTTGGATTTATTGTTTATAGTTGTTTACATGTTTAAAAGTTTAAAGTTTAGTGGTTGTATTTTTAGGATTTCAATTTGAGGTTTAGAGTGAAAAAAGCCACATAGTAATCACAAATAAATTACAACTAACAAGAAATACAGTATTTATCAAATTAGCCATGATAAATTTATAGCTTTGATCGTAGCTATATAGCCACATATTATTCTCTTGCTAATTTGTAGCTAATTAGTCGCAACTAGCTATAAACTGTTGTTTGTGGCTAATTAGCCACAAATTTGCTACAACTTAGCTACGAATTAGCCACAACGTTATTTTGTGTCTGGTTTGTGGCTAATATACTATGGCTACAAAAAAATTGTGGTTGATTTGTGGCTATAACTAGTTTTTCTTGTAGTGTCTATAACCTTTGGAAGAAAGAAATATACATTCTTTGCTACTTGACTCGCTCAAAACAAATAGGATAAAAATTCAATTACCAATTAAGCGAGAAAGACATGTAGAATATATATATATATATATATATATATATATATATATATTATCATATATATATAATACTTAGATGAATTAAGCTTAAATACTTGGACTGAACATTTCAATATATATCGTAGCTTCAGCCTGGTTTTGGAGGACTTGACGTCATCGTGACAGAGAGTGATGACTGCAGGTTTCATGTAATGTACTCCGTTGTAAATTATTTGGGTTTTCTTTATTCTAGCCACCTTCGTGGTGGTTCCTGCAACTACAATTATTCCACTTGATAAAAGTAATAAAGCCTACGAGATCATCATTTCCATCTATAGTAGCTAACTGCCTCCATTTTAAAGACACCAAATGAGTTTTGTTGTTGGCTTTCCAACTGAGTTTGTAACCTCAGAGACAAACTTTGTTACTTGGATCCTCAATATAATAAAATAGAAGTTAGAGATATAAACGATTACCTGTTTATAAAAGTAAATTAAAACAATTCTTACGTATCAATTATGTAGAGATTTGGTTTTTCGAGAATTATATATATAAATAATTTTCTATAATCTTTTACAAATATCTTATTTTCAAGTATTAACAAACGTATTTTCATCTCTTATATATCAGTCAAAATATTTGATTATATTAATAAAAAGTTGTTGACAAAAAAAAAAAGTTTTAAGAAATTATTCATGTCATTTTGTTTGTTTGTATTTTCCCATTGAATCAATAATTATGAAAGACGCAATATTCAGTTATTCAATTATCCATAAACAATGGATTGCTGATTTTTTTTTTTACATATATATATTTTTTGGTATTACGGAAATCAACCAATCCTAAAAGAAAATTGTAATCCTCAGACGACGTTCCTAAAATGTGCAAGAAACATAGTACATCCCCGTGCTTCCGTTCCTTCAACTAATTGTTTGTATGAATCCTAGTCTTGGTTTACCAATTAAGGTAGAGATGGAGAAAAATTGAGTTTACTGATAAGTAGATTAGAACGAATATAACAATAACCAATTAGTGGGTTTGGGCTCAATGTACTTGGACTTGATATACATGATCTCCGTTATCATAATTACACATACACATGTACTCATTCCCAACATGAATTCAGATTACAAAAAGCAGTATTGTTATACATATATATATAGAGAGAGAAAGCATTATATATCGTGGGGTGAGAGTAGACAGAGATGGATGGATGCCATCATTTCTCGTCTGAGACAACTGTTGCAAAGCCTTGGGATCGAAGGCAGGAGCTTGGGACACTAATCATGGCTTTCAGGAATTATAATCATCTCCCTCTAATTGCAGGGAGAGAGAGAGAGTGTGTGTGAGTGAAAGGGCCTAAAAGCTAGTACATTAGAAAATACAATATATATATATATATACACTATATATATACTGAAAAATAGAAAAGTAGGGCATATACTATAGATAAAGCGAGTCCATGTATATATATATATATATATATCACTGTTTTTTTATGTTATTGTTTTATTTTTTGTCAACAATGTTTTTGTTATTGTATTATTGAATGATTTTTCCCCTCCTTTCTTTTGAAGGTTGTGTATTGCTTTTCAGAATATAGGTACTTGAAATAGTAGAGGGGGAGAGAGAGAGAGATGCGTCAAGCTTCAAAAAAGCTAAGGTAATGTTGTGTGATGCTTTTGAAAGGAATAGAGAGCTTTGAGAGGGCACATATATACAATAACCAATTTTAATTAATTACTTCATCTTAATCTCTTGGGATTTTCAAGAGAAACTCTTCAAAAAATCATCTTTCTTTTTCATCTTTCTTTAGACACACACACATATATATAATATACTCAGAGATCAGGTATAATAAATATATATATATATATAGCTTCATCATCTCTCTCATACATATATGGACTCTGCTAATCTCCATCAGCTTCATCAAGATCAATTACAGCTTGTGGGGTCTTCTTCTTCTTCTTCTTCCTTAGACAATAACTCTGACCCTTCTTGCTATGGAGCTTCTACTGCCCATCAATGGAGCCCAGGAGGTATTTCTTTGTAAGTCTCCTTACACACTCTCTCTCCTCTGCTGTGTATATATACATATGTCTATAGAGTTACACACATACATGTCCATGTAATATAATATCCATTTACCACGTGTATGCTAATACGTTTCTGCAGCTATTTGGGTGTTTTGAATATTCCTGGTATCAAGATGATGATATGAAGAATTTGGAATCTTTCTTCTTCTTTTTTGCTTCTTTTTTGTTTTTTTGAAAGATAAGTTATTGAAGAAGACATCAAGATAGAATTTAAGTGGCTGATAAAATATTATTTTTCTATTTTATTATCCTTCATAAATATTTATATAGATATGTAAATATACATGGTACTCTGATTTTGCATTGATTCAAACTAAAGAAAAAAATTTGTGTTGTTTTTGTAACAGGAATAGTGTGAGCTTGAGTCATAACTATAACAATGAGATGTTAAACGCAAGAGATCACAACAGCAACAACACAAGTGAATGCATGAGTCTCTCCACCATCCACAATCACTCCTTGATCCAACAACAAGACTTTCCTTTACAATGGCCTCATCATGACCAATCTTCATATCATCATCATGAAGGACTTCTCAAGATCAAAGAAGAACTTTCCTCATCATCTATCTCAGACCAACAAGAAGGCTTATCCAAGTTCACAGACATGTTGAACAGTCCAGTGATCACAAACTACTTGAAGATCAATGAACACAAAGATTACACTGAGAAGCTTCTTCTCAAGACTATATCTTCTGGATTCCCCACCAATGGAGACTATTGTAGCAGTATTCCCTCTTCTTCTTCTTCCTCTTCCCCTTCATCTCATAGAGGCAATTTCAGTCAGATTTACCCGAGCGTAAACATATCGAGCTTGAGCGAGTCTAGGAAGATGAGCATGGACATGAGTAACATCCCGAGACCATTTGATATGAACATGCAGGTGTTTGATGGAAGATTGTTTGAAGGGAATGTCTTAGTTCCTCCTTTAAATTCTCAAGAGATTAGTAATCTTGGGATGAGCAGAGGAGGCTTTCCTCCTTTTGGCCTCCCTTTTCATCATCATCTTCAGCAAACACTTCACCATCCTTCTTCGTCCCCTACTCATCAAGTAAGTATATTTTGAATTATTACTTTTCATTTCCTTTATCTTTTTTGCCTTTTTTGAAAAAAAAAATTATAAATGATGGCTTATAAGTATTGGTCTGACGGTGAATCTCGTGAAGTTAGTGCATCTGAAAACATTACGTTTAGGGCTCTAATTCTATATTATTTAACATATATACATTCTCTTTTCTGAATTTTAAAATGTAGTTAAATAATACTGTTTTAGTAATACGGCATGGTTTTTCAGCTTTAATCATATAATTTCAGTTCACTCGTAAAAGAGTGTCTCAAATATTAGATTTCTGTTTTCTATATTTTTTTAAAAGCTTCTGTCTGTTTCAACCTTTTTTATGCATCGATGGAATATTATTCGCATAACTTTTTACATACTTAAAATCATATTCATAACGTTTTCATTATATTTTTGGCAAATGAAAAAGGAAGGGAAAAAATGAAATTGAAAAATAGCAAAGTGAAAGACTGAAATATTATTATCACGAAGTATAGTTAGATTAATCTGATTAGTGTAAAGTGCGAGACCTTTGTGCAATATTGAAGCTTTGCAACAAAGTTATGAAAAAAGAAAAGGGTTATATAAGTATACGTAAAAAACTTTTAATATTTTCTTTTTATATATCTTTTACTTTGTTGTTGTGATTCTTGGTTGGAGGGCCAAAGCTTGAGCGATAAAACCTTTTAACATAATTCATAAGCACCTACCTCTCTTTAAGCTGAAACATCAACCTTTGTTCTCTCTTTTCTTTTCCTTTCTCTTTATTCCTTACTTTGTTTTATTGTGTTTTTATGAATCTCCTTTCTTAACATTTTTTTTCTCTCATTGTCGGGGGTGTTATAAACGTACAGTACTATATTTTTATCCTTTACATCGAATAACAATTATGAACGTTAATGATACTTACATATGCATACATACATGCACATGTGTGTCCGTTACTAATCATGGGGTGTTTCGATTTGCATTGAAGATGGAAATGTTCAGCAACGAACCTCAAACAAGTGAAGGGAAGAGACATAACTTCTTGATGGCAACAAAAGCAGGCGAAAATGCTTCCAAGAAACCGCGCGTGGAATCACGCTCATCTTGCCCACCCTTCAAGGTTACTACTTTTGTTTATTTATAATTTTATATATTTGCTATTTCATTATAATTTTGGAGAAAGAAAAGATAGCATGGAAAAGCTATAGATTGATTGCTCAATGTAGTGATTATATTTATGTTGGTAAATTAAAAAATTAACAGGTGAGGAAAGAGAAGTTAGGAGACAGAATAGCAGCACTACAGCAGTTGGTTTCACCATTTGGGAAGGTAATTAGCAACACTTAATTTTCCCATTAATTCCATCGGTAACTATTTCATATTCGTTGAATTTTTTTCTAGAGGGTTTCATAGCACCAAAAAAAACATATAATTTTTTTTGATAACACTGTCAAAGTTCTAAAATCTAAATCTTTCAAGGCAAACACATGGCAAGAGGACAGAACCCTCGAGTTTTCAAAGTACTAAATTGTTCGTTGCAGTATTTAATAAACCGGAATTTTGTTCATTTTGATTCCTAACCTTTTAGAATTTGAGGCAGTCACTAATAATATATATACCTATATGAAAAACATAATTTATTACGAGAGATGTCTTTTTTTTTACCATCTATACCAGAATTTTTGCAGCAGTTTTTGCTCAAAAATACTTTTTGGAAAGTTTTTACATTTATTGCATTGACTTTAATATTAGTTACCAAAACTTCAAAATTAATTTTAGGTAAGATTTAAAAAAATAAAGAAATCTTTCTACCTTATTCAAACATAAACATATGATTCACTTTCATTTTTTATTTGAATTTATATTTAAATTATCTTGAATTATTCTATAAGACATTTAGTTAATTAAAATTGTGATTTTTTCCTGCATATGATGTAATACAAAATTTTAAAAACAGACATATATTACTCAATAGATGAATAAAAAAATACGGGTACAATATCCCACATCGTCTAAAAAAATTGGGCAATGGTTTAGAGTCATACTATAAAAGAGACCAAAATGATTCCGAATACAAATGAGTAGAAAACTTGATTTATCAGACATTCAAACTTTAAAAACTTTTATTTGGTTTATTCCGGTTCTTTATTTTAAAGATTTTTTAAAAGGTTAAATATGAAAAAATATTTAAAATTTTTAAAAAGTTAAATATGATAAATATTATTCTGTAAATACACAATAAATATTAAAAATTAAGATGATATAATGTGAGTTAAAATATCTTGGGACGGGGTTATATAGCAGGACGAGTTTTATCAATATTTATATAAATTAAAAATATCATTAATTCGGTGTTACAAGGATAAAACATCATTTCATTATTTTGTTAACACTGTTGATTAAATAAATATTATATAAAAATAAATTATATTGCAGTATTATATGGTTTATTTAATAATTATTATATAATTATAACATATTTAACCAACAAATACAACTTATAATTTAAATATTTAGTTATAAATAATTTTGCCCCGATGTACCGCGGGTCCTAATATAGTTTATAAAGATATATATATATATATATATATAATTTTATCTACTTTAGAAAACAATTTTATCTACTTTAGAAAATTATATATATATATATAATTTTCTAAAGTAGATAAAATTGTTTTCACTCTCAATTGCTGATGATTAATTTACGTTAGCTGATTAAATTGTTAAATTGCAGACAGATACAGCATCTGTATTAATGGAGGCAATTGGATACATCAAATTCTTACAGAGCCAGATTGAGGTACGTAACTTTTTAATGCATGCATCTTTATCAAAAAAAAAAAAAACTTAATGCATGCATGTCATTCACAACCATATACATCTTATCCACCGTATAATCATATGTACATAAGAAAAAATGACAATATATAATTCAAAGAATGATGTTGGAGTGGTACCTTCGGAGAATAGTTTTTAGATATAATCAATTCCATGGACATTCTTCATGATCCTCGTTAGTCGTCCCGTTTGTCAAATATTCCCAACTTTCTTTTTTATCAATTATTACTAACTACAATATTATATATTAAGGAATTTGACATAAACTGAAATAATCAAAAACTTTTACAAACTATGGAGTATGGGCTTACTTATGAGCTTATATTTAATTAGTTCCATACGGTTTCGCTTGCCTTTAAAGCAAGGGATTAGTTAGAGTTGATCTTAATTATCTTATCATATATATAACATCTTAGGCGCACTACGTAGTAAGTACCTTTCTCCTATTTCTTTAATAATTCCAATTACATAAGTTTATATAAGAGCTAATATAATGCTCATGGTCATGATCATTTTATAATATTTAGATAAAAGGAAGTTGTTGTAACTCAAAATGTTAAATAATTTGTTGTTTGATGGACAGACTTTAAGCGTTCCCTACATGAGAGCATCTAAGAACCGACCCGCAAAAGCCTCCCAGCTGGTATATACTAAGAGAACCTATAATTCATTTACTACTTTTTCATGAAAGATAATCACTGCTATTATTTAGTCCACAAACTATAAAATTATAAATTGATTAGGGCTCACAACCACAAGAAGGGGATGACGAAGAGACGAGGGATCTACGAAGCCGTGGGCTATGTCTCGTTCCGTTATCATGCATGACTTATGTTACCGGAGATGGTGGGGACGGAGGAGGCGGTGTTGGTAGCGGGTTTTGGCCAACGCCACCTGGTTTTGGTGGCGGAACTTAGCCGTGGAATTAATTAACGTCAAAACGTAGGATTATGAGTACATTTATCGGATTTGGTGGGTAGAAAAAGGAAGAAATGTTGAAGGTGGAGCATATTTGTTCTTTCATCTCTTTTAATTTTGGTTTATTTGAAAGTTTCGGTTTTGATGGTGGAGCAAAGTTGGTCGTCTTGATTAGAAAGAAGAAGTATGCCAGGATAGACCAGCTTTGATCCATTTATGGTTAGTAATGAGACTTGAGGATATATATGTTCTTACTTACATGAAGGGCTGAGGGCCGGCCGGGGCTAAATAAAATATCAAATAGCTTTAATTTGGATTATTTTCTTCATCTCTTTTGTAGATAATTTGTCAATATCATTAATAGATACTACTTAAAAAATAATAACAGATAAATTTATATATATATATATATATATAAACAGTGTGCAGCATAATAGACTTAGAGCATCTGCATCGCCGTATTTTTCATCCGTCCGTCACATTTTAATTTTTTAATTTAAATCGAAATTAACCAAATATTGAAGAAACGTATCTACAAAACGGACGTATTTTCATCGGTCCTTCTTAACACGTGGCGGCGTGTTATCTGTTTCTGTCGTTTGGGTTGGGTGAGACCAAAAAAATCGTGGTCTCGAGTTATTTTCTTTTCTCTTTGTTTCTCTTTCTTTACTCTTTCTCTCTCTCGACGGCGATTTGATTCCGTCCGCCGATCTGCTTGAAAATTGGGTGAATCAAAGGCAAATCTGCCGTCAGTTTCCTCACGCAGGTTGCAATAGAAAGGGGTTTGTGTTCGAACTATGTTTCCGATGGTAGATTGATGTATTTTTTGTTTTGGTTTGAAGGCAATTGTTTATGTGATTCGATAGATTTGAGACTGAGTTTTGAAATTCTGATTGAAATGTGAAATTCTGATTCATATCTGCTGCTTTGAATTGATCTCTTTGTAAATCCGATTCAAAATTGATCTCTTTTGCTCTAATTCAGATTGAAAGATTCTGTTTGTTTCGAACAACATCCATAGTTCATGATTCTGTTTGAATTGAACTTACCTGTTTTAGATTGTTGGAACTTGGAAGCAGACATTGTTTGTTGTTGTTTTGCTCCTTCTCTTGACTTTTATGAGTGTTGTTGTCATTTTGTTAGAGGATGAAAGAGTTACAATCTAGTTATAGTTGCAAAACTGCGTCACTCAGTTATAGTTGTTCTTGAACATTGCAGGGTTTTTGAGAAGAATGGTGTCAAATTGGTTGTAGATAACGTTTCATACGACTTCGTGAAAGGTGCCACAGTTGATTATGTGGAGGAACTGATCCGTGCTGCTTTTGTGGTAAACTAAACCCCTCTTTTTGTCATCTTTCTTTTTTCTTCATTGCATATATTAGTCATTAGAAAGCATTCTTGCATGTACCTGATGAGCTGATAGGGGACAAGATATAATCTTGAAACTGCATGTTTTTTTCAGTAACCTTATGTAAGATTTTCATTTGATTTCTGTTTAATGCTTTGGTGTTTAGGTAGCTGAAAACCCAGCCGCAGTAGGTGGATGCAGTTGTAAAAGCTCATTCATGGTGAAACAGTGAATCACTGAATCTTTCTTCTTTACATGGAGTAGAAACCACGTTTGATCTTTTGTTTATTACATGTATAATGTCATAACTAGGGAAAGATACAAAACTCTGTAGGCTTCTAGCTCAACAAATGATTTGTTCATCCTATTTTTAAAGAATAATGGAAAAGATTTATACAAAGAGGAATCTTTTATCTTCTCTTCATTTACACAACAATTTGGTCTCTACCTGCTCTTGATCATACTTCATAGATCTCAAATCACAACTTCAGCTGATGATAGTGAGTCCTTGTGAGTACTTAACAGAGAAGATGATAGTTTTTATCTTTGATGTTTGTATGGTTTATGTTTTTTTATCTTTCATGTTTTAATTGTATTTTTTGTTTTTTTCAAGTTTTTGTAACTTAGTAATTTTCTTATGTTTTTAATGTCAATGTTATATGTTTTATTTAAATTAAAATTTTAATATGTTTTTACATATTTATTTAAATAATTAATTTTTTAAATTAAAAATACTATGAAGGACCAAATTCTGAAGGACACCAATACTAATACAAAACTTAAGAAACTCTCAAAATAGGAATAAAATATTTGAAGGACCAAATATCAGTCCTAACCGATGCACATGCCCTTAGTAGTGCAGATTCTCTTTTTATTGTAACCTATGTAGAAAAGAGGTAGGTCACCTGACCTGGGTAAACTAACTAAATAATTATTTTTACATATAATCCTATAAAGTTTCAGTAGCACAGATGGTAAATTCTATAGTATTGACCTCCCCAAACCAGGGTTCAAACTACCAGTATGACACAAATATGTTTTTTGTTCTGTAATTGACCTCCCTAAATTTATTTCCTGGATCCGCCACTGGCCAACGGCGGACCCAAGTAGAAGCTAGGAAGGTCAGCTGACCTGGGTAAAATGTTAAAAAACATTGTTTTGCATGTATATTATGAAAGCTTCAGTAGCTCAGTTGGAGTTTTTCAATGTGCTGACACCCCCAAACTCATGTTCGATACTCCTATTCTACACCAATAATTTATTTTTCCTATTATTTTTAATATTTAACTGTGTAAAAATAAAATTATTGACCTGGGTAAAATTTCCCCCTGGGTCCGCCACTGGGCTCAACCCGTATTTGATGTAAAAGGAATCTTGGGTACGTAGTCTCTAAACAACAAACCAACCGGCTGATGGTCCATGAAGTTGCCACTATCATTAGTGCAATGTATTATTTATTATGCTTCTTATTTATTTTTGAATGATAAAATAGAATTGATTTTAACAACAACAATAAAAATAAAAACGTGTTTTACCTTTCTTGCACCTTTACCCTACCCACTTGGGTCGGGCAGTGGTCCATGAACGGCACCATTTAAAAGAGCTAATTCTCTTTTCTCAAGTCGGCCCAATTATTCGGTTTCTATTCTCTTACTTCTTTTGGAAATTAAGAGCACCATTAGTGGGAGGTACTCTTATGGTTACTCTTGGGCCCAAAAAACCAAATTAAAAACTCATTTTTTGGTCAATTAAGTAGAGAATCGATTCTCAGGGAAGGAATTGAGCAACCCAGAGAGTAACACAACGTGGCCTATTTTGATTCGTGGACGCAAAAATACAAAAAGGAATTGTTTTTTTTTCTTTCTTCTCTCTTCTTGCTCGATCCTCTCTCTTCTATGTCGATCCAGACGGCGAATCGAAGGCGATTCAGAAAAATTAATCCATAGTTCCAGACCCAATTCATCTTTGAGCTTTGTCATCCATTCCTTCAAATTCTTCATCGGAATATCCACTCCGATCTAAAAACCGCCTTTCGTCTTCTTCTTCGCGTTGCCCTCTCTCGTCGTCGGCGGCAGATTAAAATCGCCCTTCAATTCTACAGTTGCAAGAACATGCTCTTTCAAAACCAAATTCGAGCCTTCTCACAACTAAATTTTGTTCCTTTATTGATTCTCTGAAATCAGTCTCTGTTATTTTTGTACTTTTTGCTTTCCAATGATGGGAAGAGTAGACAATTTGCTTTTATTTGATATCGTAGTGCTGAAGAAGCTCAAGAAGCTATCAAGTATTTCAACAAGTCTTTTCTTGATACTTCTCGTATATATGTGATGATGTTTAAAGGTGGTCGCCTTTTCGTGATGATGACAATGATGATGTTCTTGACACTGATCGCCTTTTCGTCCGTAACCTGCCTTACATTGCAACGTACGGGATTGTCTTGTTCATCTTCTGCTCTTTTTATATACCCTGTTTTCTGTTTATCTATCTGTTATTAATCTTATACATCTTTGATTCTCGTCAATAATCTCATGCAATAGAGAAGAAGAGCTTATGGAACATTTAAGCAAATTTGGTGAGATATCAGAAGTCCATCTTGTTCTTGACAAGGAGACGAAAAGGTCCAAAGGAATTGCCTACATCCTTTACCCGATTCCGGAATGTGCGGCAAGGTATTATTCATGTCAAAAAGTAGCCTTATGCTGATTTTTGCTGTTGGTTACCCCTTGAGGTCTGAGTAATTGCTTTGCAAGAAGTAGCGTTATGTTGATTTTGTTGCTGTTGGTTACCCCTTGAGGTCTTGAGTAATTGCTTTTCAAGAAGTAACCTTATGTTGATCTCTAGCTGTTAGTTCAGGTTTTAAAACATTTGATGGTGATGCAGGGCAATGGAGGAATTAGATAACTCAATTTTCCAGGGCCGGTTGTTGCATATTTTTCCAGCCAAGCACCGTGAAACGTCTGATAAACAAGTGTCAGTGGCCTACCCTTTCTAAGTTTCGGTCTTTCAACTTGTAATATTTTTGTGAACCAGATTTTCCATTAGTTGTTTAACATGGCCCTTCTCAACAGGAATGACACTTCTAACCTGCCAAAAACATTCAAGCAAAAGAGAGAGGAACAAAAGAAAGGCATCGGAAGCTGGTGGAAATACAAAGGCTTGGAATAGTTTATTCATGCGACCCGATACTGTACGTTTTTCTTGTTTAAAGAATGCATCTGTTAATGTTTTTTAAATCTGGCTTTTAACAAGAATCAAAAGTTAGTCGCTTCATGTTTTTTTTCCTTTTCCCTTTTGTGTTGTAGATTCTAGAAAACATAGTCAGGGTGTATGGTGTAAGCAAAACTGAGTTACTTGACCGTGAAGCTGAAGTTCCTTTTCTGTTTTTATTGTTTAATATTCCAAAGTTTGTAAAATTTTATTGTTTTCTATTTTATGCAATAGAAAAATTTAAATAATTGTTTATCATTTTAGATTTTTTAAATTTGAGAATTAATAAACAAAAATTAAAAAAATATTATTTAATATTTCAAATTTTATTAAATATGTTTACTATTCCAAATTTTGTAAAATATGTTTAATATTCCAAAGTTTGTAAAATTTTATTGTTTTCTATTTTATGTAATAATAACAAATTAAATAATTGTTTTGTCATTTTAAATAATTAAAGTTTTATAATTAATAAATACAATTTTAAAAATTATTATTTAAATACTTGAGTAACCTTCTTTGGAGTTCTCTAGTAATAGGGTGATTTTGCTTAAGTTCTTTTAGGATTACTTTACTTAATTTATAATTATTTATATAATTAAATAATATGAGAGTATGGTGGGTTGCTCCACTAATGATGTGTCTAAGGAGTATCTCACGTTATGATTAAGGAAGTGTTTAAGATTAAGGGGACGTACACGAAAGTTTTCATTTCTAGTAATTTCGTCGGAATAATGATATGACTCACGTACTCACATAGATATGACTGTCACTAATGATCCCAAGAAATATATATATATATCCAAATTGTGAACGTTAAAGGCTAACAGTAGTGTTCCTAATAATAATATTTTACGGCCTTATCCATTCTTTCGACAACATCTTTTTCTTCCCTGCGATAAACGTCTCCACTGTTGATCTAAACTCATCGCTGCTTAGATCATCGATATCGCGCATCCGTCTCGTGCTCCTGCAAGAAGCTCCCCGCACGTCAAGTCTCTCTGATCTAGACCTTCTGTAAACATGATGATCATTAGCAGTACTCTCAGAAGTAGCTGGGGGCAGAACCATCATTTCACGCTTCCTCCTTATAGAATGAGCTGTCTCCGCCACAGAACTGACCGCCCGGACCATCTCTCGCCTCATCAGTCGGGCCTCTACGGCGGGTAGAGTGGCAGAGGTAAAGTCCGTCACTGGCTTTTCTTCTAAAACTATTTCTTCGTTGATAGAATCCGAGACCACAGCGGAGGAGCAAGAACCGTCAACGGGAGAGGTGGCGGAGGAGGAGGAGGAGAGACCGCTAATAGGAGAGACGGCAGAGGAGGAAGCGTATTGAAAATACATATCGGGTTGGGTTAGCTTCTGTTGGTTAGACAAGGAGAAGATAAGGGCGATGAGAACGTTCACGACTCCGAATATGTATATTCCGGCGCCTGTCAAACCACCAGAAATAATACGACGGAGATACTCACCGGCGAGGAGAGTTGACGTTAACCAGTAGAGTAGAAGTAACACGGCAACGAGAGCTTCAATGGCCGGAAGAAACTTCAAGAAATTTCTCTTTCTCTCGAACCTTTTCATGGCGTCAACTTTCTCAGCCGCAACGTTCTCGGGAACAAACGAAGTCATTTTCTAACTCTCTTGTAACCTTCTGGCTTAGATATTCCGGGAAAATGATGGTTTAAGTGCTAAAGTGGGTGATCACGTAGACTTGTGACTTGTCTTAGTCACTTATTAGTTGATGATTTTATATAGAGATAATAAAGACTCTATAATTGGTTCAATTATTGAAACAAACTGGATATATCATATTTCTTTATAGCTTGGTTGTGGAAATTTCATGAGTAAAAAGCATTAGGTGAATAAGTCCAATTCCTGAAAATATAAAAGAAGTGAAGAATAATAGAATCATTGGGGACAACTTGAATAAAGTAATGTGTAATAATGGACAAAAATGAGAAGAATGGTTGGAAAGAGTTGGCGAGGAGAGAGAGAGGCAGGTGAAGCTTCACTGCACAGCAACGACCGGGCCAATATATGCACGGTTGGGCGACGTACACCGCCGGACGAAACAGACACGTGTTTAGTACCCATAATAATTTTGTTGATTATTTTTGTAACCTTCAATTGCTACATTCATTGTACATACGTTTTTGAAATAATAGAGACTAGATTCATCATTGGTGAAATGCAACAAAAAAACAAAATGTCCTCTGAAGTGTAGAAGTATGTAACGTACGATAAAAAAGTGGGGGCATGTATATGATTCGAAGATGATTTCTGAGTTATATGGTTTACATGAAATTCACCTACATATGAATGAACCATACACGATTTCACCCTTAATTAGCAAGTTAGCATCAAACAAAATTCTAAGAAATTCCTCCAAGACCCAATTAAAAAACTACTCACACATAATAATGTAGAAACTAACGAAAGAAGACAAAAGTGAGAAAAATAAAATTTGTGAAGTGCATAATTAAGAGAGTGAGAATGAGATCTGCTCTAAGTCTCAAGAAGATCTGGAGATCTTATTATCTTAAATGAAACAACTAGTGTTTTTTCTTGCCTATGGGAAAAATGTATTTGTAAAACATTAAAACATAGAATTTTGAGATCGTGTCCACGGTGAAATGAGTCTAATAATTGAAAAAGGTTTCTGAAGCCTCTCCAAAAATGACTTATTTAGAATGTTTTCACATGCATGATTCTCATTTTTATTTGCTTGTTTGCAAATTTTTGGATAAAAAGCTATCTACAAGGTTCTCATTTCTTTTGTTTTTGTCATAACTATCTAGATGACTAGATGGGTTCTTTGCATTTATTTGTTCGGTCGCTTGTTTAAAAAACTTTAGTAATTTGTGCACCAAAGTATGACAAAATATTTCAATGAACTATATACATGAGCAAATCTATTGTATTCACTATTCAGTGAAAGTTGATGTTAACAAGTATTGTGAGTTGACTTGTGTGTGAGCCAAATAGACTTCTGAAAAGACAAAGATACATACACTAATGATGCTCGAGAAACAATTGACACCTTTAAAACGTTATAGGAAGTGCGATATATGCTAGAAACCAAATAGGTAAACTCTAAATACATAATAAAAAAGAAATATCCTTAGCACATACTGTGGTTCTGATTGGTAACCACGTTTGAACGAGGCGGTGAGAAAATTATGAGCGATTTTAGAATATGCGGTAAAAAAGACAGCGGCCAAAGATAGCAGAAAGAAAAGACGGTACGGTTAAAGAGAACAGTTGAATATTTAGTCTGATTGGTAATATTGTAACGGTTGAATAGTATAAATTATAATATATAGTAAAAAAATTAAATTAGTTTAGTTGAAAGATGAAAAATTAGAGTAATACATTATTATTTAATTCATAATATAATATATAAATAGTTAAATTAAAAATGTTATAATGCTAAAAAAAATTTTAAAAAATTGCCAAAATAAAAGCTGTGTAACTTTTAAACTTCACCATTGATTTTATCGAAGAACTTAAAGTAAGATTTAACCATCTTTTCCAATCAAGATCTCTAACCACTATCTCCAAATGATATATTGATTGGTGATTATAGGAGCTGTTCGTTTGTGAAACCAATCAAAGCATGTATTGAACAATTTACATGAGTAGAGATTGCTTTTCAAGAAAATATCAAATACCATAGACACTAATATTTTTGTTTCGCTATTTCATACAAATGTTGGCTCTGATTTAGTGATTTGTAAACATGCCATGTGAAAATCATGTTATGGTTATTATAATCATAAAGTTCAACGAAATCACACTGTTTAATACCAATAAAAAGTAAAAACCCTTTTCTGAGAGAATTGCCTATTTTAAGCGTAGTGACAAGTAAAGATATTAAAATATTGCAAAAGCGGGCTCGGTTTTCAAACCCTTTTCTTAGATTTGTTTGTTTTACTTTTTAATAAGAAAAAATCTGAAGGTTGTTGTGTGCGGTGCTCTCGTCAGAAAAGATCACGAGTATCTTCTTCTTCTTCACATTAAACTTGTTTCTCTTATTTTGTTTGTTGATGATCTCTCTCATATAAGTCATAGCTCTTCCTTTCTCTTTTCCGTTCTCTTTCGCACTGCTACAAGAAAAAAACAAAAAAGGTTAAAGCTCAGTCACTCAACTCACTCAATTCTCACCACTTGAGAGAGACAGAGACTACTTTAAGGTGTATTCATTGTGGGACAAAATTAGTCGACTTCTCTCGATTCTATATCTGTTCTTCTCTTCTGTAACACTGTTCTGTTTTCACAAACCCCAAAATCGAATCTGGGTTTTTTTAAAGTTCCATTTTTTATTTTTTGATCTGGGTATTATTACTAAAGCTCATCTTTTTAGAATCTGATCTACCTCTTCTTCTACTTTAGTATTACTCCAAAAAGTTGTAGAATCTGTGTTGTTCTGGAAATATGGAGTCTTGCTGTCCAACCTTGAAACTGAACCACTGTTCGAGTCCCTTTGGTGGTCTGAACAAAAATGGTGTTTCTGAGAGGGTTAGTGCATTCTGGGGAGCCGAAGTTGTCAAGGCCAGTAATCTGAGGACATACACAATTAGGAGTCGACCTCAGAAGATTCAGACAAACCTCATTCGCTCCGTTCTCACCCCATTTGTTGATCAAGAGTCTAATGTAAGTGTAAGTGTATGGGTTTTACTTTATGTTATGGCCACAATGAATTGATTTTATTACTTCTACTGGTAAATTTGAATTTACCTAGCATCAGAGAGAACCCTCAATTCTGTGTCCATGTTTAGTTGGGAACTGATTTGGACTGTTGTTGAAATTGGCTTCTGATGGTGTTAAGATAGTGCAGCTGCTCAGACTTTAGCTATAGCTCTACTATAACTACTAACCTAGGACTGAATGTAGCAGATTGTTGTCCCTGTTGTGAGTTGGTTTAGCAGCTGTGAGGGATGGACTAATAACAAGGGTTTGGATTTTGAGGGTTTAGTTAGGGGCAGAGCGTCTCTCATTATTCAAGTCACTAAGTAGCTTTTTGTTCTTCCAAGTTCTGTTTTGATATAAAGAATGTATTTTTCAGGAACCTCTGTTGAGAACTCAAAATGCGGACCCAAAGAATGTAGCGTCTATCATACTAGGAGGTGGTGCTGGGACTCGCCTCTTCCCTCTTACAAGCAAGAGAGCTAAACCTGCGGTGAGGAGCGTTTTGTTTTGCCTGTTGTTTTTTTATGATGATTCTGATTTACTGTCAATGAGGTTTCTAACTAGTTAGTTAATAAGTTGTAGGTGCCAATTGGAGGGTGTTACAGGCTGATAGATATTCCAATGAGCAATTGCATCAACAGTGGTATTAGAAAGATCTTCATCTTAACTCAGTTCAACTCCTTCTCTCTCAATCGCCACCTTTCTCGTACTTACAACTTTGGCAATGGTGTCAATTTCGGTGATGGGTTTGTTGAGGTGAGAGCATTATCCACCATAGATTAGATTTATCTTCCGTGTTTTTATTTGCTGTTAAAGCGTCTCTTCTTTGAATGATTAGGTTCTTGCTGCAACCCAAACTTCTGGAGATGCAGGAAAGAAATGGTTTCAGGGAACTGCTGATGCTGTTAGGCAGTTTATATGGGTTTTTGAGGTTTTCTTTTGTCTTTCATCTCACAGTAAGTGTTCTTGTCGGTGTGATATACATTGTTGGAAAAACATAATTTGGCTGTGTTTATGCAGGATGCCAAGACAAAGAATGTGGAACATGTCTTGATCTTGTCTGGGGACCATCTCTATCGGATGGATTACATGAACTTTGTGCAGGTTAGACTTATTCTTTTTAGTTGTCAACACTGAGCTCTACATGTAAACTTTGTTTCATTTTATTGTGTGTCTTTTGCAGAAGCACATTGAGTCAAATGCTGATATCACAGTTTCTTGTCTACCCATGGATGAGAGGTGTGTCTGACGATCATTAACCATGTTCTTGCCTTACTTCTATTTGATGAATGAACTTATTCGGTTTTTCTCTTATTGACAGCCGTGCTTCGGATTTTGGTTTGCTTAAGATTGACCAGTCTGGAAAAATCGTTCAGTTCTCAGAGAAACCAAAGGGAGATGACTTAAAGGCAATGGTAAGGATTCCTTCCTTTTTTTTTTTTTTTTTTTGTCAAAACGTTCAGTACGCAAGTTAAACTCAACTCATATTATATTACTTGCAACATTACCTAACTTAGTGTTTTTCGTGTTTTCAGCAAGTTGACACTTCAATTCTTGGGTTACCACCAAAAGAAGCTGCAGAGTCCCCATACATTGCATCAATGGGTGTTTACGTATTTAGAAAAGAGGTTTTGCTAAAGCTTCTAAGGTCGAGTTATCCTACATCCAATGACTTTGGTTCTGAAATTATCCCGTTGGCCGTAGGGGAGCACAATGTCCAGGTCTGTCGTTTTTTTTTGCATGTTTAGCATATCACATATCAATCAATATTTGTACTTCCTCTGACCTTTATTTATTAACTTGCCTGCTACATACAAAACCAAAATGGCTAGGCATTTTTGTTCAATGATTATTGGGAGGATATTGGAACCATAGGATCATTCTTTGATGCCAATTTGGCCCTCACGGAACAGGTTTTTCCCCGACCCTATTGTTTAAAAACTACAGAACAGTTTTGCAACTCCCGGTGAAACCTAATCATTTCTGTTTTTGGCAGCCTCCTAAATTCCAGTTTTACGATCCAAAAACACCCTTCTTCACTTCTCCAAGATTCTTGCCACCTACCAAAGTTGATAAATGCAGGGTACGATTCTTGAATCCGTTTATTACCATGTTTTCAGTTGATGATTTATCTGGTGATACTAACGTTTTAAAATTTTATTCGGGAAACTACAGATACTTGATTCTATAGTCTCACATGGATGCTTCTTGAGAGAATGCAGTGTGCAGCATTCTATCGTGGGCATACGATCACGTATAGAGTCTGGAGTAGAGCTTCAGGATACGATGATGATGGGAGCTGATTTCTACCAAACAGAAGCTGAAATCGCGTCTCTGCTGGCTGAAGGGAAAGTTCCGGTAGGTGTCGGTCAGAACACCAAAATCAGGTAAGCTTTCCACATCTAAAAGAAAAGACTAATCTGATAAGGTTTTGAATAATCTAATCATATAGCATTAATCGTCCTGCTTGTGTTTGCTAAATACAGGAACTGTATCATTGACAAGAACGCCAAGATCGGGAAGAACGTGATCATAGCAAATGCAGATGTATGTTTTCATAAATATATATATATATATATATATATTTGTTAAAATTTAAAGAATCCGTTGGTTAATGATCTTGGTTGTGGCAGGGAGTGGAAGAAGGAGATAGGCCAGAGGAAGGGTTTCACATAAGATCAGGCATCACCGTTGTGCTGAAGAACGCCACCATAAGAGATGGTCTGCATATTTAGCTTTTAAACCTTCACTGATTCTTATGAGATTTTGTATGGGGGAGACAAGTTACGTTTGAGCAATAATTTTTAATAAAACAAGAGAGACTGTACAACCTACTCCATAGGCAATAATAAGAAACTAATTTAGCATATGTTACGGATTTCGAACCTATCTAAATCTGATTAAACAGATTTTCCTCTTAATTAACTTATTTTCTTTTTTATAAATTAGAGAGATATTGCGAAACAGAATAATATCACACAATATATGTCCTGATCGTTTTCTTTTTATTTATTTATTTCGTAAGTCATTTTTCTAAACTCTTCTCCTCTCCTTCATCCCAAGTCTTGTCCAGTCTTCTCCTCCAATGACTAATCGAAACAGAAGAGTGGTGGAATCTCGGTATCAAATGATTTCCTGGGAGCTTTTAAGAATTTACGACGAATCGCTTCCCTTGGGTGAAATTAGAGCATCTTTCTTTCCTTCTGACTTGCAAGCCCTAGAAGATGAGTTTGGAAGACTTGGTGTCTCTGATTCAAGGGTTCATCAACAGCCTCTACAAGATAATCATCAATTTCTCCTGGAAAGTGGAGATCAAGGTATGTACGATCGTAAGAACTGGTTTACTTCAGATTCTCGGCAAAAAACTAGACGAGAACTGAGGAGTCAGTCACATAGATTGTGGTTTCCGAAAGATGATTGTGTTACTAGGTATGATGCTCCTAAGCCATATAACTATGCTTTTCATGAACGTAATACTCCTGGTAATGGTAGTGCCATGGGTTCTCAATATACTTCCTTGAATGGAAATTTTGGAGACGTTTCTTTTACCCCAAGTAATCCTTTCTATGACCACCCTTGGAGTTATGTATTTGGTTATAATGGAACCCACACTAATCATGATACTATCTTATCACGTGCTAAAGACCGTATAGAGTCTCGTGTGTTGCAAGATGTGATTGCCAAGGGTTCAAAGGAGACAGTTGATGTGATATTTGATAATTTGATCTCACATGTATGTGAACTGATGGTTGACCCTTTTGGCCATCAAGTCTTTCAAAAGCTTCTAGAGAAATGCACTGCTGAACAGATTACTCGGATTTTGGATATAGTCACTCAACAACCTCATCAGTTTGTTCGGCTTTGTGTCGATTCACACGGGTATGCATGAATTTATGAGATTATTCTTATGTGCATTTGATATAGTCTCAGTAACATCTTTTTATTTAACTTGTATGTTGTTTCTTGTTTTGGAGATAACAGAGCCCATGCAATACAAGATTTGATGCAAAATCTGTGTTCTATAGAGCAAATATCTCGGTTCATGGCATCTCTATGCCATGTTGCACTTCTATTAGCCAAGAACGCTAATGCTAATGTGATTATGTTTTGCCTCAACCAACTCTCTCCTTCACATAGCAAAGTAAGCATCTCAACGATATTTATGTAAACCAACATGTTTTTTTGTTTTTTTTTTTCATTAAATTCATAGTGACGTGTTTTTTATTGATGTCGTTCAAAAATTATATGATAACCTCGCTTACATAGCTTTCCAAACTAATTGTGTTTGGTTGATATTTGAATAGACTACTAGTACTAGGTGAGTAAAAGTGTAACAAAGACTTTAAAGCTCTCTTGCTTATCTTATAAGAAAATGAGTAAATTTTATTGTGTAAACCGGTTTGAACTTGTTTAATTATGATTTTATATTCTTTTTTCATGTGTGGTCTCTTCTATATATGACGACAGTATCTTATGGGAGTGATTGTTCAACACTTTTACGAAATTGCAACTGATCAACATGGATGTTTTTTGATTAAACAATGCATTGGACAATGCTCTCGAGAGCTAAGAGACCCTTTGATTAAGGAGATAATCACTAATGCCTTGAGACTATGCATGAATTGTTATGGGTAAAATAATATTTTTGGATGATACAAGTTTTATGGTTTTTTGTTAATCATTTTCTATATCACATTTTTACTCTAACATCAAAATCTAATTTTCTACGTATCAGAAACTACGTGGTGCAATATGTCTTGGAGTTGGAAGATTATCAGGTGGCAAGGGCTCTCTCAAAACATCTTGACGGAAACTACGTGCAACTCTGTTATGACAAGTATGGGAGTCATGCGGTGCAGAAGTGTTTGAAAAGCAGAGAGTTTTGCTCCAGGAGGATCATAATTGAGCTGTTAAGTGACATTGATTCACTTCTTGTAAATCCTTTTGGCAATTATGTGATTCAGACAGCATGGATTGTATCCCAGGTAAGAGATATATAAAACATGATTCAAAATTGTGTATTTAATTTATGTATAAACTTATCTTGTGTTTGGTACTTTTTGTAGGATGATGTCCGAAATGTGTTGTTGTACTATATAAACAGAAATGTTCCTTTCATGAGGTGCAACATATATGGGAGAAAAGTACTCCAGAAACTCAATCTTAGGACATAGGAGAACATATGCAAAGAGAAGAAGAGACCACGATCAATAAGTGGTGTTGTTTGATTGTTTTTGTAGGTTTGTGTGAGTGTCAATGTTTTTTGTTAGTTCTTAAATGCTTTAAAATTTGCCGCTTTGCTGATTACACTACATTAATGGGTTTGGATCACGTTTAATGAACTTAAGGATACTTAATTTTTTTTTTTTTTGTCAAGGATACTTAAAATTTAAACGTATGTGATCCAGTAGTACCCATAATTCTTTCTTTACGTTTAAACATTAGAAAACAAGACAACAAAAATACAAGGAATAAAAGTAGAAAGTTCAAAGTTGACTCTAACCGTATACAATTATGTTTTAGCTAATATGAGTATTAAAGATGGACACGAATATACAATATGCATGGAAGAAAACCCCTTAATATGTATAACCATTGATACCCAAGATTTTTGAATTATTGAATTGATTAATGGCCTTCTTTTGTTAAGTAATGTCCATAAAATTGTTTGTTTTCTTTGTTTTTTTTTTTCTTTTTCTTCAATCTGTGTGTTTCACTGTTTTGGGTCACTCAAAGATTGTATGCAAAAAAGTTGTCATTATCAATGGACCAAACTCGCATGCTCAACGTTTATCATCACCATTTATAATTACATACACCGACTCCTTTTATTTATTTATTATTTCATTTGTATTTCCTATAGCCTCATGTCACCGTTACTTCGCGCCTCACGTTGACGATATGACAATTTAATCATGACAAAAAGATAAGGAATATTTTTATCATCATCATCATATGCACCTCTCTTTTTTGTTTTCCCTCAATAGCTACCAGAAAAGAGCACAAACTCACACAAGTCTGCTCAAGTGGCTATAGGCTTCTTCTTTACATGTTGCAGAATGAAAACCTGAATTTATATCCAAACTTATATGCAACTTGTAGATGACAAAACATTATATATGAACAAACAATCATTTGATCTTTTTATGTGTGTGTGTGTGTGTGTGTGTGTGTGAGAGTAGTACTGTTTATACTGATTTTTGGTAATTCGTATTATGCTTGTGTTTTTCGACATTTAGAAAATACATTGACTAATTTATCTTTGTTAGCACGACAATGTCTCTTATATATTGGTGCTAGTTACGTTTTGTCATGCATAAACCTATTTTCCTAATCTTCACTTATATCATCCAAAATTATTCGTAACTATTACCTTTTCTTTCAGTTTGATAACTTATTTATCATTTTTGTGGAACCTTCAAAAGCGCACTTGAGAGGACGAAAATGAGTAGTACCATCGAACATGGTTATTGTGAGGTTAAAATGAGAATGAGTAAAAAAAACAACCATAGTCGTCTATTTTTGTGGAATAACCATTCTAATTCGGTCCCATGAATCTTGGCCTCTAACTAATTAAAAATTCTCTACAAAAGTAAGACTATTTTTATCACAAAAAAATTGTGTGTTATCCTAACCTTTTGTGACTTATATATATGCTCATGCTCATGCTCATGCACATCATACTCGTCTATATATTGCTTTTAGCATCATCACACTCAACTGCTTTGTTTTGACTTTAGTTTCCATCTCTAATAAGGGCATGCCTTTCGTGTTCCTTAAGGCTAATTGCTCACTAATTTCTGCTGCTTTCGAATAAAGTATTATCTATATATATGTTAAAAAAGGGGTATAATATGTATATATGATATGATTAACAATATATTAAAATTTTCTTTTGAATAAAGCAATGAAACACCAATTATATTATTTATTTAATCAATTCATGGTGGTTTAAGAGCTGGAATGGTTATAGACTTCAAAGTACCAAAAATTGAATTTTCACTGTATCAATTCATTATTAGTCACTGTTGATGCGTTGATCAGCAAAAATATATGGCATTTAAAAAAAAAATTGTGAAACTTAGTTTGAACTTCCATCTGGAATTGTTTCCTTATTAACTCAACTTTTTTTTCTTTTCCAAATCGTCACAACCTTATTTCCTGATAAAACCACCATACTCATTTTTATACTTTTGACTAATAAAACAAATATTCTGTCTCTCTGCTGTCAAAACAAAATAAAACAAAACAAAACTGTATCTCTGAAGTTTTATATTCATCCAATGTCGAACGACTTAAACATTGAGAGAAAGAAGACAAAAAAATAATTGTTTTATACATATAATAAATTAATGTAGTAGTTTGTTGACAAAAATATAAAATAAAAATTAGTAGTTTTAACATTTATCAAGGAATTTAACATACGTAAATAAATATTTTCCCGAATTCTCATTTGCTTGCCTACATCTACATGTAAATATATAATAATGAAACTTTCAATATATAATTAATATCTTTTTTTTGTTTTGTTTTCCTTATGCAAAGCAATGATGATTCATAAATTCCTTGATATGTTTAAAAAAAAAAAATCGGAAAATCACTAAATCAAAGAAATGGTTAAACAAAACAAAAAAAGCGTTAAGTATTATTAATTAACGAATAAAAATCGACAATTTTATAATTTGCAAACCTTCCCTTCAACGCAAACATTTCTCTCTCTTTGTTTGTTTTTTTTTTCATTTCACCAAACCAAACCAAACACTTCTTCATCTTCTCTCTCACACTACTAACAACAAACACTTCCTTCTCCTTCCTTCTTCGACTATGGATAAGAAGCACGGCGGCTTGTTCTCCAAGTCCAATTCCCGGCGATCACGATCCAAGAGTCCTGTCAGAAGCGTCTCTCCGATCATCATCCGTCGTCGTAAAGGTCGTTACGTCACTCAGCCGGACCGCTACCACATGTCTGAGATGCTTGCTCCGGTTATAGAAGGTCCTGATCCAGACGGTGAAGACTCCGGAAGCAGTGGTGATTACTCTCGGTTCGAGAGACGGTGGTACAATTGGATGAAATGTCAGCTTCCTGTAGCTCCCCCCTCAGTTTCGTCGTCTTCCGACTTTAAACGAACGGATCTGAGGCTTTTGCTTGGTGTTCTTGGCGCACCTTTAGGTCCTGTTCACGTTAGTGCTCTGGATCTCCTTCCTCACCTCAGCATCAAGAATACTCCCATGGTGAGCTTTAATTTTCACTCTTGTTCCTCGAAATTAGCGGACAGTGTTTGGGATTACTATGCGCAAGACAACTCGAATCCCTAGGTTTTAGCTTAATCTTCTTTTAATTGCATACTAATTGAGTTTTTTTTTTTGTTGAATTGTGGTTGTCTCACTGTGTTTGAGGATGAAGTCTAATAATAAACTCTTTACCAATATACTTGGAAATTTTCAGGAAACATCCTCTGCTCAGTACATACTTCAGCAGTATACGGCTGCATCAGGTGGTCAGAAGGTTCATAGTTATGTGCAAAATGGATATGTTATGGGAAGAATCAGGACGATGGCCTCAGAGTTTGAGACAGGCTCAAAGGGTTCAAAGAGCAAGAATAATTCTTCAAAAGCTGTTGAGTCTGGAGGATTTGTGTTGTGGCATATGAATCCTGATATGTGGTACATGGAGCTTGTTCTTGGTGGGAGCAAGGTCCTTGCAGGTTGTGATGGGAAGCTTGTGTGGAGGCACACACCATGGCTTGGACCTCATGCTGCAAAAGGACCGGTTAGACCATTACGACGTGCTCTTCAGGTTTGGCCTCTTGTCCCAAGGAAGCCTTCTCATGCATTTTTGTTTGCTTGCATATAACTAAATTCTTATTGGTGTGTACTTTCAGGGACTTGACCCGAAAACCACAGCGTATATGTTTGCAAATGCAAGGTGCATAGGAGAAAAAAAGATAGATGGTGAAGATTGTTTCATTCTAAAGCTATGTGCAGACCCAGCGACACTCAAAGCTAGAAGTGAAGGGGCATCAGAAACAATAAGACATACTTTGTTTGGTTACTTCAGCCAAAAGACAGGTCTTCTTGTTCACTTGGAAGACTCTCAGCTAACTCGTATACAAAACAATGGAGGCGAAGCAGTATACTGGGAGACGACCATCAATTCATACCTAGAAGACTACAAACAGGTAGAAGGCATCATGATAGCTCACTCAGGTAGATCTGTGGCTACGCTTTTACGGTTTGGAGATATGTCATCGGGACATAACACTAAGACGACAATGCAAGAAGCATGGGTCATAGATGAGATTGCGTTCAATGTCCCTGGCTTGTCTATGGATTGCTTCATTCCACCTTCAGAACTCAGATTTGATTCCCACGTTGAAGAGTTATCTCAAGGCCCCAGAATTAAGACATTGCAGGGCTCCCGCCAGAAAAATGGGTGATGTCGAAAGAAACCAGGAGAGATCAATGTGTATAATTCATTCAAAAGAAACCCGTAGGTCGATTATTCTACTTTACTATTGTTGAAGCTAAAAATTCTTGTAGGAAGATGTTTCGTTGGAAAGATGTAAATAGACTGCAGGAGAATCTCGTTCTTTTTGCCGCATAATGTTTTAGAGGAATGTGTATAATCTCTCTATTCGAGAAGGCTATTTTCATCATCAACTTAGTAAGGCCAGTCCAGTCCAGTTTCGTTTTATAGTATAGATAGAAGCAGCCATCTATCTCACAGCCTATAAAGAATGTTACTTGGTCATCTTCATCCATACCAACTGGAAGCTGATGAATACGATCTTCCTCGTATTATATATATCAATAGATTCATAGTCTGACTGTGTAGTCTCTTTTGTAACACAAAATTACCCTTTTGGTTGTATGGTTTCTTATTGTGAGTTTAGACTTTAAATAAGATGAGACATTAGTAATTTCAAATGGTAAGCAGCTGAAATGAGAGACTAATCTACATACTGCATACATATATAGATTAAACCATTTTGGCCACTAGACCAACTTCATTTTCATAAAACAAAATTAACAAATCCTTTTGGAAAAGCAAGACCGGTTCATTAGTAAACCGGTTGGATTGATTTGGCACTGTCGCTAAAACAAAATCGTCTTCAGCTTTCTTTATTTATTCCCTTGCTTTCTTCAAGGCCAAATAGTTCAGTGAAAAAAGGTAGAGAAGAGAGACTAGGGAACAATCTAACACCCAAGAAGATTCACCAATCACCGACAAACAAACAAGGTATCTATCTAGCATCGGTTAATTCATCTCAGATTCACCATTGTTGATCCTAAATTGAGTTGTTTCTCTCTGGTGAAGAAGATTAAATAATGGTGCTCTCTGATTTCACTGGAGTTGGTGTTGGATTCGGTAATGCCCCCCTTATTCGCAATTCTTTCTCTTTCCTTCTGTCTTATTTGATTCGACTCGTAATCTTGTTGATTGGAATATCTATCTAACTAGGGTTCGGTGTTGGCTGTGGATTTGGCGTTGGATGGGGTTTTGGAGGTTTCCTTCTCAACTCTCTCTCTTTTTTTTTTTTTTCTCTACTTTATTCGAATGAAATCGGGTCTAAGCTGAGACGGGATTATAAGGGGGTTATTGGTTTAGGATTTAGAAAGAATTTGAATGATTTTAAAAGTTATGTAAAATATGTTGTTATTCAATCAAGACTTTTTAAAACTCTTTAAAAATTTGGTGTTATTGGTTGTGGATTTGTAAAAAGTTATCTAAAATCTTGATAAATCTAGTGTTATTGGATTAAGAGTCTTATAAAGTCATTAAAAGTTTTATGTTATTCAATTAAAACAAAAGAATCATGGATTGTTAATGAATTCAAATTTTGTGTTATTGGTTTAGGATTTTATAACATTTCCTTCATAACAAAAGTCATGAAAACTCTTTCATCAAATAGAAAGATTTTGAAAGATTTTATGAAATATTTTACAAGATTAGGAAACACAAATCAGCAAGATTTAAAATAACTTCCTAAACAATCTCTTATAGAATCCTTCATTTTTACTTTCTAATTTTCTATGATTTAAAAAATCAGCAAGATTTTTAAAAACACAAAGTCATTAAAACTCTTTCTAAATCCTAAACCAATATTCCATAGAGACTAGATTTAATCGGTTGAAGATGGAATGATCAAGAGAGCCTAAAGCTAATTCTTTTCAAGTTATTGTCCGTTAATTTCACTTATAGAATCATTTCCATTTGGGAACATTATCACTCTGCTTGTTTAGTTTGGTGGATTATATTGCGGAATGTCTCTGTATATATCAGCATCACTCATATGCTTCTTCATCTTTCCTTGCTAATGTTTGTCTGATGGTATACACATTTTTATGGATTCATGTTTCTTACTATTGGCATACCTACTGACTTTGCAGGAATGCCTATGAACATTTTAGGGGTTGGTGCAGGTAAAGCATTTTCAAACATCTACTTCTGTATCTTGTTATACTTTGTCTGCACACACACACACACACACACACACACACACAAGTTGTCTACATCTTATTTTATGTATTTTTGAAGGTGGCGGTTGCGGAGTTGGTTTGGGCCTCGGGTGGGGTTTCGGGACTGCTTTTGGGAGTCACTACCGATCATCTAGACTCACATTTCAAGGCATCGAGTTAGAGAACACCAATAATAAACGTGAGGATAAGGCGGCCAACATGTCCAAAACCACCACTTAATAAAGCAGTCTCGGATTTTAGCCCCAGATTGGTGATTGATTGTAAAAGAAACATCTTTACTTCCTTCTCAGTGTATATCACTTCAGAAGTTCAGATACTCGAATCAATAATATATTCGAATTGACTTTTCCACAATCTTTTTATCTTGGGTTTGTCGTTCCAAATAACTCTACAATGTTGTCTACTCAGTTTCTCTTTCTCTCAATGAAACCCCCCTTTCAAATAATCGAACCAAAAAAAAAAATCATTTCTACATTACAAAACAACCAATAGCAGTGGAATTAACTGTACAGTAAAAAATGAAGATTTGCCAAATTCGTCTCTTTTCCCGTTTACACACAAGATGACTGAACTCACTCGAACGTGCTATTCCATACCACCAGTCTTCTACATTGAATGCACTGCAACTACCACTGCAATGACAAAAATGGATCATCTCAAAACATTAAAAGGGATGCAGCAACAAGCTATGCTTCCTAAATATGGCATGATTCGGATGAGCAAATATTACCGATAAGAAAAACTAAAAGAAGAATCCAAACAGCAGCGTGAACCGATTTACTATATCGCATCCGATACTGAGACCGTTGAAGTTGCCTCTGCAAAGCTCCATACCAACCATGAAGCTGCTTTTCGTAACAATCCTCCTCACACTCCATACAACTTTTGCCCCTCTCTAAACCTCCTCCATTCACGACTTGCTGAGAAACATTAAAAAAAAAAAACATTCTTAGTAAAAGATTCATATAAGCAGAAGGGAAAAGTAAGTAAGCCGTCAGAAGATCTTACTTGGTTAGCTTGGATAGGTAACAAAGCAGCATCAGAGTCTCCCTGACGATCTAAAGCCTTCCACTTTCGAATACAATGCTTAGACCCAGGTTCCATATAATTTAAGAAACCAGAGAAGCTAGGTACTTTCCTCGGAGGTCGAACCACTGGCTCCTCCTCACCGCAAGATTTTTTCTTCAACAAACCGTCGTCAGAAACGACAACGTTCCAAGCACCGAATTCAGCAGCACTAGCCGTCCTTCTATGACCATTAGGCTGGTTTACTACTTTGACAGAATCAGAGGGTCCAGTCAAAAAGAGAGCAAGCTCATTACGATCATCTTCATCCAAACGAACCCATCTAGGAGTTCCTTTGCCATCAGATACCGCAGCTTCCTTGAGAGATTTCTCGATTTTGGAAACCTGAGCTTCCATAGCGAATGTAAACTCACGATGCCTATCTCTAGTTTCATCACTCATACGATTGTCGTAGCTTGATTTCACAGCTTTCTGGAATTCATCTAACTACACCCAAAAAAAACAAACATTTACAGATTCTCACTTTGCTCTCAATCAAAAGAATTAGAATGAGAGCTGTGAGGGAAAGAAAGAAAGAAACCTGCCATTTGGTGGTTCCTAAAGCAGCGTGAAGGTCCCTATGAAGCTGCTCTGAGTCCCATACATTAGAAGAGTCTCGTTTCGCGTTGATCCATGTCCTGTACGCCGACTCCATCCTATAAAATGAATCGAAGATAACAACACACACATTAGCACACCTCACATTGTGAGATTTCAGATCTATTCGAAATCCTAATTTTCCAAATCCGAAGCTACAGCATTGACAAATCACACCAACACACAGATTGAAACGAAAAAAAATTGGGAGATTGGGAGATTGGGAAAAGGCAAAAAAACCTGTCGGCAGATTCCTGAACCTCTTCAGCAGCGGGAAAGAAAGGATCTTTCTCCCACCGATCCAAACTCGTCGTCATCAGCTTTGAGACTAATATAATATCCTAACAAAGAATGAGAAAGCTAACGGAGGAAGAAGAAGAATTAATGAGAATCGTTGGAAGATGAGAAGAGAAACCCAGAAAGCCAAACACAGCAGAGAGAGAGAGAGAGTTTCGAAAATGGGATCGAAAAGATTTCTCTCAGAGAAGAGAAGAGAAGAGAGGGAACGTTCGTTCTTCTTCGATTAGCCCAAAATCCTTTACGGCCTTTCGTTACTTGGCACGTGCCTAATTAATTTAGTACTAATTGCGTTTTGTTTTTTTTCTTTTCAATATTATTATTACTATTTTTTTTAGTAGTTGTCTTGAAAGAGAAATACTCTAAGCTATCACCATTTTTAGTTTTTGTTCCAAAAGTAGCATTTAAATATTCTTAATTTAGTATTTCTGAATATTAAGTATTAAGAAAACAATATTTTTATTTGCAAATCTCATTAAAAAATTAAACCCATAATTTCTTTTATATTTTCCCGGTGAAGCTTCTGATGAATCTTCAGATCTAAGATTTTCATTTATGATCTCAGTTTTTTCAATTAGTTTCGTTCAACTGAAGCTTCAATCAGGTGATAAATCAATGGTTATCATCAATTTCTCTCTTCTTTTTTTTTTTTCTTTTAGAGTTTGAAATTGGGAATCGCGATTTCAGAGCTTGAAATTGGGAATCACGATTTCAGAGCTTGAAATTGGGAATCACGATTTCAGAGCTTGAAATTGGGAGATTTTTTGAATTTCAGAATGAAATTGTTTTGTGATTTTGGTTTTGCACTGGTTTGATTGTAGTGTTGTGCGTTTTCAGGAAAGCACCATCCACAAAATTCAATCAACTCATCTCTAATATAATTGTAAGTTTTTCTGATTTGAGAAACCCAAGAATAGAGAATAGAAGTGAAGCATTTTTGTGGGTGTTATGGGTAATAAAACATCATTTTTGCTGTAGTATACATATGTATTATATGAAGCATCATTTGTTGGTGTTACGATGTTTTTGAAGGTTTGTCTAAGTTGTATCTAATTATAGGTATGGTGTAAGTATGGTGGAGATATACTCTGTTTTTGGTGAATGGAAACTAAATGACAAACTTCATTGGAGATTTTTCATCGATACAAACAAAGGTGGATCACTTTGTGAAGTTGCTGAGAATATCACATACAAGGATTTAGTTGAGACTGTTTTTGAAGATTTCGAACTTGATGGTCTAGTTAAAGAGATTACACTGAGCTATGAACTTCCAAGGATGAAATTAATGGTAGAAGATTCCCCACCGATCTTTATTCGCAACGACCGCCAAGTGTGCACTTTCATCAAAAAGATACAAGGAAATCTTGAAATAACACGTTTGTGTGTATCGGTAAGTTATATTTACATGACTCTTACTTTTATTTTAACTGTAACTTTCTTAAACTTATTCTTCACAATAATATAAGTTTTAGCTATGTATGCTTTTTTGTAGGAATTTCATCAATCATTTGGTAGTGACATCTCACTTTCTACGCCACGTAGTGATACATGCTCAACCGCTGAAAAAGAAAAGACCAGTAATTCGTTTGTTTTGCCTGCTGCTCGAGATCCTATTTTGATCCTTACAGAAAGTTCACATCCGACTGTAAATGAAACACACAAGGTTAGATTCCTTAATATAAGTTTTAAGACATGTTTGATGTATTTTTAGGAAAACCTTCCTAAATCACATAAATAATGAATATCAAGAATTTTAAGGATGAACTCCCTCAGGAACGATTCAAGAATAAAGCTATAGTTACTTGCAAATGTCATTTTTCATTTACTAATCTATGTATCTTTCTAGGAACTTGATCGGTATATTGGAAGTGATATCTCTACGACACATAATGATATAGAGATCTCAACGGCTGTAAAAGGAAAAGGATTTTATTCAGAGCATTTGGTTCCTGCTCTAGATCTTATTCCTATATCTATGGTAAGTTCACATTCGACTCGAGGGGCTGATGATATATATGTGAACAGATATTTCAAGAACAAGGAAGAGTTGATGTTAAAGATGAGAAAGTGGGCACTTGAATGGAAGTTTGAGTTCAGATCTCTATGGTCAAACAAAACGAGAGTTATTTTGGGATGTGTTCATGATAAATGCAGTTGGAAAATGCGTGCGACTAGGGTACTATCATCTGAATTCTTTGTGGTGAAGAAGTATTGTCATGAACACAGTTGTGACACAACCCACAGGAATGCAAACCATAGACAAGCAACTGCAAAATTGCTTGGGAGTTTTTACTGCAACAACTATGGAGAAAAGAAAGTTGGACTGAAACCAAAACAGATTATGGAGTTGGTCAGAAAAGATCATGGAGTATACATACCATACAAAAAAGCCTGGAGAGCAAAAGAGGAAGGTCAGAATTTCGTTAGAAACACTGCTGAGGATAGTCATTTAAGTCTAGCGAAATGGTTGTACATGGCAAGGGAAAAAAATCCAGGAACAGTTTCTTACCTTGAGTTGGATCTTGTGGGGGAATTCAAATACGTGTTCATCGCATTTGGCCAGTCGATTAGAGGTTTTTCTTTAATGAGAAGAGTCATTGCTGTTGATGGTACATTCCTAAAAGGAAAGTATAAGGGAACTTTGCTTGCAGCTAGTGCACAAGATGGAGATTTTCACTTATACCCGATAGCATTTGCAATTGTTGATTCAGAAAATGATATTGCATGGAATTGGTTCTTTAGGTGTTTGCTCTCTATCATCCCTGATGCACCGGATTTGGTATTCGTTTCTGACCGTGCTCAATCCATTGAAAAAGCAATTTCAGAATTGTATCCAGCATCCCATCATGGCATTTGCAGATTTCATCTCCTAAACAACATCAAAGTAAAGTTCAGGAGTAAAAGTTTCCTGCCTCTTTTCGAAGCAGCAGCTAATGCTTATACGTTTCAGGAATTTGAAGTTTTATTTAGGGATATACATAATTCTAATCCAAAACTGGCCAAATATTTAGAAGATGCTGATTTCAAGAAGTGGGCTCGTTGTTATGCACCATCAAACCGCTACAATATTATGACAACCAACATTGCTGAGTCATTGAATTCCATGTTAAAGGATCTTCGGGAGCTGCCAGTGATTTCACTTCTTGAGACAATCAGGACAATCCTTACAACATGGTTTCATGAGCGACGGGAAAAAGCTTCCAAGCACAACAAGCATGCTACACCAAATGTTACAAAGGAGATTGTATTAAGGTTCAATGATGCAATGAAACAAGATGTTTTTCAAGTGGATCAACATGAGTTTGAGGTCAAAGACGATAAGAATAAGTTTGTTGTTCACCTAAAGAACAAGACTTGTACGTGCTGTGTCTTTGACATTGATAGAATTCCTTGCATTCACGCCATTGCTGCTGCAAAGCGTACAAATATGGATGAATACAAACTGGTTGATCATTTCTATTTGACAGATATATGGGCTAAAGCATATGCTGAGAGCATTCATCCGAGTGGAGATGTAAAGAGTTGGGTATTTCCAGATTCTTTAGATGTATTCTTCTGTGCACCACCACAAACTAGGATAAAGAGTGGGAGACCGCCAGAAAAGAGAAAGAGATCAATTGGAGAGTTTGGTGTACCAGGTTCTAAATCTCAAAGATATAAGTGCGGCAGATGTGGTAGAGAAGGACATAATAAAAGTACTTGCAGATTCTCAATATGATGATTATTATGCATTTAATTTTTTTCAATTGTTACTAGATTTATTCAAAAACACTCTATAAACATTTTTCATGAAAGGTATCATGAGTTTCAAAGTGTTCTTTTAAAAAAAACATTTTAGGACAGTGTATGATTAAAGAAAAACTATAAATGCGTAATCTTATTTTTGATCATTAATTCTTTGCGGAAAACTAGAATTTAATTAATTTGTATAAATATTTTGGTTTTATAAAAAAAAAAGGTTTATTTCACCACATCATTCATTATACTAATGAAAACATACATACATAAATTTAAAAAAGAAAAAAAAAACATACATACTATTCCATATTTTAAAACCTTTTCTCAATGAAACAATTTTAATCTTATACAGTCTTCTACCGTACACATCTGAAAATTTTAATTTCATTCCATTCAATTTAATAAATGCTTAAATATAATCATTTCTATTTCAATACCATTGTTTCCTCTAAGGCTCTCTGATCACACTCACGGCTCAGTGGCTCACCGTAACACCGACCCTATGTCTGTTCAAATAAGTTAACTGGACAGTAGAGAGGAGTCCCATCTACAGTTTAAATTTTTAGAACACTCTAAACCTATGATCAAATAATGTAGTAAGAGAGTGTCTGCGTAATGAACACTGAGAAAATGTAGCAAAAGGTGTGGAAGAAAACATGCAAAACACACCCATCACTTAAAACCACTCTTGGTGAGTCACCATATACGCACCGCTCTCTCTCTCTCTCTACTGGCGCGCCCATGCTTAACCCACCACCTTTGTATCTTGTACATTGTATATAAATAGTGATGTGTGTTTATTATTATTATTCAATCACAAATCCTTTTACTTACTTTCTCAGAAATTCCTTAACTATAAAAAAATATTGGGTCACTATAAGCAGCCATCATGGCTAGAGTGATGCTATGGTTTCTTGTTTCCTTGTATCTATGCCTCATTGGTCATATGATTAGCGAGGCTGCAAGAGAAGGTGCCTCCATGAGGAATGAAGCACTCTCCAGTGAGATAAAAAGAGAAAGTGCGCTCATGAGGAATGATGCACACTCCAGTGAGAAAGGAAAGAAGAGTGTCCGACACGTATCCGGATTTAAGGGTGAGCTCACAGCTGGTGGTTATGGAGGGGGAGGCCCAGGCTACGGTGGTGGATACGGGCCAGGTGGTGGTGGTGGTGGTGTTGTGATCGGTGGTGGATTTGGCGGTGGTGCTGGGTATGGGTCCGGTGGTGGTTTAGGTTGGGATGGAGGCAACGGAGGAGGCGGTCAGGGATACGGGTCAGGTGGTATCGGAGGTGGAGTCGTCATTGGCGGTGGAGGTGGTGGGTGTGGCGGTTCATGCGGTGGTGGCGGAGGAGGATATGGACACCACGGAGCCAGCATGAAGGAATCAGGCAAAAACTAGAAGAAAACAAAACATGCAGCTTTCTTTAGGTCGTTTTCGGACGAAGAATAAGGATGATGTAGTTTAGCATCTTGACCATGTTTAGGAGTTTGTAATGGCATCACTTCTAATGGAATAAAGAACCTAATAGTTTCTGCAAAAAAAATGAATTAGTCCTAAAAGTTTATATCTCTTCTCTTCGGTTCAAACATCCGAGCAGATCCTATTGTATAAGCGATACAATAGCGTCGATCTCGCCATCTGAGGCTCTTTTTCCAGCACAGCAATCACATCCTTCACAGAGATTGACCGGACTTCTGTTAAACCCTGGTTCTTCCCAGATTTTGTGCCACCTACCAAAAAATCCAAATCAGCAATTAGGAGGAACACTAAACACAAGAAAAACCAGCAACAGAACTGAGATTTATCAGATCATAGAAACGGGCTTACCAATTTCACCAGAAAGTTTCTTGGAGTTTCTTCCTGGCCCTGTAGATGATTTATTACGACGTGCTTCTGCCATAACTTTCCATTTTGAAAACAGATCATCTCCTCCAAAGGCTGCATGAACAGCAACATTTGCAGCCTTAGCTCTCCTTTCATCTGCGTCCTTCTTTGCCTGACTTATTATGAAACCTCGTTTAGTATATGTATGTGCGTGTGCGCAGGTTTATGTAATTGGCTCAATTTTTATATACCTTCACTTGTCTGGAATGGTTGTCTTCTTTTTCAAAATCATTGTCTTCATTCTACATCAATGAAAATTATAAAACAAGAATTTATTACTGGTAACCAAGACAAGTAGACAACAGATATTGAGCTTAGGACAAACCTTAGCCTTTTCTTCTCCACCATGTTTCTTTTCCCATTCCTCTTTCGCCTTCCGATTCATTTCATTAATTTCTTTCCGGATATCAGACGTGATAAAAGTCTGATGTCTACACTTCTCAGCATCAGTCCGCTGCAAAAGCATATTTTAACTTCAGTAAGATTCAGACACAACAAGCTTTAAGCAGGCAGGAGAAGAGAAAGTAGACCGACCTGCTTTGGTATTCGTATTATATTCGACAATAGTCCCCGCATCCTCTCCTCCACGCACTGAATGCACAAAACCATGAGATAAAAAAAAACAGAAACAAGAAATCTAAATTGAAGGATAACAATTCCCGGCAGGTGTAGATATCTCACCAGAGACAAGCACCGCTCTACATCATGGTCTATATGCTTTAAACCACTTTTTGCCACTGTCATATATGAAACTTCTTCTCCAAGTGATTCCAAGAAAAGATCAAAGAAGCAGCTAAGAGATGGGTTGGAAAACCCAACTAATTTCTGTCAGCTTTCTCTGCAGTGGAATTTTCTGCAAAATCGTTTTGGCTTCCTCTTCATGCACAACTCTTCGAAATTCTTTAGCAACACGACTGCTTTTTTTAGGCCCAGAATCCAATAATTGTTTTTCCTCTTCCTGGAACAAATACAGAAAATAATTTAGTTCATTCGTTTCTCTAAATCAAGGTTTCGGTTAAGAAGTGCAGCTACCAGAAAACATACCTGAAGATTGATGCCACTGACAGCAGTTACATCATTAAAATTTTCAATACTTCGATTTGAAGAAGTTCCACATAGTTTTTGCTTCTTTCTGTAAATTACCACATTCTATAAGACTTCAATATAATTACTATAAATTGCAAATAAATGAGGAGATTATCAAAACGCAAACATAAAAAAGGAAGAGTAATCTATGGACGCTGTAAATACTTCCTCTTTCACAAACCAGCCAGCTCTATTACCTTGATGGTGGCATCGACGAACCTAGTTCCTTAAGAGGTTTCTTCTGACCAACAGAAGGCATGACCAGTGTCTTTCTGACATTAGCTGCTGTGGGAATGGTCCCAGACGAGGCAGGGTGATATACCTGATGAGTACACAAACAACTTTATAGTGAGATAAAAGTTCAAAGCCAAAACAAGGACAAACAGAAGCCAGAGTGGTCCAAAATATAAGCACCACAAAACCAATGCAACATCGGTTGAAGAGGAATCAACCAAATTTCATTTGGATCTGTCTTTTAAGAGTATAAGTTATATGTTACCATCGTGCTACCAGCTGTGTTGTCATTGAAGGAGAAACAGAGCTTGCAGAGGTGGTAGATGTGGATAAAACCATCATAGAAGACTGTTTCTCCATGTCATCATTTGAACTAATTGAAATAGCCTTTTTCTGTTCCAGCGGAACATTAGTCACGCCTTGCTTCACCAAAGTTAGAGGCTTCTGTGCCTGGTCAAAACTTTGATCACTCGAATTCTGCTTCATATGGACTACTGATGACGAAGGGCCCACTGTCTGGTCCTTGGTGACTGATTCTTGCCTAGGAGCAAAATCTAGAGGCATGGATGAGTTATTTTGGAAGTTGGATATAGGGCCATCCTGAACCCTACTTGGACCATTTACAGAAGTTTGCCTCTCAAACTTGAGTACAGCCGTCATGTTTATCGTAGACTTGGCCCCCCCCCCCCCTTCAACACTGGCTGGTACCACATTCTGATTGTTAGCCATGTGCTGGAAATCAGGAAGTCTCGCTCTCGGCAATGAACCAGGAGAATTGACATTTGTCCGTGGGTATGAATTAAGACTTCCAGAGTTGGTATCCACATGAAAAGAACTAGATGGGAGCTGCACGTATTGCTCAGGATGCTTATTTAATGTCTGAACAGTAGCTGAACTGCTTAAGGTTCCTGAAGTTGTAGAAGGCAGTTGGTTAACTTGAACTACATGATGATCAGATTCTTGAGCACTGATTTCTGCAGTTAAAGATTGAATCAGGGATTGGGTTTGTATGCTACAAGGAAATTATAAGATAAGATCTACCAGAAAGTTAGTAAGATCTATGATAACTGCAAAAGTAAATGGCTTCAGCTCAATAATTTATACCAGTAGATTTAGACACGTTTCCATGGTTTGGGCGTCCAGGTACTTTGATCCCCATATTTCCCTAATGACATATATAGTTTTATCAGTGAGCCAAAATTCCAAGACACGTAGTATTCAATACTGATTACTATTGCAGCAATTTTCAAGTGAGATTTCTTTCCGAGCACACGTTCAAATGCGACATGTTTCACTATGTTCCAAGTCTACTTTAGGGTTTATCTGTAATGCTGATAAAATCTGAGAGTACAATTTAAGACCATTTTAACAGTTCCCTGGAAGATGTAAAGAGAAGTTCGGATAAAATGAGGGAAAAACGCCAGCTAAGAACAGGAAACCCCTGACTAAACAGGCAACACAGAGATTTAAACAAATTTCCTAACATCCATTGAACTGAGAGATCAAGATTCCCATTCTTGATGAGAAGAGAATTCAATGTTCTCTGAATATAACAATCTGAAGCACTATACATATCAAATTAATTACCCAAATTACACCAACCTTGCCTTAACTCTTATATATGATAACAAATTAGTTTACCAAAAAAACCTTTTAAACAGAAGTATATGCTCAAAAGGCCTTTTAAACCTTTTACCTATGTTAAGACCATAGCCTTGGAACTAAACTTATAGACCATAGCCTTTTAAACCTTTTACCTATGTTAAGCTAATTCTACATAAATATATTAACTTAACTCTACTTAGGGTCAATAAATGAAACTCATTGAAGTACTTATACTCATTAAAGAAAACTGAAAGAGTGGTACCTGTTGTAACTGATCCTTTTCAATACTTCGATCTGAAGAAGTTCCACATAGTTTTTGCTTCTTTCTGTATATTAACAAATTCTATAAGACTTCAATATAATAATAGGAAATTGCAAATAAATGAATAAGGAGATTGTCAAAAAGTAAAGATGAAAACGGAAGAGTAGTCTATGGACGCTATAAAGAATTCCTAATTCACAAACAAACCAGCTCTATTACCTTGATAGTGGCATCGAAGAACCTAGTGCCTCAAGAGGTTTTTTCTGACCAACAGAAGGCATGTCCGGTGTCTTCTTGACGTTAGCTGATGTGGGAATCGTCCCAGATGGTGGAGGGAGATATACCTGATGAGTACACATAAACAACTTTATAGTTAGATAGAATAGTCCATTTACTCTTCACAGCAAAATTTTAAAACAAAAAAAAGGACAAACAGAAGCCAGGGTGGTCAAAATAGAAGCAAAACTAAACAATGCAACATCGGTTGAAGAGAAATCAACCAAATTGCATTTTATATCTGTCTTTTGATAAGTTACCATCGTGCTAGATTCCAGATGTGTTGTCATTGGAGGATAAACAGAGCTTTCAGAGGTGGTAGATGTGGATAAAACAATTTTAGAAGACTGCTTCTCCAAGTCATCATTTGAACTAGTTGGAATTGCATTGTTCTGTTCCAGTGGAACATTAGTCACGCATTGCTTCACCAAAGAATGAGGCTTCTGTGCCTGGTCAAAACTTTGATCAACTGATTTCTGCTTCACATGGACCACTGATGAAGAAGGGCCAACTGTCTGGTCCTTGGTTACTGATTCTTGGCAAGGAGCAGAATATAGAGGCAGGGACGAATTGTTTTGGAAGTTGGATACAGAGCCATCATGAACCGTACTTGGACTATTTACAGAAGTTGGCCTCTCAAACTTGGGTACTTGCGTCATGCCTATCGTAGACTTGGTCGGTGCTTCAACACTGGCTGGTACCACATTCTGATTGTTTGCTATGTGCTGGAAATCAGGAAGTCTCGCTCTCGGCAATGAACCAGGAGAACTGGAATTTGTCCCTGGGTATGAACTAAGACTTCCCGAGTTGGTATCCATATGAAAAGAATTTGAATGAAGCTGCATGTGTTGCTCGGGATGCTTATTTAAGCCCTGCACAGTAGCTGAACTGCTTAAGGTGCCTGAAATTGTAGAAGGCAGTTTGTTAACTTGAACTTCACTAGGAGCAGATTCTTGAGCACTGATTTCTGCAGTTAAAGATTAAATCAGAGACTGGTTTTGTATGCTACAAGGAAATTATAAGATAAGATCAATAATTTCAAAAGTAAATGGCATCAGCTGAATAATTTATACCAGCAGGTTTAGACACTTTGTCATGGTTTCGGCGTCCAGGTACTTTGATCCCCATATTTCCCTGATAACATGGAACCAATATTACATATATCTCTATCACTGAAAAATCCTATCAATAGGGTTCCTATAACTAATTTTTTAGTTAGAGACAGCTAAATGAAATACATTGCAGAACTTATAAATTCTGAGAAAATATGAAAGCGTGATACCGATTGTAGCTGATGCAGTTTGCTAATAACTGATCTGATCATCTGATCACCAACAGCAACCTTCAGATGTCGTATGAGCCTATCTGTTGTAATTTCTTTTCTCTGCAATCAAAGTATTGAGAGAGTCTTCCATCAGACTGCCAATTCATTCATATATGTAAACAAAAAAGCCTCACCTTGAGTTTACAATACAGGTTTTCAAATTGATTCTTTCTATCTTTGTTGAGGTCTGTTAAGATACGAAGCAAATCAGAAACTCGTGCTGGTATAAGACCATGTTCCACTCCACGAGCCTGTTGGCTACTCATCTTTGGTAGTTTCGTACACTGAGGATGATGTATTCCTGATTCGTTACCATTAGGATTGCTTATAGACTTCAGATCACTCAAGAAAATCAAAAGTTTCGCATATGAATTAGGGTTTTCAAAACCGAACCTTCGATATCTCGAATCAGAGCTTCCTGAAACATGTTCAATTCATCTTCGGAATGCTTAGTGTCACCCTAACGACACATTTGAATGTGGTGGTAATCGAAATTAAAGATGCTTCGGGACACAGAGCCAAGACAGTACGGAGATGGAAAAGGAGAGTGTGGAATTCGAAATCTAACCTTGTCGTCTTCTTCAAGGAGCTTGACGATGGAAAGATCCATGGTGGAATCTGGTTGTGCCCAACGTCAAAGAGCTCAAACGAAGAGGGAATTTTACGAAAGGAAACGAATTTGTTGAATCCCCAAGATTCCCAATTTGCGCAAAGTTTTTTTTTTATATAAGGGAGGTGCTGATGATAAACACCGTGTCGTTTCCAGGTTTTGGTACAAAACTGCGCGGCCTCTCATTGAATTTCTCGTTAACTGGGCTTTATTTATATGCTAGTGAAAGCCCAAAGAATAGAGTTTTTGAACAATTTATCTATCACTTCCTTAGCACATAACACTTTTTAAAAAAGATTGTGGTTCAAACATTTTAGATGAAAATTGTATTCTTTCATAGAGATATATCACAAAAATAGATAATTACCTCCTAATATCTCACACATTTTTTCTATAGGGTTTGTTTTTACACCTAAGATTAGTCTTAAAGGAGATTAATCACTAATGATTTGAGTATTCATCCACTAGGAGATTAATCATACTTGTGGTGTGTTCTTATTGGTACATAACTTAGTCATTTATCATTTACAAGATCAATTTTCCAAAAGCATTAGCAATAAGGGTTTCTCCATGGACTGCAACCGGAATTTATTAATTTTTCCAAATAATTCTGCGACTTTTCTGTTGTTTTACAAACCCCACAAATTTATTGTCAAAAAAGAAAACCATAACATAATTTTTTGTTCAAATTAATACTAACGCTAAACAGTGCTACCGAGTAAGCTATACGACCCGTCAAGAAAGGCTTTTTAAAACCAAAAATGTTAAGGTTTTCTGTAAAGGAAAATAAAAGTTGTAAAGTTTTTTGTTTTGTTTTATATTGCAGTCTTCCGTAAGTAAACTCGCATCTTTTATTTTCCATACAGCTTTCAAAATGTGACTAATATGTGGATAGTAGTAGAAACTAGAAGGTTCTTGATTATGCTTATTGCTGTATATGATTATAAAAATTTGAAAACAGAGCCATAAACAGAACTGTGTAGTGGTATCACTTCATACTATTCAAATAAAACTCAACGCGTAATCGATTAAATGGAATAATATGTTGTAAAAGAATTAAGTTGAATGAAAGAAGAACAAGAATTTGGAATCGGTCAAAGTCCAAATTGGTATGTATGTACAGTCAACAAATTCCTACACAACTCTCTCAACAGTGTATGTAACAAACGAACAAATCTTATCGTCTAAGTAATTTATATAATTTCCTCCTCAAAGCTGAAGTTTGACCGGGAAGTCAAACCGAGGCTTCTTGGTCGGCATAGGACTCATCACTTCGTCGTCTCCGTTGACCGTCGAGAACTCCGGTATCGGAGGGATGTTGAGGTCAAACCCACGGTGGCTGCTGCTGACGTGGCTTGTGGACCCTGCACCTTCGGAATTGGACACGCTACTACTGTTGTTGTTGTTGTTGTTGTTGTTGTTTCCTTCGTAGTGGCACCGCTTGTGTCCGCCGAGAGCTTGACCGGAAGGAAAAGACTTGTTACAGATCGAGCAAACGTGTGATTTCCCACTTCCTGTAGTCACAGCGGATGTGGTTGTAGCCGATGACGTTGACTGGTCATCTCCTCCTCCGCCGCCGCCGGAGTGAGTTTGTGATAAGTTCTTTCTGTGGCTCGCCTTGTGACCACCGAGAGCTTGGTAAGACGAGAAAGTCTTGTCGCAGACGGTACACTTGTAGCTCAACTTCTCCATCGTCTTCTCAGCCGTCACAGCCGCCGCCGGAAGAAGAGGAGGAGATGGTTGGTGATGTTTGCGATCTCCGTCACGAGCGAGAAGCATGAGGCAGAAAGCTAGATACTCTTCCTCAGTGAGGTTCTGGTGGTGGAAATCGGATCTTGATCTCTTAGATCGCTTACCCTTGGTCCAGTGCTCGACTCCATGGAAGACTGAAGAGTCTTCGAAGAGTGGAGGAATCGGAGAAGCTAATCTTGGTGAAGTAAGAGCCTCGAGCGCCATTAAGTTAAAAAGATTCTGAAGATAATATCTCTGTCTCTGGGATACTTAGTTTTGAAGGTTGCTTTGTAAGATTGGTAGTGAATAAAAAAATGTGAGAGATTGTTGAAGATTAAGAAAGGAAAGAGTGTATACATATATAGGAGGTGGAGTGTGAAGAAGGAAGTTGCGTGACAAGTGGTGGGAAAGTGTGAAGAGTGAAGGTGGCGATTAGATAATTACTTCCTTCTTTTTCTTTTTTCTTTTTTAATATGCGGACCAAAGTTGTAATGAAAGTATCTAAAGTGTTTTTGTTTTATTTCGGGGTAAAGAGAGAAAAATAATTTGGGCACGTTTGGTTTGACCTAGTACACGTGTGCAAGTAGTGTGTGAGAGAGAGGAGCAAAAGAAGAGGTCGGCTAAGATGACTTTTTCCTTCAATTTTAGTGATGCCGCCTTACACAATATTCTAGAGTTTATGTGGTTGTCATGGCTGATGATGGTACTCGTATGGTACACGTTTCGGTTTACTTTTAAGAAGATAGATAGTTATAACTACTAACTAGTTGACAAAAAAAACAAAAGGAAGTCTTTATGAACTACTACTAACCAATATTTGCAACAACAACAAAAAAAAAAAGCATCTTCGGAAATATCTTTACACAAAGATTCATTTGGAAACGTGTTACATTAAAAAATCAAGAGCCAAATAAATTAGGTAAACTAAAATTGTTCGATACATAAAGTTGAGCTGCTAGTTCAGACTTGCTGTTTGTGTCTTTAAAAGTAAATGGTTCGACCTTAAGCTCGATCGTAGATTAAATTCTAACAGCCTTAAAGGTTAATATATAATATTCGAATGATATTTGTTTTTGTTGGGTATGTGTATGATTAAAGACGAGAATAAGAATCTAAAATGCCGAAATGTAAACCGTTCAAAAGCTTTTGAACAGTATTTCATATTGAAAAAGGTGGAGGTAAGGACTAATGAGAGGTCTGAGACGGTAGCATGATTAGTAAAAAGACTATTTCAAGCTTCCACACACTACAACAAATATGCACATTGTTAACCAGAGAAAAACGCTATCATAGGTCTTTGATAGCGTTTTCATGAGCGCTGTTTTAGGGCACTGTTATTATATGTACCCCATATACAATAGCACTTATTACGTATGCTATGTTATAAAAATATAACATAGCTTTAAGAAATTGCTATATTATCAAGATCATAATTTTGAAAAAATTTATACAACATTTGTTTTTTCGTGCTATGTTATAGTTTTATAGCATAGCTCTAATAAACTGCTGTATTATCAAGATTATAATTTTGCAAAAATTTATACAATATTTAATTTTTCGTGCTATGTTATACATATCTAATATAGCTGTTGCGAAATGCTGTTTTATCTTGTTTACTGTGCTATGGTATATTCTTTTATCATAACGTTTACCTGTACTTTTATAGCATTTTCTGATATGTGATTATAGCACACATAACCTGTTTTATAAAATCTCATAAAATCTGATTAATAAACGTCTCAGATCCAAAATACATAACAAAAGTCTCAAGAACATCAGTTTACCATCAAAGTCTCAAGAACATCCAAAATAAACAAGCAATCTCAAGTACTTAACATTACACAATAAAACCATCAGTTTAAGACATAATGACCTTGTTCTCTGGCCAAGCAATGCAGGAGCTAAGTGCATCTTCAATAATCTCTATTTCATCGGATGGCCTCCAAACTTTTACATTTTTCACCTTCACAACATCTATCCACACTTTAACTGCATTAGAACCCAAGCGAGTAAAGTGAACCTTATGTTCTGGATCATTTGTTCCCCATCGTCCTTCAGCCACAACCCTATTCTTTTCAGTTAAATCCATCAACTTGCACTTCTTATTCTCCTTGGAAATAACTTTATTAATGCGCTGCCATGTTTACAATATAAACCATCAGTCATCATATAATTAACAAAAACAACTTCATAACATATGAAAACACTTACTGGAGACTTCCTGAGAGGAGACTGTGATGGTAAAGTATTCTTTATTGGTGATATTGGACCCGTTGCATCATCAACAGGAGACTCAGAACCAGATGCAGACTTAGAAGACATAGATGCAGATTTGGCCTGCGATGCAGCCTTTGAAGCTGTTGCTGAAGTTTTGGACTCTGTAGCAGACTTAGAAGCTGTGGCTGCAGACTTGGCCTTTGATGCAGACAAAGAAGCATGTGATGTAGCATTCTGACCAGTTGGAGTTGAGGGATTTTCAAAATCAACCTTACTCAGGGGCCAAGATACGTAAGCCATCAAACAGTCCTCAAGAAATGACATTTCAGCTGTAGGTCTCCATAGTGATGTATCAGGCTGCTTTACTGAATCCACAAATACTTTAACTGCTTTTGGTCCAAGAGGAATTCCGTTAACCAACGCACTTGGTTCTTGTGTCTCCCAACGCCCCTCAGCAACAATGACGTCACCCTTAGACAAATCCAATAGTTTACATTTGTTTCCTTGTATACCCTGTTAAACACAATCAGTAAACAAATCCAATATAATTAATTAGCATTATAGACAGGGGTAATACATTGCTAACACATTGCTAGAAATTATAAATACCATAGGGGCAATGTCTTCCATTTGGATGTTGTTGTCTACCAGTCTACACTTATCAGTTGGCCATGCGATTATATGTCCAACAGCTTCTTTCATATGAAAGATCTTTTGTGCAGGTCTCCATAGAAATGCATCTGGTTTATATGCAGCTTCAACTAACACTTTGAGATCATAAGGGCCAAGACGACAGTCATTCACTATGTCATCCGGATCAGAAGAAAGAATCCGACCCTCACCAACATTTTCATCAATGTCAGACCAATCAACAAACACACACTTAGGATGTGCTCTTTTGTTTACACTCTGCAACAATTTCATGAGCAACTAAGAATCATAAACGACACTAAGAAGAATCACTTAGCTGATATGAAAAGAAGTAAGAATATGTTACTCTTGCAGCTGAGTTTTCATCCATTTCAGCTTCTGGTCTCTGTAACATAAACAAAAATAACATCAATTTATATTACTCTAACTGGCTGATGAATAGTAGAGAACTCTTAAGTATCTAACCTGATTCTTGATTCTGCCAAGTTCACTTTCCAAGGCATTGACCTGTTTTACTAATTTTACTTGCCGCTCTTCCATTTCAGCCATACACTTGCTCTGCATTTGTAAACAAGCTAATTTGGTCTTACTCATGCCTCTACCCATTGCCCTCAGCCTACCAGAATTGTCAGGTCCTAAAAGCTTGGCGAGGTGATCTTCATCTGGATTTGTTAAAAATGCTGGAGCATCACTTCCACCAATTTCAGCTGCTTTTTGCTGAAAAACATAAAGACAGTTTCAGGTTTTACTAGTCGATAACACACTATTTACTGGTGTACAACTCTATTCAGACTTACAATCAAATCAGCTGCATTCGTATCTACTGGTGTACCATCCTTTTTGGTGCGAGACTTGATCCAAACATCTAGTCTTGTCACGCTGGAAGGATCTTCACTTTCAGCTTTCTGTTCCAGAAAACAAAATTTCAGTAACAGTACAAGCACTATGTATAATAATAAACAACATAGTTGTAGTATATATGCTTGCCATTTCTTCTGTTAGTCTGCTGATCCCTTTACGACTAGTGGTGTGAGGTATCTGATTCTTTCTTTTTGCTTTATATTTCTCACTCACGGCCTAATAATGAAACATGTTAATTACTAATCACCAATCAACTACTAAACAATTATAATCACAAGTAATTACCTTAAATGCAGCACTAGTTTTGAGTTTGACAAATTTTTGCCAATCAACAGGACCAATATTTGGTGGTCTCAAATTCATCCTCTCTTGGTTATTTGCAGCCAAATTTATAGCCTTCACCGTGACAGACTTGTGTGATCGCCACAAATGTCCCATCTGGTGAATCACAGATATCCTTTGCCAATCTTCATCAAGCTCAAACCTTGCCTGCATTCACTTACACTCACAAACACTGGTTCTTTATAGACAGTTCTCTTTCTCTTCATCCCAGCCTTTTTCACATTTCCGAAATCATTTTGGAAGTTTTTCAGATTCTGATGAACTTCATGACCAGTTAAAATTCTTGACTTTCTCCTATGCTCAACTTTTCCATCAAACCAAGTCTTCTTTTCCCTATATCTGTGTGTTGGAGCCAAACCTTTTCTATGACACATGTAGACATGTTTCCTGCTAAACTTCAACCACATACTATCAGTATTTTTCCCACACATAGGACATCCCATTTTACCTTTTACTTTACAACCAGCAAGATTTCCATACGCAGGAAAATCACTAATGGTCCAGAGAAGCATTGCCTTTAGAGTAAATGTACTTTTACTAAAAGCATCATACGTTAGCTCTCCATTCTTCCACAGATGATTCAAATCCTCAATAAGAGGTTCTAGGTAGACATCAATATTATTACCTGGTTGTTGTGGACCAGGAATCAATAATGTCAACATTATATTCTCCTTCTTCATACAAAGGTGAGGAGGCAAATTGTAGTTTACCAATAGCACAGGCCAGCTACTATAATTACTATTCTTCATGTTGAATGGATTAAATCCATCTGTGGACAGCCCAAGCCGTATGTTCCTTTCTTCAGCTGCAAATGAAGGATACTTCTCATTCATCTGAGCCCATGTAACAGAATCTACTGGATGTCGAAGTTTTCCATCAGTGCTCTTGTTAGTGTAATGCCACCGTAAGTCCTTAGCCATGTCCTCTGATCTGAACATTCTCTTCAGCCTTGGTATAATTGGAAAATATCTTAATACTTTCTGTGGGACACCTTTCTTTACCTCATTAGTCCGCTTATTAGTCTTCCACCGTGAAGCATTACATTTGGGACATTTATCAAGCTTCTTTAACTTCTTTCTGAAGAGGCAGCAATCATTAACACATGCGTCGATCTTTTCATATCCCATATGAAAGCTCTTTAAAAATTTCTTGACATCATACAATGATGTGTGAAAGACATTACCATCTGGCAACATGCTTGGCAATGTCTGAAGCAGTTCATTGAAGCTCTTATCCGACCAGCCATTATGTGTCTTAATCCTAAACAAAGTCACAATAGCCGATAACTTGCTGTGGTTTGAACAGCTAGGGTATAGTGGGGTTTCAGCATCCCGGATCTTTGCAAGGAACTCATCCTCTTGTTGGTCCTCACCCTCTGCAATCTCACTTAAGTCGCCCACAGGTTGGTCAGCTAAGTCACCTCTAAAAGCCAACTCTTGATCAAAAAATTCAGCAGCTTTATATAACTCAAAAACTTCCTCATTCCACTGAGTTGGTTTACTTTGAAATTCATCTACTGACTTCACATCTCCATGATGATACCAATCACTATGCACCTTGTATGCCTCATCCATCCCTCTTATTACAAGATGCTCAACCACAACACTGTTTAACTGTCGTACTACATTACGACAGTCTTTACAAGGACATATTATCATTTCTATGTCACCTAAAGCCGCAGACACATCCCTTACAAATTTCCAAGCTCCACTTTTATAACCAGGATCAGCTCTTCAATGGATAATTAAAGAAAAAAATCATAACTAAAAGAACATCTTAAAGTATCCAAACCCAAAATAAAACCTAATTATGAAATATAATTCCTTACCTGCATAGATGCACCCATGCCTTGTCCAACATTATATGTTATAATATAAATTTTAACCTTTATAGATAAAATAGAGATACATATTATACAAAGCTCACATTAAGCAACAATTCAGACAATACTGCACTACTTCAGACACATACAGATGCTCTTAAACCAATATCTAACTGTGTAAAATCTCACTAATCTAATCACTATTTATACGAATCAGACTCAAAGGACAAAACATAGCAATCACCAATATTCGTGTGTAATAATAATGTTTAACTATTGGTTGAGTGATACTAACCTGTTGTGTGAGTACAGAGAAATGAGAAGCTTCAGTTCCCCAACATTTCAATCACCAACACTTGGGAAAAAAAAAAAATCGTTCAGTTTATGAAGGCGCAAATACTCAAATCCAAAAGCTATTTTTGAGTCAAATCTGTAAATAATCGAACCCTAACAAAACAGATGGATTCGAAACTCCACATTCTCAAAATCTGTAAATAATCGAACCCTAAAAAACAGATAACGAAATAAATCTAGATAAATCGAACCCTAACAAAACAGATAACTAAATCTGACCCTTATCGAAATCAAAAGCTGTTTGAAATCACAAATAATCGAAACAAATAACGAAATTAGGAGGAAGAAGAAAGACATGCCTCAAAAATGGATTCGAGCTATCAATTGCGATGGATATGGAGATTTAGGGCGAAATTGGGGCTTTTCACAAACGGCGAAATTGGGGCTTTTCACAAACGGCGATAAAACTGAAGAATTGATAAGAAATTTAGAAGAATTTGAGCACACACAGAGAATTTAGAAGAAGAAATCTTCTTAGGTTGAGCTTAGGTTGTAACGAGAGAGAGAGAGAGAGTGTGTCGAGTTTTTGGGTTTTTTTTTTATTTGGCGATTAAGTGAATAATTTCACTAAGTATTGGCGGACAAAAGTCACTTTTGTTTCCCGCTACATAATTTTCCTATCATAGCGTTAATAAGATGCTATTAAAAAGTAAGCGAAAAAAAATCTCATCTTTCATAGCAGTGACGGAAAATGAGCTATATCCGTCTGCTATCAATGTACATATTTGTTGTAGTGACACAGTCCAATCCACCAACTTAATAATTTAATTAAATCGAAGGAACCAACATTGTTGGTAACTTGGTACTACTACACTAATTTATTACTAATATTTATATCTCTGTGTGACAGTGTAGATGTGGGAAACGAACTACATTTGACTAAAACAAAAAGCGACGACATTTGACTCTTCCTCATTTCTTCTTCACGCGGCGCTCCTCTCTTCTTCTTCAACGCTCAACTAACCGTCCGGTTTACTTTTCTTCATTAATTGATTGACGCAAACAGTTAACCGGTAAACGGCATTTGTGTTGTCGTCGCTAAGATATATATATAGTCCGAAGATGATAAATTTAGATTGGAAAGGTATCAAACAGAGGACAATAATAGAGTAATGGACCAATCTTTTATGTATTAAAGCATAATTTATAATATTTACAGCAAAAATCTCACAATTTATCATTTTACTAATTTTCTCAAGATGAATATAATCATTGAACAAGTTATTTATCGATTTTTTAAAATATATATAAAGTATGACATAATTTCGACTGGCTAAACATAAGTAGTCTATATAAATTTGCATTAAAAACTTTTTAATAATTAACGTAGATCTATACGATAATTGCTCCACAAGTAAAAACCCACTACATCATAACTATTTGGTACAATGTTATTTTACTAACACTCTTGACTTTAAATCAATAGTTCGATTTAAATTTATAAAAAAAAATCGTCCTAAACAATTACTAGCTAGATACGAACTTATAAATTCTACTTTAGAAACATATTCCAATGTAATAATGTTTCGGTTTTTATTTTTGTGCTGGATTTGATATAGTTGTTGCTAACCCTCTTCTTTTTTTTTATATGTCGTCAAGTTGTTGCTAACCTAAAAGTAGTATTTTTGAAAAGTCTCACAACTAAAGGAGTTTTTGTTAACACGTTATCCAACATAACCTTGATCTTATATAACGCGTCAAGAAATATACATAATATAAAGCAATTTGGATATATCTGCTATAAATTCTTTTGAGAGGCTGCTGTAATCATGATATCCAACAAAAATATATATGTTTATAATTTGATTACAACACAGATAGCCATTTGTGGTTTAAAGAGCCTCGTCGTGGCATGCATCCTTGTTTTGTATGGATTAGATCCAGGTTCAAATAGTGCATATAAGAGACACTGATATTATGTAAATGAAAACAAAGATGAGCTAGCTAATATATGTGTATAAAGGAAAACATGAAACTTGTGTGAGGTGGCCATATGTGATGCAGAGAACCAAAAAAATGTATTAGTCGGCGTGTCATCATGCATGGGTCACGCATTGCCTTCTGGATAAAGCTCTCTCACACCAAACCTCTTACCTTTACCTTCTCACAAATAAAAAGTTCATTCAAAGACAAAACTCAAAAGTTGCCTAGTTATCTTTTGGACCATTTCAACTTACGAGAAGTTGATATATATTAAAAGTACGGTGATTATGATATTAGCGCGCGTAATTCAAATTTATTTCCCCAGCTCCTGTAACATCGTTATGACATTTAGAAAGAATTTTGGTAAATTACTCATCTGTTCTAGAAGTATAACAAGAAAATATGTAATCTGAATGTGAAATTCGAGATTTGATTGATACATTATATATGTAGAGAGCCAAAATCTTGTAGTCTCTCTACATTTTAAAGTTTAAAACTGAAGGTAGGTATGGAATTTAAACAGTACTCATATTATCATCATATGTATAAAAATTAGGTCATTAAGAAAAATGAGGATTTAGATTTTGTAAATCAAGTAGGGCCTTGGGGTTAGAGGACGAGTCGTTCTTCTTTGAGTTTGGGCAATACGCGTTGGGTTAAAAAGGTTTGGGTCCATTCTGGTCCACTCTAAAAATTAAAACTTATTCTCTTATGAAAGTCTGTAAAATCTCTCTGCCAGTCAAAGTAACCTACGCAAATTGTTAATCTGTGGACAAATCATAAAACGTTACGACTTTCTCACATGTTTAAATTTTGGCGTTAACTATTAATCAAATGCATAAATTTGGCTAATAATTTGGGTCGATCTGCGATTAACTTTTCCATATAGTAATTGATAAGGAGTAATTCATCTTATTTTTATCATAAAGTTTAACTTGGGACCAATAATAACGCGACATCTAAGTTTCCTTGATGACTATACTACTTATTAGTATGAAATTAGCAAGAATGTGCAGAATGATATATTTGCAATACATTACGCTTAGAAGCATTCATTTGTTTTAGTTTAGTGAACACAAAATGTTTTCCTTGACTTGCTCTGTGGCTCTCACATTGACACATTACCATTGTCTTCTCTTACATGACTTCTCAATTAAATTATAGAGGATGTATCATAATTAGGAGTAAATGATTATATGATATATACATACTATATTCCGGGATTTTCTTTTAGGCTGTCAAATAATTTAACAGAAACACACGAGATCGAGGATTTAAATTATTTATGTACATATTCTAATATATACAGTATACTGATATACACGGTCATAGTAAATTATTACTATGACCCCTATGGTTTAACGATAATTTAAACATAAGTTAGTACCCGCGCTACGCTGCGGATTTGTTTTTATATGTTTTCTTTTATAATTTCTTTTTGTTTTGTACTTTTTAAAATCATAATTCATAGGGTAATCGTGGTAAAACATGTTTTTATAGTTTTTTTTTTCTAGAAAAAACCGCACTATGCCGCAGAATCTAGCTTTCAAATCTCAAGAGTCTTCTGCACCAATGTTCTAGCTTCTTTTAAATCCAAATCTGTAAAACTTCTCAACCCCTTTAGCCTAATCATCAAAATACTTTAATTTTATCTTAAACACAGTCTTCTCCATAGCTGACTCACTCGAACTACTACCACTATATCCGTGATTCGATACCGCCACGATCCTACCAGCACCAGGTTTCATAACAACAACGGTTCAGAGTTTTCTGATGGCAACAAGGATCAGATCTCGTTTAATGAGTCTGAACACACACTTCGCTGGTGGACTATGGGGCTAAGTTGGATCATCGGTTACTCGTTAGATTTTTTGGGAGCTTCCTCTGATCTAAATCTTTCTTTGAGTTTTATAACTAAAGAAAGACTCAAAATTTCTACACAGAAAAAGAGTGGAATATTAAGGTTCAATTTGACAGCCAACATAGCATCAAGTATGAGAGACTGGCAGCCTTCACTTGCTTCAAGAATGGTTTGAGACTATTGTTCTTTTCTTTGGTTGACCTCCGATTAGGGTTTCAATGTTCTCTTTCTTTCCTCTGGTGTTGAGTGTATGTTGCTCGTCACCTTCCTCAGTTGCCATACACTGGCTAATTTGAGTTCTTTTACTGTTTTTCTTGGACATCATTGTAATTGGGCTGGGCCCGTAATAAAAAGCAGAAGGAATGATGTGGAATGGAGAAAGATTATTATTGGACAAAAATATTGAGCTGTATTAATCCTTATAATTTGATTGACTAACTATTTTAACTGGTGTGTGAACTCTACTTGTAACTAAAAAGCTGAGATGTCAATACTGGAGAGAAGCACATCCAATTTTTATTGTATTGATATAGGTTCCCTACAACTTTTTCAATCATTTTGTTGTGTATAATGTAATGCCATTAACTTCAGCTGTGATAACCTATCCACAAGATTTATCCAAAGAGTTGGAAGTTATTTCAAGTTATATGTTGACATTTAGTTTGAAGTTTCGAAGGGATATCAAATTGTCGGTTACTGTCCTCCAAAACGACATAGTTGCGAACAAGCCATGGCCAAAGAGGCCATATCATTCCCGCACCACCCAAAAGTTTGTTTAACAGATGCTCTATCTGTTGTTTAATATGTTTATTGGTTTCGATTACTCATAAATTAATTTATCAACTGGGAAATTATATTTTCCCTATTTATTGAAGAAAATTATATCAAATACTCTTAACTTAACACATAAGCACAATTTTTACAAATGAATTTATAGCATTACTCTCAACTTGACACCTAAATATTTTTCACTCAAAACTAGCTAATCTGTCAAATAAAAAGAGGAGATGCATATACTCATATTTCATTAAATGTGTTGTTATTTTGGTATAAATAAGTTCACAAAACATTGAAAACAAGAACAAAATTGGAGTAAACCGCCATTCTTAGGATTTATTTTTACCAAATATGTAAACTAACTAGTAAATACAACTAGAAGACAATAAGATGAATACCTAACCGTACTTCTTTATTATTATTAGTATTTTAAAGTCAACTAGAACAAAATAAGATGAATACCTTAACTAACTACATGTATAACGAAAACACTTGCACAAAAAGGTAACTCAAAGGTCTCATTCGGATTGTAGGGTAGTATACTAGTATTAGAGAAGTGCTAGTGTCTTTCGTCGTATATAAATTATTATGTAAAGTTTTCGTCGTATTATAAGCTCGAATGTACCAACCATTCTCATTCATCGGATCATATTATAATATCGGACCAGAACAAACGATGATTCTCCTACTCAATGGAATATGAATACGAAGACATTCTGACTTTAAACGAGAGACAAGAAAACGAGCAGTAATCATGCCACACCAATTTACTTTAGTTTCTTTATATAACATGCATGCTAAGAAAAAAAACAATTCGTACAAGTCAAATCATTGATGATTATCTAAAAATGTGATTATATACCAATACCATAAGAGTATCAAAAACGATATGATGTAAAGGACACATTCCATGAACCCGTGTGTATTATACACGGAATTCGAATGTTAGAGAAGTAATGAGTCTTAAGAAGGAATGAAACAGATAGGCAAATCCGTAAGATGCATTGTACCTCTTAACCCGTCCTGTAATTTTGAAACGTATAGACAATTGAACATATCTTTAAGCTGTGATTTTTATTTTCTTCGAATTTTTCTTTTATAAAAAACTTGTAAAGAAGATTTTATGTGGGGATGATCTTAAGACAAAAAACGAGTTTGAATCTCATCTTGTCGGAATCTCCAACTCTATTCTGTGCCGTCCTAATATTATTATAATTATGTTTTAGTTTATCTTTTATCCGATTATACATTACATACCTACTTGACCTTTTATAAGTTATAAGGCAATTTGCCTCCCAGCCGGACCAAAAAGATAAGAAGCTCAGATAACTTTTTAAAAATATTTATTAGCAAACAGTCAACTATAATACATACAAATTAGCTTATTCATTTCACATGCCCATAACTAGATTAATTTATTTATACATAATATATATAAATATGTATATTATATCATTGATAACCATGCATTTATATGAGTGTTGAGTTTCGCCTTATTTGCATCTAAAAAATGTTAAGTTTTTCTAACTGACGAAGTTTAATGTATAAAACCAAATACGCAAAGTCTTCGTAGTTTATGGCTTATTTCCTTTTTTTTTTGTTTTTTAATTGTTTAACCGAACACAAAATATCTACAAACACATACAATCATGAACGGTAACATTTTTGCATTAACAATGAGCTAAACATTAACGCGATTTAAATGATTAACAAGTCATGTTACCAGTTACATCCATTATAATTGTAGTGAGTTGTGGTCTTGTATCCTAACCTAAACTTAATTTCTCACAAGTCACAAAAGAGATACGTTTTATTTGTTTGCCTTGACCTTCAAAATTTTGTAAGATAGGCTTAGGTTTTGATCTTCCTTTTTCTTTATTTCTTTTGAATAGATTTTTTTTGATGTTCTTACGAATGAGTTTATTTCATATACAAATCTTCCTTAAAAGCTCATAGCTTCAGCCAAATAAGTTAAGTCATCGACGCCGAATATATCATGCTGCCTTCAAAAAAAGTAGTTAAGAGAGACCTACCGGACAAATAGTACTTTAAGGTTTAAACGGCATGGATAGATTAAAATTAAAAGGTTTCTTTTATTTAGTTTCTTGTTCTTTTTAGTGTACTTGTTGAATTTGCGATAATGATTTCATAAATCGTGCATTGGCGTGGCCATATTTATATTCTTCACCGCTTCTATTGTGTGGCCAATGTAAAGTCTCTCTTCATTATTATACTAATCTCTTACCATCTTATACATAATGTATTTCCCTTAAATTTAATTGAGATGAATGGATGGGTTTATAAATAGGGTTTTATGCAAAAAAACCCTCCAAATAATTTTTTTTTACAACTTTACCCTCCAACTCAGGAAAATGCAGGTTAATACCACCAAATAAAAAGTCACCCGCAATATAACACCCTCGAACGTGTATAGATTTTGTAAACTGTGTATGTCTGTATATGAGTCTTAAAACTACGTCGTTTCTATATTTTAAAATTAAAGAAAAGGGTTGCAACTGAGATTCGAACCGTAGACCTTCATAACAAATTAAAACATGAACAACCACTAAGCTGCAACAACATTCCAGAAGAAGCGGACCAAAGAACATATAAAACCTCTGATGACGGAGATTTCGTTGCTCAAACCCCTTCTCCGTCCGAGCACGGTAGCTTTGGCTACGATAATTTCTCCAAATGTCAGCCACCGGTGGATTCTCCTCTTTTAATGGTGACGGAGCTTATGGATCTGAGAATCCTGCTCTTCCTCACCTAACCAAGAGTTTTCCTCTGTTTCGAGTTTCCTCACGCGAATGATGCTAACGGAATTGGCGGTGGCAGCAGGGACGATCTTTGCTTCCGATGGTGTGGTTTCTCCAGATCCAAATGAGATGAGGGAGGAGGGGTTTCAACGCCGTGACAGCGCCGATTCGTGTTCCAATTCAGCTAGTTTACGCAGGGGCGATGAGATATATATATGTTGGTCTGGTAGCTAAATAAAAGTTGACGCAGCATAGTGGTTGTTAGTGTATGGGCCAGTCGTGGGGGTCTTGGGTTCGAATCTCAGTTGCAACCCTTTTCCTTATTTTTAAAATATAGAAACGACGTAGTTTTAAGACTCATATACAGACATACACAGTTTACAAAATCTATACACGTTCGAGGGTTATATTGCGGGTGACTTTTGATTTGGTGTTATTGATCTGCATTTTCCTGAGTTGGAGGGTAAAGTTGCAAAAAAAAATTATTTGAAGGGATTTTTTGCACAAAACCCAAATAAATACGATTATATTAATGTGTCGTGAAGGAACAAAGCCTGTTGTTGTCGACCCCACAAGTTGACTGATCGTGTTCATCATCATGCATGGCTTCATTTCACTTATTTAATTAACGACTTGTTCACGACACAAATGATTGTACCAGTTTAAGAATCTCTTGATCTCTCTTCATCATCACCAAATCTTCCTCAAGAAATATTCTCTTCATCATCAAGTATCTCCAACCTATATATATATAGTTGCAAAAGATCAGAGCTATTATAACAACAAACAAAAAGAAGAACAACAACAACAAGAAGAAGAAAGACAAGAGTTAAGTTGAAGGTTAGAGCCATGGACGTTTTTGTTGATGGTGAATTGGAGTCACTCTTGGGGATGTTCAACTTTGATCAATGTTCATCATCTAAAGAGGACAGACCGCGAGACGAGATGCTTGGCCTCGCTAGCCTTTACAATGGTCATATTCATCAACATCATCACCAAAACAATGTCTTGTCTTCTGATCATCATGCTCTCTTGCTTCCTGATATGTTCCCATTTGGTGCAATGCCTGGAGGAAATCTTCCGGCCATGCTTGATTCTTGGGATCAAAATCATATCCAAGAAACGTCTTCTCTTAAGAGGAAACTACTTAACGTGGAGAATCTATGCAAAACTAACTCTGATTGCGACCTCACAAGACAAGTAAGTGGAAGATCAATAAATATAATGTTTACTTTCATTCATTATTACTATATAATAAACTAAATACATTATCATTTACTCGATAAATAGGAGATTGCAAAATCCAAGAAAAAACAGAGGGTAAGCTCAGAAAGCAATACGGTTGACGAAAGCAACACTAATTGTATAGATGGTCAGAGCTTAAGCAACAGTTCCGATGATGAGAAAGCTTCGGTCACAAGTGTTAAAGGCAAAACACGAGCCACCAAAGGAACAGCCACTGATCCTCAAAGCCTTTATGCTCGGGTAAGAAAACGTTAAACTTTATATAACTTCTATATCAAAACCACATGACAATGAACAACATTCCTTTTTCTAGACGATCGAGTTTTTAATTGTATTATTAATTCTTGCAGAAACGAAGAGAGAAGATTAACGAAAGGCTCAAGACACTGCAGAACCTTGTCCCCAACGGGACAAAAGTAGATATAAGCACGATGCTTGAAGAAGCGGTTCATTACGTGAAGTTCTTGCAGCTTCAAATTAAGGTATGCAGATTATATAAAGTCGTTTATAATCTCTACATAACATTATCCATGTTCTAGTTAATTAACCAAAATGTTATAAATGTATATAGCTGTTGAGCTCGGACGAACTATGGATGTACGCGCCATTGGCTTACAACGGACTCGACATGGGATTCCATCACAACCTTTTGGCTCGGCTTATGTGAAGGACTTACAAAAGTTACAACGTAATAATTGTAAAAAACCCATTTTAGAACATAATATATCCTTTAATTGGGCCAACTAAAGAGATCTACACTAAGATCCTACCATTTGCATTCTTATTGTTGTTCATTCAGATATTGTTGTTATTCTTAATTAACTTCTTTTGTCTTTTTCGTCATTATGGTTCAAAGAACTTATGGTACTCTTACTCCTTTTTTGTAATTATATTTTTTTTAAATTATAAAAAAGTCAATTCATCAGACTAATTTAATAAACAGTCTTTCTTCCTTTTGCAATTTGGAAAACAAAGATATAATTGAATAATTTTGCCAGGGATTCAAAATGCAGTTGAGGGATATAATTTGATTTATTCGACCGACTTTAATTATAGCAAACTCATGATAAAAGATGAATTCATACTTTATGCAACGCTGATGTAGTTCTTTTAGTGGGTAACTACATTTTGTTGACTGGCGGTTTGATCGGTAGTGTATATAAGTGAGCATATAGATTTTAGAAAGCCAATCAAATTTTGTTTAGAAAGCATAAACGAGCATAAAAGGTTTTTAAATGCTCCACAGCCCAATACTCCTAAACGAAGCATTTTCTAAGCATAATGATTTAAAGTTATTAAAATACAATTTTAATTACCCTTATTAATCACCTAGAGTTTACTATATTTGTATATTTAAAATGTCTAATTTTGTAATTTTATGTCTAAATGCTAACAGCTGTACCAATCACATATCATTGTTAATAAATAATAGCATACACCTTATGCAGCATACTGCTCATGCTGCATAATGCTAATGCTTCACTAACAGTTGTTCCAATCAAGGATGAATGCCCCATAAAGAAAAGTGCATTGGCACAAACTTTTTTTTTTTTTTTTTTTTGTGATTAGCACTGACTGAACTAGTGTCATTCAATCATAAATTTGATATCCTTCAATTGCATTTTCTTGCATCTCTCTTACAAAAAAATAAAAGTGAAAATACACCAGTTTGACCCAAATTTGGCAATTAATTACTAGATTAACACTCCATTCCATCTTATAACTAGAATGACACAAATTTTATGTAAAAAGACTAAAAACCCTTCAATTTTTTTTTTTCATTTTTTAAAAGAATAAAACGAAAAATGAAAAAATAAATATAATGTATAAAAATATAATGTTTAAAACTATGATTTAGAATATGATTTATAAAAAAAAAAATAACAATATGATTTTAAACTATAATGTATAAAATAATATTCAAAAATTTGATGTTTAAAATTTTATTTTTAAATAAGTTTTATAAAAAATATAATGTATGAAATATAACTAAAAATAAAATGTATAAAATGTTATTAAAATATGATATATGAAAATATAATAAAATATATACAAATATGGTGTTTAAACAATTTAAAGAAAAAAAGATGATTTACAGAAAAAATGTATAAGAATATGATGTTTAAAAATACTATCAGTATATGATTTATACAAAAATATGATTTTAAAAATATAATTAAAAATATTTTGTAACATATGATTTATAAAAAATATAAAGTATCAAATATGATGTTAAAATATTATTTAAAAATATGATATATAAAAATTTGATGTATAAAAATATTATTTTTGTAAGAAAAAAACTGTCATAATATAAAAGAAATCTATTGTCACAACATTTACATCTAATAAATCTGTTATCAAACATCAGATTTTTTGAAGCAAAAAAAAAAAAAAACTGTCATAACGTAAATAAATCTGTCATAATATAGGTATTTATGTAGGTTATTTTAGCAATTAAAAAAAAAACATTAATAAATCTGTTATCAAACGACAGATTTTTGTTTAAATAAAAAAATCTATCGTAACTTAAAACAAATCTGTCGTCACTAGATGTCAAATTAGTAATTAATTTTCTGTTAAAAAATATGTCACGTTATGACAAATTTTTTATGAAAAAACTAAATCTGATATAACTGTAAAAATAAATCTGCCAGATATTATATAAAACTTACCATATATTATGAAAATCTGTTGTGTCTATATAAATAAGTCTGTCATAAAAAATAAATTTGCCACTAATTATAAATCTGTCGTAACTATTATTAAAAAAAATCTGGCGTACAAAAAAAGTCTGTCATAATAAATCTGTCATGCAAAAATAAATCTGTTGTACAAAAACAAATCTGTCATATACTAACAAATCTGTCACAATTAGTCCGACAGACTTTTGAAAATATTTTTTTTTTTTTTTAAATGCTGGGAGGGTAAACTTGACTTTCTTTTTTTCTTAACAAAGCACAAAAGCGTATTTTAGGCAAAAAAATAACTTATCTAACATTCACTTATGAGTTAGTTTAGCAAATAACTTCTTAATTTGGGTCAATCTAGTTTTTTTCCCAAAATAAAAAGAAACAAATTTATGTCATTCAATCATAAATTTGGACGATTGGTTATACTAATGTTTATTAACTAAAACTCCTTAAATCCTTTAAAAACAATTGTATAATAACAAAAAAAAACAAAAAACAAAACCGGTTTCTTCATTTTGGTTTGGTTTGATGTGTTAAAAAGCTTTAGTCAAACCAAATCGTCACCGTGGAGCCTCTCTGCGAGTTAGAGGGTCTTAAACTCTTAAACAAAGAGGGTCCTGAACACACCAGCGAACCGTGACTCTCCTCTCTTCTCTCTCTCTCTCTCTCCCCGTCGATGCCATGGCTTGCGCCGAGCAGCCTATCAAAAAGCGTCGGCTGTACGAGTCAGTCCCTGAATCTCAGCCTCAGACTCAGCCTCCGACACCGAAAGTAGAATCCCCATCTCATTCTACTGTGGTGAGCTCGTTCCCGGCTCCGGTGACGCCGTCGCCTCAATCTCAGGAGGAAATTCAAACCAGAAACAGGAACAGAGAAGAAATTCGAAGAGTGCATGACTGCTATAAGCGTCTTAAATCTTGTATTTCTCAGAGAGATGGTGGCGGCCGCTCTGCGAATCTTGAGCAATCGTATCGCTCCCTCATCTCCGCTTCTAGAGGTTTTTTTTCTTCACTCTTCCGTTTGATTCAGTTTTACGGACTGGATAATCTGCTATTTGTGGAGTTGGTGGAGTTCGATTTTTGTTTTTTTTTGAGTTTTGTGGTTTTAGATATCTTTTGTAAGAGAAGGAATAGTTTCAGTTGGCTTATCTTAACTTAATTAGGTGATGAAGAGTACTAGGGTTTAGGAGAGTTTTGAGTACATTACAATCCTTTTCATTAGCTCTAGCATTGTGACTTTTGTGTTTGAACTCTTCTTAGTTGTAGATTAGAAGGAAGACATTTAGATAGATTCATTCTCTCTGGTACAAAATGTTAAATCAAAGTAGGGTCCCTTTAATGCGCCTTTTTTGGTAGAGTCTGATAATGTTCCTAAGTACGCTGCACCTAGATTGTGTATTTGTAGTTAGGATATCACAAAAGTTATTGTTCTTAGACTTAGAGTCTCCTCTGGCTGGAGTTAGATTTCTCAACCAGTCTTGAAGCTTGATAAAGCTATTTATATGCTGGATGGGGTGCCTCTATCTATGTTGCCCATTTTATCACACTGTGTCAGCTTTCATGTGTTCCTAACTTTTAATGTTACCCCTGCCATTAATTTTTTATGTATGCGAAAGCCGGAATGTATCAGTACTTATGGTTTTATATATTCTAGTTCTTGAGGAAAGCCTCCTATAGTCATTTTCTGTACAAGAATATAAGCCTTAGAATGGAGTTTGTTAGAGTAATGATTTAGGTAGTTGCTTATACTTGCAGGTTGTACTAGCGTTAAGCGCCTTGTGGCTGATCTCGTTCCTCGATATGCACTGTACTGCCCTACTGCTATCGGAGATGCAATACAAGCTGTTATCGACATGCATAACTTCAGCTTGGATGCTTTAAAGGGAGGACAAGATGCTGATGGTATTGCTTTTCAAACTGCTAAAGCCTGCATATTTGGTCTAGTTGACCTATGTTCTGCTGCTTATTCAAAGAAAACGTCATCACTAGGGGCTCGGGATATCTGCTCTGCTGTGTTTAGAAATGTGTTAACCTTCTTTGTGCTGTCCTTCGAGGGGAAAGATATTTTCCAGATAGTTGATAAAAGCGATTTGGAGGTGCAAGAACCTGACAAAAAGATTTCTCAGCTGATGCAAAAATTTTCAGATGGAAACTCGTTACCTTTGATGAAACTATCCCAATTTCGTGTTTTAGCTTTACTGAAAGTATTCTTCAACTTCCCTAAAAAATCAATTGCCACTTGTTTCGGATTCTTCAATTCGTCATCAACAGAAGATGTAGCCACGGGGAGGTATCTTATTACTCATCTGACAGAAAAGATTAATGATATTGATGCCGCTACCAATGAACCTGAAGTAGACGAGAATTCTGGTCAGACAGGTTCTAACAATATAGAGGCTACTGGTAAGAACGTGGAAGTGTTGAATGGGGTCAAAGAAGCATCCAACAGTCTAACGAGCTGCTTGTTAGGAATGGTAATGCTCTGATTAGTGTAGAATTAATTTAATAAGTTGCATTTGATTATCTTAGTTTGTTTTTAGTTATTTTTATTATTCCCTGTCTTGAGCATCAGCTGTGTCACTCTTTTCATTCAGTTGCTCTTTTCTTGGAACTATATATTGCTAATGTGTAATGGGTGTATACTGCTAAAAGTCTGATAGTTTCAAGAATCCTTCATGCAGGTTATTAGGAAGAGTCCCTCCGCTGGTAGGTGGGCCTTCTTTCAGTATAAGAAAATATGCAGCCTGTCATCCTTTGTGGATATATCCAGTGCTATTCCTTCTCTAGAAGAAATCTTTGGATATCTTGGAAAAAATATTAAGTCAGAAGATTGTCAAATGGAGAGTGACGAGGATGATTATGGAAAATCAGTTTCACATGTGAAACCTCACAGTTCTGCAGAAAATGATGTCCGCTCTAGTGCTGGATCGGTTTATGATGCGGGAGGTTCACGATCTATGGATTTTGAGACTGTTGACCAGAGAGACTTGTCATGCGGTAGATCTTCAGTCCCAAGGGGATTGATAAACCATCATACTCCGTCTCCTTCTGCAAGAGTGCCTTCAGATTTAAGGACTAACTCTGTGGATCGTAGGAACAGTTTTGTTCTTACAGGATCACCCCATATTCCTACATCAGGGAAAATTGTTTGGTATTTGGATGGGGACCCCACTGCTTTTGACATTTTTCCGGCTTCGGGCCAGTTGTGGTTAGGCTATTTAGGACCAGATGAAACTGAAGGTCATCTAAGGTTTCAGCTTGATAGGTACGGCCCAGTAGACCGTTTCTTTTTTGATCCAGTGAAAGGATTTGCCCTAGCTGAATATAGAAGTATAATTGATGCAATCAGAGCTCGAGAATATCTGCGAGCGCAATTTCCTTGGCGCATTAAATTTATGGATATAGGAGTTGGTGCAAGGGGATCTTTGAATGGAGTAGCATATGGTTATTGTACTCATTTGTATATTGGTAGCATCAATAGTCAGTGGGAGAGGGATGAAATTGTCCATGAGTCGCGGCAAGCTCTTTATAAGGGACCTCGCATGGTGACTGACCTGTACTATGAACATGCCCTTCTGATGGAGTTTGATACACCAGATGATGCTGCCATTGTAATGGCCCATCTCAGGTTTTTTCGTGGAGAAAAGAGTAAATTTCACCTGGCATCAATCAATCGTCCTTTGCCTCATGAAGATGGAGGAAGGTTTGTCTCCGCTTCTCCCGACCTATGTTTTCTCTGATGATTTGAACTGTTGACATTATTAGTAATAGTAACATATCCACTAGACTTTGTATCTTCTCACACACTCTGAGCGTTCTAACTTTGGTATATGGACTTCATGTTTTTATTTTTATTTTTGTCTCATTTGTCTGATGTGGAAGTTTCTTGTCTGAGCAGTTATCCAGAGAGGCACCTTCAGATACCTCCATCATCGAAACAGGATAGTGGATCAGGGGAGTATGTTTCCCCCTTAATGAGTACGGATAACCACTGTAACTCTGTACCTCGTGGAGCTACCTTTCAGCAAAACTGGCCTGCTTCTGGTAGCACTCATGCGAATTCTGCACAAGGAGGTAAATTTTGTCTCTTATCTCTCCTGAATGCGTGTTCACTTGTGACAGAAAAGATATGTGTGTGAAATTAAGACCACCATGCCTCGGTCTCAGGAACTCCTCCATGTGTTCCTATGCCAGCTCCAGGACAGCCTGTAGTGCCTGCTACACCAACATCTCAAATTCCTCCATCTCCGTTTGTTCAACAAACCATTTATCCTCCTGCAACCAGCTCTTGGGATTCAAGATCTCTAATCTCTCCAAGCGGTGATGCTGTAGCAACATCATCACAGATGCAAGGACCTCCACCGCAGCAGGTTTCAGGTCCAGTCATGCCACCTCCTGTGCTTCCAGTCTCTCACACACAAGGACCCCAAGTTCAGCAATTTGATCAAGTGTACCCACCTCCGCCTTTAGGGCATTCATTACCCTGTGTAATCCAGCCCCCACTACAACCTCAATCCCAGCCACCGGAACCGCCACCTGAAATGATGCCGCCTCCGCCTCAAGCTCCACCACCTCCTTTGCCTCACTCACACCCACCTTTGGCTCCCCCTCCTCCTTGTTCACCATCATCGTCCCCACGCTTACCTCCAATGGTCATACAGTTGTCTGGACCAGAGGCTTCCAAACAAAATAGAGGGCACCAATGGCAGGGTGCTTTGTCCAAAAGTGGAGTTCATTACTCCACAATCATTGCACAGAGACTGGAATCAGACATTTGCAAATATATCATTGGATCTTCCGAGCCTGTGCAGTGAGTGACAACACCTCACTCTTTTAATGTCTTATTTTCAAATTGTGTCTTTCTCTATAATCAAGTGATGTGCTAAACATTTATTCCTTCTTACAGATGGCCAGTTAAATTGGATATGACCAAGCGCACGGATATGAAGCACGTAAAAGCTACTTTTACGAGTACGCAACCACACAAAGTGAGTTTCCAACTCCATCGCCAAGTAAAATTATTGACTCCAAGCTTTTAACTTACGATTTGAGGTATTATGTTTTGCAGAGGGAGGTCTGTCAGTTAATTCCGGCAACTTTTAGCGATCGTAAAGGGGTATGTGATCAACTTTTCATACCCTAGAGTTAATTACTGCAATTTTTTTTTTCCTTTGTAGGTATAACTCTCTCAAACTTACTTCTTTATTTTGTGTGTGTGGCAGCTACAAGATTTCATATCATACTTGAAGCAGAGAGATTGTGCAGGAGTGATAAAAATCCCAGCATCAAGTCCCATGTGGGCAAGGCATCTCTTCATTCTTCCACACTCGCAAGAGACATGTTCCTTGCTTTCGGTTTCCCCGTCTTCTTCTGAATGCTTGATCGGCTTGATTTTGCCCAAGGATACAAACGCCGAGTGCTCATGACATACATCCCATCCGGGACAAAGGAGAGTAAATGAAAGACTTTCATTGCTTTTAGTAGTTCAAAATCACTTTGTAAATGAACTTACTAGTACTCTTTCTTCTCCCCTTTTGAGGGAACCAATTGTAGATTTGTTTGAACGATTTAGCTGTTGCATCTTCCTCAAGATATAAAGTCATATAGTATTGTCAGAATCGCGTCGTGTCATTGCCACTGAAGTGGGTGATGTGATGTGTTTCATCTTTGTTATAATCGTTTGCTTCCATCTATATGCTGCAATTCGTCGATGATCACCAAAATTAGTCAAAGTATGATCACCAAAATTAGTCAAAGTATGTCCCAGTATATACACAATAAAACCTAGCTAAAACATTATGTAAGAAAACCCTAGTGAAATTTTTTTAAAAATCAGATAATATGTTTTAAGATGGTTATGAACCACACAAGCAATCAAATAGATTAAATTTCCGAAATATCTTATTTATGAGAAAAGAAAAAAAAAGATAACCATATTCATTCATATTACACTAATATAACTTCATAAGAAAGGCCTCATCAAGAGAAATTTCACTCAAAATGTATATATATACATATATATGTATCGTTAAAATCTAAAACCAACTTAATATAGAACAAAAAAAGAACAAATGTATGGAAACTCAAATATTCTTACTTTTATAAATATATCTGAATAATGTATTTTCTTACTGTTTTAATAAATAATTTTGAAAGTCAAAACTTGCTTAACACTCTTAATAAAAAGGAATTTTTGTGATATATTAATAATTGTTTTTATTTTCTTCTTTTTTGCCAAGCATGTTATTATTTTTATGAGCAAGGATAAGAGGCAAAATCAGGCAATTTTTTTTTAAAACAACTTTCTCCTTTGAGATTATTTTATGAAAACATAATTAATTTTTTTTCTTATTTGTGTGCACACATTTAGAAGTGTTTTATATTTATTTTTTCTGTTAGGCTACAGATGTGTTTTTTTTTAATCTTCTTATTTTATTTTATTTTGACATCTCTTTCTCTTTTATTTCTATTTTAATTAGGGTTTGTTAACCTAAACAATCTAATGATTAGATGGTGAATCATAAATATTTATTGCATCCTTTAATGATTATGAAAACTTTTTTATTATTTACTTCTAATAGGTGGCCATGGCATAAATATATAATCATATAAAAACATAATTTCCAGACGTAGAAATTTTTGTTTAAAGAATTTGAAATATTTCACATATTTTTTGGTTACATATATTACAAGTACTTTGGTTGATTTATAATCACATCTTTACATGCACATCTACCGAACAAATAAATCTAAACGAGCATAACATTATTAAATCATTTTCATCAAAATTATGATACAAATAATATTCCAACTATATATTACAATTATATAACTTATTAAAAAGTTTTAAAATAAAAAATATGGGACAGTCTTGAATCGATATTAATAAAAATATCAGTATTACTTAGCACTACACCACATGTTAAATTTTAAGATTATTATTTTGTTAACACAACTAATATTAAAAAATTAGATAAATCAAATTGTATTACTTTAATTAAGAGAGTGTAAAAGAAAAATTATCCCAAGGTATACCATAAGTTAAATCATAGTCATAATTATCATTTTGTTCTCTTTGTTGTTGTTTTGTGAATTTAATACCTGTTTTTGATTCTTTTATGATTTGCAGATTTTCTTTAGATCTAATCCTCATATAGTCATATCCTTATAGCATGCAGATATGGGATATTGTGTTGATAACATCATATAATTTAACATTCAACGTCAAAAATAATTCATAAATATACACAAATCTAGATTAAAAACTTAAAAGTATAACCATAACCAAATCATGCATACTTTACCGGCGAATAATCTGACGCTTTGGACGATTTTTGAACAAAAGTTATAAGTTTAAACATATAATTCTGTTGGGACATTTGTGTGAGCTAACATTTACACACAAATTAATCATTTATTTTTATACTATTTGGTGTTATGTTAAAAGCTTTCACATCAAAAAAATTCAAGGTCAAAAATAATTCATAAATATAAACAAATCTAGATTAAAAACTTAAAAGTATAACCATAACCAAATCATGCATACTTTACCGGCGAATAATCTGACGCTTTGGACGATTTTTGAACAAAAGTTATAAGTTTAAACGTATAATTCTGTTGGGGCATTTGTGTGAGCTAACATTTACACAAAAATTAATCATTTATTTTTATACTATCTGGTGTTATGTTAAAAGCTTTCACATTAAAAAAAATTGAATCTAACTTATAATCTAATCCAGTATCTTAATAACTTTTGTGTTAAATTAATTAGGTTACTCATGAATCCATTAATTTTTAATAGATCAAAATAACATGTAAACATATTTAGTTTTATAGGTTAAATGGTTAAATATGTCGATCCATCACTATGGAAAATAGTATAGTTTACATCAAGTATTTTTTTTATCTCTTCTTTTTTTTAGCATTAGTTTTTAAGTGATGCTAGAGTTTTAAAGAAACGATATCAAATTTGTATTTAGCATCATATTTTGGATTGATGTTAATATGTAAGAACTATATCATCCAAATTAGAAATAACTGATTAACTTGAAAGAAATACAATAAATTACAATCGAACTGTCAAATCTACAATCAAATCCCAGTAGATCTCAACCCATCAAATCGTCAAATTGTTTCACTTACCAACAACTCCTGTGTGGATATCTTGCATGTTCACGGGGTTTTCGTACTCGAGAACAACCGGAGGGTCCATCGAAGCGTGGGAGCAAGCGAATCGTATCTGGATCTGCGAGCGAGCGAGCGGATTGTATCTGGATCTGCGAGCGAGAGAGAGCGACTGAGAGATTTGATTTGTAAATGTGAAGGAAAATGTTTCGATGTTGTGTTTTTTTTTCTTTGTTAAGGCTTTTGGGCAGGGTCTTTTGTTAGTTGGGCCAATATTTCAACTAAAGGGTTTATTTATTTATTTATTATCATTTCATTTTTTCTATTAGTCAAATAATTTAAAATCCATAATTGCTAGGCGGAAGTGGATTCATCGAACAGTTTAAATTTTTTTATCTATATTTGTTTACTATATATGTATGTTGACTTATTTTTTACATAAGTAAAACTTTGTTTACCCTAGTTAGTTATTTGAACTGTTAATAATACTCTTCCCAATCCTAAACACGTTATTCACTTATTTGGTTTACTTTTTATTTATTTCTTAGGAGGTGTTATTGAAATGATGATTTCTATGTATTTTAATGTAAGTGGATTTGAAAGTAGAGTATTTTATTGTATTCTCATAGATTCTGATGGTTTTTTTTTGGGTTTGTTTGCATATTAATACATTTTGGAAATTTAATTGGCAAACTAATACATTTACTATTCAAAATTAGAAAAATAGATGTTGTGTAATAGAGAATGTGTGAGATAGAAGAGATTGCGAGACATAGGTTTGGGTGAGAAAATTACCAAAAGGGATATGTGTGTGTGGGTGAGAAATAAAGTTTTTTTTTCTTCAATTATAATTATTCAAATAATTGTTAATATAATTTTTTTTTATAAATTTCTTGGATACAAAAAATCTATTTTTTTTATTTATAATTTGATGAATTTTATTTAATATATTATATACATATTTTGTATACGTACAACTTATTTAGTGTACAGATGTCTGTACATCTTATTAAGTGTATAGAGACAAATTATTAAGCGTATAGATATAATTTGTACAAAACCATTACTATACAGGTATCTGAAACCCTAAGAATTAAACAAATTACACAAATTACATCTTTACACTTAATAAGATGTACAGACATATGTATACTTAATAATGTGTACGGACATATGTAAATTTAATAATGTGTACAGACATATGTACACTTAAAAATATTTACGGATACAAAATTTGTAAAAAATATTCAACATTATCAAATAAAATCATCAAACAAAATGCATATCAAATTATAAAGAAAAAATAGGTTTTTATACATTTTTAAAATTTTAGAAAACAAATTTTAATTAGCATTTTATTTTTAAGATTGTAGAAAGCATATATTTCAAAAAAAAAAAAATCAGAGACTCAATAGCATGTGTTGTAAATATGAAATATTATTGAGGGTTGAAAAGTCTTGTGAACAGTAAATATAGTAAAAAAATGTGGAATTTGTTAATTGTAAATAGTGATTGTACTACTTTTACAAGAAAAATACTGAGGTTAATTTGTACAAAACCACAGAATCTTCCATCTAATATTTTATTTCAAAAATAAATTAAAATTAAATTAAAAAGTAAACCAAATTAAGGAAACAAATTCTGTATACTTTTAATTAAGGAAAGATAAATATTGGCTTGGTTTAGATTTTTAAACTTAGAATAAAATTATGTCAGTTTGGATTTACAAATGAAGTGGTTAGGGTTTAGATTTTACAATTAAAACGAAATTATATGTCGGTTTGGGTTTACAAATGAGGTGGTTAGGGTTTAGATTTTACAATTAGAACGAAATTATATGTCGGTTTGGGTTCACAAATGAGATAGTTAGGGTTTAGATTTTACAAGTAAAACAAAATAATATGTCGGTTTGGGTTCACAAATGAGATGTTAGGATTTAGATTTCACAATTAGAACGAAATTATATGTCGGTTTGGGTTCACAAATAAGATGGTTAGGGTTTAGATTTTATAAGTAGAACGAAATTATATACGGTTTGGGTTTACAAATGAGATGGTTAGAGTTTAGATTTTATATATGTCGGTTTGGGTTTATTAAAGTGCGGTTTAAGTTTTTTAATTTTATAATAATATATACAGATTTTATTGCCTTATTTTATTAGGGGGTGAATGGAGAGGTTCACCCCTAGGGGTGAACGTAAGTATTGTTCCTTCTACAATCATGTTTTGAAAAATGTCTAAAAACCAAATATCTCATTTTTTTGGGGCAAGGAATTTTAATGTATTTTTTATGTAGTGTGTTTTTGGCATTAGTTCTCTTTTGACTAGAGTTATCAATTAGTTCCAAAAAAAAGGGAAAAAAAAGAAGTAAATTGCTTTGTATTCTCAGAATTAGATCTGACTCATGTTGTTTCGTGACGACTCTACGACTACGACGGCAACAAGGGTTTCTCGTGTAACAAGGATCAAAATAGCAACATCATAATTACTAAGACCATCTTTATCGGTATATCAGATAGGGTGTTCTTGGGCTTTTTTTATTTGAAAAAAATTAAAAAGTGGGCTTAGATCATAAAAACTGATCTTATTTGAGAACTGTTTTTTGTGTTGTTCTTATGCGACGTGGCATTGTCTCATTGAAAACAATTTTTGCAACGGAGAAAACTTTTCATTCCTCATTTTGTTCGATATCGTGACAAACTCCTTGTGAATTTGGAAGAAATTTGTTCCAAAATTCAGTTGCAAATGGAGGAGAATGATTTAACTTTTGGTGACCTCCGACTGTTCGAACCGTTACTCACCACCTCCACCGACGGCTGATCTCAACGGCGACTCTGGTTCAGGTAATTGTGACTCGTCTCCTTCCGATGGCGAATTGATTTTTTTTCTGGGTTATCGTTGAATGAGGAGGTTTACGCTACGGTTTCTGGGTTATCGTTGAATTGATCCACCGACGGCGGATCTCAACGTTCGTTGTCTCCGGAGGATGCGGCTAAGGAAGAAGAGGTTTACGCTACGGTTGTTAAGTTGGAGGAAGTTCACGAGGGATACGAGAAGCTCTTGAGGGATTTGGAGGAGGAGCTTTGTAGGGTTTATGGTTTGGCTGTTGATGAGTCGTTGAACGGTGGGGATGAAGTGAATGAGGAGGTTTTAGCTGTGATTAAGGGAGCTGAAGATGGTGGAGTCGTTGAAAGGATTGATCTTTCTAATCGTCAGCTTAAGCTTATTCCTGATGCTTTAGGGAAGATCGTTGGTTTGGTTTCCTTGGATCTCTCTCGCAATAATCTCAAGGTATTGTCCCCCGAGACTTTGATTCGTTTCTACATGAATCTTGGTGTGTTTAGTTTTGAAAAATTTGGTCTTTTTGCTGTAACTTATAATAATCTCGATTAGAGCTTCAATGGCGTCATGAATCTAGACTAGTTCTCTGATTGGTAGAGGTTGTGTTCTGTGAAGGGTTACATAATGGGTTTGCTTGTTTCTCAGATACAAAATTTTCCTGCATTAGGACCACATATATTGTGCCTATTGACATCTACTTTGTTACTTCCTGAATAGAGTTAAATTGTAATGTTTGTTTTGTTTAAAGCTCATTGATGAAGATATGCCTGAAGTGCCTAAGACAGAGCTCGTTCCTGAAGAACCTGATAAATTGGATCTCCCTGATGTGCCAACAAAAGCATCGATCGCTTCCAATGCAGAAAACACTCCAACAAAGAGAAAAGGTTTTTGTAATGTTTGTACAAGTAATAATTGCTTCACACAAAGAATCTTAAACTCAGACATGCTTTCTGTGGTTGCAGTTCTTGAAGAACCTTTGGAAGTTTGATTTAGAAGTGAAGAATCTGATCGACTACTACATAGCCATGGGTTTATATAAATCATTCTTTGGAAACTTTTGCTTCTGGGCTAATGAAAGCTCCTTTGTGTATTCTCTTCTTACTTCTGCAGCTTGTAAAGTATTGGTTGAACTCTGAAATGTTTTGGTTGTTTATGAACTCATCTCAGAGTCTTTGACCTGAACATATGAAAGTTTGAATGACGTTAACACTTAGTGGGATCATAGAATTTTGTTTTTCTTCTGAGTTCAATCAAAGCTACAAATTCTTCTACAATAGGATGTCACTTTTGTTATCAAATTTTCAAAACTCAAAAATATAAAATTCGAAATTGAATTTGAATCAAACCTTATGAATTTGAATATTATATTATTAAATCTTATGATCTTAAATATGTTCTCCCTATAACTAACTTTTCAGCAAAAGTTCTTAACAACTGATCTTAGATTATTTTCCTAATATATTTAATCTAAGAACACAAAAAAAAGTTATCCCTTTAAAGATGCCCTAAAAGGTTTAATTTGTTACAAAATCTCCACTTGAAGATGCCATGCTGGATCTTGCACTTATTCTCGATCTTAGATGTAAGACGGAGAAATAATTTCAAGAATATTAATTCCAAAAAGCACGAACTTGTTTTACTCATGTTTTATATACCTAATAATACGTTAAAATCCATTAGTATTATTGCTTAGCAGTCGACTGTGTTGTACTTTATCAAATACATAATTGTATCATAGCAGATTTCACGAATACACTAAAAATATATATATATTATATAGAAATACGAAGACACTAAAAATATGTATATTAATCAAAAATATAATCATTCGTAGCCGAGGAGAGACTTCTATATTGAGATTCTGCAGATAATTTGGAAAAAAAAACGTGCTGTTTCTTGCACTTCCAACAAATGAGAGACCTAAAAACATGCAGTAGCAAGAAGTAGATCTCTTTGTGTCGAGGCAAGAATCATAATACACATCTACAAATGCTTGAATTTGAAGTTCAGCTTAATTTAGAGGAGTAAAACAAACCTTGCCGAATGGTGCTTTTGATGTTGTGTTGAATCTTGTAGGCAGCCTTTAAATGAGCATGGCGAAAAGCCTATAAATATTGGCTGAGTTTGTTTACAGCAAAGATAATATCAAGACGAGTGATCAGCATATATACATTACTGTTCCACTGTCTATAGGCTTTACCATCAACCAAATCTCCACCAGTATACTTTGAAAATTTAATAATAGGATTCATAGGAACATTAGAGGGTTTGCAGCCTAAGGTCATGTGCATTGATAATACGAATATGATCTCTCTGATCTAGGGGTGTCAATCGAGCGCCCGCCCGGTCCAAAACCCGTAAAGCCCGCATATGTTTAAGCCCGTCCCGGCTCTATCCAAAATATTTTCGAGCCTATATTTCAAAACCCGAATCTGGCCCTAACATGATAATTACAAGACTTTTTTGAGCTTTTTTAGGCTTATCTTACAGATCAAAAATTTAAACTAATAAACCTTAAAAAAGTGGTGTTTAGAGGTACACTATAAAACAAATCAATCAAAATTGTAATAATTCATCTATATTCACTACAACCAACTTAATTTAAAAGAAAAGTTTAAAACTAAATAAAACTTTTATACTTTAACCAAATAAAACAATATATAATTCATATAAAATATCATAAATAAAAATTTTAAAAGTACAGTATTATGTAAGGTTATTAATTAAATATGAAAACTATGATTAGAGTTTTAAACTTTATTTACAATAAATCATTAATCAATTATTGCAATCAAACAAAAGTGTTAACAAAAAAGTACAAATGTATTTGTTAAAGGGTTTTTTGGGCTGGTACAAGTCCGGTCGGACAAAGCCCAAAAAACCCTATAGTCCGAATGGGCTGAGCCTGAAAGGCTCGATTTTTTCTAAACATATATATTTAAGCTTTAGCCCGGTATTTTTCAGGGTTGAGCCGGGCCAGCCCGCAGGCTTTGGGCCTAATGGACCTAAACATATACTCTATCTTATATCTCATTTAGCTACTTACCTAAGTTGAGGAGGTAAAAAGGTAACCTAAGTTGAGTAGCTAAAAAGGTAAGTAAAAGAAGTACTAACTGCTTAATTACCTTATTTTTTTTTATTTAATCACTTTTTTGTTTCCAAACATTTGGTAACAAGATATGAATCCAAAAATGTCTATAACATACCCTTCCCGCACGTTTTGTACCAATGTTTCTTAAAAACTGGATAGGCGACCTCCCTTGCCGAGACCAAATTAGGTTAAAAACCCAAATTTTGATTTGAACTGTTAAAACCGACTACGATTATATAATTGTGTATGGTATAAACAAAACTGAAACAAATACACGTACAAAACAAGGGAAACAATTACACGTCCGGCGAAAGTTGGAAGAATGACGAGAGCCGGCAAAAAAAAAGTTGGAAGATTGACGAGGCGGAAGTGCGATCTTCCACCGAAGATAGCCACGAGAATTCCGATAGCATCTGTGAGAGCGGTGCGATCCACATGCAAATTAAAGAGGAGAGCCCTTATTTCTATTGGGCGGCGTCAGTCAAAAGTTGGAAGAAGAATGATGAGGACGAGTGTTTGCGATCTTCCACTAGATTTGGTAGGGGAGAAGATACTCACGAGGGTTCCGATAACATCTCTGGGATCTGTGAGATCCACTTGCAAATTATGGAACGCTCTAACTAAAGATTGGGTTTTGGGTAAAGCTTCAGCGCCAAGGCAGCATTTTTTAGGGTTTATGACGATGGATTCGAAGGTTTGTTCAGTTAGATCTTATCTCTGCCGCAGCAGCAAGGACAAAGAAGAAGAAGAAGACTTGATTGATATATCTATAAAACAGGTCGGTTTGCTTAATCAAGTGGAGATATCTAAAGTGTATCACTGCGAAGGCTTACTGTTATGCGTAGCTAAGGACAACTCGAGGCTGGTGGTTTGGAACCCTTATTTGGGGCAAACAAAGTGGATCGGACCCAGAATAGATTTCCACGGGCTAGACAGCTATGCTCTCGGATACGACATCGACGGTAAGCACAAGATCTTGAGGTTTTTTGATATTTTCGAAGAACGCCCTTCCATGTACGAAATCTACGACTTAAGCTCTAGTTCATGGAGGGTTCTCGAGGTCACTCCGGACTGGGATGTAGATCCTTCTCAAGGCGGTGTCTCTGTGAAGGGAAATACCTACTTTTTTGCTCGTGAGTCAACACTAGCACCTGGCTTCTCTGGTGGAGAGTACCAGGAAAATGGAGATGTAATGATAGATTACTCTGAGCTTAAAGATTTCTTGCTCTGTTTTGATTTTACAAGAGAGATATTTGGACCGCGTCTGCCTCTTCCGTTTCACACTCGTGGTTTAGATACTGTGACCCTCTCATGTGTTAGAGAAGAGCAGCTCGCTGTGCTATATCACGAAGAGAGTGGCCATGATACGTTATGTAACATAGTTCATATTTGGGTAACAACTAGGATTGAGCCAAACTCTGTGTCCTGGAGCAAGTTTCTGAACGTGGAAATGAGACCATTCTCACTCACTGGTGTTCGGTTTGACGAAGAAACTGGTGGGACCTTCTTCATTGACGAGGAAGAGAGAGTCGCTGTGGTGTTCGACATAGACGGGTACCTATCCAGGGGGCCCAACCACACAGCTTTTATCATTAGAGAAGACGGATACTTCAAATCTCTGAGTCTCGGAGTAGCTCCCAGAGTCGCTGAACCTAGTCACATATCCGGGTATGTCCCAGAGGTTTATTGTCCCCCGCTTTTGTGCTCTTCTTCTTATCATCCAAGTCTCGTGCAACTCAACTAAAAAGGAAAGAAAGAAAGAAAGAGATGTATGTTTAGTTTTTGTTTCTTGCATTTTCTCATCAGACTGCTAGTTATCAGATCGGTTCTCTGCTTCGTTTCTATCATATCAGCTAATAATAAGTAAACAAAAACGATTTCGGCTTTAATTTCCATTATCTTTCTACCATTTTTCAATCCTCTTGTGTCAAACTTATTCTTCTTGTCCTGGTTGAAGTTTCTCTCTTTTCTACTGATAAATTTATCAAGGAATGTTCACTTTTTTCACCTGCAAGGTAATATGGAGTAAACACAAATTGTCGCTTTGCATACGAATCTGATCTCTCGCTGATTTTATCTCATTTATTAGTTATTACCTTAGTAGAGGAGCTGAAAAGGTAAGTGAAAGAAGTTCTAGCTGCTTACCGTATTTTTTTTTTAATTTAATACAGTAACTTCTTATTTTTTTCAAACATTTGGGAACAAAAATATGAATCCAAAACAGGTGAAACATGAACCCTAATTTTCTATTGTGCGGCGGCGTCCGGCGAAAGTTGGAAGAATGACGAGGCGAAAGTGCGATCTTCCACCGAAGAAAGCCACGAGGATTCCGATAGCATCTGTGAGAGCGGTGCGATCCACATGCACATTAAAAAGGAGAACCCTAATTTCTATTGGGCGTCGTCAGTCAAAAGTTGGGAATATGAAGAGAGCCGGAAAAAAATTGATGAGGAAAAGTGTTTGCGATCTTCCGGACTTGGTAGGGGGGAAAATACTCACGAGGGTTCCGATAACATCTGAGAGCTGTGAGAACCACTTGCAAATTATGGAAGGCTTTAACCAATGATTGGGTTTTGGGTAAAGCGTCAGCAGCAAGGCAGCAGTTTTTGGGGTTTATGACGATGGATTCAAAGGTTTGTTCACTAAGATTCCATCTCTGCCGCTGCAACAAGGACAAGGAAGAAGAAGACTTGATTGATATATCTATAAAACAGGTCGGTTTGCTTAATCAAGTGGAGATATCTAAAGTGTATCACTGCTACGGCTTATTGTTATGCGTCGTCAAGGACAACTCGAGGCTGTTGGTTTGGAACCCTTATTTGGGGCAAACAAAATGGATCGGATCCAGAACGGATTTCCACAGGACAGACAGGTATGCTCTCGGATACGACATGAACCGTAACCACAAAATCTTAAGGTTTTTGGATTCTTTTGAAATCTACGACTTTAGCTCTAATTCATGGAGGGTTCTCGACGTCACTCCTGACTGGGATATAGATCCTTTTCAAGGCGGTGTCTCTGTCAAGGGAAATACCTACTTTTTTGATCATGAGTCAACACTGGAAAACGATGACTCTGCGATTGAAGATTTCTTGCTCTGTTTTGATTTTACAAGAGAGATATTTGGACCGCGTCTGCCTCTTCCGTTTCACACTTCCGGTTTAGAAGACACCGTGACCCTCTCATGTGTTAGAGAAGAGCAGCTCGCTGTCTATATCAGGAGGAGGAGGGTTATGGTGTTCCATGATGTAAGGTAGTTCACATTTGGGTTACAACTAGGATTGAGCCCAACTCTGTGTCCTGGACAAAGTTTTTGACTGTGGAAATGAAACCATTCGCCCGCACTGGTGTTCGCTTTGACCATTATACGGGTGGGACCTTCTTCATTGACGAGGAACAGGAAGTCGCTGTGGTGTTCGATCTAGACGGATACTTCACACCTGTGACCACTCGTCACCACACAGCTTTTATCATTAGAGAAGACGGATACTTCAAACCTGTGACTCTTGGAGTCGCTCCCAAAATCGCTGAACCAGGTTTTTATTGTCCCCCGCTTGTGTGCTCTTCCTCTTATCATCCAAGTCTCGTGCAACTCAACCAACCACGCTAAAAGGATAGAAAGAAAGAGATGTTTAGTTTTTGTTTCTTGCATTTTCTCATCAGACTGCTATAATCAAAATTCCCTATTAGTTTCGTTTCTATATACCAGCTATATAATATAAGTAAAAGATTTCATTTCGGCTTTTGTCATGTATCTTTCTACTCTTTTTAATTGCTCGTTACTTGTTCTTGTCATGGGTCAAGTTTCTTTCTTTTCTTTTCTGCTTTTTGTTTCTTGCATGGTAAGTACTAAGTACAGGAATAGGTTGTGATCCTTCTCAACTTTTCTCGTGTAAGAAAAGAAAAAATCAAGCTTCCAACTAGTAGTTTACTACTTATATTACTTTTAGTAGTTGTCTGTTTTTGCGTTTACTGAAAGGAAAGCCAGTAAGTGATCTCTGATCTTCACTCATGTATGTTATATGTTTCCAACACCACTATGAATACTATCGAGCCTTTTCAGGTCCGTCCTGAAGTGAAATCAAGTATTATATATACACATTCCAGGTTGCTGCTGAGCTAGGAACCAAATAAAAACTGAAAGTCCCGTTGGAGGAAAAGCAACACTAACCAAGTTACAGGTGTGGAGAAGATGGTAGCACATTTGAACAAGCCTGTGTACGTTTACAATAACGATTCTTTTGTTGCTGCATTTCCGGGTCTAGAGACTCGGATCACTTGTGGTATCGACATCCCACAGGTTCGGTCTAATGGCATTTTGAGAATACAGAAGAAGAACTTAATTGGCATCAATTTTGAATAGTATCAGCCTTTTTTGCAGCAATGAATTTGGCATCAAAGTTAATTACCTTGTTCCATGAAATACAATAAACCTCCTTATCTCCCCATACAATCCCAACCTCCAGGTTCTTCTGATATATGGTGGTGGTCAGTTACTCTATAGCCGCCAGGGTAGGATATATAACAGATGTACTTGGATTCGTTTATGCAATTGGAACTATACATTTCTGAGAGCTGGTTACATTGCTTGATTAGTAATGTTTTTGGTTTGAAAAACACTAGTAATTCATAAGTATGCTGTATTTTGCTGTTTTTATTTTTATTATTAGGTGTAAATTAATAACTTATAGCACTATTGTATCAAAGAAATTTAATTATTGAAATCTAGATGCCAAGGAAAAATGGGAAGAAACTGATTTTCTTAAATTGAATATATTTCTCAACATAAGAAAAAATACGAAACCTAATAACATATATCATACTGTAATTGTCAAAACAAAATAATGAGACAAAGCCCTAATTTTTATTGCGTAGCTTCTTTTGAACAGTTGGAAAAATAATGAGAGCCGGAAAAAGAAAAGTTGGAAGAAGAATGACGAGGACGAGGATCTGCGATCTTCCACTGGATTTGGTAGGGGGAAACATACTCACGAGGGTTCCGATAACATCTCTGGGAGCTGTGAGAACCACTTGCAAACTATGGAACACTTTAACCAAAGATTGGGTTTTGGGTGAAGCTTCAGCGCCAAGGCAACAGTTTTTAGGGTTTATGACGATGAATTCAAAGGTTTGTTCAGTTAGATTCCATAGCAGAAAGGAAAAAGAAGAAGAAGGAGAAGACTTGGCTATAAAGCAGGTAGAATTGCTTAATCAAGTGGAGATATCAAAAGTGCATCACTGCGACGGCTTACTGTTATGCGTCGCTGAGGACAAGTCGAGGCTGCTGGTTTGGAACCCTTATTTGGGGCAAACAAAGTGGATCAGTCCCAGAAATAGTGTCCACTGGCTATACAGCTATGCTTTCGGATACGACATCAACCGTAACCACAAAAATTTTGAGGTTTGTGGAAATATTTTCCATTCCATATTCAAAACACGTTTCCAGGTACGAAATCTACCAGTTGAGCTCTAATTCATGGAGGGATCTCGAGGTCCATCGCGATTTGAAAATACAAATTAATTATGGCGCGTCTGTGAAGGGAAATACCTACTTTTTTGCTCAAGAGGATGAAGGTGGAGAGAAAACGGATCTTGAAGATTTCTTGATCTGTTTTGATTTTACAACAGAGACATTTGGTCCGCGTCTGCCTCTTCCGTTTCACTCTGGTATCGACGAGACTGTGACTTTGTCTAGTGTTAGAGACGAGCAGCTCGTGGTGCTATATCATAATGATGAGGCTGATTATGATGGTGATCAGATTAGCACAGTTGAGTTTTGGCTTACAACTAGGATTGATCCCAACTCTGTTTCCTGGACAAAGTTTTTGACTGTGGAAATGAGAACATTCGACCTCACTGGTCTTCGCTTTAACCATTATACGGGTGGGACCTTCTTCATTGACGAGGAACAGGAAGTCGCTGTGGTGTTCGATCTAGACAGACACTTCTTCACACCTGTGACCACTCGTTACCAGACAGCTTTTATCAGTGGAGAAGACGGATACTTCAAAGCTGTGACTCTTGGAGTCGCTCCCAATCTCAGGGACCCTCGTCCCCCGGTTGTGTGCTCTTCTTCTTACCTTCCGAGTTTGGTGCAAGTCAACCAGTAGCTTAAAAGGAAAGTTAGAAATGTTTAGTTTTTGTTTCTTTCATACCCTCAAGACTGCGCTAGTTTAGTTATTGTCAGATCAGTTTTAAGTTTCGTTTCTAGATTGTATCCAGCTAAATATAATAAGTAAAACGATTTTAGCTTTTTCATTATCTTTCTACCCTTTTTTGTTCTTGTCATGGACCATGCTTGAAGTTTCGTTCTTTTCGTCAATGCATGAGATGGTTAAGTTAACTTATTTGTTTCAGTCTAGTAGTCAATCGTTCTATAGCCACTTTGCAAGATAATCCATGACTTCATACCATGCAGTAAAGTTCATCAGTGGGAAATGTATATTAAACATGTTAAAAGTACATTGTAATTCACTTATAATGATGATTTTTTTTCTAATATCATCCCGGTTAAATCTTAGTTGCATACTGCATACAATATTTTTGATGATATAGAGTTATAGACTGGTTCAACAAATTCAGTTAAAACCGGCTGATATTTTTTTTAAGATAATTAATGGTCAAACGCAATTGTTAGCAATCACAAACGCAAACGCTGTCGTGGAATCCCGATCGTTTTATTGACTCTCCAGCGTATATCATCAGCAGCAGCCTTTGCTCCTCCTCCTCCATCCGCCTCCTCTTTCTTCTTCCATCGTCGGCATCTTCTCATAGCGCAGACATGTCTAACCGACGCTCGAATCGGCATGACGAGAATCCAAGATACGTTCCCAAGGGTCATCAGCAGCAGCAGCAGAAATTTATACCCAAACCAATGAATCCAACTCCTACCTCTAATTCTACTCCTTTCCCCGTTTCTCTCTCTTCTTCGCTTAGGCAATCAGATTCCTCCACCGCGAGTTCCAGAGTCTCCGCTTCGGGTGGTAGTAGGGTTAGGATTGGGGATCAGGGACAGTTGGTTGCTCAAGGCGGTGGCAGTTTCGTCAATTACTTGCCGCAGGATGAGGCTGTAGCTGCTGGTCTCGGCTCCGATGATGGAGGTTTGGATCCAGTTGAGTCTCAGCGAGTGGTCGATCTCCTCAATAGAGAGCTCTCAAGGCTCCTTAAGCTCAATCCTAGAGATTTTTGGCGAGAAGGTCATTGTTCTTCCCTGAGTTTTTAACTATATTTTTGTTTGATAGGTTTTGGGCTGAATTGGCTTCTCTTGATTGATGATGACAGTGGCTAGTGATGCATCGTTGCATGATTTTCTGGATAGCTTCCTGCAGTTTAGGAGCAGATGGTATGATTTCCCTTTTCATGGTGTCAAGGGGATTGTTGCTGGTGTAATTGTTGGAGAAGTCGAGTTATGTCGCCGTGTTTTCATGGTCTTGTATAGAATGTGAGTCGCTACTTGTTTCATAACCAACCTCATGGATGTTCTTTACCATTTATTTATGTCAGACTAGTCTTACTGTGAAACTTTGAACCTCTAGTCGAAGATGGTCTTTATTTTTTTTTTGATTCTTTGGTCTTGTGAGTTGAGGAGTATGTATATTGGTTGTGGCAGATCGTCCAATAAGGATCCCGGTGCTCGAGCTTCTGATAGCCTCAGTCTGAGAGATCATGAAGGTGGCCTTTTGCTCTTTTTTTATGCTAATTCCATTCAGTTGTTGGTAGTTTTTTCATTTCATTCTGAAAATTAAATGAACAATAGAATGAAAGATTGACATGCCTCAGTGTTTATATTCTGTAGTTCCTCTCTGTTACTAATTTTTAGGTTAGAATTATTTTGTGCCTCATCCTCGGTGGAAGCTGCTTTTTCCTAATCCAAACTGAAGTATGATTTACTATAATTCTTTTCTTACCAAGTCCCTGGTACTAATATATCATCCAGAGTTTAAGTAAATTTTCCATTGTTCACTCAGAAGTATAGTTAGAAGTAAGGACAGTTGAAGGGGATATGACTCTTGTGATTATTGTCAAATAGTCATTTTTTTTTTTTTTAACTCAGGCTAAGATTCCTGTACATATTTAGATTCTGGATAAGCTTTACGAGTCTTATGTGTAGAAGTTGTACTTAGATTGGTCGACATTTGGTGCTCAGGCGTGTAATCGATTGTAAACGTTTGTTTCTCAATATATGGTAGGTAACTGATTAAAGCTGGTTAGTCTAGGGCAGAGTTAAATAGAGCTTGCACCAGAATATGTGGTTCTTAAATATATTAGGATCGATGTAAGAATCAGGTAGTGAGAGGAGTCCACCCATTGATCAAGACTTCTCAGGATGAATTGAATTCATCATTGCAGTAAACTAGAGTTGTTGTTTCTGTTTCTTAATAGTTTTCTTCTATTTTTCTTTTTCTTTTCGTTGTGCCTGATATGTTTTGTAGGAATTTTTAGAACTTGTTTTCTAGCTTACAGGTGTTCACTAGTTTTGTTTGTAGTTCTCTTGCAGGACAAGAAGTTACTGGACTTGCCAAAATTATTGGATATTTGCGCTATATATGGACATGAGAATGCAGAACTCACAAAATCTTTAGTAAGTCGTTATGAAATTAACTTCGTCCAAAGAGTTAAGATAATTTGTTTTTATCTCTGTGCATCAATTGGCTAGGATTGATTCTCTTTTTCTGGTATTTGACATCCTGGGATTCCCAATTGTTGATTGGATAAGAAATATTCTTTTGCTAATCTAACTGTACATTTTCCCAGATTGAAAATGCTGTGAAATCACAAAATTGGATTCCTGAAAGTTTGAATATGATGCTGTCTCATTTCTTGGGCATCCTGCACACAATGCATCACCGTTGCACCTCATCTTTGGAGGTATGTTATATGAGTTGATTTCAAAACTCCACTTTGAGATAAACTAGTAAAATTAAAGGTGTATATATATGTGCGCACACACATATATATTAAGTTTACTTCCCGAGTGTTGATTGATCTGTTAATTCTTGTTTTAATTTTTATTATCCGGCTTTCCCTGGATCGATATATCTATTTTTGTATCTGCAGACCTTAGTATCAAGTGAAGACCATGGACATAAACAACTCCATTCAGACCTTTTGGAGGTGAATTTCCGTCCCTTTTTAATTTATTAATTTCTCTGTTGTGTGTTTGCTTCTGTAGACACTTGAGACTAGTAACATTTTCTTTTTTAGTTCTTCAAGGGTTAGTTTAAAAGTACAAAGAGTAATTATTTAAAACGTGATGATACATGAGACCTTTGTGTAGATCTTTTCCAAGATATCTATCTAAGGCCTGATAAGGTTTTCTTTGTTACATTGGACATACATATAGCTAATTATTCTAGGTTAAGGAAAGATAGAGCTTGCTCTATGAATGGCGTTAACATATATCTCTCTTTTAATATACTGTATTTCATCTTTAGTTTTTTTCTTTCACATGAATACGTAAGCATGTAGACACAATTGCATGCACAAAACGCAAGTATGCACACACTTAACATACTCAACTATTCAAAATATAGCAAGTTTCTTCTCTTGTTGAAATTTATAACAAGAACACCGGACTTTGCTTGTTATAGTGTGTGGGCATGTAATGCATCTGTGCTAATGTCTTTTTTATGTGATTAGGTTATGGACTTCATTAATGATGGAGTTGTTTCTTTGGATGCTTTTATTTCTGCTTATACACCAGCTGTTATAATCTTAGCATGCCCTGTTGAGACAAGGTATGCACCATTTTCTATCTAATCTTTCAGTTTCTTGTGAGGGTAGTATCTACGAATCTTGTCTATCGCACAAGATTAGTTGACATAAATCATCTGTAAGTGGATTTGTATTTAATTCCACTATGGGAGTCTCATGATTGATGAAAAACAGTATTAATAGTGGCATGTTGGTTGCTATAGTGATCTATATTTGGCTTGCTTTGGATTTGTTTTTATCGTAACATAAATCCATCTGTGCAGTTATGGGAGCGATGAAGTTCTTCGCAGCCTTGTTCTGTTGCATGATTCGTTGCTTCCATCACTTCATCATGGCTTTCAGGTCTTGTTCAAGGATGGAGACCATGATTCTCTTTCAGATATATCAACGAGTTTAAACATGTTATCAACAAGGATAGGAAGTTTATGTTGGAACATATTAGATAATTGTTATCTCAGCAATGATGTGTTCAATCACGAAACTTCAATTCCAGCTGTCACAAAGATGTTCCCGTCAAGAGTAGAGGACCCTATGGTGAGGGCAGATATATTGATTCAAACATTCAGGGAGATCAGTGGACTTTCTGAGCAGTCAGTGGATAGCAAGAACCGATTACTCCAAAAGCTTGAGAAGAATTACAGAATAATTGACAGACTTAGGAGTTTACAGACTGCAGGTATTTGCTTCCAGAATTTGGTTCTGCCCAGCTGTTACCTGATTTTCCATGTCACAGTCGGTTCTTGTCTTTTGTATGTATGGTCTGTTAGGATAGATTGTGTATATTACTGAAGATGAAATAAGCAACGCATTATCTCCACTGTTTGCTAGTGAAATCAATGTGAAATTTTGTGCAAAACCTAGTTCTTTGTTTCTTATTGCCATGAGTTATAAGCAGTTTGCTACTGGCTTCCATGCAGGATGGCTATCAATGGAAGATGAGCAGCTTCAGTATTTGTCCATGATCATGTTGCATTCTGCAGACACTTTCTCTATGAAGGAGTCGCCGCTTCTTCTAACTGATGGTGGAAACACCAAAGATCTAATGGATGAGAGTGCTGTAGTTATGCAATCCAAGATCAGTCAGATAAAAGACATATTCCCTGATTATGGGAACGGTTTCTTAGCTGCATGTCTTGAAGCCTATAACCAGAATCCAGAAGAAGTTATACAGAGGATTCTTGAGGGAACACTCCATGAGGATTTGCAGCGGTTGGATACCTCACTGGAGACGATGCCACAACCTAAAACTGCTCCAACTCTTAGAAGCAAAGACAAAGGGAAAGGAAAGCTCATTGAATCTGACACTAGTAGCTCTGCTATTTACACAGGGCAACCAATCACACGTCCTTCACTTCCAGCTTCATCAGCCTCATCTACAGCGGTTGGTAGATTTGTCAGAAAGCCAAAGGATGATATTCCAAGCTACAAAATTCTCGATGCTAGAAAAGAATCCGACAGAGAGAGGAACGCAGCCCTACTTGCGCAATACGAATACGACGATGAATACGATGATTCTTTTGATGATCTGGGATTGAGTGTTGCGGAATCAGGTACAGAAGAAAGCGGGGCGTTTAATAACAGAGCTGGCTCAGCTGGATCGGAGCCCTCTGATGCTCCAAAGTGGGGTAGCAAAAAGAATCCTCAATTCTATGTGAAAGATGGTAAGAACTACAGTTACAAAGTGGCAGGCGCAGTTGCGGTGGCAAACGCAAACGAAGCTTCACTGATAAATGAAGCTGAGGGAGATAAGATACTTGGGTTGGGGCGTGGGGGAAACATCCCTCTCGGAGCGGTAAGAAAGCTGACAGAGTATCAGGGACAGAGAGATGAGAAGGGTCAGCCTAATGTGAATGCGAACACAGGAGATGGAAGAGAGAATGGGAGAAGCTCGAGAGGGGGAAGGGGAAGGGGAAGAGGAAGAGGAATGGGGAACAGAGAGCATCAACCGCAAGAGAAGAGTTATGAGAATAATAATAACAACTCAGAGGTTAGTACAGAGGCGGAGAATGGAGGAGGAAGGGGTCGAGGAAGGGGACGAGGAAGAGGAGGAGGTGGTGGAGGGAGAAATCATAATCATAAAGATAGAGCTATGAAAAAACACATTGCTAGTGTTTCTGGTTTTTAGAGATAAACACAAAACGTTTTAGTGGGTCTCCTTTTTACATTTTTTTTTCTGGTTTGGAAACGGGAGAGAAAAGAAACTTAATATTTTACAAAAATCAAATACTTCATTTTGATTGTAATGCTTGTTTCTGGTAATTAAAAAGAAAAAAAACTTAGTTAATATCCTTATTATTCCCTTTTGGTTAAACAAAGTTAATCTTTGATTTATATACGCAACAGTATATAAATCACTCGCAATTTCCACACATTGTATTGTATGATCTTTCTTGTTCTTCGCTTTTAAAAAAAGTGAAGTTCTTTCGTTTAGTTAGCGACAGAAGGTGTTAATTAGTTTAGTAATAGATGTAAGTTGTAATAATGAAAAGTGCAGAAATATATATGTGCATACATTAAATAATAAGAAGGGATTTATTTAATTTTGTGGTAGATAATGACTAGTGATAAATGAATCTACAATCAACAACTACACTGTTCGTGAGGTCTACGTACCACACGAGAAACTTGATAATAGTATGTATATTTATCCACGTGATTCATATATATATATATATATAAAGAGATTCTTTTTCTTTTCTTTTATTTGCAAAATACAAAAAGATAAGGAATAATAGAAAGAAAAAAGACAAATCCTAACCTAAGTAGAAAATATATTAATTTAACGCGTGTGAGCTAATTTGATTTGGATTAGGGAGCTTAATAGAGTACGCCCTTATATATATAAATTAAGGAACACACATTCGATGCCCTACCTACTTAAACATAAGAAAAATAACAGCAGAGAGAGACGTAAATAAATTACACCAAAACAAAACAAAAAAAAAAAAGCTTACGAGAAATATAGTATAGGATTTTCGTTCATTGAAATTCAGAAGAGAAAGATGCCGAAATCCTACAAGAGAAACACGAGCCGTTCGACGAAATTAGAATCGGCTTTAATACCATCAATACCACTCTCTGCGTTTCTTCGTGCAAAAGAACTTGGTACGTACATACATAATTTTTTATGATGTAACTGTAAGAGTAGCTTATATACCCTTAATGTTGTTTATCTAGAACATAACTTTTTATGATGTAACTGTAAGAGGAGCTTATACTTGATGTTGTTAGTCTAGAACGCTGATTAAAACTAACACCATAATAAGAAACTGGGATATTAATATATATGAGTCACGTCGGTAGAGGTAGGGATCGGAGGGTGAAAAGAAGGGACACGTGGAAGAGGATATTCTAAAGATGTGAATGAGATTTGATTCTTTGGTCCGATTTCATCACCACCACCGAGTTAAAGAAGAAGGAAGGAAGAAGAGTCTTCCTTCCTTTGTCTCTATTATATATCATCACTTTGCATCCCTACGTTTCTCGACGAAAGTCTCAAACTCTTCTCTCGACCTCTTCCTCTCCTCTCTCTTACCCAAAGAAAAAACCTTAAAAGCGCCGATTCTTTAATGGATATATCGCCTCTACGATCTTATTCCTCCTCTTCATCTTCAAGACTTTTATTGCTCTTCTTTTGTCGTTTTCGTGCTTCGATCCCTTCTTCTTCTAATCTTGTTTCCCATCCTTGTTCTAGTTTTCAGTTTCTCTTATAATTCCTTTTTTGATTCCCATCCTTTTTCTACTAATTTTCGCAAAGTATATTGAATTTAGCCAACCGCAGACAAGATAATCATGGGGAGGAGTAAGTTTCAATTTTCTGAATCGTAATTTGGGATGTAGTTCAATTTCCACCTTGGTTTGTTTGTTTGATTGTTTTAGGGTTCTTCAATTAGGTTTCAATTTGATTCGTGTTTCGTCTCTGATTATACCCAATATTTTTTATTAGCTTTATAAAATCTCTGATATAATTTTTTGTTGTTTTCAGAATCACAGCGTAATAAGAACGCGACAATGTTTGATAGTGATGATGATACAAGTAGTGTAAGCTCTTCCTCCACCATGCCATCATCTGAGAGAGTCTTGAATGATGATGTCACTGTTCACAAAGATGCTTTGTTGGATCAATCCCTTGATGCTCTCTACGAGAAGAGGTTTCTTTTCTTTCTTTCTGTTTTCTTTCTTTATAAGTGCTTTGCTTCATCTTTTTTGGTTGCAAAACTTATATATATGGATTCCGTTTCTGGATTTGAAGGAGTTCAACGAGAGAGCAAGCTTTGGCTTCCATTGTTGATGCATTTAACAGCGACTTGCAGCATGAGTTTGTCGAAAACAAGTAATTATCTTCGACAAACTCAAATATTGGTTTGCAGCATGAGTTTGCAGCATGAATTAACTGTGTGGTTTAGTATTTATGACACCTGTTTCTTCTTAATGATGGCAGGTTTGCGACTTTATTGCATCAGTGTTTACACTGCGTTAAGAAAGGGTCTACCAAGGAGACCGCATTAGCTTCTCATGTTATTGGTAAGTCTCTTGAGTAATAATAGGCGACTCGCAAATCATCTTCATCAATTTATTTTTTAATCGAGTCATATTAACAGCTGATCGTGGTGTGTGTTTGCAGGGTTGCTAGCATTAACTGTTGGACTTGGGGATCAAGCTAAAGAGGTTTTGGAAGAATCTGTTACTCCTCTTTCTCAAGCCCTTAAATCTGGTCGTGAAATCTTGAAAATAACTTCGGTATGCATTATTTATTCCATCACAGCTTTCTCAATAAGGTTCATCATTGATTTACACTTGTTGATATCCTGCCATTTTTATTGTAGGTACTCGAGTGTTTAGCAATCATAACCTTTGTTGGTGGGGCTGATCCAGAGCAAACCGAGAAATCGATGCAGATTATCTGGCAAATGATCCACCCCAAACTAGGGTCTAATGTATGCATCTTACCTTTTTCTTATATCAATTTGGTTTATTAAGAACGTAGGTTATTTCGTCTAAAGTATTAAGTAGGCTCACCTGTGTTACTTGGCGTTTTGTAGGTTGTGGCAACCAAACCTTCACCTGCTGTAATAAGTGCTGTTGTCTCTTCCTGGGCATTTCTGCTCACAACTGTTGATCGCTGGACACTAGGTCCTAAAATTTGGCAAGAGTAAGTGGAGCGTTGGGCTTTCTTTCGATGTAGTCCTTTATATTCATATATATATAAACTAATTAGCTATTAATGTCGTTACAGGACCGTAGCTTATCTCTCTACATTGTTGGAAAAGGATGACCGATCTGTACGTATAGCTGCTGGTGAAGCTCTTGCGGTGATTTTTGAGTTGGGAACTCTAGAGAAGTTCTCTGCCGAAGCCAAAGGGTCTGCTAATGGAACACTGAAAGAAGGAACTGTTTCTCAGGAGTCATTGATGCACATGCATGGCTTGAAGGCTAAAGTCACTAAGCAAGTTAGAGAGCTCTCTGCAGAGGCAGGTGGTAAAGGTTCTGCGAAGAAAGATCTCAACACCCAACGAAATTTGTTCAAAGATCTTGTTGAATTTCTTGAGGTATACCTTCACCTTTTCTCCTGATGAGGTTTAAGTTTGACTCTTCTGGTCGGATTTTTTATAAGATATGTTTTATTTATGATTAGGATGGATACGCTCCTGAAACCTCGACAAAAGTGGGAGGGGACTATTTAGAGACGTCAACGTGGTATCAGATGATTCAGTTGAATTATTTGAAACATTTCCTTGGGGGTGGTTTTATTAAGCATATGCAGGTCTGTTTTCTTATTTGCCCTTTCTTTTCTAGTGTTGACTCTCTGAAGTTTTCTTTTTCTAATAAAGCTGACACTCTGCTCTTTCAAACAATTTGGTTATCAGGAGAATGAATTCCTTCATGATGTATTTAGTTTCACTCCAAAGAAGATTGGTGGAGGAAAGATGACTAATGATGAAAAGGTATGTTTCTCGGATCTTCTAGAAATATGCACTTTATGGCCGTATGCCATTACAAAAAATCAGTGTTAACGAAACTGGATTTTGCGATTATTTTGTTGCAGAGGTTGTTTAAATCACCAAACTCAGCTCTCAACAAAGCAAGAACGCAGTTCCTGACCAAGCAGAGGATGTTAGCTAAGGTAATATAAATTCTGGCTTGATCATCTTCTCTGGAAGCATTTTGTACTTGTACAGAAAAAATATGAAAGTGTCTTTTGTTTCTTGTTATGCAGAATATGAACATTGGGCATTACGCAGCGACAGAAACGATGGAGGAATGATCTTTACAGTTGACTTTGAAGCTTTGCAAACTCATCTGCTGCTCTTGGAGAGTGTTGTTGTATCATTACACTTATTTTTGTTACATGTTTTTTAGTCATTGGTCCCCTCATTACACTTTGGAATCTCTTTTCATTATAACAATTTTCGACTCTCGAGTGTTATTCAATAGTCTTTGATGTTATAGAGCCATTGACCAATTGTATTTTACTTGAATTGTCTCTGAATAATCCAAATTGGGTTCCAATTTCTTCTGAGTGTTAGGTTATATAGATATTTAACCTGTCACCTGTGTTGTTGGCAAACAATATTGTCACGTTTCACTTTTTCATCAGTAAAGGTATACAATCGATAGAAGAACAGAAGAAAACAAGTTTCACAACATTAATATTTACGAAGCAAATGCTCCAAATCACTTGATACATTTGATGGAAAAGAAAAAAAAAAAAGCACTGTAACTAGTTTCCAAGGCCATCTTGGGGATATTAAACTTCCAAAGGCCGGAGAAAAAATTGGTGCCTTTCAAAGTTTCAAAGCCATAGGTGCCACAGGTGCGGCAGAAGGAATCACATTATATATAATGTGGAGGCCGTGGAGCTTAGTGTGAACCAACAGGGATCATCTTCAAGGCAGCGGCAACAGGCATGCCAAGGAACCCTAGCACGATGCTAACCAACCATTGTCCCCAATTTAGTGGTGTTGTATCTGCAAATGTACCCAGTAGCTCGATTATGATTACTTGGAACACTACTGTACACATTAGAACCACAACGAATACGTAGTTCTTTAGTATCCCCTTGAACACGTCAATCTTCTCCATTTCCCTCGAGCTGATCTCATTGAATACCTGAAAAAGATAATATGTGATGAGAAACGTGGATATGGGTCATATTTTTTTTTAAGAGATGTGGGAAGTTTACCTGGCAGAAGACAAAGGTGTTGAAAATAAGGGTATTGAGTGTTAGATCAGAGCCAGGGCCATCAAGACCAAACATTGTCTTTCCCTTTGTTTGAAGACACCATATGATGACAAGCTGGTATAGTGACTGACCGAGGATGTTCCTCCACATTACATTACTTATGAAGTTTCCTTTCCTTCCCACTGGAGATCTCTTCATCAGATCGTCCTGTGGTGGTTCAGTCGCTAGCGCAAGAGCTCCAAGTGTGTCCATTATCATGTTAACCCATAGTAGTTGGACAGCTGTCAGAGGTGCATTTCCTGATACCCACAGTAGTGATCAATGTCATAGAGAAGTTAGTTGCAATCCTGAGGACATTAGTCTCTTTGAACAAGAGAAAAAGAAATGTGGATCTGGAACTTACCAGTGAGGCAGGCTGATAAGAAGTTGACTATAAGAGCCACAACGTTTACTGTCAGCTGGAACTGGACAAATTTCTGAATGTTTATGTACACAGAACGGCCCCATTTGGCTACTGTGACAATTGTCGAGAAGTTGTCATCTAGGATAATCACATCAGCACTCTCTTTGGCCACCTACGAAAATTGGAAAATAGAGTATGTAAATGCTGTTCTGATATGAGAACCCAGACTCGAAAGCTAATTGAGTGTTAGATTTTCTCATAAACCAAATAATGAAACAGGGAAAATGAAGACTGAGTACACACCTCAGTTCCAGAAATGCCCATTGCGAGTCCAATATCAGCTTCATGAAGTGCTGGGGCATCATTTGTTCCATCACCTGTCACTGCAACGACTTCCTGAAACATTGTACGGAGGAGTCTGACCAAAGTATGCTTATCCATGGGCGACGATCGTGCCATCACCTGCAAGAAGGAAATTATACTTGAATCCCTTGTACAAGATATGAACTACCAACACAGACTGCATAAATAATCCAACACAAGTACTTGTGTTTGGCAGACAATCACCTGCAATTTTGGGATTAGCTTGAGCAGTTCCTCATCACTTTTCTCCCTGAATTCAGGACCTTCGATAGCTATGCCATCATCAGTCAATATGCCACACTCCCTGGCTATGGCCTTTGCAGTAGTAAGGTTATCACCAGTCACCATTCTGACAGTGATTCCAGCAGATTTACAAATTGCAACAGACTCTTTGACACCAGGGCGGACAGGGTCTTTGATGCCCACAATACCTATACAAGTGTATCCTCCACTTGGAATAGGAGCTCCTAAGGAGAATTCATCACCAATTTCAATATAAGCGAGGCAAAGAGTTCGAAGTGCTTCACTAGCAAATTCCTCAATTATGTTCTTTAGGTGACTGGTAGATTCTTCATCAAGAGGAACAACTTCACCATCTTTGTTGACGTACTTATCACAAGAATCTAAAACTATCTCTGAAGCACCCTTACAGTGTGCCCGGAATTGTCCTTCAGGCAGTTCAATAACAACTCCCATTCTTTTCTTTGTAGAGTTGAAGGGCTCAACTTTCACAACATTTGAGGCTTGTCTTACTTCTTGGAAGTCCCCACCGAGTGACAACCCAAATTCTAACAGAGCAGTTTCTGTGGGTGTTCCCAGTATCTCGGTTTTGTTTCCTTTGCCCACAACAATCTCACCACCAGTGTTAGTAAATATAGATTGCAGTAGAAGTTTAACAGCAGACTCAGGGATACTAGAGGCAAATTTCATAGCAGCATCAGAACCATTAACCTCTTTGGCTTGTTCACAGATGCAGGCTTTTACAACGGTCATGTGATTTGTTGTAAGAGTTCCAGTCTTGTCACTACAAATAGTTGTTGCAGATCCCATTGTCTCACAAGCAGCTAGATTGCGCACTAGCGCTTTGTCATTCATCATCTTTTTCATGGCAAAAGCAAGACTTAATGTCACAGCCAACGGCAGACCCTCTGGGACTGCAACCACAACAATTGTTACAGCAACAGCGAAACATTCAAGCATCGCCATCAATTCATCACCAGTCCAGATCCAGTGAGAATTCTCTAGGCGCTTCTTATTAGCCAATCCTTGAACCAAAACAGCAAACGTAATGACAGCAAAAAATAGACCAATTTTACCAATGACGGTTGCCACACCATTTAGTTTTACTTGCAAAGGTGTCTCATCATCGCCACCTTCACTTAGTGTAGCCATCAGTTTACCCCATTGAGTCCTCATTCCAACTGTAGTTACCAACATTTTGAAAGATCCATCCTGAACCTTGGTACCAGAGAGAAGAAAGGGGTGTTCGACACTGACACTAACCGGTTCACTTTCTCCAGTCAAGCTCGATTCATTTATCAGAACAGAAAACCCTGAGATAAAAAGCCCATCAGCGGGAACCTGATCTCCAATGCCAAGGTGAACAATATCTCCAGGTAGTAGATCATAGATTGAGATTTTTTGCCTCAGTTTGTCTCTGGTAACCTGAACCACAATCTTCTTCTTCTCTGCATCCAGGTCCTTGAATTGCAGGGATTGCCTATAATCACTAGTGGCAGTAACAAACACGACAAGCAGAATACTCGCCACTATACCGAGTCCGTCATGGGCACCAATTGGCCACCCTTCCATCAGTATTCCCACTATAAGCGATACGAAAGCACAGGCAGCTAGAATCATGAGAGTGGTATCCTGAAGGGCTTCCCAAACAAATAACCAAAAGCCACGAGAGGGGCTTTCTGTGAATTGGTTGATTCCATAAATTTCTTTTCTTACACTCAGCAGGTCTTCAGATGTATCAATCCCACTAGTAACAGACGTGGAGAGTTTATCTGTGAGGCCCTCAGTACCACCATGAATTTTCAGCTTTTTTACATCGTGGCCTTCAACAATTGATCCCAACTCTTCAGGACAAATCTCAAACCCTGCTTGTCTTACTTCTTCAGGTACAATGTACTCACTGGACAACTTTAAGCCTGTAGCATGCAATAACTTCGTTAAGGTTTTAACCAAAAAAAAAAAAATCTTCTCGTTAAGGAAAGCAAATACACATATTGAATAACATTAGAGAGTAGTTTACTAGTTTATTCTCACAATTAATGAACTGGAGTGCAGCTTGCGAAACTAAGACCGCCACTCGAAATTTTTCCTGCGTTCATAAGGTTGACAAAGGAAAACGGTATTAGAACAAAGGAAAAAAAATGAACAGTAAGCATTTATACGTTTGAAATGGGTTGAATTTGAAGAACCAAAGGTCACTATACAAAAAGAGTGTCATGTTTGTTTGCTACTTATTTCATACATAATTTTGATTGGTAACTCAAGAAGACTCCCGCAGATAAGGTCAAAGGTAGACACTCCAGAACGTTAACCTAATGTAATCTCAGTCATGCCTAGTGAGTAGTGATAACGATTCCACACCTGAGGATAAGTAACTAGGAAAAAAAACTCTAAAACAACCTCTCTTACAGATCCCATCCAAGATCAAAACAAGAAGATGTAGATTTCAAGTGAATCAACCAATAACAAAAAAGAACTCGGAATGCGTTTGAATCAAGAGATCACTTAGATCTCCAACAGTATACAAGCACTGACTATTATCAGTAGTAGCAAAACTCGGGGAAGAAAAGAAGCGAACCTGATTTGAACGGCGAATCGCCTCAGCCTCGGAACGCTTGGAAAGATTAGCGGTAAATCTGAATCTCCTCTTAGGATTCTTGACGATCCAGCAGAGCTTCCTCCAACGCTGCAACGCCTCATCGGAAGAGTTCTTCGGCTTCACATCACCGAAGTTTTCGTTCAAGTAGCTCTCCATTTTTTTCAGCAGCTTACACTTACTTCGCAGATAGATTAGAATTAGATTAGATTAGATTTAGAGAAAAGATTCAAGGGATCTAGTGAAATGAGAACGAAGAAGAAGAAGATATTTATATATATATATAGTAAGTTAGTAAACAAGTCACTGGTAAAGGCTTAATGGAGCTTTTTTGGTTTTTTACCTTATAGGTCAAGAGGAAGACGATGCTTTGACGCGTCTTCTCGCACTTAAGTGAGCTTCGACGAAGCTTCCTCTCTGCTAGTCGTTCTGAAATTTCTCATGGCTATGTGTTTTCTCAGAGATGAATTGACTGACTTGGGACTTTTGAGTAGTCAAGAAAGTCAAAGGCTACACTAAACTTTTCTATTTTACTGACTTTACTTTTTATGTTCCAACACTTTAATATTTTCTTTACGATCAGACAACAAACAACTCCTAGAGGACTGACTGTTATGTAGATTTATATTTTACTCTTCAAGAAAATAGTCATCTCTAGTTGCAGGTTTATTATGGTCTTCGCTGAATAAAAAGATTCGTTTTGGTCTTCTAGTCGATCGTTGTTTTATTCGGTTCGTATTGACTCGGTATATCTTAAATACGAACACCTCTGTTTTTGTTTTTTCACGAGTTAAAACTTCTTCATGAGCAATAAAACTGCATTTTAGTAAGATGAACTAGAAAGTCTAGAATCTAGTTAATTAACAGATATTTCGTTTTTACTTTTCTTTTTTATAAACAATGAAACCCCGACTAGTGTTAAGTAATATGAGTTTCTGAAGGTTAAACTCAGATCAACACACATGGAAATTGTACAGATTGAGAAAGAAGACTGCCTGAAACTTTGTTTTTATCAGTCACTCCAGTTGTCTTTATCTTCGGCTACTTCATCTTGCACCTGCACACAGACAAAATCTTGATCACAACAAGACTCAGAGTAACCTCTAATATGAAAGAAATTGAACTAGTGATAGAATTTAGCTCAACCATTTCGTCTTCCACGGATCCGTCTGGTGACCACACAAGTATTTGTCTATCTGCGCCACTTGTGTATAGTTCCTATGAGCAAGTATAACAAGTAATTCGGATTTAGAGATGTGTGTGTGAGTTCAAGCAAACCTACAAAGTCAAATGACTAGCGAGAGACTTGGGAGAGATTCTAAGGATTAAGTACTACCTGATCATTGGAATTAAAGCAGCAAGTGTTCACGCTTTCGTAGTGTCCACGAAGCTTCAGTGTTGTTCTACCTGACCACATGCCAAAACCCTGAAGACACAGTTGCAGAACGATTCATTGAATAATGCAAGCAATGAAATGTAATGATTTGCTGATAAAATAATAATAAGTTAGTGACTACCTTCACAGTCTTCATGCACGGAACAAATACAAGAGCTGGATCATCGCTTGTATCCATTTGAATCGCTTTGTTTGTCTGGATGCGTCCAGTTTCAAAGTTCAACAGGGTATTGCGTCCAGATTCAATATCCCACAATCTATTCTTGAATCCGACCCTGAAACATAATATGCAAATAGAATATATCCATTAGACTTCGGCCAAACTGATACAGTTAGCCAAGGATCCATTCGGCCAAGGAAACATGGGTCATGAACTTAAAGACTTTTTAGTAACTTTCAAAATCCACCAACATGTGGCTCCTATCACATATATCGAAAATACTACTTCTAGGGTCCCAATGGCATCTAACTTGTTATGCTAATCATGCTAATATCACAAAAGAGGCATATTTAACCAGCAGATGCTGCCTATATACCAGTTGTTGAAAGAGTTCGAAGAAATTAGCCATGAGAATAAGAACTTACCAGCACTAAGAAGATACATCCCGTTGTTAGTTGCCTTTAAGCCAGTAACAACACCGTAATGAGCCGTAGCACGATCTAAGGTAGATAACATTCCAGGGTGAAGTCTCTTCTGTGGAGACTTTTCCACTGAAGCTTTAGCGCTAGATGATCCCTTTAAACTTTGGCTGCCAGTTTGTTTATTCTGCAGTGTCTTCAACCTATTTTGACCTCCCAAAGAAGATTTTGCAGCTGAAAAACTCTGTACAAGAAGATAATAAAATTACTTAAAGGGAATCCCCTCTCAATAAAACAGAAATTGATAATCCATTTCTCCTGTCAAATATAGGCTAGTATTTAAACTTGTCTTTACAAGAATTTAAAGTAGTAAAAAGAATGTACAAGTTTGAGGAACAAACCTTACTGCTAACCGCTGGTGGCTTTAAAACTGGTGGTCGGACCCCAAGTTGTGTTTGTGATTGATCTAGAACACGCAAACATCCAGCACGTCTGATGTCCCAGAAACGTATAGCACCATCACACCCTCCAGTATACAAAATCCACTCGCTGGAAGTAGACCATTCCACTGACATAACGCCATCTGGCATAATCATCACAACAAGACAAGTTTAAAGCCTGTTCTTTTAGCTTTTTAAACTAAGGAGTCATGGCATGAGTATAGTAGCTTATTGTTCCAGTAGCCATCCATCAATTGATTCTATATAACAAAATCTGATATACTAGTATCTTTTTGCAAAGGAAAGAAAAGTAGTAGTAGCATACCACGGTGACCAGATAACGTGTGAGAGAAAGCCCCAGAAGCTATATCACAGAGGCGGACCTGGACATCTTCAGTACCAGCAGCAATCAACGTGTGAGACATTGCCATAGAAGACATGGCAGTTCTATAAACCTTGCCAGGCATTTTGAAATCCACAACTGCCTAAAACATGTGAAAAAGACAAATACTATGAGAGCCTGCCTAGAGAAGAAATAAACAACTGCAACGGAAGTAGTATAGGTACCTGAGCAGTATTGGTATCCCAGACTTTGATGAACTGATCATAAGAACCTGTAACGAAGAGGCCAGTGTCAATGGGATACCAAACGGCAGAGGAAATGGCAAATTTATGTCCATGTTCATGTTGCTTGTCGACAGTAAAAATACACTTGTGCTTGGCAATAAGACCACTTGCCTCGTAATCAGAGGCCCGCTGAACATCAAACACAGCAGCTGAACCATCTGTTGCTCCAGAGAGCAAGTATCTCCCTTCTGTCAAATCAACCTGATTGAATCACATTCGGTTAAAGAAGATACAACAAAAGTAAGCAGCAGCAAACTACAACACAGTAACTCTACTTCAAAATTAAACTAAAAACATATATGAGAGAGAGAGAGAGAAACCTGAAGGGAGTTGACGGAGCCACGATGAGGAGAAACGAAATCTTTACGATTAGAGAGCTGGAGAGACAAAGCACGGCGGGATTTGAATTGATTGGCGAAGGAATTGGAACGAACTCGACCTGTTTCTCTGTCTTTGATAGCCTGCCACATTCTCCTAGCATCTCGTCGAATCAAGTTCACCAGACTCTCTCTCTCTCTCTCTCTCTCTCTATGCCCGGCCGAGTTTAATTTAGTTCGATTGAAAATATCACTTTTGCAATTGTGATCTTTGATCGCCCTCTCTGCTCGCTCTGTAAGAAGAAAAAAATCACGGAAAAAAGAAACCTAAAAGCAAACCGTAAAAAAAAAGAAACAAAAAAAAAATCTGAATCCAAAAAATCACCTCAAATAGAATATTAACTTTTTTCCCATAAACCTTTGGTAAATTCTGTATATTTTACGATTAAAAAAAAAAAAAACCTTTGGTAAATAAATACAATTGGATGGAGTTTACGAGAATGGGAATTGGATTAAAAAAGTACATATATGATGAAATTGTTTTTCTATTTTTGTTTTTTTTATTGGGCAAAACCTTTGGTAAATATATAATTTCATCATATGTGTACTTTTTATCTTTCCAAATTTATTAATTAGTGTTGAAATTAATAAAGGAGAATTAGCTAATTTAGCTTAGAATCCCTAATTATTTGAGGAAATTATGTAAATAACGTTAGTACATAACAGACTTTTTTTTTTATCCCAACAATATATGCAATGTCCTTTTCAATATGTACAAAAACGTGTGATGCTAAATTTTTCTCTCTTTCTATTTGCTAAATTACATATTCAGTTTTTCTATTTTGTGTCTAATTCTGAGTCGTTTAAACATGAGATTTGAACCCTCCTCCACCTCTCTAGGGGTTTTACAAGTAAGACCATCTTCAATGGTATAATTCATAATAGGGGTTTTAAAATTTTTTAAAAAATAAATTTTGCTTTTTTCTAAATTTAAGAACTTCTTCACTTATTTTTCTCTACAATGGTAGAATTCCAAATAGGGTTCTTACGAATTTTTGTAAAAATTTAGGTAAAACAATACTATGTAACAAAACTAACGATTTTGTGAAACAATATGCTAGAAAGATACTGTCAACAGAAAAAAGTTAAGTATGTCTTGTATGTGTTCAAACTTCAAACTGAAGCAATCATGTAGTCTAGGCTGACAAATAGAAAGAAAGATGGAACAATGAGGTCACGAACGAAACCCAAACATTTACATGCTCACGAACGAAAAAGCCTACTAAAGCTAGCTACTCTCAATCAATCAAACTAGGTATGAATTCATTAAAACATTGAGCAGAAGGACTAGACTAAAACAATCGAATCGAATTCGTTAAAAGTTAGCCCATTGAAAATGAAACACTATATTGTCTTTGTATGTTTTCTTTTTCTTTTTTTTAAATGTCTAAATTTAGCGATGTGAAATTTGTTGAGTAATAATAATAAGTCTCGTTGAGACGAAGGAAGCTAGATCAGCCCAAAGGCCCCAAACATATTAGTATGTGATAAGCCAAGTTATGGCACGTCATTAGTGATCACCAAAGCGACAAAATGCAAATATATCTAATTCGTGTTTCAGGAGAAAATAAAATAAAACCAAACTAAAAAAAGAAAAGTTGACATCTCAACAAAGAGAGGTAGTCACATGATTGAAACATACATTTGTCAACTAACACCATTCCAATTGCCAGAGACAATCATTTGTCACCTTAATTTAACTATAATTATTATTTATTTATAAGAGATACAAATATGTTTTTTTAATAGTATAGTATATATGTTTGTTTTAACAACTAGCTAAGCTTAATCATTAAGTGGATTGTCTTACGGTCATAATAATACCCTATTACCATTGCGATCGTGTCGACTTTTTAGATCCGACCCGCTTGTCGGCAAATAAACCAAGAGTATCCGACCCGGTTATACTTATACATAGGTTGTGTAAGACTTCCATTGTTGTATTTGAGTAAATCGTTAAAAAACAAAAAGACTTGTATTTAAGTAAAACGTTAAAAACATTTTGTTTTATGGTCATCATCAACTCTCGTCGTTTATTACTCTAATGTCGAAGTGGACAAAGAGAACCATGACCAGAAACATAAAACCGAACTGGATTTTTACGCAGGTCGGTTTTTATCGATCAGTCAGAATATAAATAGTTATGATATGTTTGGCACTATATCAAATGTTAGTTAGTATATATTTAATTATTATATACTATTTGAATTTTGGTGTATAGTACATTATGTAGCCTGACAATTATTTAATTTCTATTTTAGAATTTATCAGCATATGAGTTATTTAAGACCTTAATATTATTTTCAACTTTGGGTTCAATATCAGTATGGCTTTTGCAAATATATCAATATACCAACACCTGTTACTTGGCACTTTTTGGAATCATATCCCATTGAAAAGGGAAATGCTATTGCTAGTGGTGATTTTCAAGATCGAATTCTAGATATTTATAGAGATGGACGGTGGGAGAGACTCGACTTCTCTTCTTCCTCTTTTGTTGTTAAGCTACAATTTTTACGATGAATCCCATCTTTTTTTCATGTCTCTTAAAGTCAAAATGACATTGCTTGATTTATAGCAACCACAGTCAAATTTTTAGAAAACACACAGAGACAACAAACTCAACTTTTATTAAGCAAAATGCATGTTATAAAAAAACAGTCATCCGAATTCACCTTAAGGGATATCATATATCGTTCTTCTAGTCTTCTAGATTTGGGATTTTGTTTCTATATATATGTACACGGTCTTAATAACATATTTCAAGCAAAAGATTTCGAAAAAGACATTTTTTTTTTTTTTTTCTGTTTATCACATTATTGTGAGAACATATTAAATTTTCTCACATGCATAAGCCATAAGCAATATTTTTTTTTCACACATAAGCAAAATTATTAACAAATACCAAAATAAGATAGAAGAAACAACACTACTAAGAATTAATCATCATAATTTGTCTTTTTAATCGTCTAGAATCTTTTACCTGCACTAATCTTTTGATGTTAAACTACATCAATATCAGATATTGTTAATACAGTATTTACTGTATTCTGTTTTTTCTTTTACTTCTAAAGTTAAAGTCCGTGTATAATGCTGAATTGCTGATAACACCAACTGTTAATTTTTAAGTACATATAATTAGTTAGAATGCCGCCATTATTAGGACCAATAATAAAAGAGATAAGATCCATAATTGCGTAATAGTGAATCTTGACCTTTATTAATTGAAGTCAGTTCGTTTTATAATTTACGTGAAACATAAATTATTATTAACTGGACGAAAATTTAAGCCACCTGAAAAAAAAAAATGTTCCATCGAAAAGATAACTCCATTCTTGCATTTGTTTGAGAAGAGCCCCAAACTTTACAAATATACATAAAAAATCCCACTTGTTTGAATATAGGAAAACAAATTCCAAAAAAAATTAAATATTTAATATTAGAAAAATACCTCCGAATCAGAAAGCATAGATACGTTAATGATGAAGTCTCTCTTCATCACACACCAACTCTGCATATTAAAATGTTAATTTTTCTATTCAATGAAATAATAATAATCATCTTACTATATAATAATTAACAATATAGCAAAATTAGCATACATATTGTTGAAAAACATATAATCCATAACTTTCATTTTTTTTTAAATGATCTATATATTGTTAAAATAATTCATATTGTTTTTAGTAGTAAAAGTTTATGATAAATTAATATTAATCCTCACGTTATAGAATTAGGGTTATTTAATAAACCTTTAGTAGCGTGAAGTACAATTTAGGGAAAATTACTAAGTTAGGGACTTGAATGGTAAATGTTGAAAAAGAAAAGAGTTATCAGAATGAGCTCTTTCGTCTGCATCCAAAGGCTCTGCCTTTAATCAGAGCTTCGGTCACGGTTTCCAGAAGTAATTACGATCACATACATAAACACAAAAGCCCCAAAAAAGCTCGAGAAAAGAGAACTCTGAAGAAGAATCATAGAGAGAGAGAGAGAAAGAGAAAAAGGAGAGATTTAGCTTAGTAGCAGCTTTGTTGCGGTGCAAAGAAGCAAATCTGACAGTTCTCAGAAACAAGAGAAGGGGAGGCAAGGAATCGAAGATTTGTTGCTTCTTTCTGAAGAAGCAAAGTAAAATGCTATACCAATTTTAACATTTTTCTTCACTAAGGAAGAGAGAGAGAGAGAGAGAGTAAAGTGTGCGCAAAAAATTGGGAATGGAATCGATCTCACTTGGGTCTCTGCTCTTTTGATCTGTAAGGGAAATTAAGCTTCTTCTTTGTCCTCAAGTTTCGACCTTTTTGAGGAACTGGGTTTGATCCGAGATCTTTCCTTTTTTCTGAAGAGGCGTCTGGTTACTTTTGGTAAGTTTCAAGCTTTTGCAAATGGGTAGAAATTGGCAAGTTCCAATTGCAATTAGAGCAAGTTATTGAAGGATTAGAACTAGGGTTTCTATTATAGAACAGTCTTACTCTGTAACGGAGTTGATTTTAAATTCTGGAAAAAAAATTGGGTCTTTAGGTTACTTCTGGGTTTTTTGTGTTGAGATTTGACTTTGTGTCTTCAGAAGCTGATCCCATTTATGGATTGACTATTGATTCTTTTCAGGTGGTTCAGTTTAAGACCGTTGAGTTTCAGAGATATATGTTTGGATTCATATGTGATCGGATAAGACGTTCCTATTGGCCAGAAGTGAATTGTGGTCTTACCGGGCTAGCGTTTTGTTTGAGTCTTCATTAGGTAGGATAGTAGCGATGCCTCCTTCCCCGGCATTGAGATGCTCTCCTGGGAGGGAACTTCCTGGGAAGAAACACAGACGAGGCCACAGCATTGAGTATGGGATACTGTTCAGAGATAAAGACGACGATCTTGCCTTGTTTAGTGAGATGCAAGACAAAGAAAGAGATAGTTTCTTGCTTCAGTCATCTGATGATCTTGAAGATGCATTTTGTAAGCTTTTTTTTTTTTTTTTTTATCTATTGGCACTGTTGTTTAGGGAGATGATTGGACTTAGAGATTGTTTCTTGCTCCAGTCATCTGACTGTTATCATAATTCTTAACTTTTTTTGATCTTTCTATTTTGGACATTTTATCTTCAGCTACAAAATTGAAGCACTTTTCGGAGTTCACCATCCCTGTTCAAGGAGAGAGTAGCAGATTGCTCACTGCAGAGGGAGATAAGAATGACTATGATTGGTACCTTTCTTATTTAACTTGGATCGTTTCTTATTTTCTTTCTGGTTCATTGTTTTGACAAATCTGTATAATTATCTTTATGCACAGTCGAAATTGGATATCTTCCTTACTTTTAGTAATTCTCAAAGACATTTGCTTCTCCAGCTTCTGATTCCATAAACTTCTTGTTGGCATTACTATAACTATTTTTGTCAACAATTGTAGTAATCTGTATTTTACTCTTTTGGATGCCTATAATTCTCTTATTGTTTCCACTCGTGGTCTTACAAAGCTTACTGGGTTACCAATGAAAGGTTGCTGACGCCTCCAGACACACCACTTTTTCCTTCATTGGATGACCAACCTCCAGCAGCTAGTGTTGTGCGAAGAGGGAGACCACAGAGTCAGATCTCATTATCTAGATCATCCACGGTATCCATCTATACTAAATTAAATTTTATTCTATGTATAACATCATTGATCTCGAATCAGATCTTGTTGTACTTACTAATTTACTATGTGTATGTGTAGATGGAGAAGAGTCGCCGTAGTAGTAAGGGCAGTGCAAGCCCAAATCGCTTAAGCACATCACCTCGAGCTGACAATATGCAGCAGATAAGGGGAAGGCCATCTTCAGCACGCCATCCTAGTCCAGCATCTGGTCGACGATCAGCTACCCCAGTTAGGAGGATTTCTCCTACTCCAGGGAAACCCTCAGGACCTGTATCAAGATCACCGACCCCAACGTCACGAAGAATGATCACTGGGTCAACTACCACAGCATTGCCAGCTGTCAGGGGAACTTCTCCTGTCAGTTCTAGTCGAGGCAGCTCTCCTTCACCCAAAATAAAAGTGTGGCAGTCAAACATTCCTGGTTTCTCCTTGGATGCGCCACCAAATCTCCGAACTTCTTTGGGTGATCGACCAGCATCCTATGTAAGAGGTTCTTCGCCAGCATCCAGAAATGGCAGGGATGCAGTTTCAACACGCAGCAGAAAATCTGTTTCTCCTAGTGCTTCCAGAAGTGTCAGTTCATCTCACAGTCATGAGCGTGATCGGTTTAGTTCTCATAGTAAAGGCTCTGTAGCATCATCTGGAGATGATGATCTTCATTCTTTACAGTCTATTCCTGTAGGTGGCTCAGACCGTACAGTTTCAAAAAGAGCTAGCCTTTCTCCAAATAGTAGAACTTCTAGATCTTCAAAATTACTGTCACCTGGTTCAGCACCGAGAAGGCCGTTTGAGTCTGCTCTTCGTCCAATGGTACATTTTAAGCAGCATACCACTTTTTGGTTTACTCCACGATTCTAGGATTTTTCATTACCTTCTAAAATTTCATGTTTTACTCTACTTGTATCAACATGTTTGCATCCCTGGCTTAGTTGTCTAACATAGAACCAGCAGTCTATGAGAACATATCAAAGAACATTGTTGTTAAGTCTTTCATAACTACCACAAAAATAGCTTGTAACATAGTTCCCATTTGTTTTCTGTTACATTCTGTAGAGTCCAAGTCTCTCCTGCGTGTATTATAGATAGCATACATTAACTTCAATAGTAATTCTGGTATTTTCTGCAGAGATATGTGAAACTTTATTCATGATCTACATTTTTCCTGCAGGATCATCCTAAAAGCCATCATAGCATGTTTAGGCCTCTTGCTTCTAGCCTTCCTAGCACAGGCATTTATTCTGGGAAAAGTAGTTCGTCTTACCATCACATTATGTTAAGACATTCTACTGCAACAGCGGGGAGCAACTCAAGTTCTGGCCAAGTTACAGGATTCATGCCAGACACTAAAGGGAATGATCCAGTCCCTGTATTCCAATCCGAAGTTGAAAATTTGGCTTATCGGGATAAACATGGAGAAAGTACTACCTTTGGCATGGTAAATTTATCAAATGAAAGTAGTAGACATGAGAGTCATGAGAGTTCTTTCAGTGATCAACTTGGTGATATGGATCAAGGTTATGCTGTTGAATGCGAGTCTAGCGGGAATGAGGAAGTCAGCCACCATGATTTTGATGTTGAAAACAGTTCGATTCATGGTAGTCTTCATGTAGGCAGTGAATTTTTAGAAGGGGTCGCTCTTGAAACTATGGAGGTTTGTGTTAGATGTGGTTCTCACTATCGTGCCACTGAAGCAACGAGAAGCGAGATAAATATTTGTCCAGAGTGCAGGGAGGAACACAGTTTCGCGGAAACAGGTTCCCCTGGAACAACAAGAGCGCTTGATGATAATTCCCCAAAGCAGTCTGAGGATATTGTCAAAGAAAACAAGTTATATGTTGAAAATATTCCTGTGATAAATGTGCTAGAATCGCTGCCTGCTGTTATGGTTGAGGCAGAAATGATGGAGACACGAGAAAAGATTGAGCAGTATGATGATTCCTATGACCAAGAACAATATCATCTGCACGAGAGCTCTATTTCCAGGGATTTGGAAGAGCAAAATGTGGATACGCCCAATTACCAGGATGGAACTCAGTCTTCTACTGGCGGTGGTCTATTGAGTATAGGCACAAAAAATACTCAAACTCAGCTTTCTGATAAGCATCATGATGATGTGAAGATTGATTCTTCAGGACGTGGAGACGTTCCTTTGCTTATAAAGAGATCGGTCAGTATGAAGTCACCTGTTGTTCAAGCTAACACCTCCAGTTGTTTCACCAGATCATATGAGGGCTTTTCTTATTTAAGGGATAGAAGTATTAGTCTTAGAAGCTCCACAGAAACTGCTTCCGCATCGTCATCCTGGGATTACGGTTCCTCTATAAGAAAGGGAAGCCATATACGACAACGAAGCGGTAGTACACTTGACTTGGAGACTCATAGATATGATACCAACTCCAAGTCCCTGAGCACCATGTCATCTTCATCTGGTATGTCAAGTCACGCTTTGCAGGCTCTCAATGTCATGCCAGAGGACAGTTTTGAAGTGTGTGCTGCCCAAATGACATGTACGGACGTTGAAAATCACAAAGAATCTCACACTGAAATCCAAGATTCGGAGAGTAAAGAAATTAATGTGATGAATGCTGATTTCAATGAAAACGTTGGTATTTCCGCCAATGTAGTTGGTGATCTGGCAGAGCACAATCCGGTGGTAAATGACGATGGATGTTCTGAAAATGGAGATGATGTAGTCAACACTTTGATAAGCAAAGTGGAGACAAGAGAATCACCGGCACATGTAAGGAGCATATCGGACTTAGGAGCCTCATCTAACACTGATGACAGCTCTTTGAATGATCACTCTAGGCTACAAGAAAAGGATGGAAACGAAATTCCTTACGGTTCATCCACCACAACAGCCTTAGAAATAGAACCTGAGAGTTGTAGACCCGACACACCTGGTGTCGGGGTTCATGGTGAAGTTCCCGAGTCAGAATGCAACCTAAATGCAGTGGAAGACTGCTCAGAAAAGAGTATGGCACATCCTTCTGTGGACCACCACAACTCCTTGGTTCCCGCAAATGAAATTTTAGGTAATTACTTTCAGCTTTCTCATCTGATACTGGCATCTCACTGTGCTTTTACTGTTGTTTGTTACATATATTTTCTTACAACCTTGCGTAAGTTTAGACATGGTTTTCTTGGTCTCTGCAGACGAGTCGACCGTGCGTGTGGAGTGTCCCGGTGGAAAAGAGCCGAGGAGCCTCACGCTGGAAGAAGCCACTGATACAATACTGTTCTGCAGCTCCATCGTTCATGATATAGTGTACCAGGCTGCAACATTAGCAGTGGATAAAGCAAAGGATGTGCCAGATGAAGAAGAAATGTTGCGTCCAACAGTGACAGTACTTGGGAAGTCGAATGCGAACAGGAGTAGTTATGGACTTGGCGGTGGAACGAAGGCGAAGAAAAAGAATGCCAAATCCGGAAAAGCAAGTCGGAAGCAAACGGAAATAGAGGAGAAAACACAAGTAGTTGAAATAGAGAATGATGAAAATGCAGGTGAAGCAGTGATGATACGTAACGTAGGAGTTCCTCCTGGTAAAGGAGAGAATTTGAAACCTCCGCCTAAGCTGGAGTCCAAATGCAATTGCTCAATAATGTGATATGATTCACTCTTTCATAATTTTTTTTTACCTAGTAAATTTTTATGTTTGTTTGTTTATAAAGTTTGTGGTTGTTTATTTTTGTTGTTGTTTCGGTTTTGTTTGTGTTTCTCTTGTAAGATTTAGAGGTATTTACGTTTGTTGCAGCTAATTTGTGAGAGAGGATAAACACGATTTGGGTTGCCGGTTAGTGGCATGAATTGTAAAGTTTTTGTTTTGATTTGATTATTATTATCTTCATTATGTGTACCAATAAAAACTCTTATGTACTCTGTTTGTTCCTTCATATGAATGGTATTATCTTTGTTTGTGTTTGCATCTGACACACACATTCAATATAGGGATTTTACTAATAAATCCATAATCTTTATTTGCACTATATTATGATGGATTACTAGTGTTCAGATGTTAGGGAGTAGGGACCAAAATGGGAAAGGAAAAGGAAAACCAAGAGCATCAGTACATATATACACACCACACAAAAACAAATTCACCTAAACAGTTCAAACGCACAAGATATATGGCTTTAACTTATATTATCTGATCAACATCTTCAAATAGAACATATAAAAATCAGTTTCTTTTATTTTTAGAAATTTGCTGAGTTGTGTAGTATTTAACTCATAGAATCCAATAGCCGTTGTGTTGTATTATATGTAAAGAGAGACTATTAATAAAGTTGGAAGCAACCAAACCAAACAGAACACATGCTTATGTGTTTCTCGTATGTGATCATCTAGGGGTGTAAACATGTGCTTAAAAGGGATGACCATACGAGTATGAATCCATATCACAGAAATATATATTCAGAGATTGGGAACTTGTAGTCCCTTTGATGTCCTCAGAACAAGTTAGAACTGAATCAAAGGGTTCCTCCTTTCAACGGCAGGCCTAGTGTCCAGATGTAGGGACCAAAATGGGAAAGGAAAAGGAGAACTACTGTATCATCCCCACGATTAATGCACACACGCATACATATACGCTAATAACTTAGCCCTTCCTTGAATTCAAAACACACACGACACGAAAACAAATTCACCTAAAACAGTTCAAAGGCACAACATATCTGTATATATTTTCTGATCAACGTCTTTTTGGACCTCCAGTCCGGAGTCTCTTAGAACGATGCTCGGCATCTTTATCACTCCAAAAAGAACCCTGGAGAGTCAAGCATCCCGAATGCGCATCGATGACTCTTCTAATGATAGCTTTGCGTTCAACATGGTCACCAATCTCATGATCAGCAAGCGGTGGGGACTTGGCCAAGCCCTTAAAAGTAATGTAGACATGTGCCCTTTTGGCATTGAGTCTCTCATCCGGGGGCTTCTGATCTTCTTCCTCAGTTTCTATCACAACTTTCAGAATATGAAGCTTGGGCAGACCAGTCTGCAATATCATCTGCAAGCAACATTAACAGTTTTGGTGATCGTTAATAATTTATTACCAACAGTCATATATATGGTATGTCATGTCATTGTTATGCAAAGAGAAAATTATACTTACACCAAACATCCCTCTATCAGTTGCACAAATCAAAAGTTCCAAATAGAGAGAAATCCAATCAGTGGTTTGCCACTCTGATTCCTTGAGCTGCAAAATTAAAGCACGAAAAATATGTGATCAGCACTACTGCTTAAAATGATTAAAATGATCATGCTGTGTGTTTCTTAGTAATTTTAAAAAAAACTTACGTACCACGTAAAACCGGTTTCTATCATCATTCAAAGCATGATCTGAAGGCCAATCAGGCAATCTACCTTGGAAGACGATGACACCATCTACGACACCATCTGACACTGACACTGACACTGCGCTACGATGATCAAAGTGAGGTACGAAGGGCTCCTTGGGGGTCACTGCCGCTATGACACAACATTATTAATCAGCAAGTGAGATTTGTTTTTAATTATGGTACTCTCTTGATCACTTGTATTTAAACCAAAAAAAAAAAAAAAAAAAATTAATGCACCAAAATTATATTAGTCACCTTCATCTTGATTTTGAACTACTACTTTTTTAGGTCTAGCAATAGAAACGGCCACATCCAAACTGTTATACTCCATTTCATCAACTTTAACCTGAAAGGTTTGCTGGAATGGAGGGATAGCTGCTGGATCGTGTGCAAGAAGAGTAAAGTAGTAGGAAGACACAAAGCTCATTGTCGAGATGCATTTCTGTACGGCATCGAGCTTGAAGTTTGTCCCCTGACAGAGATCAGATGAATTCAAAGAGAGAATTCAAATTCTTGGATGTGGTATAACACAGGACATGTTGATGAAGCACCAAATATATATATATAGAGAGCGAATAGTTATTGAATAATGAATATTACCTGCAAAATATTGTAACGATGGAGGCCCAACAAAACATAACGCTCGAGCATGAGCTTATAAGTATGACGAATACCTTTGGGTCCACAGTGGAAGGGAACCAGTCCCCTAAGTACTACTGGACATCGATACTCATCGATATCAAAACCCTAATTAAAGAAGATCCCCCATCATCAATCAGCAATGTAATTAATCCGAGTTAGCCTAAAAGCGATATATATATATAATATAGAAACCCTAGATCTAACAAAATATATACTATTCAGTAATCAGTTTAGGTAGCAATCCCATAAACAAACAACACTATATAAACTATATAATTTAGGGTCAAGAATATAATTTATGTGTGAAAAAATTAAATCATATGGAAGATGATCGAAAGAATGTTACATCGGATTCCGCCGCTACACGCCAGTATTCCCTCACATGACGAGAATATTCCTCCTGCGTAATACTGTACTCCTCACACACCGTCGTCCTACTCATCTTCTCCTCCGCCTCCTTGTCCATTCTTGATTGTCAAAGTAAAAACAAAATTTTACAAAACTGAAGAACCTATAAATAGGAAAGAATGAATTTATTTAAAAAAAAAAAAAACTAAAGAAAATAAAAAAGAATAAAATTTTATAAAACTGAAGACAAAATAAATAGGAAAGAAACAATTTATTTTTGAAAAAAGAACAATTCTTGGATTCACTCCTAAGGGCTAAGGTGAACCCCTTTGTTCACTTCTCCTTATTTTAGCCAATGAAAATCTGACATGTCATAATACATTTAAGAACTTATTCATTCACCTTCTTATAAAATAAGGAAACAAAATCTGTATACATTATTATAAAATTAAAAATTTAAACTGCTTATATATAAACCCAAACCGATATATAATTTCATTCTAATTGTAAAATCTAAACCCTAACCATCTCATTTGTAAACCCAAAACCGACATATAGTTTCGTTCTAATTATAAAATCTAAACCCTAACCATCTCATTTGTTAACCCAAACTGATATATAATTTCGTTTTAATTGTAAAATCTAAACACTAACCACTTTATTTGTTAACCTAAACCGACGTATAATTTCGTTTTAATTGTAAAATCTAAACCCTAACCATTTCATTTGTAAACTCAAACCGACATATAATTTTGTTTGAATTGTAAAATCTAAACCTTAATCACTTTATTTGTAAACCTAAACATAAATCATTTCATTCTAATTGTAAAATCTAAACCAAGCCAATATATAACTTTCCTTAAAAAATTATACAAAATTTGTTTCTTTAATCTGTTTTGCTTTTTAATTTAATTTTGATTTATTTAAAATAAAATAATGTATGCAAAATTCTGATTAGTTGAAAAGGAAGAAGTGAACAAGAAGGTTCACCCTAGAAGTGAACTAAGTATTTTTCTTGAAAAAAAAGTAAAGAAAATTAAAAAAAAAAAATTATTTAAAAAAAAACAATATTTTTAGAAGATAAATAAAATGGCGGGAAAACAAAGGGAAGAAGAGCCCGGAAGGTGGCAATGGCAATGGACCTTTTACACACACACACAAAAAAAACCCAAATTCTCAATTCCTCCCACAAAAAAAAAATAAAATAAAGATTCAATTTCCGATGGATTCCGATTCAGACTCCGATGGTTCTCACGTCTCCGCCACTCCTCCCCGAGACCCATTTCCACCGCCTCCTAGACCTCCTCAGCCACCGCCAAATAAGCCGCCGCCAGTCTCCCTTAAAGTTGCGTCTTCTTCTTCTTCTTCTTCTCACTCGAAGCCCAAAGCTCCAAATCCTTCACATAAAGCTCCAACACAATCTTCTCTTCCTCCTCCTCCTACTCCATCTCCCTTATTCACCAATCTCCCCTTCCGGATCTGCGAATCCAAACCCGTTGCATTCTCCTCTTCCGTTTCATCATTCGCTAGACTCCGAAGCAGAGCTCCTCTTACAACATCTGACGAGAAATTGAAACCGGACGGCGTCGATTATGTGCCGGAGCCACCTCCGGTAGTAGCAGTAGCAGTAAACGCACCTCCAAAACCCGTTAGGAGAAAGCCTCCGAATCTAATCACCGATACTATAACTTCTCCGCCGGTGAAACCTCCGGTGTTTCGTACCACCGGTAACGGCGAGGGTAATTTCGTGAAATTGAACTTAAACGGCAAGAGAGGGAAGAAGTTTCCCAGCAAATACAAGGGCGTCTCCAGAACTAAAAGCAGTTACGCTTTCAGAGGGAAGAGATACAAGAAGAAAGAAGCTGATGGACAAGGCGAATCATTGTTGGAGGAAGACTCTGATTTGCAGAAACAGATTGAAGATGAAGCTAATGGTTTTATCAGCTCAGTCGAGGATGCGATTCTTGCTGTAAAGGCTGAGGCTTCTGATGAGAATCTGACGAAGCTGTTGAATTTAGTGTATGGTTATGATTCTTTTCGAGATGGGCAGTTGCAGGCCATCAAGATGGTTCTTGGTGGGAGTTCAACGATGCTGGTGTTGCCTACTGGTGCTGGTAAGTCTCTCTGCTACCAGATTCCGGCAATGATTCTTCCGGGAATCACGCTTGTTGTGAGTCCTTTGGTTTCGTTGATGATCGATCAGTTGAAGCATTTGCCTTCAATTATCAAGGGTGGTCTCTTGAGCAGTAGCCAGGTTTGTGTCACAACATGTTTTTTATATATATTGAGGTCGTTTTCTAGTCGTTAGAAGTTTCTAATGGAGTCTGCTTTGGGGATCTTTTTTATGTTTTCAATAGAGACCTGAGGAAGCAACAGAAACATTGCGGAAACTTAAAGAAGGCATGATAAAGGTATGTTCTATTAGGAAGTTTTGGACGTCTTTACCTTTGATAAGACTGGTTGGTATTGTTTAAGGAACTTAGCCACGGGTTTATTGTATACTTCAGGTTCTCTTTGTATCTCCAGAGAGACTTCTCAATGTAGAATTTTTGTCAATGTTTCGCTTGTCTCTATCTGTGTCACTTGTTGTCGTGGATGAGGCACACTGCGTATCAGAATGGTGAGCTTCTTGGCAACTGGTAGACTGTGTTTCTCTGTTGACTGTAGTATCTACTGCTTTTCCTTGTTATGGTTGTCTTGGTGATTAAGAGCTAATCTGAACAGGTCTCATAACTTCCGCCCTTCATATATGAGACTCAAGGCATCAATGCTGTTTTCTGAACTCAAAGCAGAATGTATTCTTGCGATGACTGCAACCGCCACTACTATGACTCTTCAGGCTGTCATGTCTGCACTAGAGATTCCGTCAACCAATCTTATTCAGAAGTCACAACTGAGAGACAATTTTGAGTTGTCTGTCTCATTGAGTGGAGCTAACAGGCAAGTGCTTTGTTTATATTTTCACCTTTTTGCTCCTCCTCTAGTTTTTACTGAGTGAGATCTGAAATTAAACAGTTTGAAAGATCTATTGATTTTGATGGAGTCTCATCCATATAAGGAGATTCGAAGCATCATTGTGTACTGCAAATTTCAGGTGAAAGTACTTGATACTCTACAGTTTTTTTTTCACGCTTTACAAAATATATTTTTGATTTCTTACTGTATCATGCATGATGCTAACTTAAGCAACTTTGGGCGGTGTTTGCGCAGTATGAGACTGACATGATAAGCAAGTATTTACGCGATAACAACATCAATGCAAAGGTTGATTCCATTTTAAAATATCCGATATACCTGTATGTATGGCTGATTACACTCTAATCAAGCTTAACTCGATCTATCCAGGGTTATCACAGTGGTCTTCCTGCGAAGGACCGTGTTCGCATTCAGGAGTCATTTTGTTCCAACAAGATTAGAGTGGTGAGAAAATAAGTTCACTGATTTCCATACGCTTTGTGTCCAATTTACACATCCAAACTACCACTGAAAGTTAAGCAGATGTCAGTATTCAAATATTTTTTTTATGTTATGGAAGGTTGTTGCAACTGTGGCATTCGGCATGGGACTTGACAAGGGAGATGTTGGAGCTGTAAGTCTAATGCAAACCCTTAGCATGCTTGAACATATCTTCAACTACTCGCATCTTGTATAATAGTATACATGCTTCTAAATTTTCTGAGTCTGCTTTAGGTAATCCACTTCAGCGTGCCAGGCAGTTTGGAAGAATACGTTCAGGTTCAAACCTTTTTTGTTTCCAGGTTCCTTTTCAAGCTTAGTGATCACTGTGCACATAACGTTCTCGGGAAACTGATTGAAAACGTTACAGGAAATTGGACGTGCTGGTCGCGACGGGCGATTGTCTTATTGTCATCTCTTTTATGATAATGAGACATATCTAAAGCTTCGGAGTCTTTCACACAGGTGATTGGTGTGGGAATTATCATCTGTCGTGGCATTGAATTAAGAGGATTTTAAGCTTACCTTTGCTTTTTCCCTTTCTTCTTCAGTGATGGTGTCGATGAATATGCAGTTGGAAAATTTCTCACCCATGTGTTTTCCACTGAGACAAAACAACATGAGAAGATACGTTCGCTAGTGATTGAATCTGCCTCTCTCAAATTTGACATGAAGGAAGAGGTTTGTTTAAAAACTTAAATGTCATTTCTTGAAACCCATTGTTCTCTACTTTATATTATCAAGTGTTTGATCTTGTGAGATGGTGGGCGGAGAAAAAGGTTTTAGAAAGGATATTCTGAATTTTCACTGTGGATCTGGCAGGTTATGCAAACGATTTTGACACATTTGGAGCTGGGGGAAGTTCAATACCTACGTATGCTTCCACAACTTAACGTCTGTTGCACTTTGAATTTCCACAAGGTAGGGAAGCTGTTAGCTGAATACTTTCGTGTTTAGTGTTAAGTTCCAATATATTATGTTAATGGTGTATCTTCGAGACTTTTGATGCTCAGAACCTTGTTATGCTATATGTGCAGTCTTCTCCAAACACTCTGGCTGCACGAAATACCATAGTTGCAGCAATTCTAAAGAAGTAAGTATTTTATTCAGTTTCTTCAGCTTTGCTGGTCAAGCGATTCTGTAGAAGTATTAAAGTTGCAGCAATGCTCACGACTTCTCTGTTGTGTTTAGGTCTCACGTGAAGCAAGGGTTGTATGTCTTCGATATACCAGCTGTGGCCTCTAGTATATTTGTTGCAACAACAAATGTCTTAGCTGAGATTCAAACTCTGAAGGTTGATAACACTTTTCTCTCAAATATGAATCTGTGGTTTAGTACCAGATATCTCAAGTTTCATTTCATCTTAATTAGCATATTTATCTAAACAAGGAAGCCATGATTGAATTGCATGTATTAAAAGTGAAGAAGAAACTTTAAGTCTACAGAACGGAAGAACAAATGAATTGAACATAACAGATAGACACATGAATTAACTTCAGGGGTATAACTCTAGTACAATATGGAAGAGATACTTAACTAGTATGGTTTTGTGATAAAGGTTGATTCCATCTCTCTATGGACTATTGGTATAGACTTTACTGAGGGAAATGTATATAAGGGTGAATCATGTTTCCTCTGTTTTGTTCAATTGCTTGCGTTCTGTTAAGAACTCTTTTGTGTGAGTTCCACTTGAACTCAAATATAATTGATGGTGTTGAGTACTTGATCTTGAGGTTGATTTTCTAGCGCTGTTAAGATCTTGTTCGTTGATATGTCCTTAAAATCATTGTAGATGAAGGGGGAAGTAACATACGAGTTGAAGGACCCCGCCTTTTGTTACACAATCTTAAAAAATCCAAGGGAAATATGTTCATTGTCCAGTCATCTTACCAAGTGGCTCACAGAGATTGAAAGTTGCAAAGTAAGTTCTTAAGTTTATCAACTGCAGCTAACAGCTCCTCACTCTTCCTTGCTTTATCTTGATAGAAGTTCCAAGAGGTGTGCTTATATGTAGCGATAATTTTGCATTTGATATAGGTGAGAAAACTGGATATTATGTCTAGTGCAGCTGTGGCTGCAATCAATGTCTCCAACACATCAGAACTTAGTTTTGGTGCCAAGCAAACTCTGAGCCTGCAAAGCAGAATTTTGGATTACTTCAATGGTGACGATAAGTGTGACACTCCGAGCAAGACGACTCAAAATTGGTACTAACAAGATATTTCACTTCTACTCACATATATATTCCAAATTATATAGTGCATAGCAACAAAGGAAATTAAAACTGGGGCTGTTACATACCTTCCCCTCATTATTTTGGTTTGTCAAAGTCTTCTTTGCATTAAATTGATCAACATTTATATTGTGGATGCAGCGCCTTTCTACGAGCAGACATAAAGGTGAAGATCCAAGAAGCCACATTGTTGTTTCTACATTTTTATTTTGCCTTGTATCAAAAGAATGTTCAGCTAATGTTGTGGGGAAAACAGGTGTTTTTGCAGAGTAATCGCCAGGCCAAATTCACACCAAGGGCCATCGCGAGAATAATGCATGGAGTTGGAAGTCCAGCCTTTCCAAAATCAGTCTGGTCCAAGACTCATTTTTGGTATAGCATCATCATCTAAACCAAGCCATGCAAGTGATTGTTTGATGATGGATTGTACATGTGATTTTATTGAAATATGGCTTTGCAGGGGAAGGTATATGAGCGTAGACTTCCGAGTGATAATGGAAGCGGCACAAACAGAACTGTTCAATTTTGTTGACAGAAATGCAGCTTTAGCTACATAGAAAACATTATCGAGTGGGACATGAACATCTACACAGCTACTTGACCAATAAATAAGGGAGTCATAGTGAATCACAGGTAAAGTCACATATTCTTCAGCCCAGTTCGGATGAGAATGATAGATAGCAATTCTAACTTCTAAGAGAAAGATGTAACATGAGAGAACTAGAGGCTTTGAGTAGATTATGACTGGAATAGAATATTTATACTAGAAACTTGACCTTTGAGCTTTGTCTGGATCAAAAGCTGTATTGTAGTATAGTTATTTTCATTGTTTTGGTCGAATATAATTATTTTCATTTATTTGTGTGTATTCTAACTTAAGATTCATTGAAATATTTAATAAAGAGAAATTGTGTCATACGACAAATGGAGGGAATTGTGATGATCAGCAAGAAAAGATAGAAAGTTAATCTTTGTGTTCAAAGAAAGATGTGATAAAATAGAATATGTACACATATTAGGCTGCAGTGCAGTCATGTTAAACATTAGATCATACATAGTTAGTTCATTCCTTGGCCGGCGCCACTGAAGTAACCACCATAAGACGACGGGTAAGCATCATACTCCATGGGTATGGTTCTGGGTGGCAGCTGTGGTACATAACTTGTAGACATCATAAGCTGATCTTGGTATTGCTGCTTTCTCTTTTCGTAATCATGCAAACCGCAAGCCATCGTGGTGAAGATACGAGCCGTGAGTTCGCTGTCAGAACCAGCGTGATGAGCTATTCCGACACGCCTCATCTGTAACGCATCTGCTATCTTCTGTAGTCCGTAATGGCTACTTATCCCGCTGCATAACTCAGCTATTTTCTTGACATCAAAAACATCTCCCAGAAGCGTCTGCACAGCCACCTCAAAACCTTGGGAAGTCTTAGGCAACGGTTCTCCTCCGGTTAAGCCTTTCACTAGATAAGCCTTGTCGTATGAGCCTTGAAAAGTAACCCAACTCATTCTTTTCGTCTTAAGAATCTGAGCAAACTCTCGGAAGAACTCATCAATCCCGATTCCTTCCTCACGTATCTTGTCCAGATTGAGACCATTACTTTTCAGAAACGCGATAGATTTCTCGTTGTAAGCGTTAACTGATTCGTCGAAATCAGAGAAATTAACTTCCCATGTTCCACGGGTATCTCCGTTACCGTCCAAGAACGTAAACCCTAATTGAATCAGATTGGTATTGTCGACGTTATATTTCATGTCTCTGTACCGGATTTGCTCGCACGCTTCTATGGGAGTCTCCAACAAGCATCCGGGAAACTCTGTATCTACAGCGATGAAACAACTGTTTCTCAAACAATCTCTTATGGCATCCATCTCTACTTCCTTGTTCCATCTCCAAACTTCACCACCACGACTTTGCTTCATCTCTTTGATTTAATCTTATTTAAGGGTTCCGAGAGCAACTGTTTTATTAATTTTCGGGGACGAGAAAAAGCGAATAATGAACAGTGCATCCTGAGTCATATATAAGATTAGGTTTTTACTTTTTATTTATACAAAAGATATTTTTGTTCACAGTTTCCTTTTGTTTTTCTTCAGCAGGACACACAAAACTTTCCATTTTGTAATGGAAAATAAAATGTTCGCGTTGACTTTTGACTCATAGTTTCTTTGTTCTACACGAGTTTTCCTTTTCCGTTTCCAAAGCGGTTTACAGTTTTTTAACACTAAACCGAATTGAATTGCTATGACAAAATTAAAGTCTCGACTCTGTTCTAACTCCAAAACCCTTTTCTTTCTTTCTGGGGATGTTCAAACATACCAACTTAAGAACATACCAATTGTCTCTCTAATAACAAATCTTCTTAAGAAAGCTTTTCTTTTCTATTCTTTATGGGAACGAAAAGAAATTGTGCTTTAGTTGAATTACTGAATTTACGTTCTGAGGCATCAAATTTATTTCTGTCCTTTACGAGCAAGAAACCGTTCTCTGGCTGCTTCAATCCGACTCTCCACATTCTCAATAACTGCAGGTGTTTCTGCATCGTCCTTAGACAACTCCATCTTCTTCTCAGGTTCTTTGACAGAAGTAGCCGGTCCACCGCTACACACAACAGGTTAGACAATACCGGTCAATTACTGAATGCTATAACAAAACTGGGACTGAAGTAGCTACAAGAGTAATGTTTTGTTTTTACCTCAGTTTTCTGACATTTAATTTCTCGATCTTTCTTTTGATGGGAGCCACCCATGACATTTCTACTACACAAACATTCCGCATGAACGGCCGTGTGGTGGAAATCAGCTCATGGAACACTACGTAGTTAGGCAACATTCCGTCCCTGTCGGCAGTCAACACAGATGATGGATGCACCTAGAATCAACCGAAAAAATATCAACATGTGGATGATCGCACCAAACTGGGAGACTTACACATCCTATTTAGTTTACAGTTTTGCTATAGATCTGAGCTAATGATGTATTAACAAATCTGACACTGTAACAGATAAGAGAGACTTGGACTGAGAAGTAATAATACCTGGACTAGCTGGGACGAGAAATTAAGAGTCCGGTATCCATTGTGACGAAGCATTCTCTCCGCAACTTGGTTTGCATTACCAACGCATAGAGCTTTCCTCAACTTCCTGTAGTCGTCTCCGCGTGAATTCTTCCTTCCATGTGCACCAACTTCCAATCGATCTGGCTTGTCAAGGAGACCAATTATTTTAGTGACGGTTGATTATATATTATGACACACCCAACGAAAGCCATCGAGTGATATTAAGTTGATTCTATGGAATCTTGTTGTGTAATGAAACCATACTAACCTTTGGATATTTTCTGCATAATCTGACATAACTGTCTTCTAACATCTTTGACAAACACCATCCCTCGCATCTGCAAATTAATTTTCAGCAAAAGTTATATTTCTTTCTAAAGGCATCAGGAACCTACAATAATGTACCAAAAGAGACTATCAAAACAATGGTAGTATATATTTCATCAACTCCCACAACTGATAGGTATAAAATTGTATAAAGCAGAAGATACAAACATGAACCCCCACCGAAGTCACGTCTCAGTAATGAAGGGAGTTAATATGCTATATAGGTTGTATTAACTGCAGCGAACAGTATATAATTGACCACCTTCTGAAGTAAAGCATTAAGGCTTTTGATGTCACCATGCTTTTCACGTGGGATACTTGAATATGGATAGGAAAAGAAGAAAGAAAATGGAACAACTACCTGCATGCCATTTTCTTTGCACCATACAGGATCATAATTATTACGGTCCCAAGACTCGAAAATCTGTAGCAGTTGAATGTGATCACCATATCCGGATCCATCAGGAAGATTAGAATCATCATGCTTCCTCTTCTTTTCACTGGGTTTACTATCATGCAAGCACAAACCATAAAAACAAGAGTTGATGCATCTGTATCTAGACAATGTGATTTTAAACATTTCATAATCTGACTCAGGTATTGTATATAGTAAAAGCTAACCTCCTAGCAGGAAGTAGTGTAGTCTCTGCTGACAGCATAGCAACGACTGTTAGAGCTTGTGATAAGCAACCGCTTTCATTCGCTTCTATTAATGTTCTTGACATTGATGGTTCTAGTGGAAGCTCTGTTGAACCACAAATAAGCTCAGTATGAGATAACAGCTCAAACTATAAGAAAAAAAATCAACAATGAAAAAACTGAACTAAAACATACCAGACATTGTCCGTCCAATACTAGTTATTGCTCCATTCGCATCAATTGCATCAATGAAATACAATTGCTTCAATGCATCTTCTAATGACTCAGCTGAAATTACAAGTAGGACGTAAACAAAAGATATATTATCTCACTGGAAAATTCAAAAATATCACAAACTAAAAAGAAAACCAGCAGATTGTGCACTACAATCCATTTACTTTGTCGACATATTTATAAGAGGCATCTAACTCCAAATAGAAATAAGTTCTTACATGAAGGAGCATCAAGAAAATCGAAACTGAGAATGTCAATATCAGGAAGATCCAACGATTTCAAGTATAGAACACTCCCAGCAAGAGAAGTTCGTTGTATTTCAGGAATTGTTGCATCAAGGAAGTCATCTCGGTAGACTGCCAATGGGTATAAACGATAACATTTCCCAGGTCTTGTTCTCCCAGCACGTCCTGCACGTTGGTTAGCTTGCACTCTGGAACACCACAATGAAACAGAAAAAAATCCGAAGAACAATAAGCAAATAGGAGCTTGATGAAAACTGGAGTAAAAAACCACTGGGATTCCTGACTAAAAAATGTTATATCTGATGAGGTCCAATTGAACCACTATAGTTCCTTTTTGAGCCAATTGCAGATATCTTTTTCTAGTTAAGGCTATACATATCCTCCCACATCTAATACAAGTTCATTATATGTCCAATAGATTAATACAAGGTTTATTATATATATAGCAGGCCATTTAATGAGGATGAAGGTTGAAACCAGACTCATTTGCTTACTTGCTAATTTGAATAACATCAAGAGAATACATTCCACTTGATGGGTTATATTGTCTTTGCTTCACATACCCGGAATCGATTACATACCTGTCAGAGAAAAACAGGGCTAGGCTGAGAATGCTATTGATCTCCAAATTGTCAAAATATTATCTAAATTTTGCCTAAAATGCAGACATGAACACATGATACATACAAAGACGACTACCGGCAACAGTGACAGGACAATCGGAACAATCAATCAGATTCAAGAATGCAGAATAAGTAATCTTCTCAAACTAAATGCAGTTTTAAAACACTTGACAAAGAGACAGCACGACCTACATGTATACATAAATATCTCAATCGTCTGTTTCAAGTAAAACTCCAAAAATGGAACTCACAGACGTGATGGTGAACAACATGTACAGAAATATGAAGTGAACTAAAAGGAGCGAGGAATATAACAAAAAGCCGGCATCAAATATCCGATTGATTCCATTACTAAACCTAATTACACTATTGCAGTCGTCAATCTTCATGATTACTATTGAATGTTATATTATATTTACTCAGTTTTTTACAGTACCTGACTTAACTAACAGCATCGTGATGAAAGTATCGATATGTATGCAATAAATAATTGACATATGGTAGATACCAGACATGAAAACCAAAAAATAACATGATAAATTTAAGGTTTAGAGTTTCTTACACAACCCCATCCACAGTAAGAGAAGTTTCAGCAATATTTGTAGCAACAATGAATCTGCGGCAGTTTGGAGGAGGAGGACTGAATACACGAACCTGCAGAAATGGTGAAAGTCAAGACAAATTACCAAAACCTTTGGAGACCACCAAGATACCCCAATTACCCAGAAGCGAAGCTCAGAAATAAATACTGGGTCCAATTTTTTGTACCGAGATTCTATAAATCTTTACCTGCATTTCAGGTGGTAAAGAACCGTGTAGAGGATAAATGATAGCATCCATACATGATCCTTCAGCTAAGCTTCGTACTTTTTCCTCTAGCTTTGATACTAACTTTTCTATATCATCCTATTAAAACCAAGATAAAGTAAGACAGGACACTAGAATCTAGATAGTTCTGCCAGATACCAATGAATAAAGTTGAAAAAATGAAACAGACCTGTCCAGTCATAAAGATTAAGATATCACCTTCTGGCTCACGAGCATGTATATCTACAAGTAACAACAAGATTTTTTGTAATGTCAGAGAGAAAAAATAGTGTCAAAAGTGATTAACCAAATCAGACAGAATGACAACAGAAACACTAGACCTTGAACATACCAATTGCTACTTTCAGAGATGACTCAATATAACTGACAGGGCGCTCTTTGCTGTATAATATTTCCACGGGATATAATTTTCCAGGAACATTCAACACAGGGCAGCCCGAAAAGAATTCAGAAACCTTTTCACCGTCAAGTGTTGCAGAGGTTATAAGAACTTTAAAGTTGGACCCGCGGATTCTAACCAACCGTTTCATTAGACCCAAAAGAATATCCCTGATAACAAAATGGACCAAGTTAAGATATTTTCTAGAGCCTTTGTGCATGTTTGAATGAGATCTAAATGCCATACGAAACAAGGTACTGAGCAAACGGAGATAAATTCTAGATACAGAAAAGACCTTACGTGTTTAAACTTCTCTCATGAGCCTCATCCAATATGATAACGGAATAATCATCAAGCATTGGATTTGACAGGCTCTCACGAAGTAGAACTCCATCTGTGAGGTATCTGGGAGCACAAAAAAATCCAACAATGAGGAGACCAAAGCCAAATCATGTGAAATATTGATTAATACTAAGCATTTATACATCTTCCATTACTTAATCCGTGTTTTGCTTGAAGTTCTGTCCTCGAAACGTATAGCATAGCCAACATCTTCTCCAAGAGGTACATCAAGCTCCTGTGCAACTCGCCTGACGACCATAGCCAAAGAAAACTAACTTGTATAAAATTCTGACATCTAAACGAAACCAACGAAGACGCAAAATAAGTGAATGAACGGAAAAAATCACCTGGCCACGGAAACCGCAGCCACACGTCGAGGCTGAGTAACGGCGATGACGCCGGACTTTGTGTAACCATGCCGATGAAGTATCTGAGAGAGCTGAGTACTTTTCCCAGAACCGGTTTCTCCGATTACAACTACGACTGGATTCTTCTCCACTACTTCCACGATCTTCTCTTCAAACTGAAGAATCGGCAGATTCGCCATGTCACAGAGATACACACTCACAGAACCTCTCAAAATTCAGCAATCGACGAAAATAAAACTATAATCTGCCTATTTCTTCTACTTAGCTTCAACGAAAACGCATCCTCCGGCGAACGACGCGGTAGGTTCACAGTACAACGAAACCCTAATCGCACTCCGGCACTACGAGAACCTTCGAATTAACACAATTTTTCCTAAAACCTTTCGATTCAAAACTCTTCCATCTTATTAAGGATTTACAGATTTTGAGAGAGTGAGGAAAAAAAAATCAAAAACAAGCGTAACTGAAGACCCTCTCGTTCCTTCAGAGGCTCTTGTTCTTATCTTATATATATTTCGTATCTCGTCCTTTGATTTATAACAAATTTGTTTTCGCTTCTCATCAAAGTAAAATAACCTACATACAGTACACTGTAATTTGTATAACCCAAAAATCCTTGGATATATAAACTACATAACCTATACAAGCATTTCTTTTTTTGACCTCCAAGACTTTCAAAAAGAGATATTAAGTCTTAAGATGGGAAAAAAAAGTACAACTTTACATGAACTAAAAAGGTAAACAAAAACATCATATGACTCAACACTGGTAAACTGAGAAGCTCTTGCTTTTCCATAGAAAACTGAAAGCTCTTCCCATTTTCTTTCTCGATGCTGATTTACACTGCGGTTTTGACTCTGTTACAGCGGCTGCAGCGACAGAGAATCCACCCTCGGGGCTTGTGACTTCTGTTTGCTGCGGTTCTGTGAGATGGGTTTGATCCCTTTGCCTCAGTTCCCTGAATAGTGTCAGTAGCTTCTGTGCTCTTTCCCTTCCTCGTTGAGTCCCGTTTACAGAAATAGATACCAAAGAAGGTATCACTCCTTCTTGTAATACCATCTGGCTACAGATCTCACTGTGATTGCATAATATCAGAAGCAAAGACACAGCTTGTTCTTGTTCATTTGATTCACCCGTGTCAAGAATGGTGCAGAGATTGCTTACAAGACCAGGTACTGAAACCATCTCGTCTTTTCCTGCCTCGTTCGAAACCAAGTTTAATAGAACAGCTAAGGACTTTTCTGTCCATCGTTGCTCATCACTGACGGTGAGTGATTGAAGCGCGTTTACAATGTCAGCAGATAGAAGGCTGGGGATATTGGGAGGGTAGGTGGATAGGTGAAAAAGGGAGTGAAGGGCATCGACTTTGCACTGGACTTCAGTCTCAGTCCAAAGAAGGTTTACCAAGAAAGGAACTGCCAGACTTGAACCTATTAAGGGCTTTGCTTCTTCAAGACACGAGAGGTTCAGATAGAGTGCGGTCACTGGACCATGTGAATGTGGATTACAGAGCATTTCCTCTAACAGAGGAATCATTCCTGATACTAGCATCAACTCCTTATTCCTGAAATTCCGAAATGAGATGTAGTTCTTTAGTTTGATAAGAATAACCCATATTTGGTAATAACGCTCAACTGAACGTGTATAGCATAGCATATACAAGGCTAACTATACTTATGAGCTTGATCATTGAGAGAAAAATACATGAAATCAATAGAAATGACGAATAGCAATATAGAAATCAAAGGATACCTGTTGTTGTCCACGGCCAAGTTAAAAAGAGCCATGGCTCCAACTTTCTGAGCTGTAGCGTTATTTTCACTAAGAGCTGATCCCAGAAACTGAAGCAATGCTTCAACACACCCATTTTCCCCCATGAGAAATCTGGCCTCCTCGTCATCTTTTAGCAATACTCTTATTTGCTCAACTACTCTACCTTTCTTCCTTAAGGTATCCACTGCACTCAAAGTGGTCAGCAATTCCGTACATCTTTCAACAAGAGTAACTTGATCTTCCTGGTATTCTGATTCACAAGCTTCCTCTTTAATGGTTCCACTCTCTTCCAAAGGAACCACCTTCATATCTTTCAACTTACAAGAACCAACACCTTTTGCTGATCGCGTGTCAGTGGACTCGGACACAGACAGCGCCAGCCTCCAATAGTTCAGGTCTAGAGACTCAGGGGGTCCATCCGGGAGCTGAACTCCATTCTGTTCACACCAGCTAGAAATTAGAGCTTTGACACAGTAATTAGGAGTCAAGCATAGATGAGAGAGCTGCTGGTGAGTTTTGGGACATGTGTTGTGTCCATCGCTAAACCATTTCTCAATACAGATTCTCTCATACGTTTGTCCAGACGCGATGATTACAGGGTCGTACATAAGCTGCAAAGATATCGGACACCTCAATTCTTCTGGCGGAACAGACATCTGCACAGATTTCCTCTGGTTATTGCATGATCTGAAATTGAAGGAACTCAGTTTTGACAGCTGCCGGTCAAAAGCACGACCATGAGTGTCTTCAAGAGAACCCTGAATAGTCGGTGAACAAGGCAATGAACTACTACCCTGTGAATCATTGTCATCCCAGATCTCACTTCTGAATAGCTTTGAGTATTTCCTCATGAGATGTAATAGATAAGCCACAATTGATTCTTTCCTCTTGTCATCCTCCATTCGAGCCCTCTCAATGAGTTTCTTGAGACATCTTCGCTCTGTGAGAGCTGCTCTTGAAGAAGTGATACCTAGTCTAGTAGCCGCTTGATGGAAAACCTCAAGTTCATTATTATCAGATGAGCTCTCAAAATTGCCCCCTTGTTGCAGCAATCCAATGATTTGATCACCAATTTCCTTCTCTGATGGATCAAGTGAAAACTCGGTGTTCTCTAATTCCATCAAAATCTCCAGAAGCTGCAAAGTAGGATATACAGGTTTAAATTTAAAAGCACTCAACTCTAGAGATATCGCTTCTCTGCTTAAGTTCCCCTTCAGTTGCCATGAGAGAAGAAAACAAGATATGGGAACACAAAGAACTAGCTACCTGAGATCCAATAGACTCTTGGACTATATCTTCAACACGCCTAAGGCTATCTATAAGAGAAGATTTCGCCTTCTCAAATTTCAAAACTACTGAATCCCCCGTAATAGCCTACATGTCAAACCAGCTGGTTAGCATTAATCGCAACAACAAGAACTGCACTATTAGTTCTGAAATCTTTAAGACGTAGATTTAAAGAAAAAAAAATAAAAGCTTACCAAATAAAGTTTACTAGATTCAGTGCAATGACGTAAAATGTTCTTCACTTTTTCTAAAACCACGTGAAGTGAACACAAAGCTTGAATCCCAGATTTGCTTCTCGGCCGAGCAGCTTCAAGCGACGGGAAGATAGAGATGATCTTGCAGTAAATCACTGAAAGAGCATTGCACATTTCTCCGTGTAGCTGAAACAAGAATCTGTGTTAGCCACACTACCTTTACACTTGACTTGCAGCCATATAGGTAAGTCGTTTGAACAAAAACACCACAGCTCTTTTTGTTCATCACAGGATAAATCAAACGAAATCACGAACCAGAAAGAGGGTATTAATTGAAACAAAGACGGATACCTATCAACATCTAGATACAGGACACAAGAATTTAATGTCTTAGGGAGAAAATTATTGAAAAGAACCAAAAAAAAAAGTATGATTCAAGATACCTTGGCATCACCAGGAGCAAAGAAGTTTTCTTCAACCTCATTAACATCCATTGCTTCAATAACTGAGCCGTATATAACTTATGTCAACAGCTCTGTCTCGGCTTAGAACTCAATACTACAAGATGAAAAAAAAGCACCCGAATCAGTGAGAAGTTAACAAATAAACCAAGATATAGAAGACAAGCCAGATCAGTGTTTTCTAAAAATGCAAATGTATTATTCCCAGAGAAGTATATATAGGAACAGAGCAAAGAAGACGAAAAAAAAGCAACAAAAGCTGATTAGTTGAGGCATTTCAACAAACAAATAAGATGCAAAACCATCAAAAGCAAAACTCAAAAGGAAGATTCTTGGTTATCAAGAAACAGAGGAAATCAGAACACAAGAACAAAACCCCAAAAACCAATCTGGTTAATTTCCTCTCACACAACCAATACCCAGATGAACACACACACTGAATCGGGTGAAAGAACAGAGGAGCGTAAACGTACCAAAGATGAATCATTTAAACTGCATCTGGCAGAAGTAGTAGACATAATAAAAGAGAAGTCGATCACAAAAACCTCAAAAACAGAGAATCAAAAGAAGAGCATTTTAGTATATAATGAAATGAATTTATAGATATATGGTGTTCGTTTGGGAGATTGCTGGTTCTGGGTAGTTTCTAGGAGGGGTCTGAATTTACAAAAGTTTCTGAGCTTATCAAGGCAAAAAAGAAATTTATCGATCCCAACAATCAGAGAGAAGAGAGAGAGCTTTGGGGCTATGGCTGATACCGATTGGAGATTTTTTTTTCTTTTTTCTTTTTTAGAAGAAAATAAATTAGTGGAATAAAGAAAGGAGAAGGAGAAGTTATTCTCAAGTCAAAATAAAGCCAAAACTTGCGAGTGGCATTTGCAAGCTTGCAAGTACACACCTACAGATTTGTTTTCTTTTTCTTTAATTAATTAATAAATTAATATTTAATTGAGTTCTTTGTTGTAAGAAAAAGATTCTGTTATTCTTTCATTATTTTTTAATCAACTCCACTAATTAGTTTTTCAAATGATTTTGAAAAATTACTAGATTTGTATTAGCAACGGTTATTATTAGGGGACAATTTTTAATTATTAGTTAAAGAAAAAATAGCTTCTTAAGATACTCATAATTGTTTTGGAAAAAGAAAAAGAAAAAAAAAGATACCTAATAATTTCGATGTGATTATTACAGTGTTACCAATTTAAATTTCAAAATGCAAATGTTTATTCTGTTTTACTCCAAATCTTGATTTGAAACTGAAGTTATTATTCTTAGAAACTGTTGATAATTTATTTACCAACAAAAAAAATATGTCATGATAATCTTGATTTTTCTAATTTTATACTAGACAGTTTCTGTTTTTGGTCGACTGGTAGTTGAAAATGAGTAAATAAAATACTAATAAAAATATAAAATACATGATGTTGAATAATAAACAGCTTTTGACATTTTAAACTACACAAAAAAAAACAAAGCATGGAGAAGGCCGAAGGGGGTAACGAGAGGTCCAATTTTCACCGACAATAACGTTTTCTATATTGTGACAAAACACGTCTTTATTTATTTATTAAAAAAAATTTCGTCTAAATCAATTTAAGTAAAGGTTCACCTATGTTGACGAGGACCTGTGGGCCAGTGGTCTAACCAGTCCCTTTGGCTGTCTCTCTGTCACCGTGTTCGAGAGTCGGTCGTCTCTCGGCTGGAAAAAAAATGAAAGAAGAAAGAAGAGTCTGTTTCTAAGCTCAGCCAGCCATCTGTTTATTTTTTAAGCACATGTGTAATGAAACTGTTGACAATGATCATTCGATGTCACAAAGATGACGACTAGTAAAATGTTAATAAACAAGAAATAACTAAATTTCAAATTAATTTGTGGTAATTCGTAGTATGTTTTTTTTTTTCTTTTTTTTAGTTGCCCAGTGTTAAGTTTAAATGTTGCTTTAAGCGAAATAGAAGAAGCAAATAATGTAAACAAGTGTTTGAATTTGTGTAAGAGGGAGAGAGTTATAAGGAGATTGCCGACTTCGACGGCCGACACGCGCCGACAATACATGCATATGTCGGCTATTCAGATCTACATTAATAAATATCCTAAATCACATTACAATAATACCTTACTAATATTCTTTGAATCTTCTTTATTAATTTTTGTTTTTAATGTTTTTTTCTATAAATTATTTGTTGTAAACCATGTTCGCTTTTTTTCAAAAAATATTCTACCCCAAATATTGTAGTGATTATACATTATTTCTTCAATGTTCTGATTATAAAAACTAAAATAACTCAGTTATAATATTGAAATTTTGTAAAGGCTATCATTGTCGTCTTAGAAAACAAATTATTTGAATGATCACTAATAAAATCACAAAATTTGTTGTTAAATAAATTTTGAAACAACCATTTCACTAATAATGACACATACATCATACTAATAAATTTGTGAGTTTGGGTCTTGGGCAGGAGAAGCTGACAATCCTTTAAAAAAAAGTTTGGTACATTTTAGTGTTATATATCGTTACTTCGACTGAAAGAGTACTATTATATTTGTTAATTAGTTGAAGATCTCCTCTTCTTATTTATTCAAGAGACGTATCAAATAAGTCATTATAAAGTACTCTCGGAAAATTGTCCACGAGTAACAATTTAAACCTCAGATGTAGTCAATGATAAATATAATTATAAAATGGTTGCTAAAAAAATTAAATTTTATAAATGTCATTCACACAAACGGAAATATGCAAGGACAGCTTAGTATGCTATGCAAGGACAGGTTGATCTGGTATTTAAAGACATCCATCTTACTCAAAACAAAAAAAAATTATAAACTTATTGGTCAATATGGTCACAAGGAGTCTTCGTAAATAAATTTTCACTAGTTTGATACAACAATATAAAAGAGCTTCGAAGTTCTTTTTCTTAGTGTTGCCCCAAATATTCTTGAAACTTTTACATTTTCAAGATTTGGTAGTCACACTGCGAAGGAAAATCAGAATACTTATCACTTATGTTTATATGAAAAAGGCAAGTTACTTGATGAAATCAAATTAATCATACGAGAATGAGAGCATCTCTATATCTTACTTTGTAAGAACAAGGAGAAACTTACTTTTGTAAGAAGGCACATGGTGAAGAATCACACAGTCGATCTCGATAAGTAAAAAAGTTAGCACTAGAGGTTTTGCTTAGGAATCAAGTTTTGTATGGTATATAAAAAAAAAAAAACATCTCTCTCTGGCTTTTGATACAGAAGAAGCAAACGCATCAGCACAAAAGCGACTCCTAAACTTTACCAAATTCAGATGAAGACGAGAGAGAGAGAAAGAGAAAGAGACCTAAAACTGAAGAATCAAAAGAGGAGGAGGGAGATGCGGATGAGCCTTCACTTAAACTGGAAGCTTCTGTAGCAGAGTATGTGTCACTTTCACACTTGTCTTCAAAGCAAAACCTACACCAATAGCACAAACTCTCATAACTGAGTTTCCAGGTGAAAAAGAAAGAAAAAAAACATTGGAGAATTCATCCATCTGAAGATGGGTTCCCTTCAGACACCTATAGGAATGAGAAGCTCATCTCTGTTAGATACATCCTGCGGTTATTTGCTCAGAGAGTTACAGGCAAGTTTGTTTAACCTTGCTTTCTATTTTTATTTGAAGTAGAAATGGTTCATAATAAGAGTATTTTGATAGATAGATGGTCAATGTTTTTGTACACAGATGATATGGGATGAAGTTGGAGAAGATAAGTTTGAGAGAGAGAAAGTGTTGCTTGATATAGAGCAGGAATGTGTTGAGGCTTACCGGAGAAAAGTTGACCAGGCCAATGTTTCGAGGTCTCGTCTACATCAAGAGCTGGCAGAATCTGAAGCCGAACTCACTCACTTTCTTTTGTGCCTCGGTGAAAGATCAGTACCTGGAAGGGTAATTTTTCATTCTTTAATATCCACTGTGAAGCAAAGGTTATTCAGTAACGAAACTGTAGACTAATTCCTAGATAACTTTGTTGTCATTTAATTCTCTACACAGCCAGAGAAAAAGGGAGGAACACTGAGGGAGCAGCTGGATTCTATCGCGCCTGCACTACGTGAGATGAGGCTGAGGAAAGACGAGAGAGTGAAGCAGTTCAGAACTGTCAAAGGGGAGAGTCAGAAAATATCAGCAGAAATAGCAGGTAGATTGACATATGAAGACTCTACTAGAAAGATAACCATAGATGACAATGATCTTTCTGATAAGAAACTCGAGGAATATCAGAACGAACTGCATAGACTCAATGATGAGAAGGTACATTAGTAATATCCAAATTGGAAAATGCCTTGCTTTTACTTATCAGCAGTTTTGGCTTATCAAACATGTTATCTTTGATTGTTTTGTCACACAAGAATGAGAGACTACAGAAGGTTGAAATATACATATGCGCCATTCGAGATCTATCAGCTACATTGGGAACAGAAGCATCAATGATCATAACAAAGATTCACCCAAGCCTGAACGACCTTTATGGAATATCCAAAAACATCAGTGATGATGTCTTAAAAAAGCTCAATGGCACTGTTGTCTCTCTCGAAGAGGAAAAGCACAAACGCCTTGAAAAGGTTAAAGCTAATTAGACATGTTTTAATTTTCATTGTCTAGCATTTCTTTTGGAACATAGCTTAACAATTACTCTGAAACACAAACCAGTAAAGATAGACTCACATTAATCAAAGAAAAAAAAGGTGGAACCAAGATATTGTTATCTAACCTTCTAAGACATCTTACAAATGGCAGCTTCACCATCTTGGTAGAGCTTTATCCAACCTATGGAATCTAATGGATGCATCTTTTGAAGATCGTCAAAAGTTTTCTCACGTCATTGATTTATTGTCATTCGCTCCATCAGACGTGTGTGCTCCTGGCAGCATAACATTGGACATAATTCAGCAGGTAAGTATATAATGATGTAGCAGAAAGGATCCATACCAGTGATAGATTATGTTGACCACCTTTTCATTTGTGCAAATTTTTCCCAAGGCTGAGGCTGAAGTCCAAAGACTAGATCAACTGAAAGCAAGCAGAACCAAAGAACTTTTCTTCAAGAAGCAAAAGGAACTAGAGGAGACATGCAACATATCGCATATGGAGACTCCATCAACTGAAATGGGAAATATAACAAACCTTGTAGACTCTGGTGAGACAAACTGTAGCTTTCTGCAACTTATGTGTCTCTTTATTACATATGTCAAACTCAATGCAGAGTTTCAATTCTCTTATCTTAAAGGGGAGATTGACCATGTCGACCTTCTCACCACCATGGATGAAAAGATAGCAAGAGCAAAGGAAGAAGCAGCAAGTAGAAAAGGAATAATTGAAAAAGTTGATAGGTGGATGTTAGCTCGTGATGAAGAGCGCTGGCTAGAAGACTATAACCAGGACGAGAATCGATACTCAGTAAGTCGAAATGCTCATCGAAACCTAAGGAGAGCAGAACGGGCACGCATAACAGTCAGCAAAATCACAGGTAATATTAAGCAGTTCCTTCGGATCCAACACTAACAAAGCTACTAATAACATTTGGACATGAACATGCATTTTCTCAACTTAAGAAGGAAACCACACACTAACCATACTTATGATATTCCCACTAGGACTAGTGGAGTCAATATTGTCCAAGACTAAGAGCTGGGAAGCAGAAAGACAAAAAGTCTTCTTGTACGATGAGGTAACAAACACAACTTTATGCGTTTGTGAATAAGAAACTCTAAATTAGATAGAATAAATCACCTGTTAGTTCTTCAGGTACCTCTTCTCTCAATGATACAAGAATATAATAATCTGAGGCGGGAAAAAGAGGTGGAGAAGCAAAGACTCAGGGTTAGTCTTCTCATAAATCATATAAAATTCATGAATAATCGTAACTGTACAAGCAATAAAACATCTTAACTAGAAAATGGTTGACAATAAAAATGCAGGAAATGAAGAAGATGATTATTCCACAAGCAGTGGCAGAGCCAGATAACTTTTATATGGCAAGGCCAGCTAGCAGCAATCGTCGAATAACAAATAGAAGCATCAATGGTAGATATGGCAGCAGCACAAGTCCTATGAACGGAATGTATTCAGGAGGATTCAACAATACTAGTAATTACACAGCACTTGGCACATCTATAAGAAGAGAAAACAGAAAGAGCAAGGCGTCAAAAATACCAGTCCTTAGGCTTAATCGTGACGAGACAAGTTCAGTTGTATCACTGTTTTCAGGTCCATTGTCTCCTTGAGAGAAAACTTCAGTTCTATATGACTTTTCACATTCAAAAATAAAAGTATATTTCCCTGTATAACCAAACCAAGACTTTTGGAAACTGTGTGTTTTATTTATGAAACTAATCTTGAGGCTTCGAGCCTCCTCCACCTCCACTTCCACAAATTCATATATTCATGGATTGTGCTAGCTCCCACAAGCCACAATGCTTTAACAGTGGTAAAAATTTCGACATTTTCCAGGGATTGATTTATTAGACTTGACTTTTGGGTAAATATTTGATAATACCCAATGTAAGGGGGGCAAGAGTAATTAACTAACTGGTTCGAGAATGAAATGATACCTGTAGACTCTGTAGTCAATCTGCGTCAGCGTCACTACGCGACAGCTTCATACCGACGCTGATCTGGGGGTGGCGTGAACGATCCACCGTCTTGAGTTTTGGAATTGTCTCCGTTAATTAATACTATAAAGGGAAAAATCCCAAAAAAAACACCAACTATTTAATATTTACCAGAAAAAAACATGAACTTTTTTCGTTGCCAGAAAAATACGCAGACTATTTTTTAGTTGATAAAAAATACACGAACTATTATTTTTTTCCAGTTTCTCCTCGTCTCCGTTACAATCGTTAACGGTATTGTGACAGCGTTACTATTTTTGAAAAAAGTTCTAGAAAAAAACACAAACTATTTATTTTTTGCCAGAAAAATACATGAACTTTTTTTTTGGTCTGAAAAATACATAAATTTCATTTCTGATTTTTCCATTAACAATGTTAGAGATCATAACTCATAACTTTCTCTACTCTCTTGAACTTCATTCAAGTTTTCATTACTATTTAGGATAACTAAATTCAAGAACAAAAATACACAAATAGATTAATCGATTTCCAAATTTCTCAATTAGTGTTATTTTTGGATTTATACTGACTTTACAAATTTTGAAACTTCATCAACACTTCTTTAAAATTTTATGATATCTCTACCTTTGTAGACCTTTGTATACATTTCAAAAAATATTCATCTCTTTAGTTTGGTACCTTTAATGATGCTTATAGCCAGTGTAAATCATTAAATGGGCTGGTGTACGCAAACTTGATCGAGATTGTAGATTATAGCCATTTTGTGGGACATCAACTCTTGTAACCTAACCAGATTCACTATTTATTTATGCAAAAACAATACTAATTGAGAAATTTGGAAATCAATTAACCTAATTATGTATTTTTGTTCTTGAATTTAGTTATAATAAATAGTAGTAAAACTTGTATGAAGTTCAAGAGAATAGAGAAAGTTATAATCTCTAACATTGTTAGTGGAAAAATAAGACATGAAAATTATGTATTTTTCACGCAAAGAAAAAAAAATTCATGTATTTTTCTGGCAAAAAATAAATAGTTTGTGTTTTTTTCTGGAACTTTTTTCAAAAATAGTAACGCCGTCACAATACCGTTAACCGTCGTAACGGAGAGGAGGAGAAAATGAAAAAAAATAATAGTTCGTGTATTTTTTATCAAGTAAAAAATAGTTTGTGTATTTTTCTGGCAACGAAATAAGTTCATGTTTTTTTCTGGCAAATATTAAATAGTTAGTGTTTTTTTGGGGAATTTTCCCAAAAATCCCAAAAAAAACACCAACTATTTAATATTTGCCAGAAAAAAACATGAACTTTTTTCGTTGCCAGAAAAATACGAAAACTATTTTTTAGTTGATAAAAAATACACGAACTATTATTTTTATCCAGTTTCTCCTCGTCTCCGTTACAACCGTTAACGGTATTGTGACAGCGTTACTATTTACTATTTTCGAAAAAAATTCCAGAAAAAACACAAACTATTTATTTTTTGCCAGAAAAATACATGAAATTTTTTTTTGGTCTGAAAAATACATAAATTTCATTTCTGATTTTTCCATTAACAATGTTAGAGATCATAACTCATAACTTTCTCTACTCTCTTGAACTTCATTCAAGTTTTCACTACTATTTAGGATAACTAAATTCAAGAACAAAAATACACAATTAGATTAATCGATTTCCAAATTTATCAACTAGTGTTATTTTTGGATTTATACTGACTTTACAAATTTTGAAACTTCATCAACACTTCTTTAAAATTTTATGATATCTCTACCTTTGTAGACCTTTGTATACATTTCAAAAAATATTCATCTCTTTAGTTTGGTACCTTTAATGATGCTTATAGCCAGTGTAAATCATTAAATGGGCTGGTGTACGCAAACTAGATCGAGATTGTAGATTATAGCCATTTTGTGGGACATCAACTCTTGTAACCTAACCAGATTCACCATTTATTTATGCAAAAACAATACTAATTGAGAAATTTGGAAATCGATTAACCTAATTATGTATTTTTGTTCTTGAATTTAGTTATAATAAATAGTAGTGAAAACTTGTATGAAGTTCAAGAGAATAGAGAAAGTTATGATCTCTAACATTGTTAGTGGAAAAATAAGACATGAAAATTATGTATTTTTCAGGCAAAGAAAAAAAAAATCATGTATTTTTCTGGCAAAAAATAAATAGTTTGTGTTTTTTCAGGAACTTTTTTCAAAAATAGTAACACCGTCACAATACCGTTAACCGTCGTAACGGAGAGGAGGAGAAAATGAAAAAAATAATAGTTCGTGTATTTTTTATCAACTAAAAAATAGTTTGCGTATTTTTCTGACAACGAAATAAGTTCATGTTTTTTTCTGGCAAATATTAAATAGTTAGTGTTTTTTTGGGGAATACACGAACTATTATTTTTTTCCAGTTTCTCCTCCTCTCCGTTACGACTGTGACGGCGTTACTATTTTTGAAAAAAGTTCCAGAAAAAAAACACAAACTATTTATTTTTTGCCAGAAAAATACATGAACTTTTTTTTTGGTCTGAAAAATACATAAATTTCATTTCTGATTTTTCCATTAACAATTTTAGAGATCATAACTCATAACTTTCTCTACTCTCTTGAACTTCATTCAAGTTTTCACTACTATTTAGGATAACTAAATTCAAGAACAAAAATACACAATTAGATTAATCGATTTCCAAATTTCTCAATTAGTGTTTTTTTTGGATTTATACTGACTTTACAAATTTTGAAACTTCATCAACACTTCTTTAAAATTTTATTATATCTCCACCTTTGTAGACCTTTGTATACATTTCAAAAAATATGCATATCTTTAGTTTGGTACCTTTAATGATGCTTATAGCCAGTGTAATTATTAAATGGGCTGGTGTACGCAAACTTGATCGAGATTGTAGATTATAGCCATTTTGTGGGACATCAACTCTTGTAACCTAACCAGATTCACCATTTATTTATGCAAAAACAATACTAATTGAGAAATTTGGAAATCGATTAACCTAATTATGTATTTTTGTTCTTGAATTTAGTTATAATAAATAGTAGTGAAAACTTGTATGAAGTTCAAGAGAATAGAGAAAGTTATGATCTCTAACATTGTTAGTGGAAATATAAGAAATGAAAAATTATGTATTTTTCAGGCAAAGAAAAAAAAATTCATGTATTTTTCTGGCAAAAAATAAATAGTTTGTGTTTTTTTTTCTGGAACTTTTTTCAAAAATAGTAACGCCGTCACAATACCGTTAACCGTCGTAACGGAGAGGAGGAGAAAATGGAAAAAAATAATAGTTCGTGTATTTTTTATCTACTAAAAAATAGTTTGCGTATTTTTCTGGCAACGAAATAAGTTCATGTTTTTTTCTGTCAAATATTAAATAGTTAGTGTTTTTTTAGGGAATTTTCCAATACTAGAAATGTTTTAAATAAAATATTATTATTGCATTGGTTTTTATGTGTTAAACTTGTCTGGTGGTTTAGAGAAAAAGATTCATAGAAAAAAATTTGAGAATCACCAGAAAAATGAGAGAAAAATTAGAAAAATACTTTCTCATCAGTCACATTTTAAACAATGGAATGAAATTATTTTTCATTGAATTCTTTTGTCTTTCCGTATTGTCAACTTTTTTTCCTTTATTTTCAAAAGAAAATAAATATAGTATACGCATAAGTACAGACTTCTTTTTAAAATTCTAACCTGTAAACACCTCTTATTTTCTCTGTCTCCATTACTCTAATACCACATTAGACACATCCAATTATAATATGTATTACCCTTACTACATAAGTAAATTCTTTTTGTCTTTGCTATGTCTAATAAAACCCTATTAACAAAAGTAGATATTAGAAAACGCAAAATGCATATTTTAAAGTTAAAACATAAAAAGACATTAATGTCCATGGTTTTGGTTACAAGAGAACAGATTAAGGTGACTGTTTGGGTTTATACGTAAACGTTAAAATCTACAGACTACTATTAAAAGTAGATATTAGATGACACCACTTGTATGTATTTCCGCGAGATCTAATATTGGTAAAACGTCCACATCGCAACTTGTACATTTTTTTGAAAAAGAGAAAATTCCTTGGGGTTCTGCTGATTAAAAAATTCAACACACAATTTAACGAGAGATTCTTGTCGTCATATCTATTTTCCTTTTCATTACTTTTTAAAGGTAGTAAAAATCGCAAAAGACTCAAAAAAAAAAAAAAAAACTCGTATAGGAAACAAATATCCAATATATACCTTTCGTGCGAGACGTCAGACGAAGAAAAGTCTGAGTCACCAGCTCACCTCACCTCACCACATGGACTACTATATAGAGTTCAAATCTAGACTAGTAAGCATTTAAAAGTCTTAGATTTTTTTTAAGTTTCCTACAAGATATATAAATCTCTAATTATTACCATATATATATGATAAAAATGTGATACATATATAATGCCCGATGCAATCGGTGGGAAACTCCACAGTAACTAAAAATAACGAAACACGAGATGTAGATCCAAAACTGTCGGGACTAAATCAAGAAATAAGTGAACCCTATGTTGTAAATAAGATTCCTCAAATAAGTAAGAAAAGGGCAAAAGAGGCAAAATAAAAGAAAAGGGAAGTGGGATACGTGTCACAATCTTAGCAAAACCTATAATCACCGGCGTCAACCGTAGCGTTCGCAGCCACCGGAGGAATAGCGAAATGCCATAACCTCCCGGCGGCGTTGACTCTGTACTTCCTGCATAAAAACTCCTCCGCGAAAGTCTTCTCTACCCTCCGGTTAACGTCGTGCAAGAACACGTGGGTGACTCCAGGTTTCTTCCGGTTCCTAGCCATAACCGCCGCCGAGAAAATCGCCGCCATTCTTCCCGGAGCTTCAGCGAAGTAACCTTTAGGAGCATCGACCATCAACAGATCCCACTCTGTATCGTAGAACTCATCGGGTAGTCCCGTGAGAGCGAGCTTGCACTTCTCGTTTCCCCGGAGATAAGACTTCGCCGGGAAACAGCTAGGCTCCTTCTTGTACGAGCGTAGAAGCGAATCGGCTTGCTGGAGCTGCGTCCTGTAACGCACGTGATGCGCACGCAAGAACGGAGAGTCTTTGGTCACTTTCTGGAACCATTCAAGATCTTCTTCCAAGAACAAGGTTTTGCCGCGTGGATTCAAAGAAGCCCACATGAGCGAGTCACGGCCGAGACCGAACACGAGGAAGTTAGCAGGAGCTAGCTTTTTCAAGATGTTGAAAGAGATCGAGATCTCGGCCATGTTCTGTTGCGGGACGACGGTGGATGTAGCGTAGTGGACGATCGCTTGAAGCTGGATCGGTGTGGCTTCGTATTCAGCAGCCGCGGCAACGGCTCGGCTTTTGGCGCTCGCGGTGGAGCAGAGGAAGAGAGTCTCGTCTGCGGCTCGTATGAAGCTTGTGAAGAGCAAAGCACCGCCTACTAAACCGGCTAGTAAAACGCCGGTGATGATCCATCGTTTCTCCGATGGGATTAACGTGTTCATCTTCTTATTTCAATCTCAGATCTGATTTAATCTTTTTATTTTTAGTTTTATTTTGTGGTTTTTGGTCGTTGAGAGACCTCGGATGAGAAAAATAGCAATGTGAAGAGGATTGGTCATCGGGGGACTGAATAGGGAATTGGGATATTATTTCTTGGAGATGGTCTGGTTAAATGACACGTGTTCATATCCGACCACTGAAGTAGCTTTGGCTTAAGTGGATGATATGAGCAAGACACGTAGTAACTGTGGATTATTCGAATTTTGAAAGAGAAAAAAATATCTGTGGCATATGTTATTTTATTGGAGTATGGGTTGTCGTGCCCACTTTGGTTTAGGAAAGATAACGATTAATAATAATAACAAGATCGTTCATATGCCAAATATGTCCAATGTCCATACTCCATTACCGTTTCAGTTGTTTTCGTGCCAATACATATACTGGGTACGTAATCATTCAATCTACTGGTTTATCGATGGAGCACGGTTAATTTGTTTAACAACTTATTTATTACATGAATTTTGTGGATTTAGTTACCTGATATTCTTTTAATTTCATATTATAATTTAGCCAAAAGATAGTTATTATGAAATGGGGGGGGGGGGGGGGGGGCATATTGTTTAAGCAACTTCATGCAACCTAATTAAACACTTCTCAATGTTGTTTCCTTGTAAGAGGTAAGATCCTATTTTTTTTCCTACTATATTCGTGGGCACCTTTAATATTCAAATGTTCGCTATTCTAGAACAAAGAACCCAGTATTATTTTGTTAAGTTTTTGTATCCAGCCAGTTTCTGAGCTCAAAATGAAAAAAAAAAAAAAAAAAGTATAATGTCCAAGACTAATTTTTGGATTCATTGGCCGGTTGAGTCGTTTATGAGGGATACTCATGTACAGATGTCAGTATTGATGGATTTAATTATGTTCGTCGCAAACACGTTGACAGTTTGGGAGTGAACAACATTTTAATAGTTTAGTGGCCTTTATAGTGTTTAATTTATTTAATTTCACTGTACATAATTTTAATTTTTATCGACCAATATTACTGAACGCTAGTGAAGATAAATTACAGCCGATGAGTAAAAAAACTTGCATTAGGTACATACAAAAGTCTATATTAATAGTATAACATAAAGAAATTGATTATGAAATACTGTAAGCAGAAATCAGAATATATCTATTCTCTACATAAATATATTTTCAAGCAAAAAAACAAAAAATATATATATATATTCAAGCAGAAAAAAAAAATATATATATATATATATATATTCAAGCAAAGCCCATTTTTTTTTTTTTTACAACAAGAAAACAAAATTGGCTCAAGCAAAGCCCATTTTATATAACCAATTATAAGATACAGTTTGTGCTATTTAAATATTTACTTAAAGTTTACGATAAATTTTGGATACAGAATATACAACTATCGTAGGAAAAAAAAACACAATGTATATATATATATATCTTATTATATAAAGCTTGATGTCAAATTTACTCATTAACAAGATTGTGACACGTGTCAAATTTACTCATTAACAAGATTGTGACACGTGTCAAATTTACTCATTAACAATATAAACCTTTTGTTTTCTTTAAATTTGTGAAAATCATCTGCAACATTTCTTTGATTGTTAGATTTCAAATTTTAATTTGTATATATTCTAATGATTATAGTATGTGTGTTAATTTTAAAACTATAGTATGTGTATTGACACACATTATAGTATGTGTATTGACACACATTATAGTATGTGTGTCAATACATTCAAAGTTCTCAGTTTGAGAATGTTTTGATTAATTAGTGAGTTTAACATATATGAATGAGTTATTTTTTTATTAAAAATATACAATGATGCGAAGTTACATATATATTTAGTACACTTTCTTTTCACTCTCTCCATAATTACTATGGGGAAACAGTTTTGGGTGTTCTTAGAGTAAAAATATTATGAAAATAAGTAAGATCATTAGTTTAGATATTTTGTTAAGAAGTTTGTTATTGGGAGAACATGTTTAAGATCATAAGATTTAATAATATAATAATCTTAAACATATTACATTTATAAAAACTTTAAAAATAACATTTAAATTGCAAACTTATAAAACTTTTACTAAAATTCAAAATACAATACCAAATTTTTATGAAACAAAAAAACATTAAAGATAAAAAAAAAAACATATTACTTGATTAAAACACACAAACATTTTATTTAATTAATACATAGTTTAATGTCCAAATTTATTCCATATATTCTCAATCAAATCCTCTTTTAATTTGTGAAAATTGTTTGCATTCACAGCTTGCCACATCATCTTAGAACTGAGCCAAAATCAGTTCTACATCAAGAACCAAAAAAGTGTTCTATGGGCACTGTTCAATATATTTATCATTTTATTGTGCTAAGAACACCCAAACTGTTCTGCCAATGCAGATGGGATTATCTAGATTTGCAAAGATTAAACCTTTTAAAACTCGACCAAAAAGAAACCAGATGTGTACATATATGAACAATGTTTGTGTATTAAAATTTTAAACTAAATGAAAAAAGATAAAAAGAAGTTTACACATTAAAATAAAAGTGAACCTGATATTAAACAGCACCAACCTTGATGATATCCCCTTGATGTAGATGATGAAGCATGATACTTGTCATTGTCATGCATATAATGCACTTGTGGTATTAGAGGGGGGGGGGGGGTGCGCATGTATGGGTTTCCAGTAATGTAGAATGTAGAAAGCTGAGTCATGGTTGTTTACAAGGGCATATCTATGCAACCGCCATTTAGATCCGTCGACAGGAGGGAACCTAAGTCTGAATACTTTTCTCACGTTATTATCATACATCTGATTTTTTACTGATTACTTTTATTGTTAAATTTAAAATACTAACCAATATAATATTGTTTGCCAAAAAAAAAAACCAATATAATATTATCTCATATGATGCTCATATTATTTTTTAATTAAAATTTTAACTCTAATCTATGAAGAAGTGAATTATGGTTTTACGATGAAACAGATAGTTAAATGTGATTACTAAACTGAATGCCTAACGATGAAATTTATTTTAGATTAAAAAATTTTCAAATATTAATATTTATCATTTTTTAAAAAAAATATTTAACACATGTGTTATTGAAATGAATATGTTAAAACAAAAGATAATTTGAAATAAAATTATAATTTATAGGAATGAATTTTCTGTTATTTGATAAGAATGCTTCTATATCTTTATATATGTTTTTATTTTATAAATTTTACTCATTTAAAATTGATTATGACATGAGGTAAAATTAGTACTTATGAGATAACAACATAACAAATATATCTTAAATAATGTTGATTCAGTTTTTTTGCAAATTATATTCTGTTAATTTATATTTGTATTTTTAATTCTTACTAAGATATAGATTTTATATGATGTATTAATTGTGTTTGATATAAAATATTTTGTTCTATGCATTAAGATGAAATGTATAATTAAACTTAAAATATGGTTTATTATGATGGTATAGATATTTAAATGGTACTCTCGGTCCTATAAGAGTTTTTGGGTAAAAATACAAAGATTAATAAACAATAGATATCATGTCATTTGTAAAATTTCAACTAATAGAAAAATATACTGCATAGTTCAAATATTCATAAATTGTTATATTAATTAAGTTGTACATAGAAATTGAGAAAATATTATAAAACAGAGCAAAAAAAACCTTAAAACTCTTATATAATGGAACTGAGAGAGTATTAAAATGAAATATGAGGGGTTTGTATTCAATATTAAAATGTTACAAAATAAAATCTAAAAACATGTATTTTACTACTTAACTATTCTCAATAATTTTTTATTTTATAACGCGGGCCTGGTCTAGTATATATATAAATAGAAGTTATAAGAAAAAGACAAAAGAAACTTCAATGATTAGCATAGGCTTTTTAATTTATTAATTTAATAACAGTGTATTTCATAAGATTTTTTAAAATACATGATTACATAACATAGACTTTGTAAATTTTATACAAATCAATTAACTAAAATATATGTTGCTCTACTTCAAAATGAGTTATTTACTTATTTGGCAAGAACTCTCTGATTGAATAACTTATGCCTTAACCAAAACCAAAGTTGCTCTTAATTTTTTGAATTATTTGAATCAAAGCTCGGACGGGTTGGTTAAGGAAGTGAAATCGGTTTATAACCAGAGAGTTCATTACTTAGCGTTACATTAAAATGAGTTATTTGTAACTGCCTCTTTTTGTTCAATTTGTGTTCAAGTTTTTATATGGGTTGTTATTACCTCTTGTGTTAATAGCTCATGCTTGTGGCTGTTTGTTGAAATCATCATATATATATAAAAGTAAGATTTTACTCTCTCTTTATTGGTCCATTTGACATTTAATTTCTAAAAACATAATATTTATTTTCACTTAAATACTACAAATTAATCCATACTTCAAATTTACACTTTAATACTAAATTGTAACTGAAATTAAACAAAATATGAATTGACTATTTTTTTTCTCCATTCATTTTCAATTAAACCCACTTTAGATTATAATTGTAACTCATCTAATTAAATTATTAAAAAAGTAACTTGTATCACTTGAAATCCTATAAATAATCATTTTAATGGACGAATTCTTAAGGCATCTTTCCAGCAAATCACTGTGAAGAGACAATAGATTGTTCCGTTAACCAACCCATTTTTTATTATTAAAAGAGAAGTACAAATTTAAAAATGTCCAAAATGTTTAACTTAATTACTCAAATTGTCACTGAATTATTAATAAAGAGAAGCTTAATTGATATTGAGAAGGGTAAATAGTGCTAATTTTACCAAAAAAAATTATATAATTAATTTAAGGATGCTTATATATAATTACTAATAATGGCTTAGTACTAGTATTTCCATACGGATATTTCATTTACATTTAAGAAAATATCCATATGGAATAAAAAAACCTAAGATACAATATTCCAACAACAATTACCAAACAAATCTTAGCAACAGCTCTAAAGTGATGTTCATGAATCATATATCTACAGTATATCCATTTTTCATATTTAAGAAACTTTAACAAAAACCAGATTAATACATTAAATCAATTAAAAATAAAGATTTAAAAATATATCGCTTATTTAATGGAGCCGGTTTAATTAATAATAAATTATTAACTATTAAACATGTGGTAGTTCAAAGATAACAAATTAAAATTAGATTATTTATAATGTAATGATATATCCTCTTTAAAATTATTTTATTTATTTTTAATAATAGTTTTAAAACAATAATTAATTTAAAAATATTTGAACTAAATATGGTGGCTAATCCATAAATCCACTTACATTAGTGGGACGCGTTTGTGTTTCATATATGCTACTAGCAGATCAAACGGATCATCCTATCAGCGGAGGTCAAATTATTATGACCCATCACATGTGAGTCTAATGGAACTCCGCTTTGATATTATAAATGCAACAACTGACTAACGATATTTATAATTTACAACTATATTACAATTTAAAAATGTATTTTTAAAATTGTAAAAATTATATAGTAAATCAAAATTTAGCATTTGAAAACAAAAACATATTTTTGCTTTGTACCGCGAGTTTAATCGTAATTGAGAATATGAAGTGTGGATTTAGTTTTAGATGATGAACCATAAAGAAGCTTTAAATTTTTTGAAGCAGAAGTGGAAACCACCAACGCTCAAGACATAGCCGACTGATAAAAGGTAGATATGGAAACTGTAACATCCGCAAACCAATTATTGGTTTTCTGAGATGGGTGTCGATCGACACCAAGGTGGTGTCGGTTAACACCAATGTTATTTGGTTCGATTAGATTGTTTTAATTGGCGACTTTTGACCGGTTTGGTTTAAAGAAACCATTGAACCGAGATATAAAAGGGAGAAAACGACATAGGTCGTGTTTTTGGTGTTTGTCTTGCCTTTTTTAGAGAAAACAAAGAGAGAAAATTGTTCTTGAGGTTCTAGAGAGAGATTGTGAGATTTCAAGGCTTTGTGGGTGAGATTTTGCTGTGGGAGTGAGGATTCAAGGCTAGGAACGTGTGGGAAGCTTGCTGCGAGTGTGGATTCGTCAGTGTTTGTCAGAATCTTCCTGCAGAGAGGTGAGTGCATGACTATGGCTAATCTAAGCCTGTGATTCCTTGTTCTTGCTTGTTTGTTGCTGTGTTTGTGTGTTTTTCTTGATGGGATTGATTGCTACAGGTTCCTACGGATGTATATGGCTTGGGTCACGAGTATTGGACGATTTGGTGGAGTTGGGAGCGAGATTTGACTCTCGGCTTCGCGGTTGCAGAGGGAGTGTCGATCAACACCAATTGGTATCGGTTGACACTAGTGAAGCAGCATCGATCGACACTGTGGGGTAGTGTCGGTCGACACCATGAGCCAGTGTCGGTCGACACTTGGCTGGTGTCGGTCGACACCTTCCTTCCAGCGAGTTGATGTTTGTTTTCCTGGTTTGTATGCTTTGTTTGTTGATTGTTTGGAACATTGAAAATACTGTTGCTTGTGTGTATAGCCCAATAGATGGGAGGATTGCCTCACTGAGTCTTTATAAAATACTCATGCATCTCAATTTGTGTTTGTGGTGCAGGTAAAGGCAAAATATGATCGTGGAATCAAGGCAATGAAGAGGAGGATGTTCTAGGGACTTGATTGGTTGTTGTCTAGCATTGCTAGGTTGCTAGAGCTGGGTCAATAGAAAAATTGCTAGGTTGCTGGTTCCATGTTTTCGGTTGGTTGAATATTGGATATTGTTTATGTTATAGTTATTAGATTATCTTTTGATATTTATTGGATATTATTGGATATTGGTATTTGTTATTCCGTTGTTGGTTATGATTGTGGTTAGGTGGCTAGTGGATATGGACCACTAGTTGTAGTTTATTTTTTATTATTATTATTATTATTATTATTATTATTATTATTATTATTATTATTATTATTATTATTATTTATTATTCAATTAAAAAACGGTCAGATCGTTTCAGAAACATACTCGAAATATCTTACGTCCTACGGACTTGTGACTGCTAGATGTGGAAACATACTCTAAATATCGTAGTAATAAAAAAATTTGTATGAAACTGATAATATCACTTAATTTGTATGATATCTGAGTAACTTTTCCTATTATTTTATCAATGTAAATTCTTAAAAAAGAAATTGTTCACAATGCATTCGGACTTGTAATTCATACAAATGCACAAGTTAAATGAACATATTTTCATAAAGGAAATTGAATAGATTGATGAAGTTTATAATCGCTCATGTGTGCGAAACCACATACTTTCAATCAAATATATAGTATGTAATATAATGCAGTACGGTTTGAACTAATCCATTAAAATTGTTGACAGAAAAAAAAAAAAAAAAGATTAGAGGACTAAGAAAATTACAAAAAAATAATTTTTGTTTCACAAAGTTTCAGATATTTTTTAAAAATCGTAATTTTAAATTTATAATAATAAGCTTTTTGAATTATTGTTTTTTACGGTCGAATTATTGTTTTTTACGGTCGCCCTGAAAGAAAAGGTTGGTCGAAGCTTTTTTAATTTTCAAGAAATGTTTTTAAAATTTGGGTTTAGGAAAATAGAAATTTGATTTGGTCATAAAAAAATATCTAAGAATTGTCACTTCAGTGATTTCATAAGCACTCATTCTCTTCACGCAGTTCTTTGTAACACTTCACCGTACTGGAGAGGTGCGATTTGGATGAATATGAACTACTTGATTGTTTCTTCCCTGCACCATTACTCTAAAGTACATGTCTGAGTAACCACCTCTACACAAACAAAAACTTTGTATAACCCATCAAAATTTTCTGCAGTGGGTGGACCGTACAGCAATAAGGCAAGAACTATTTATGAGGAACTAAGGAGCAATCTAATAAGGTATGCATGTTTGTATAAGGTACAGTTGAAGTTGAAGATGTCTGAATATATGTGGCCTTACCTATACTGTGTTGTTGATGCAGGAATGTTGTTAGAAACTATGACCAGACTGGTTACATCTGGGAACACTATGATCAAACGAAAGGAACAGGAGAAGGTGCACGTGTCTTTACCGGTTGGTCTGCACTGATCTTTTTAATTATGTCTGAAGAATACCCTCTATTTTAAAAAAAAAACCCGGCTACAATGACCAACATTTGTAACTTCGAACATCATATCTATCCGCGAGTGTTTGTGAACAAAATAAGGCAGCCTCTTTCAAAGACTTTAATGAAACAGCAATCACAATACATCAAGATTTATAGCTCAGCTACTACGTACATGTTAAAGCTAGCCTTGTCGTGCCTGAGCATAACATTGCGAGCGTCCAACCAGGCGATAGTAAAGGAAAGGAGACATTCAAAACTCAGTGAGTGCAGATCACTTTCATGGGTCTTGAGTCATTTCTGTATCTTCAGCGACCATGATTTCCACATCCCTCATGTCTCGCTTCAATACGTTCCCAAGTCTTCCAATGGCTTCTGTCTCCTGTTGCAATACCTATTTACAATGTTCCAAAAAGTCACATACCTTTCTAATAGAAAAACAAAATATCCATATACCAATCCAGAGGTTAGTGACCAAAGGTGTTGCATATAATACCTCCTGCATATCGATCAGGCTCTGCTCGTCTATTTTTGTCGACCCAGGGAGATAAAAAGGGAACTACCAGAAGCAATCGAATTTGCTTGAGCACGAGATATTGTCTGCAGACTTTGCACCCTCCTAGAAAGCTCTGCTCCAGGACCTTTCACCTGGGAATCCAGTAATCCACACCCATATTGTTTACATCAAACTTTGAACCACTGAACCTTGAATAAAAAAATGAAAACAGACATGTCTTGTTATTGCAGTCAACTTCTCAGACAGTTCGGTCTTTCCTTTCGTCAAGGGTAACCGGAAACCCTTCCCTTCTAAGCTCTCTATTATCCTCATAACCTTCAAGCAAAAAGTCATAACACAAGGGTAAATGTAACTTTGACTGTAATCTGGACTCACATAACAAGGTCAGATATTGTAATGTGACGAATTCTCTTACCCTCAACATGCGTCTTTGAAGACTCTGCTCCTTCTGTCTCAACCTTTCAATAGATGGAAAGGTATGTGCTTGCAAATGTCTCTGAAGCTGTAAAACAAATTCAAACAATTTCCTGTTAGATTATCCACTAATACAAGAGAGAAAGAGGGGGGTAAAATGAGAACTCACCATTTTAACATTGCTCTGAGTCGTTTTTTATTCTATCCCTATCTGAGACGAGAACTTCATCTTGAAGCTTAAACTTTGGCATGTTATATAAGATATATTCAAGCAAAGCCCATTTTATATAATCAATTATAAGATACAGTTTGTGCTATTTAAATATTTACTTAAATTTTACAACAAATTTTGGATACAGAATATTCAACGATCATGACTTCAACGATCGTATGAAAAAAACACAATGTGTGTGTATATTATATAGAAGTAATAAGAAAAAGGCAAAAGAAACTTCAACGATCATGAGTCACACCACTTCTTGAAGACTCGTTAATTGCTTATAAAACCCATTAGGTATGGAAACAAGCTCACTATGGCTTCCCTTCTCCACAACTCTTCCTCTATGCAACACAGCGATTGTGTCTGCTTTCCTTATGGTCGAGAGCCTATGAGCCACTAGTACTGTGGTTCGTCCCTTCATCAGCTTGTCTAGCGCATCTTGGACCAGTTTCTCCGAGCTCGTATCCAAAGCACTTGTTGCCTCATCAAGGAGAAGTACCGAAGGATCCTTGAGAACCGCCCTCGCGATAGCCACTCTCTGTTTCTGACCACCAGATAACTGCGATCCCTTATCACCCACGTGCGTCTTGTACCCTTCTTCCATCCTGGTTATAAACTCATGTGCGTTCGCGGCTTTTGCGGCTTCGATGATCTCTGCCTCGGAGGCGTTCTCTTTTCCGTACTTGATGTTCTCGTATACTGTTGTTGAAAACAGAGCTGGTTCTTGCTGGACTAATGCTATCTTTTTGCGCAAGCTACGTAGGTTTAGGGTTTTTAGATCTTGCCCATCAATGCAGAGATTTCCGTTATTCGGATCGTAGAATCTCATGATCAGTCCGATCACTGTGCTCTTTCCCGAACCACTAGGCCCTACGACCGCAAGACTTTTTCCGGCTGAAACCCGGAGGTTTAGATTTTGAAAAATGGTGATTTCAGGTCTCGTGGGATACGCAAAGCTTACGCTTCTAAACTCTATATCTCCATTGATCTGAGTGATCAATTTTGAGTTAAGCTTGTTTGGAGTTATCTTAGTCACTCTATGTAAAACACTAAAAACCGATCCTAGTGCTTGCGTGCCTTTCACGATATCTGGAGTCAAAGCAAGCGTTTCTGAAACTGAGAAAGCCGTGACGATCAACACCATGAAAGATTTGATACTATCCCCAAAATTCGTCTCCTTGTGCTTAATCAAAACCGATACGTACCATAGACCAAGAGCGTAGGAACAAAACGCGAGGAACTGAGACAAACCATATCCAAATCCAGAGATATGACCTCTCACAAAGGCATTCTTGGTGGGCTTACTTAGCTCACTAGTAAACTGTTCCGAGATTTGCTTTTCAACACCAAAGGCAGCGACAGTTCTTATATTTGCAATCGCTTCACGGGCCACTGAAGTTGCTTTTGAATAAGCCCTTGTGTAGTCTCCTCCAAAGCCTTTTAGAAATAGTTGCTGTAACATATAACATTTCAAGCGTATTATGTTTCAAAGATTCATAATATGGTTTAGAGGATCTTTGAATTTTTGAATTACCTCTGTAAGTGAAGCGGCAATGAGAAGAGGGAAACAAGCTGTTACAACAGCTGCAACACGCCAACTGTAGTAAAATGCAAGTGCTAATGCTGTGACAGTAAGAGACAGATTTTGGACTATTGTCGAGAGGCGATCTGCTAGAGCACTCCTCACCAAAGTTGCATCAGCAGCTAAGATTGAAGTGAGTGAGCCAGTATTGTTCTCATCCAAATCAAACCACCCAATCTCATTTGAAAGAATCGCTGCAATTATTTAAAGATATGATATACATTAGTCAAAGAACCGAACTGAACCCAAAGCAAAGGATGTTTAAACTGATTTTGTTTACCTGAGAACAAGGATAAGCGAACCCTTGCTGTAAGACGCTCTCCCATAAGTGTATAGAAGTAATGTTGGAGGAGATATATAGGAGCTGTTACTATTCCAGCTACAACAAAGACAATAGCTACCTTATCTATGTCACGCTTTATCACGTTAGGATGAGGCGAATAAAATGCAGTTAGCACATAAGCAATCCCCATAGAGAAGAGTGGAGTTTGTGCTCCAGCAAGAACTGCACCAATTGAGCCAAGTAATGCATAAGGCCATTCTGGAGCATTCAGCTTTATAAGTTCCCATGTCATCGAAGAAGAGCTTAAATCTTTGGCATTTGAATCATTTTCGGTCTTCTCTTGGTCTTCCCTAAAGCTTGAAGTCCTCCTTGAGCTAGAAACTCTTCTTGAACTAGTAGATCCAGCTTGTGACCTAGAAGTTTCAGACATTATTGATCTCGAGTTTTCTTGAGGTTCTGTCTCTTGGCAATTCACAAGAGCCGCGTAATCTCCTCCTCTTGATATAAGCTCTGAGTGGCTACCGGTTTCCATAACCTGACCATTTCTCAATACAACAATCTTGTCAACATTTCGAATGGTGGATAATCTATGTGCAACGACAATTGTTGTTCTTTTTTCCATGACAGTGTCAAGTGCTTGCTGAACAATTTTCTCTGATTCAGCATCAAGAGCGCTTGTTGCTTCATCTAAAAGTAATATCTTTGGATTTCTTAGAACCGCTCGAGCAATTGCAATCCTCTGTTTTTGTCCTCCTGAGAGCTGAGTTCCTCCTTCTCCAACCTTTATGAAAAATTTGACCAATAAGGACATACAAAATATATTATATAATATGAGAAAGTTTTTACTAACTTTCCTTGCCAATGCGACACTTGACGCGCTATATTCGTGACACATGTCTTTCTCACTAATTTTAAATTAAACATTTTTTATATAGTTCATTTTATTTATTTCTTATATGGTGTATAGTTTGCTTTAAAAAATTTGTTTTTTACATTGTTACAAAAATATATTTCTTCCAACTTTGAGTTTTAACATATAACATATTTCCTAACGAAAGCATATACCATATAACCTAAAAATAAAACTACCGTTAAAACCAATTAAAAAAAAAAATCATACTTTTACAGAAAAAATTGAAACCAAGTTAATTTATGATAGAGTAATTTAAAAATATAGAATATGTACTAATATATTTTTTAAAAAAAACACATTGTATTCAATAATTATATATATTGTATTAAAGACAAAACTCAATAAAAATAAAACTACTGTTCAAACCAATTAAACAAAAAAAGTTTTCATACTTTTAAAGTTAAAACTGAAACCAGGTTAATTTACGATACACTAATTAAAAAATATAGAACATGTACTAATATATTTAAAAACTCACATTGTATTCAATAATCATATGTATTGTATTAAAGACAAAACTCAGATAAAATTAACTTACATTTAATATTATATAAGTTACCATTTGACTATCTTTAAAATGTATGTACTAAAATAAAATAAAATAGCATAATGGTATCATAACATAACTCATTAGGAAATAGCATAATGAAAGCATATACCATATAACCTAAAAATAAAACTACTAATAAAACCAAGTAAAACAATAAAAGTTTTTATACTTTTAAAATAAAAATTGAAGTCAAATTAATTTATAACAGACTAATTTAAAAATATAAATATGTTCTAATATATTTTTAAAAAAATCACATTGTATCCAATAATCATATATATTGTATTAAAGACAAAACTCAGATAAAATTAAATAATATTTAATATTCTATAAGTTACAGTTTGACTGCCTTTAAAACGTATGTACTAAAAGAAAATAAAAATAACATAATTGCTTAATCATCCCATGAAATAATTGAGAACAATAGTTTCACAAAATAATTTAATGGTAATTATACTATTTAATTTGAAATGATTAGAAAATAGAGATAACATATCGAATCTAAAAAACATTAAATTTGACAGACTATTCTTTTCATGAATTTTATTCATAATTTAATGCAAGATATAGGATGAGATATTTCATAATTTTTTATGACATCAGCCATATTTTAATATGCATTATTCCAATAATTTTTATATTAAAGGTGATTACAAGATTAGAGAGTAAACACCGGAGCATATGATAAATCATGAGTACACTTATTAGTTATTCAAAATAACCATTGATGATTCTTCTGTTACCTTAAACATATTGTCTAGATTCATAATCTCATTAGAGTACAAAATTCAGGTTTTAGATTGATTGGATGAATTTGAGTCGGTCTGTTTTTTTTTCTCACATATCTTATTTTAAAATCATCAAAATCTGATGGAAAAGTCAACATATAGATATTATAATTTTAAATATAGTTAATTAAAAATATATTTAGATGTAAGTTAAAATAAATTAGAAATGTATTTATGTCAGAAAAATAATTGGAATGTATCTATTGTTGATATCAATATCCATCTACACCAATTGACATGTTGGAGAGTTCATTTTTTTGATAATTAAAAGAACATAATGAATGAGAATAGAGACAAGGACCGAGAAATAACCCATCATCATAGAAGTATAACACATTTTAAGTATTCATATATAGAGCATTTATATAGAGAAAATCAAACTGTAGCAACATATTGTGGAGTCAAAAATAAAATCCATTAAGATTGAGTTAAAGAATATATAAAGTTGTAAAACCACTAGCAAAAAGATAAACATTTTTCTTTATGATTGAGACTAAACATATTTTTTTAAAAATAATTTAATTTTCATGGTTACTGAGTTTCGATAATAATTTTCTGATTATAGAGATCAAGTGAATCATCATATAAGTCTTGATCGCATCCATATATTACAGCTTTGGAAAAATATAGGGAAAGATGAGATTTATCTGGTAATATTTGTAGACTATTTTCAATACTCAATTTTTGTTTCGAATGTCTGATATATGGTCTCTACACAAAACTCATGTGTGCTAAGACTATCTCCAATATATATTCTATTTTTTACTTTAAAATAGAGCATAGTTTTTGCAATGTATCAATCTATTTTATACTCTCAAATAGAGTTAGTGTAAAAAATTAAAATTGTATATAGAGTAATCCTACCATTTACTCTATTTTAAAGTAAGATATAGAGTAGAGTTAGAGCAAATGTTGCTCTATATGAGAGTATTGACTTTAAAATAGAGTGGGGTTGGAGATACTCTAAGAACCTAACAATTTATCACAAAATAATAAATTCCAAAACAACAAAATTTTGAGGGATTTAATTACTTCAATCAAAAAAATTTCCTATATGTTTTATTTATTTTATTTTGCATCCAAACATTAAGAATTATATATATAAAGGAACACATATTAAACATTTTTTTTAAAAAAAAAATCATATCAAAAAAATACATTTCAAAAATATAATTTTAAATTTAAGATATATCATAGTTAATAAAAATAAAATTAAATATATCTCGCACATCGCGCGAGCCTATTTCTAGTAAGAAGATATGATTATGAAATTTTAACTTACCTGAGTACTGTAACCATTGGGTAATGATTTAATGAAAGAATCTGCATTGGCTGCTTTAGCAGCTTCTATGATCTGAACCATACTTGCACTCTCTTTACCAAGAAGAATGTTGGAAGCTATGGTTGTGGCGAATAATGCTGGTTCTTGACTCACTAATCCCATCTGTTCTCTCAGCCATTTAAGCTTCAGGCTCTTGATGTCATTTCCATCCAATAGAATCTCTCCTGAGTTAGGTTCATAGAAGCGTTGCACCATTGATATGATTGTGCTTTTCCCTGAACCACTTGGACCGACAAATGCAAAAGTCTTGCCTGAACGTATTGTGAAACTAAGATTTTCAAACACCATGTTTGGTCTAGAAGGATATGCGAAAGACACCTGATGAAACTCAATCCTCCCAGCTACATTTTCCAATGTTGCTCCATTGTCTAATCTCTTAGAACTTTCAAGATTGTTGTTCCCTATCATTTTGAATATATTTGCAGCAGCAACTCTGCCTTTGGCAATCGCGGATAAACTAGGCGCGGCTTGACCTAAGGCGCTGCAAGTGCAACAAAACTAAATTCAATTTCATGATATATCAAGCAAAAGCCTCAAAAAAAATTAAACTTACAATCCGCTGAAAATGACATTGAGGATCGTTGTGAAAGCTTTTGCACCGTTGGTTTTGCCGTGACGTACAAGAATACTTGCATACCACAAAAGTAAAGCCCAAGCACAGAATAAGAGGCTATATGTTAATCCAACTCCTAAGCCTTTAGCAAGACCGCTCTTTTTACCGAGTTTCAGAGCTTTCTTTAGAGAGGTTGAGTAAGATTTTACAGCTTTCTCTTCTCCTACAAATGCATACACTGTTCTCACCTGTGACATGACCTGAAGACACCATAAAGAGTATTTATAGGATTAACCCAAGTGTTAAAGAGAACTAATTTAAAAAGAAGAAACTAAGTTCTTGATTTGCGCTTGGTTAAAAACATTTTTGTGAAAACTTGAAATTTTTATGCTATATTTGTTGTGAAAACTTCTTTCACACGTTAACAAAGAAGTAGTTTTTGAAACAATCTCAGTCTTAGGTGTATAAACAAACCTCTTCTGCGACTTTTCCTGCATCAGCATAAGCAGCTTCACTCTTCTCTGAGATTGTGGACATAATTATAGCATATCCTCCTCCTGCAATTGCTATCAATGGAACCACTGCTAACGTGAGCAGCGTTAGTTGCCATACCGACAAAAAACCGATGACAAATCCCGCAATGAACTGAGATAAATACCGCAAAACATGGTCTGTCTGAAACAGAACAAAACATTTCATCTGTTACATTTTTTTTTATGTTCTTAGAATGAATCCATATATTAGGAAAATTAAAGTACCTTATCGCCAATAGCATCTTGAACCAAGATGGCATCGCTTGAGATGTGGTAAATGAGATTGGAATCTCTAGCTTCTGTATCAAAGAAAGTAATGTCTTTCGCTAAGATTGATTTGAGATAATTTATACGCAGCCGCGCTGTTTGTCTTTCCCCTGTTTGCATCCAACAAGAAACTCCTACCAATTCAATAAACCATTTCAGTTTAAAACATGGAAAGGGGATAAAATTTAGTAAAAATTTGATAAAACAGATCAACGTATAAAGATAGAAACGTACCTATCCAAGCTGATACGAGATTGACCAATCCTAAGTAGACCAAGTACAGAGCATTCTTGAAAAGACAAAGCACCAAATTGTTATGTAATTAATCAACTAAGTGAATAAAAAAGTTTTTTTCATTGATAGCCGTTGTTGAAGAAACCTTTGAAACATGAGAAGATATGGCTTTAGAATCTGCAGAAAGATTTCCAAGAGAATCTAGCATTTTCCCGAACAAGACGAAGAAGAGCGGAAGCGTAGCGCCATGAACACAGGCGCCTAAACCACCAAGCAACATCAGAAAGTAATCAAGTTTATCTGCTGCGCTGAACAACCCCATCAATGATACTGATTCCTTCTTCATCTTTTTATTCTCCTCCTTCTTTGCTTCTGTCTTGGCTTGGATGTTTCCACTAGAAGATGGTTCTATGTTATCCATTGTCACCGAACACAGAGATAAAAAGGAAAAAGAGAGAGGTACTTGAGAAATAAGAACGTAGATGAGGAAACAGGGGTTTAAGGGGTTGTGTTTCTTGTGGGGAAAGCGAAGAAGAAGGGTTAAAAGCAATCATGAAACAGAGACATCTCCCTCGCTAATTTAATGAATAGTATTAACACTGAAGTCTAATCTTACCTAAAAGGCGATCGTTCTAACTGTTTTTGACAACTCAAAGTTAAAGCTTTCCCATAATCATAAATTCATAATGGGTAGGTGATCATATTAATGTGTATATATCTGTATGAAGCCTGCCCACTTTGTGTTATGATTGTAACGTTTTCATCTTGTTTTTAGGGTGAAACTTGAAAGGATATGTAGACGTTTGCCATGTGGTACCCTCATTGATAAAAAATGATCCCTACTCTGACACGTTAATATAATTCTATGTTTGACGCATAGTTGAGATTTAATTTGTATGTAAAATTTATGGTGAATGATCTACTACTAAGAATGGTTTTATACGACATGAATGCTAGAAATGAATGTTAAAGGTATATGCATCATGCATGGTAAGTTTGAGAAACAATTAGTTGTCAACTTGTTACTATTATTGTCGTTTTAAGCTGTAATGATTTTACGTACGAACGCAATACGCGGCTGTTTGTAGTCCAAGAACTTAAACAATTTTTTGAATATTTATTGAATGTGTACTGGTTGTTGTCTTGTTGATAAAGAAATTCGCAAATGTGGTTTGAGCTATTGTATGTGAGAAAAACAAAGCTATATTCACAGGGTTTCTGTGATAGTGTGATGATGATTGGATCCAAAATATCACTGTAGAAAAATATTTTTTTTACTCTCGAGACGAGTTGCGGTTTGATGTGTGGATTGATCAAAGAGAGCACAAAAAACGAAGATTCGGGAACAAATGTATAGGCGAAAAAACTAGGACGTAGGGATCGACAGCTTTTGAATGGGCTAAATAAACGAAGATCAAGGGTAATAGTCTAATAGAGTTTGCTTTATGAGACGAGGTTTATGTTAATGGGGAATAGTATTTGGATTATAGGATCATGCAAGGGTCCACTTAGGGCTTTACGACACGGCATGTATATATAGAAAAGACTATGATATGTTTTTACTAATTTTGATAAAAACTAAATTATCTTTTAAACATTAACCAACTTATAAATACCCTATAAAATTTTGAAATTTATTTAGAAAGTTTTATTTACCTATTTGTTAATGAACAAAAATTTATGAGAAAAAATAAATTGTTTACTACATATTTACTATTTATTGTTTCTTAAATTCCACCTTAGCGCTTTTCGTATTATATGGTAATCTAATATCCTTGACTTTTCTTTTCGAACCTTGAGATTTTCTTCTCACTCTAACCAACTTTTACTCAGTAAACTTTTCCAATAGACTATTAAATTTTACTTATTAAAGTTTTGAGAATTGAGCCAAAAAAACCTATTACAGAATTTGCCAAAAATATATGAATTTCTTATCTAGCCAAATAAATACTCAACTTTTGTTGACTTTCAAATATAATAACAAACTTTTCATTGACTTACCAAATCAACACGCCATTTATAAAGTTAATAGAAAACTTAAACGTAGCAGTCGTGCGCGGGTTCTTAGTTTTACCGAGTTATAGTACTTAGTTTTATCTTCTCTTACTAGTTTTACTTCCGTTTACCTAATTTTACCTTGTTTTACTTCCTCTACCTAGTTATATTTCCGTTTTACTAGTTTTACTAATTCCACCTAGTTTTATTAGTTTCATCTAGTTCCACTGCATTTGATTTAGTAGATGAGATATTACAAATGATAGTTTTACTAGTTTCACCTAGTTTTACAAAAGATAGAATCATGGAAAATAATCCGAGCAATTTCTCACAAAACTGATAGTTGTACTTTGTTTTATCTAGTTTTACTTCAGTTTCACCTTTTCTTACTAGTTTTACTTTCGTTATACTAGTTTTACTTTCGTTCTACTAGTTTTACCTAGTTTTACTTCCGTTCTACTAGCTTTACTAATTCCACATTCCCTTACTAGTTTTACTTCAGTTTACCTAGTTTTACCTAGTTTTACTTCAGTTTACCTAATTTTACCTAATTTTACTTCTATTTTACTAGTTTTACTAATTCCACCTAGTTTTATTACATTTAATTTAATGTTACAAATTTTACTTAAATCCCAAAACAACAACTTAATTCCAAAGCATTACTGTCGTTTTCTCAACTGTAGATAAGATATTCACAAACAATAGAATCATGGAAAACAATCTAAGCAATTTGTCACGAGACTAATATTTGTACCTAGTTTTACTTTAGTTCTATCAGTTTTACCAAGTTTTACTTAGTTTTACTTAATTATACCTTCTCTTACTAGTTTTGCTTCTGTTTACCTAGTTTTATCTTGTTTTACTTCTTCTACCTAGTTATATTTCCGTTATACTAGTTTTACTAATTCCACCTAGTTTTATTAGTTTCACCTAGTTCCACTGCATTTGATATAGTAGATGAGATATTACAAACGATATTTTTACTAGTTTCACCTAGTTTTACAAAAGATAGAATCATGGAAAATAATCCGAGAAATTTCTCACAAGACTAATAGTTGTACCTTGTTTTATCTAGTTTTACTTCAGTTCTATCTTCCCTTACTAGTTTTACTTCAGTTCTACTAGTTTTACATAGTTTTACTTTCGTTCTACTAGATTTATGTAGTTTTTCTTCCGTTTTACTAGTTTTACTGATTCCACCTAGTTTTATTACATTTAATTTAGTGCTACAAATTTTACTTAAATCCCAAAACAACAATTTAATTCCAAAGCATTGCTGTCGTTTTCTCAACTGTAGATGATATATTAATAAACAATAGAATCATGAAAAATAATCAAAGTAAATTGTCACGAGACTAATATTAGTACCTAATTTTACTTTAGTTCTATCAGTTTTACCAAGTTTTACGTAGTTTTACTTAGTTTTTACTTAATTGTACCTTCTCTTACTAGTTTTACTTTCGTTTACCTAGTTTACCTTGTTTTACTTCCTCTACCTAGTTATATTTCCGTTTTACTAGTTTTACTAATTCCACCTAGTTTTAATAGTTTCATCTAGTTCCACTGCATTTGATATAGTAGATGAGGTATTACAAACGATAGTTTTACGAGTTTCACCTAGTTTTACAAAAGATAGAATCATGGAAACTAATCCAAGCAATTTCTCACAAGACTGTTAGTTGTACCTTGTTTTATCTAGTTTTACTTCAGTTCTACCTTCTCTTACTAGTTTTACCTAGTTTTACTCCTGTTCTACTAGCTTTATGTAGTTTTCCTTCATTTTACTAATTCCACCTTGTTTTACTACATTTAATTTAGTGCTACGAATTTTACTTAAATCATAAAACAACAATTTAATTACAAAGCATTGTTGTAGTTTTCTCAACTGTGGATGAGATATTAACAAACAATAGAATCATGGAAAATAATCCAAGCAATTTGTCACGAGACTAATAGTTGTATCCGTTTTACCTAGTTATACTTAGTTTTATCTTCTCTTTCTAGTATTATCTTGTTTTACTTTGTTTTACTTTTTTTACCTAGTTATATTTCTGTTTTACTAGTTTTACTAGTTTCATCTAGTTCTACTGCATTTGATTTAGTAGATGAGATATTGCGAACAATAGTTTTACTAGTTTTACAAAAAAAAGAATCATGAAAAATAATCCGAGCAATTTCTCACAAGACTGATAGTTGTACCTTGTTTTATCTAGCTTTACTTCAGTTCTACCTTTTCTTACTAGTTTTGCTTTTGTTATACTAGTTTTACCTAGTTTTACTTCCGTTCTACTAGCTTTACCTAGTTTTACTTCCATTCTACTAGCTTTACTAATTCCACATTCCCTTACTAGTTTTACTTCAGCTTACCTAGTTTTATCTAGTTTTACTTCTGTCCTACTAGCTTTATGTAGTTTTCCTTTCTTTTTACTAGTTTTACTAATTCCACCTAGTTTTATTACATTTAATTTAGTGCTGCGAATTTTACTTAAATCCCAAAATAACAATTTAATTCCAAAGCGTTGATGTCGTTTTCTCACCTGTAGATGAGATATTAACAAACAATAGAATCATGGAAAATAATCCAAGCAATTTGTCACGAGACTAATATTTGTACCTAGTTTTACTTTAGTTCTATCAGTTTTACCGAGTTTTACTTAGTTTTACTTAGATTTACTTAATTCTACCTTCTCTTACTAGTTTTACTTCCGTTTACCTAGTTTTACCTTGTTTTACTTCCTCTACCTAGTTATATTTCCGTTTTACTAGTTTTACTAATTCCACCTAGTTTATTAGTTTCACCTATTTCCACTGCATTTGATAAAACATCAGTTTATTTCAAAAGCATTGTTGTAGTTTTCTCAACTGTGGATGAGATATTAACAAACAATAGAATCATGGAAAATAATCCAAGCAATTTGTCACGAGACTGATAGTTGTACCTAGTTTTACTCCAGTTCTACCAGTTTTACCGAGTTATATTTAGTTTTATCTTGTCTTACTAGTATTATCTTGTTTTACTTCATTTACCTAGTTATATTTCCGTTTTACTAGTTTCACCTAGTTTACTGCATTTGATTTAGTAGATGAGATATTGCAAACAATTGTTTTACTAGTTTTACAAAAGATAGAATTATGAAAAATAATCCTAGCAAATTTCTCACAAGAATGATAGTTGTACCTTGTTTTATCTAGTTTTACTTCAGTTCTACCTTTTCTTACTAATTTTACTTTTGTTATATTAGTTTTACCTAGTTTTACTTTCGTTTACCTAGTTTTATCTTGTTTTACTTCTCTACCTAGTTATATTTCCATTTTACTAGTTTTACTAAATCCACCTAGTTTGATTAGTTTCACCTAGTTCCACTGCATTTGATAAAACAACAGTTTAATTCCAAAGCATTGTTGTAGTTTTCCCAACTGTGGATGAGATACTAACAAAAAATAGAATCATGGAAAATAATCCAAGTAATTTTTCACGAGACTAATAGTTGTACCTAGTTTTACTTTAGTTCTACCAGTTTTACCGTGTTATACTTAGTTTTATCTTCTCTTACTAGTATTACCTTGTTTTACTTCCTTTACCTAGTTATATTTCCGTTTTACCTAGTTCTACTGCATTTTATTTAGTAGATGAGATATTGCAAACGATAGTTTTACAAAAGATAGAATCATGGAAAATAATCCGAGCATTTTCTCACAAGACTGATAGTTGTACCTTGTTTATCTAGTTTTACTTCAGTTCTACCTTTTATTACTAGTTTTACTTTCGTTATACTAGTTTTACCTAGTTTTACTTTCGTTCTACTAGCTTTACCTAGTTTTACTTCCGTTCTACTAGCTTTACTAATTCCACCTTCCCTTACAAGTTTTACTTCAGTTTACCTAGTTTTACCTAGTTTTACTTCAGTTTACCTAATTTTACCTCGTTTTACTTCTCTTTTACTAGTTTTACTAATTCCACCTAGTTTTACTAGTTTCACCTAGTTTTACAAAAGACAGAATCATAGAAAATAATCTGAGCAATTTCTCACAAGACTGTCAATTGTACCTTGTTTTATCTAGTTTTACTTCAGTTCTACCTTCCCTTACTAGTTTTACATAGTTTTACTTCCGTTCTACTAGCTTTATGTAGTTTTCCTTCCATTTTACTAATTCCACCTAGTTAACTAATTTCACCTAGTTTTACTACATTTAATTTAGTGCTACGAATTATACTTAAATCATAAAACATCAATTTAATTCAAAAGCATTGTTGTAGTTTTCTCAACTGTGGATGAGATATTAACAAACAATAGAATCATGGAAATAATCCAAGCAATTTGTCACGAGACTAATAGTTGTACCTAGTTTTACTCCAGTTCTACCAGTTTTACCGAGTTATACTTAGTTTTATCTTCTCTTACTAGTATTACCATGTTTTACCTTGTTTTACTTCCTTTACCTAGTTATATTTCCGTTTTACTAGTTTTACTAGTTTCACCTAGTTGTACTGCATTTGATTTAGTAAATGTGATATTGCAAACGATAGTTTTACTAGTTTTACAAAAGATAGAATCATGGAAAATAATCCAAGCAATTTCTCACAAGACTGATAGTTGTACCTTGTTTTATCTAGTTTTACTTCAGTTCTACTTTTTCTTACTAGTTTTACTTTCGTTATACTAGTTTTACATAGTTTTACTTCCATTCTACTAGCTTTACCTAGTTTTACTGTTGTTCTACTATCTTTACTAATTCCACCTTCCCTTACTAGTTTTACTTCAGTTTACCTAGTTTTACCTAGTTTTACTTCAATTTACCTAATTTTACCTAGTTTTATTTCCATTTTACTAGTTTTATTAATTTCACCTAGTTTTATTACAATTAATTTAGTGCTACGAATTTTACTTAAGTCCCAAAACAGCAACTTAATTCCAATGCATTGTTGTGGTTTTCTCAACTGTAGATGAGATATTAACAAACAATAGAATCATGGAAAACAATCCAAGCAATTTGTCACAAGACTTATATTTGTACATAGTTTTACTTTAGTTCTATCAGTTTTACCGAGTTTTACTTAGTTTTACTTAATTCTTCCTTCTCTTACTAGTTTTACTTCCGTTTACCTAGTTTTAACTTGTTTTACTTCATTTACCTAGTTATATTTATGTTTTACTAGTTTTACTAGTTTCACCTAGTTTTATTAGTTTCACCTAGTTCCACTGCATTTGATATAGTAGATGAGATATTACAAACGATATTCTTACTAGTTTCACCTAGTTTTACAAAAGATAGAATCATGGAAAATAATCCGAGAAATTTCTCACAAGACTAATAGTTGTACCTTGTTTTATCTAGTTTTACTTCAGTTCTCTCTTCCCTTACTAGTTTTACTTCAGTTATACTAGTTTTACATAGTTTTACTTCCGTTCTACTAGATTTATGTAGTTTTCCTTCCGTTTTACTAATTTTACTGATTCCACCTAGTTTTATTACATTTAATTTAGTGCTATGAATTTTACTTAAATCCCATCTACAAGTAAAACTATCGTTTGTAATACCTTATCTACTATATCAAATGCAGTGGAACTAGATGAAACTATTAAAACTAGGTGGAATTAGTAAAATTAGTAAAACGGAAATATAACTAGGTAGAGGAAGTAAAACAAGGTAAAACTAGGTATACAGAAGTAAAACTAGTAAGAGAAGGTAGAATTAAGTAAAAACTAAGTAAAACTACGTAAAACTTGGTAAAACTGATAGAACTAAAGTAAAATTAGGTACTAATATTAGTCTCGTGACAATTTGCTTGGATTATTTTTCGTGATTCTATTGTTTATTAATATCTCATCTACAGTTGAGAAAACGACAGCAATGCTTTGTGATTTAAGTAAAATTCGTAGCACTAAATTAAATGTAATAAACTAGGTGGAATCAGTAAAACTAGTAAAACGGAAGGAAAATTACATAAATCTAGTAGAACGGAAGTAAAACTATGTAAAACTAGTAGAACTGAAGTAAAACTAGTAAGGAAAGATAGAACTGAAGTAAAACTAGATAAAACAAGGTACAACTATTAGTCTTGTGAGAAATTTCTTGGATTATTTTCCATGATTCTATCTTTTGTAAAACTAGGTGAAACTAGTAAAAATATCGTTTGTAATATCCCATCTACTATATCAAATGCAGTGGAACTAGGTAAAACTAATTAATAAAACTAGGTGTAATTAGTAAAACTAGTATAACAGAAATATAACTAGGTAGAGGAAGTAAAACAAGGTAAAACTAGGTAAACGGAAGTAAAACTATTAAGAGAAGGTAGAATTAAGTAAAACTAAGTAAAACTTGGTAAAACTGATAGAACTAAAGTAAAACTAGGTACAAATATTAGTCTCGTGACAAATTGCTTAGATTGTTTTCCATGATTCTATTGTTTGTGAATATCTTATCTACAGTTGAGAAAATGACAGCAATGCTTTGGAATTAAGTTGTTGTTTTGGGATTTAAGTAAAATTTGTGGCACTAAATTAAATGTAATAAAACTAGGTGGAATTAGTAAAACTAGTAAAATGGAAGTAAAATTAGGTAAAATTAGGTAAACTGAAGTAAAACTAGGTAAAACTGAAGTAAAACTAGTAAGGGAATGTGGAATTAGTAAAGCTAGTAGAACGGAAGTAAAACTAGGTAAAGCTAGTAGAACGAAAGTAAAACTAGGTAAAACTAGTATAACGAAAGTAAAACTAGTAAGAAAAGGTAGAACTGAAGTAAAACTAGATAAAATAAGGTACAACTATCAGTCTTGTGAGAAATTGCTTGGATTATTTTCCATGATTCTATCTTTTGTAAAACTAGGTGAAACTAGTAAAACTATCGTTTGTAATATCTCATCTACTAAATCAAATGCAGTGGAACTAGGTGAAACTAGTAAAACTAGGTGGAATTAGTAAAACTAGTATAACGGAAATATAACTAGGTAGAGGAAGTAAAACAAGGTAAAACTAGGTAAACGGAAGTAAAACTAGTAAGAGAAGATAAAACTAAGTACTATAACTCGGTAAAACTAAGAACACGCGCACAACTGCTACATTTAAGTTTTCTATTAACTTTATAAACGGCGTTTTGATTTGGCAAGTCAATAAAAAGTTTGTCATTATATTTGAAAGTCAACAAAAGTTGAGTATTTATTTGGGTAGATAAGAAATTCATATTTTTTTGGCAAATTCTATAATAGGTTTTTTTTGGTTCAATTCTCAAAACTTTAATGGGTAAAATTTAAGAGTCTATTGAAAAAGTTTACTGAGTAAAAGTTGATTAGAGTGAGAAGAAAATCTCAAGGTTCGAAAAGGAAAAGTCAAGGATATTGGATTACCATATAATACGAAATGCGTTAAGGTGGAATTTAGGAAAGAGTAAATAGTAAATATGTAGTAAACAATTTTATTTTTCTCATAAATTTTTGTTTTTGAACAAATAGGCAAATTAAACTTTCTAAATAAATTTTAAAATTTTATAGGGTATTTATAAGTTGGTTAATGTTTGAAACAACCCGACCTTTTTTTTTTCTTTTTATTAATTAAATACAATATATAATTAAGTATCCCATACTACTTAATTAAACAAACCAACCCACACACAGTAACCAACCAATAATAAACCAACATCCAATTACATGCACAGCGGAAACATATCAATAATACAAAACCAATACAATAACATTTCTATCCATTCTATCCAGCAACCTAACATATCTCTATCCAAGGTTCCATCCTAAACAATATAACAAAGACCAATAACATACAAACGAGACCCTAGTTCATCCTCCTCCTCATCGCCATGATTCCACGTCACATACCTGCACACCACAAACAACAATTGAGATGCGTAAGTATTATCATAAATACTTAGTGAGGCCGTCCTCCCATATACTGGGTTATACACACAAGCATATGAGACCCTCAAGTTTAAGCAAAACAAACAACACACAACAATACATCAAACCAGGAAATCAAGTCTCGACTGAGACCAGTGTCGACCGATGCCTCACGGTGTCGATCGATGCTACAAACAATGGTGTCGACCGATGCTAAACAGTGTCGACCGATGCTACAAACAATGGTGTCGACCGATGCTAAACAGTGTCGACCGATGCCACTCCAAATGGTGTCGACCGATGCTTCCTAGTGTCGATCGATGCCTCCTCTGCAGACACGATCTGCGCGAAACCGAACATCGAACTCTCCTTCCCAATCATCTCGAATCCGTCTCAAATTCACCCAATTACCTCAGAAAATCACTGGGAATCAAAAGCAACGAACCCAAGCAACAAAACAACACAAACAGCAAAGAAAACACACAAACAAGAGAGATCTCATGCTTAGATCAACCATGGTCAAGCACTCACCTCAAGAACAGGAAGATTGGATTGAGAAACGTGCAAAACAACACCTCCAGAAGCTCCCCCTTCGTTTCCAGCAACAGCTAACCCTCCTACAGCCTCAGATCTCTCCAAAAACTCCAAGAACAAACCCAGAAAGTCACAGAAACGTTTTCTTTCTTTTCTCTGTTTTTTTCTCACACAACGGCGACCAAAAAAGACTTTTCTGAAACCCTCAGTTCGTCTAAAACACTTAACAACACGATTAGGGTTTTAATTGAACTAAACCGAACCGATTCGGCAATTAATCAAACCGGCCGAATCCAGAAATTAGTGGTGTCGATCGATGCCACTAGGATGTCGATCGACACTCCTTTCAAAATCATAGAATCCGGTTCGCAGATGTTAAAATGTTTAAAAGATAATTTAGCTTTTATCGAAATTAGTAAAAACATATCATATGCCATATTTAAATAGGATCAGAAACTTTAGCACCGACAAGGTTTGTGGTTTTAATTTGCTATATTTAATTGTCGAAACACTATTTGTTGTTATATGCCTAAAGTTGTCATATTGAATTATTGATAATGTTTTACACAATTTTGGTTTCTTGAATGTGAAACCGTAGAGCCCATTACAAAATTTTGGCCCATAACCAAATAATCGTGACAAATTGTAACAACGGAATTTACCGAAATCATTAGAAAACATGTCTTTTCTTTCTGTTTTATTTTTTATTTTTATTTTTTTTTTGTCAAAAGATAACATGTCTATATATCAATAAAAAATTCTGGATAAATTAAAATTATTAGATATTGATTATTCTTAAATTATCAATTCAACTAACATGTTTATACTTTTAAGATATGTTTATTCCATTCAGCTGATATATATATATATATATTTTTTTTTTTTGTTTTTTGTAAAAATTCCTCAAATTCAACCAAGATTCCCTCAAGTCTTCCTTGGATTATAAAAGTTTTCTATATATATATATATATATATATATATATATCGCATAGCTATAATTGTAAATTACGAGTAGCGACTGTTAACTTCCAGAAGTCATTTCATGATTTACGAATTTAGCGTCCCAATAAGAGAGAGATTGATTGATAATATAATGGACCCAACAAAAGTCACATGCATAATAATGCATATAGTAGTAGTAATTGATACAGTGAAATGAAGAGGGAGTGAACATAGGCTACATATATATAGCCCATTCATTATTCTATGAATTATACTCCATAACTCAATTATATTTCTTGTGTAACCAATTCAGCAACGCAAGAACATGCACGAAGCAGCTGGGCAGGTTTCTGTCATTAAAACTTATGAATGAAAGCGACATAAATAGTAAGACTACGTTCTATTGCTCTTACCTAAATCACTAATTCCTAAACGCGTCGTAGCAATTGCTCTATAGTATGGAAGCATTTATCACTATTCAACAAATTTTTCTAAGTTGTGCTATCCCTTGCACTCATCTCGGCCACGTTGTTTTTTTTTTTGGTTCTTTTGCTAAAGAATACTTTAGCTTTATATGTTCATATTTGCATTCCCCTCTATGATTATAATTTAAACTTTAAATACAAATATATATATATATATATATATATTAACTACAAAAACTCTAAACTAGCTAGAAATGAACCTAACTTAAGGAGGAGGACCCGATGAAATGCAATAAGGAAAGATGCAATATAAATGGGGAGAAACATATGTCGATCGGCTCTACCTACTACGTTACTGAATTCTCCTTCTGCATTATCCCTTCTCATTAATTGCTCTATCAACTTATTTCTTTTGCATTTATCATCTATTTCTGCTCAATACAGAACTTTAAGCTCCTTTATAACTTGAGGTTTCCGTAGTATAATATTCAATTTATGTTATCATCGCTTTTTGTTGTTGTTGTTATTTGCATTGTTACTTGGATTTGATTAAATTTGGATGACTTATGGTTTAATTAGTTTTTTCTGGAACTCATCATCCGATAACTTTATTAATGACCCACAAATTAGCTAATTAGGCTATCAATCCATTAATTGTAAAATTAGCCATATGAAAAACAAAATGATTTATGCAAACTATTCTTTATTCATAGATAATTCTAAATGCAGTTTTACATAACCATGCATATACATGGTGACAATTTAATTGCAACATGTTGATCACAAAATTGCAAAAGTATGTGAAATGTATCTGTTTTTTACATTGTCCCACATGTTTCCTTTCAGAACGATCTTAAAATATTTTCAACAGATATTGACATATTGTGCATGTATTAAAATTTAATACTATTACTAACACGTTATTATAAGTATTAATTATTTATTTAAGTTACAGGCAAAATCACTGTGTGTAAAGAAACCTCTAAAATATGCAGCATTTTCATTTTCCATTGATAATAATTGATTCGTTATTCCACACTCTCGCGTCAATAATAATATCACACGCAAACTAAAGTAAGGTCAACATACTTATATCAGCGTCGTTGAAGTTAATAATATGTATAGGTGTCTAAGCTCCCAACTACACACCACAATGGCATTTAATACACACAACACACACCTCAAAGTCGGTTTGCTTTTAAATACATAGAGAGATAGAAACCCCAACAAGCAAAACAGTAAAGCACCAGAAAGTAAAAAATGATAATGAAAGGTCTTCATCTCAACCTCTTCCTAGTCACCATGACGGTCGTTGCTTCCATCTCCGCGGCTGCACCGGCGGCTCCAGCGGGTGGAGCTTTAGCTGACGAATGCAGCCAGGACTTTACGAAGGTGACTTTGTGCTTGGACTTTGCGACCGGGAAGGCAACGACTCCATCTAAGAAGTGTTGTGACGCTGTGGAAGATATCAAAGAAAGAGATCCAAAGTGTTTGTGTTACGTGATGCAGCAAGCGAAGACAGGAGGACAAGCCTTGAAGGATCTTGGTGTTCAAGAAGACAAACTCATTCAGCTTCCAACTTCTTGTCAGCTCCACAACGCTAGCATCGCCAACTGTCCAAGTACGTCTCCTCCTTTAATTCATTTTCTACTAGCTAGCTAGTTCATATCGTGTTTTCATATCTCAATCTGTTATTGCTATCTTTCATCCATTTAAATGCGGATCAAACCGGGACATGCAAATTAGCTTGCCTGATTTTGAAGCTATACTTAGAGAAATAGAGATTCTAAGGTCTGATGATTACAGAATGAAATAAAACAACCATGACCATGAGTGCGTGAGTTCATAAGTTTTAGTATTCCAAGGTGATTTGATTTTTTTTTTGTTAATGAGTTTTTCAAATTAGTAATTTACTTTGATTTGTCCTTACCTATAGAAAAATTTATTTTCGTAAGTTTATTACTCCATCTGTTTCATATTAAGTGTTATTTTAAGATTTTTCACACAGATTAAGAAAATCATTAAATTTTCTATTTTAACCCTTATTAATATATTATATATTTTTTCAATTGGTCAGTACATTAAATTGATAGGGATAAAATTTGAAAATTTACTAAACATCTACCTTGGAAATACAAAATGACACTTATTTTGTAACAAAATTTTCAGCCTAAAATGACACTTAATATGAACGAGAACCCATTAATAACAAACCAATAACCATATAATCCGCTCATACACTTTAATGCGACAGGTGCCTCGGGTTGCCACTATTACTTACTGTATAGAGAATCTCATTTAATTCGTAGCACATTTATAGATATAGCCTAACTTTCCCCACTTCTAATTTGAAGAAGTAAATAAAAAAGCTAGTAAGAAAAATTGAAGTCATGTTTAATATACATTGTTAAGTGAGTCTAATCTTAAAATGTTGGACAAATGAACAGAGCTCCTAGGGATTTCGCCGAGCTCGCCAGAAGCAGCCGCATTCGCAAACAATGCCACATCATCAACAGCACCAGTGGCGCCAGGGGGTAAATCTCCAGCAACTCCAGCCACGTCCACGGATAAGGGAGGATCATCTTCCACAAGGGATGGTCATGCCGTCTTGGCACTAGCCATCACTTTGATCACCGTCTCCTTCGTCTCGACCTTGCCTAGACATGTGACATTAGGGATGTAATAATGTTTTCTTTATAATGTGGTTGGTTGGTGCCTTTGTTTTTGCCACTTTGTTTCAAAATTTCAAAACTATCTTTCAAGTGTGTTATTTCTTTGTTCGGACATTTGTTGCCTTGAGTCAACTTCCCACTTAAATTTGATCTCTTTCCCCACGCAATTAAATTTGTCCAACGTTCAAACAGGAGCTATCATGTGCTAGCTAGTGTTACCTATTACGCCTAGGCCGCTCACTAGTTTTAACATTTTTCATTTTTTGGATAATAAAACTGAAATCGACTACAGAAGTTAGCTTGTTTTGTGATTATTCAACAAACTTGATCAGCTTAATCTATTATTACGTTTATTTATCAATTGCATTATTCATATAAGATACTAGTCAATCACATTTTTGGTGACAAAATCTAAACTTTCAGAAAGTTTAGCAAGACAAGCCAATTGTTAGAACCTTCAATTTATCTTACAACCTATGCTCCTTACGTCCGTGATCAAATGTACAAAATCAAGAGTATATTTAAACCATATTTAAACCTCAGACAATCCAAATCCTAAAAGAGAAGAGAGAGTTTCAACTATTTGGGTTTGTTTTGTAAGGCCAAAGCCTCTGCAAACCTCAAAGACATTTTCCTTACAAATTCGTCGTGGAGAGAATTTGTGGAATATGTTGGACCAGAGGTTGCAGAAAGCGCAAGCGATTCAAGAACAGCACGTTGCATGGCTTTTCTGTCTTGAATCGCTCTCTGTCGCTCTTCGTAGAAGCTAAAGTCATCGAGGATCGAAGAATGCATCTCACAGCTCTTGAAAATGTTTAACATCTCTATACCTTGTTCCACTCCCACCTAACAGGTACAAAAAACAAATACTACTTCACATCTTATCATTTGAATGTCTGGCCAAATGTACTGACAGTAACTTAAAAGTTGAAAACTATGTTCATGATAAGACCTTAAGTTTGATTCCTCGAAAAATACACAAATTTTACTACCTTAGATATTTAACAACAGCGTCTTAGATTTTAAAGAAGACATGTTCCATTCTGGATGGATCCACATAGAGTGGAGATATAACTGCTCTCCTATATGAGTATATGATATGGTACAAGTTTCAAAAGAAGCATCAATCTTAATGTGCAGTAACAGCAAAGTTTCATTATGAATTCACTTTGGGAATGAAAATACGATTCACAATTGTCAAATCAGTTTGCATAATTACACCATTAAACGGAGCCATAAGAAAAGAATGCAGTAGGCGAGAGGAATTTAGTTTACCTCTTGGGTGTCTCTACTGTTAGTGACTGGCTTATTGTCATTGTTTTCAATTATGATGTGGCGAAAGAGACTGTTGGGAACATCTTTGACGATAAGCCATCTGACTGGGAAGTGTCCTGACCATCTATCCTGTTGCCAGTACTCCACACTTGTGTTGAAGTCAACCGGTCCAACCATCTCAGCCACTCCACAAAACTGTGCACTGGCATTCACCTGAAATTAAGTTTTTATCCCCTTCTTCTATTAGGAGTTTCAGATCAAAACCAAAGTGACAAAAATAGAACATTAACAGTAACATCTCAGTGGTTTGAAGTATAGATACACAGATATAGCATGAGATGTCACAATGCAATGTCAGTGTTGAATAAACAAGCAAGTGTAAATATCTCCCAAGAAAATTCTCTGTCTCAACATTCACAGCTTCCAACAAGTTTTGACTTGTAATGAAGAAAAATAAGCGATTTACCGAAAACAAAAGAAAGACTGGGCATGGCACATCTTTTGTCTTTGCTTCACGATAGGCAGCATCCAACTTTTTGTTTCCATTTTTGGTGCTTGCCCAAACAGAATACTTTATGCTCTTGTGGACATTATCCTCACTATATGACTTAATAACAAAGAACTTTGCGTCCCTGAACTGGGAGAGCAGATCTTGTTGACAAAAACTTTCAACTCGACCATAAGTGGTATCACTTTTACCATTTAGCCTGGATGCCCTCAGACCTCTGTTTCTCTCGGTAGGCATATCAAGCATGGCAGGGAAGTGGGAGTCACTGTAGCTTCCACTTCTTGCTTCATAAAGAGATGGCAAGTTATAATCAAACTCCCAAGTTGGGCTAGAAGAAGAAGCAGAGAAAGGGCTTCTTTTGCATTGAGTATAAGTTTGCTCTCTGTAACTTAAGCTTGCAGCAGATTCAAAAGCATCATGCATAACTCCATGCGGTGGACCCTGCGTACATTTCATCAATTAGATCTATTGCTAGGATTTTTCCGTTAAAAGAGGTCAGACATATGCCAAGAATCAGGAAAATGGGAACAACAAAAGCTTTAAAGGTCTATAGGTTCCAAGAAGCTTAATTACTAGAGCTGTGAAAAGAATGCAAGGAAAAATCCCTTGAGTTGTAGAGGTCGTGATTAGAGTAACTAACCATATCGAAATCATTTGCAGATAAGTCCACTGAACCATGGTGCTTCATACATGTTCTGGTAGATGCCATTGGAAGAAACATATTTTCTCCACTGAAGGGGTTGAGATCGAGACCCCTAGGTTCTCCAAATCTATTGTTTCTTAAGCCGAAATTTCCCCTAGAGCGCATCATATAATCAGTCTCACTACTGTTACTTTCATTCGCATGCCTATCAAAATGTCTAGAATTCGCCTTAAACATGTGAAACTCCGGAGAACTACGAATATGTTCTGGGACTGGATACTGGTGATTTGATGAGTCAAAAGGAATGAAATGTCTTGAATCATCAGAGTAGAGGTCACCATAACGCTGCAGTGATGATTGATTTCTTCTGGTAGCAGAATGAGAAGACCTCTGAAAATCTGATGGTACACCATTACCATGGTAAAACATTTCATTTACCATTCCCTATAACAATTGAATAAGAAACAGGAGGTAAATGAACACATCAACAACATCAGAAATCAGAAATCAAGTAGAATGGAAAAGCATAGATTAAGTGATTTACGCACAGGAGAAACATTTTCAAAGCTTGGAACATCAGTATGTAAATGGTACGACCTTGGATTATCAGCTGCATTTTCATAGAAATGACGGCATTAATGAGCAACAAAGATATCTCAAAAATAGTACTACAATAACAGCTAAGATGCAATAAAATCCACAATTCTTGGTCACATGGGGAAGGAAGCAGAAATAAACAAGTGGTGAAGAGTTTTCATGGGCATGTGACAATGTTTTCCCCTATTGCACATAGAAGAATCGTATAACAAAACAAAGATAACGAAATGGAATAGCCAGCATAAGTAGGTGGACTTCTGTATAAAAAAGATTAAGCAGCTCTCTGGTGAAACAATATGGTTGAAGAACATGATAAACATATGTAAAAACCAAAATCACGTTGCACCAAAACGAAGTTTCACAACCAGAAGGAACATAAGTAGTAACGACTAAACTACAGCTAAAATATTAGAGAGCTGATAAAAAAAAAAGAGTATCAGACAGGTCCCTAACCTCCAATGTGAAAAGAGTCAGTGTCAAACCCAAAGGAACTTGCACTTGCAGAAAAAGCATTACCACAGAAAGGGCGAGTGCTAATCGTATCCTGTAAAATCATAAACACAATATCAATTTGGTGCTACCAGCTTACATTATTACAATTTACAAGACAAAAAACAAAGCGAAAGCCATTTAATCAGAGTCACCTGATCTTGGAATACACTCTGGTCAGTGTTTAACCTCTCCAACATGTTTAAGCCCTTACCTGAACCTAAAACAAAGATTGAAAACAGAGCAGATAGACACAAGCAGCACCATCAAGCAAAAGCTATGCATCAAAAGCCAAAAGCCTAGTAAGTGAGAGAATCTCCCAAAAAGGGCAAAGACTTTACGAAATTTCATCAACAAAAGTCGTGATTTCTTCATTTAGAGTAACGAAGCGATAAAACCCACGAGGATAAAACCAAAAAGTTACAACATTTATGCTAAAAGGAGAGAATCAAAGAGGCTTACGAGCAGGAGGGAACCAGTCGGTGCTTGGGTAAGAAGCGGACATCATAGAAGAATCAGCCAATCGGAGCCAAAGAGACGAACTAGAGATAGAGTAAACGAGAGAGAGGGAGAGAGAGAGAAGAATCTGTAGCTACGGAATTGGAAGGTGTCGATTTTTTGAGGATTTGTGTGTTGTGGTGAGACGACGCATGGAAATTCGTAATAAATCATTTTTAATTAATTAATTAAATTTAATTGTGTGATTCATTTCTTTAATTTGATTGGTTTACTACTACAGTGTGTACTTAAGCGCAGCCGATACGAGACGAATGCGGATGCATGTTGTGAGAGATACATTTATTTATAGCTTAGCCTTTACCCTTTAGGTAGTCTAGGTCCAAGCCAAATGTGTGTTACGAAATGTTTAATTTAGTGATATCCGGAAATTTCTTATAAGAAGAATAAAGGAATGGGTTACCTAACCTGATTAAGATCCAAGTTAAAGATAGAGAACAAATTCCTTGGAAGGAGCCATCCTAGTTCATTTCTGACAGGTTTAATCGACTGTTTTTTTTTTTTTTTCAAAACAAAACTATATATATATGTGCTTTTTATATGCCAACAAACCTTTATAATCTTATTATACAACAAAAAAAAAAAATAGACAAAATTTTTCTTTATTTCTTTTGAAAAAACAAATTAAGTTAAGTATTATTTTTTGTCCTGATAGTATTGATTAAACTTTGAAGTATACATTGTAAACACAATTTAAGCCAATGCAAAATAAAGATATCTCCGAAGTTTAAAGTCCAAATGAGAGAAACTAAGCTGGCGAACAAAAAAAACATCAAAACGAATCCAAGTGAAGAAAATTACTAAGTAGATAATTTAAACATGATAAAGAGCCGAACTCTTAAACTAAAAACATAGGTAACAAGGCTTAATCTTTACATAACACACTACACTTAAGAAGCAAGAAGAACTTTTTTCTCATGAACCAGTGCGCATGAGATATGATATACTAAGGATTCATACCTGCGGTTTAGTTAAGTAATAAACCATTAATTTTTTTTCTTCCAAATTTATAATACATGTGAGATTACTTTATGGACTATTATTTTTTTTTTGGTATAAACGATTATTAATTCAAACAATAAGATTCTAATTTTTTCATTATAATATCAAATCTCTTTTTGAAATGAGAATATATTATTTTATGGTAAATTTTTTATTTTCGAATCAAATAGTCAGTATATATATATATATGTGTTTTTTAATTTACATCTGAATATATTTATATCCGTTATCAAGGTAATATTTTAAATTATCAATAGATTAATCGTTCTTTACATATATATTTCCATCTCACATAGTTAAAAATGAAAATTTTAAATTTAATGTGATTTATTAATAAATAATTTGATAGATTCTCAACAATAAATTTGATCCTAGCATGTTTTAAAGATTTGAAGTAATTTGTATTCAATATGTAGCTGTAAAACATAAAACTAATTATAATATACAAGAAAAATTTATTAGTAACCTTTTTTGGTTATATCTAAAATTTACATATCTAAAATCACATCAAATTTAAATATCTAAACTTATAAAATAAAAAACAAGTTGTTTGTTTTTGGTAAATCTTAGCTGCATTAGAATAGTTATTTTTTAGAATAAGACATAATAATCTTAGGTACTCTAGTTCATACATTGTACATAATAATAATCTTAGGTCATCTCCACTCCTGCAACCCTCCTAAGTTACTCTTCTATTAATTAATCATATAATTAATACTAAATTAATTAAAACAACTCTAAGAGAACCTAAGCAAAATCATCCCTCCACTAGATAACCCAAAGAAGGTTGTTCAATCATTTAAATAATAATTTTTTAATTTGTGTTTATTAATTATCAAACTTTAATAATCTAAAATGACAAAACAATTATTAAATTTTTTATATTACATAAAATAGAAAACAATAAAATTTAACAAACTTTGGAATGTAATCGCAGCAGAAAAAAAACTCATGCGCTTAGAAATTATAATCATCACAAGGGGTAGCTAGAAACCAAGAAAGGACAATGAAATGGTAGCAAAACTAACCTCAAGAGCATCGTGAGACAGGTGAAGGGTCTCAACATTACGTATCCCCGCAACTAGATTTGTAACATTACCAAAAACATCCTCTGGACGGTAAACATCAAAATATTGATAAATATAATCACTATCATAAGAGACATAAGGCTCCCACAATCGAAGATCTAGTCTAGCTTCAACGAGGGAAGGCATATCATCAACAAGAGTATAGCCTTGGGAGACAAAAGCAGAGTAGTCAAGAAACTTAAGACTCGGTATGTTGAACCAAACTTCTTCATCATAAGCCCATGAGAAACGAGGAAGATGGAAATAAACCGTGACTCTCTTGACGGATTTACTAAACACGGACCCCTACCAAGTTGGGGGGTCACCACAACACTCACGTATAACTATTTCCTCGAGCGCAGGGGAGCCAGAGATGAACCACTTGTAAAGTTCTTGATTAACCACAAGTGCACCGAGAGAAAGTGTCTTGAGCGCCGGGAAGAACACTGTGCCTTTAGGGGGAACATGCCCTGCAAGATCAGTTCGTTTGGAAAGTGTGAGTTTAACCAACGTGTTGTTACTCGAGAAGATCCTGATCCCTAAATGCAGATATCGGGATTGCAAGTGTAGTTCCAAGCATCCGCGTTCGAGGGCAGTGACAATCAAACGGTTAGAGCGAGGTATTTCATAGCGGCCACTCAGAGAGAGTCTCTTGATGGGACAAGTGCTCAAGTGAGCCACCGTTTTCTCCAAGAAATTAGAGAAGCCACTAGTTGTTGAGTCTTCCAAATCAAAGTTGTCTACAAGCAACAACAGATTCCTCCATCTCTTGGACACAACAGATGTGGAAACAACAAGTTTTGTGGGAAGTAAAAACAGGATCTTGCCAAGAACCTCATCTGGCAGATTGCTGATGAAATCCATTGGAGAGATAGGCTTGAATCGAATTTTAACTGCAAATTTGGATCAAAGTTTTTTTAATACATCAAAAAAGTCTCTAATACATAGCCAAAGTTCACAAACCCTATTCACAAACGCCTCCTCAGTAACCATTCTCACAAACAATCAAATTAAACCTAACATTTAAAGGCCACAGGAGATGAAACAACAACATGCAATAATCAGAGGTGAAAAGACTGACCTCCGCTCTCGTTGGTCGTGATAAACAAATTGTTAGATCGAGTTAACCCTAAACCCTCCGCCGTCGTTCGTCGTCAGAGCCGAAGCACCTTCATAAACCAACAAGCTTCCAGTTTTGGCCGGAAAAATCAAAGGATTCGAGGTGAATCGATTGATTTTTCTGGCTAAAGGATGAATTCCTCTCGCCTTTGGAATCGAGAGAGAAGAGAGAGAACATCGGGGAAGAAAGAAGAAAAAATGGGGGGAAAAAAATATTCACTTTTATATTTATATCTTCGACGAATGAGAATGTGCCACGTATCGTTTCTCATGGGTTGCTCATATTGCTTCCAGAGAAACGATTCTCTTGTCAATGGACCGATAAATGGATTTTTTTTATTTGTTTTTGGGCCCCATAAAACTGAGCAACTCTGAGAAAACTCACCAATAGAGATGCCCTTAGGTACTATGTTGGAAAAAAGTATATAAGTCTATATAATAATCCGTTGTAACGTCTCCGAACCGTCCTATGACCACGAAGGCCATCGGACAGCCACGGGACGCCACTTGCAGAATTGCACCGGGGTGATCCGGTCGAGGGACGGAAGCTGTAGACTTCCCGGCCGGTCCTCCCTGGCACAACTCCACCGCAACCGAGGTTACTTAGGCTTTGCAACCTTCGTGGCCTGGTGCGTTGTGTTAGCCCGGACAAGGCCGAGTATCATTTGCAACTTGCCATGCTTTCCTGAAAACCGAATATATTACTTTAACAAAATATTTCATTGTAAATAAATCATTAAAGCAATATATAAAGATAGTCGGAAAGATATCCTATACTCGTTTAAGAAAATATAGGGTTTTACAAGAAACACAAGATAAACCCTATCCGGTACCCTAACGTTTGCTCCAGCTCTAAACTCACTTAGGCCTCCCTGCAAGACCAAAAATAATATCATGAGTAATCTAACAGAATAACTGCGATCAACAATTGTGTTTTTTCAATCGTACATTTTGGATATTTTCTGAAAAGTCATGATGGATCGTTAAAACGGTTATTTATGAAAAGTTACAACTGTTCACTGTAAAATTGTGTTGATTGGAACATTCATATCTTTTAAAATCTATATATATTTGTCTACTTGAACTGTTTTCATTTTTTTTTTTTGCCATGACACAAAACAACTAAAATTTCAATCTCAACGGGTTATACATTTTTCTAAATTATTTTATAGCATTTATTCTTTTAATAATCAAGAAATTCCTCTAATTCTTTATTTAACAAAAGATTTTTGGAATGATGAATCTATCTCGAACAAATGCCACCAAAGGTTGTGTTTTTTCAATCGTACCTTTTGGATAATCTTTCAAAAAATCTGTAGAAAATTTATGATTGTTCATTGTAACAGTGTTTTTGTAAAGTTGCAACTGTTCATTGTAGACTTGTGTCTATTCGAATATTCGTATCTTTTGAAATCTATATATTTGTCTCTTTGAACTGTTTTTTTTTTTTTTTTTTTGCCATGACATAAAATAATATAAATTTCTATCTCAACGGGTTTTACAGTTTTCTAAATTATTCTCTAGCATTCATTCTTTTAAAAGTAAGAAATTCCTTCAATTCTTGATTTAACAAAAGATTTTTGGAATGATGAATCTAATTTACAACTTTTAGTTAATTTATATATAAAAAATTAATGAAAGTACCTATATATAATAGCAATCCGAATAAATGCCACCAAAAGTTGTATTTTTTCAATGGTACTTTTTGGATAATTTTCCAAAAAAATCTATAGAAAATTTAAACTGTGTGTTTTACACAAAGTTGCTATTGTTCATTGTAACAATTTTTTTGTAAAGTTGCAATTGTTCATTGTAGAGCTGTGTCTATTCGAATATTCGTATCTTTTGAAATTTATATATATTTATATGTTTGAACTGTTTTCATTTTTTTTGTCATGACACCAAATAATATAAAATTTCAATCTTAACGGTTTTTACAGCTCTCTAAATTATTCTCTAGCATTCACTCTTTAAAAAGTAAAGAGATTCCTCCAATTCTTGATTAAACAAAAGATTTTTGAAATGATAAATCTAATTTACAACTTTTAGTTAATTTTATACCTATAGTCTTTTTCCAAGAGTTAGATGGATTATATAATGAGCTTTTGGATTTGACTTTTGAATATGGTAATAAAGATGCCTTTTATTTAAAAACAGTTTATATGAGTTTGTAGGTATAATCAAGTGCAGACATAACAGTTGCGATTTTTCATAGTACATTTTCATAAAATATTTTTATTTGTTTTTCTTAAAATACAAACGTTTTTATATGTTTATTGTAGAGTTGTGTCTTTTCACTATATTTTATTTATATTTTTTCATCACAACTTTTCATTTTAATAGGTGTGTCTATTTAAATAGTTATACTTTTTGAACTCTCTTTATATTTGTCTCTTCATCACTAACTAACAAGTTTGTTGAAACAAATTTTCCATTTTATGTTGAGTCTAAATAATTGAATATATTCAATAATCTGACTAAAATTTTAGAAGTGATTATAGCAATAGAGAAATTTTATACAACTTAATATTAAATTTACAGTTGTGTCTATTTATCTTAACTTTTCGTTAAAAAAATATTTTAATATTTAAAAATAATAATAACAATCTGAATAAATGAGAACAACAATTGCGACTTTTTGTAAAAAAATTTGTTTTATTTGTTCTTTTTTGAAAACTCAAACAGTTGTATTTGTTCATTGTATAGCTGTGTTTTTTTACTATATTTTATTCATATATTTTCATCACAATTTTTTGTTCTAATAGGTGTGTCTATTTAAATAGTCATATCTTTTGAACTCTCTATATATTTGTCTCTTCATCAACAACTAACAAATCATTGTTGTTGAAACAAATTTTTCATTTTATGTTAAATCTCAATAATTTGAATATTAATATGTAATATTGAATGTTATTTTGTCATATAACTAAAATTTTAGAAATGATTATAGTATATAGAAATTTAATAAAACTTAATATAGAATGTACAGTTGCGTCTATTTATCGTAACTTTTTGTTTAAAACTATTTTAATATTTAAATTTTATTTATTTTGTTCTTAAGAGTTGTGTATTTTAATTTTAATTTCCGTTGATACTGTTTCACTCATTATTAAATATAGTTTTAATTATAGGTTATTTAATAGAAAATTACATTACTCATTATAATCATTAGTTCAATATTCTCAGTAAGAATCACTTTTTCATAATGATTTTTTTTTTAATTGTAGCTCTTTATCATAATTCTTCATAAAAAATTCTTATATTTATAAAACTTTAAATAATATGTTTTGCAAAGTTGCGTCTATTCTACATAATATTTTTTGTTATAAGTTTTCATTTTGATTATTGTGTTTTTAGTAACAGTTTATGTATTCAAACTATTATATTATATTTAAATAATTTTATAATGTATAATTTTAAATATTAAATTATTTGTTTTTTTTAAATACTTCTCGTGACATCGCGGGGGTTTGATTCTTAGTGATTATAAAATAAGAGTAAAAAAATAATAAAATGACAAGGAAAAAAGAAACAAAAAAAAAAAAAAGGAAAAAATAAAAGCAGCGTCGTAGCGACGCAAAGATTTTTCACATGAGAAAGAGAGAATAAATCAAAGATAGAAAAACCAAAAACCCTTATTGCGACTCCCAAATCAATTAGCTCTCTCCAAATCTAACAAAAATGTCTCAGATGGATCCCGATGCAGTGTCCAAGGCCTTCGTCGAGCATTACTACTCCACCTTCGATACTAACCGCGTCGGTCTCGCTGGTCTTTACCAGGAAGCTTCTATGCTCACCTTCGAAGGTCAAAAGATCCAAGGAGTTCAGAGCATCGTCGCTAAGCTCACCTCTCTCCCTTTCAACCAATGCAAGCACCACATCTCCACCGTTGATTGCCAGCCTTCTGGTCCCGCTTCCGGTATGCTCGTTTTCGTCTCCGGTAACCTCCAGCTCGCCGGCGAGGAACACACCCTCAAGTTCAGCCAGGTTCGTCTCTCTTTCTCTCTCTCCCGATTGATCTATATCTGATTAGATCGTTAGGGTTTAGAAATTGGCTGATAGATCTGTAAATCTGGCTATTCCCAAGTTTGAATTTTTCCTGTGACTAGATAGATCCTTCCAATGATGTTTTGCTCCTTGTCATGTGATTCGTTTGAGCTCCTATGATCTTGTGCATATTTAGCTTAGCTCTGAATTTTGTAGATTAGATTGAAGAGGGAGATTGCTCCCTGTAACATTGTTTTGCCAATCTTGTGTGTTTCCTGGTTTGTGTTCGTGTGGTGAGAGTATATGAAGCTTAGTTCTTGTTTCAGTCATTGTTACGTTTCTTGAACGCTTCTAGAGTTTTCTTTAGGTAGCAAGCTGTTTCAGTGTTATGTATTGTTTGGTATCGTTGATCTTTGCTTTATTTGTTTGGTATTCTTGATTTTGATCCAACACATGTGACATGTATGAACTGTTTTTTCATTGTGTGTGCTTTCAGATGTTTCATTTGATGCCGACGCCACAAGGAAGCTTTTACGTGTTCAACGATATATTCAGGTTGAACTACGCCTGAACCATCAAGTCAGATTGTTTTTTAGCATACATGATTGTTTGTTGCAATTCCTATAATACTATATGAGCAATCCTTCTATCATTTCCTGTCTTGTCCTTTTTCTTTTTATTCCTAGATGATTTACGCTTGAGAAGAGAAAAAAAAACTGTCTCTCTCTTGTATTTGGTTTGGATGGTTTGTTCACTTGTGTCATTACAATCTAATGACTTTGATTAAGACTCAATTCGAATGGTTTCCAATGTCATTTTGGCTCTTTTTTCTTTGTGGGAATAAGCTTTTAATCCGAATATATTTCGTCCAAGCTTGACTTTTGAAAGAGATTTGTCTTCTTTAATGTGTCTAAAAGTTAACTCTATTCATCGCAACAAGACTTGCTAGGAGGTTCAATGAACCCTCTCTGTGTAAAGAATTCCACAAGTTCCATCAAATTTGATTAAGTGTGGGGTTGGTTATATTTGAGTATTGTCGGAGTTGTGTGTGGGGTTGCAGTTGGAGATTGCTTCAAGTTTCCACAATACGTTTACATGATAAGCTTTGCCAACTCCGAGTCAGACAAGTTTAATTAAGCCACAAAATCCAGCAGCTTCACAAACCCAATACGGAAGATCAAAATTTTTGATATAGAATATGCTTTATTTTTCATAAGAAAAGTCTCAGCTTCACTGATTTGACCTCTGGCAGCCCACAATGTTCAGAACGTTAATACAAACAATCTTATAAGCTTCTAGTAGGTAATCTTGGAAGTGAACAAGGCTGTCCTTTTTCCCGTTCATATTGAGACTGCTCTGATTTTAGTTTTGTTTTTGTTCTTTTTTTTTTTTTTCTAATTATAAAATGATAAACCAATCTAGTTATATATAAACATAAAAAGTTTTTGAGTTTTGGTTCCAATTAGATGCCGTGTAGCTTTCACCCACCCATCAGATCAGAAGAGTCTCTGAAAGAAAGTAACTCGCTTTAAAAAATTGACTTCACACGCAACAAAACAGAAAGCGCCAAAAAAATTAAGGAAAGAGACTTTTTTGTCGCAATCTCATACTATTCACGAGATGACCTCGTTTTATGATCATCATCCTATCTATCCCTTTCTATATTCCTTATTCTACGTCCCAAACGATTCACTTTTCTTCTCACCATCTCAAATCTCATAGAAGGAAAGTAAAATGGATTCCTTTTCATATTCTTCGATGAAATCAATGGTGATTCAAGCTCGAGGCTCGTTAAACTCGCGTTTGTCTGACTTTGAGCCTCTGTTTCTGCTTTTGGCTCCCCTTCTCACTCTTTTCCTCGCCCAGATCATCGGATCTGTCTTGGGCGTTGTGAACGACAAAGGGTTAAAAGCGTGTCTTGTCGGGTTTATCATGGGATTCCTCAAGTGAGAATCTTTTTTAATCCCATATCTTATTTTCTTCGGTTCCAATCTTTTTTTTTTTGATGGGTGAGAGAGACTAATGGTTTTTGTGGAATAATGAAACAGAATGATCCCTGGAGTTCAGAATTACATAGATGCTGAGAAACAAAAGGTGGGTGTTTGTGTTTGAATCTTCAGATTGTTCCTCCTGTAATGGTCTTTTTGTTGCATCTTCTTCTTGTGGGTATTTAAGTGGAAACATTTCAAAAAATAGAAATGCTTGACAAGCCTATTTCATGCTCTTCTTTTCCATTTGTCTTTTTTTAATGTTCTAGATGGATGGCTGCATCACTAGTTAAGGATTTAGATTTTATCTGGCATGAAAATATCATGGTCCCATGGCTATTTCAAACATGATTTTGATGGTCATTGAATAGTATAGAGAGTTATGAGACTCCCATTATGATTTTAAGTTTTCACTAATATATAAGATTACTTGGGATTTGAGACCAGAACCATACCAGCTTCTTTTTTTAAGAGCATATGTTTGTTTCTTGGTTAGAGAGACTTTCAATGTTTGTTACATCCCACCGTGTCTTTTTTATTTATCTGTATAACTAGTTGATGTTTGTTTTTTTTCTCATTCATAGGTTGTTGATCAATTACAATCTGGTAGTAGCTCTAAGAAAAAGAATTGGGCTGAAACATTGCCAGTAAAAGGTCTAGGAGTTGAAGTTCTTGACAAAATGGAGATTGAAAAAAGGAATGACGCTATTTGGCAAGGAAAATGCTCTGGCACTGTGTATGTCTGTGGTAGTTGATGCCTTTTTTTATAAGTAGTTCTCACAAATTTTCTTTGTGGATTCGGTGGAGATTAATTAAACTTCTGCCACCTTTTGTAACAGATACATTGGTGGAGGCGAGTCTGAAGGACATTTTGCATTGATAAATCAAGCATGTTCAATGTAAGTTGTTGCAAAATTTTAGCTCCTATCTTTATGTAATATAATTTCTGCTTTTGTTGTGTATAATATATCATTCAAGTTAACTTTGTGTATGGTATTTATGGATGATGCTTTTCCAGGTTTGCGCATACCAATCCATTGCATATAGACGTATTCCAGAGTGTGGTGCGGTTTGAGTCAGAAGTAGTCGCAATGACTGCTGCGTTACTCGGGAGTAAAGAAACGGTTTCAGGAGGACAAATATGTGGAAACATGACATCTGGAGGAACAGAAAGTATAGTGTTGGCTGTGAAGTCATCTCGTGACTATATGAAGTACAAGAAGGGTATCACACGGCCAGAAATGTATGTTTCATTTCATCCTTCGCTTTACATTTGATCAAATATGTACTCTAAACTGAATTGATGGAACAATATTTCATATGTAAGTGTAGGATTATACCTGAATCGGGTCATTCGGCTTATGATAAGGCGGCTCAGTACTTCAACATCAAGTTGTGGCGAGTTCCGGTAGACAAAGAATTCCGAGCTGATGTGAAGGCAATAAGGCGGCATATTAACAGAAACACCATCATGGTAATGTTTTGAGTTGCCAGTTGTACTATATTTAATAAATTTTACCTGTACATGTTCCATGGTTTGATGTACATATCCAGTCTTTGCCTTTTGTATTTCCATGGTTGAAAGATTAAACTTCAGAAGCATACCTTTTATGTTTGTTATTGTAATACAGCTTTAAAGTTAAGCCGTGTGCTTTGTTTTTATCATCATCTTTAAATCATATTTTTTTTCAGATTGTTGGATCAGCACCAGGATTCCCTCATGGCATCATCGATCCTATTGAGGTAAACTAGTTTTCCCTTCTGATGTAATTTTAAAGACATTTATTTATGTTCTTCTATATGGAATGAATGTGTTGGACCATTCCTTTTTTTTTCTTTCATTACAGGAGCTTGGTCAACTGGCTCTTAGATATGGAATATGCTTTCATGTTGACCTTTGCCTTGGTGGTTTTGTGTTACCTTTCGCTCGCAAACTTGGGTATGTGTAATTGTCTTTTTTTCTAGCGGCTTATCAAAGGCCTGCCTTTATTTTACAAAAAAAGATGCAAATCGTATCTACTTTATAAGTTTAGGACTTAAGAAGCTAAGTTCGTAACTTAGAGAAATGATAATTGATAGTTAATGTATGGTATGTGTCTGTCTGTTCTTCTGCCACTTCTCGTAGTTTCCCCCAGAGCATTGGATCTCAGGTTTACATTAATTTCTTGGTACTATTTAGGTTAATTAGATCATAGAGATTGATTTCTCACTTTTTTCCAGGTACCAGATCCCAGCTTTTGATTTTACTGTAGAAGGAGTTACTTCAATTTCGGTGGACGTGCATAAATATGGTTTGGCTCCTAAAGGAACTAGTACAGTTCTCTACAGAAATCATGAGATCAGAAAGGTAAGTATTTGTTATTTTTCCACTCTTATCAATTTCTCCAGGCTCAGTACCAAGCACATACGAATTGGTTTATATTCAGTTCCTAAGTTCTGATTCTGGCATGCTTATTGTGTCACTATACATCTACACAAACATACCCACTATACATTGACACTGTCACATTCCTCTTATGAACTTTTTCATATTCTATTCAGTGCTGTGCAAAGTATGGTTTTGTGTATTATCTTTACCTGACATGTGAATTTTTTGCCTGCAAAAATATCTACCCCTCCACCTACAAAATAGCACCAATTTGTTGCTGGTAAGTCTATTTGCTACTTTCATCTTTAAGAAAACAGGGAAATAAAAAACAAGAAGACTTGAATTCATGCAAATCTGAAACTGTATTTTATGCAGTAACTGAATGGTCAGGAGGTCTATACGTGTCCCCAACTATAGCTGGGAGTAGGCCTGGTTCTTTGGTTGCTGGTGCTTGGGCTGCAATGATGTCTCTGGGCGAGGAAGGTTTCACAATACATATCTTACTCTCTCAAGCTTCTGGTCATTAAAGTTTGTCAAAGATTAAATGGTTGATTCTGTATGCTTCTGTTGTTCAACAGGCTACCTACAAAACACAAGCAATATAATGGAGGCATCAAAGAGACTAGAAAAAGGGTTTGCATTACTTTTTGACTTTTCCTCAGTTCTTCAATCGTTTTGATTATTTTGTAGCTTTGACTAACTATCGTTATTTGCAGCGTAAGAGAAATCCATGAACTGTTCGTCATTGGAAAGCCAGATATGACAATTGTGGCGTTTGGTTCTAAAGCATTAGATATCTTTGAAGTTAATGACATCATGTCTTCAAAAGGTTGGCATTTGAATGCACTACAGAGACCCAACAGGTAAAATTTTAAAGACCAAAACATTGGTGTTTCTGCTATTATAAGACCACATTCCTCTCTTCACTGTTCTGAAACTTTCTGTCCATGTCTGTCTTTTGGATCAGCATTCATATATGTATAACTCTTCAACACGTCCCTGTAGTCGATGACTTCCTCCAGGATCTGCGTGAAGCTGTAGAAACTGTAAGTCCATTGATGAAGATTCTTTTGATTGCCTCTTTCTTTTTTCCTCAATTGATCTCTCGTTGTTATTACCTTTTCTTTTTTTAGGTGAAAGCAAACCCAGGACCGATCACTGGAGGCTTGGCTCCAATATATGGAGCTGCAGGGAAGATGCCAGATCGAGGAATGGTGAATGAGCTTCTGGTTAGTTTCATGGACAGTCAATACTAAAGCTTCTTTTTTAAAAGATCAAAGAATCATCAAGTGGATAAACTGATTTCACATTTCAGTTGCAAGAGCAAAACATTGTACATTCACAACCACATTGTTTCATTTTCGCCCTACTAATAAAATTCATCACAATCTCGATATTAAGTAACTAAAAGTGCGTGTTACGTTACACACTCGAAGAAAACATAGATGATCAATCAGATTTGTGGTCAGAAGATTTTGATCTAGGAACTTGAACCGGCTTGTCTTCTTGGCTTTTCGCCAACATCTCATCTCTTTCTCTGAAGTAATGGTCGAAGGCACGAGGCAGGAACCTAGGGATCAAGAAACAGAGTAGATTCACTCCGAAGTAGCCCAAGTTCGCTATTGCTAAATACCGTCCAAACCAGAACCATGCAACAACCTGAAACGATTTCAGATGATTTAGTAGGGCCAACTGACTCTAAAAAGACTTGCAATTGAGTAAAGACAGGTATTAGATAGTACATTGGGTGTAGCATTCATTGGTAACGACTTGTTGAGCCAGACATCCTTAGACCAACCAATGATGACAAAGATTCTCCAGACTGTGTAGAGCAGTGGGACGAGAGCTCTTACCGGTGGCGAAAACAGAGAAAGGCCACTTATTACATTCTCTGTCAGAATCTGACACGACAGTAGAAACAAGTGCGGTGTCGCTGATCTCACCGCATGATCATCTCCTCTTGCAAAACCACCTAATACGTAAGCTAAAGGCAAGAACAGACCAATCGTTGTCCCCGAAACCACGTACATCCTTTTCATTATCCCAAAATTACAACAGAAAAAAAATGAAGTCAGAATCTATAATGTTACAAAATGATCTCAAAAATACAAAACAGACCAACAAATTTTTTTAAAAAGGTCGTATAATCTTGATCAAGAAAGCAAAAAAAGAAGAGATTTTGTTTTTTTTTTTCTTTTTTTCTTGTGATGGATTTGGAACCTGAAGAGTTTGCTGCCGTGGAAGACTTCACGGGAAGTGGTTGAAACACCATGGCCATGGGATGGGAAAGCTAAACGCGAGAGGGCGACTATATAGATAGACGCAAACGCTGGAAAAAGCATGTCAAGTATCGGTACGAGACCACTCGCTGAGAAGACTAGTATGAAGGCAACTAGCTGTAGTTCTATTACCCTCAGTGACCCCATCAAGCCGCCACCTCCAGCTGCTGTCATCCCCGACCACAGTCCCTTCTCACCGGAAGATGATGACGTTTTACCCTCGTCAGGTCTTGGACCCACCGCTAGTGTTACGCCTGACATGATTCGATTCTTTTATTAAAAAAGTCTCTTGTTTACTTTGTGATCTGATGATGGATGATTCAAACAGTGGATAAAGAAAGAATGAAGTTGATAGTGCAATTTATGAAGAGGGGGGATCTCTTGTTGACGTAGTTCCACGTGAAAACTTGGGTGATATACACGTGTCAAAGTGAAGACGTGAGTGTTCATTGCCTGCCATTCAACGTGTCATGTCATTGGCATATGTTGCAATGTTTAATTATTATTAAAACATGTTTTAAGACAAAAATGGTTAAAAAAGAACCCAAGTTCAACAATTTGAAAACAGGGTTGGAAGTAGGTTTCCAACTTTGTGCAAGTGAAAAAACAAAGCATAAAAGATGATGCAATGTTCCTAATTACGTTCTCCGATTATAACAATAGGAAAGCTAATCTAAATCTATTGTTCTATTTCTCCATGGCCTTCTTATCCTTAGATCGACGTTGTTATTGCATCGAAAGCCATCTTTAAAATGAACTTCACCAGAACCACAAGCTTACATAAAACGACAACCAAAGCCAGGAGCGCTAACTGCAACACGTTATCTAAGGCTGGGCGTACCACACCCGTAAACATAGCATCCTCGGCGTCCTTGAGCTGGCCTCTCTCGCAATAAGCAGATGCCATCATAGCCACGATTCTGACATCATGCTTGATGGGGGGGATCCAACTATTATAAATCTTTCCTGCCTCATTGTTATGGTTTAATTTGAGTAAGATATAAAGTACTAATCGATAATCTTCTTCCCACTTCTCGAAATAGTCCGACTCCCATATACGGGAAACGTCTTCAGCCTTCCCTGCTTCCCCATACAACCGCATCAAGGACTTGTAAGCTAACTTCTTTGACTCGGGATCAACTAGTGATTCCTCGGCTCTTCTCAGCATATTTACCGCCTCAACCACTGACCCTTGTCTCAGGTAAGCTTTTGCAATGTCGCTGCACGTTCGCCAATCAAATGTATTTGTATCGCACTTTGCTAAAAGCTTCAACATTTCTTTGATCTTGGATTCGGCTGCGTAAAGCCGCAGTTTATTGTTTAGCGTGATTTTATCCGGCTCAACATTGTTCTCTTTCATCTGGCTGAGAATCTCGTGTACCATATCTAGTTTACCTAGACTAATGTAGAGAGACATCATGTGGTTAAAAGGAGAGGGTTTCGAGAGGTAGCGGAGCTCTGTCATCTTCCCAAAGATTGACTCAGCTTTAGCCAATGTTTTCGAAGACATCATGTGCTTAAAAATATGCGGTTTCGAGCGGTACCCTATCTCCTTCATCTTCCAGAGGGTTGACTCAGTTTCGTCCAATCTTGCGTAGAAGCTTAACATAGTGGTGTAAACAAAGTCATCTCTCTTGTTCTCGGGAATGCTTTTGAAGAACTTCTCTGCTGCGTTTAAACCTAGAATCTTGTCGATCAGATGAAGCCGAGCTGCGAAATCTTCAGGAACAAGATCGCAAACTTTCTGGTCACTCATCCACTCTGATACCTAAACATGCACCACCAAAATAACACAACTAATCAATCAACTACTGATTTGTGAGAGAATCGAAAATTACAAAAAGGTTTGGAATAAGAAGAGGAACCTTGAGAGCTTGGGGAAATCGTTTTGAATCGCGGAGGTTTTCAACGATGAGTCTAACATCCGAAGGATTCAATTGATTTCCCTGTTGCTTCCATTGCTCCAGCACTGGGACGAATGAAGCCTTTGGATCTTCACCGGCCTTGTCGATATGACGACGGAGTCTGTCGTTAAGCTCCGGCGATGATAGGGTTCCGACAGAGCGCAACAGATACTTCCTGAAAGCTGGAACGGCCCTTGCGCATGGTTGAAAAATTAGCCTCATGATTTAGGCGACAGAATAAATTAGGGCTTCTCTGAGCTCTGTCTCTCCTTTTTATTTTTATTTTTCGGGTCTTTGTGGTCGACGTCTCGCTCAAGTAATTTTATTTCTTATTAGGGGGTGGTATTGGTTTGAGAGTTTAACAAAATCATAAAAAATGAATAAGTGAAAGATTGTTAAAGATTGCTAGAGAGTTTTGTTGATTAGTTTTCTAAAATCTTGTAAAGTCCTCCAAACAATCCCTGTATTTTTATGATACTTTCCATGACTTTATTTTGTGAAGAAAGTGTCTAAAATCATGAACCAATAACATAATAATTGAACTCATTAAGAATTCTAGATTCTTTTGTTTTAATTGAATAACATAAAACTTTTAATGACTTTATAAAAGTCTGAATCCAATAACTCAGATTTGTTAAGATTTTAAGTGACTTTTTATAAATCACAAACTAATAACACTAAACTTTAACAGAGTTTAACAAAATCTTGATCTAATAACAATAGATTCTACATAACATTTAAAATCTTTAAAACTCTATTAAAATATTAAACCAATATTCATAAACTAAATAATAATTACTCAAAATACTACAATTTTATTTCTTTAGTTTGTTGTCAAAATATCATTATTAATTTAATATTCTAAAAATGCCATCAAGAATTTTGGTTTTACAAAAAACCCACAAACACAAAAAAAAAATTAATTTTCAAGGGTTTTATTTCTTTTCTTTTTTTATATATATAGATTTTAGTAAACTATCTTGAATTTAGTGTATAAATTTTAGGAAGTATGGTTTAATGTTTAGGATTTTGATAGTTTTTAGAAAACTAAAAACTAGTACTAGTATTTTTGTGGAAGCTTCTTTAGTCAAATGGTTGATTAAGAGTTGATTAATGCTTCTACACCAAAAAGTCTAAGATTCGATATCCAGATAATACAATTTATTAATTAATTTACAAATTAAAAGTTGACAAGTTTACAATAGATGCCATATACAATTAAAGTTGTTTGTTGTAGGAAAGAAGTGTAATAGTTTTCATAATTTGCATTAAATAATAAATTAGATGATAAAAAAAAGTACTAAGACCAAATCCGCTACAACAACCTTCTAAGGTTGCTTAAAAATATATATATTATTTTAATTATAGTTATATATTTTTTATTTTTTATTAATAGTAGCCAATAACAAAGTGACAGCTGTAAGTTTTTGTTGAGAACCGTTTTTTGTTGAAGCAATGACCATGTGCATTGGCGTCTTTTTGAGCCGTCCCCCCTATTTTTTGTTTTAAAAATAAATGAAAAATGGCTCATTAACGAAACGTATCCTCAAAGGGGACGTTTTTCCGTCCGTCGACTTGGCCACGTCGTTGTTTGTGATTGGAAGAAACCTAATGCTTCTTTCTTCTTCGCCTCCTCCTCTTCTTCTTCTTCATCTCTCATCTCCGTCTCAGGGAGAGTGTTCACTTCCCCTTCAGCTCTTCGCTTCTTTCTTCTTCATCCTCCTCATCTTCTGTATCCAAGAAGCTATGGAGAAGAGCTTCGCTTCCTCCACCGCTCTCAAAACTGTGACCGATCCGACGGCTTTGATCTCCCCGCCGATTCCGCCTTGCGAGGATAAGTTCTTCGTGAATCTCCCTTGCTATGACTTTGTCTGGAGTGGGAATCGCAGTCCTAGGGCGACGCGATGAAGAACAATCCAGGAAGACCGATTCCGACTGAGAAGGTGGATTTATATTATATCATCGATTCGTTTTGATATTGTCAATTTTGAGTAATTTAAGTGGAATTTAGATGGTGTATAGGTTGGAATTTAGATGGTGGTGTTGTGAATTTGTGTGTATAGGTTCGATGGGGATTTAGATGGTGTATAGGTTGGAATTTAGATGGTGGTGTTGTGAATTTAGATGGTGGTGTTGTGAATTTGTGTGTACCGGTATTCAAACTAATTCAACTCCGGAAATGAATAGAGGAAGGTTTGAAGATCCCACTTTTTTTTATTTTTTTATTTCTATATATTGCTGAATCTTTTATGAGTTTTGGCAACAAGTTTCTGAGATGGGAACTTGCTATACGTTTGTTTTTGCAGATCCAAGATTTAACTGGATTGTTGGATTTAACGAGTTTCCTCACCCAACTATTGATGCTATCGTTGCATTAGACTCAATAGGACCGACTTTTTTCCTTGTTGTTTCCATGTTTGGTTTTGTTCTTCAAATCAGTTCTTTGATTACCGAGAAAGAGCTTAAACGCCAGGTATAACTTTGTTTCTGAATAGGCTGTTGAGTCCCACTGTCTATATAGTAGACTGATTGTGTTTTGTCAACAGGCAATGACGATGATGGGTGTTTTTGACACTGCTTATTGGTTGTCATGGCTTACATTGGAAGGAAAAGTGATATTTACAACGTTGGTTTATTATTGACTTTCTCTCAGTACTTCCTGCCCCTCAGGTTGGTGAATATAAGCTTAGGATCAAACATCTTTGTTAAGAGCTTGCTAGTTCTAGATTTACAGTATTCATTTTTGTATATGTGCAGATTGTAGTTTGGAGGTTCTTGCAAAGTTCAAATTGGTCGGATGTATTGGCTACAAAGCAGGCCTTGCTTTTCATTGTTTTGGTTCAGTATATACCACGATTCCTACGCGTCTTACCTTTGACATCAGAATTGAAAAGGACTGCAGGTGTCTTTGCGGAAACTGCTTGGGCTGGCGCTGCTTATTATCTGCTTTTATATATGCTTGCAAGTCATGTGAGTGTATAGCTTTCTCTCTTTATAATTTACATTGCTCTTTTTGTTCAATACTTGCCCATTATACCATGAGTTATGTGACAGTGGCAATAAAAGGGCAAAACCAGGAAATAGTTTCATTTCTGTTTCATACTTTCATTGTTGTGAGCTTATGTTCAAATATTCAGTTTCATAAGACATGTAAAGTATCTTTCAAATAGACACCAATGCTCCTACCAAAAATAAGAACCTTTCAAAATAATACTATTAAATTTGAGGGACCAAAAATTGTCCTACACCAATGCCCATGCTCTTAGTACCGATTCTCTTCTTGTCTTCTTCTTTCTCATTACTATATTAATTTTTATTAACAAGTGTTTTTGATGAGCACTCCCCATTGGAGATGCCCTAATATTTTTAAAGATTTTTTTTTTAAATTATAATTAATTGTATAGAGAGAGTTAATAAGTCCATAATAGGAAAACCGAATGAAACTTAAATTGGTGATTTGGTTTTGTTTTGGGTTAAAATTTTAAACCAGTTCGGTAAGTACTTTGAAGTATAAACCAAAAATTCTTCTTGATCACTTTGTTATCGCATCAAAATTCAGCTTTAAAATAAACACCACCATAATTCTCAAGACTACATGTCTACATTGTATAAACGAACTCAAAAATACGAGCAGGTGGTGGTCCAATAGAAGTTGGAAATAATTGGTGCTCGAATAGAAAATGATTACATAAATGATAAATAACATTAGCTTAAAATCACGTGTGTATATATTTGTCTAAAAAAATTGGCCACATACTCCCTTTTCCCAATATTTTAAGATCCCATAATAACATGAGAGGAACCATGGTGTTTTTTTTTTTAACTTAAAGAACAATATTCTAAACGAAAACATGGGCTTGGTTTTAAAAAGAAAAAATTTGTGTCCCTAAAAGTTCAGAACCAATAAAGTATTGCCCCTAAAACTAAAAAATAGGTGCTCCTCCAATACCAACCATTCGTGTCTTCCATGCCAGAGAATACGCGCACCAACAGGCCGGACATTTGAATGGGCCTGTCCTTATGGTACTTCCGCATCATAACATTATGTGTTAGTTTCTCGGCGTCCCTTAGCTGGCCTCTCTTGCAATATGCAGACGCCATCATAGACAAAATTCGCACATCAAACTCGTTGTCTCCTTCATGCCACTCTTTTACAATCTTATCTGCCCCATTGATGTCATTTAATTTCAATAAGGAACTAATTATTGATCGATATCCTTCGCTGTTCATGTGGCGAAGGTCATTGTGGCAAACGTCGTCCTTGTAAAGTTCCCATATGCGGTAAACTTCGTCAGCCTTTCCTGCATCACCGTACAACATCATTAACGACTCGTAAGCTAACTTCTTTGACATGGGATCTACTGATTGTTCGGCTCTACTCAGCATCCCCACGGCCTTTACAACCAATCCATGTTTCAGGTAAGCTTTTGCAATTTCGCAGCTCGTGCGCCAATCCAATGGTGTAGGATCGTGCTCTTTTAATAGCCTCTCCATAGTTTTGATGTTTGTAACAGCTGCGTAACGCCGCAGTTTAAGGTTAAACGTAAGATTGTTTGGCTTGACATTGTTCTCCTCCATTTGTTTCAGAATCTTCTCGACCATATCTTGCTTATCTAGCTCAATGTAAAGAGACACCATGTGGTTAAACGCAGAGGGCTTAGAGAGGTAGCCTAGCTCTCCCATCTTCCAGAAGATGAACTCAGCTTTATCCCGAGTTTGATCAGATCTTGCATACAAGCTTAAGATAGTATTGTAGACAGAGTGATCCCTTTTGTCTTCGGGAATGCTTTGGAAGAACTTCTCCGCTGCTTCGAAACCTAGAACGTTGTCGATCAGATGAAGCCGAGCTGCGAAATCTTCAGGAACTAGATCGCAAACTTTCTTGTCACTCATCCACTCTGATACCTAAACACCACCAATAACAATAGCAAATTAAACAACTACGTATACAGATTATATCATGAACGATACATTAAATATTGGGGACGAAACTCGGATACGGTAATTGAGAGAATCAAAACCAAAGAGGAACCTTGAGAGCTTGGGGAAATCGATAAGACTCGCTAAGGGTTTCGATGATGCTTCTGAGATCCGAAGGATTTATATGCTTGCCCTGTTGCTTCCATTGATCCAGCACTGGGATGAATGAAGCCTTCCGATCGCCCTTGGTCGTGGTGATATGACGATGGAGGCTGTCGTTAAGCTCCGGCGAAGATAGGGTTCCGGCAGAGCGAAACAGATATCTCCTGAAAGCTGGAATGACCCTTGCGCATGGTTGAAGAATTGGCCTCATGCTTTAGGCGGCAGAGTAATAATTTAGAAATTAGGGTTTCTGAGCTCCCTGATCTTTCTTTTTCGCTGAGGTTAAGTAAATTAAATTATTTGTTTCTTTCTAGTTTGCTTGTATAGCAAGTTCTTGTGTATATAAATTAGAAAATACAAAAATTAGATAACAACAAGAAAAAATCGTGTGAAGCTATAATTTTACAATTAATATCGGACTTAAAAAAAAAAAAAATCTGAAGCTTCATTTTGTTTTCTAGAAACAAATCTTAAGCTTTTAAAAATAGAGAAATATGCATTTAAATGTTTTATTTTCAGTTATGTTTTAAGTTTTTAAATGCTTTAAATCTTCTATATATTAATAGAGGAAGATTTTGGCAAAAAAACTGAGGTGTCAGCATTACAGAACTCATGACATTATTTCTTTTATTTGTCATCAGCTTTTAAAAATATTTACATTTATTTACCATTGTATTTTTCCAAAAATACAATTAACACCCAAAATTAATTTTTTTATATTATCTTTCTAACTTAATTATCAATTATATTAAACGAGAAGTGAAAACGTCCCACATTCAATCTCAGCAAAATTTTACCATTATACCATTAATGAAATTGCCCTTCACGTTGAAATATTTTACCCCTGGACGTAAAATTACCTATTTTTCGCATTAAAAATAAATCAAAAATCGGATTAGAAATAATCTAATTGCATAAAAAGTTAATTGCACAAATAGAATTTGCTAAATTAATCCCTAAGTTTTAAGAATAAGATCTCTTTCACGCTTAATCAAAGGATACATGACCATAATATAACACGCATAAATTGGGTAATTAATGGGCTTAGGTTAGATTGTTTAAAGATCCACGTAAATAAAAAATTATGGGTTTCTGCATGAAAAAAGCCCGATGAGAAAACACATCCTTTCTGTAAACCCTTAAAACCTAGAAACCCTAAAAATATAGATGCTTTACAACTATAAATACAATGATTTCGTATGCTTTCACCATAACCCGAAAAAAGCATTCTTCTCTTGAATTTTAATAATTCTTTTATTATGTTCTCAAATTTTTATTTGTATTCCGATCTTGCTGTTTTTAATGATACATCGACTGATCCCTTTTATTTTCCTTTTCTTATAGTGGTTTCTTGGAAAGCAAGATCCACAAATCATAAAGCTTTGGTTGTTGTTGGTTCATCTTCTAATCAAGGTATAATATCGTTCTTTTTTTTGTTGAGTTTTATAGATTTGTTCATATTCTCAATTTCTAATTTGTATTCTGATTTTGCTGTTTCTTATGATTCACTTTTATTTTCCTGTTCGTGTAGCTGTTACTTGGAAAGCAAAATTTCAAATCTTACTGTTTTGTATTATTCACCTAATTTAATGTGTTTTCCTGATTGTGTAGTGGTTTCTTGGGAACCAAGATTCGAAACTCACCAATCTTCGGTTATTGTTGGTTCACCTTTAAAAAAGGGTATAATATTTTACTATTTTGAATGATGATTTACATTAGTTTCTGTTGTCATGATCTCAAATTTATATTGGTGTTCCTATAATGTGTTTATGACTAATCTACAGATCTACAGGTTAATTGTATTTACCTAATTCTATGATTGTTTCATATATAATAATTGTATTCAGATTTTGCTGTTTCTTATGATTCACTTTTATTTTCATGTTCGTGTAGCTGTTACTTGGAAAGTAAAATTTCAAATCTTACTGTTTTGTATTATTCACCTAATTTAATGTGTTTTCCTGTTCGTGTAGTGTTTTCTTGGGAACCAACATTCGAATCTCACCAAGCTTCGGTTATTGTTGGTTCAACTTTAAAAAAGGGTATGATATTTTACTATTTTGAATGATGATTTACATTAGTTTCTTTTGTCATGATCTCAAAATTATATTGGTTGCGAGCCAGAGATTATATATTACTATATTTTACTATATATTAGATTCACTACAGATCTACAGATTAATTGTATTTACCTGTTTCTATGGTTGTTTCATATATAAAATATAATAATAATAATTTTTTGATTTAGGTATTGTGGAGGAGACTTTGGTAGTAAATAATATCAGGTATTATTTCTTATAATTATATTTCTTATCACGATTATATTTTCCTTTTTTAATTTATTTATAGTTTATAATAAATAATAGTTTTGTCTAAACTTGGATTGCCATGTTTCAGGACTATTATGATCGTAGATATCCATGGACTCGATTTACGGGTAATTCGTTTTTTTATAATCGTGTTATATAATTTTATGTGTAACTTAAATACTACCATGTTTTATTCATTTTAAAAATGTTATATAAGCATGTTTTATTTGGTAATTTTGATTTACTTTTAACTAAAATATTGAACAGGTTTCACCTAGGGAATGCTACAATGAAGATGGTCCTGAGGATAATGGTATGAATCGTTCGATGGCTATGACAGCAAAATTCTCGGATTGGATTATATTCAATACACAAGTTGCTCAAGCCAAAGGAATCACTTATTCTGAAATTCCAAAACCATTAGTTTGGTGTCCTAGAGATATGATATGGAAGAGAAAATCAAGGAGAAGACAATTTCAATCGCCGTACTGATTGTTAAACAGATATACGGTCCATCATTTGCAACAAGGACCGATGCAAAATTCTTTTGCGAAAGAGCTATTCTTAGTCCAAGAAATGATGACATCGATAAAATAAATCAATATATGCTCTCTCAACTTCCAGGTAAATTAAGAGTGCAACTTTTTAAAGAATAATTTTTTTTCAAACAAAATTCAATATAAACAGTTTCTTATTTGAATTTTATTATATCCAGGGGAAGAAAGACAGTATTTGAGTTCAGACAGCATCGAGACTTCCGATACAAGTGCATACGACGATATGATCTACACTCAAGAATTCTTAAACAGTATTCACGTTTCTGGATTACCTAACCATGTTCTGACGCTAAAAAGGGAGCACCTATCATGTTACTTAGGAATATTGATCCTAAGGGAGGTTTATGCAATGGTACGAGATTGATTGTCACACAAATGGCTAATCATGTTATTAAAGCAAGGATTGTAACAGGTAAAAGAAACGTCAACGACAAAGTTCTTATCCCTAGGATGTTTGTGTCGCCACCAGATGCAAAGTTTCCCTTTCGTATGAGGCGTCGTCAGTTTCCCGTTGCTCTTGCATTTGCGATCACTATAAACAAAAGCCAAGGACAGACGTTGGAACATGTTGGATTGTATCTACCCAAACCCGTATTTACACATGGACAACTATAAGTTGCATTTTCCAGAGTCACAAGCAGAAAAGGATTGAAGATTTTGATTACAGATGAAGAAGGGAAATATCAGAACAAAACCCTTAATGTGGTTTTCAAAGAAGTCATTGAAAATATATGATTTTCTTTTAAGCATCTAATATCTACTATAACGTTCCATTCCATAATATTGTCATCTAATGATATTACCTTTTAAAATATCGATATACAAGTGTTAAGTTTTTAAAAATGAGTACGTAAAAACATCTTAATATCCAAGTGTTAAGTTTTGAAAATTGAGTACGTATAAACATCTTAAACACGTTAACATCAATTATATTTTCTACATACAAATCTGATAAACCTTATATTAAAACTGTGTTTATTTATTAAATATTATAATTAAAAATAATCAGACTAAAGTCAGAAACTAAAAAGATTGAGACGCAACGTTTAGTCGTGACTCTTTGTATTCTTACAAATCAAAAATCCCCTTTTTGTTTTCGATAACATAGAAGAATCCAGCAAAACCTAATTTGAGAAAATCATGAAATTCGATTATATTGCTGATCTGGTTCGCGAAAGAACTAATTGGTGTATCAACGTCAAGGTCTTACACTCTTGGACAGTCAGAAAGTTCTTCAAAAAACGAGTTTTGCTCCTTGTGGATCAAAAGGTTAGAGTCATTATCTGAATGATTTTTACTTAAATTTCGAGTTCTAACAGTTGTTGTATATAAGACTTCTTACAAAATTTTTGTTAAACTGTGAAGGGTGACACAATTGAAGCTCCTTATTTGAACGATATACTCGCTAACCTCCCGAAATATATATACGATGGTGAGTGGTACAATATTAGAAATTTCAAAGTGATCTATCCAACCCTGGAGGATAGGAATAGTCATCACCCCTATCAGATTAAATTTACGGGTCAAACCACAATGACGCTGCTCGAATCATTGAGTCCTAAGAATTACTTTAGGTTCGAGGATTTGGATGACATAAAACATGGAAGAATAGATCATCCCATAACTTTCGGTAAGTATTTCTTTAATTGATTATATTAGTTTGAAACAATCCGTCTATATAGTTAATTGGTATCTTTGTGTTTGAAAAACTAGATTCTTAATTTTAGGATTTATGAAACTTTGTGTATTGGTTCTTCACATAAAAAAGGAATAATAACACTTTACCAATAATAGATTAGTAACACTTTGAAAACCTATATTCTCTATTTTCCCAAATTAGATGTTTGTGCGTGTATAATGGATGTGGAAGATAGAAGAAGGCTTGGGAGTATCATTGATATTAATGAAGTTGTTCTCATATTGTTGAATGGCAGGTACAAGATATTTACTTTGCCTTTATGATTGTTACAATTCAAAGTAGTTTCTGTCAACATTTTAATTGAGTTGATAAACATGTAGGTGTGAGACTCTGAAGTGTCGTCTCAAAGACAACCACGCTACTGAATTCAGGACCATATGGCAATCAAGCGGGTGCCATCTCATATACAAATCCGAACCTGTGTTCTGTGTAATGCGGTTTATGAGGGTTGGAGAATATGAAGGTATGTAACATAAGTTTTAATTATCATAAGGTAATCAATAAAATTACCTAAAATTCTAAATGTCTATAGGTTCACCATGTCTTGAAAATACCTTGGACTCTTCGAAGATCTTCATAAAACCAGAGTACGAATTACTGGAGCATCATCAGGCTATGTAAGATGTAATTATTTTTATGAAATCAAGTTCTGTATGATGTTAAAGTCAAATTTCTTAAAACAATTTATATATTTGCAGGACTGAATTTGCTGGGCGTTATTATATAAAACATGTGATGAACCAACAAGGTTAAAGCTCAGCAACTCAAATGTAAAGAATGGGATGTTGGCTGTCTTTTTTTCTTCTTTTTGAAGGACTCTATATTTTAGTTTTTGTATTAACCGCTACTCAAATCCAACTTTCCGTTACTCTAAACTTTATTTTGTAATTAGATATTACATTCTAATATCGAACTTTTGGAAATTGCTTACGCTCTTACAAAATTTGGTATTACTTATTGAATCTCAATATCTGTTTACTACAGTTTAGTAGTTTATTTAAAAGACTCAATTAATAATTCACATTTAGAAAATTATTTTTCTTTAGTGAAATAAGTCTTTTACTATATATGCAAATAAAAAAATGTATTTATAATCCAATAAAACATTATAAACTTTTAAAAAAATATAAAACTCTATATTTAGTTCAGAAAAATAACATGTCATAAAGTAACACAACAGTTATTATTAAAATCTTAATACCGCGCTTTAGGTGCGGGTACCTCCCTAGTATACTTTAATTATATTTTCATAAAATCTTTAAAATAAATTTTAAGAACCCTTTGTTTATATGATATAATAATATAAGATTGATATTATAATAACTCTCACGGGTTAAATTTTAATTATTATACAATTTTTTATAGATATATACTATACAATCAAATTTTAAATATTTCAATTACCCATAAATATAATAGATTTTGTAAATAAAAATTACAGTAAAAATATTAAATAATTATTTTATACCGCACTATGTGCGGGTTGTTACCTAGTAGTGATTAAACTAAAAGATATAGGGTAAATGACACCCACACCCACTTTGGTGTTGAGTTGTTTCACCAAAACCCACTTTACACACTCCCTATACTTTTTCAAGTTTTTTGCTTATGTGTCCATCTCCCTTTTACATTATTGCCCTCAGATACAACTTACCTCTCTTTTTTTTTGTTTTCTATCTCCCTTTCTATTCTTTTCTTTGTTGTGACATTTTAGTTAGTTATTATCAAAATTTTATCTGTTCATTTTTATACAATAGATTATAATTATATTTCTTCTACATTTTAAGATGTATATTGCTATCTGTTTTTTTTGAATTAGTAGATTATAATTATATTTTTTCTACATCCAAGTGTATCCACCAAACTATGACCACATGGATATATGTGATCAAGATGTTCAAGTTAAAAGAAAATTATTGGGCTATGCATTTAAACCCTAAATCCTAATCATTTAAACCCTAAATCCTAAACTATGACCGCATGGATTGCTTATCATGGATCCGGTAATATGATTTTACTATTGTTTGCATCAATATATATATATATATATATATGAACATCCAAGTGTATCCACAAAACTATGACCACATAGATATATATGATCATGGTGTTCGAGTTAAAAGGAAATTATTGGGCTATGCATTTAAACCCTAAATCCTAAACTATGACCGCATGGATTGCTTATCATAGATTCGGTAATATGATTTTACTATTGTTTGCATCAAAAAAAAAAAAAAAAAAAATATATATATATATATATATATTTATTTATTTTTTATGAACATCCAAGTGTATCCACAAAACTATGACCACATGAATATATATGATCAAGGTGTTCAAGTAAAAAAGAAATTATTGGGCTATATATGCATTTAAACCCTAAATCCTAAACATTTAAACTCTAAATCTTAAACTATGACCACATGGATTGCTTATCATGGATTCGGTAATATAGTTTTACTATTGTTTGCATCAAAATATTTTATTTTTTTATTTTTTTTATGAACATCCAAGCATATCCATCAAACTATGACCACATGGATATATAAAAAATCATGGTGTTCAAATTAAAAGGAAATTATTGGGTTTATGCATTTAAACCCTAAATCCTAAACTATGACCATATGGATTGCTTATCATGGATTTGGTAATATGGTTTTACTATTATTTACATTAAAACATTTTTTTTATTTTTTTTTATGAATATCCAAGCGTATCCGCCAAACTATGACCACATGGATATATATGATCAATGTGTTCAAATTAAAAGGAAATTATTGGCCTATGTATTTAAATCCTAAATCCTAAACATTGAAACTCTAAATCCTAAACTATGACCACATGGATTGCTTATCATGGATTCGGTAATATGGTTTTACTATTGAATAAAGTTTGATAGTCTAACTTGAGGAAAGTATTCTCTTTTTAAAAGAATAATTTCACAAATCATAACTAAATCAACAACCTAAATTGCAAATTCTCTAACTCCCACCAAATTACATCCACCAAAAACACCTAAAATCCAAAATTAAACCTTTCTACATCTGAAAAGCATCATTCACTTATTGTTCAAATCAAACATCAATCTAATTATAGTTTGAAGATGAGAGATAAAGAGAGGATGGATAAGAAGATTGAAAAATGAAAGTGTATAAGATAAAAGAGAGACAAGAGGATGGAGAAGAAATGGTTGAGTTTGGTAATGAGAGAAAGAAAGAGATATAGACAATTAGAGAAGCCATGGAAGGAGAAGACAAATGTTAAAGAAAAAATAAATTAAAAAAGAAAGAGAAAATAGAGGGAGAAATGGGAAGGAAAAAAAAAAGTAGAAAGAGAAGGTTAGTTTAGTTAGAGGGTGTGTAAGTTGTAATTTGACATAAGAAAAGTATAGGGATAATAGAAAGTGGGTGTGGATGTTATTTGTTTATGAGAAAGTGGGTGTAGATGGAAAATTCCCAAAGATATATAGGAAAAATGCCTAAATAATTACAGAAAATTTGGATTCGAAAGGGGAATTGAAGAAAAGGGCAAATTCAACACAAGTTGGAATTCCTTTTTAGACTTTTTTTTGGCTTTCCCTATAAAAACCTAGTATTTGTCCATTAACGACGAGAAAAATTCATTCTGGTTTTGATTTTCTATAGCTAAACGAAAAACAATGGCGATTATCTCTGAGATGGTGGAGGATAGACCCTCGCTGTTGCCGTTTGCAGCAAGTTTTGATCCTTCAAACCCGTTAGGGTTTATAGAGAAGGTCCTTGACTTTATTGGCAGAGAAAGCAACTTTCTCAAGAAAGACTCCGCTGAGAAGGAGATTGCCACTGCCGTTACGGAGCAGAAGAAGAAGATGGAGAAGGAGAGCTTGAAGTTGACGGAGAAGACTATGGAGGTGGAGAAGGAGAGCTTGACGCTGACGGAGCCGATGGAGGTTGATAAGCCCAAGGAGGAGAAACAGGAACCAGGTCTCATCGTTCCTAACAAAGGGAATGGGCTTGATCTCGAGACTTACTCATGGACACAAAATCTCCAAGAGGTTACGGTTAACATTCCAGTGCCTATCGGGACTAAATCACGGTTTGTTTCTTGTGAAATCAAGAAGAACCGTCTGAAAGTTGGTCTCAAAGGGCAAGATCCAATGATCGATGGAGAACTCTTCCACCCTGTCAAGCCTGACGAGTGCTTTTGGAATATAGAGGATCAAAAGGTCATATCGGTGCTCTTGACGAAGCAAGACCAGATGGAGTGGTGGAAATATTGTGTGAAAGGAGAACCTGAAATAGACACTCAGAAAGTTGAACCAGAGAGCAGCAAACTTGGTGATCTCGACCCCGAAACTCGCCAGACCGTTGAGAAGATGATGTTTGATCAAAGGCAGAAGCAGATGGGACTTCCAATGAGTGATGAGATAGAGAAACAAGATATGCTCAAGAAGTTCATGGCTCAGCATCCTGGGATGGACTTCTCTAATGCAAAGTTTAACTGATTTTCATTCAACTCTTCTTCTCTTAAGCCCATTTTGTGTTCATCAAAACTGGTTTGGTTAAGCATATATGTTTTTTTTTGGGTATGTTGGCATTTTAGTACATTTTGGAAACTTAATTAGTGTTTTAGTACAAACACTATTGGCAAAATAGGTGAGAGAGTGTTTGTGTGTGAGTGTGTGTGAGATAGAAGAGTTATGTAGGACCCATTTGTGAGATTGAAAAATTAGGATAATTATTTAAATAGTTGTTAATATAATCTTTTTTTGGAAAACTTTTCAGATACAAAAAAAATTTATATTTTTTTTTAATAATTTGATATGCATTTTGTTTAATAATTTTTAAATATATTCTATACATCTTTTTTACCCGTACACTTAATAGTGTACGGATGTTTATACACATTATTAAGTGTACGGACTGTACACATTATTAAGTGTACGGACTGTACACATTATTAAATGTACGGATATATGCATATCTTATTCAGTGTACATATGTCTCTATACATTATTAAGTGTATAGATGTAATGTTTACACTTAGTAATGTGTAGAAACATGTGTACACTTAATAAGGTGTGCAGATATCTGTACATTTAATAAGGTGTACAGACATCCGTACACTAAATTATGTGTACGGATACAAAATTTGTAAAAAAATATTTAACATTATCAAATAAAATCATCAAACAAAATACATATCAATTATAAAGAAAAAAATATAGATTTTTATATATTTGAATTTTTGTTTTTTTAAAAAACATATTACCAAAATATTTGAATAAATATATTTTTCCCTCATTTCTCTTTCTCTCTCACAATTCTATCTCACAAACATTCTATCTCACAAGTGGGACCCTGACTATTTTTCTAATTATAAATAGTACATGTACTACTTTTCAAATTATGTTTTGAAAACGTACTAAAATGCCTAATATCCCTTTTTTTTTTTGGAGGATAATTTTTAAAATTAAATGCTTATAGAGAAGATCCAAAGGCGCTTCGCCTTTGTCCCCAAAAGCCATATTATATATAATGAAATTTTGGTTTCCTACATAATGAACTTTTTCAAAAGTTTCAAAACTTTTACATGCCATACGGATCAGGGATCACTAAGCCATCGGTCGCCTAGTTGATTTTGTTATTTGTATCAAGCACAAAATACCAAACCATATGTTCTCTATATATTATGTATCACATTATATTAAAGAGAAAATAAGAACGGAAAAATAGGTGATCGAATGATAATTTTTTTTTTAATTGCGTGGCTTGGCGATTTCAAAGGCGATTTTCTTCTGCTAGGGTTTTCGTAACTTTCTTAACACGTCTTGCTGATGACGGCGGCTTCTCCGAGCCGGCCGGTGATAGATCCACTCCTAGGGGTGGGTGAGGTCTCTTCTCAGGATGCAGATCCAGTGATGGCTAAGTCTGGTTCAGAGAAGGGAGTGGAGAAGGCTAGGGATCAGTTGCAGGTTGGAAGTGTGGATTTGGTTTCACAACAGTCGATGGAGGTAGTAGGGGAGCCTCCAAATCCAAAAAAATCTTACGCTCGGGTTGCACAAGGTTCTCAGAGACGTGGTTTTACACAGAAAAAGTTGGACTTTTCTGAAGTAAATGGTAAAACACGAGTGGTGGTTCCGAAGGAGGTTTTTGTAGATGCAAAACCTCTTTGGGAATACTTTCTGATTGGAAAATTTTTGAGTTTGGAAGCTCCACATGTGGGGAAAATTCATATGATAGTCAATAAGATCTGGAGATTGGGAGACACCTCTTCGCTGATTGATGTGTATGCAGTTAATAACACCACTGTTAAGTTCCGTATCCGTAATGAGGCTATGAGGCGACGGATTCTTAACCATGGCATGTGGAACATCATGGAAATCCCTATGCTTGTCTCTAAGTGGACACCTTTTGAGGAGGAGGCACAACCTGCAATGCGTTCTGTACCACTTTGGGTGATTCTGAAAAACGTACCACCAACGCTGTTCACGGAGAAGGGGCTAGAGTTTTTATTTAGTGCGGTGGGGAAACCCATTAGACTGCATCCTAAAACAGAGTCTTGTGATACGTTCGATGAAGCGCAAATGTTGGTTGAGGCAGATCTAACCAAGGACCTACCCAAAGAGTATGTTTTCACTGGTGAAGAGGAAGGGGAGTTAGAATCCACCATTCAGTATTTCTACCCTAGGTTGCCTCCAAGATGTTCTGGCTGTCAGAAATGGGGGCATTTGAGCTCGGGATGTCTTGCTACTAAACAAAACATTCCTCAGGCTGTCACTAACGAGGGTGCCTCGGGGGTAGTGGTAACCAAACCTTCGGAATCAGAGGCTGCACCAATTGCTCCTTCAGTTTCCACTACTGCACCAGCTGAGTTGGTAAAGGGAGTTGCAGAGGAGGATAAGGAGGGTTGGATTACTCCGAGGACTAGTCTTAGTCCTAGTAAAAAACTAGTCAACTCAGCGACGGCCATGGTCACTACTTCTTCAAATGCTTTTGCGGTTTTAGATGAAGTAGAGGAAGCAGCGGAACTGGAGGAAACATGGATGACAGGGAAAACAGAGGAGGATGGGCGACCTATGGAGGAAATAGGACATTCTCGGCCTGCAGAGACATCTGTAAAGATCCCTGCGCACATAGAACAACTTGGACATGTAAGAAATGGGGCTGATACGTCCTCTTTGCGTCCCTCTTTACCGCGGGAATCAAAGACGGCACATAAGGTTCTTAACCAAACTTCTTATCAGTCAAATAGGAATATTCCTAACGATCAGAGAAAGAAGAACTCTCACAGAAACTAAATGTCGATGTTCTTTTGGAATGTGCGCGGTTTAAATAAATTTACAAAACATTCCGTAATAAAGAAATGGGTGGATGATGGAAAGTTTCAGTTTGGATGTTTATTGGAGACTAGGGTGAAGGAAGGGAAAGCATTGCGCATTTGGAATACGGTGTTTAAGGATTGGTCTCTTTTGACTAACTATGAGCACAATAATCTGGGGCGCATATGGGTAGTTTGGCGGGGCAATGTAAGGCTTACTCCGTTTTACAAAAGCAGTCAGCTAATAACATGCTCAGTAAAATTAGAGGAGCTGGAGGATGAGTTCTTCTGCACTTTTGTTTATGCGTCGAACATTGTAGAAGGTCGTAAGGAGCTGTGGACAGATTTGAGAGCACATTCTGCCTCTCCAATTGTTCGCAACAAGCCTTGGATAATTAAAGGTGATTTCAATGTGACTTTGGAGCTTGATGAGCATTCTGGGGTGGACACACAACCTGTTATTTATCCTGGGATGCAAGATTTTCGGTCCATGGTCAATGACTGTCGGTTGAAGGATTTGGCTTATCACGGTCCGTTGTTTACATGGAGTAATAAGCAGGATGGTAACTTGATCTCGAAGAAACTGGATAGAGTGCTCGTAAATGGTCGATGGTCATCAACATTTATGCAATCTTATAGTGTGTTCGAAGCTGGAGGAGTTTCAGATCACTTAAGATGTAGAATTCATCTGACTGGGGATACAGGGAGGAGAAATTGTCACCGACCCTTTAAGTTTGCGAATGCTATAGTAGACATGGAGGAATTTAAGCCTCTTGTTGATGATTACTGGAAGAAAACAGAGGATATATTTTTATCCACCTCCTCTCTTTATCGGTTTTCAAGAAAATTGAAGCTTCTAAAACCGCATATCCGTTCTCTGGCCAAGAAGAAGATGAGCCATTTGTCCAAAAGGACTAAGGAAGCATTGGAGGATTTATGTCGAAAACAGGAGGCTTGTTTAGCATCCCCATCTGCACTTGCAATGGAGCAGGAGAAAGAAGCTTATGCAAAATGGGATCATGTTTCTGCTCTGGAGGAGAAATTCTTGAAGCAGCGCTCTAAGTTGCACTAGCTTCAACTGGGGGATAGGAACAATAAGGCCTTTCATTGTGCTGCGGCTACTCGTGAGGCTGTGAATACGATGCGGGAAATAGTAACCCAGGATGGGAGAACTTTAAAGAATACAGAGGACATTAAAGAGGAGGCAGAGACTTTTTTCCAGTCTTTTCTGCAAACTATCCCAGCTGACTTTGAGGGGATGTCTGTGGAGAGTCTTGAGGACTTGATGTCGTTTCGTGTTTCAGAAGAAGATAGTCGTTGGCTCACTCGAGTGGTTACAGGGGAGGAGATTAAAAAGATACTATTTGCGATGCCAAGCGATAAGTCGCCGGGTCCAGATGGTTATACGGTGGAATTCTATAAAGCAGCCTGGGATATTTTAGGTGCTGAGCTTATTATTACGGTCCAATCTTTCTTTGCTAAAGGTTTTCTCCCCAAGGGACTAAATTCTACGATACTAGCATTGATACCGAAGAAGAAGGATGCTAATGTGATGCGAGATTATCGTCCAATCAGCTGTTGTAATGTTCTTTACAAGGTTATCTCAAAGGTTATCGCTAATAGGCTCAAGCGAATCTTACCTAAATTTATTGCGGGCAACCAATCTGCTTTTGTGGCGGATAGATTGCTGATTGAGAACGTACTTCTTGCAACTGAGTTGGTAAAAGACTATCACAAAGACAATATTTCCTCAAGATGTGCAATGAAAGTGGATATTTCAAAGGCATTCGACTCTGTCCAATGGTCTTTCCTCTTCAATGTTCTCATAGCTTTAAACTTCCCTCCTGCATTCATTCATTGGATCTCGCTCTGTGTCACGACGGCTTCTTTCTCGGTCCAGGTCAATGGTGAGCTCGCCGGTTATTTTCGTAGTGCTAGGGGACTGCGTCAGGGCTGCTCACTATCACCATATATGTTCGTCATCTGCATGGATGTGCTCTCAAAGATGTTGGACAAAGCAGCAGGCTCACAAGATATTGGCTACCATCTGCGGTGCAAGAATCTGCGTTTAACACACCTATGCTTTGCTGATGACCTCATGATATTAACTGATGGGAAAGTTCGATCAGTGGATTGTATAGTCCAGGTTTTGAATCTTTTTGCTAAGGGTTCAGGGTTAATGATCAGTATGGAAAAAACAACTTTGTATCTTGGGGGTGTATCGTCTGATAACCGTAAGCTTTTGGGAACTCGTTACAGTTTTGGTCTGGGACAGCTTCCTGTTCGATATTTAGGTCTCCCCTTAATACCAAGACGTCTCAAGGCCGTTGATCTTTCTCCTCTGTATGATCAAATTCGCAACCGAGTTAGTACGTGGACTTCACGGTCTCTCTGTTTTGCTGGTCGTCTCAATCTAATTAGCTCGGTGTTATGGAGCACGGCGAACTTCTGGATGAGTGCTTTTAGATTACCGCGAGAGTGTATCCGGGAGCTGGATAGTATATGTTATGCTTTTCTCTGGTCTGGGCCGACCCTGAATACAAAGAAAGCTAAGATGTCATGGTCTGCAGTGTGTAAACCCAAGAGTGAGGGTGGTCTGGGACTGCGTTCTTTGACGGAGACGAATGATGTTAGCTGTTTAAAATTGATTTGGCGTTTGGTCTCTGGTGGGACATCATTATGGGTACAATGGTCTCGCATGAACTTATTAAGAGATGGTTGCTTCTGGTCAGTTAAGCCTGCATCACTCTCAGGCTCTTGGATGTGGAGGAAACTATTGAAATACAGAGCTCTAGCAAAAACTTTTCTTAAGGTGGAGGTGAACAATGGGACTCTAGCCTCCTTCTGGCACGATAACTGGTCGACTCACGGGTATTTGTTGGATAAAGTAGGACCACGGAGCTTGATCGATTTGGGTATCTGGGAACATTTGACTCTTCACGAGGCATGGTCTCAACGGAGGCGACGTGTTCACCGGTTGGCTTTGTTAAATGAGATTTAGGATTCTCTCTATCAGGTGTATCAAAATCGACAAACTGCTAAACAAGATGCTGTCTTATGGCGAGGTAAAGGTGATGTGTATAAGGCTACCTTCTCTACGAAAGATACATGGAATCATATCCGAACAGCTTCTAACCAAGTAGCTTGGCATAAGGGAGTTTGGTTTACTCATGCTACACCAAAATACTCTTTCTGCACATGGCTCGCAGTGCATAACCGTCTGTCAACAGGGGATCGGATGGTCGCTTGGCAGAATGGTTCTACTGTTAGCTGTGTTTTCTGTTCTGCTCCGATGGAGACAAGAGACCATTTGTTTTTCTCCTGTCCTTACACCTCTGCAGTTTGGTCAGGGATCGCAAAAAATCTCTATCAGGCTCAATTTACTACATCCTGGTCTTTGCTGCTGGATTTTCTCTCGGAGGCTCATGCTGATCGGATACAGAGTTTTCTCTTTCGCTATACCTTCCAACTTACAGTCCACTCTGTTTGGCGGGAGCGTAATGCTCGGAGACATGGAGAGGCGCCCACACCTGCAACAACTCTGTTTGGCTGGCTTGACAAGCAAGTTAGAGCTCAATTACTAGCTATTGAGCGTTTGGGAGACAGCAGATACGCTTTAGGACTTCAGAAATGGTTTGCGACTCGATACTAGGAGGAGTGTCTTCTACTTTTAGTCTTTTAATTAAAACCCCTTAATTTGTTTCAGCACATTTTTTTATCAGAACAAGCAGATGTAAAACGTTATTTTTTCTTTTGAATATAATTTAATATTTATTCAAAAAAAAAAAAAGAGAAAATAAGAACCAATTATTCAATTCGCCGCCAAACAACAAGGATATGATCACTCTTTGGCTCATCCAACCAATAAATTTGCAGATTCACTTACCTCAGCTCCTTCGAAAATTGTTTATATACAAAAATTTGAAACGGAAACAAACAAGCGATTACTTCCACAATCCTTCGACTGTTATATCTTAAATTTGCTTATGATTGTGACAATTTGTTATACATATTGTAAAGGGTCCAAAAGATCGCTTGTGTTGCTTACTAATGCACCATCTTGAATATTATGGCACCCTTTAAACCATCATATTCATACTACGCAATTAAAACTCTTATCATATCACCGAAAATCCATAACATCTAATTTTGGTATATGCTAGACAAGTAAAAGTAACCCAAAACTAATAACAAGTTCATATATTATTTAAATGAAAATCTATATCACTTACCCACTCTCTACTTGGTTTTCTTCTCAATCACCACCACCGCAACCACCACCGCCACAACCACCACCGCCACAACCACCGCCACCATAATCAGTACCACCCCCAATACTATCACTACCACCATTATCACCACCACAAACATCACCACCACCAACATTATCACCAGCACCACAATCAGCACCACGAACACTATCAACACCACCATCACTATAACTGCCACAACCACCACGACCGAAATAGTAATATGAATCGTAGTAGTAGTAAGAGTTGCCTCCGTCATTTCCTTTGCGTGTATATTCTCTCATGTTCCCTCCCTTTTTACTATTCGGATAGACGAACTTATCAAGGCGGGACACATCGTGTTTTGCTCCAGCATCCCTATACATCTCCATCAACACCTTGTTCGCTGAGTCTTTAGACTTTATATCAACTACAAGTTCTGTTCTACGCAGCATCTCTATCGCTTTCTTACTTAAACCACCATTTAAATAAGCCTTTGCAATGCTTATCCCCGTTTGCCAGGCCAATGAGAATGGTGGGTCGTCTTCAACTTCTAACTCCATCAGTAACTTGTCCACTGCCTCCACGTCGGGTACACTTGCGTAAGCCTTCAAAACGTTATTGGCCGTGAGATTCTTGTCATGTTCTACTCCATTCTCCTTCATCTGTCTCAGGATCTCGTCGATCATGTGTCTTTCTCCAAGAAGAGCATAAAGAGATATCATATTGTAGTAAGGGTAAGGTTTCAATAGCATATTTTGCTCCCTCATCTTCTGGTAAGTGGCTTCGGCTTCTTTTTTTTTTGCTAAACTTGTAAATATCATATAAATGAAAAAGGTGTTACAATGTTAAGACCTACAGTTTGTGCTAGGGCAAAAAAGATAAAAACAAAGCACAATAACAAATTATACTCTCCAGAGTTGTGGAAAGGAACGAGTCCTTCTCAGATCCATAAGGCCATTAGTTTCTTAAACTTCTTCCGCTCGTTCCTTGCCGTGACTGTATTGATGATTTGTCTGTTGATGTCCTTGAACAAGGTGAGCGGAGGAATAACTATTTGATTGTGAGTGACGTTGTTGCGCTGCCTCCAGACACTATAAACCAAAGTTTGGAGGATCAAGAGCTTGAGTGTAGATGGCGATGAACTGGTATGAACCTTTGCCCACTGTATGAGTGAATCCCAGTCGTTGAATGTTGGTCGTGATCCCAGTCTGCTAAAGATTCTGTCCCAAAGGACACTAGTGTAAGCGCATGCAATAAACAGGTGGTCTCTTGTTTCAACGGAACTTGAACAGAGGCTGCAGGTGGTCACCACTTGAAGACCCCAGGAAGCTAAGCGAGACATTGTTGGTAGCCTGTCCAACTGTGCAATCCACATGTTAAAAGCATGTCTCGGGATATGACCTTTGAACCAGATCAGAGGAGCCCAAGGAAGCTCCACATTCCTAGGCCTTAAGATTTCCCAGGTTTTTGAGGAGGAGAAAACGGAGCCTGTTTTGCCTTCAATGGTCCATTCAACCAGATCCTCATCCTCTGAATGATAAGGATTCTGTATAGTAGAGAGATGAGCATGGAGGGAAACCGCTTGGTCAGTCCTTGGGGGTGCTAGAGACCAACCGTTACGGTTGCAAACGTCAGAGACCTTTGCTGTGAGTGGAACTCTTAAATTCCTGGGACCATTATCGCCCAAAAATTGGATAAGAGGACCATGGGGGGTCCAATTGTCAAACCAAAACCAAGTGGTTTTGCCATTCCCCACTATAGACTTAATAAACCGTCGGGCCAAGTGTCTCAACTTCAAAAGGGATTTCCATAACCAAGAATCATTTGCCTTTGGTTTAATGTTCCAGAGGCATTCCTCGTTGAGTTTGTGGTGATGTCGCTGCCAGGCCACCCATAAAGAACCGCTCCCAGAATAGAGCAGCCAAATAAGTCTCAGATTCAAGGTATTATTCCAAGCTGATAAACTGCGCAACCCCAAGCCCCCTTCGGTTTTTGGCAAGCACACAGACGACCATGCAACCTTCGCTTTCGAGTGAGTGTCGATATTTCCTGACCAAAGGAACCTTGAACACAGAGCCTCAATTTGCCGAATGCACCCCTTGGGAAGTGAGAATGTAGTGATCCAGAAGTTAACTGTTCCATAGATTACAGACGCTATAAGCTGAGCTCTGCCTGCAAAAGAGAGGGACTTGACAGCCCAAGACCTGAATCTGCTTTTGATCTTATCCAATAACGGCGCATACTCACTGATCTTCAGCTTTCTACTCATTAAGGGTAGACCCAAGTATCTAACTGGGAGCTTTCCTTGGGGAAAGCCGTAAGCAGAGATTTCTGAGACTTCGAAGGGGGTTAAACCAGCATGAAAGAGTAAAGTTTTATTCCTGTTCAGATGCAGTCCAGACCAACCAGCGAAGTCATCTAAGGTTTCGTAAATACCATGAAGGGAGGAGCTACTTCCATCAAAAAAAGACCATAACATCATCCGCGAACATCAGATGCGAGATTTCCAGGTCAGCGGTATTAGGGTGGTACAAGATGAGGCCTGACTCAAATCTTGAGCTGATTAGCTTTGAGAACACCTCCATGGCAAGCACAAACAAGTACGGCGAGAGAGGATCGCCTTGCCTCAAACCTCTCTTGCTCTTGAAAAACCCATCAGTTACCCCGTTAATTGCTATGGAGAAAGTTGGTGTGCAAATGCACTCCTTAATCCACCCTATATAGATGTCGGGAATGTTTAGAGCTTTGAGGGCTGCCAGCACAAAATCCCATCTGATTGAATCGAAAGCTTTCCTCAAATCCACTTTTAGCATGGCCCGCGGATGAATGTTCTTCCTGTTATACCCTTGCACTAACTCAGAAGCTAATAACACGTTCTCCGCTAGTAGTCTTCCAGGTAAGAAGGCTGACTGGGCGTGAGAGATTATGTTCTGAAGTATGCACTTTAGGCGGTTTGCTAGCAGCTTAGAAATTACCTTGTACATTGTGTTGAGACAAGAGATAGGCCTAAAATCTGAAACTGCAGAGGCATTCGGTATTTTGGGGATAAGAACCAGGGTAGTTGCATTCCACTGCTTCAATAGAGACCCTGAGGAGAAGAATTCCAGAACCGCAGAGGTGACCTCAGGACCCACGATACCCCAACAGTTGATGAAGAATTCCGCAGAGTAACCATCTGGACCACTTGTCTTGTTCCTAGGCAGAGAAAAGAAAGCATCCTTCACTTCCTCGTGAGTGAAAGGAGCCTCTAGAAAAGCCCTTTGATCAGCGGAGCATTGAGAACCAAAGAGCAGATTGATATCCTCCTGCTGGAATAGAGGCCGGGTCTGCTCACTACTGAGAAGATCTTGGAAATAGCTGGAACAGTGATCGTGAATCCCTTCCTGCGAGTCAATGCGGTTACCCTCATCGTCGCAGAGAAAGTGGATATGGTTAATAGTCTGCCTCATAGAGGCGATCTTGTGAAAATAGGCAGAGTTCCTGTCCCCCTCCTTTATCCATGTAATTCTAGATCGTTGCAAGAAGAAGTTTTCTTCTGCTGTAGATAGGATGCTCCATTTTCTGGTTGCTTCCACTTCAATTTCCACATTTTCTAGGGTTGGATTTGAGAGCATTCTGGATTGTGCTGCAGACAACTCCGCAAGGGATTCTTGCACTCTCTTCTCAAGATCAGAGTAGTTATCCTTGCTGAATTGTCGGATAGAATTCTTCAAATTCTTTAGCTTTGCAGAGACTCTGAACATTTCTGATCCCACTACATTCAACGAGGCCCACTGAACTCCAATCAAAGTTAAAAAGTCAGGATTCTTGAGCAGGTAGTTGTAGAACTTAAACGGTTTCTTTTTCCTGGGAAGGGTCGAGTTCAGGATGATGCAACTAGGAGAGTGGTCTGAGAAGAGAGGAGCGTCGAAGAAGCCCACTTCGGCTTCGTGCCGTGTTGTCTTGGATGTTGAGTACAAGTATAAGAGAAGGTTGTAGACTGAGTCGTCCCTCATGTTTTCAGGAATGTTTTTGAAGAACTTCTCTGCTTCTCCCAACCCTGAACTGATCTCAACAAGATAAAGCCGTGAAGCAAAATCTTTAGAGCTTAGATCATAAATACCTCGATCAGTTATCCACTCTGAGACCTAAGACATCACCAATAACAATGATATAACAACCCCTTATGAGATTTGTTGGGAATAAATATAATCTCAGAAGAAATTGAAAACGAGAAGAGAAAGAAATTGAGACCTGGAGGGCATGGTTGAATCGTTGAGACACGCATAGGGCGTCGATGAGGCGTCTTAGATCCGTAAGGTTTACTTCGTTCCCTTGTTTCAGCCATTTGTCCAGCATAGGTGTAACCTTCGATCGTTCCCGTTCACTCCCCATGACACGACTATGTAAAGTGTCATTGGACGTTAGGGTTCCGGCGAATCGAATCGACGGTATTCTCCTGGAGAAGAATTTTTTTATTGCGTATCGTCCAAGGCCTTTTAAGTCGGTAAATCTTATATCTTATTATATAAAGTTGGGTTTTGAAAGTTAGCCATTAACAAGATTTTGACATGTGTCAAGTTGTCAAATTCAGATTTTGACATGTGTAAAAGTTAATATTTAAAAGAAGAAATTTGATTACAACAAAAATAAAATATTTTGTTTAAAAAAATATTAATAATGTAAAAAGATAATTATCAAAATTACAGAATGTATTAAAATAATACAATTTTTTTTTAATAATTATAAAAAGATTATATATATTTCTTAAAATTCGAAATTATTATTATATTATTTACTTATTTTAAATTTTAAGTTATTAATTCTACAAAAAACTAGAGAAAGAAATTAAGGAAAATATACAGTTAATTATTACTTTTAAATTTTGTAAATATTCACTTCTATATAAACATAAATCTTCTCATATTTAAATAATTTATTCAAAAACACTGCTATCAACTTTGTTTAATTGGAAAAAAAATTTAATGGGAAGGTAAATTTTTCTTTTTTTTAAAACCAAAATTTTCTCCTACTTTTTAGCTTTTCAGTTGGAAATACGTAAGATTAACATGTTGACCAAAAAAAATATATATATGCGTTTTCTTTTTCTAATACTGTATTTAAAAATTTATTGTAGTATTTTTAGATTGTTTTCTTTAATTTATATTTTTATCTTTGAATTATTTGGGATTCATAAATTATCGTACTTATAATTTTCTATTGTTTCTTTAATTATGTCAAATTAATTTTTTCTAATTTTTCAACAATTGGTCATAAACCCTTTTTTTTTTTGCAAACATAATTGTTATCATTATTCATTCAATCCCAAAGGGAGATAACGAGTATAAGCTCATCAACCAAATGGATAGATAAAATAGGCTAATCAGACACAAGTTTATAATAAACATAGATAGATAGATTAGAAAAACATAAATCGTTGTTGATAGATCCATAGGAGCTCAAAGACTGTGACACCCTGGTGTGCGGAAAGGTTTAAGAGAATTGATTTGGCCATATATGTCACTAAAATGCACATATTTTTCCGGTCAAGGGTCATGAGAGAACTTAATGATGAGTGACCTTCCTAGAAGAGATTGTCGAAAGTGTGCGAGTGAGGACAAAACACAGAAAAATATTATTTGTTGATTTTTAGGGTCGGTAAACAAGTTTTTAAAGCCTCTCATACGTAACAAACCGGCCATCAAATATAAGTGGGTCCACGGGCCGAAAATAGATGTAGGGCCCACTTAGGAAGGTGGGCCCATGTACTGAGAGTGGACATGGGTTCACTAAGCAAGGTGGCGGTTGAGGTGTTACAGAGACAGAGGGTACATCATGATGTGTCAAAGATACTTATACGAATACATTGGAAAATTTAACAATAGTTATTATCAAAAGATTTTTAACGGTTGGTTATAAACCCTTCTTTTTTTTGCAAACATAATTGTTATCATTATTCATTCAATCCCAAAGGAAGATAACGAGTATAAGCTCATCAACCTAATGGATAGATAAAATAGGCTAATGAACACAAGTTTACAACAAACATAGATAGATAGATTAGAAAAACATAAATCGTTGTTGATAGATCCATAGGAGCTCAAAGACTGTGACACTCTAGTTTGCGGAAAGGTTTAAGAGAAATGATTTGGCCACATATGTCACTAAAATGCACATATCTTTCCGGTCAAGGGTCCTGAGAGAACTTAATGATGAGTGACCTTCCTAGAGGAGATTGTCGAAAGTGTGCGAGTGAGGACAAAACACATGAAAATATTATTTGTTGATTTGTAGGGTCGGTAAACAAGTTTTTAAAGCCTCCCAGACGTAACAAACCGGCCATCAAATATAAGTGGATCCACGGACCGAAAATAGATGTAGGGCCCACTTAGGAATGTGGGCCCATGGACTGAGAGTGGATATGGGCTCACTAAGTAAGGTGGCGGTTGAGGTGTTACAGAGACAGAGGCTACATCATGATGTGTCAAAGATACTTCTACGAATACATTAGAAAATTTAACATTAGTTACTATCAAAAGATTTTGTGACGTTAGAAATTTTTTTTACTTTCATTGGTTGTCGGAACAAGCCATTTTGAGATAGCAAAAAGACGTGAACAAGTTCACTCCACACAGGAGGAGGATAAAGCCGAGGTTTTCTCTATGGTGGAGAAGGTTGGACGCAAGGTTATCTCCCCAAGGAAGGAAGGTGAAGTAGGTTGGACGCAAAATTATCTCCCCAAGGGAGGAAGGCGGAGCCAAAGTTCTCTCTACGGTGGAGGAGGTTGGACGCAAGGTTCTAATCCATAAGGGATGAGGGCGAAGCCGAGGTTTTCTCCATCGTGGTCATACATTATTGTGATGATACCTCATTGATTAGTATATTATATAATATATTTTTTATTCAAAATGTTTTTTAAGGCAACAATTTTAATAATTAAATAACTATGCAAAAGTGAATGTAAAATAGTTGGCTTAATGTGTTCATATAGGCATTTTCTAGGTGGTGATAAATAATATATTTGTAACATAAAGTATATTTAGGTGTAAAAAAATACACTTTTAATAGTAACACATATAAAAGTTTTGTAAATGGATATAAACCAGTGTATTATAACAAAAATAAAATTTATAAATAACATACAACAAATTTTAATATACTTTTATTAAATTTAAGTTAATTTATAAAACTTTAAACCCGCACATCGGGCGGGTCCTCATCTAGTAAATAAATAAAATATGGGGAAGAAAGTTTTAATCAACTCAGTAAATCTTAGTGGATTAAATATGTAAATTGTCTTTCATTTTTTTCTTTTTAATTAATTCACTAATTCTAAAATCTGAACCAGAAAACAATATCCATTGATTTTAAAATTTATGTATATATATACATTTTTGTCAGCTTTGTTCCATAAAAATCTAAAAGAAAAAAAGTTAATCTCAACGACTTGCAAAAATAGTTGGCACGTCTGTTGCAAACTTTGATTGTAAACTAATATTAACGGAGGCTGATCGGAAACTGTACTTCGGCTTTTGAACAACGAGGGTATAGAGTCGTTGGGGTGAGTTATACAAATTTGCTGAATTTATTAATTAATAACCTACTCAAAATAGACTAGTCCAGTTCCAGTATAGTTGATACAGTTGAAGCCAAAAATTTAAAGACGGAAACCTATGTGCATTATACTTGTTTGTGTAGACTCCGATTGGAACTGTTATTTCCGACAGTACACTTGTAACAACGATGCTATCACTTGGTTGTTCTATAATTCTGAAAAATGAAAGTCTTATTAATTACATTATTAGAGGTCTTAATTAATTATGCAAAATAAAAAGAAAAGCTCTAGCTAGATCATGATTAGGAAGAAAACTCCCTTTCATTTTGCATCAAGTACGACTGATCTAAAAGCTAAAAGCTTACTTTTTTTTTAAAGGGAAATCCCACTTTCACTTTGAAACAAAATAAAAACCAAACAACAAACTATAATGTATGCGGCAGACTGATTAGCTTATAACAAACAAATAAGGTTACAATATTTTGCAGCTAGTTAAGACTCATTAATATATATTATAGTTACTAACAAATAGTCACTACAATGTCACAAACTGTCACTCATATATTCGTAAAAAATAATACCAAATTTATGACGACTACATAATAGTCATAACATCGTCGTAATTGCTACGTTTACGATTGTGGTTACCATTTCGTCACTAATTGTGACAATATTTGGTCATGATTTATTTCATGACAATATTTTGACAAACTAACTACGAATTTGTGACAGATAAAAATGGTCACAAAATCATAACAAAAATTGTCACAGATTTATGACGAATATTTTTCATCTCTAAGTTCATCATAATAATTCAATTTTTTGTAGAGACCATAAGAGGTAATAACAACATCATATCAAAAATTGAACAAAAACAGAACGAAAAAAAGACAGTTACAAATGAATCATTTTTGTATAGAAATCACGTTCCTTCTTACTAAAGTTCAATTTTCTCAACTCAATAGTCTTGAGAAGTAAAAATATTATACTTTCTCCGTCAAGCATTGAATCTAATGATTGAATTTAGAGTTAAAAGTCATACAAAACTTTAATAAAAATATAAAAGAATCAACGGAAATAAACTAACCTTTTATTCTCCTTAGGATCATTGTTTTTAGGATTGCTGAAAGTAAATGGTTTTCTTCTACCTAATTCTCCTTTATCGGATTTTTTATCTTGTTTATAAACATGTCATAGGTAGAAAATGGATGAAGTTTCAGAAATGATATCCTCCATTAGGTCGTTCTGTCACTATAAGAGCTATCTTTCCAAGACCTTGATCATCAGCCAGAAGTCCTCCATAACAATGACAGTCAGTTGAATCTTTCTCTAACATCCATGATAATGCAATCCGCTGTCCATATATTCAGTCAGTTGCTTCTTTCTCTAACATCCACACTAATCGCAGTTGTTGTTGGCATTTATTCAGCTTGGTATTATTATACCGATTTAGAATAATATTTTTATAGTATTACTTAATTATGTTAAGGTAATGACAATTCTAATGGACAGTTAGTAAGGACATCTCCAACCAGAGCCGTCGCACAACATATTGGGGCCACAAGCCCAAAACAATTGTAAAGCTGATTCTTTTAGTGGACCATAGAAAGAAAAAAAAAATTTGTAAAAATAGGTGGTGCCATGGGTCAAACACTAGAACTCAAACACTTTAATGTTCATATTTACCACCACACTAACGACACTTTTCTGAAATTTGAGGCCGAAATATATCATATAATTTTCGGGCTGCAAGCACATGCTTCATCAGCTTGTGCTTGGGGACAGCTCTGTCTCCAACCCACCTCTATATTTGCTTTTTAACTCTATTTTAGAGTAAAATCTACTCCAACCCATCTCTATTTCTACCTCTATAATAGAGATCTCTATTTTTTCCTCTATAATAGAGTTGAACTTTTTTAATTATAAAATGGTCCTTGAACTTTTAACCTTTTTATATTTATGATCAAAATAAAAAAAATATATATATTTAAATAGTTTAATAATAATTTAATGACCTGCCCATGTTTTAGTCCGAAGTATCTTGCGATTGGATCAGTCACTTGGATCCTTGGAAGCTAACAAAACCCATAAATAAAATATATATTTAAATAGTTTAATAATAATTTAATTTGTATATTAATAGGATAATTGATTATAAAGTTAAATTTGACTAATTTTAATATTTTGGTTTAAAAATTTTAAAGGTTTTTGTATAGAAAAACATTTTTAAAATTTGAGACTATTATTTGCAAAAAAAAATTTATATAAAATCTTATTAAATATAAATCATATATATAAAAGTAGAGTTTCACTCTCTCCTTATTGGTCCACTTGGCAATGCAATTTTAACAAAAAAATATTAATACACAAATTTAAAAACAATTAATTTTCACATTTAACTCACATAATATAAAACTGAAATCTCTATAGCTTCTCCCTATAAATTATGCATTAATTTTATTTCTCCACTAAGTTGTATTGATCAATTGTATTAAAACAAAACAATAAATTAGAATTGTAACTCTCATTTTTCTAAGTGTAATTTTTCATCATTTCTCTTCCTATAAATACTCATTATCTTATTCTCTTAGTCTATCACTCTTTCATTCTCTCATCTTCTTCCACTACTCTCAAATCTCTTTTTTGTTTTGTTTTGTATTTTTTTTGTTATTGTTGTTGTATGGGTTATAAAAAATCAAATCAAATATCATTGTAAAAGCTTAGTTTTAGAGTTTGTATGATATGTATATCTTATATATTTATTTTAATCTTTTAAAATGTTTATCTCCATTTTCTATATTATATTAACATCTTATAAATCATTATTTTCATACTTCCTTACAATATTCACCACACAATAAGATCATAAAATTGAAATGATCCATATGTAATTATCTATTATGTCTCTGGTTATCTCACATATTCATGTATCATTTTTAATAATTTATAAAAATCAATATAATATTTAAAGATCAATATAATTATCCATTTATCAATTTATAAAGACTATTTTGTTTTGTGATCTAATTGATAAATCTGCAGAGATCAATATAATATATATATTTTTTTTATGATTTGAGGTTTTTGAAAACAAAAAGAACATAAACAATTGGTTTTTTGTGTCTTTAATCAAAATAAAAAATGATCCAAAAAAACAAAACATATTCAACTGGACCTTAAATATCAAAATAAAATATAATTTTAAAAATATCATTTCACTAAATTCTCTAAAGATGAAACCATTATTATGAAATCTAGCACTATAAATTAAATTGATGAGTGAAAACCAAAAAAATATAAGTTATCCTTGGGATTTTAAAAATTATTAAGATTGAAGAATTCATATAATTTTATAAGAAACTAATTTAGTTTGTCACTTAAAAAGTAATATTTTTTATTTTGAAATATTATGTGTAAGTGTTGAGTTTATATCAACAAACAACCAAATCATGTGAATTTTGATTCAGCCACTTGGTATTCCTTTTATTTTAGGTTATAAAAAATTAAAATATTTATTTATAATTAAAGACATGTAACTCCATTTAACTCAAATGTAACTTCTATCTAATAATTGTACATTAATTCATTCCTCCTACTAACTTATTATCTTTCAAAAGAAATTATTTTTGGTTAAATTTTAATATTTTTTAATTATTTTGGTTGGCTAAACTTATATTCATATTTTGGTTGGCTAAATTAATATATTTCTTATGTAAAATTATTGTTTATAATATATTTCTCATTTCAAAGTTTAAAGTAATATATCATATATATAAAAGTAAGGTTTTGGTCTCTCTTTATTGGTTGATTTTCATTTAATGTTTTCTAATTTTTTTTTTTTTTTGCTTTCTAATTGCTTTAAACAATATTTAAGATCCAATAAACACAATGAATTTAACTCACACATTAAAATAAAATTATACTGAAAATAAAATAAATTATGCATTAATCATATTCTACCACTCAATTTTATTCAAACACAATAAATTACTATTGTAACTCCATAGTTCTAAATGTAACTTCCATCATTTCTTATCATATAAATAAGCATTCTCTCAATCTATCATTCTCTCATATTGACATTCTTTTACTATCTCATTTTCACATTCTCTCATTCTTTTCTACAATACCTCAAATCAATTTTCGTTTTTTTTTTGTTATTTTTGATTTCTTACTTTTGTTGTATGGGTTGTAAAAAAAAATGAAATATCATTATAAATTGTTAATGCTAAATTTTAATATACAGACTACATGATATATATTTTACATTGTTCTTATTTTAAAAGATTTATCTCCTTTATCTAATTTGGATTATTATCTTATAAGTAATTATTCTCTCTTCCTCTTCCACCAATATCAAATGTTGTTATATCTCATATGTGTTGTAAGAGTTTGATTCTATATTTTAATTTAGAAAGTATTATATATATATAGATATTACATTGTTCTATTTTTTAAAGATTCATCTCCATTATCTAATTTGGATTACCATCTTATAGTAAACATTCTCTCCTCCTCTCCTACCAATACAAATATTGTTATATCTCATATGTGTTGTAACTTGTAAGAGTTTGATTCTATATTTTAATGTAGAAAGTATTATATATATTTAACATTGTTTTCAATTTTTATTTTATTTATATAACAAAATATTTCTTTTATATTTCTTGCCTTTCTAATCTATTCATATTTATTTTTAAATTTGCATAGTTAAATTTAAATTCACATATGTTGGTTTTAACAAAACAATCAACTTTATTTGAGAATTAGATGTTCCTATTCTTTTTTAAACGATCAATGTGTAACATATAAGCATTTTGTCTTGTAATCACAAGTTCCATTTCCATTGCTTAACTCCATTGTTAAACTATAATATATGTTGTCCTATTTGTAGGAATAACAACATACTTATTTATTTAAAAGAGCAGATGATTAAACGAAATAAACATTTCTCCAAATTTTATAATTCAATCAGTGAGTGTACTTATTACTTTGAAAAACTTTTACATTGAATTCATAAAATCATATAAGAAAACTAAAATACTATATCACTTCAAATTTGGAAGGAAACACTTGGTATTCCTTTTAAAAAAAGTCAAGACACATATAAAAATTTATTAATATTTAACTCACTTTAAGTACATTAAAGGTCATTTAACTCAAAAATAACTTCTATCCAATAATTTCATACATTCCTCCCACAAATAAAATATATATATATATATATATATATATATGTTCAAGATTGTATTTAAATATTATATAATTTTTTAGTTAGCTAAATTTATAGTCACATATATACAATATATATACATAAGAATTTATATTACTTATTAACACTATAATTCGACCCATTATTTGCTTAACTCAATATTGGTTTCAAAGCCAACTAAAGAAAAACAGAAACAAACTTATTGATATTAGACCAAAACATAGGCATACAAACATAATCACTTACACGGAAGATATTTTAAAAAAAAAAAAACTTATTATTGCAACATCAACGTATGAAGGGTTTACATAAGCAGTTAATTAGAAAATATATAATACGATAAATGTATTGGAAACAATATCAGTCAATGATAAAATTAGATCCTCAAAAGCAAGAAACAACATCTTCATAATTCATAAAAAATAAACGCCACAATTATACACATCTGAACGAAATGGTATAAACATAGAGTGTATAAATAAAAGTGACGGCAAAGCCCGTATATACCTAATTAAAACGAAATAATACAAAAAAGAAAAAGAAAAAGACCAAAAAAAACAAAAAAGTGCCAACTACACCACAACCCACGCGTTGCGTGGGGAAGCACCTAGTAACTTAAATATGTTAGTTTTTATTCATATCATAGTATTATTTTTAATACAACAAAGACTAATTATTTAATATTCTGGTAAATTACTTCCGGATCCACCAACATCCCTAAAAATTTTAAATAATATCATAATTTTATGAAAGTTTCACAAATACTAAAATAAATGGGTTAGTTTGCAACTTTTATAAGTAAAAGGTATTAATAGTAAAATAAAAAAGGAATCTCTACAGAATATTCTTTTTTGAGGAAAAAAAATAAAAAATAGAGGTATACATTGGAGCAAAAGTTTTAAATAAAATTTTAAATAATATCATAATTCCGGATCCACCAACATCCCTAAAATTTTAAATAATATCATAATTTTATGAAAGTTTCACAAATACTAAAATAAATGGGTTAGTTTGCAACTTTTATAAGTAAAAGGTATTAATAGTAAAATAAAAAAGGAATCTCTGCAAAATATTCTTTTTTGAGAAAAAAAAATAAAAAATAGAGGTATACATTGGAGCAAAAGTTACCTCTATTATAGAGTTCCTCTATTTTAGAAGTAAAAATAGGGAATACTATTGGAGATGATCTAAATAGAGAACTAGTCGTCATCAATTAATTTAGCCAACTACATATATTGGTAAGATTTTTTTTTTAAGATCCACCAACTATGCTTAGATCAAGAAATTCATTGTTATTTTAAAACGGCTAATGATACAGTTTCAAACTCTCATGAAGTCAATACTAACTATTATAAAATTATTTCTATGAAATTACGGAAGAGCTGAATAGTGAGGTGTCCATGAGAATATAGAGATGTCATCAATGAGAGTTTAATATAAAAGCATTAATTATTTCTATGATTAATGTAACAATCCCCATTCCTGCCCGCTCTATCAAGAAATATAAAAGTTTGATGAATTTATCAACGACGTTGGGGCTTCTGCAGTGAAGAAAATACAGAAAAAAATTGTTCGACGTTATCATTTTATGATATTGCATGCCATCTTTATAATCCCGTTTATATTTTGTATTTCTTTTCCTTTTAGATTGAAATTCTATTTTTTTTCTCCAACTAGTATTTTATTTTCATGGCTACACTTTACTTTAGCAATTTGGAAATTATTTATATACGAGGAGAAAGTCACAAAAGTTTGATCAATCAATGAAAATATACCTCGGAGCTAACCTATATCTGGTAATCCTCTTCTTCGATGGAAACCTTTTGTCGCCAAGGTTTGTTGTAATGCCATGCTACGTAAGTGATCACTAAGGCTTTTATTTTCTAGATATGTATATAAATTTTCTGTACATCTTTAATATTTGTGGGAAAGTAATGAACAAGCCCATTAAAAGAACATGTGAGACAGTGAGAGTTGAATTTGGGATGCACTGGTGGTGGATTTGGATTGCCGCAACAGTAGTTAAAAGATCTGTGGTCCCTGAAATTGATGTTAACTCGTGGCTTGAAACACTGTATAATAATATCTGTACATTTATGATTATGCATGTATATAATGACTAAGTTTTCCACGTCAAAAATAGAAGAACCGATCGACGTATAGCTAATAATTAAAATATATATATTTTAGTGTCAATGTTTTAATAATAATACATTACCAAAAATCGATGTTCGAGGACTCGAGGTGATCACATGGAGCTGAACCATAAATGAAATCAAGTTACAAGTAATAACTTACACTCTTGTAAACAAAAGTAGGATTATTGTACTCACAAAGAAGCTTTGTTTTAAAAATACTCGCGAGTCAGAGTCGTATAAAAAGAAACTTAAAACTATAAACATATAGTAAGTATGAACTTGTTATGACTGCATAATAAATGTATACAGTTTCTAAAAAAGATACGACGAACCCCTTATGGTCCACTTACGGCCGGGGCGGATCTGGCTTTTACTGAGTTGTCAAAAATTAGTTAGAAAGATGGTGATATTAAATGAGCGAGGGAAGTGAACTTAGTTTATATTTCCCATGCATTTTAGTACCCTTTTTTTTTTTGCCACATGCCAAACACTTCTAAATCCCTTCTCTGCTCATCTACGCTCCCAAGTTTCTCTCTGTTTCTAGTCACTGCGTTAAGTCGCAATGGATAACATAGAACCATCCTCTAATGGATATATTCAGGGTGAGACGACGGAAACAAAGATGGAGGAGAAGAAAAAGATGAAGAAGGAATCAGTTTCATTGATGGGCTTGTTTGGTGCAGCAGATCATGTTGATTGTTTTTTGATGTTCCTAGGCGGTTTAGGCACTTGTATTCATGGCGGTACGCTTCCACTCTTCTTCGTGTTCTTCGGTGGAATGCTAGATTCTCTTGGAAGTCTTTCTACAGATCCTAAAGCCATATCTTCCCGCGTTTCACAGGTTTCTTCAGAATTAATTAACCGCTAATATTCTCTCTTTCTCTCCCTCTTGAATTTTGCTTTACACTTTTATTATTATTTTTTTTTCTTGTTCAAGAATGCTCTGTACTTGGTCTACCTAGGATTGTTCAATTTGGTATCAGCATGGATCGGTACGTGTCTAGCTACGTTGATCTGTTTTTTTTTTGTTTCTTATAATGGTACTAAAAACTGTTTTTCATATTTTAAATTGAAATGGTTTATTGGCAGGAGTTGCTTGCTGGATGCAAACAGGGGAAAGACAAACAGCACGATTGCGTATAAATTATCTCAAATCAATCTTAGCAAAAGATATTACTTTCTTCGATACGGAAACTAGAGATTCAAACTTCATATACCACATCTCAAGCGACGCAATCTTGGTTCAAGATGCAATTGGCGATAAGGTAACCCTTTTTAATAATTATAAGGACGAAAAAAAAACTTTGTAACTAGATGAAATGTTTTCTTGTTTTCTTTTTTTCAGACTGGCCATGTTTTGCGGTACTTATGTCAGTTCATTGCGGGATTTGTGATTGGTTTTTTGTCGGTATGGCAGCTAACGTTGCTCACGTTAGGAGTGGTTCCATTGATAGCAGTTGCAGGAGGAGGCTATGCTATAGTCATGTCTACAATTTCAGAGAAGAGTGAAACTGCTTATGCTGATGCAGGAAAAGTTGCGGAAGAGGTTTGTTTTAAAAACTAATATATGTGTTTACGTGTGAAAGAAGTTTTCACTAAAGAAAAGGAACCATAATAACTTTTCAGTTTTTTTCACAAAATATGTTTGTATGCCATGCTAAAAAATGAGAAATCAAAGCAAACATATTAAAATATCAGGATCCTTTTTTTATTCGGTTCTAAACACAATTCTATGGATTATCAGGTCATGTCACAGGTGAGAACAGTGTATGCATTTGTAGGAGAAGAGAAAGCTGTAAAATCTTACTCAAATTCTCTCAAGAAAGCTTTAAAACTCAGTAAAAAGAGCGGTTTTGCTAAAGGTTTAGGAGTTGGATTAACATATAGCCTCTTGTTCTTTGCTTGGGCATTGCTTTTTTGGTATGCAAGTCTTCTTGTACGCCACGGCAAAACCAGCGGAGCAAAAGCCTTCACAACAATCCTCAATGTCATTTACAGTGGATTGTAAGTTCAAAACATCCCAGAGTTTTTCTTGATATATCATCAACTTGCATTATACATATCATTTTCTTACAATTGCAGTGCCTTAGGTCAAGCTGTGCCTAGCTTATCTGCAATTTCCAAAGGCAGAGTTGCTGCTGCAAATATTTTTAGAATGATAGGAAACAACAATTTTGAAAGCTCTGAAAGATTAGACAATGGGACAACATTGGAAAATGTAGCTGGGAAAATTGAATTTCATCAAGTATCTTTTGCATACCCTTCCAGACCAAACATGGTTTTTGATAATCTTAGTTTCACAATATGTCCATGCAAGACTTTTGCATTTGTCGGTCCTAGTGGTTCAGGGAAAAGCACAATCATATCAATGGTGCAACGGTTCTATGAACCTAACTCAGGGGAGATTCTACTGGATGGAAATGACATCAAGAGCCTGAAGCTGAAATGGTTGAGAGAACAGATGGGATTAGTGAGTCAAGAACCAGCATTATTCGCCACAACCATAGCTTCCAACATTCTTCTTGGTAAAGAGAATGCAAGTATGGTTCAGATTGTAGAAGCTGCAAAAGCAGCCAACGCAGATTCTTTCATTAAATCATTACCTAATGGTTACAGTACTCAGGTAAATTATCTGTCTTTTCATAATCATTACCTAATGGTTACAGTACTCAGGTAAATTATCTAATTTTTCATAACCATATCTTCTCATATTTTTTCTTTATTTAATTATTGGTCGAACCATTCATATAGGTTGGAGAAGGAGGGACTCAACTCTCAGGAGGACAAAAACAGAGGATTGCAATTGCTCGAGCAGTTCTAAGAAATCCAAAGATATTACTTTTAGATGAAGCAACAAGCGCTCTTGATGCCGAATCAGAGAAGATTGTTCAGCAAGCACTTGACACTGTCATGGAAAAAAGAACTACAATCGTCGTTGCACATAGATTATCCACCATACGAAATGTTGACAAGATTCTTGTATTGAGAGATGGTCAGGTTATGGAAACCGGAAGCCACTCAGAACTGATATCAAGAGGAGGACATTATGCAACTCTTGTGAAATGTCAAGACACAGAACCTCAAGAAAACTTGAGATCAGTCATGTCTGAATCTTGTAGATCTCAAGCTGGATCTTTTAGCTCAAGAAGGACTTCTAGCTTTAGGGAAGACCACGAGAAGACTGATAAAAATTCAAATGGTGGAGATATAAGTTCGTCTTCAATGATATGGGAACTTATAAAGCTGAACGCTCCAGAATGGCTTTATGCATTACTTGGCTCAATTGGTGCAGTTTTTGCTGGATCACTACCGGCATTGTTCTCCATGGGGCTTGCTTATGTGTTAACCACGTTTTATTCACCTTTTCCTAGTCTGATCAAGCACGAAGTCGAAAAGGTAATTATTATCTTTGTTGGAACTGGAATATTAACAACTCCTATATATCTCCTCCAACATTACTTCTATACACTTATGGGAGAGCGTCTTACTTCTAGGGTTCGCTTATCCTTGTTCTCAGGTAAACAAAAACATTTTAAACTTCTTTGTTTTTAGATCGATTTGAATACATACGTTTATATATCTTGTTACAATAATTTCAGCGATTCTTTTGAATGAGATTGGGTGGTTTGATCTGGACGAGAACAACACTGGCTCACTCACTTCAATCTTATCTGCTGATGCAACTTTGGTGAGGAGTGCTATAGCGGATCGTCTCTCGACAATAGTCCAGAACATATCTCTTACAGTCACAGCCTTAGCACTTGCTTTTTTCTACAGTTGGCGTGTTGCAGCCGTAGTAACTGCTTGTTTCCCTCTTCTCATTGCCGCTTCACTTACTGAGGTAACTCAAAACCAAAGATCCTGTTTCAACCATATTTTGAATTTTGAAACCAAATAAGCTTACACGTTGTGTTTCACAGCAATTGTTTCTAAAAGGCTTTGGAGGAGATTACACAAGGGCTTACTCTAGAGCAACTTCATTGGCGCGTGAAGCGATTGTGAATATAAGAACTGTAGCTGCGTTTGGTGCTGAAAAGCAAATCTCAGAACAGTTTACTTGTGAGCTAAGCAAACCCACCAAGAATGCCTTACTCAAAGGTCATATCTCTGGATTTGGATACGGTTTATCTCAATGTCTTGCCTACTGTTCCTACGCACTTGGTCTCTGGTACATTTCAGTTTTGATTCAGCGGAAGGAGACAAACTTTGAGGATAGTATCAAATCTTTCATGGTATTGCTCGTTACAGCTTACTCGGTAGCAGAAACGCTTGCGTTGACCCCAGATATCGTGAAGGGCACTCAAGCACTCGGTTCTGTTTTTAGGGTACTACATAGAGAGAGTGAAATACCCCCAGACCAGCCAAACTCAAGATTGGTCTCTCAGGTCAAAGGAGATATAGAGTTTAGAAACGTGAGCTTTGCGTATCCAACGAGACCTGAAATCGCCATTTTCCAAAATCTTAATCTCCGGGTTTCAGCTGGGAAGAGTCTTGCTGTCGTCGGACCTAGTGGTTCAGGAAAAAGCACAGTGATCGGACTCATCATGAGATTCTACGATACGACAAGCGGAAAACTTTGTATCGATGGGCAAGATATTAAAACTATAAACCTACGTAGCTTGCGCAAGAAGATAGCGTTAGTCCAGCAAGAACCAGCTCTGTTTTCAACAACAATACACGAAAACATCAAGTATGGGAACGAGAACGCGTCGGAGGCAGAGATCATTGAAGCCGCAAAAGCCGCGAATGCGCACGAGTTCATAATCAAGATGGAAGAAGGATACAAGACGCACGTGGGTGATAAGGGAGTGCAGTTATCAGGTGGTCAGAAACAAAGAGTGGCTATCGCGAGGGCAGTTTTAAAGGATCCTTCAATGCTTCTCCTTGATGAGGCAACGAGTGCTTTGGACACGAGCTCAGAGAAACTGGTCCAGGAGGCACTAGAGAAGCTGATGAAGGGACGAACAACGGTGTTAGTGGCTCACAGGCTCTCAACTATAAGAAAAGCAGACATGATTGTTGTGTTGCATAAGGGAAGAGTTGTGGAGAAAGGAAGTCATAGAGAGCTTGTTTCCAAATCTGATGGGGTTTATAAGCAATTGACTAGTCTTCAAGCAGTGGTGTGACTGATATATCATCGTTGAAGTTTCTTTTTTTTTTTTTTTTTTTGTAATTCAAATTTATACGAATACTTATGACTTTGTTGTTTTGATAGATTACAAACCCAAAATTTAATCTACATAATAATGAAATACCCGTAAACTATCATTAAGAATTCTTGGTTCACAATATATCTAAAAATGGAAAATCCATGTCTTTTTATCTACTAGTATCTATGTCTACGACTTTCTAAGTCTAACCATAAGAACACTAAAAAAACCACACAAATAACAAAATTTGTCACTACCTTGATTGTAAAATCTTTCAACATCCTTAAATGCATCATAATCCTCTTCTTGCTAATCGACTGTAACATTTCCTCAACCTTCAATGCGTTCCCTTCGGTACAAAACCGAGAAATCAGCAAACCCGGTATTCTCACATCCATCTTCGGTGCACTCGGTTCCCACTCTCCATATACCTTCTCTGCTCCTTGTACATCGTCCAGCTTTAACAAAGTGCTAATCACAATTCGATATCCATCGTCGTCTATATTCAACGGAGTGCTTAACATATTATTAGCCTTCTCAGCCTCCTTTTTTTCTTCCTCCTTCTTCCTCTTATATCTGTCCCAAAGAAGGTGCACCTCTCTTTTACACCCGGCTACATCACCATACATCTCTATCGCTTTCTTTATTGAACCGGCTTTAGCGTAGGCCTTTGCCATTGCAACCACTGTGCCGCTATCTAGCTTGATTCCATCTCCTCTACCCCACTGTCTCATAAACATTTCCATTTCTTCTACCTTTGATTCAGCCGCGTATATCTTTAAAACGTTGTTCACCATGAGACTATCAGGATCGACGTTGTTCTCCTCCATCTCACGAAGAATCTCCTCCACCATATTTGACTGCTTGTGGAGAGAGAGAATCAAGCTGAATGGTGAAGGTTTCAAGAGGAACCCGAGCTCTCTCATCTTCTTGAAAGTGGTCATGGCTTTAGCCATGTTTTTGTCTGATTTCGCGTAAGAGCTTAAGAGAGCTATGTAGACAGAGTAATCCTTCATGTTCTCAGGGATGTTTTCAAAGTACTTCTCTGCTTCTTCCAAACCCAACACATTCTCGGTCAAGTAAAGACGAGCTGCATAATCTTCCGAATAAAGACTACAAACTCGTTTTTCACCAATCCACTCTAAAACCTAACAGTTGAAAACAAGCCTTATTGTCAAAGTAATGCACCGTACCGTACGTGAACGTCAACAATATTAGTTTGATTTGAAATATTAAAATAAAGTTATAATGAATAAAAACCTGAAGCGCTTTTGAAAACTGATTGGAATCATGGAGATTCTTAATGAGGCATTTGAGATCAGACTGTTTCATTTGATGTCCCCATTGCTCCAAAAGTGGAGTGATAGGTTATTCATTCTTCTGTCCTTTACGGATTTACTGCTCATGAGTTTCTCAGCCAACTCTGTCATTCCCCTGTCTCGATAACCAGAGGCTAACATAGTCGGGATTCGGATATCAAACTCAAGTGGCAAAGATTCCCACACTTTGTAAATCTTCTCCGCCTCGACAATATCATCCACCTTTATGAGAGAACGTATCACAGTTCGGTAACCATCGTTATCACGATGTCCTATGTTCTTCTTGTAAAGGTTCCATATACGTAAAACCTCTTCTTTCTCTCCAGCTTCACCATACAGCTTCATGAGATGGTCGTAAGCTGATTTTAAAGACTTTTTATCCACCAATTTCTCGGTTAAACGCAGCATTTTTATAGCCTTCCCACTTGAACGGGCTCGTACGTAAGCCTTTGCCATGTCAAGAGTTGTAAGCCACTCGAGTTTTATCCCATGAACGGCTTCCCATTTATTCAAAAACTTCTCCATCGCGGTTACGTCACACACAGCTGAGTATAGCTTCAACACGTTGTTTACTGTGACACTGTCGGGCTCGACGTCGTTACCTTTCATCTCACGCAAAAGCTCCTCGACTTTATCTCGATCTTTTAGTGTACAATAGAGAGATATCATTGCATTGAAAGGATAAGGTCTTAAGAGAAGACCTAACTCCCTCATTTTAAGGACGTGGCTTCAGCTTTACACAGGGTTTTCTCTGATCTTGCGTACGAGTTTAAGAGAGTGGTGTAGACAGAGTCGTCTCTAGCGTTCTTTGGAATACTTTCAAAGAACTTTTCTGCTTCTTCTAAGCCTACAACATTCTCTATGAGATGAAGCCGAGCTGCAAAATCTTCTGGGATTAGATTGCAGATCTTTTCTTTACTCATCCACTCTGATACCTAATAACATCACCGTAAGACATCAACTCCAACACCTATAATAAGAGATGGAGAAACCGAATCGGGGGAAAAGGGGGAGAATAAAAACCTGAAGGGCTTGGTGAGATTGGTTGGAATCTCGAAGCTTCTTGATGATGACTCTCACATGCGAAGGGTTCACTTGATTCCCCTGTTGCCGCCAGTGTTCAAGCACCGGAAGGATTTGTGCATTTCGATAGAGAGCATCCGGGATACGGTGCTGCAATGTTTGGCTCGCTGCTGCTGTGGGAGATGATGATAGGGTTCCGAAGGAGCGAATGCCGTAACGCGTTGCGTGTTGTAGAAGAATTCTCATCATGCTCAAGTTGGAAGGAGAAGATACAAGGATCGGAGAACCTAGCTAGCTAGGGTTTTTGTGCCGCGTCTTCTTTATTGGATACTAAAATTTTCATTAATTAATTTTAGGAGATATTGGTAGAATATTTAACGCTGGTGTGTGGTTTCCTATTGTTTAGGCTTGTATAGCAAGCTTTTATTTTGGCTGAAAAAAAAAGAAGCAAGCTTTTATTTTGTTTAATCTTGTTAGAGAAAATAAAAAAAATCACCTAAGATTGTAAGCATTTCATGACAGATGAACATGTCCGATAACAGTTCTACACGTAACTATCCATTAATTAAGTATAAATTAGTACAATATACAGTAAAACCTCTATAAATTAGCGATATTGGACTCTGACATTTTATTAATTTATAGTGATATTGATTTATCTATTAATTAATAATAATTATTTTATAGTATAAATTAATTATTAATTTATAGATATATACTTTAATTGTTTAAATTTTTTAAAATTATGAATTGAGATAATTTTAGCAAAAGAAGGTTAGCTTAAGGATGTTATCAGTTTAGAATTGAATTTGTAATATTTAGAAAACATTATTGACAATAAATTACATATAATCTATAAAACTATCAAAATAAAAATTGTGCATATGTAGAAATTGAAAACTTTAAAAAAACTTAGCTATATTTATGACATGTTATAAAATATTATCTATTATAGGTTTGAAATTACAGCATAATAATTATTTATAGATATGAGTTTTAGAAGAAAATTCAAAATTTTAAAGCATACATATATCAACATATATATATATATATATATTAACATAATTATTAATTTATGATATTTTTGGGACCATATTTTACATCAGAATTTCAAAAAAGTTATTATCTTATTATCTTATCAAATTTTGATATTTTTTACAAACTTGGGACAAACAAAATTTATTAATTTATAGTGTTTATTAATTTATAGAGTATTAGTTTATAGAGGTTTTACTGTATAAACACATTAATTTATCAACATATAAACACACATAACACTAGATAAGGCCGGCGTTATTACGCAGGTAAATTTTTTTAAACAATTATTGAGAATAATTAAGTAGTAATATACATGTCTTTAGATTTTATCTTGTAATATCTTAATATTGAATATGAAACTCTCATATTTCATTTTAATACCCTCTGAGTTCCATTATATAAGAGTTTTACGGCTTTTTTTGCACTACTGTATAATATTTTTTCAAATTTTTATGTATAAATTTTATTAATATAATAATTTATGACTATTTGAAGTATGCAATATATTTTTCTATTGGCTGAAGTTTTATAGATAACATAATATTTATTGTTTATTCATCTTTGTGTTTTTACTCAAAAACTCTTATAGGAGAGTAAGTACCATTTAAATATCTATATCATCGTAATAAACCATATTTTAAGTTTAATTATATATTTCATATTAATGCATAGAACTAAATATTTTATATCAAACATAATTAATACATCATATCAAATCAATATATATATACATTTTTGGAGACAACTATGAAATAAATCCTGAAGTTTAGTACTATTTACAGGGAATGTCATTGACATTAAATATTTTTAATTTATAAAATTAAATAAAAATTAAAGACAATATTTTGCACAACCAAGATTTCTTAAAATTAAGAGATTTTGAAGATATTAATACTCTCTTTAAAATCTCTAACTCCACCTTTTTAGAAACAACTTACCCATATCTATACTAGTATTTTTGCAGCAGTTTTTGCTCAAAAATACTAATAAGGAAAGTTTTTGCAATTAATGCTACTAATGCAATTAATTTTGTCCCTCTAGCAATTTTATATGGACCTCTTGATAATTTATAATTTAAGGGCCTCCATTTATTTAAGTTGTAGACAAAACGATGTCCAAAATTTCATAGGACCCGCGAAAATATACTTTTTTGCTAATAATCTAGACAAAATTTCCGGAAAATAAATTTGTAGAAAAAATTTCCGGAAAATTACATTGAAATAACTATGACATTAATGATATTCTCAATTGCCAAAATGATTTTGAATACAAATGAGTAGACCCTTGATTTATCAGGCATTCAAACTTTAAAAACTTTTATTTGGTTTACTCTGGTTCTTTATTTTAAAGATTTTTAAAAGTTTAAATATGAAAAATATTTAAAACTTTTTAAAAGTTAAATATGATAAATATTATACCGTAGATACATAAGAAATATTAAAAATTAAGATGATATAGTGTGAGTTAAAATATCTCCAGACGCAGTTATATAGCGGGACAGATTTTATCGATATTTATATAAATTAAAAAATATCAGTAATTCGGTGTTACACGGGTAAAACATCATTTTATTATGTTGTTAACACTATCAGTATTAGAGAATAGACATATGTAATTAAATTTAAATAAATTTTATATAAAAAAATAATTTTTATTGCGGTATTAATTGGTTTATTTAACAGTTATTATATAATTATAACATATTTAACAAACAAATACAATTTATAATTTTAATATTTTAATTATAAATAATTTTGCTCTACGGTTGATATGTCTATATTTTGTCTCTCCTTAGCCTATTTTTATCATGCATTTAGCTAGGATAACTCATTGGTTTGCATCGTTTTCTGGTTCTTTCTATACACTTTGCACGTCTAGGTAGTTCTTGCATCATCCTTGCATACATGGTGCATTTTGGAGTATTTCAGGTATTTAGGAGATGTTGGAAGCCATTCTCGTCCGAGCCATTGTCACCATCTCTGTTTCGTCCGAGCCATTGTCACCATCTCCGTCTCGTCCGAGCCATTGTCACCATCTCCGTTTCGTCCGAGCCATTGTCACCATCTTCGTCTCGTCCGAGCCATTGTCACCATCTCTGTTTCGTCCGAGCCAGTGTCACCATCTCCGTCTCGTCCGAGCCATTGTCACCATCTCCGTTTTGTCCGAGCCATTGTCACCATCTGCGTTCCGTCCGAGCCATCCGTTCGAGCCATCCCACTCGAGTGGGATTTAGCTTTTGACGTCTTCATCAAAGTTGTAGGGAATTGAGTTATCTTTCCAACGCCGTTTATTTCAAGTCAATCGGAGGTGTGTTTCAAGAGTTATCATCGTTTTAGTGGATGCGTATACACCACGCTCGAGCCATGCTTCCCCGCCATGCACTCCAGCTTGTTTGATCGAGCCGTGCTTCCCAGCATCCGTCCGAGCCATGCTCCTCAGCCTTCCGTCCGAGCCATGATGACATTACATTCCATTCGACGCACACGGACTCGATCGCACATGTCGGGAAGAAAGACGTTTGTTCATCTTATTTTTATCTATCTTATTATGCTTGATTCAATGATTTCTGTTTTTGCATCCTTGACTATGATTTTCGGATCCGAGTAGTGTGTTAGTTCTTGAGGATGGGATAGATTAGGTAGAGGATCTTAGGATGTAGAGTGTTTAAGCTCTGATTGTATGATTCCCTTCTGGACTAGAGTTAGAATTACTAGTTTCTCTCTGATCAATTGGAACTAGGTTTGAGACATTTCCGCACCCAAAAGGTGTTTGATGAAATGTCTGACCAACTAGTGCCAGAGACTTACGTTCCTAGCCTAAGAGATTAGTTGTCTAGGATGTTTGTTGACGTGAATGAACTTGTTTGTCATGCCTGCTCGACCACGTTTCTCTAGCGAGAGCTAGGTATGGAAGTAGTTGAGTCTGAGTAGCTTTTGCCAAGAGATTGGATTAGCTAACTTGTGATGTTCATTGTTTAGGGATACCTTGCTTGTGGTATGTTAAACACTCCTTAGACTAGGATACTCCACCGACATCAATTACCCCATTCTCAGGACTTCTTTCTTTCTGATTTATATTACATTCCTGGAACTGTTTCGTTTGTTCATGCTTAGAATCGTTTGCGTTTTTATTCACTTTTGCTTCTTGTCATGCATTCTTGTTTCTAGTTCTGTGACTCACTTCCGTTTCGCATTTTGATCATTCTAGGACTGTTAGATAAAAACACTCTTTGAATTAGCTTAACTTGTGACATCTTGATTGCATTTTGAGTGATAGTAAACTTTCCCAACTGGATTGACACCTTAAGTACTACAACTACGTAAGGTTAATTGAACCTGCTAGGAGACACAAAAATCTTAGTATCAATTTGGCGACGTTGCCATTTGGGATTCTTTTTGCTACATTTAAGATTTCAAGTTTTGCAAGATTAAGTTCCGTTACACTTATCATTCCGAGTACTCACTTGTTTTGGTTTTCTGCTTATTTGTTTTGCATCTCAGGTTCCTGTTGATTGCAACCTTGCATGCACACCAGATCAAGAGGGCATCAGAATCTCCTTCCTGTGATCGACGAAATCAACCGGTTGCAACGCCCACGACAAGCTCGTCAACCCATTGAGCATCCCGCACACGTCACTATGGAACAACAGCATGAACCACATCAGGGACCGCGAAACATTGGTGCTGGGGATGCACCGAACACTCATACTCAACGTGCTGGAATCGTCCCTCCCGCCGTGCCGAACAACAACTTCGAGATCAAAAGTGGTCTGATCACCATGATCCAAGGAAACAAGTTTCACGGGTTGCCTATGGAGGATCCACTCGACCACTTGGACAAGTTCGACCGTCTTTGTGGTCTCACCAAGATCAACGGCGTTAGTGAGGATGGTTACAAGTTGCGCCTCTTCCCTTTCTCCCTAGGAGACAAGGCTCATCAATGGGAGAAAAACCTTCCCAAGGGATCAATCACGACCTGGGATGGTTGCAAGAAAGCATTCTTGGCCAAGTTTTTCTCCAACTATAGAACAGCACGCCTCAGGAATGAGATTTCCAGCTTTACTCAAAAGAGCTCAGAATCATTCTATGAAGCCTGGGAGCGTTTCAAGGGTTACCACAGCCAGTGCCCACACCATGGTTTCAGCAACGAGTCACTGCTGAGCACTCTATACCGTGGTGTACTTCCAAAAATCCGCATGCTGCTTGACACTGCTTCTAACGGTAATTTCTTGAACAAAGACGTTGAGGAAGGATGGCAACTGGTTGAGAATCTCGCTCAGTCTGACGGCAACTACAATGAGGATTATGACCGCACAGTTCGCGGTGACGCTGGGTCTGAGGAGAAGTACAAGAGGGACCTTAAGAATGTCAATGACAAGCTTGACCGCCTCTTGCTAAGTCAGCAACATACTGTCCATTTCGTATCTGAGGATGACCCTTTTCAAGTTTAGGATGGGAAGGGTGAGCAGTCTGAAGCAATCAACTACGTCCAGAATCAAGGTGGATACAACAAGGGTTATAACCCCTACAAGACGAACTCCAATTTGTCTTACCGGAGCACCAATGTTGTAAATCCACAAGATCAGGTGTACCCTTCTCAGCAGCAACAACAAGGTCCGCAAAAACCTTTTGTTCATTACAATCAAGGATTCGTGCCTAAGCAACAGTTCCAGCAACAGTTCCAGCAAAGTTCTCACGCTCCTTCCGGACCACCACCAGGATTTTCCCCTCAACAAGTTCAACCTACTCAAGCTCCAGATCAAGAAATGAAGCACATGCTGCAACAACTTCTTCAAGGTCAAGCTAGTAGTTCTCTGGATACGGCTAAGAAATTTGCTGAACTTAGTCAACGGATGGAATGTTCTTACAATTATCTGAATGTTAAGTTTGAAGCTCTTAACTCCAAGATGAAGTACATGGAAGGCAAGACTGTTTCTATTTCTACCCTAACAACTGGCCAACTACCCGGAAAGCAGTTCAAAACCCCAAGGACTATGCTACTATCCATGCCATCACCACCCAAGTTGTAGATGTACGGCTCACTGAGGACACTGAGAGTTTAGATGGGGAGGATTTTCTTCAAGATGAAGTTCAGATAAAGGATCCTGTCGAGGTGCTCAAGGATCCAATTGAGTCAGCCAAACAATCTGATCCTGAAGCTACTAAAGAACCCACTGCTCCCAAGGATAAACCTGTGAGATTCATTCTTCCACCATACAAGCCACCTCTACCATTTCCAGTGAGGTTTAAGAAGCAGCTTACTGAGAAGTACAAAGCTCTGTTCGAAAACCAAGTCAAGGAGATTGAACTTAGGATGCCTTTGCTTGATGCATTTGCACTTGTGCCTCAATATCAGAAGTTTTTAACTGACTTGGTAACCGAAAAGACCAAAGAAAAGGAGGAGATAGCTAAAGGAGCTCAAGCTAAGGCTCTGGAAGATGAGAGGGTAGGGCATGAAATAGGTGGGGTTATTCATGAATGCAAGGCTGTCATTCAGAAGATGATTATCCCAAAGAAGCTAGAGGACCCCGGTTCTTTCACCTTGCCTTGTTCTCTAGGTCCATTGGCCTTCAAAAAGTGCCTATGTGATCTTGGTGCTTCAGTAAGCCTCATGCCACTGTCTGTAGCTCAGAGGCTAGGATTCAACGAATACAAGTCATGCAACCTCCGCTTAATATTGGCTGATAGGACTACTAGATTGCCTCATGGTCTATTAGAGAACCTGCCCATCAAAATTGGACAAGCTGAGATTCCTACTGACTTTGTGGTGCTGGGAATGGATGAAGAGCCTAAAGATCCACTAATCCTAGGAAGACCTTTCTTAGCTACAGTTGGCGTAGTCATTGATGTCAAGAAGGGGATGATTGATCTCAATCTGGGTAAAAACTTCAAGATGAAGTTTGATATTAGGGATTCTAGGAAGAAATCAACTATTGATGGACATACCTTTGTGATTGAAGAGAAAGATCAGAAATCTGGGTTTGACATCTTTGAGGATGTGAATGAGGCAGAAACTGAGGTTTTGGTAACCAAAGAGAAAACTCAAAGTGTCACTCGATCATTTTCCAACTCGAGTGCAATCGTTACCCTCCCTAAGCGTCAAGACCTGCTTCCTAAACCTCACCAACCGCAAGAGTCACGTCCCCCCGCTCTTAACAGTTTGTATGAACTACAAAATACTCAGATTCTAATGGATTCAGTGAAAGAGTTAACAGCTATGGTGAAGAAGATGAGTGGGAAAATCAAGAAGCTCCAAGGTACAATGAGAAGTTCTCCTCCAAGGAAATTAAGGAAGAGGTATGGGATAATGAAGAAGAGGTGTTGCAGAGTTCAACCACCACTGTGAGTTCTCAACCATCATCGACTCGAACAAGGTTCAACCGACGGCGTGGAATCAGACTCGACCCATCCTGAGAGGTTCATCACTCTACACTCGCTCGAGCCATGCCTCCGCTGTCACGCTCGAGCCAATCTCACTCCGCACATGCTCCAACTACCACACTCGAGCCACTCAAGCCAACACCCGATCGAGCCCCTCTCTCGAGCCACACACAAAGTCTCTAGCGAGCCAACTCGTCAGAGAACACTCTCTCCGGTTCCCTCCCTAGCACGTCAATCTTCATATGTGTCACGGGAGCGTCCGCCTTCACCCGCTCCTTCACGCCACTCGTCACATGAGTCCAGGGAGAGAAGGAGACACGGTTCGCGAGGTTCCAGAGCCTCTTCTAGTCACCGATCAGCGCGTTGTTCTGGAGCTCGAGATGAGCATGAGGTTGAGGTTGAGCGGCGAGTTGAAGCTCAAGGTAATCATCAGGGCACGCAAGCGGTTGAGAAGCAAGTCGACCAACCAGCTGATGTCACACCCGTGGATCCCGAACAAGGCGAAGAACAGAGTCAGTTTCACGCTCCTCCTTGGGCGAGCACGGACTCCTTCTTCTACTACTGAGGTACTCCGACCTTTCCTTTGTACATACCATTTCATTCCTGCATTGTTTCTGTTGTGATTCTTAAATCCTCCTGCAAATTTTTCTTACACAGGAGACTGTGTAATTTAAGTTTGGAGGAGGGTTTGAGATGATGTATCTAATGTCGTGTTTTGTGACTCTTATTTCAAATTTTTGCATCATATCATGTTTGAGTACGCATCCATCTATTTGCATAAAAAAACCATAAAAATTTGAAAAAGTTTCGAAAATTTCCACAAAAACAGAGTGTTCATGTAGTTTGCAATTGCATATTAGGATTGAGTCTAGGTTTATTCATATAGGGTTGTTGCATTTAGCATAGGGGTTGATGATGATTGTAACCTTGTTAGCATGTTGGATTCAATAGGATAGGATCAAGGCCCTTGTTCTTAGTTCTTTGATGCTTGTTGATTGAACTTGAAAATTTAAGATTAAAGCATGTTTTGGATTGATATCATTCCATATCTACCTGAACCTAATCCTGACTTGCAATTATCCTGTTATGCATTGAAGTTGAACTCATGGATACCATATACATACTTGGATTGTCTTTCACATTTTTACCACCCTTGTCAATCCAAGTAGCTGATTCCCATCTTTGGAATAGTTCTCCGCACCCTTAACCAACCGTTCTTTCAAGCCAATTGTATTCTTGAGTGTCAGGCCTTTTTTCGAGTTGAGCTTGTTAGAAAGTGTTAGGTTTTAACCGACAAGAGTAGGATCCTGTGTAGTTCTAGTTCGCGTTATCCGGACTAGTAGGACTAGGTGAGAACTCGAATTTTGGGTATTGGGTATAGATTTGTGCAGAAGAGTGAAGTGTAAAAAGAAAGTAAAGGGTAGAAAATCTTTAGAAGGGGGATGTGTTTTCAAGGTTTATAAGTCTAGTAAAGGATTTGGGTTGAGCAAAATAATGAGTTATTGGTTCTGGGCATAAAACGAAAAGATTAGACAAAGAAAAGAAAGTAAAATGTTTAAGATGTCTAGATTCCTTAGAAGAAAAGAAAAAGAACCTTACTGATAATAAAGATTTCCCAATCCGCTAGAATGATAAGAAGTGAACTCCTCCTAAGACCAAGTGTAAAGAATGAAAGATTGGGTTTGAGACAATGTTTGTGATGAAGGGTAGAACCAACTTCGGTTTGGAACATTCTTTGGGTAGACAGGGCGCTGCTCTTGTATGTATCAGTTGGTTTCAACCTTTAGCCTTCTCTTAAGCTCAACTCATTTTCGTGAGAGAACCTTGTCCTGTATTGATGAAACCACTCGAGAAGGAGACCATCTAAGTCTCTAACCTTTCACCCTAGCCAAATGAGTTCAACGACATTGCTTAGCTTGATTCACGGTTCTCTGTTAATGAATGTTAAAGGGAATGATTGATAAGATTGCGTGTGTAAAAAAAAAAATAGAGTTCCTTCACCATGCATCATAGAACTAAAAACAAGGACCTTCATTCTAACTATTTTATTTAGCATGATTTAGGTTCTGAGACCCCATCTTCACACCTCTTCTCCATACTCTATTCTTGATTGTTTGCTTGAGGGCAAGCAAAGAGTAAGTTTGGGGGAGTTGATATGTCTATATTTTGTCTCTCCTTAGCCTATTTTTATCATGCATTTAGCTAGGATAACTCATTGGTTTGCATCGTTTTCTGGTTCTTTCTATACACTTTGCACGTCTAGGTAGTTCTTGCATCATCTTTGCATACATTGTGCATTTTGGAGTATTTCAGGTATTTAGGAGATGTTGGAAGCCATTCTTGTCCGAGCCATTGTCACCATCTCTGTTTCGTCCGAGCCATTGTCACCATCTCCGTCTCGTCCGAGCCATTGTCACCATCTCCGTTTCGTCCGAGCCATTGTCACCATCTTCGTCTCGTCCGAGCCATTGTCACCATCTCTGTTTCGTCCAAGCCATTGTCACCATCTCCGTCTCGTCCGAGCCATTGTCACCATCTCCGTTTTGTCCGAGCCATTGTCACCATCTGCGTTCCGTCCGAGCCATCCGTTCGAGCCATCCCACTCGAGTGGGATTTAGCTTTCGACATCTTCATCAAAGTTGTAGGGAATTGAGTTATCTTTCCAACGCCATTTATTTCAAGTCAATCGGAGGTGTGTTTCAAGATTTATCATCGTTTTAGTGGATGCGTATACACCACGCTCGAGCCATGCTTCCCCGCCATGCACTCCAGCTTGTTTGATCGAGCCGTGCTTCCCAGCATCCTTCCGAGCCATGCTCCTCAGCCTTCCGTCCGAGCCATGATGACATTACATTCCATTCGACGCACACGGACTCGATCGCACATGTCGGGAAGAAAGACGTTTGGTTTCACACGCTTCAGGAGATTACCGAACCGACGCTTTACCTTGTCGTTTTAAGTTTTAGGGATTTCCATGTTGGACTACTATATATACATTTTGTTAAGTCTTTGCTGAGACATCTTATCTTTTAATCTCGTTTTCGTTCCCAGAAGGTTTCTGAACCTAGCCACCAATACGTTCTGAGACTTGTATTTCGATATTTTTGAGATTTATTCAGATTTTGCATTTGATTCCTTCTACAAAGTTGTTCATCTTATTTTTATCTATCTTATTATGCTTGATTCAATGATTTCTGTTTTTGCATCCTTGACTATGATTTTCGGATCCGAGTAGTGTGTTAGTTCTTGAGGATGGGATAGATTAGGTGGAGGATCTTAGGATGTAGAGTGTTTAAGCTTTGATTGTATGATTTCCTTCTGGACTAGAGTTAGAATTACTAGTTTCTCTCTGATCAATTGGAACTAGGTTCGAGACATTTCCGCACCCAAAAGGTGTTTGATGAAATGTCTGACCAACTAGTGCCAGAGACTTACGTTCCTAGCCTAAGATATTAGTTGTCTAGGATGTTTGTTGACGTGAATGAACTTGTTTGTCATGCCTGCTCGACCATGTTTCTCTAGCGAGAGCTAGGTATGGAAGTGGTTGAGTCTGAGTAGCTTTTGCCAAGAGATTGGATTAGCTAAGTTGTGATGTTCATTGTTTAGGGATACCTTGCTTGTGGTATGTTAAACACTCTTTAGACTAGGATACTCTACCGACATCAATTACCCCATTCTCAGGACTTCTTTCTTTCTGATTTTTATTACATTCCTGGAACTGTTTCGTTTGTTCATGCTTAGAATCGTTTGCGTCTTTATTCACTTTCGCTTCTTGTCATGCATTCTTGTTTCTAGTTCTGTGACTCACTTCCGTTTTGCATTTTGATTATTCTAGGACTGTTAGATAAAAACACTCTTTGAATTGGCTTAACTTGTGACATCTTGATTGCATTTTGAGTGATAGTAAACTTTCCCAACTGGATTAACACCTTAAGTACTACAACTACGTAAGGTTAATTGAACCTGCTAGGAGACACAAAAATCTTAGTATCAGCGGTGTACCGCGGGTCCTAATCTAGTATCTACTTAATAATTGTTGATCTTTCTTCTAACTAAACAATTTATAGAAACAAACTAATTTGACAAAACTAATATTTAATGCTAACAATAAAGATATCTGCAAATCACAAACTAACATTTAAAGGAGTAAATGTATTCATCCGATTTAAATGTAATATAAAAAAACTATTACTCTAACGAATTTAAGACAATTTCTATATTTATTATATTCAATATTTTAAATTCAATAACTTTTATATTTTAAACTAAATAATGACAAAACATTATATTTCTGCACTGTATACATTTAAAATCAAAGGTTTGATATAATTCATATATTATAAAAAAGTAAACATAAAACACAGTTATCTATATATTTCTGGACTATACTGTATAAGGGTAGTACATTTAAAAATATTAATAACTTACATATATAGTTAATCTATTGTACAAATTACAATTTATCTTCTTGTTTAAAAAAATATAGTTCCGCGGTGTACCGCGGGCAAATATCTAGTATCTTTGTAAGAATTGAAAGATTAACAAAATATATTTTTTTTTTGACAAAACAAACTTTCATTAAACTTAAATCCTCAAAGGAGGGATCTTCTTACAACTTAGAATCAAAAGGTTACAAGAAAAGTAAAGATAGACACTACACGAGTCTTCCAACAAGATGCACAACCTTGGGGAGTTTCCAAAGGGTGAAAGATCTTTTGGAGTCTTGCAGGTTCAAGATTGAAGGCAAACTTCAGGAAATCCCTAACCAATAGCTGGTTAAACTTCGCTCTTATGATAGACGCATAGGAGCTTTTAAAAGTGTGCTCCATGGAGGAGGCTGAGGGGTGAGATGGTTGTCGAGTGGTCATGGTGATTGAAGAAGATGCAACCGGGAAAGGCGGTAGCAGGGCCATGGGGTCAAAAGGTTCAAGGGTGGAATGCAGGCAAGCTGTCGGAACGGATTCATAATTATATCTAAATAAAGCAAGCGTCCGGACAGGGTTAAAAGACTGACCTCGACATATTAGTCTAAGAAGCAGCTTTGGAGACATCGATGTTCTGCTACCGAGATAAACTCGTCTTGACCAAGCAGAGATAACTGATGCGACCATAGGGATGCCAAATAGTTCTTGATTGGGATCAGATGTCGGGTGGGGTGGATAAGGGAAGCTGGTGAAAGCAAGGTAACCCCAACATCTTAACGGTGGGATCATAATGCCAAGTTTCACCAAGCAGTCTCCCTCGAAGAGATAATCCCTGGGAGATCCATATAAAGCGGTTTCCAAATAACTATCATACCAATCTACCAAAGATGATGGCTTAAGGATCAGAAGTAGACTTTGAACTAGTGATACCATTGAGCACATCAAGCGTTGAATGGAGAGGGAGAGAGTGGAGTTAATATCAAACCTGGATTCACACTGGACTGGACACAAAAGGGTTTCAAGTAAATTATAAGAAGCCAATGTTCTGCTATCGAGGGAGCCTCGTCTTGACCAAGCAGTTAACATCGAGTCTAAACAATTTGACCTTGAAGTAATACGATTATAGACGGATCAGGGAAGGTTCCAGTGGAGGGATGATTCATAGTCTAATGAGAAAGGACTATCTACCAGGGTTCCAAAATAAGATTGGGGAGCAAACCTGGACCAAAGAGGTAACGGGGTTGGAACAGAGCAAGCCGGGGTTATGGTGTTCATTGTCAAGATCTTCAAAGGCTCTGGTGTCAACACAGAGCTCCTGTCCCGCTCCCGCCAAGTCGAACACTTGGAGGGAGGATATAAGTCCGAGGATAGGTGAGATGTTAAAGTTGATTGTGGACAAAACCCGATCGAGAGGTAAGCACCAAGGAAATCAGGGCAATCGGGGGGTTGAGGAATGAAATCAGTCAGCTGGATACTCAGATGAGCAGCCGCACTGAAAGAGGAGGATGGAAACGGAGGGACGATGGGAACTGATTGAGACTGGTGCGAAAACGGAGGTGAGATCTGGACTCTCCAGAGACCTCCAGTGAAAAGAGCCAAAAGCACATACGAGAAGAGTACAGAGAGGTAGTAGAGGAGCAGGGAGCTTGAGAGATCCCGACGCCAGCGAGCCGGAGCTATACCGGCGTCGGAGTAAGGTGAGTATAGCGGCGCCTCGATTGTCGTGCCTGAGAGAGTTAGGGCGAACTCCTTGGAATATGTGGAATATAAAAAAAAAAGGGGACCCCCTTAAAGATTAACAAAATATAATTCGAAAAAAACTGAATCAACATTATTTAAGATATATTTGTTATGTTGTTATCTCATAAGTACTAATTTTACCTCATGTCATAATCAATTTAAAATGAGTGAAATTTATAAAATAAAAACATGCATAAAGATATAGATATTTTCATCAAATAACTGAAGATTCATTCCTATAAATTATAATTTATTCCTAATTATCTTATGTTTTAACATATGCATTACAAAAATATATGTGTTGAAATTATAAAATCAAACATAAAAAATATTATTAATATTCTTAAATGGTTTTTTAAAAATGATGCATACTAATATTTTAAATTATTTTAATCTAAAATAAATTTCATCGTTCCACATTCATTTTAATAATCACATTTAACTAGCTATTTCATCGTAAAACCATAATTCACTTCTTCACGGATTAGAGTTAAAAAAAAAAAAAATATGAGCATCATATGAGAGAATATGTGTATTGGTTAGTATTTTAAATTTAATAATAAAAATAATCAAGAAAAAAATCATTTAACATCCACAAAATTTTGGGAAATCCAAAAATATTCAAAATATTATTTTTCTATATGTCATAATTTCATAAGTAATACTTTTTTCAATTTTCATCAATTAACCAAAAATTCATTCCTAAAAACTCTTTTTGTTTTCCAGGTTTCTCATATTATTACATGCATTAAAATCTTTAAAATAAAATATGTAAAGCTATACTAATACACATCATGTATTGAAATTTATTTCTTTTTAAGTTCATTATTCTTTCTAGATTTTGTGTACTTACTTACAATAAAAATTTATATCACAACGATAAATACAATTTATATCCGACTAAAATTATGTTAAATAACTTATGTTATTCTTTTTAACTTTGTTATTCATTATTTATTGATTAATATACATGCTTAATAAATTAAGTTTTTGGTTATACATGTCATAATTTATTGATAACACATGTATAATATAATTAGCATAAAATGAAAAATATATTGATTTTGTTATTTTCTTTTTTTATTTAGAAAATAATATTTTCAAAATATAAACATGGAAAATTCTGTGAATATAATTAGCTTTCCTACTACGTTTACAAAAAAACTTGACACGTATCAACATCTAATCAATATATTTGAAACGTGTTATAATTTTATTAATGGGTAACTTTGATATCAAACTTTATATAATAAGATATTTATCAACAAACAAAAGCTACATCATTGATATAACTATAGGATAAATCATACACAATGTTCAGATATGCAGAGTGTGATCTCTTTGAAATCGCGTACTAGATTTAACTATAAACAAACTTCATTAGTAGTATAAATCCAGGACATACGTCTTCAGCCCATATAAACACGTACGTATTTATCAACAAACAAATAATTAGTGAAATTCATTACAATGTTGAGATATTGACAACGAAAAAAACTACTTTTACGAGCGTGAGTTCCGCCGACAAACAGGGCAAGAACCATGAATCTTGAGCCACGGATCGATACATCCGACGTGGAAACAGTTGTCACATTGTGGTATGAACCGTACGGTCTCTTTGCTAGCATATTCTGAAAAACAAATGGGGCAGATAATACCATTAGTACCCGGAAGCCTTCTACTTTCTCCCAACTCCACTTTCTTGTATGATTCTATTGTAGACTGGTCAAGACCTGTAGTGACCACAACCTCTCTTGGTTGTTGATTTACTGTTCTGGCTGCGAAAGCTGTATTTTGTCTTCTCTGAGTGACGAACCTCTCAGAATTGTATATACGGATAACAACACAAGTAGTGAAGATGGTGATTCCTCCGATTGTGCAAAGGGTAATAAGTAGTACTCGTAATCTAGTGCTTAGACCACCTGCCAAATAACGTTACTCGTTAATTAGGAAATTAGTGACCAAGATTTATATAGCTTACAAGTATGTATTAGTTTTGTCGTTGTGGATCACCACCCGAATTTCAAACATGCCAATATCATATTGTTGACAAAATAGTAATAGAATATTAGTTTCATTTTTGTATATTTTTGTAATTAATATTCAGTTTAAGAAATTTAATTATCAAAATTGAATTGAATCTAATATGATTATGTTTGATATGAGTTTCAATTCGATTTTCATTAGAATGTATATTTTATTTATAGATTTTTAAAATAAGTAAGATGGTTGAAATTTGTAGAATTGTAATATCTTATATAATATGAGAAGGTTTTTCTCAACTTTTGCTAAGGAGATGACACTTGCCTTATTATCTATCTAACACCTGTACATTTTTATTGTTTGGACCTAATTAACTAAATTCATTTATACTTTGGACCTAATTCACTAAAAGCCCATAAAACAAAAAAAAACTCTTAACATTTCCTTTTTCCCTTCTTCAATTAGACCCTTCCAATCTAGACCCACCATTTATCAGTTTGTGGTTTCATCCTAGGAACAATTTGATTATAGGTTATTTTGACATTATAAAAATATGTTTCAATCTTATGTATGATTCACAGCAAGAACGGATTCTAAATTATGTAAAAAAATTATTTATGGGTTTCTATCTTATAAATGATTCATAAGCAAGAAAGGAATCTAAATTATGTTAGATTGTAGATGTTTACGTGTTCTCAAAATTCTCTTATAAATTCATAAAATTTTGAGTCAAATTTTAATTTCTGAGTATCCATTACTGGGTTTAGTTTCTGGAGTTTAATCCTATATAATCTAATGGTGGAATGTTTTATGTAAGTAATTTGATAATTGCTTACTTATTTATTCCCCATTAGATATTACCAATTTGTTTTCCATAATATTAGAATTCAATCAGTTTTCCATAAAATTAAATTTGAGTCCCTAATTGCTCTCATTTTAAGAGATTTTTTCAGTCATGATTATTTAGTTTCAGTCATTAGGTTCCTATGAAGAATTATATTATTTTTATATATTTTCCATATTTCAATAGGTATTCTTGAATAATTTTAAATATTTTTTTGCAGGTTATCATGTTTATTGTTTGCATTAAAAATGCAGCAGAAAAATATAATGTGAGAATGTTGGACAAATTTACTTATTCATTAGAGTGTTTATGTATGTATTTCCTAATCTCCATGGACTGGTCCGGCAATTTTGGATGACCTATGCCAATTTGTTTTTAAGAAACCATTTTCATTATCGTAAATAAAATAATAAGAATAGTAATATAAAAAATTATTTTCATAAGATAGTTTCTAAGTCCATAAACCGAAATATGTTCCTTTTGCTTGCTCACATTTTTTTGTCTTTTCAATGTTCTCATATTCATTTAAATATTTATACAAATTGGATATATCTACATGAAAAATATATGTTTTTCTTATATAAAACTGGAACTTATAAAAAAAATCTAATAATAACTGAACTTATAATTTTATTTTTTTCTACATAAAAGAAAAAAAACTTTTGGTCTAAAGTGGAAATTTGATGCCATAATGCTTCGCTTCATTTGCTTACCCTATGGGTTGGGCATCGGTCCGGACCTTGAACCATATTTTATATTTACTCTAGGGTTGTCGTGTTTGTTGGTTATATTAATACTACTACATCATGAAAAAATGAACTATCATGATTTAATATATTCAACATCACTACAAGAAATATGCGTATTTTTAGCACACTAAAAAACGCTATCATTTCGTTTCGATAGCGATTTGTAAATGTTGTCTTTGTCGGTGCCATCTTAGAGGGTGCACATACAATATCATTTTTTCCTTTGCTATTATTTGTCTCTCTATAATAGTGCATTATTATCACTATATTAAGATTATTAGTAGCATTTTAAAATTGTTATATTATAATTAACAGTGTATAAAGTAGACTAAAACTTCTTCTTATAAGACGATGCATATGAGTCTCTCCATTGTAAATTTAGTTTGTGATGTTACTATCATATGCTTAAAAAATCATGTTGTTAAGATTGTGATGCCTTTTTATATCATAGCATGATATGAGTTGCATTTTTCTATATTAATTAATTTGACTTCTATAGTTGTGACTTGTGAGTAATATATGCTAATTGTATATTGGTATCATTTTTTAGGAATCTTAGTATCAAAAAGCTTTAGATTAACCATCTTAAAAATAAAAGATCAACAAATATTCTCATAACATTTTCCACTTTCACATATAATATTTTACTTCCTAAGACACTTTTTTATTATGACATTTGATATTATAATATTCTGCGGTTTTTCTTCTACGTAGCTACGAGAAAATAAATATTTGTTTTATTCAATTGCATTTATGATAAAGCTAAAAAAACAGATCTAAACAATCATTTCGGCGATGGAACAAAACTATTGCATTTTTATACTACACGAAAACTTAGAGTAATTTTTTATAACTTTATTTACTTGGATTCATTTTCATTATTAAAATTTCGTAAAAAAAATTTAATTTGTATTAGAATGTATAAAGAATAAATTATATTGAGGGATGTGATTGCATTTTTTACCTCACCAAAAATTAGCTGGTAAAATATATTTATTAAGTTCATTGTTGTTTACCTAAATTTCATATTTAGATTGTATTCATGTAAGTTATTTTCCAAAATTTTCATGTTTTTGTATATGTCAGTGGTAATATAATTTGTGCAAACGCAAGAAAGAAAATAAAAAGATGGAGAATGCTTAATATGTCTTGAAAGTCTAAAGGGAGAAAAAACCATAAACACACTACTATGTAATCAAAAATTTCTCTACATGTTGAAATACTCTAATACTACATATAAAAGGAAAATTGAAGTAACACTAAATAAAAGAACCTAAAAAATATTGAAATGATCAGTATATTTTAAAACTCATTAAAATAACAATTGCTGAGTAAACTAATAAAAGAACTATAATATCCAAATTACTAAAATTCAAAAATAATGTAAGCTAAATCCGTGCGTAGCACGGAATGACTTCTAGTATTAAATACTCTGGCCTTTTTGTCAAAAAATGTACCCATTTTAGTGGAATTAAATTTTGTTTTATAATCATTTTTGTATGAAATCGTTTACTTTAACTTAGATCAAGTACACCAACATTTTGTTCGAAGTATAATTAGCGTGTGGAATGAAAGATTGGGAATACTTCCATACGACGTTAAAGTGAAATATTTCATTTAATAATAATTTTTAAGCAACCATATGATTAACTAATCAATTAGTCAATTCATCATAGCCAAATTTAAATCCTACTAGGATTTTTGTAATTTTTTTAATGAGTAAATAAGTTGGGAAAAAAAAAACTTGATTTGAAATTTTCCACCAAAACTTCTTCAGCCTTAACAAAACTGACCTTTCTCGGATTATAAGGAAAGAAGAAGAAGATAAAAATCGAGATCGTACCGGATTTATCAGCGAGGCATTTGACTTCGAGAGAGGCCTTGTTCTTGAAACCACATCTCAAGGATTTGTTTTCACAACTCGTGCAATTTGGCGAGCTCCATTCCAGCAAAAGGTCTACATAGTTGATCACACCAGAGAATCTCTCTTTAAATAGCACATCTTCAAATCCCACGCTAACTGGAACAGCTAGTCTCTTCACGACCTGGCAAGAAGGTAGCATTGAATTTGCTAGAGACAAATTAGACGTGGCAAAGAAGGAGGTCGTAGAATTGCTTAGGCAACTTATGGTCGGATACCAAGACGGGATCACGACCTCATTAGGACAGGTTAAGAACGTGTAGTTGACACTGAAACCATTAAAGAAAGGAGATCCTGAAGTATTAAAGGTTAAAAGCCTTTTAACCAAACATTTTTCAGGGTCGCTGATATAAATCTGCTGCTTTGAGTAGTTGATAGTCTCGACAAGAAATGTTCCGGACATGGGAAGCTCTAGGACTGTCTTACTGATCAGTTTTGTTGCAATGGACATTGAATCCTGCATGCCCGCAGAAGGGAAAACGAATAGGGACACCCAATCGTTCACAATTATTAAGATATGATTCCATATATGAAGAAGGACATTTTTGAGGGTTTGAGGCGTGCCTGAGAGGGAAAAGGAAGACGAAGAGGAAAAATAAAAGGGAAAATTGTTTTGAGAGAGTCATCATAATAATGTGGTCCGCTACTAATGGAATTGTTAAACGATTATTTTTCTTAAAGGAGCTCTACAATTCTTATAGTCACTAATTAGAGGAAAGTCAGATAATTATATACGTGTCTTTTTAGAAGAATAGTCAAATGAAGTATACATCAATACAATAAAACTAGAATGTGTTGCTCTCCTCATCTGACAACTCAGCATTTTAGGTTCTTCTCAGCTTGACATCTCAGTAAAATCGTTAGCCAATAAAAACATTTCAAATAATACAACTCAACATGTCTCAACCTATAATAAGTCCTTTTTTTCCATGTCATTTTTTATCTTAAATTTGATTTTATTTTGTTTGGTTTAGTTTTTAAAATAAGTAGGCTTAAAATAATTTGTAATGGATTCCACAAGCTCGTATTCTTCTCAAATCAGCCCAACCGATGAGTAAATGTGAAAACAAAGAAGAAATAATGTGATTGGTTTACAACCAAATTCATAAACTAGCCGAAAAAGACTCGTATTAAGGGATGACTGAGTTGATAGTATCGTAGGTATAGAGAACCTAGAGACACAACAAATTACCACACGATTTGGAATATGTCATCTTGACCCAAATATTTTTGTAAAGTATATATTCTCGTACAGATCGTTTTAATAAGAAGAATACTTATATATGCTAAGATCTCGATTTTCATTATGGTTGGAGACTTTGGAGTCTTGGAGAATATAATAATCTTCATGGCAGTTCTTCAAATTAACATTGACCAAAAAAAATGAAAAAAAATTGAAGTTGGTTAATTTGCAATCTTTTAAGAATACTAGGTAAGACCCGCGCTATGCTGCATACTATTTTCAATAATTATTTAGTTTAAGATAAATAAGATTGAGCATTTTATAAACTTGTAGAACTGGAATATAGTATTTTGCTTTTGCTCAAATATTATTTTATACTTTATACATTTTAATATATATATATATATATAAGGTAACCACTTGAATGACATCCTCTTAGCAAAAATACAAAATTATGAATTTTCTTTCTTGTGTCTTCTTTTACTGAAAAAATATTTTACTTTAAAAAAAAAACAAAAGTCTTATTTTATTATTCTAAACAATGTTTTAACTTTGATCCATAAAAAACCGAAATAGCTCGCCGTCGACTAAGTTCTATCGCGAGTTACTTATTTTTACTTTTATTTAGTTAATAATACTGTAAATGACTGACAAAAGTCTTATTTTATTATTCTAAACAATGTTTTAAGTTTGATCCATAAAGAAAACCGAAATAGCTCGCCGTCGACTAAGTTCCATCACGAGTTACTTATTTTTACTTTTATTTTAGTTAATAATACTGTAAATGACTGAATTAATATATGTTTATCATTATAAAAATTTAAATAAAATCTTAGCTTAATTTTCCTTTATAAAAAATATATCTTTTATGTTGGTTTGAGTTATTTGTTTTGAATAGAGTTTTTTTGAGAATAAATTGATAGAATCCTCCGTCTGTTCTAAAATTGATAGCCTTGATTGATCTGGTAGGAAACTGATTGCTCCCTGAAGCATTTGCAAAAATTCAAGGTTTTCTTGTCCCAAATCTCTATAACAATCAATTTGAGGTTCGTTCTAAATAAAATAAAATAAATTGTGACATCTGATCAAGTCTGGTCAATTAACAAAAACCTAACACCAAAAATATTACCAATGAACATTGTCAAAAACTATATTAATAATGATTTTGTAATTACAAACACATATAAAATTATCCAAAAATAACAAAAATAAAAACAAAATATAAAACAATCCCGCGGCGTAGCGCGGGTACTATCCTAGTGTTCTTATAATGGAACGTTTATCTCTTTAGATAATAAATAACTAGGTTTAATCCAACTTGAAATTTAATAAATAAAACACATCTTTTATCACCAACAAAACTTTCATAAGGTTGAATAACCTCAAAACTGAATGATATTATATACATATAATCTATACTAGATTAGAACTGTTTATTGAAAACGCATAAAAATTTATGGTTACCAATACCTTAAACATAAGCAAAATCTGAGGAATATTAGATTGGATCGCTAAAATAGGTCGCATTTTTAAAATGCACTAGAAATAGGTCCATGTGTTTTCGAAGCTTCGTGATAGATTTAGGGTATGGATTGCTTTCGAATCAGCATACTGATGAAATTATACCACTATAAAAATCTTAAGAGATGCAATTGATAAGATAAGTGATTAATGACAAAAAAAAAAAAGAAGTGACAAGAATATTATAATATACCAAGCGTTGGTAGCTCAACTGATAAAGATTCTCTGGCAAAAGTTTAGAGATCGCCAGTTCAAGAGACGGCGTTTGGAATGAGACCATATAAAATATCTTGCTCCCGGGCTTGAGGGGATGTACGAAAGGCCAATGAAAAGATGCAGTCCAATGATTCATTTTCTAATTTTTTTAATTATAAAATGTAGATAGCAAACAAATAACTTAATAAAAATATACAACTAGAAAAATCTTAAAAGATACAACTAATATGAAAAAAGTTAAAAACGAAAAGATACATGTAAAAAACATACAAATCCTAATGAAAAGACGCAACCTTAAAGTTTCTTAATGAAAAGACATAAGTATAAAAATTTTTAAAAATGCAACTGATAAAATGATTCATTGTCTAAGGTTGTCTAATGAAAAAAACACAGTTATATATATATATATATATATATATATATATATTTTAATGCGACTAATAAAATCAACGCTTAAAGATGAATAGATACATGAAAAATAATAGTATAACTAAAAGACGCTAATGAATAGACCTGGTCACGTTAAGACCATCTTCAATGGTTTCCTATTTTTTCTCTATAATAGAGAAACTCTATTTTAGAAACAAATTTATTCTAATACATCTCTATTCTCACCTCTAAAATAGAGATTGCTATTTTTTTCTCTATATATAGAAGAACTCTATTTTTCTTCTATAAATAGAGGAAATTATAGCAAGCTCTAAGACCATTCCAATGGTTTTCCCTATTTTTTTTTATATAATAGAGAAACTCTATAATATAGGCAACTAGATGAGGACCCATCCGATATGCGGGTTTAAAGTTTTATAAATTAATTTAAATTTAATAAAAATATATTAAAATTTGTTGTACGTTATTTATAAATTGTATTTTTGTTATAATACAGTGATTTATATCCATTTACACAGTTGAAAAGGTTGAAGGAGTTGAAAAAAATTATTCAACCAAGTTTCACCATTTGAAAGGAAGAGGTTGAAGAAGTTCAAAAAAATTATTCAACCCATTCAACTTAAAAAGTTGAAAAATAAACTAATCCTACAACAAATTTGTTCAACTTGTTCAACCACTATTTTGGAGATGAATGAGTTGAATAATGTTCAACCCAATTTTGTTCAGCTTAATATTTCCAACTCTTTCAATTTTATGCAACCATTTGCAGCCACAAATCTTTAATGTGTGTTACTATTAAATGTGTAGTTTTTACACCTAAATATACTTTATGTTACAAATATATTTTTTATCACCACCTAGAAAATGTATATATGAACACATTAAGCCAACTATTTTACTTTCACTTCTGCATAGTTTTTTACTTACTAAAATTATCGGCTCAAAAAATATTTTGAATAACAAATATATTACATAATATACTAATCAATAATGTATCATCACAATAATGTATGACCACCATGGAGAAAACCTCGGTTCCACCCTCATCCCTTATGAAGAGAACCTTGCGTCCAACCTCCTCCACCGTGGAGAGAACCTTGGCTCCGCCTTCCTCCCTTGGAGAGATAACATTGCGTCCAACCTCCTCCACCTTCCTCCCTTGGAGAAATAACCTTGCGTCCAACTTTCTCCACTATAGAGAGAACCTCGGCTCTGTCTTCTTCCTGTGTGGAGAGAACATGTTCACGTCTTTTTGCTATCTCAAAATGGCTTGCTCTGACAACCAATTAAAGTAAAAAAACTTTTTCTAACGTCACAAAATCTTTTGATAGTAACTAATGTTAAATTTCCTAATGTATTCGTAGAAGTATCTTTGACACACCATGATGTAGCCTCTGTCTCTGTAACGCCTCAACCGTCACCTTGCTTAGTGAGCCCATATCCACTCTCAGTCCATGGGCCCACCTTCCTAAGTGGGCCCTAAATCTATTCTCGGCCCGTGGACCCACCCATATTCGATGGACGGTTTGTTACATCTGGGAGGCTTTAAAAACTTGTTTACATACCCTACAAATCAACAAAAGATATTTTCCTGTGTTTTGTCCTCACTCGCACAGTTTCGACAATCACTTCCAGGAAGGTCACCCATGATGAAGTTCACTCAGGACCTTTGACCGGAAAAATAAGTGTATTTTGGTGACATATATGGCCAAATCAATTCTTTTAAACCTTTCCGCAAACCAGGGTATCACAGTCTTTGAGCTCCTATGGATCTATCAACAACGATTTATGTTTTTCTAATCTATCTAATATCTATCTATGTTTGTTTTAATCTTGTGTTTGATTAGCCTATTTTATCTATCCATTAGGTTGATGAGCTTCTACTCGTTATCTCCCATTGGGATTGAATGAATGAATAATGGCAACAATTATGTTTGCAAAAAAAAAAGGGTTTATAACCAACCATTGAAAAATTAGAATAATATTAAGGGAGAGTTACTAGAATATTGCATAAAAGCTTCCTTATTACAAAAGTAACACACAATTATTTGTAATTACTAGAATAAACTCTGTACCTATACTACCCCTGAAACTAGTGTTGGCAAAAAAACGTAATTACGGCTAATGCCATTCGGAAAAAAAAAACATTGGAAACTGGGACTAAGTCTACCGAGCCTTTGATGGTAGATTTATACAGGTGAACTGATTAAAGGTATACATCAGATATTTTTGGTACACTTAGTTGTAGTGCTGGTACACTTAACCGTGGACGTAGATGGTACACTTAGTTGTAGTGTTGGTACACTTATCGGTCGACGTATATGAAATCGATTCGTTAGATTAAGTTGGTAGAGGAATTTCCCTTTGATGATAGACTAATGTTTTTAGCGCGTGTAGCGACAAACGTAAAAGGGTGGGAAGATATTTATGGTAGACTAATGGGCTGTTGCGACAGATTTATGCGACAGCCTTCTCTCGTTACAGATATTTTTGGTATACTTTGTTTGTTTTTTGAATTAGTTTTCGTAGTGTTGTGGTAGGCTTCTTGTCCGTGGTAGATTTAGTAAGCAAGATTGATAGCTGTAAAGTCTTACCAGAATAACACGAATTTGTTTGAGCTGGCAAAGACAGTCTAGCGTTGCAATAGACTTATTGGAGGAAGATCTAAACAAGTTTGCTGTTCTTCCGATTAATGGTGTTCATGTAATAAAGTTTGTAGCAGATTCATCAATCGTGTTCTGTTTGTCGGCCGGAGCAAACGTCTTTTTCCTACTCAGTTTCGGAAATCTTTCCTCTGGGTTCATCCATGGAAGAGCAAGATATCGTTTCGGAAATCTATATAACTCACTTTTATAGGTTTTTAATTTAGAAATCAAATGTTGAGACGAAAATCTATAATAGTTGAGTAAAAACCCTACAAGTGAAACCAAAAAAATAGACATAAGTCGTGAAAAAATAAAGTGAGGCAGAGAAAATTAGGGTTTTCAGTCGTATGTTAGAGGTAGAAGACGAGGATATTATGGTAATTTCGGATTCATTAAACCTAAAATCGAACGTGTACGTACATATAAACGTGTACGTACATATGAACTTATACATACATAATGTTCTTGAGATTAGTGTACATACATAACGTTCTTTTGATTAGTGTAGGTCCATAAATCCGTTTTAATGAACAATATTATTGTAATTTTGTAGTCATCTTCAACATATCTTCTTCTACAATCCTAGCTAATATTTTTGTTGTTGTTCACCGGAAATGGAACAAGTAAGAGATGTTACTAGAAAAAGTAAGAGATGTTACTAGAACAACCTATGTAATTCGTAATTGTTTATTTATTTATTATATTTTCGAGAGGTAAAGAATAATAACCACACAAAATTACATTTTAACTATAGAGGGTAATATTTAGATAACATAAATAGTATTTGTCGAATTGTATATATTACTTAGTTCAACTAGGTACAACTAAATATATATTTAGATTTGTATTTATATTTAAAATATGAAAATGATAATTAAGGTTTATAAGAATTTCTAAAAAATATTGAACTATTAAAAAACCATGTTTAATCAACAATACAAGAATTTATCACTTTCTAATATATACTATCGTTTTCACATAAAACACTCTTTATAGTATAAGGAAGACTTAGTAAGTGATCACCTCAAATGAAGCAAAAGAGGTGAAACCCAAGTTTTTTATGAACATTGTGTTATGAAAACCTTGTATATGCTAATTAATAGTGGTAAATCTTGTGGCCAACTGCTAATTAATAATTTATATTATAGTCCAACTGGAAATACAAAAAAAATGCAAAAGTTCAACTATGGATATGAGAGTACAACTGGATAACTATGTATAATTATGTGTATACCAAATAATTTTTTACTAATAGCATGTTGCCTTTGGTTCATTTTACCACAGTGTGATGATTTTAAATGAATATTCCACCGCCAAAATCTATTTTGTATTCGTTTTCACATAATCCATATTGAAATTTATTTTAATAATTCTACTACAGTTGCACCAAGTAGTTCAAGTTATACTGAAATTTTCTACCTAAGTGATCTAGTTATACAAAGACCTCACATTCACCTTAAAATTCTATTAATTACAACCAAACAAATCTCAGTCCCTATGTCTCTGTTGCAACTCTTTTATCGTCTGCAAAAGCTCCATCTTCTACTACTTATAGCTTCTAAGTAGATATTATTTCTCATCTATTACTTCATTAAGCTACACTTCTTTTCTCAAACATCTCTACTATTATTACTTCATTCTTAAAGAAATACATCATTTCATAAACCAACTAGCAGTTCATACATAACACAAGTCTTGAGAGATTTGTAAAAATCTAAAGCCAACAAAAAAATCATAAAATACCATTGCTTTCCCATAAAAGATCCAAATCATACAAAATGAACACATGACAATCATGAACTCTAGAAGAGAAGATGTAACCATCAAACCAAACCATAAACAAAACACAAAGTCATGTCCTAAACTGATCAAGTTCTCAACATGTTCAAACCAAAGGGTCCTATTGCTTTGTTTGAAGCTACATCATCTTCAAGCATATCCTCAGAAGCTTATATATATACCTAAAGAACAACAAGAAGACGGACATGAGCTATGCTGCTGAAAATATAGATGCCATTCATAATCATGCAGTAGAAAAGAAAGAAGCTTTTTTTTACCATTCCGGAGACTTTTGAAGGAGATGAACTTGCTCAAAGAAGAGAACTTTAGAGACAATAGGTGTAACTTTGCTACCAAACTCTTGTGACTTTTCCTTTCCTGTATAACTTCCTAGCAACACCAGTTTTGCCTCATCATTCATCAGACCACTCTGCAAATTCAATATACCAGTTTAAGTCATACCAATCAAACAAATACCAAGATCCTCAATTTTAGCAAATGTGAAGCTTTGTCTTTAGAGAAATGATGCAGCAGTTTATTAGCTAAACTGGCCTTCTGATACGTTCTTATTTGATCTCAGGATATCTTAATAAAAGAAGCTACTTTACCAAATGACCAAGAAGAACTGAAGGTATGATGAATGTAAGAAGGCAGCTTCTAGTTTTCCGTAGCAGAGTCCTGCAGACAGAAATGCAAATCAAGAACATCGGTATGCTTACAGACAGGTATCAAGAAAAAACATTTTATCTTCAAATGGAGAAGCAAGATTTTAAACCTTCTTTGAAAACAAGGCCTGTAAGAGCAGCGAAAAGGGGACCAACAAACCAAACAGCAGTAGGATGATCAACGACATACTGAACCAAGTTATCACCGGCTGGTCTAACAAGGGCTGCGTAAGTGGCCAAGGAACCAACAAAACCAAGTGCCCATAAAGCTTGAAGAGTCCTCTTAATCTCCGTAACATAAATATGAATAAGAAACAGAGATAGCCCTAAACCACTAGCACCAACGAAGTAAAACAAATCATGATTTTGTTTGATTATTTCACTTAACCAAGAGTCTCCTGGTAAAAATGCAGCAGTAGAACAGCTACAAAAGATGCAGCAGCAGTGACTAGTCCTGATCTGTACAGAAGAACCTGAAATAGCAAAAGGGGTCAATCTACATTTGGTAAAGTCACAAGCTTTCGTCAAATCTACGTTTGGTCAATCTACGTTTGATATAATTCACAAATTTCAACTCTTGCTTACCAGCCTGTCATGAACTTCTTGGACGCCCAACCTCTAATGAACAAGCTTAAAGTCTGCAGAAAATAGCCAAAGCATCAGACCACAATGCTCTATCTGTATTATATCTGCTTGAAAACATGAATGACCATAAACATCACAAGACTCAAGAATCGGCAGATCCTAACAAAAACACTAGGAATGCAAATTCATACTTGACTCAATCAGGAAAGGTCAAATTTTTACAAGCTTCTACATAATAAAGATCAAAGTTTGGCTAGTTCACACAACTTCCAGGAAAGTGTTCTGGTGATAGATTGAATCTAGGGTAAAACAAGTTCCAAGATTCTGAACTAAGGGGAAACAGAATCGCCCAAATCTGTGAAGACTAAATCTTGAAAGGAACTAAGAGCTTACTATACTGTTAATTTAGCATGAATCTTGAAACGAGAAAACGAAGAACAAGATTCTAGATCAGGAGATGAAACTAGACCTCGTGGCTGGATTGATGCAAAGAAGAAGAGGAAGAGGAAGAGGAAGCAGAAGAAGAAGAAGGCTTCGAAGAAGGACCATCGTCTTTGTCGCCGGAATCAGCGACGGGAACAAGCTCTCGATCTCTTTCTCGATTGGCCATCACAACCGCCGGCTTCTCGTCTCCCATCGCCGTTGAAAATCAGGTGATAAGGAAATCAAGTCGGAGAGAGAAATGCCGGTGACCAGTGAACGAGCGGAGAGGGAAAAGGTTGAGACTTTTTTGCCGGCGACTGTTCTTTCTTCTGAGCACAAAAAAAAAAAAGTGGCTAAGCTAACTCCAACTTGAAGCTCTCTGTCGGCTTTAGATTTTTCTCTCCTGATCTAAAAACGGATGCTAAATTACCCAAATTACTTAAAGATTAATAACTAGTTGTGAACCAAAAGATTGAAACTTTATTTGGTGGAGAAGTGAAGCTTCTTTTCTTGCATCGTAAAGGAATTTATCCAACAGTCCATTCTTTTCTTGCAGAATCAGAGTAAAGGAGGATTTGACAAAAATCAAACAAACATCGATTCAAAAAGAAATAAAAACAAAAACAGGAAAACAAGAGCAAGAACATAAGATCTCAAGTTTTTTTGACCAAATTTAATTATAAATGGCATAAACACTAATAAAACACACAACTCAGGTATAAAAGTAACTAGGTGCTTTCCCACGCAACGTGTGGGTTGTGGTGTAGTTGGCACTTTTTTGTTTTTTTTGGTCTTTTTCGTTTTCTTTTTTGTATTATTTCGTTTTAATTAGGTATATACGGGCTTTGCCGTCACTTTTATTTATACACTCTATGTTTATACCATTTCGTTCAGATGTGTATAATTGTGGCGTTTATTTTTTATGAATTATGAAGATGTTGTTTCTTGCTTTTGAGGATCTAATTTTATCATTGACTGATATTGTTTCCAATACATTTATCGTATTATATATTTTCTAATTAACTGCTTATGTAAACCCTTCATACGTTGATGTTGCAATAATAAGTTTTTTTTTTTTAAATATCTTCCGTGTAAGTGATTATGTTTGTATGCCTATGTTTTGGTCTAATATCAATAAGTTTGTTTCTGTTTTTCTTTAGTTGGCTTTGAAACCAATATTGAGTTAAGCAAATAATGGGTCGAATTATAGTGTTAATAAGTAATATAAATTCTTATGTATATATATTATATATATGTGACTATAAATTTAGCTAACTAAAAAATTATATAATATTTAAATACAATCTTGAACATATATATATATATATATATATAAATATTTTATTTGTGGGAGGAATGTATGAAATTATTGGATAGAAGTTATTTTTGAGTTAAATGACCTTTAATGTACTTAAAGTGAGTTAAATATTAATAAATTTTTATATGTGTCTTGACTTTTTTTTAAAGGAATACCAAGTGTTTCCTTCCAAATTTGAAGTGATATAGTATTTTAGTTTTCTTATATGATTTTATGAATTCAATGTAAAAGTTTTTCAAAGTAATAAGTACACTCACTGATTGAATTATAAAATTTGGAGAAATGTTTATTTCATTTAATCATCTGCTCTTTTAAATAAATAAGTATGTTGTTATTCCTACAAATAGGACAACATATATTATAGTTTAACAATGGAGTTAAGCAATGGAAATGGAACTTGTGATTACAAGACAAAATGCTTATATGTTACACATTGATCGTTTAAAAAAGAATAGGAACATCTAATTCTCAAATAAAGTTGATTGTTTTGTTAAAACCAACATATGTGAATTTAAATTTAACTATGCAAATTTAAAAATAAATATGAATAGATTAGAAAGGCAAGAAATATAAAAGAAATATTTTGTTATATAAATAAAATAAAAATTGAAAACAATGTTAAATATATATAATACTTTCTACATTAAAATATAGAATCAAACTCTTACAAGTTACAACACATATGAGATATAACAATATTTGTATTGGTAGGAGAGGAGGAGAGAATGTTTACTATAAGATGGTAATCCAAATTAGATAATGGAGATGAATCTTTAAAAAATAGAACAATGTAATATCTATATATATATAATACTTTCTAAATTAAAATATAGAATCAAACTCTTACAACACATATGAGATATAACAACATTTGATATTGGTGGAAGAGGAAGAGAGAATGATTACTTATAAGATAATAATCCAAATTAGATAAAGGAGATAAATCTTTTAAAATAAGAACAATGTAAAATATATTAAAATTTAGCATTAACAATTTATAATGATATTTCTTTTTTTTTACAACCCATACAACAAAAGTAAGAAATCAAAAATAACAAAAAAAAACGAAAATTGATTTGAGGTATTGTAGAAAAGAATGAGAGAATGTGAAAATGAGATAGTAAAAGAATGTCAATATGAGAGAATGATAGATTGAGAGAATGCTTATTTATATGATAAGAAATGATGGAAGTTACATTTAGAACTATGGAGTTACAATAGGAATTTATTGTGTTTGAATAAAATTGAGTGGTAGAATATGATTAATGCATAATTTATTTTATTTTCAGTTATAATTTTATTTTAATGTGTGAGTTAAATTCATTGTGTTTATTGGATCTTAAATATTGTTTAAAGCAATTAGAAAGCAAAAAAAAAAAAAATTAGAAAACATTAAATGAAAATCAACCAATAAGGAGAGACCAAAACCTTACTTTTATATATATGATATATTACTTTAAACTTTGAAATGAGAAATATATTATAAACAATAATTTTACATAAGAAATATATTAATTTAGCCAACCAAAATATGAATATAAGTTTAGCCAACCAAAATAAATAAAAAATATTAAAATTTAACCAAAAATAATTTCTTTTGAAAGATAATAAGTTAGTAGGAGGAATGAATTAATGTACAATTATTAGATAGAAGTTACATTTGAGTTAAATGGAGTTACATGTCTTTAATTATAAATAAATATTTTAATTTTTTATAACCTAAAATAAAAGGAATACCAAGTGGCTGAATCAAAATTCACATGATTTGGTTGTTTGTTGATATAAACTCAACACTTACACATAATATTTCAAAATAAAAAATATTACTTTTTAAGTGACAAACTAAATTAGTTTCTTATAAAATTATATGAATTCTTCAATCTTAATAATTTTTAAAATCGCAAGGATAACTTATATTTTTTTGGTTTTCACTCATCAATTTAATTTATAGTGCTAGATTTCATAATAATGGTTTCATCTTTAGAGAATTTAGTGAAATGATATTTTTAAAATTATATTTTATTTTGATATTTAAGGTCCAGTTGAATATGTTTTGTTTTTTTGGATCATTTTTTATTTTGATTAAAGACACAAAAAACCAATTGTTTATGTTCTTTTTGTTTTCAAAAACCTCAAATCATAAAAAAAAAATATATATTATATTGATCTCTGCAGATTTATCAATTAGATCACAAAACAAAATAGTCTTTATAAATTGATAAATGGATAATTATATTGATCTTTAAATATTATATTGATTTTTATAAATTATTAAAAATGATACATGAATATGTGAGATAACCAGAGACATAATAGATAATACATGAATATGTGAGATAACCAGAGACATAATAGATAATTACATATGGATCATTTCAATTTTATGATCTTATTGTATGGTGAATATTGTAAGGAAGTATGAAAATAATGATTTATAAGATGTTAATATAATATAGAAAATGGAGATAAACATTTTAAAAAATTAAAATAAATATATAAGATATACATATCATACAAACTCTAAAACTAAGCTTTTACAATGATATTTGATTTGATTTTTTATAACCCATACAACAACAATAACAAAAAAAATACAAAACAAAACAAAAAAGAGATTTGAGAGTAGTGGAAGAAGATGAGAGAATGAAAGAGTGATAGACTAAGAGAATAAGATAATGAGTATTTATAGGAAGAGAAATGATGAAAAATTACACTTAGAAAAATGAGAGTTACAATTCTAATTTATTGTTTTGTTTTAATACAATTGATCAATACAACTTAGTGGAGAAATAAAATTAATGCATAATTTATAGGGAGAAGCTATAGAGATTTCAGTTTTATATTATGTGAGTTAAATGTAAAAATTAATTGTTTTTAAATTTGTGTATTAATATAACTTTTTTTTTGTTAAAATTGCATTGCCAAGTGGACCAATAAGGAGAGAGTGAAACTCTACTTTTATATATATGATTTGTAAACTTTTATGTGTTATTCTAGTAAGACAGAAATCTCAACGTGTTAGTCTAGTAATAAACCTACTTTTATGCAATATTCTAGGTAATTTCCCTAAAATTAATTTGACATACTTAAAGAAACAATAGAAAATTATAAGCACTGCAATATATGAATTCCAAATAATTCAAAGATAAAAATATAAATTAAATAAAACAATCTAAAAATACTACAATAAATTTTAAAATACAGTATTAGGAAAAGAAAACGCATATATTAATTTTTCTTTTGGGTCAACATATTAATCTTACCTAATCCCAACTGAAAAAGTAAAAAGTATGAGAAAATTTTGGTTTAAGAATAAGAAAAATTTAATTTCCCATTAAAAAACATTTTCCAATTAAACAAAGTTGAAAGCAGTGTTTTTGAATAAAATATTTACATATGAGACGATCTATGTTTATATAGAAGTGAGTAGTAATAACATAGTCCTCAGTAAACAAAATCTTTCAAATTAATATTTACAAAGTTGAAAGCAGTGTTTAAAATTTTGTATTTTTTAATAAAGTCTGTAATTTTTGATAATTATATTTTTACATTATTAATTTTTTTAAAACAAAGTATTTTATATTTTGTTGTAATAAAAAAACTTTGTATTTTTTAATAATTCTGTAATTTTTGATAATTATCTTTTTACATTATTAATTTTTCTTAAACAAAGTATTTTATATTTTTGTTGTAATCAAATTTCTCCTATTAAATATTAATTTTTACACTTGTCAAAATCTGAGATTGATAACTTGACACATGTCAAATTGTTGTTAATGGCTAACTTTCATAACCCAACTTTATATTATAAGATTTGCTCCAACTCACCTCTAAAATAGAGATTGCTATTTTTTCCTCCATATATAGAGAAACTCTACATTTTCCTCTATAAATAGAGAAAAATGTAGCTATCTCTATTTTAAAGGTGAGAATAAAAATGGATTGGAACAAATTTGCCTATAAAATAGATTGTAATATTTTTTTCTATTTATAGAGGAAAAAAATAGAGATGTATTGGAGATACTCTAAGAGTCTTTTTTTTTTTAATTAGGAGATTGTTTACTTTAGTTTTGATTGTTCTATAAGTTTCTTATTTCATAAAATAAATATAATTTATTTCCTTATTTTTATTCATATTCTAATTATTTTTATTGTTGATGTGGTATATAATCATATGATCAATGTTTTGATGGGAAATTTTTTTTATTGTTTCATATCTAGTGATATTTGATTGGGGTTATAAATTTAATATAATTTCTTATTTCATAAAACAAATATAATTTATTTCCTTATTTTTATTCACAATTTTCTATTTTTTTAATTGTTGATGTGGTATGTAATCATATTATCAATGCTACCAAAGAAAAATGGGAAATATTTTTTTATTGTTGCATACTGATATTTGATTGGGGTGTTGTCATGTTTGGTGGTCTTCTGGGCCGAAATATATGTGAACACGTGGTGAACACTAGATGAACACTTGGACTATATATGCGAACACTTGTTCTTTCTCCTCTTAGGTTTCTTCACCTAATCTTCAAAACATTTACACAACACAAACTAAAGATGTCGATCAGTTCGGAAACCCAAGTTCCCCTTTCGCTCCCGATCATCGACTTCTCCAGTCCAGATCTCAAACCGGAAACCCCCGAGTGGGACTTGGTGAGATCCCAAGTCCGAAAAGCCTTAGAAGAGTACGGATGTTTCGAGGCCTTGTTCGATGGAGCTTCCATGGAGCTACGGAAGGCTAAGTTGCTCGAGGCCTCCAAGGAGGTTTTCGATTTGCCATTGGAGACCAAACAGAGTACAAAGACAAACATACATTATGAAGGATACTTGACGCTTCCGGTTGTCCCTTCACAAGAGGGCATGGGCTTTTACGGTGTAGATAATCCTAATGTTGTTAATGACTTGACTCACAAGCTTTGGCCTCAAGGCAACACCTTCGTCAGGTACCCTTCTTATCACTTGAAAGAAACTTTTGGCAATGAATGTTTGTAGGCTTTTACAGAATTAATTGGCTTTTTATTTGGTTTTAATTTATATAAAAATGTGAATGGTATATTTTTTAGTATTTGGTTTTCTTAAGAACTTTTACGTTTTTCTATTTCTATATTAGCTTTAGGCTTTTTAGCTTTAGTTTTAGTTTTGTGTTTAAGTTTCTAGAACAAAACAAAGCTCTTGTAATAACTTACATGAAAGACACATTACACCTACGACTTTTGTCTATATACTTTTTAAGGAGTATATTTAATTCTCTCTTTTGCATGAATGACACCTTACACCTACGACTTTTAACTATATAATGTTTTTATAATAACTTATTAAACATATTTAATACTCCATAACCAATCAGAACATTTTAACCAGTAAGCGGAGTGTGATGAAGAATAGATAGATCGAATTTATCATCTAAATACTAAGATTATTCCTACATATTTCAGCAAGAATGTTCAGTCGTTTGCGGAGAAGTTAATAGAATTAAGCTTGAAGGTGAGGACAATGACTCTGGAGAGTTTCGGACTCGAGAAATACATGGAGGAACATCTTAACTCAGCGAATAAGCACTTTCAGATACTTAAATACAAAGGACTTTCCGATGATGATACAGAGAGTAAGATAGGTTTTTACCCTCATATCGATAGGCATTTCCTGACAATACTCAGCCAGAACGATGACGTAGATGGCTTGGAGATCAAAACCAAAGATGGCAAAGAGTGGATCAAAGTTAAGCCATCTCAAGCTGCTTCTTTCATTGTTATGGCCGGAGCTTCTCTTCATGTAACCAAAATCAAGCTTCCTTGACTCTCAAGTTTTCATTCTTTTATAACGTCCTTTAGTTATGTGATTAACATATATGTAAGAATACGGTGTTGTAGGTACTGTTGAATGGTGGGATATTTCCTCCGATTCACCGCGTGATTACAACCGGAAAGAAAGATCGGTATTCGGCTGGACTGTTCACGATTCCTAAAGAAGGAGTGATCATAAATGCGCCTGAGGAGATGGTAGATGATGAACATCCTCGTCTCTATAAGCCTTTTGATTTCTGGGGGTTCTTGAAATTCAGCAACCTGCCTAATGCCCGGAAAGACATAACTGATCTCACCACTTACTGTGCCCTTTAAGTATTTTTATATATTATGCCTAGCGAATAAATGTAACAATGTATCATTTGCTACATATGCTTGTTCAGACGTTGTTTGCTTTTTGCTCTTTAGTTATTGTTGTTTTTGCAAATACTATCAAGGTGCATTAGCTTGTGAGACTTTAATTGCTTGGAATAGACCAAAATAGACAGTCAAGAAACATATTTCTTTTAATTTATAAGGGTAAAAGGAAACCTATATAGGATAAGGAGCCTCACTAGCTTTCACAAATCTGCCTCTGACACGCAACCTAGTGTCTGCTCTTGCCTTCCTCGATTCATACCTTATAGTCTTATCATATCTGTCCACACCATGATCCAAGATACAGAGAGACACGTAAAATGGTATTAGCTTCTTGGAGAGATGGGCAATAGAAAATGATCAAAGGGAAAAGAAAAATTAGCATCAACCTCCGTTTGTTCCTCTTTTTCTTGTAACGCTGCATTGCATTGCCTCTGTTCTGAGCCAGACGCTCCAGATCAGCCTTGGTTGCCAGTAGTCTTGTGGTCTTACAACTAGTTCCAGCAATATGCTTCGTGAAATGCAAGTCATTGGAGGAGGACTTGGAAGCTTTCTCTGAGCCAAAGGTAATTGAATGATGGTTGCTCTCAGATGTTGTTGGTTGTACCTGGCCTGATGTTGATCGCTTGTAGTCATCCTGCAAAAGAATAGTAATCAGCATTACAACAGTTTGTGTATGTATGGTTACATTTAAGTTGCCTAGCACATAGATATCACAAGCCAAAATGTTGGAATTGGTATTCTGAGGTAAAAGTAATAAAACAAAGCAAAGGAAACCAACTTGTAATTTATTAAATATGTGTCATGTTCTCAAATCTAAAACAGCTGAGAATAAAATGGAGATAAGAACCGATGAGAAGTTTTAGCACGAAAACACTTATTTAAATGAGGAATGTGCATGAGAAATTGAGAACCATTACCTTACAAATCCGTTTTACACCTTTCACGTTAGTGGAACAAGTTTCATTCATATTGTCAACAAAGTTGTTGATTGTGAATGAAGCAGCACCTTTTGCTACATATGCAGCTTCCATTCGGCTAGTGTCCTCGGGTCCCCTTGACTGTCCCAAGTTAAAATCCCATATCTGCAAATTCACCAAACAGAGTGAGTATACTGATAATTTGGGAAAACATTTCTACCTTGCAAACATCACTTAATCTCACTTCTTGCACCTTAAACTGTTCTAAGCACAGACCAAAACAGCAACCATGGCTAAAACAATCAAAACAGAGATAAATTTGTACCTGAGAACTCTGGCCACCACTAGGATTAGTATCCTTCCACTGCAAAGGTGTAAACGACGTCTTTTGAGGCAGCTCTCTGCCATAGATCTCCTCTACATCTCTTCCCCATTCAAACCTCTCAGGCATCTCCGGAACCATAATCCCTTCTCCATCCCCATCACAATCACCCACACGGTCATCATCATCATCACCATCATCACCACCACCAACAACAACAATATCATTCTTAAGTAACTCCTCAAGCTGTTTACACAACACCTGCTTATACCTCCCACAACTAGAAGAAGATCCACGTTTCTTAAACGTAGTATCACTAGGAACAATCAATTCCTCCAGAACAACATCAGATCCCAAAACCCACGAATCCAACTGCATCCCAAAATTCTCCATCATCGGAACTTGACTCTCTTCTTCTTCTTTTTCTTTCCTACCTCCTTCCAAATCAATCCCCCATAAAGCACCAAGCTCCAGCGCCGACGGACATCCGGAGAAACCTTCAACGGCGGATCGAACATGAGCATCGGAGACAGAGCAGCTCCCGTGAACATCCCAATCACACTCCTGACACAAAACAAAATTATCGGTGAAGCACCGTACAGAGACGGGCTCGTTACCGCAGTTATCACATATCTGAGATCGAACGTGTTTCCTCGACAAGAGATTCGCCGTGTGCACGTGCTGATCACACGGCAAACAAAGCTTCGCCGTATCTGCTCTACAAAACAAAACCGCCGCACGCTCGCCGCAGAAATCGCACGGTGCTCTCTCTGACCTACCCATAATAACTCCCCTTCTTTATTATTTGCAAATCTTTATTGGAATAAAGAAGACAACGAAGCTTTGGGATTTACTATTACTAAATGTTGCCATGTATGGAACTTTGTGTATATAAAAAAAAAAGGGATTGTTCAGATCGAGACGGCGACGCTGACGTTTGAAGGTACTGAACGTGACAGAGATAGAGAACCTATGGAGAAAAATATCTAATCTGCTTTTTCCAACTCTTTTTATATTCTTTTTTTAACTTATATAGGGAAAGTTAGATCAAAGCATATGATTATATTGGCATTATTTCTTTCCGTAAATAGTAATGACTTTTTGGAACCTTTGGAGGTTTGTTCAATTTTAAATCAGTGTAGTAAACGGCTTCGATCATCCCTATATAAGTAAATCCCTATACAAAATCGAAGTTGGGTCGGGTCAATTTAGTGAAATTAACCCGAAATTAATAAAACGGATACGGGTGAAAAAAAACCAAATTATAAAGATGGGTCATCCGTTTACAACTGAATATAATATCTCACCAAACTTTCTGCGGGAATCACTGAAACCATATAAGAAAACAATTATCAGCATATATTTACCGAATATTCATCGGTTGTTAAACAATCCATAAACTAATCAAATATTTAATATCCCAATAAATATATTTCCTATACTTTAGGCAACTATTCAGGTTTATCAAATGAATTTCCGTAAAATCAGAACGTCTTACTGTATCATATCATTCTCTCCATTATTCTCTCCAATTTCATCTTAATCATAAGACTACGAAATATATTATGGATTCCGAATCAAGATACCTCAATAAACACTATCCTAAACTAACAAAACCGAGAAATAGTATTTTCCTTATTTTGATATTGTATAACGATATGAGAATAATTACCAGAATATTCTCTTAACTTTAACCTAGATCAATCAATTATAAACTCCTACCTATAAATACACCTTTCTCCACCGCTTAGGATTCATCAAACTTAAACCAATCAAAATGGCAGCAAATCTTGCAACAACTAATCTATCATCCATCAAGCCATTCAAGACTTGCTGGAGAATCCAGGTCAAAATCGTCCATAGCTGGCAGCAGTAAACTACTTACTCCGGTGAGACCATGGTTATACTCATCAAGACTTACTCCGGTGAGACCCTAGACTTATAAATCTTACTCCAGAGAATTCCTTTCATGGTTCCTTCGGGTTACATGATAAGTGCTCTCATACATTCAACACAGAACAAAAATGTAAGTTAGTAATTGTAATTATCTGAGTTGAGAAAAAAAAAATTACGAAGAAGAATTGTAAACTTACATATAGGGATTACGTTTCTTTGCATATGTCTTCTTCTTGATTATATGAACCTCTTTTAACACTGGCAAGCTTAAAATCGATTACTAATCCCTGCAATGTTGTAAAGAAAAATACATGTCAAATATTTATGTATCATTATATACACTGATAAATTTAACACTATTTTGTTTCCCGAATAGTGAAAACACTAACCAAATTGTTCTCTCTTCAAGTACTTTAGCTCATTGTCAGTTTTGTAAATGGCTCCTTCGGGATGCATGATAAGTGCTCTCATATATACAACACAGAACAAAATAACAAGTTAGAAACTTTAGCTGTGTGGAGAAAAAAAATCCTTGACGATTTGCTATTGTAAGCTCACATATATAATCACGTCTTCTTTGTAGATTCTTTTTGTCCGGAAGAATCATCCTCTTTTAACAGCTTAAAATCGTTTACTATTCCCTGCAATATCGTAAAGAAAAATACAGATCAAAATTCACTTACCAATTCGTCCACACTGATTAAATTAATTTAGCCTATTTTGTTTCTGTTTCGGAGTTACTTCACACAAAGTCAATATAGAGCAACAATTACTGATTTTATTGACAATAATCTTATTTCAATCTCGATGAAGTTTAATTCGATATGGGGAGCAATTGAATTAAATGTGTAAACAAGGGATGATTGACGGAATCATAAACAGCTTACCCTATTAATCGATTTGGCGCGGAGGTCTTGGGGAAGAATACACCGACCCAATCGAATTGATTTCTCAGTGTTTAAAACTCATGGGTGAAAACCGAAATCGCCAGTTATCGGATAAATCGACCCCAACACAGACATCTTGGAATCGATTCGACTAAATCAATTTTCTCTCATTTCCCGATTTTGTAGCGCGCCAGTAATGAGTTTTTCGATTGTAGATGGAGTGAATTTGATTAGAAGGTATGATTCAAGAATGAAATCTCGCAAATTAAAATCTGGAATTAAGCTCAATCAAATGGAAGATGACTGAGGAAAACAATTGAAGATGTTTCTCGAAAGGAAGAAGATAAGTCAAAAAAATAATGTGTTATGCGTTTTATTTTTTCAAGTAAAAGGCCAACGAAGCCCAACTTACAATTTCTAGAAACAACTAACAAGCCCAATATTTGTACATACACCATTAAACATATAACCCAACAATATTTATTTACAAACACTACAAGAAAACATGCCTTTTGCGACTCCTATAATAGTCGCTAAGTAGTCACAAATTAGGGTTTTGCGACTACTTAGCGACCATTTTTTGGAGTCGTTAAAAAATGGTCGTAAAATAAAACGGTCGCAACATCGTCTCTAATTTGCGACTGATTTCCGACTAGAAAGTATAGTCGTATATAAGCGACTGTTAAGTGACCATAGCTGGAGTTACACATTTCCGACTGAAATGCAACCAAGTTTACTTACGGACTGTTTTGTGACCATATTTATAGTCCTATAGCGGGACGATTTTGGGACTAATTCCAAGAGTCTGAATTTGAAATTTTTGTTTGTTATTTTGTTTGGTCACAAACTGGTCACATGTTTGTTATTTGATTTGGTCACAAACTGGTCACATGTTTGATATTGGTTAATTTCCAATTTAAAACGCTATTAATTAAAAAGAAAATAATAATTAAAAATACTAACCATAACATCATCCTAATCATACCATAATATCATCCTAAAAGAGTTTAAACACAAAAGATCATCCTAAATGAGAGGAAATACAACTCTAGTAGATCTCCAACTCATACTATTTAACAGCCAACGCCATTCCATCAGCAGAACACCTTAGAGCTTTTTGGCTTTGTGTGAACTCTCTATTTCTTCATAGAGTCATATAACGCATATGTAGAGACCAATAACAATGGCCACACCTCAGTGAACTCAAGCTTGTCTTCCTTCTTGACAGTTGTCAAACACAAGCAAGAAGCAGTATTTTGTTGAACAACTTGAAATCAAAAAACCGAAATAACATAAGCAGACAGACATATGGTCCCAGAATCACCAGCTGAGGTTTTTCTCTGCAAAGTTCACCATCAAACAACAACGTAAATAAAAAAAAGAAACAAATACAAAACACAATCTATTAGAAGGATCTGAGGAAGAGGAACCAAGAACTTCACAAGTGATGAAGAAAACTGAGTTATATACATGTGATGTCTCCGTTTCAGTTACTCTAATCACTGGCTTCTAACACACACATAAATCAGATTCAAAATCAATCTGAGAAAAGCCATACTAAATCTCATCTTAGATCTTAATCAATAACCTAAACGAGACAGAAAAAAACTAGCAGAAGATTCAAGTCATTAACCTAACTGAATATCACAAAAACAAAAGCTAGAACGAAACAAATCTGACCTGAAGAGAAGGGGAGAATCCAAATTAGAAAGACTTTTGGCTATAAACCCAGAAAGTGAACCAGCATCGGTCCCTGGGAAAAACAAACGGAAACCACAATCAATCACAGAATGATACTGAGTGTGTTTGATTCCGATGAACATGTAAGTTTCGGTGGTGGTATTGTGATTTCGCTTCCTCCGATTGCTACGAATCATCCGATTTTGCCTTGGGTTTGGTCTTTGGTTGCGTCTATACTGATGGGGAAATTGGCTGATAAAATCGATGCGGAGAAGAAGACAAGCTAATGAAAAATCGTGGACATAGAGAGAAGCTATTGAGGAAGAAGAGAAGAGGAAGAGCTTCTCTCACACACAAAAAAAAAAAAAAAAAGAGAAAAGAGGAGCGTAAGACAGCGAATGGAAGTCAGAAAGAAGGAAGGAAGGTAGTCCATTGATTTTAAGACAATCAACGGTGTGTATTTAATGAGGGGTGATCCTTAACTCTATGGATTAACCAATCAGAAACCAGCTTTTCTATTTACATTTTAAAATTTGTAATACTTGAAATATATATTTTTAAATTACTAGATTAATTTTCTAATACTTGATGAATCTTTTTTTATTTTTGATATATTTTATGATATTGGTGTTATATAATTTACAATTCAAAATTTAGTATTTATGGTTAAGAGTTAGTAGTTTCAAACCCTATACCCTAAATCACAACCCTTATACCCTATACCCAAACATAAAGACTCTATTGCTTTCATTCTTTTTTTCTATTTTGTAGTATAGAGAAATGTAATAGTAAGATTTAGTAAAACAATGTTTACTTCACTTAGTTTTGAATTTTTCTTCATTGCAACACATTTCTCATATAAAAGAACATGTAACACTTAAGAGAAATTCTGAACTTATGGATGTTTAGTTTATAGTCATGGAAATTTAATACTTTGAGAAAGTTATTATTGATAAGGTGAGCAAAATAAAGCATAAACTTCAACCTAAACATGTAAATGAATCTCACATGTGAAATTTCAAAGTAAAAAATATAGTGAGTGGCTAAACAGTCTTAAAAGTGTAGCTAAATCAGGTGTTAGTCGCAAAGTCTTCAATTATCAGTCACAATATCGTTGCAAAACAGGTTTCAAATTGGTAGCAAAAGAGTGACAAATTGAGATAGTCGTAATATAGTGGCAAATCAGTCGTAATATGTGACCATTTTAAGACTACCATATATACGTCACAAAATAAAAATCTTCAATTCTACACATTATGAACAAAACTGTTGATATAAATCACTATAGAGAACTCATATTAGTAGTATAAAGTACATGTAATAGTAAGATTTAGTAAAACAATGTTTACTTCACTTAGTTTTGAATTTTTCTTCATTGCAACACATTCTCATATAAAAGAACATGTAACACTTAAGATAATTTTTGAACTTATGGATGTTTAGTTTATAGTCATGGAAATTTAATACTTTGAGAAAGTTATTATTGATAAGGTGAGCAAAACAAAGCATAAACTTCAACCTAAACATGTAAATGAATCTCACATGTGAAATTTCAAAGTAAAACATATAGTGAGTGGCTAAACAGTCTTAAAAGTGTAGCTAAATCAGGTGTTAGTCGCAAAGACTTCAATTATCAGTCACAATATCGTTGCAAAACAGGTTTCTTATTGGTAGCAAAAGAGTGACAAATTGAGATAGTCGTAATATAGTGGCAAATCAGTCGTAATATGTGACCATTTTAAGACTACCATATATACGTCACAAAATAAAAATCTTCAATTCTACACATTATGAACAAAACTGTTGATATAAATCACTATAGAGAACTCATATTAGTAGTATAAAGTACATGTAATAGTAAGATTTAGTAAAACAATGTTTACTTCACTTAGTTTTGAATTTTTCTTCATTGCAACACATTCTCATATAAAAGAACATGTAACACTTAAGATAATTTTTGAACTTATGCATGTTTAGTTTATAGTCATGGAAATTTAATACTTTGAGAAAGTTATTATTGATAAGGTGAGCAAAACAAAGCATAAACTTCAACCTAAACATGTAAATGAATCTCACATGTGAAATTTCAAAGTAAAACATATAGTGAGTGGCTAAACAGTCTTAAAAGTGTAGCTAAATCAGGTGTTAGTCGCAAAGACTTCAATTATCAGTCACAATATCGTTGCAAAACAGGTTTCTAATTGGTAGCAAAAGAGTGACAAATTGAGATAGTCGTAATATAGTGGCAAATCAGTCGTAATATGTGACCATTTTAAGACTACCATATATACGTCACAAAATAAAAATCTTCAATTCTACACATTATGAACAAAACTGTTGATATAAATCACTATAGAGAACTCATATTAGTAGTATAAAGTACATGTAATAGTAAGATTTAGTAAAACAATGTTTACTTCACTTAGTTTTGAATTTTTCTTCATTGCAACACATTCTCATATAAAAGAACATGTAACACTTAAGATAATTTTTGAACTTATGGATGTTTAGTTTATAGTCATGGAAATTTGATACTTTGAGAAAGTTATTCTTGATAAGATAAGCAAAACAAAACATAAACTTCAACCTAAGCATGTAAATAAATCTCAAATGTGAAATTTCAAAATAAAAAATATAGAGAGTGGCTAAATAGTCTTAAAAGTGTAGCTAAATCAGGTGTTAGTAGCAAAGTCTTCAAATATCAGTCACAATATCGTTGCAATTTGTGACGTCTTTGTTACTATATAGGGGTACAAAATGTGGACGCAAATAAGTCCTCAATATGCGACGTTTGTGCGACTCTCCTTACCGACTATATAGTTCGTCACAGAGTAGTCGCAAAATTGTGACCATTATGAGACGAATTTATTTTTGACGCAAATTAGTCTTAATGTAGTCGCTAATTTAAGACCATTTTGTGACATTTATGTTTCGTCGTTAATAAGCGACATTTTTCTCTCCAAATTTTTGGTAGTCGTTGATTCGTCACAAATTAGTCTCAAAAGCGTCGCTTATTTTGCGACTGAATAAGTAGTCACAAAATGTAGTCCCAAAATGCATGTTTTCTTGTAGTGAAATTATAATATATTTTTTTGATTACATATAATAAAGTCATAAATTACAAAATATATATTTAAACTATGGTATGTGTATATGATGTGTAGAAGAATAAATAAATATTAGTATATCTCTACCGACTATATTATTAATCTCTGTAAAATATTTTTTTCTGTTCGTGTTTCGACAACCACGTCTTAAGTTTATTATTTTTTGTGTTGTATTAAAATCCCCTCTCATTATATATTATCTCTTTTTGTTCATTTTTTTATTGTATATAACCTTCAATACTCATTTCTATATTAGTATTATTCCAAAGACACTGTTTATGATGTACTCGGGAGTAGAAAATAGTATAATCACAAAATGATACAATTTCAAATAAACCTCATAACAGCGGTACAAGGTAGATTTGAATACAAATAATATAATCACAAGATAATATATCATTACAGTAATATACGAATTTTCTCTTGCGCTGTAGCGCGGATCTGATCCTAGTCTTTTCTATAATCACAAACCTTTCAGCATAATTTAGTCATCTGAATACTCGACATACATAGTAACTTATATTAGGGATGTTGTCGTGGGTTTAAAAACCCAGCCCAGCCCAAACCCGAAAAAAACCTGCCCAGAAAAAACCCAAATTTGAAAACCCAAATGGGTTTTAGGTTCTAGTGGGTAAACCCGAATGGGTTTTTAGTTTTGTGGGTAAACCCGTGGGTACCCGAATTATTTATCTTATATGATGTATTTTGCATTTTATATTATATATAATTTTATCTTTAACTTTTTGATACCAAATGTGATTTATATTATGTATTTTGTGTATTTTACTATATCTGTAACAATTTTCAAAATTTTGTAATTTTATATAATTTAAAGGAAAAATGATTGTCAGCTACTTGAAGTATACGCCAACACATCGTCACACATACAAACAATATAAATGTCTTTTTAACTACGTGAACTATTGTCATCACATAAGAACATGCATAAACAAGCACATGTTATGTGTATAACACCATAAACATTCAACTCCGGTGGTTGGTTGGCCGGAATCCGGCGTTGACCAATGTTGACCGACATTGACCAGTGTTAACCAGTGTTGACCGGCGTTGACCAAAAAAAATATTCAAAAAAATATTTTTTCTTTTTTCCTATAAATAATAACTTTTTTGTTTTTAGGTATTTTGATAAATAAATAAAAGATAAATGTTTTGTATAATTTACAAAAACAAAAGGGATATAACAACAAAAAGTTATACACCAAATTTTATGTGTAGTAGATTTTTTTATAAAACTATAACAGATATATACCTTTTCCTTTTAACAATCATTTTTTGTTTTGTATTTTCATAGGTGGGGATTTTAGATATATTTTTTTCTTTTTACTTATTTATAAGATTATGTCATTTGAAATATATTCAAGGCATTGCCAACTATTTCTTTGATTTTACAAAACCAACATTTGATTTTACAAAATAAACTTTTGTTTTTTAACTATCTTCTAGATATATGTCTTTTATGTAAATAAATAAAATTTTCATTATTTTCTTCCTTTCTTTTTCTTATTAAAAATAAAGAAATAGTTGGCAATGTCTTGCATACATTTCAAATGACATAATCTTATAAATAAGTAAAAACAAAAAAATATTTATAACTCCCACCTATGAAAATACAAAATAAAAATGCTTTTTAACAGGAAAAGTATATATTTGTTATATTTTTATAAAAAATCTCCTAAACATAAAATTTTGGTGTATAACTTTTTGTTGTTATATTTTGTTTTTGTAAATTATACAAATCATTAATCTTTTTATCTCTTTATCAAAAATACCTAAAAACAAAAAAGTTCTTATTTATAGGGAAAAAAAAAAATTTTGGTCAACGCCGGTCAACACTGGTCAACGCCGGTCAACACTGGTCAATGTCGGTCAACATTGGTCAACGCCGGATTCCGGTCAACCAACCACCGGAGTTGAATGTTTATGGTGTTGTACACATAACATGTGCTTGTTTATGGATGTCCTTATGTGATTATAATAGTTTACATAGTTAACAAGACATTTATATTGTTTGTATGTGTGGCGATGTGTTGGCGTATACTTTAAGTAGCTGACAATCATTTTTCCTAATTTAAATAAAGAATAGCAAATATATTAAAGAGTTTTGTTTTAAATAGATAAAACAAATTTTATTATTATATATTAGATAAAACTAAAGTTTTGTTCATAATTTACGATTTTATGGTTTTGGTGGGAAAACGAGATTTTGCAGTTTTGGCGGGAAAACGAGATTTTACGATTTTGGCGAGAAAACGAGATTTTGCGATTTTGGCGGAAAAACGAGATTTTACGGTTTTGGCGGGAAAAAGAGATTTTGCGGTTTTGGCGAGAAAACGAGATTTTGCGGTTTTGGCGGGAAAATGAGATTTTGCAGTTTTGGCGGGAAAACAAGATTTTACGATTTTGGCGGGAAAATGAGATTTTGTAGTTTTGGAGGTAAAACAAGATTTTGCGAGTTTGGTGGGAAAACGTGATTTTGCGGTTTGACGGAAAAATATAATTTTGCTGTTTTGGCGGGAAAACGTAATTTTGCGGTTTTGGCAGAAAAACGAGTTTTCGTGTTTTGTGTTTTTGGTAGGAAAATGTGATTTTGTGGGTTTAGTGTAGGTGATTAGACTTGACAAAAAAAAAGTATAGGTGATTAGAAAGAAAAAAAAAACCCAATGGGTACCCATAACTGATAGGGTAAACCCGTGTAAGACTTTATAGTTTTAGGTACCTGCCCATTTTTAACCCATTTAATTTCTTAGAGAGAAAACAGATCCCAAAACCCAGTTTTAAGCATGGGTTTCGGGTACCCACTGGGTTTTTACCCACTTTTAACATCCCTAACTTATATAAATTAACACTCGATAATTAATATTTATTCGTTCTCTTTTTTTTTAACGGAAAAAAAAGTCAGCAATTGATAACTTTGGATTAATATCTCAAGAAATTAATAAAATATCATCGTTTTTCGTGAAAATAGAAATTGAGAAATATTTTGTAAAGTAAAAGTAAATTTGATAAATATCATCCAAACTATATAAAAAAACTAACATAGAAGGCCAATTAGAAGTAACTCGGAAATGGGCTTGGCCCATAATCGGAAGAGGGAAGGGAAGTTTGTTTGACGAGTAGTCGTCGCGTCGGTGACAGATTTTTGTATATACCGGTGAGATCTCTTCCGTCTTTTCACTGTCTTGATTTTTCTAGAGGTTACGAAAAATCTGATACAAGAAAAAATTGGTTTCGCTGGGTCTTTTTTGGTTCAATCTCGACTAGCTGGTTTATTCCGGTTGTGAATTTTCGTATATTAATAGGACCGACGAAGCAAAATTCCTAAGCTGAGTGAGTAAAAAAAAAAAAAAAACCCAAACCCTAAAATCGCCATGGATAAGGAGAGATATTCCAGGAGCCACCGTGACGATCGTGATCGTGATCGTGATTCAAGTCCCGAACATTCTCCGCAACGTGAAGGCGGACGCCGACGAGATCGCGATGGTGATTCGAAGCGGCGTGATTCAGACCACTACCGCTCATCGAGGCGCGAGGATAGGGAGGATGAGAGAGATAGGGGTAAGGAGAGAGGTCGGAGATCTGTAGAGCGAGGCGAGAGGGAAGGGAGTAGAGATAGGGAAAGGCATCATCATCATGAGAGGTCTCACGAAGGAACTAAAGAGAAGGAACCGAGGAGCAAGAGGAAAGATAGAGACGAGGAGAATGGGGCTAGGGATGGGAAGAAGAAATCTAGGTTTTCTGATGGGAATGGTGAGAGGAAGAGCAGGTTTGAGGATGTGGCTATGGAATCTGAGAACAAGAGTGCTCACGTCACTGAGGGTTCTGGGGCTATGAATCCTACTAGCGGCGTTTCGATTGTGAGTTCTCTATACCTTTTTTGGTTAATCTTCTTAGTTGCTACTGTCTGTTTCTGATGTTTGCTTACCTGTAGTGTTCAAAATTATCTCGAGTCGTCTTTGCTACTTTGAGCTTCAATAGGTTGTGTGAATGGTTTTTGAATTGCTTGTCTCTGTGCAGGGCGCCTCTTCAATTACTTCTGTTGCATCGGAAGCTTCTTTGGCCCCTAGTCAAACCCTGCTCACTAAGGTATCTTCGATATATACAACGGATGAAAATAAGGCTAGTATTGTCGGATCTCATGAGGTTCCTGGAAAATCTAGTACAGATGGAAGACCATTGTCAACAGCTGGGAAAAGTACTCCAAACTTGTCTTCTGATGCGTTAGCCAAAGCTAAGAAAGCTCTACAGTTCAAGCACAAAGGATTGGCGGATAAATTGAAGAAACTTCCTTTGGTAAGAATAAGATCTTCATATATTTAGAGTCTAGACATTTGCTTTCATTCTTCTCTTACAACTTTGTATTTGATAAATTGCCCTTTCTTCTCTGTGCAGTTGAACAAGGGTACTAAGTCAACTTCAGAAGGTACCCCAAATACCAGAGTACAATCATCGACTACCACTCCTGCTGTCTCTACAGGAACCTCTTTTGCATCAGCAGTGCCACATTCTGGCCTTGCTGGTCTTGGGAGTATTAACATTGAAGCTGTTAAGCGAGCTCAGGAGCTGGCAGCTAACATGGGATTTCTTCCGGATCGAAACTATGGTCCCGTTCTCAACCTATTTTCGGGACAAGCATCCTCAGATACGGCTGTTGCAGAGAGACCCGCCAAGCCCCCTGTTCTGCGTGTGGATGCACTAGGAAGGGAGATTGATGAACATGGAAATGTTATTAGTGTGACTAAACCAAGCAATCTTAGTACATTGAAGGTCAGCAATGTTAATCTTAATGACTTAAGTTTTCATGTTTTTCTTTTTATGATCGAGCTTCTAATGTACTTGGATTTTACAGGTTAACATTAACAAACAGAAGAAAGACGCCTTTCAGATTCTTAAACCTCAACTGGAAGAAGATCTAAAAGAAGACCCCCATTTTGACCCACGGATGGGTATTGATGTAAAAAAGATTGTGAGACCTAAACGTATGACTTTCCAGTTTGTTGAGGAAGGTAAATGGACAAGAGATGCTGAGAGTTTGAAGTTAAAGGTAATGCATTGTGTTTTGTATGAATGCCTTTTAACCATTTTCCTTCTTGGTGGTCTCTATAGATGTCTCACTATGTGTATTTTTAACTTTTCTTTGTAGAGTCAATTTGGTGAAGCAAAAGAAAGGGAGCTGAAGGTGAAGCAAGCCCATCTGGCAAAGGCAAAGGATGATATAAATCCAAATTTGATAGAGGTATCAGAACGTGTCCCGAGAAAAGAGAAGCCGAAGGAGTCAATTCCAGATGTTGAGTGGTGGTACGTAATTTTCTCACCTTGTCCTTTCTGTTAATGCTCTAAGTTGTTTTTTTTTTTTCTGAATTCGGATGTGACGTTTACTTGGTATAACCCTGATGGAAACAAGTCATCCTACACTTATCAAACTAAACTTGCATCTTTTGGGGGTATTTGATGAAAGTGATGAATCACCATAACTATATATAAGTTAGCTCTCATCCATGGATGATATTCACATAACTGTTTGGTCTTCTTGTTGCTCCTGTTGGTTTAGGGTTATTTGTTTCTTTTTTGAATTACTCTTTTTGTTGAGGTGGCATGTATACTATTAATAATGCAAATTCTTGTTTTCTTTGAGTGTTGGTATATGTCACATAATACTTGGGAAAGTCCAATGCTTTTGTGATCAGCAGCAGTATGATTACTTATAGAATATGGTAACATGAATCGACTGATGATTATGAACCACTTAGTACCTTCCAATGCAAGTCCAAATAGTTAATCTGGCTGCTTTGTGTTCTGCCGTGTTGGGTTTTTTTTCACTGTGTATGTTCATGATGTGTTTTCTTACTTCATAATTGTTTCATGTTTCAGGGATGCAAATGTCCTCGTCAATGGCGAATACAGTGACATAGCCGATGGCATTATTACCGAAAGCTATCTTAAGATAGAGAAACTTACTCATTACATTGAGCATCCTCGTCCCATAGAGCCACCTGCAGAGGCAGCGCATCCACCACCCCAACCTCTCAAACTGACAAAGAAGGAACAGAAGAAACTGCGGACACAGAGGCGTCTAGCAAAAGAAAAGGATAAACAGGAGATGATCCGACAAGGGTTGCTTGAACCACCAAAAGCAAAGGTGAAGATGAGCAACTTGATGAAGGTTCTTGGGTCTGAAGCGACCCAAGACCCAACCAAGCTTGAAAAAGAGATCCGCACAGCAGCTGCAGAGCGTGAGCAGGCTCATACGGACAGGAACGCAGCCCGGAAGCTAACTCCTGCAGAGAAACGTGAGAAGAAAGAGAGGAAGCTATTTGATGATCCAACAACGGTTGAGACACTTGTGTCGGTGTACAAGATCAAGAAGCTATCGCATCCTAAAACAAGATTTAAAGTGGAGATGAATGCAAGAGACAACAGACTAACAGGGTGTAGTGTGATGACGGAGGGAATGAGTGTTGTTGTGGTTGAGGGCAAAAGCAAAGCGATAAATAGATATGGGAAGCTGATGCTGAGGCGAATAAACTGGGAAGAGGCAGAGAAGAAGGAAGAGAAGGATGACGAGGAAGAAGAGGCGAATGGGGAAAACAAATGTTGGTTGGTTTGGCAAGGAAGCGTTGCGAAGCCGAGTTTTCATAGGTTTCATGTACAAGAATGCTTGACCGAATCATCTGCCAAGAAAATTTTCATAGATGCCGGTGTTGTTCACTACTGGGATCTCGCCGTCAATTACTCAGACGACTAAAATCCTCTTTCCTCATATCACCATCATCTTAAAATGCTTTTTAACTATTTGGACATGTTATTGCAGTTCTGTGAACATATTCTTCACCTTGTTCTGTTGTCTGGTGTTTTAGTTTTTGAACAAGAATGATATGTTTCTACGAGGTAATAACTATTAAAGTTGATGATGCAACATGAAGGATCTGATTCACAGCGCCCAAAGTACCACTGATAAAGAGAAAGTGAGCACTAACAGATATTAACATGATTATGTTTGTATTTGTCTCACGTCTCGCAGGCATGAGCCGCGCGTGTAGAGAGGTTGGTCATATGTTTGGAAAAAATAACACAGACGTGCGACAAAATGCGAGCCTCAGTGCTTCATCTGTTACCTGACAGCTACGCCTCCTCCAGCTTTCTCTTTACCCAACATATAACACGGCGCGTGACCTCTCATCAAAAGCCCCAAACTACCCTCAAACTCTCTCTCTCTCTCTCTTTTTCTTTTTTGTTTTTAAAGAATCATCCTTCGTCTCTGTTTTTTTTTCTATCTATCTTGAAAATTCTCTTTTGTTTCTTTTCTTCTCCTCTGTTTTTGGAAACATTTCGGTGACAGAGGAACATGGAGACGATAACAGAGTATCTGGAGAGATCGATGCAGAATTGTTCGCTGAGTAATCAGAGAAGAAGTATCGGAGATGGGTTTGGTATGACGGACGAACATATCCCCATCTCAGATAGATTCTTGGACCTCAATTCTCACTTCTCTGTTCCTTCTCATTTGGAACAGTGTCTTGATCTCAAGGTAAAAACTCTAAACCAACCTCTTTTTGTTTCCTTATAATTGATATATTCTTTCATTTACTACTGGTACTTTCTTTGGTTTTCTTGTGGAAAGAAGAATATACTTGGAAAGTATCAGGGCTCGACCTTGAGACTTTACAAGCTTTCCTTTGAATCTGTGTTGCTTTTGCAGTCAATCTATTTATCTGCTTGATGATTTTCTTTAATGGAAGCCTATGTTCTTTTCGTAGAGTGAGATTTGCATAAATGATAAATCTAGTCCAAGCTATTTTTGTCACATAACTTGGGGTGCATTATATTGCATTGCAAAGAAAGAAAGTACAAAAAAAGAAAAAAACTTTACTTCTGGTACATTAGGTTATTAGCTTTAGCATCAAAGGAGTTTTAAGTTTTATTACTTCTGTAATGAAGACAGGAGAGGTTTACTACAGAAACTGGAATGATGGAATGAGAGTGAAGGAAGAAGATTCTAGGAAATTGGCGAGCAGCAACAATGTAGATCAGTCCAGTGGAGAATCGTATGGAACTGTGTTTTCATCAGAAGAAGGTAGCTCGTATTATGAAAGCCAAGAGTCTTCATCGGAGTCGTCTCCTTCATCGAGAAAATATCGAAAAGACGATGAAGAAGAAGAAGAAGATGTTCTTGTGGTAGCTGGTTGCAAAGCTTGTTTCATGTATTACATGGTACCTAAACTCTCAAAGGATTGCCCCAAATGTGCAACTCAGCTTCTCCACTTTGATCAACCTGATCACTCTTCTTCTCATTGAACCTCTCTCTTATCATTCTCGTTTTCATTTTCATTTCTTCGTCTTCTCATTTTTTTTTTTTCATATAAACGGGTGGTCGTGTTGTGTGTGAGTGGACATTAATACGAGTTGTAACTTTTTAAAGGCAATGCCTCAAGGTAGTTAATTGGATAAAAAAAAAACATGTATTAGTGATAGCATAATGAAAACAAACATTTATAATTTGGCCTTCTTTTGGACAATGCGGAACAAGTGGATGGGTAAAACAAAATACATTTTGGTAACTTGGTCAGTGTAGAACAAGTGTGGTCGCTGGGGGTTGCGTGTGTTTATGGGTTTTACATATTACAGAATAACAAAACAGATTTGTATGTTTATATGGGATTCACTGACTTGTGATGAGAGTGATAGCTTATATGGGTTGGTAATGAAAGGAGAGAGTGGAGGGGATGTTTTGTTTAGGTAAGAGTTGTTGTTGCGTTTAAGTTGGTCAATGAAGGTAAACCCCTTATTAGGACTCCCGCGCTGCGTGGAAAGAAAAATTAAAAAGCATAATCATTGCAAGCATGTGATTTACCACAATTCCTGTTTCTTTTGTATCCCATTTTGATTTATAAATTATAAATATCTTTTGTTTTGAGTCTTTTGACCAAAATAAAAATGACTTTATACAACAAATTATAATCGAACCATAAATTCCCTCCCTAAAATTGTCAACTTTTGCAATCATCTATTGTATATACAATATTTTTTTTTAAATGGCAGTAATTCACAGCAACGACAGCTCACATTCGATGAACCGCGCGTAGTTACAAATATTAATGTAAACAATCGAAGAAGAATAAAAGTCACATTCTATGCTTAATACTGTCACATTAAATGCTTGCTAATAATAATAAAAAGTCAACTTGTAAACATGATCTCTATATTGCATTAGCTATGTATCTTGGGATTTTGATTTTATTGAATCTATCTCGATACAAGTTATTACTAATGGAAATCGTCAAATCGAGATATGTTGTGTGAATAACTTAGCCATATTGGAAAGCTAGTGTCTGAACTCTGAGCGATGAAGTTCTTTTCGTTTTGTTTCAAGATCTTAGCAAAGAATATGAGCCATTTTTGCCTTTTTATGAGATGAAACACCTCCTTGTGAACTTTCTCTAAACAATATACATGTTATGGAGCATTAGCCAATAAGGCAGAGGAAGCATTCAATAGGTTTAGTGGTTACATGGTTGTGAGGAATTTTCAACTCTTGATTGTGCATTTCCTCAACATGGTACACTCGCTAGATCTAACCAAAACAAGAGAACAAAGAAAAGAAAAGAATCAAGGTTCTAACCGACCTTGTCAAAACTATGTAGTTTTTGATTAAATGTTGAAATCAATTTGGTAACGGTTATCAAAGTGATTAAATTCCTCAAGCCCTAGCTCTGATGTAAATCTATGGTCAACAACGAATTCGAATAGGATGGTATAGTGATATATATGCTAGTGCATTTTCTCGCATCACATCACATGAACATCTTCAAGAAGCAACATCTTATTCGGGTTCAAAATTTCATGGTTGGTGATGGAGTCTTACCGATCTCACACGTTAGTTAATAACAGACACTAGCTTTCGCAGATAGCATTCAGATCATGTAATTTTTATCTTAAGTATGTTATGGTTTTCCAACTATTTATATCTTTTTAAAAATATATTTCTATATGTCCAAGCTATGTGATATTGATGTTCGGTGTGAGTTTTGTTTCGATTTTAACAAGGTGGGTGTCTTGATTTTTAGAGTGTTGACGTAGGAAAAAATATCTGAATCTTTAAAAGTTGGGAAGCTCGGAGATGTTATATATGCTCTCTACCCTCATGTTAACTAGTGATTATTTATCATGTCTGACATTAAGAGTTGTAACATCCATAGTTATGGATATCCTCCAACTTCTTAAAGAATATCAAGCCGACTAAGTAATAAACTCATGCATAACATTATAAAAGAAAACTATATATGGATTGGCTTTATATTTAGAATTGGTAAATTATCAATGAATTATATATAGACATGGATTGCAATATTATGGCTAATTCATTCGAATAATATCTGGTGTTTTATATATCCTAATAGTTTCAATTTTTTTTTTTTTTGATAACTGTTAATTATATTACCAAAAGGAACTTGAGGTTTACAAGAGTTTATAGTGGTAACTACAGCCCAAAATTATTAAAAAGCCGTGAGTTACAGAAGATACAACTTCATACAGAAAGTGTTGGTTTATGATAACCGAAACTAAATCCTCAGTAGAGGTTAGTTTCAATTTTCAATGTAGCAACATATATAATCGTCTTCCTCTTAAACATAAAAGAATCATGCCAAAGACTTAAATGGCATCAAAGTCGACATCTATGCATGTCAAAATTTGATTAATTTCCACTTCCATATATAAGATGGTGCATGATGATGATTTGAAATGCGTTAATAAAAAGGTCTTAGCTCCACTATCTAAATTGGGAATGTTATGTATTCTATGGTTGTAATTATGGTCTATTTGTTGTGAATCTTATTTTTTTTTGTTGGATTTAATATATATTAGGGTTCTTTCACTTTTGCATATATAATTAATTAGGACTTCTGATTTTTTACTAGTTGGTTCGCAAAATGTTTATAATTTGTATATATTGTCCCTGAACAAACTTGTGGTTTATCTTGTAGTCAGTCTTGTTCGGACTAGGCTGAACTTTGACATATATATATGAATCCGAGAAAACCCGGATCTGACCAAACCGACTTAAAAATATACTATACATGTTTGCGAATTTCAGGTCGGACTAAAGTGTCTTTACCAAATAAAAAGACCTATCGCATCTAAAATGAGTATTCCGATCGCATCTAAAATTGCATGCTCAAAAAGGTTCCTCACTACATAGTTATCTTTATTCTGTTTTACAACCTTTTTGAATTTTACTACAATAAATTAGCGATATTTGACGACGGAATAATCTATCAGTCTATGCCACAATTTCGTCAAATCTTTGCAACTATTTAGTAACAATTTTTCTTAGAATATTTCACTAAGATTAGTCAGCTGCAATCACATGTCACTCTTAGTCCACGTAAGTTTCATGGTTAGTTATTATCGTCGCAAAAAATCAAAAAAAAAAAAAAAAAAATTCGTCAGTATCTAATCATAGAATTATATTTCACTAAACATTTCTATAGTTTAGGGAAAATCTTGCTTTATTTCATCGGGAAGTTTGTTAAACGAGTAAAAATATTTATGGGCAAATATTAGGGATTAAACTATATGAGTTTTTTTTTTTAACTCAATAAACTTTGAGCTTTATAAAGACATTTCGTACATTATAAAAGTGAAAGTGGTTAAAAAAAACACATAAGCTCTTCCGGAAGGTAAGAATATGACAGCAGTCACAATTATATACTAATATACAAGTACAACGTATGTGAAAGAAAAAGCATGTAGGGAATAGACCAAAATGAATCATGTAAATCAAAATCGGAGTGCAAAGTATATATGTATTAATGTATTATTCAGTAATTTGTTCGAATTGATAGAAAACTCTAAACTTGTTACATGAATCAAAGTTAAAGATTGAGTTTCACCATCTACAAAACCCTACGTATGGTTTACTTTCAGCCACTATAGACATCTTAAATAGCAAAAACATATTTGGTTTTTGTAAATTTGTGGTTCAGTCCGGTTATATAGAGTATTTATGTATATATACGTGAAAACAATCGGGTGGGGGTCACATGCAGTTCAGAGAAAGAGCAGAACAGTCCCCACGTCGTCTGTAGTTTGGGTCCTCGGGCTGTGGGGATACCAAACATCATCATGCATGCCCAACTCTCTTTTTCATTATTTTTCTCTTTATTTTTGGGATTTTATTATACCCATTTTAGGGTTTTCTTTTGTATATTCATGTCTTCCTACAACCATCGATCGAATATATAAACCACATTTTTCCCTTTGAATAAAAAAAAAAAAAAAAAAGAATAGATGCTTTACCAATTTCTACTCTTACTTTATTTCTCCAACATCATTTCTTTATTATTAGCCTTTCATTCTCTCTTCACGCTCCCTTTTATGGTTTCCTTTTAGTTTGATTCAACTTCCCATCATGCATGTATACATATTATATTCTATGTGCAATTCCAAGTAATCTATCTTATTATTGACATTTTGACAGATATTGTCATCATATTCCTCTCCACTCTCTGCCCATTCCACTTGCCTCATTTCTAATCTAAAGGATATATTTTATTATATAAACAAGACACTCATGCAACCTTTCTCTGTATCTGCATATATGTAATTAAGTGCAACTCAAGTACTACTCCTACATATATATATATATATATATATATATATGTTTTACAATCTTACAAAAATAAACAAGATGCACGTACCTTTATTTTACACATTACTAGCATACAAACCATCAATCACTAGATACATATATTAATCTGAAACAAACTAGCTAGTAGCCTAGTACTAATGTTTTTTTTCCTTGTCAAGCTGAACTAGTACTACAATATAGCTAGTAGCCTAGTACTAATATCCATAGTTCTATTTCTATACATAGAAGAAATTTTAGTTATAGAGTAATTATAACTAGTATAACATCTATTAGCGCCTCGATATTCTCAAGTTTCTTTTGCTAGGGTTGATAGTTGCTACACATGATTAAGTTATGATGTTATTTCGTAAGACTTTAATGAAAAGATAAAGTTGTAAGACTGATGAAATATTTTAGGAAATGAGTGATTTTTATAGAAAACAAAAAGAAAATTGTAATGATCGTAGTTGAAGATTAAATTAGTTGACGATCATTACAAAAAAAGAATGGAACATATATATGATCGATCTTTTTACATGTATCCAATGGTTTTGATTAAAAGGTAAATTAACGTGAACTTCTGTGCGTTAAAAGTTAACCAATAACATGTGCTTTTCTTAACTTTTCAGTAAACTTTGCACAAAATATTCATGATTTGTACTGTAGTTTTTGTATCAATTAAATTATAACAGTATTTCTGAAAGAGTGTATAAGATATATAATCTCTATTTTATGACAAAAGAAATTATACGAACAATAATTAATATCATAAATATAGTAACATAATTATGTTCTAAAACATCCATATAGTGAATAACTAAATTTGACTTGAGAGCAAATATCCTTGAAAATTTCCACTTCTACCAATATAAAAGAGGGAAAAAAAACTTGAAAGAGATAAACAGCTAGAAAATATACCAACAGTCTCATTAAAAAGGCACCCAATTAGGGCTAAAAATAAACTTTTTAAGGATATTAATAATAAATTTCCCTTAAAACAAAATAATAACTTTGGCTGTCAATTATTTTTTGTCCTCGGAACATGGCCTTAAAAAAGCGATTAGCTGGATCGATCACACCCCATTTCATCCTTTTCCTTGCATAGGCATACCTTTCGTCCTTTTAAAGACAATAAAACCCAAATAAACTTTTACAGAAATAACTAATATTGTTTATTCATTTTGAGTAAGAAAAAGAAAAAGTGTAGTCCTAAATTATATAAACTTTTACATTACGTATATATGATCTCTACGTACATGAAAAAAAGAAATTCATAATTTCAGATATTTTTATTGAAAAAAAATCTGACAGACAGAGAGACCATCACACCCCTCTATCTTACATTCCCACAAGCTTCCAAACAAAGAGAATTAATGGAAAGTAAGATTTGCAAAGGAATCATTCTCTTCCTCGTCCTCTCTCACTCACAACCCTACGCATATAAAATAATTGAAAAAAAAAATATACATACATACTATATTTAAATAAATAAAAAGAAATAAATAAACAAAACCCTTATCTTCTTCATGAGAATCATTTCCTCTCCACAAAACCATGCCTTCTCAAAGCCCCTCTTCTCACTTTTCAATAATCGATCCCTTCATATATGGCTCATGCTGAGATCATATGACCAATATGGTTCCTCTTGAATCCTCACTGCTTTTTGGCGGTTTCACGGACGCGATGATGATGAGAGAAACAACTATAAACAATCAAGATTCTAGCGGGGAAGATACATGCTCCGTCTCCGATCCAACAGCAGCTTCTACTGATTATTATAACATGTTTTCTTCCTCTCGGGTGAAAGACGTCGGAGCCGCCGCAAAGAACGATACCGTTTGTTCTATTAATGTAGAAGGTAAAGATAAATCTTGGCTCCGCTTAGGTATAGGCCCTGAGGAGAACAACCATAACACGGGGTCGTATAAGCTTCAACGTTGTTGTAGCAAAAACGGAAGTGAAAGAGAGAAGTCGTTAGAACTCAGCTTGTTCTCCTCCTCCTTAGCCACGGGAGGAGCCATTAGTAGTAGCGTAGAGTACTCACAGCCCGCAAGCTGCGGCCCGCAACCACCGCAGCCGCCATATCGGTGTGATCAGTTATTAACGATGCGTGGACCATCGTTGGTTTACAATCAACAACTAATTCGGCCTCAGACGTTATTTAATCGAGGCTTTTCATTTCCATCTTCAAAGCCGTGGATACCTCAATATACGACGCCGTTTAAACCGTCATCATTGAGTGACCGTGACGTCACTAACAATAATAGTGCTGCAAGGAGTTGTTGTGTCGATGAAGGAGGAGGAGCTGGACCAAGCTCTGAGTTTAGGGTTCTTGATCCTCCAAGAAGACCACATTCTGGTCTTTGGTTTCTCCTTCAAGCTTCACAATTTCAGTAATTATTCTCTAATCCTTTCTGATCAGTTTGATTGTATTTATATATTAGTATGTGTGTACATATATTTTATGACATTGGATTTGTAACACAGGGAAAAGGAACCGTTCTTGCCTCAAGTAAGCAAAAGCTACTTGAGAATCAAGTAAGTATATTTTGGTATGCGTTATTAAACTTTATTTGTTTAAGGGAGTTACTAACGATTACTTTTGTTAATTATATTCTAATTGTCAAACTTTGTTTTTAATTTGCATGGATAAGGGATGGGAGAATCACAGTTAGATTGCTAATTAAGTACCTCATGAAGAAGCTTCAATTGGATAGCGAATCTGAGGTAAATATCTAAACCGATCAACTCTTTTATTTATATAAGTTTTGTATATTCCAAGTTTTGGGCTACAAAATGATAATGACATTGGAACAAAATCCCCAACTTATTAGGTCACAAGTCTGATGTCATGGTGTCGTAAATTTTCTAACTTATATAGTTTAGTTTAGGTCTTAGCTAAAGATATTCAAATTTTGTAGTAATAAAATTGAGTGAAAACCACTTTCTGAATCTTGATAGCAACATGACATCCTTAATTAGGTGCAAACCTAATTAACTACTCGTGAATAACCTAGGTTCGGATTTATGAACCCGATTCCTTCATCACTGAATTAATTGATTTTAGACGAATTACTTCTTCTTCTTTTTTTTTTCTTTTTTTTTGGGCTTATAATGATTTACCAAATGAAAAAAAAAAATATAAGCAACTCTCTCTAATCAGAATTTTGATCAACCAAAAAAGTCAGTCTCCATCGCATATGAAAATTAAACGTAACAAAAATCATAATGGTTAATTAGGTTACTGATTGATCGTTTCTCGAAGTACCCACCACCTTATCAATAATTATTATCATTATTGTTGTTATTATATATTCTCATAGGAAACTGGAAAACGAGAGGGGAACTATATAACTGGCTATTTCATTAGCTTCAGGCCATAATATAGTTATATATTAACAATAATTTATAATAATGTTAGTTCTAGAGAAACAAGTCTGAGTCATCAGGCATGCTTGCTTTGAGAATAGTAGAAACCAGAAAAGAATTAAAAGATATCTAATTAAATCCCAACTTAAAAAGCTTACATGCGTATGTGTGTGTAGATGCTCTCGTTAAGCGGAAATATAATTATCTAAGTATATTTCATGTTCCTGGACTCTAGATAGGCTCACAAATACATGTTCATGCCATATATGAACTCTTGTGCCCTACAAAAATCATTTGCATGTATATACAGACTATGTAAGTACACACACGGTGTATTCAATCGATTAACTAATAGATTAGCGCTTGCTAATTTTACTAAACGCATGCATGATTCCATTCTACATGAATAACATTTTCTACAATAATGGCTAATAACGGACAAATATTTTTATAACATTGGTTATGTATTTGACGTCTAAACATCCTTTTAGACGTACGGGTAAGTCATTTAGTTGTGTTACTTGTCGATGTCTTCTTCATGGTCGAGATTAGCAATCAATATCTACTAAGCAAACATAAATATCATAGTTTGATAAGTACATAATTTTAGTTTGAAACAAAAAAAGTGTTGGCATCAGTTGTTGATCAGTTCAATTTGTAAACAAAAATAATCTTACAAAAAAAATAAAACAGCAACTGTTTTAATTAGCTCGATAGGAAAGGTGACGAATTTAATTAACATATTCTTTTACAGAGTGAGAGAGAATTATGGACCAAAAAATCTAAATACTTTGGTAATAGAGAAACCCTCAAATTAAAACATGAGTTTTATCTCACAAATAATAAAAATTAAACTATGAAGAATTTGGATTTCATATAAAGTATATACATAAACATAACCATGGTTTTCCGTTTATCTTTTATATAAAAAAAAATCTCGTTTTTCGTTTTATGCATAAGTTCTCATGTTTTTGCTTATTTTCGTGAGTATGTCGTCACGAATATATTGATATTTGGTCCGACTAAATTAATGCATTGTTAGCACTTAGCATATAACGTTTTATATTGATACTTTAACTATATAGCACCATGATAGACAAATAGATAGGTGACATATTAAAAATTCAAATAATCATTTGGTGAAAAACGTGATTTGAAAGCATTGATGCATGCATGGCTAAGTTTGTCTTTTCCGTAGAGCCAAAAAATTGTCTTTCCCACTCAAAAGCATATAAAAGTTTCTCTAATTAATCTTTGGATAATCTCACACTTTTCCTAGTTAAATTAGTTGATGCTCCATTTAAAAGTCAATCCAAATAGGAAATTAAGCATTATAGTGTAAAAATGTATTATATTAAGTGATGCACTCTGATGCTGATTATGTGTTTTATACTTTTGCTTAGGAATTGGTTTTAATATATATACATACACCATTTCTCATTGATCATTTACACCGTTTAATTTATACGACAACTATTTAGGTTCTAAGACTACTTTGAGATTTCCCGTTAATAAAAAGGTAGAAACCAAGAATTCTTCCCATTAATTGAATGGATATAGTTCACACATCCAAATAAAATTTAAAGGCGAACATTATATAGCCTCCCTAGTCCCTAGAGAAGAGAGTATGTGCTATGAATCAAAAAAAAAAAAAGTGAAGTAATGATAACTATGTTATTGGCTCAAAATAGGACATGCCATATCCAAATTTTCGTAGAGTGGAACTTATGTAATGGTGTAAAAAAGGAAAATATAATTAACCTAACCTTGTCGTCATGCTTATGCTTGCTAAGGTCAGCTATTCTCTTATTTTCTCGTCAAATATAGTAGCATCTAAGATATTAGGGGGCTTGTGTAAAATGTCGCATCACAATCCCAAGTGGGGCACTTTCATGATTATTGAAATAACTTGATCATCTCCTCACCAACCAACTACGTTCCTACAATAGAACTCAAGTAATGTATTTCTCAATAAATAAATCAAAACACTAGCTTTGAATGCTTGACGGTTCAACAACAAAATGATACAAAACTTTGTCATCAGCATATAATTCAACTAGAATATACAAAATTGACGCATATAAGCAAAGCAAGTATATTGCCGGCGTGCATGGAAACATGATTTGAGGTGCGACCAATATTTATCTTATTAAAAAGGAATTCTAAGTAAAACAAGAAAATAATTAGCCTACAAATAGTTTAAGATGATCCTCTCTCAAGGTAACCAGATTTTGGTTCATCTTATTTTTCAGTGTCAACTTTTAAAATTGTTATTTCCACTTCATATCTTTGGCGTCAAGTCAGGAAAAGGGGGAATTTTAGGGTAAGGCATACTTTACATATACTTCTAACGAAGACTACAACCTCAGATTTTTTTTTCAATGTAAACGCCTAAACGGTATAAAACACGTAACTATAAGTGTAGACTATGTAAAGTTTTCAAACCCAACAGGCTATATATCTAACGTAACCGGTAATATTTTATTACATGCATGCATATGTTTCTTAAAATAAAAGTATAATAAATAAAATTCGAACTATAGTTTAAAAGATACAGTTTATAAAACAAAACATTAAAACAACTAGACCACTCTTACTTATAATCATATATATGCTAAAATCAATGTTAACTGTCCAAAACCAGACCAGTCTTTACTTTAACCTTTAGCATCAGAAGTGATTTTTTAATTCTAATTTTGGTTTGTCTGATGGAAACAGGTAGAAATAAGATGCAGAGGACAACAATTATCGCCGTTGTTGACGATGCAGCATGTAAGAGATACCATATGGACTTCCAAATCATCATCATCTCCCTCTTTCACTTTGCTTCGGGACTCATCAACTACTGATCATATCATGATTTTGCATTATGGTAGGACTGCTTAATTAAATGTTTATTTTGATAGTTTTTTTTTCCCCTTTTTTGCGCCAAGTCTAACATTTTTCGATCATCATATTTGTATACCTACGATCGAATTTTATTTATTTATCCCTCTCTTTTTGTTTGGGTTCTCGATCTAATTTGATATATTCTCCTTTTTTCAAATGTTATTATTACTTTATTTTATACTTTATGGCTCATATTATCCCATTGTAGGGAAATGGTGTCGTACGAGCCAACCAAGTGGTCTGACCACTGACCTATAAGCCCTAGACACGCCCTTACCCTTATTACTTTAGGCTCCTATATTTTGTTTGGTTTTTGTTATCATGATCACTTTGATTAGTGTGTTTTTCTATATACTTATAAACATCTCTATGTTTTAGCTAGAGGGCATAAGAAAGTGGTCTATTATTTGCTCTCTTTTTCTCCTTTTTCTTCTTCAATTAATGAAATAACACTTATAGTTAAATGGCTGCCATAGATTAAGAGAATAACTTTTTTTTTTGTGGATTATAAATTATAGATGATATGTTCTAAGAAGACTTGAACTGATGAGTCCCATGGTCATTGATGGACACACAAGCTGCTCCCTGACATAGCTTAGTGTTTGTGTTTGTGTTTGTAAGAAGTGTATAGTTCCGATTAACCGAACTGGTCCATTCTGAATGTTCATATTTTTTTTCTATATATCTTATCAAATTGAAACTGAATCCGAATCAAACAAACAAACCGAACCGAATCTAAATTTTATCTGAAGAAAACAAAAACATTAATGGGCTTTAAAACCAAGTCAACGTTTCTAATGGGCTTTAGAAAAAGCCTCTATATGATTTTTCCAAATTCGTTGTAAGAAAATATCTCTTTTAAATTTTGTAGTATTGGTTTATAATTTTTTTTGTTTACGTGGAAACTTTCAAAACAACTCCATAATGTCTAAAATGTACTTGCATTCACAGATAGTTACTGAGTTAAAAAAAAATTATTTTATTTTTGGGTGAGCATCTAAGTCATGAACATAGGCGAAAAGAGGAAAAAGCTTTTGTATCAAAAATATCAAATTATGTGAATATAATTAAAAAAACAAAACAAAAGCTGGCGTGTTGCTGAATAAAAAAGAGAGAAAGTAAACATGAATCTGCCCCTCACATAGATTAGTGTCTGTGTTTGTAAGAAGAGTATAGTTCCGATAAATGGAACCGGTCCATTTTGAATGTTCATATTTTTCTATATATATATACTAGATAAGGTCTGTGTTCATACGCAAGTAAAAAAAATAAATAAATTTATAATAATTCAATTATGAGTGACTATTTATACATTTTAATGATTTTTTAAAACCATGTTTGAGATTTACTATATCTATTTTTAATACAATTTAACAATTTGTACTATCATAATAAATCATATTTTAACTTTACATACTTTATCTTAAATAGATTTTAATTACAAAATTATATTAAACACAATCTATGCATCTTAGTCTATATCATAATAAAAATTAAAATATTTGAAAATAAACAAAAAAAGTAATTGTTAAAAAAAAGAAAAACCACTATTTTTTTTAGAAAACCAACATTTGCTAAGATATTTATCTATATATATTGTTGTCTTAAGTAATAATTTAGCTCATATCAAAAAAAATAAAAAATATATATGCATAATACGTTAACATATGCGTTGAGTTACATAAACATAAATATATATATATATATATGGATTAGACCAACATATATATATGTATATATATATATAGGATTAGCTTGGTCTCATAATAAAATTTTGAAAATATGAGTTCTTTTATGTGGATAAGCTTGGAGTACAATTTTTGTGTAGTTTTACTTTCTAATATGAAACATCATCATAAAAATAATACAACCTCATATTAAATGTTTTCTTTGTAAAAAAAACAATCACTTTACTAATATAAAGAAGTTGAAGAAATTACATTATTAAGTGAGAAATATTATATAGTTTAGTTGTTAGATAGAAATGGGTTTTTTATAATCCTTTTTCTTTTAGGACATTTTCTTATAATTATCTTTATATTTTTAAAAAAATTGTTAAAAGTAAGTTTTTATTTTTTACATAGCAAAGTTTCTAATTGTTAAAAATTGACACATGTTATAATCGTATGAGTTACTAATTTTGAAAACTAAATTTTATATAATAAAATATCTATCAAATTGAAACCAAATTCGAACCAAACAAACAAACGGAACCGAATCTAAATTTTATTAGAAAGAAAACAAAAACATTAATGGGTTTTAAAAACCAAGTCAACGTTTCTAATGGGCTTTTAAAAAGGCCTCTTATTATTTTTCTGTTAAAAGGTATCTTCTTCATCTCCTTCTGAGATTCCGATCTGTTTTAGCTTCTTCTTCTTCTCCTTCTTCTCCGACTCTCATACGTAATGTCGTGATATGTTAAATAAGCTTTCTTCAATGGCGTATGGTTCGTTCGGCGTCTCATCGAAAGCTTTAGTCTTCTGCCGTCCTTGCTATGGCTCCATTAGAGATCTCCCTTTCTCCCTCCGAACGTCTACAGTTTCGTCTCCCGCTCTTTTTCCCCCTTTTTTTGAAATTCTATGAATTCAAGTTCCATCTTCTTTGGTTTTCACCTTCACCTTCATGTCTAACAACGACCTCAAAATGGGAATTTAACAGATTGGGCATTGCGGCTGTGTTGGAGCTATCGCAGCCCCTAGAAATGTAGTGAAACCACGCAAGGAAGAGAGCAGCCGTGGTAGTTACCATTTTCGAAGATTCTGATTCAGTTTTCAGTTCAAAAAAAAAAAAGCTGCGATTTTGATGCTAACGAAGTGGGAAATTTTGTTTTTTGTTTTTTTTTGTTTTTGGTTTATGTAAAAAAACGATTGAAGATTTTAGTGGAGCACGGAAGAGTAATAAGGATAAATCGATGCCGTGGAAGAAGATGGATGCTAATGAGTTTGGTATTCAAAGGTCAATGATCCCAGATTCTACTCGGATGGTTCTTAATAAACTCAAGAAAAAAGGTTTGCTTTTTATACGCTCTCTTACTTAGGCTTCTGAGTGGATTGAGTAGCTTTTACTGGAAAGAAGACTGAGTTAAATTGGATATGCTTTTGAACTGTGCCTTACGATTTGTGTTTTCGGTAGCTTTAATGTAATGTGAAGCCTCAGTAGTTCTTGAGATGGCTTCAACTCTGGTTTTATATTTATGGAGTAATGTATGGGGAACATTGGCTCTAGGCTTTCTTCAAAGAACTTGATCTTTAGGCCAGATCCTTTTTTTGGTTCTGAGATGTGCTTCTTTGCTATGATGTTCCAGGATTTCAAGTTTACCTAGTTGGAGGTTGTGTTCGGGATCTCATTCTGGATAGAATTCCCAAGGATTTTGATGTTATCACTACAGCTGAACTAAAGGAGGTTTAAATCAGCTTTATGGAACTACATAAGTACATATTAGTCTTTTTATTACGAACCCAATCTTCCTCAACAAATTTAAAGTTTTTTAATCGTTACTGTGTGTATAGGTACGGAAAGTATTTCCCAGCTGTCAAATTGTTGGAAGACGATTTCCCATTTGTCATGTTTATGTGGATGATATTATCATAGAGGTTTGTTCAGCATTTCACTCATTTTACTTGCATTTCATATCTCTTTATCAGTTAAGTACACTATAAGTCTATAACTTAATAGAGGGTTCTTTGATTAGAGGCTGCTGCTCACAATTTCTTCCTTATAATGTATAAAAAATTTAGTCAGAGAGAACACTTTTACTTATCTCTCTCCCTCTCATAAAATTGTATGCCAAGGTTTGATGGAGTTCTTACCTTTAACAGGTGTCAAGTTTTAGTACTTCAGCAAGGACTGGTAAAGCGCCCAATAAAAACTTGAGAAAGCCTGCGGGTTGCAATGAACGTGATTATATCCGTTGGAAGAATTGCTTACAGCGTGATTTTACTGTGAACGGGTAGGCAGTACCTCTCTACCTGTAATTCACATTTATTTGTGATTAGAAATCCATATGCCAGCATTCTTGAACATTCATATTTTCGATTTTTCAGGTTGATGTTTGATCCATCGGAGAATGTAGTGTATGATTATATAGGAGGAGTTGAAGATTTAAGGAATTCTAAAGTAGGTTTTGCAATTTAAGCTATTATGCTTTATAGAAATAACTGACATGTGAATGAACTGGTATCAGTCCTAATCTGTCAAAATTTGCTATGTAGGTGAGAACAGTATCTGCGGCGAAGCTTTCGTTTGTCGAAGATACAGGTCGGTTGCAGCTACAATGTATAATTCATTGATATGAAATCTATCTGTTTGAAAATGCTTCCAAAGGTAACCGTGTTCACTTTACAGCTCGCATTTTACGTGCAATTAGGATTGCAGCGAGGTTAGGATTCAGCTTGACCAAAGACGTTGCTATTTCTGTGAAGGAGCTTTCTTCTTCATTACTGAGACTTGACCCTGTACATATCGTTCCCTTCTCTTGTTCTCCCTCCTGTTCTTTTTTTGTTGTTGTTAGCTTAGGACTAATCAGTTTCTCTTGTCTTCTAATATAATTCTGCAGTCAAGGATCCGGATGGAAATCAATTATATGCTGGCGTATGGGTCCGCAGAAGCTTCTTTACGTTTATTATGGAGATTTGGGCTCATGGAAATTCTTCTACCTATCCAGGTATGGTGAAATTTTCTATAGCAGTGTGGCATTATTGCGTGAACATTGACTTTGAGTACTTTCCATTGTTCACATCTAAATAACTTATCTGTTCGCAGGCATCTTATCTTGTTTCCCAAGGGTTTAGGAGGCGTGATGGAAGGTCCAACATGCTTCTGGTACATAATTTTTTGCGTTCTCAGTTAATGTGTAGTACTAGTAACACGAAAAAGTGAAATTATGGCAACATAGCGCTAACAGATTAAAGCCTTTCTGTTGCAGTCGCTATTTCGCAACCTTGACCGACTTGTAGCACCTGATCGACCATGCCACGAGTTCCTCTGGTGAGAAATCTCCTTTGGTGCATCTATCTTAGTTATTGGTTTTGCCAAGTTAACAATATTGAGGACTAATAACCTCAGGATTGGGATCTTAGCATTCCACAAAGCATTGGTTGATAAGCCTCGAGATCCCACGGTAGTAGCTTCCTTCTGTCTTGCCATCTACAGTGAATTATCTTTAGCAGAAGCCATCAAAATTGCAAGGAGCAACTCGAAATCGCACAACTCAAACTTCCAAGAACTGTCCGGTCATGAGAAAGACATTGTTGACTCAGACAGTAAACTAGCGCAGCAGGTCGTGAAGTTAGCAGAGTCTATAAGATCAGCTGCACGTAAATTGAATGATCGTGATTACATAGCTAACGCAATGAGCCAATACCCGCAAGCACCGGACTCTGATATGGTACACACACATTTTTAGTAAACAGTAGCATCTACTGAAATGTTTCATGTTCTTCATTGGGATTATTGATTGGTTTTCTCAGGTTTTCATGTCAAGGCCTGTGTTGGAGAGAGTGGAGAAAATGTTTGGAAATGTAAGAAGAAAGGGAAGCCAAGAGAGAGATGGTGTCCCAAGTTTAGAGCGTAGGATAGATTACAAGTCTCTTGCTCTTGGAGACTTTCACGAAACACGTCGTGTATTTGCTAGGATTGTTTTTGATACCGTTTACCCTCCAACTTAATAACCTCACCAATTTTTTTCTTTCATATTCGTTGTAAGAAATTATATCTTCAAATTTTGTAGTATTGGTTATAAGATCTTTAAAGCTAACTGTCAATTTTATCTCTTAGTATTGGCAGTGAATTTATTATATATATCCGTCAAAAGTCCTATCTCACTTCCCTTGTCTAACTTTTGGCGAAGTGCTTATGAAGAAAAGAAGCATACGAATACGATGCTAATAGAGACACTGTTGGAGCCGACGTGGATAAGGGTTGGGGGCCTTGGGGCGAAAATGCGGACATGGTGGATAGTGGACTAGTCGTTTGAGCTTTAGATTTTTTTTTTTTGTTTTACGTGGAAACTTCCAAAACAATATCATAATGTCTAAAATGTACTTGCATTCAAATAGATCATGAGTTAAAAAATTTTATTTTATTTTTGGGTGAGCATCTAAGTCATGAACCTACTAAATAGATCATGATGTGGTTATAGAGTATATCTTATTCAAAAGTGGGTTAGGCTTCCATAAATGATAAAACAAGTACAGAAAAACATGGACGACGGCCTATAGTCTATAGATAAGAATCGCTAATATTTTAATGTCAAAATGTGCAATTAGTATTATCTTTTGACGTAAATGAGAAAATCTAGTAACTTCGCAGTCCATCGTAAGCATATCTTGAGAGTGACATGAGTCGAACCTACTAAAGCCAGCGCCGAGCGGTTTCACTAAATTCCAAACCATGTAGTGTCACACTACTTGCTTCTAAGGAAATTTACAGATTCAACTACTTGATTGATTGGTTTCCATCAATTGATAAAATCTAGATAACGTTATTTGCAAGATGTACTTCTTGATGGATCCCATATTACAATGATAGTTGCAAATCCCAAATTGTTTATTGTCCTAAGGAATCTGCTTACTTTTTTTTTTATCATTTTTATATTTTAGTTTGTGTTTTATAAAAATATAGTCTTAAGATTATGCAGAAAAAAGTTAGGCGTATATATATTATGATATATATGGAGATCCTGATGAATCTGTATGAATGGCAGATTGTGACTTGTGAGATATTTTAAAGTGATTGCTTTAGGACGGACATTCACAAATAGATGATAGAAAAATATAAAAAGTTTTTTTCCACTAACTTTTTATTGATAGACAAATGAAAAAGCTGCGGCTAGCTTTATGCAATCGCACCTAGCTCTTTTGCCAAAAATGTTGTCTCCAAAGTTTTGATTTATTAAGTGATCTGCGGTTCTAGTTTTCTATCCTCATTTTGCATTGCTTAAATCACACAAAATTTTAAAATGGTCTAATTCATGTGTCAGTCAACTCGTTTCGCTTTAATTACGTTGACAAAATTATATAAAAAAGATTTCTATAAGAAAAATGGTGAAAATGTGAACTATGGCCATCCGTTGTGATGCATATACAACATATACATGAAATAATAGGCTAAATTAAGAGGCTCAAAACCAACATTAACCGTTACACAGTTTGTAAATTTATCGAATCAGATGACAACAACAACAACAAACATGTCATATTAAAAAAACACAAAACAAAACAACGTGCAATTTTTATCTATGAAACCTAACTATTCCTTTTTTGTTTTATACTAGTAGTATAGTAGTAGTACTTGATTAAATTAGACAATCACTATAAATGATTAGCGAATGAAGAAGGTGGAGGATGATGTTAACTTGGGATTGGCGCGAAATCAAGGAAAAAAAAAAAGCTTCAAAGAGAGAAGGGAGCACACAAGTTTTTTTGATTGGACAAGGAAAAGAACACAAAAAAAGCCTATCCACATCCTCTTCTATTACCAATACCAACGAACGTTCCCCTTTCTCTCTGTCGGTTCCTCTTCCTTTTTTATTTTATACTACTAAAAGATTTTGGAATTTACAAAAAAGTTTTCATTTTTAATCTTCATAAAAGAACGAACAGCTGCTCAATCAAAATTCACAGGCTTCGATCTCGCTAAAGGCGAAACCTTTCGCTCCTTATCTGATTCCTCTCTTGAAACCCAGTTCAACTTCTCGAGGGTTTTGTTAAACAAGGTTTGGATTTTTCTACTTCTTGTATTACATTTTTGTTTCTTCTCCCAATTCTTTTTTTTTTTTTTTTTTTTTTTTTTGGTTTGTAATGTAGTAGTAGAGTTCTGCTAATCTCATACTTGTGAATTACTATTCTAATTTTGGGTAATCGCTGATTTTCTAATTTAATATTCTGCGGACACTCTCCAATGCAACAGTTTCTGGGTTACTTACACTCTGTTTGAATTTTTTTTCTTCTTCTTCCTCTTCTTCCAATTCTTGTTTTTGTGTTTGATTTCAGTTTTTTTTTTTTAAGACATTGAGTCTTTGCGTCCCTGTAGTGCTTTTTCTCCTTAATTGTTTTCTTGCAATGGGATTATATACCCAAATTAGAGTTTACAATTAGAGAAAAGTCGGCAATTTGGATATGATTGTGTTGTTTACCTACCATGTGTTTGAGATTCTATTTTATCTTATCTATTGTTATATATAATATACACACCCTTTTTGGTATACTTTGATTGATTGAATGTGTTTGCAGATTTTGATGTCAATTTTGGATCTTTGCTCAATTGGTTAACATCTCTCTGATACTAGGTGTATGTAGTTAGTTTGATTTGATATAAGCAAGCTCCCATGTCTGCTCAGGTTTCTTCATAACTTGTCTCTTAAGGTATATGTTTTTTTTTTTTCGCCTAGATTGCATCAATCCATGGACGTTGATGAAAGGAGGATTTCATCTGGCTATGCCAAGCCTCCTTGGATTTTCAAAGGAAGGCAAGAACAACTCTACTTTTTTTTTTTTTGTAGCTTTTCTAAGAATTTTCTCAAGCCTTCTTCTAGTATCAGATTAATCTTGTGAAGGCTGAAACTATATGTGCTGAACTTTCACTTTATTCTGCTTTCAGTGCGTTGTACCAGATTCATCTTGTAAAAGCTGCGACAGCTCGAGCATTCATCCCCAAGGAGTTTCGACTAGTTGAAGCTTTTGGGTAAAAGCATCTCCTGAAACTTCTTGCTGCTTCTTCAAACTGCTCTTATTCATTACATTGTTCTTGTGTGATTGTCAGATACACGCTTGGTGGGTTTTTCCTTGCTAGCTACGATGATAGCCCCGCTGGTGTCTTTGATGAGGTCTCTTCTTTTCCTTCCTCTTCTCCCCACTTACTCAAACTTATCATCCTACAACATTATTTGATCGATTCTCTTGCTTTTTTTTTTTGTTTCTTTTTCCCAGCTTGTTGTAATTGCAGGAATAGTATGGAACCCTCCTACATCATGCGCGTATGTTTTTGTCTCCCCTTCTTGCACTAGTATAACCATTCTTTAGTAAAGCTTAAGGTGGCCTAGTTGGGGAATATTCTGTTAAATAGATTCATGCTTTATCAACTGGAATAAATATCTCGTTTATATTTCAGATGGGCTGCGAGGGTTCTTGTGAACAGCGATGAGGCTTGTCATCATGGACGTAAGGTAGGTGGGTCTACTTTGTCTCTTTGCTCTCTAATTAATGGAATGAAGAGAGATTAGAGAGTAATAATGCATTATTATATGACATGGTGGTGTTGCAGGAAGTAGGACTCCCAAGCCAAGTTGCAAGATTTTCAAAAGTTAGTGTCACTTTGGTCTTTAAAGTTGATTTAGCTTTTAATAATTACTGTTTCTTTTTAACTACCAATTGAGGAAAACAATATTACTTCTGTCTACTCAAAGTGGAGACACTGCAATTATTAACTACAAAAAGTATTCTTCCTAAAATCTTGGAAAATGGGATGAAACATGTGTCTTGGTTGATCTTCTTTTACGTACTGTGTTGAGTAAAAGTGATTTTTGTGGTTGGGAACAGAAGATCACTGCAGTTCCAAAGCGAAAAAGGAACAGAGCTTTTGGTTTCTTGGACACATTTGGGTTGGGAACTACTCTGGCTCATCCTGAGGATTTGATGGAGGTTAAAGTTAGTGAAGTTGATGCTGCTGCTTCTGCAGATATCTGCAATATCCAAATTAGATCAGACGGTAAGTTCTTTGTTTCTTGGCCTAACTTAACTTGAGCCTCTACGTAATATGTTCAGCAGAGAAAACTGATGTCATGTTTTGATATCTAACTATGGTTTTATACTGGCAAACTCAAAATTAGAGACTAAAGTCGGAAACTGGATGGGACCTGCAATCAAAATGGCTCTCCCGAGTTTTAGGTAAAAGTTTGGTTCTTGTGATTGTTTTTATAAGAGACTTGGCATATAAGCTCATCAAGAATGTCAAATAATGGCAGTGGCAATACTAAGTACTACTCGAACCTGCTCAAATACTCATGCCACCTCCACTGCAGGTGTTATTACTGCTTCCACTTTAGAACAATCTATCAATAGAATTGCGAAGACACTTGTTAAAACGAATTTGTATTGAATCTTGCAGGGTGAGGCCAGTGAGACCTGCGGTTGTATCAGGAGCTTTGGAAGATGAGACAGAAATTTTGTCAGAATGTAAACAGACATCACAAGAGATGCTTGAAAATGAAAGGCGGTTAAGCATAGCTGTGATGCTATCGAAACCAATCATAGCACTTCAGTTCAAATGCTTAACAATGCAAGTAGAAGCTCCTGTTGTAATTCACCCTTCAAAGTAAACACAACACTCAAATTCCAAGAACATACAACTTCCTCCTTCCTACAAGGTTTACATCTTTACAAAAACAAATCTTTCAGCTTTTTGGATTCTTCTTTTTCTGCCGATTGAATAAAGCCATTCTTAGGATAAGCCTTTTGCCAAAATCTATTTTTTTTATACTTACATAACTCATAAGCTCAACACATCCTGGTAAATATCAGAATTCTTCAGGAAGAGGATGACCGCCCAGGAACGCCTTGAAAAGCACGAGTGATCTCTCAGGCTGTGAGAATGGGACCTCGTGTGAAGCTCCTCGCACCGTTGCAAATGACAAGACATTCCCATAGACTTGAGTCCACCCGCCAACCTAAAACACCAAGTGCAATGTGTTAGTTTTGTTTTGATCATTCTTTTCGTACTATTAGAGAATGTTGCTTCTTTACCTGTTGTCCTGCAAACCAGACTCGATAAGGCACACTTGTTCTCAGCCCCAATTGTTTGGCCAATCTGCTCACTAAGGTTCTACTTCCGGTCAAAGGGATTACAGAATCTTGATCTCCACTGTTCTTGCAAGAAAACATCCACCATTAAATCATGAAGAAAGCTAATGTTTAACAGAGACTTTGATATATTACCTGTAGACAAGAACTGGAACTCCAGCTCTAACAAGACTCCCTACGATATTAATCGTTGGTTTTTCCACATCAAGCAATTGGTAATCAAGCACACTGTCATAATCAAGAGAAAACCAAAATCAAATACCATTTTTGTTCAATGACTATTAAATATTAATTGCAGTCATCTGCAAATTTAGAGAGAAAGTAAAGGATTACTAACTTGCTACAAACTGTCCATTCACGTACTCCAATGAGCCGAGCATGAAGAGCTTCTTGGACATCTCTTCGGTTTAGATAGTTCACGGTCTCATCTTCAACACAGACATCCACAGACTCTCCCACTTGCTGTTCATTCCAAAGAATCAACAAAATTCATAAACACAGTCACAGAGAAAATAACAAAGCTCAAAATATTTATGTTTGTTATGTTGTGTTGTGTGACTCACGTTAGGGCTTACTACTTTGGATTGAGATAGCACAGAGGGAATGCAGACATCAAGAGTAACATCATATTTATCGACAAATCGACTTGTCTCAGTGCTAACTTGACTCATCACTTTAGAGCATATACTAGACATTGACCCTCTATAGTACTCACTCACATAGCGCGAGTAGTTACAATAAGAAGTAAACATTTTGTAAGTCGAATCTGATATCAAGCCATGAGACCAGAAGTACTCAGCCCGCGAGTTGAAGTCAGTTGCAAACTCCAGAACCGGATTGCCAATCTACATAAGACAGAACACATATATATAACCATATTGGAATGACAAAACATATAGTATAAGCATATTATGACTTACAGCAATTCCTCTGAGATTGAACAAATGGTGCTTCTTGTTGTACTGAATCATAAGCTGAGCTAACTGGGGAACATAATGGCCTACATTTGCATCAAAACGTTAGCTACGAAACTTCACAACTAAAGAGCTTAAAGTGATATGAATTAAAAGAGGGAACATTACCAGCATAGCTTTCACCAGTGATGTAGAGACTTCGATTGAGATAATGAGGGAATTTGAGGAACCATCTTTGCAAGAACACAAGGTTGTCTCTAGCTGAAGTGGCAAACCAAAACAAAAGACAAAAAGAGAGTATGAGAAGTTAAAAGACAAAACAGAAAGAAACAAGAAGAAGAGAATAATAATCTCAGATGTGATCTGCACAAAAGGTCGAATTCTTTTGTTCTTTATTTTTGTCAGAGTCTGAGACACAAAACAAAGAAACAAAAGCTGAATCTTTTGGAAAAAATATAAATAATATTCCACTTTTTTTTTATTTTCCTGTAAAAAGAAGAACAAAACAAAAGAAATGACATTCACAGGTCACAGTAACACACTAACACCTATCATCATAACAAAGAAGCCAAAGCTTTTTTGGTGTGAAAAAGATGTCTTTTTTATTTTATTTCTGGTGGTTACAAAATCGTACTTTTGATTTGTTTTTTTTTCTGTTGTTTCTGAATTTAGAAAAAGGAAGAAAAAAAAAAAGACAGAAAAGTATGCAAAGTCTAAATCAATAGATTCAGCAAAGCACAGTTTCTCATATACTCAAAAACTCAAAAACAAGAAACGTAATATTTAGATTAAGAAATAATTAAAAAGAAAGGGTTTAAGGGAGAAGAAGATTAACCAACCAGTGATCTTATCATTGACACCCTCATAAGAGGAGCTCTGAGTTGAATAAGAGAATCCAACTCCAACAGGTGTCTCTAGATACAACATATTAGCCTCTGCAACCACAACCAAAGAAAGTTTTAAAAATCAAGACTTGATAAAAGTTTAATATATTGAAGAACAAGACTTTAAGCTAATTTAGTAACCTTGGTTCCAGCTATGGTGATTCTTGACCAAGATTGGTCCTTTAGGTCTAAAAGGTCCGTTCTCTGAGAATGCACCAACACCCAAAGATGAACATCCTGGTCCTGCATTTTACACTCACATTTATCTTTTTTTCTTTGTACTGTCTCTATATAATGTAATTTGGTGGTTGAGAGAGTGAAGGTTTGAAACGAACCTCCATTGAGCCAGAGGACGAGAGGCTTAGAGGTTGGATCAGTTTCAGCCTCGGCGAAGTAGTAAAACAGAGCTCTCTGTTTCTTGTCGTCTACAGTGACATAACCGGAGTATTGCTGGAATCCGACTTGGGGTTGACCGGGTAAACTGGTGACTCGATCGGAGGAGTGGGACGGAACACTTGAAGAGCTCAGAAAGAGGATTAGGGCAAAGGAGACTGTTAGCAATTGGAGAGGAGGAGGAGACATGATGTCACTTCTTCTTGGTGGTTTGTTTGGTTTGAGAAGTATGAAGATGACTTTGGTCTTTGTTTTCCCACTTGCTGCTGCTCTGTGCATTTATATCAAGATTTACCTTTTTTCTTATGTACTACTATCTTTCTTTTTTTTTAAATGTTTTAATATATGGGTGTTATTGGTAACATTTACCACATAGGTAACTTATGTATACACACCAGTGCGGTAAAAATTGTACTATTACTATACTATCAAATTTATTTGTTGTATACTTACTTTTGCCTTGAGTTATTTTTTCCCACTTTATTTTCCACAACAACAAAAAATAGATTTCCGCTTTTATATTTTAGAGTTAATTTGGTAAATAGTAATTAAAAATATTTTTTTTGAGTTTGCTTGAACTAAGTTATTTATTTATATAGATAGATACCTCATTTTTTATTTTCTCCTACAATCTATATTTTACAAACACTCCAATTCATTTTATTTTACATTTTAGGCATTTAGCTTCCAAAAACATTGTTACTCAACCAAAGCCGGTCATGAAACCAAGTATGAGCTTGCGGCATTAGCTAAGTTAATTTATATACTTTAGCAGCCCACATAGTTTGATGGTAGAAGAATCTTTTTTTTTTATTGATCCTGTGGAATCACCAAATGTTTTTTTCCATAAAACTCATATATATTGATAGTCGAACTCTTCTTTGGTGTCAAGGTAATAGCTATGAATAGTCATCGACTCTCCGGAAAATAAAAAAATAGGTACAAGAAACACCAAATTAAATAAATGAACTAATTCATTTCTTTATTCTTCATTTGTAGCCTAAAATATGCTGGAGTGGCTCTGCATTCAACCATAAATAAACAAAAGTCATCTAATTTCAAAGCATTTCCAACTGATTTTTCTTCAAAATAAAGTAATTATATATCATAGTTAAAATTTTTCCCAATTCTACTCCATCTCTAAATTTTAATGTAAATCTATTTGTATAGTTGATTGGATTAGCACACACTACAAAAAAAATAGTATAATCCCTAGTCTCGCCATGTTTTGAAAATATAAGATTTCACATATACTAATTATATCCTTTATAGTTATTAAAAGATTTCTTCTGAGTAAAAATGAAATGATAGAGAGATTTATATATATAAAAATACATAGAACACATCTAACTTTTTGGACCATTTTTTTTGTATAACATATCTAATAATTTGAAGCAAAAAGAATATCAAATGTGGACCAAAACACTTTCTACTGATGGTTTGAATCCAATAAGTATAAAATGGAGGAAATCCACATTTCCAATAATGTTTATACTCCTAAAGTCCACTATTATTATTTTTCAAAAAGAGAAAAAGTATAAATAGAAAGGGAAATATATATCTAGAAGATAAAAAGCTACTTTGTGACACTGAAAATTAGATCAATATAGATAGACAATTAGCGAATAATCAGCAAATTTACTAATTTTATCACAAAATAATTAATTTTTGATGATGTTTGCAAGTAAGGGAGTGGTCATGATCAGCAAATGGAGCTAGCGTGGCTGGAGTTCACTTAACCAACTCCCACCCCCTCAACTCCGCAACACCAAAAAGTCTCTTTATCGTTTGAGATCTTTCCTCCGTCGAAGTGTTTTTATCAAGTAAATTTTGTTTTTATATTTCTTCCAGATTTCATCAAGAAACTTTTACAATGGTTGACCAGAGATAATATTTCGTTTACAAATAGTATTAGCGTGAGAAGGTTGACATATCATTTGAGTATATGTGTTTGTAAATTGCATAACCTCTAAGGCTCGATATGAACAACACGGTCAAAGGACTTTCATTTAGTCTGTTACACTATAACAAGATTTTTGAAAGTCTGAAACTAACAATATATTACTTCAAAGTTCAAATACAGATAACGTGATTGTTTACATTGAAACACAGCAAAATTCTTTGACTATATATAATCAAACTTTTTTTGGAAACTTATCCGTTTGTGTTACGCATTAATGTTTAAAATTTTCAAAATATATATGAAAAAAAAAACACTGAAAAGGGTAAGTTTTTAAGAGATAAACACAAGAATTTTAGCATGTAACATATATATGAGACCCTAAAGAGAATTATATATCTAATTATACACTTCGGGAGTTTAGAATAAAAGAACGAATACTAGTAGGAAGAAGATGAGTTTGGCCCAGCTATAATTTAAATTTTAGGCATGGTAGAGAAATAAGGCCAAAAAAATTGAGAACCACAACACAAGAGTGGTATGGTATGCGTGTAAAGGAACTTTTAACAATGGCACTCGCAGAGACCACTGCATGCAATTATGCCTTTCAGCAATTTTATTACTTTTAAAGTTTTAAGGGTCACTTTTTCCAGCATATATATATATATATAGAAGATTTTTGAATTATCTTTTATGGTTTCGTTATTATTTTGCTTCGTAAAATAAAGTACAGTACTCTGAAATGTAAGTGTGATGATGTTCACCTCAATAGTACCTTTTAGTAAGTAACTATGGAGTATTCAACATTTAAGTTTATTATCGTCACTTGTACCTCCATGAAAAATATCATACATGCATTTGTATGAAAACGTACCTTCATTGTGTGTTACTCTTTAGTCATTGTCTATTCCGTTTATATACATTCAGTAGGTAAATTTTGTTGTGGTACGTCAAAAATAATAAATAATAATCATTGATGTTATCTTAGTTTATAAAAATACAATATTATCACTATGAACAAAAGTAAAATAGTATCCACTATAGTACTCCCAAGTGATGATCAAAATGGATAAACAGATACAAACAAAAGGTGCGTTGCTTACAGCCAATTTGATGCTTCACGCCAAGCTTTCTCCATCTTTCCCAAGGCCAAATCATTTCTGTTTTTTTTTTCGTTTGATTAAATTAAACTTCTCTTCATTCCACCACGCACCCATTGTCGATTTTTTTTTTTAATTCGGAATTAAGAAACTTATCCCTATTTCTTGACTTGTTTGAAAAATAGGTAACTGTTACCTTAAATTTTAAAAGTGGTTTAAGTTTATTAATGCTCTAGTTAGTTTTGAGTTTTATTTTGGGGAATGTGTATTTGTATATAATGATGATGTATACTACTATGCTTTTGGGAACTTTGAGTGTAAACCAAGTCTTTTTATAACCTTTTCTCTTATTCTTCGTCGAAGCTTTTTGATGTGTTTTTTATACCCAATTAAAAGCAGAGAAAAAGCTAAATAACTTTCCAATATAAACAAGGAAAAGGAAAAAAAATACAAGATAAATATTCTTTTTCTAGGTCTTCAGATAGAAATTCCAAACAAAAACATAAGACGACGATGTAACTTATCGAGCCACATGTATTTTGATTAAGGACAAGATAATACAATAATACACCTAACTCTACGTGTCTAGGACTCGCAAATGATTTTACTTAATGGATTATTATTATTAAGCGATTGTCCTTTTTCCCAATGGTTTTTTTTTTTTTTCCAATTAACTGACGAATGTTTCCATGAACAAGAACGCATCAAATGGAAAACATAAACAAGAGTATCAAACATCTTTGTAAGAATGATTTGATTTGACAGGGTTAGATCATACCATTCTTATATTTTAATACGATGTTTAACTTTTTGAACAACGTTTACTGCTTTATAGGATGATTTTCAAGAGAGATATAATTGCTCATTGACACACGTTTGACGTCTTATATGAACATAGCCATCACGGATCATAGTGATGATGATGACGATGGGGTCAAGATAACAGTGTTCCCCACTCGAGAATGTCGCCGGAAATTACTCCTATTATCCTAACATTCCTCTGAAGTATTAAGTCACCCATGTCATTTTAAAAGTTATAATTTCTCTATTTACAAATGCTGTTCATTGTTCATAAAAATCTTTTTTTTTTAAAAGCTCATTGTTCATTGTTCATAAGAATCTTAATAAATATAAAACCTAACAAACAATTTCTTAATCACGCCCATTCTTCAATTGCCGAAGCCTTTGGTTAGTAATTACTCCGTGTATATATATATTTTAGTGAATTTTTGAAATAAAGGAAAGAGTTACAGTCAAATTCTAAGTGACAATCTTATCTTTTCTTTGATGAAAATATATAATTTTATCTCATTTATTTGTTTTGGCTCAAAATATTGGCAATATAGCAAAATGGAATATAACAAGAACTAGCTAGCGGCTACGACGAACAAGTGGGGTGAAACATAGAAACCAAATGGAACAAACACAACAAAGTTAAAAAATGATTTAGAACAATATTCTTTTCAATAAACTTACCTATATATTTTTCAATGTTTTTCTTATTATATTAAAACAACATATTTTGAATAATTAATAGATGCAAAAACTTTTTATTGGTTATATCAACTAAACGGTTTTTTTTTTTTGTTATAACATATTCTATAAAGATGACTCATCTTTGTAACGCTTTATGAATAACGTAATAGTCTATTTTCAATGTATTTGGTTTATTGGAAGACGAAATAAATGAGCAGATAATAATTTTTGTTGTTTTATTCACATTCTACAAAAAAAAAAAAAAAAAATATATATATATATATATATATATACTTCTACATACAAATAAGAGATCTACTTTCTCTGTTTCAAAATATAGGATGTTTTAAGCAAAATACGCAGATTAATAAATCTTTACTTTTAACAAGTTCAATCAATCATAATATAAAAATACTAAAATAATCTAAAAGTTGCATTGAAATTTGAAAACATCCTATATTATAAAACAAAAAACTTTTCCAAAACATCTTATATTTTGAAACAAAAAGAGTACTAGATAGAATCGGAATAGGAACAGAGATCTACCAAAATTTACACATCATTATCTTGATATAATGGATCGTTTTCTCGATTAATGATGACTAAGTACAGTCGTTGAGATTGTTCCCATCTTTAACCACGGGTAGCCGTAGCGGTAGGCCATCCATCAAAAACCTTGGTAAATCAATGTTTAACAAAAAAATATATAAAAGAATTAAAAGACAGGAACTTGCTCGTAATGATCGCATAACAAAATTTCGACTTTTAATATGATGAATAGCTATTTTGTTGGGAACTGAAAATAGAGAAAAAAAATTGAAAAAAGGGAAAGAGACAGAGTCCATTTGGTCTGAAACTCAAAAAACAACTTTTGCCTTTATGGGTTGGCTAAAGGAGTGGGAATGGCCCATCCCCACCCTCTCACGTCTTGTCTCTTATATCCCAATTTTCTCATTATCCTCTTCTTTGTTTTACTGTTGTTTTTTTTTTTTTTTTTTTGTCAAAACTGTTTTTTCTTATTCATAATAATTACAAATGGAAACACTAACTAAAAGCCGAGCCCTTTCTTATTTGTGTCTTCTTCTCTTCCTTTATTGTCCCAATGTCGTTTGCCCTACTACTACATTCACTTATTTTGAAAAATTATTTGTTTACTTAAAGTTCATTTAAACTTTTGACTCTCCATCGTAATTTGTTTGTTAAATGTAGCGCTTATATATAACCTACGTTAAGGTAATTATATGATCCAAACAAAACTATAGCATGACTTGTGAACCATTTTTATGATTACTAAAGAAAGGTACCCACCAATTTTGTTTAAACTATTTTTTTTTTTTTTTTTGAAAAAAAACACTATTCATTTTTCTGGGGTGATATATGTGTTTTAGTGTTTAGCTTCACTTTGGGTTAACTTTAGCTTCACTTTGGGTTAACTCATTTTCGATATTTAATTTGAATTAGTCGGATTCCAAATACACTACATTAAAGTGTAAAATAAATATAAGAAAAAATCATATTTGATAAAAGTAAGCTGTAAAGTTTATAATTCTTAATTTTTGGAGATTTTCATATCATGATGATTGTAATTCTTTTTTTAAAAGCTTATTTTTATTAATTTTGAATTGTTCAAAACAAAATATTGAGATTGGCGGGACAATTAAGTCAGAGTGTAACTGTTAATCATAATATGTCAAACAAAACTAGGTCATAATCATAATACAACTTTCGAACATTCCAAATGGGAGATCATTTCAACACTAGGGACGGGACGCTTGAAAGATGATGGAGTGCCATGTCTTCCTAGATGTTTGAGTAACTTGTCACACTCTCTGGAAATAGTTTCGCCGATCAGCCGGCCACATGTCCTTAAGTAGTTCGGACTCTTTGATAGCCAAAAAATCTACTCCATCATATATGTACAAACAAAGTGAAAAGCTAGTGTAGGCATTTCAAGTTTTATTAATGTATGTGATTATTATTCCCATCCTGTTCCACAAAGATATATGGGTTCCATACGTTCTAACTTTTTTTTTTCTGTCGGCTCATACGTTCTAACTTAGTAAACTTACTTTTATAAACGAAATTGATTGAGATAATACTAATCTACTTCTTCTTTTTTCACATATCCATATCAAGAAACAAGATCCCCATACACCTTTTACAGCCTTACTTTTCTGGCTGATATTTTCAAATATATTTCACTTTTATGTATTGGTCTATGCATGTGACTATGTCTCATTTGTATGTGTGTAATATATATCTATATTAACATACTAATAATGGAAAATTATATAGTATAAGAGGAAGAGAGAGATAGAGGGGTAGGTCAAAAGGAAAGGCTTTGAGTTTTTCTAAAATGAAAATTGTAACGGTAACAAGTGTGTGTATGAGTCTTTTTTGTGAGGTGTAGTGGGGAATTGTTAAATCAAAGAGAGAACATGCCTATACCAATCACACCCTATTTTCCTCTCCTCGTCTAATTTTCTTACCTTTTGTCTTCAAACTTTTTCTTCTCTTTTTCGCTTTAGTTGTTGTCCCTTTCATTATTTTAGCTAGGTTATAAAATCCCAAACGTAAGCTCACAATTTGTCCTGTGAGAAATGATTAAAAAATACTCAAAAATGTGTATAAGTACTTAAATGGCAATATTTGGTAGATTTTTAATAAAAGGTGAGAAATAGACTTCAAAAACTCATGTTTGAGAGATCTGTATTCTTCTTTGTTTCTGAAAAGTATGCATTTTAACATATAGTTCAACTTCTAATATGTCTGATTTTGAGCAAGGAATTCATTAGTAGTAAAATATATAGGTTAATCAATACATCAGTGTAATGGATAATATATATAATGCAATTATCGATTAATGGGAGATCTAAGGGCACTTCTGGTGGAGAATGCTAATCAAAGGACTTGTTAATAAAAAATTAATATAGTAATGAGACAGAAGAAAAGAAGATAACAAGAAACGTTTCTCAGAAAAAAATTGACAGCTGTCATTTTATTAATGGTTACTATTATTAAAAGATAATAAATATATAAATATGATTAAAATCATATATATATATTTTTAAAAGTAACCTTACATAGCTGCTGTTGGTGTTGGTCTAAGAGCATCTCCAATTCATCTCTATTTTTTTTATAATAAAGATCCTTTATAATAGAGATGAGATTCACTCCAACTCACATTTATTCTCACTTTTAAAATAAAGATTGTTATATTTTCCTCTATTTATAGAAGAACTCTATTTTTTCTACAAAGGTTTCTCTATATATAGAGGAAAAAAATAGCAATCTTTATCTTAGAGGTGAGAATAGAGATTGATTGGAGTAAAACCCACATCTATTATAAAAAAAAATATAGAAAAAACCATTGGAGATGGTCTAAGACATCTAAGTGAATCTCATGTCTACCTTTACTATGGCGGGTGACTTTGACCCTTTTTACTACTACTAGTACTGGAATTATGTTCAGTTTGCATTGTTCAATTAGAGGAACAATGGTGCCAAGTTTGATTTCGATTTCATTTGGGATATACACGGATTCTCTTTTGTTTTGGGACAAGCTTCCAAAGAAGAAAGTGACAAACAAAAAAACGGACGTCTACATACACTATACTATACAATCTGAGCTTCTACAGTATAGTCTTTAGATGGTTGTGACAAAGGAAATACGGAATTGATACTAACACTTATCTTTTGGACTCTTCTGTTACATTTTTTGGGGGTACTATATACTTAACGAGACTAATAAATTATGTGTGAAAGGGGTTAAACCCACCCCACTTTAATAAAATGGTCGAAAGAATCCACTGTCCACAATGAGCCAACATGCGCAGCCCACATTTTTTGGCATCAAAATTGTAGCCTTAACTCGTCCAATGATAGGACAATTCATGCCCAATCTGCTTGTTCTTTGCCATTAAGGACACTCCAAAAGGGTTTGCTTTCTTTGTCATATTTATTTTGGACTAGACTTAACCAAAATGTTTTAATTCAATTTAAAGACATTCAGTCAGGCCATTAAAACAAACTTGGAACTATGCCACTAGTGAAATGGCAAACCCTTTGGTTCCACTTGCTCATCAATAATACTACAAAGGAATTTATCATGAAAATACAAGGCAAGAGCAAAATAAAGAGACGGTCCATTCTATATCAATGTTGCAAAAAGGGTTCTTTTATCATAATCCAGGAGCAAATAGATGATGTAATTGTTGATTGTTCCATGGTTTCATCCACATGAATCCATACTACCAAAGTTTTTTTGTAAACATCTTCTAATGGGTTTTATGATATATCAAATGATCATTTTCCCACATTGTCCGATACCTGTAACAGCACAATCATCAACTTTTTTTTTTTTTTGACAAACCACAATCATCAACTTAAACCAGGAAAAATCGAATAGGAAGAGAGGTCATATGTCGATATCGTGTTATTACCTTACAAGATGACTTGGGGTAGAGGATATCGTAATGGCCTGGACGATACAACAAGGTTATAAAAGGTGCTGAAGCTTCTTCTTTCTCATTAGTGCCCACAGGAACAAAGTCATGGTGGTTCACAGTGACGCCTCCATTATCACATGAGCTACGGTCAAGATACACAACCCGGATTGCAACACCAAGCGCGTCTGACAAAGCGGTTATGTGAATATGGTCACTCTCTTCCCCCATTGGTTCGACCGAGGACTTGCAAAACTATAGCAAACTAGTGTTAATACTTTGCATGCACCTATGCTCTAATAATCTAGTAACAGGTATTCAGAGCTTTCTACAGAATATTTAGTTTAAGCATAAGTGCAAGTGACTTAGAGTCTCACGACACTGAAAAATCCCATACAAAGCAAGCGAGTTTGGTAGCATCCAGTTTTGATTTTATACATTGTAAATGCATCTCTAAACTAACCTACACCATCTTTGTTATACATTTCTGCATAATGCTACAATGGACAACTAGAAACGTACCACCAACATAAATTTTCAGAGGTTACAAGAGTGTTATTGTTACTGAAAGACTTAGAAAATGACAGAAATGTCACAGAGACACATGAAGAAAATATCAAATATATCATCAAGTGGCTAGACTTCCAAAACATAGTAAGCGTGTACAAACCTGATCCACTGTTGTGTTTGATAAGCCTGCTATAAAGGGCTCGAAAAAATCTGCACGCGTTCGTATATCACCAGCCGTAACAAACCTGAAGAACATTACAACTAAAACAACAAAACTTGTCAACACTACGAACAGTTGGATTTGGATATGCATCACCAACGAAAATCAGAGCAATGATAAAGAAAAATTAAAGCAACTTACTGTAGTCTGAGACTGACTGATCTCTACTTCTATTAACGAGCTCATCATAGCTGTAAGAGAAAGATAGTTGCAAAAAGGATGAGATACTATGAGAAGACCCTTGTGCCAATCATGGAAGTCAGAACTTATCACACGAAAACCGAAATCAAACTCAAATGCCAATTAAAAAGCCGTCTAGGGAAATAGTCCTCTACCTTATAGACTCCTCACTTCCTTGGAGAATGTCATCTAGTTGCTCAAGGAACAGCTGTATCATTAAGAAAAACAAAATTGAGCATTTGGTTATAATATTAACAAATTTCAATGGCAGACACTAGAAAACAAATCTCGAAAATAAAACAAGGTGGTCGATTTACCGCAAAGAAGTCCTCAAATGTAAAATCTGTATAACCTAAGTTTTGCAGAGTCTTTCTACATTTCTCAACATTGACCTTGATACGATCGACTTCAGCACGATCTTGTGATTCCAATATATGTTCCTGCAAGTAAAGTAGAAAGGAAAAAAACAAGTTTAGCTAGAGATACAATCCACGTCTAAGCAAAACAGCACAATTCCAAAAACCGTAACTACACAAACAAAAGATTGTTGAAGACATTATGAGAACATACAAGGTAAGAGAACATAAAACTTCGGAAGAAGCAATTTCCATCGCCTCTTGTTCGCCGGATCGCCATATATTGATTGTCCAGTATCTACACGCATTGCAAACATGATAATTTAAAAAAGACTGAAAGCAACAACCTCGACAAACAAAGAGGATACAGAAAGAAAGGAAACCTTGATCTTCTCAAGCAAAATGGGACTCCCTGATTGGTACTCTGCAGCTAAACTAGAGAGAGGTTCCTGCAACAGCAATGAACCAAAAAGCATCAAACTTTTAAAAGTTTAAAACATGCAAAAGGTTTATTCATTTAAGGGAGCAAATTTTGTTTCACTTGTAATACAATGCAAAACATTAGTTCAAAGAACAGAGCAAGATTGACACTTTCATGTAGATTCCAAGAAACCCCAAATATAAAACAGGGAGATGAATTCAATATAAAGATGTGATAAGATTAGGGTCTCAAACCTTATCACCAACATAAGGAACTTTAGCAGATTCATCTTCTTGAAAAGATGGTTGATCCATAGAAGCATCTTCCAGTGATGAACAAGTTCCCCATTCTTCACACTTGATCGAAGCAGCTACTTCAGCATCATCCTTCACCATATCATTCTGATTCTGCATCCTCACTTCAATAAACTATATCTAGCTTATATAGCCTGAATCTACAATACCAATTTCAAAATCAAATTCGAAAACAAACTCAATTCATCAAGACTCTACAGAGTAATCAATCAACTGATCATCGAATTGAAGACAATTCAATCTTAAGTTATTCTAAATATGATTACTCGTTAAAAAAATTGTTCATCAAGAGTATTACGAATCTGGCGAATCAAACAAATCCGAATCAAAGAATCTTGAATTAGGGAAAGATCAATGGTTACCTGAAACAGAGATCGATTTGAAGGAAACAGAGATTATGCGATACTTGAGACCCTAATTGTGAAGCGGTTGGGACAACACTCTGAGACGTTTAAAAAGTGATGGAAGCTAAGAAAGATTGAGAGAGAGATTACTCAAATTGGGGAAACCAAAATCTTTTGATTGGAGGAGGAGGGGCACAACTGGTATAAAGTAAACTATGAGACGTTTCGCTTTTTCCCCAAAGTATGTTCACTTTTTTTATTTTTACTTTTTTTTTTTAAGACTAAATTAAAAGAAAACAAAAAAAGTCGAATCGTTTTTGGACCATAGAAACGACATGCAAAACGGTAGTCCAAATGGGCCTGAGTATTTATGGCCCTATAGAAGATAATTAATTTGGTCATTTGTGTTAAAATAACAACTTTTATAGTATTATTTAGTTATGAGGTTTAAAAAGTTTAATAAAATATTATATTTGAAGGATTTGTTTCTAATAACTTGGAAAGATTTAATAAGTTTTTGGGTTAAAAATAAGAATTTTAAATCTCGTAATTTTAAAAGATTTTACAATAAATCATAACAAATTTTCTAAATTCATCAAAATTATATTAAAACTCATTAAAAAAAAACATGGTAAACCTCAAAATCATATGAAATATAAGGTTGAATACAAACTCTAAAATTTCGTTAAAAAAAAATTGGATTTAGATGTTGGCCAATACTACTCGACCCTTAACATATTTTCCGAAAAGAAAAAAAAAAAAAAAACAAATTGTGCCCTTTTCTTTAACATGCATTTACGATCACATGCAACAAACCATTACTTTAAAGTAATTCCACAATCTTCTTTGTCTTAAAATTAACAGCGTGTTGGATTTAATCATTTTAGACATGATTAGTACAGTTATTAGAGATTGTACAGTCAGAAGAGCTTGAAAGTTTTTGGTGGTGGTTTCGTCTCTACTCTCTAACTCTAAGTTGGGGTGATTTTGTACATAGACCTTTATTTCTTCTAGTTTTTATCATAAAAGGAAAATATAGTTTTACCGGGTCACTCGTTTCATACCTTTACGGCTTTACCGAGTGCCGAGAGTCCAACAAGTTAAACACTCCCGAGAAAGTCTAGAGTGCTGAAAGTCCTCTTGCCTAGCTAACTCTTGCACAAAGACGACAAAACTTAAGCTCTGGAAAATAAAGTAATCTATGGTATGGTCCTGTCTGATTTATATGTAATGTTAATTCATTTGTGGTTTTGAGATGTTAAAAGGCCAACCGAAACAACATGTTCTATTACATCTCGTCAACCAAATTATATTTCTTTTCACATGCACCCTAATTCTACATTACTATTTTATAGTTTTTTTTCGTCTCGTCAAAAGACAAAATAATTATACGATTTATATAAGAAAAAAAAAAAAATTTGTATCCTTTTTTTTTTCTTATCTTTCCATGATGGAGCTAGCGCATGGGGCAAACGACTAAATAACCTTAAACCTTATGCCACATTTTTTTTTTAACATTTCCCAACTAATTATTGGTCACTACGCCGAAGAGAAATTATTGGTTTCGGGCATTATGCAACATTTTTTAAAGTCTACTTGTCGGAACTTTGTTTGACCCGATTGCATTAGTTTAGTGTTTGAACCACTTGGATCAAGTGTCATAAGAAAAGAAAAACATATTTAGTGTTAGATTTATCTGGAGGTTCTAAAACTTCTTTTAATAATGGATTATTCAAGCGAGAGCCCGTTGTTAGTATTACCGATAAATCAGGACATAAATCACAAACTGTTTTTGACTAAAGTGTGATACGTGTGGCTTTGACCAACAAAGAAACATAACTGGACCCATTCAATTGGGTAAAATCGAAGATATAGATATAGGATACCTAACATTATTTTTAATTAAATTTGACCACACTTACTATCGAAGAAAAAAGTTTAGCATTCACAGGGATTAGAATTTTAAGTCTAGTCATATATTTTCAATTTGCATAAATCACAGTTTTTTACTCTTTTCTTTATGGGACTAAAGCGTGCATGCATCAAGTAAAAGCTGATATAGGACATAGACCAACAAAGAAACGTCACTGGACTGAGACCAGTTAGGTAAAATCAAAGAAAAACATAGACCTCGATCGGAAGTTTGATAAATTTATGGTTTACCCAACGGTTGTATTTGTAGCTTACGGTTAGGTTAGAGCGCATCAAGTTGAAAGTGTAGGTTTTTCTTATATTCTGGTTAGTGGATGATTAGGTTATATGAAGTATATGGATGATGTGTGCATATATGTATCGGATTGGTTTTGATTTAGTTTCCACCATGAAACCAAATCAAAACCAATATGTTGTGTGCATATTATGAAGTGTAGGTTTTGATTTTCTTTCCACCACGATAAATTATTCATATATAAGGGGAAGTCTGATTGGTACAGCAAACATGTATTTATGTGAACTCCTTAAGCCCTTCATTTATTCGAGTCATACAATAGTAGTCCTTTGAACCATATTGGCTTATCACTTCCTCCCTTTGACACTTTTTTATTCTCACTAGTGTTTGGGTCAAATCCAGCTAATCCGAGGTGAGCAAGTTCCTTGGTTTAGGAAGTTCCCTCAAACCCACCTCTGACAAAATCTACAGACCAAAGTCCAAGTGGTTGCACGTGCATCGACTTTGTTCGAAGTGAAATCAAACCTGAAACTTTTACGTATTCACTTATCCTGTGACCTCCTCAACTACCTCATTTTTGTTGGGTGTGCTGTAACAAATAAAGCTGACTTAGCTAGGCTCTATAAATTGTGTTTCCAAGTTGGGCAGACGGCTATGGATTTATGTTCAATCCAAATCAATTAATTTGAATTAAACTCGATGTCTTGATACGTTGTGATAACCGCAACTTCAAGATTGGTCTACAATATTGACTTATTGATCTGTCCATCGTCATAGCTGCAATGATATTTGAAACGTGCATTTAGATTTTTAGGCCATAATATTTAACACAAAAACAATAACAGAAAATGTTGCATTTGCGGTTGTAAATATATCTACGAAAGAAATGTACACATAAAAGTAAAATACAATTTTAGTTTTAAACTTTTAATCAGTCCGAACTGTGATCTAACATTATCTTGACATGGGGTAAAAATGGTCTATGGTTTGTGTTTGGCATTAGCTCCGATCCAAAGGTTACTTAAATATAACGCATAGCTCATTCTCTTTATATATAAGCTTAAGCTAATCACTATGATTATGATCAGATGATAACATATATACCATTATGCTATAATTTAATCATCCTTTTTTCGCTCCTAAATCCTCTCCTCGTTTCAAGACTGCATGTGCCCTCGTAGAGACACTTGCTTTTTCATTTTAATTTATGTTAATCTGAGCAATAAAAGACTTCTAAAGACCAAATCTAAGCAAATCCCTGAACAAATGTCCTAATCAACAATTTAATTAATACTAAGTCCCTTTTCGCCTTCAAGGCGTTTACGAAAAACCAAACAACTCTTTACACTAAACTAATTCTATTCACTTTGGGATCGGTGATGTGCTTATTGCATTAATGAGTACTATATCGATCAGTCTCTTCTATTCCAAGCAACGTATACCACTTTGTTAATGTGTATACCATTAATTGAAGTTGCCTACTCCATAAAAGGTTTCACTTTAGATTATTCTAGGTTGAGTTTTTTATAAATACACGACATGTTATAGAATAATGAGGTGGGAGCAGCCTATCTAAAGTTTTATGATATTATCTCTTCGTCTTAATTTGAATTTGGTTTGAGAATGACTATCTCAGATACGATTACACAAAAGTAGAGATAGTAATAACTTATGGACTACGGATATGGTTTACAAAATTTTTTGGTGACCACGAGCAGCCAAAATCCATTATGTATAATAAAGTAACATTTATTTCTTGATCAACGAATATACACTATAGTAGCATTTGGTTATTAATAGTACTATTATAGTTTTTTTTAATTACACGTCATTTTGTTGATTGATATTGAAGGAAAGTGGGAAAGTACTTTTGGAAGACAAGAATGCATCTTACAAACAAAAATTTGTGAATTTCTAAATAATTTGTTTCTTAAAAGGAAACGAAGTAAGTTTCCACTTTCTTCTAGTCTAAGAAGAAAACAATAAAGTGGATATGCTAAATTTTCTAAGTCGATTTAGAAAATGTAGTTTTTTTTTAAAAGCAAAATTATGTATAGACTTGTTTTCAATTATACCATTAAAATATTTAAATTAATAGATCTGCTATGTGTATACATGGCCTAAAATAAAAGATATAAGGACATCTCCAATCCCACTTTATTTTAGAGTCAAATCTCTATTATAGAGTAATATTTGCTCCAACCCTACTCTATATTTTACTCTAAAATAGAGAAAATAATAGGATTGCTCTATATATAGAGCAACTTTATTCTCACCTCTATTTTTTTAGACTAACTCTATTATAGAGGTGAAAATAGAGTAATACATTGGAGGAAAACAGTACTCTATTTTTGAGTTACTCTATTTTAGAAAAAAAATAGAAAAATACAATAAAGATTGTGTAAGTGTGGGAAATAGATGACGTTCTCGTTTAGTTTTAAAACTTTTGAGTTTTGACATTGGTGGGTAAACTACTCTTGGAGTTTGAGATTCGTAAGTAGACCAAATAATAGTTTTGACCTTATGTAAATCGAATCAATAGCCCTAACCTATCAAGAGTACAAAGTCGATCACATCTTAGTAAACTTAAGATATAAACTCCCTTTCTCTAATCAAGTTTCTCAATTTATTTTGTATTTTCTCATTGTATTTTTTAATTCTTTTAATTGGCATTAATCTGGATTTTTCTTTTACCTATTTTTTTCTTGTAAATTTGTCGTGTATAAGGAGTAGTAATGCACGCACGATTTAACATCGATTTAAATACGTTATCCCAGTCCATGAGAAGTAATTGTGTTGTGCGTATTGGTTTGAACTTTGAAGCAGTCCAAGAGCAATAATTGCAAAGCTCGTAGTTAACTTTGACCTATTTTCTTGTCTTATTACACCGTTTGATTGTTTCTTTCTATCTTTTTTTTTTTCTCTTCTTTTTCTTTTTCTCTTTGTTATGTTAATACTTAATACACTATTATATATTTTATCTCATTTTTCAATATTTAAACTATACTTAGAGGAAGAGCACGTGGGCCAGCGGTCCCATCTCTCTTGCTTCTCCACCATGTCTCCGATTCGATACTGGTAAAATTAGCTTATCTAGACCATCAGCTCTTTGGAATTTTGAGTTCGACTCCTCTTCCTTTTATGGGGTTAACTAGGCCATTAGGTCTAGTAGAAAAACACTATATTGTAGAAAAACACTATATTTAAACAAGTTATTAACAAAAAATATATATATATATATATATAGTTTTCTCTTTTGATAGTAAGAGAAATAGATCTCTTATATAAGAACTAAGGGCATGTGCATTGGTTAGGACTGATTTATGGTCCTTCAATTATTTTAATCTTATTTTGAGAGTTTCTTAAGTTTGGTATGAGCATTGGTGTCCTTCAGAGTTGGTCCCCTGGAAAAAAAAGTATTTTTTATTTTTAAAAATAAATTATTTAAATAAATAAGTAAAAACATATTAAAGTTTTAATTTAAATAAAACATAAAACATTGACATTAAATACATTAGAAAATTACAAAGTTACAAAAACTTGAAAAAAAACAAAAGATACAATTAAAACATGAAAGATCAAAAACATAAACCATACAGATAAAAACAAACATTTTATTCAATTCATAGAATTTTTTTAATTAATCTTCATTATCTGGAAGATGTCCAAAGTTAGTCCAAATATGCTCAATCAAATCCTTTTTAACCGTTTATGGACATTTTTATCCCGAATTTCTGTAAGACGAGTAATCGTAGTGCTCATATTTGAACCCAAACTGGCGGCACCGACGGTATATGTTTGATCCACAGCTTCTCCGTCTTGAAATTCAGAAACAATGTTTCGGTAACTGTATGCTCCTCTTTCATCCTCGATAATCATATTATGGAGTATTATGCATGCTCTCATAACATTTACTATTTTGTTTTTATCCCATAAATGAGATGGATTTTTAATAACGGCGAATCTAGCTTGCAAGACTCCAAAGATACGCTCAACATCTTTCCGCACAGATTCTTGTTTTTTAGAGAAGAGAGAATTTTTGATACCTTGTGGGAGCCGGATAGATTGTATAAAAGTTGCCCATTTGGGATAAATACCATCGGTTAGATAGTACGCCGTCTTGTACTCTCTTCCGTTGACAAAGTACTTGACCTCCGGAGCTTTACCGTTAAGAATGTCATCAAATACATTTGAACGATCTAGAATATTAAGATCGTTCATAGTACCAGGAGCTCCAAAAAAAGCATGCCATATCCAGAGGTCGTACGAAGCTACTGCCTCCAACACGATTGTTGGTTTTCCGGTTGATCGTGAATACATCCCTTTCCAAGCTGTTGGACAATTCTTCCACTCCCAATGCATACAGTCAATGCTCCCAACCATCCCGGGAAATCCACGTTTTTCATTTTCATAGAGTAGTCTTTCTAGGTCATCGGGTGTGGGACGTCTTAGGTATTCATCGCCAAACAACTGGATTATCGCGACGGTAAACTCGTGCAAACATTTCCGAGCTGTTGATCCACCAATTCGTACATACTCGTCAACTATGTCGGACAAAGTATCATATGCCAATTGGCGAATTGCTGCAGTACATTTTTGTATAGGTGACAGACTAGCCCGACCGGTTGCATCCTGGGATTGACGGAACTACTCGACTTCTGTAGAGAGACGTTGCACAATACGTATGAACAATGGCCTGTGCATGCGAAACCGTCGCCGGAATAAATAGTCCGGGTATGTTGGAGTATCACTGAAATAATCATTCCAAAGATTATTGTGGCCTTCTTCTCGGTTTCTTGGTATAAAAATCCGTCTCTGTGGCTCTATTGGCTCTTGAATAAGACCAGAATTTTCTAGGAAATTATCAAAAAAAGCATCAAATTCATCATCCATGCCATCTCTTTGGTAGTGATAATGGTATGATGAAGATGCCATTTAAAAGAGAAGTTTTAAAGGAGAAGTTTTAAAAAAGAAGTTTTAAAGGAGGAGAAGTTTTAAAGGAGAAGTTTTAAAAGAGAAGTTTTGATCTTGTTATCTTGAGGAGGAGAAATCGAGTTTTAAAGGAAAAGAGAAGTGGAGATCTTGTCTTACAAAAGAAACTTATTTATAGCAAATGATTTTGGTCTTCCGTGTTACTGAATCCGTGATTTCAAGAGTACTGATCCGTGACAAAAGGCTCCAAACAATAATGATCCGTGACAATAATGATCCGTGAATACAAAAGTACTGATCCGTGACCATCAAGATATATGATCCGTGACTACTAGCATACATACAAGAGATATGATCCGTGAATACAAGAGATATGATCCGTGACTACTAGCATACATACAAAGGCTGTAGATAAATTCATACACGCATACCTAGTATTGCTCCCAGAAAAGCAAATACCAAAACCATCAATACAAACCCATTACTAATCCTATTTCTGGTCTTCCGTAGCTCAAACACCTCCTTCTATAACCGGTCTATTATCTGCGCTGTCTCATAATCAAACAGCGTTGGTAGGTTATCTACCTTCTGAGATAGGACTTCACAGTGTCTGCCAATCTCCCGCATCTCCTCCGTAACAGCTTCATCCCACCACTTGTGGATATGCATCTCTCCATCATCAACATTCCCACATGTAAAGAACCTGCATTAACATTCATAATTAGCAAACACTTAATATATAATTAGCAAACACTTAATATATAATTAGCAGAACACTTAATATATACATATGAAGATAAGTGGGGCTGTAGCATACCGTCTGTTGTGATATGAAGATAAGAGGGGCTGACCACCACAATAGCATGCCTCGGGAATCCGAACTCAACCTCCGGTTGAGGAGGGTATTGAGTCGCTTGAGCATTGTTCAAGCTACTCTCAGCCTCATCCATCCGAATCAAAGCCTCTATCTCCCTATCCTCTGTGTCGTCAGAGTATCTACCATGTTGATCTGACGAATCAGGCTGAGAGTAGCTGTAGTCTTGGCCCATCTTACTTATTTGAAACATAAACAGAAAAAAACAAGAACAGGTTAAAAGATTAATCAAACAAGAACAGGTTTACACAATCAGAAACGCAAGGATAATAGATTAATCAAACAAGAACAGGATTACATAGTCAGAAACGCAAATTCAAACATATTTGAAAACAGAAAAAAGTAATACTGCCATTGGAACTTAGCTACTACGAAATTCATAAATAGTAACAACAATCTCAGAAATACTGAGCTACTATCTTATCCTTGATAAGTTGATCAGCTTCACTAAGTGGTTCTGGTTTGGCAAGAAGTGTGTCTAGTATGCCAAGCTTCTGTAGCTTCTCCTTCTCAGCCATATCCACCTTCTTTACTTCCCACATGCTCTTATAGTCAGCAAGAGCCTTCCCCTAAGCATTGTTCCTCTTCGCCTTTGCAGCCTTGACACCTTGAGGCCTTTTCTCAAACACTTGCTCACTGTGTGTTGACTCGGATTATGAAGCTGCCTCGGATTGTGAAGCTGCAGCAGGTGTCCTCTTTCTTCTGACAGACGTGGAAGCATTGTTAATAGCGTTAAGGTTCATCCACTTCTGCTCAAACCTTAACATTAACCAGCAATGCTCCATTGTAAACTTCGTATTTTGCTCAGCGAAGTAGATGTCATGAGCCATCTTTAGCACATCGTTCTCTGAGTGTCCACTGCTGTTGAGCCTCTCTGCTGCTGCATAAGCCCCGCAAAACTTGTTTACGCACTCATTGATCCTAAACCACCTCTGCTTACAGTTAATGTTCATCCCCTGTTCACCATTGGCCATAGCATGGGGAGTCTCTGCATAGTATTTGTTTACCCTCTGCCAAAAGCTTCCTCCCTTCTGTTGATTGGCAATGATCGGGTCCTTTGAAGTGTTCAGCCACGCACTGATAAGAATTTCATCATCCGCCGGATTCCATTTCTTTCTATCCTTCCTAACAGGGGTCTCTTGAGAAAGAGGTACATCCTGTGACTCTTGAAAGCTCCAAGGAGGTACTTCAGGAGCTCCATTGTCGCCAGGCGATGAAAAACTCTCATAAGGAGAGTTTTGATGGTGATGCGACTCTCCTTGACTGTTGAGAAGCTCTAAATAACTAGAGGGTTCGGAAATGTTGTAAGAACTCATAAGAAGAAGAGTTTTGGATGATGAGGGTTCGGAAATGTTGTTGGTTTAACAAGGAGAGAGATAGAAGATGATGGATAAACATTGAAGGCGGGTTTGGTGTTTAAAAGGTGAAAAGATAAGAGTAAGAGTAATAAGTTACCAACTATCTCTCAACTACCTAAAGTCTAATCACAATTTAAGATATTACACAGCTTACACAACTACAAAACTACACAACTACAAAGCACAGTACAAAATAAGTTTGATCACAACTAAATTATACGGTTTGATCACAACTATATAAGTTTCATCACAACTAAATTATGGTTTTAAATAGATCACTATTACACGCAAAGCAATGAATGAGCAAAACTCTACACCAACCAAAGCAATTTATGATCAAGACACAACCAAAGCAACCAAAGCAACCAAAGCAATTTATGATCAAGACACAACCAAAGCAACCAAAGCAACCAAAGCAATTTAAGATCAAGACACAACTAAAGCAACCAAAGGAATTTATGATCAAACTTATATAGTAAATTCGCTAACGACCAAAACAACCATTCATATAAATTCGCTAACGACTATTCATATAAATTCGCTAAACAACCATTTATATATATGATCAAACTTATATAGTAAATTCGCTAACGACCATTCATATAAATTTTTTTACCGAGACAAATACAAGCATTCTCGACTATTAAACAACCAAAGCATTAACAGAAATAAAGCATAGGAAAACTATTACACAACCAAAACAACCAAAGTATTTACCTTTGACTCAATGATTCTCAACTGCTCCGTGACTTCCCGTGTTGTGTTGCTGTCATCAAGTGACCCTGAGGAAACTCATGACCACCAAACAATATGCAAGCTAGAGTCAGTTTAACTTTAAAGAATCAACAAAATCTAAACAAAATAACAACAATCGACAATAACTTTAAAAAACTATTATCGACAACAATCGAACCATATACTAAACAATCGAAGACCAGACCTACCGAATCAGATGAAAAATTGAAAATACTTCAAAATTAAATCCAAAACCCTAACCTAATCACAGAACCCTAAATCGATATCAGAATAAAAAATCGAAACCTAGAACCCTTATTTGAACTCTAATAACAAATCACAGACCCTCAATCGAGAAAGAATTTCGAATCCCAGAAGTTCAAACCCTAAATTCGCTAACGGCTGTAGAAAAATTACCTCCTTTCACTTCGAAACCGGGGGATAATCTTCTAGATGATACCGCGGATGGATTCATCGGACGAAATTAACGGTTCCTTTCACCGGTAAAACGAGTCGCTGTCGAGAGAGATAGAGAAAGAAGAGAAAAAGTCGCAGAAAAAAAATGATCTCGAACTTTTGATTTTTTTGTATCCCTTACCCAAAAAACAAAACGCTCTCATAGCTTGCCATGTGTAAGGACGGACGGAGTAAACAACGTCCCATACGAAGGAACATATCTTCAATAAATAACACATTTAGATTTAAATTAAATCCTTTTATTATGAAGGACGGTCTATGCATACGCGGATGCACATGCCCTAAGAAGTCTATTTGATCTTACGTATATATAGTCTGGAATTCAAACGTTCAACTGCGTCAGGCCATCAGCAGTTTTTTCTTTCTTATTCCCTTTAATTTCCTGTGTTCATCTTCAAGTGGTGGATAATTTTCAAAGTAAAAGGTTCTTAACCACTATACGCACTGACTATACGTCATCTATACGACTATACCATAATATTAACTAACACTAAACGTTTAATATACAACGTACCCTGAAACCCAAAACTTCTTAACCTTGGATTTTTAGGCTCAGGCTTGTTGTTGACTTGATAACATACTTTAATAAGTGTGTATATATGACTTACGTTACAGCCAACGTTTGATCCTTTAACTTCTACCATGACTGTTGTTTCCAATGAATATGCTTAGAATCCCGTTGACATATACTTTAATAAGGAATTGGAAGTTGGAACAATAATAATGTATACTAATGTTTTTTCTTTTTTCCCTGTTTTGTGAGTTTGTTTCCATTATTTTCTAAACAAAATAGTTCTTGCCTTTTTTCTTATAATCTTCCTTAGCACGAAATTAATTAGCAGTTTATAATATCTGTTTTGAGGCTTAAATCATCCATCTCTAGCAAGATTTGAACATGAGATGGCGAAGATTCAAGAGATATAATGTACATGTGTATAATTATCATATACCAAAGTAATTAAAGTGGTTTACTCACAATGAGACCAGACGATACAGATCATCCCACTCGAAACGTTCGAAACGACAACTTGCAAAGAAGTGATCCATATCAAATTAGTGTTTGGGATGTTTTACCCTAAAATGACATAAAGAAACTAAAAGAGGGTGTTACGTCTCGGGAAATATTATTAGAATACAAACAAAAGAACAAAGAACTACAACATATATATAATTTGATAAATAAAAAATTGGAAAATTTCTCGATTTGTCTGTATTATCTCTTTTTTTTTAATGGTTTTTATGTGTCTATATTATCCTTGCTTAAGAGCTATGCTAACTTTTTCCGTATTATTCTAATTTTGTTGGATATCCCCGAAGGGACAAAAGATTTCGACAATTTTTTCTCTTCTTTATTTCTGCCAACAATTTCAAGATTTTGATACTTCAAAACAAAAATAGTAAGGTTAGAAAATTATTTCAAAAGAGTGCATGTCTATAAAGCTGGTCGGTCTTAGAGATTGCGTATGCCCTGCATCTCTTCAAAGATTTTGTGGACCGGTCTATATATTTGTGGAAGGAAAAAATGCAACTTTAACTAGTCTCGCTTTCGTATCTCTGTGAGTTGAATAGTTTTTAATATTTCATATTTATTCTATAATTCAAAATCAGTATACATTCCCTTTACGGAAATTATACTTCTAATGAAAAAAAAAAAATTATTTCATAGTTCAAATTATACCCGCAGCTATTATCAACTCGTATAACTCCATAGTTCAAATATACTTCTAATGAAAAATTTATATTATTGATTTTATGTTTATTGTAGTTTCTTTATTTTATTTAGTGATCAAGCAACCAATGGGATTAGGAGAAATGTGTGAAACATGTGCCGTAAGGTCGACCCCTCCGCAAATTTAAGATCCACAATGAATGTATGCGCTTATTCAGTGTTAAGAGGTATGGTTTCTGATTCAATTTCAGTAGCTGGTTTAGTTGCTGGTTAGTGAAAATCAATATCTGGTTTTGGTGGAAGTTATTGAACCGGGGTTTTGGAAGAGGAAGGCTAATGCTCTTTTTGCGAGAGAGGCTTGGTCACATAAACGCTGCGTTTGGTTTAATCGTTGCAGATCATTATCTCTTCACCATCGTCGTTTTCATTCTTCTTATCTCTTGTAACAGAAAGTTGTTGAGAGTTAGAGACTCCATTGTTGTTGAGCTCTGCTCTGATTCTGTTTTTGTACACTCTTTGATATAGTGGATTGCCGAATTGATTCGGCCCCAGACGTAGGTCAGATCACATCGATCTGATTGAACTGGGTAAACAATTTTGTGTGTGTTCGTTGTTCTTTCTGTTACGTTTTGTTTCTTCTCTTTGATTCAAATCGTTTACGATACATCGTGAGAGAGTTTGTGAGGTTGCGAGTTCATTGGTTCAGGTCTTTGAGTGAGAGTTTTATTAACAAATTGGTATCAGAGCTTCGGTTCTAACGATTACTCAAGATCCGATCGATGGCGACGACAAGAAGAGTAGAGATCAAGGTGTTCAATGGAGAAAGCGACTTCTCGCTTTGGAAGATAAGGATCCTGGCACAATTAGGTGTTCTTGGACTAAAGAGCATCCTCACTGAGTTCGATCTGACAAAGACGGTTCCATTATCCAAGAGTGAGGAGAAGATGGCTTCCGCTGATGAATCCTCCGATGGATCATTGCTGCAATCGAAACAAGTTCCAGATCCGATCAAGATTGATCAGTCACAGCAAGCTCTCACCATCATCATCAATCACGTTGGTGATAAGGTACTTAGGAAGGTAAATCATTGTGAGTCTGCTGCTGAGATGTGGTCGTTACTGAACAAGTTGTACATGAAGACTTTGTTGCCAAACAGGATCTATGTGCAGTTAAACTTTTACTCATTCAAGATGATTGAGACACAGACGATAGACCAGAATGTTGATGATTTCTTGAAGATCGTTGCAGAACTTGGGAGCTTGGAGATTCAGGTAACAGAAGAGGTTCAAGCAATCTTGCTATTGAATTCTTTACCATCGAGTTATAGCCAACTTAAGCATACGCTTAAGTATGGCAACAAGAGCCTTTCAGTTCAAGATGAGTCTCGTCAGCTAAGTCATTGGAACGAGAGCTGGCTGAGCTGAAAGAAAGCAACACTGGTTCGTTTGCTGCCCTGTTTACAAATGAGCGAGGAAGACCACAAACCAGGGGACAACAGAGTGGATCAAAAGGTAGAAGCAGGAGCAGGTCTAACTCTAAATCAAAGGTTGTGTGCTGGTTTTGTAAGAAGGAGGGACATGTTAAAAAAGATTGCTATGCCAGGAAGCAAAAGTTTGAAGGTGAGGGTCAGGGAGAAGCTGGTGTTCTCGTTGAGAAGCTTGTATACTCGGAAGCTTTGAGTATGAATTATCAAGATGCCAAGGATAAATGGGTTATTGATTCTGGTTGTACTTATCACATGACATCTCGGAAGGATTGGTTCACTGAATTCAATGAAAAGGTGTCTACTACAATACTTCTCGGGGATCATCATACTGTTGAGTCAAAAGGGAGTGGATTTATCAAGATCAACATGCATGGTGGTTCTATAAGGATGTTGAAGAATGTTTGATATGTGCCAAATTTGAGAAGGAATCTTATCTCTACAGGGACACTGGATCAGCTCGGATATAAGCATGAAGGTGGAGATTGCAAGGTTCGTTTCTATAAGGAATCTAAAACAGCTCTACGAGGTAATTTGGTACACGGGTTATATATTCTTGATGGACATACTGTGCTAGGCGAGGGCTGTAATGCAGAAGGTAGAGCAAGTGATGATACCAAGCTGTGGCACAGTCGGCTGGGTCACATGAGTGTGAACAATATGAAGATTCTTACGGGTAAAGGGCTGTTGGACAAGAAGAATATTGTTGAGCCGGAATTCTGTGAGCACTGTGTGATGGGAAAGTCAAAGAAACTGAGTTTCAATGTTGGAAGACACAACACAGAGGATGTTTTGGGATATGTTCATGCTGAATTGTGGGGTTCTCCGAATGTTACTTCTTCTCTCTCAGGTAAACAATATTTTTTGCTATCATTGATGACAAGACTAGGAAAGTCTGGCTAATGTTTCTCCGAACTAAGGATGAAACCTTTGATAGATTCTGTGAGTGGAAGGATTTGGTCGAGAATCAGGTCAGTAAGAAGGTCAAGGTGTTGAGAACAGACAATGGTTTGGAATTTTGTAATCAGAAGTTTGATGACTACTGCAAGAAGAATGGAATAGAGAGACATCAGACCTGTACTTATACACCACAACAAAATGGAGTGGCTGAGAGGATGAACCGAACCATTATGGAAAAGGTAAGGTGCCTTCTCGATGAGTCAGGACTAGGTGAACCATTCTGGGCTGAAGCAGCCGCAATAGCAGCTTACTTGGTGAATAGATCACCTGCTTCAGCAGTTGATCACGATGTTCCAGAAGAGTTTTGGTTAAATCGAAAACCCGGATATAAGCATCTAAGGAGGTTTGGTTCAATTGCTTATGTTCATCAGGATCAAGGGACATTTAAACCCAGAGCTCTTAAGGGTGTGTTCATTGGTTATCCTCAGGGTACTAAAGGTTACAAAATTTGGTTGTTAGAGGAAGAGAAATGTGTGATTAGCAGGAATGTGGTGTTTAATGAGTGTTTGGTCTACAAGGATCTCAAGACTGAAGAGGAACAAGTGTTTCAATATAAAGTCAAGGGTGTTGCAGATTCAGTTGAAATTGAGGTGACAACGATTAAAGAAGCTAGATTGAGTTCAGCTGAAGGTGGAGCTACTGTCGTAAGTGATGTTGAAAATGTAGAATCTGATGAGGATACGGTAGAGCCACTGATACATGCAATAGACTTGATGAATTATCAGTTGGTTAGAGATCGTAAGAAGAGACCTACGAGAGTGCCAGAGAAATTAGCAGATTATACTCAATTTGCTTTTGCTTTGGTAGCTGCAGAAGAGATCGAGGTTGAAGAACCACAGTGCTATCACGAGGCTAAAGAAGATAAAGATTGGGAGAAATGGAATGCCGGTATGGATGATGAGATGGGTTCGTTAACAAGAACATGAACTTTTGATGTAGTTGATAGACCTAAAGATCAGTCTGTCATAAGCTTTAGATGGATCTACAAATATAAACCGGGAATTCCAGGTGTTGAGGCGAGTCGATATAAGGCTAGGTTGGTGGCTCGAGGGTTTAGTCAGAAGAAAGGTATTGACTATGATGAGGTTTTTGCACCAGTCGTTAAACATGTTTCAATAAGGATCTTAATGTCAAAGGTGGTAAATGAAGACATGGAATTGGAGCAAATGGATGTGAAAACAGCATTTTTACATGGAGAACTTGATGAGGTTATCTATATGGAGCAATCAGAAGGATATGTGGTGGATCCGAATAGAGATCAAGTTTGTTTGTTGAAGAAGTCACTCTATGGCTTGAAACAAGCTCCGAGACAGTGGAACAGGAAGTTCAATGGCTTTATGATTGAAAACGGATTCAAGAGGAGCGAGCATGATTCATGCGTTTATGTCAAGGAAGTGAAACAGGGTGAGTATGTCTATTTACTTTTGTACGTAGATGACATGTTGTTGGCAGCTAAGAGCAAGATGGAAATCCAGAAGCTTAAGGATGTTCTGAGCTCAACTTTTGAGATGAAAGAGATGGGAGCTGCCAGCAGGATTCTCGGTATTGATATCTCGAGAGACAGAGAAGCAGGTACGCTTACTTTGACTCAGTCTGGGTATTTAGAGAAGGTGTTGCAAAGATTCAGGATGGCAGATTGTAGGAGTGTAGATACGCCAATTGGTGCTCATTTCAGTCTGTCAGTTGTTGAAGATGATAGTCAGTGTATTGACACTGAGACTACTCCGTACTTGAGTGCAGTAGGTAGCATGATGTATGCTATGATTGGAACAAGACCTGATATAGCTTATGCAGTTGGGTTGGTCAGTAGGTTCATGAGTAAACCAGGAAAAGATCATTGGGAAGCAGTCAAATGGGTACTTAGGTACTTGAGAGGATCTACTGACTTAAATCTAGTATACACGAAAGGAGAGAACTTTAATGTTCATGGTTTTTGTGATTCTGATCATGCTAAAGATCTTACAAGGAGAAGGTCTACCAGTGGTTATGTGTTCACAGTTGGTGGCAACACTGTGAGCTGGAGGTCAAGTTTGCAGAAGATAGTGGCTTTGTCAATCACTGAAGCAGAGTACATTGCTCTTACTGAAGCAGTCAAGGAAGCAATGTGGATTAGAGGGTTGCTGGAAGACATGGGTTTAAAGCCAGCAGCTGCTACTGTCTGGTGTGATTCACAGTCTGCGATATGTTTGTCCAAGAACAATGCTTTCCATGAGAGGACGAAGCATATAGACGTGAAGTATCATTTTATCAGGGATGTAATCGAAGCTGGAGAAGTAGGAGTTGTGAAGATTGATACAGCTTCGAATCCTGCGGATATGCTTACCAAAGGCATACCAGTTCAGAAGTTTAAAGAGGCTTTAGAGTTTCTAAAGCTGATCGAGTAATCATTTGAAGATTATGAAGCCGGAGGTTAAATTTAAGTTGTGCAGTTCACTAGAGGGTGTATAAAAGTTGAATCAAGGTGGAGTGTTAAGAGGTATGGTTTCTGATTCAATTTCAGTAGCTGGTTTAGTTGCTGGTTAGTGGAAATCAATATCTGGTTTTGGTGGAAGTTATTGAACCGGGGTTTTGGAAGAGGAAGGCTAATACTCTTTTCGCGAGAGAGGCTTGGTCACATAAACGCTGCGTTTGGTTTAATCGTTGCAGACCATTATCTCTTCACCATCGTCATTTTCATTCTTCTTATCTCTTGTAACAGAAAGTTGTTGAGAGTTAGAGACTCCATTGTTGTTGAGCTCTGCTCTGATTCTGTTTTTGTACACTCCTTGATATAGTGGATTGCCGAATTGATTCGGCCCCAGACGTAGGTCAGATCACATCGATCTGATTGAACTGGGTAAACAATTTTGTGTGTGTTCGTTGTTCTTTCTGTTACGTTTTGTTTCTTCTCTTTGATTCAAATCGTTTACGATACATCGTGATAGAGTTTGTGAGGTTGCGAGTTCATTGGTTCAGGTCTTTGAGTGAGAGTTTTCTTAACCGAAATGAATAGCACTAATACTCCTTCATCGTCCTCTTTCAGAGAAAAGATACACGACTTGTGTTGTTTTATATAAACTCCTAAAACTTATAGAAAACTAATTTGAGTATATAATTAATAAAACTTATAGAAAACTTATAGGCTCGTTTCGTAAAAAAATCCTAAACGAGATTCATATTTTAGTTATTTAATTAATATTGTTATCCCCTTTATAATAAAAGGGAAGTACACAAATTGTTTTGGTAGACTTTATAATTTTAATAAATGGTTATAAATAATTATAAATAGGTTATACATAGGTTATATATGAATCCATATATTAATTGGTTACAAGTTGATAGTTCATGTATTAATGGTAACAAATAAAGCCTTAATTGTAACCGAAAATCTTAAACGGGATATTCCAAATTGATAATTCATGGATATTTCAAACTTTATTTTCCGAATAACATATTGTTTCCAAAGATCTACAATCACAATATTATCAATTTATTTTCCTGAGATTTTATTGATAAACTACAACGTTAACCAAGTTATTAAAGGGGATAAAATATACTCTCAATCATAAAAAGAAAGTAAACAACTTTTTTTTGTATAATAAAATGGAAATATAATTTTTATAAGTTAAATAGATAATATATTAAATATAGGTTGGTTACAAAAAAAAAAGTTATAGATTGAATTACGGGTCAATTAGTCTATTAGTACATTTTATGAATATAACATCTACTTTTCTATAAATATATGAGCAAAACATACATAGTTAAGTACTAAACAACTAAAATTAAACTTTTAAATTATTAGATAAAATAACTAACTGATTCTTTTATAAATAACAAGATTTATTTTAATTTGGTTTGAGTTTAAAGTGTGACCAAAATAAAATATTTTAATTTGAGACCGACAACCCAGTCCGACCTACCGGTTCACGGGTTTTTAGCGGGTTTTATTTGTTAGGTTTTTAGAGGTTACCCGGACCGGAATACCTATCGGATTGTGGTTGGATCGAACCGACCGGCCGGTCCGGTCCTGGTTAAAAAACATTGATATAAATCATTCAGATCTCCATTCACTAAAATACATCTCTCATATTCATACAAAAGGATAATAATAATAATAATAACAATCGTTTCTCAGTTTACAATGTTAAACTGTCTTATAAATTATATTTTATTTTGAAATTATAATACAGGGAAAAGGAATTTCAACCCGTGCTCTAGCACGGATCCAAATCTAGTTATATATATAGTGGAATAATATATATATAATCATGAAATATAAACAAATGTTTGGAAGAAAATGACTTAATCAAATCAACTTAATCGTTAACGACAAGTTTTTATTTTAATTTTGATCATTGAAAGACTAACTAACCAAAATAAAGGAAGCAATAGAAAAAGCCTAAAGCAAAGGAATGGATGCAACATGCCTAAAATGTATGACATAACGTATTTGAATGAAATTTGTTCACGAGAAAAAAAAAAAGATCATCGAACACATCTCTCTCACGCTTCTTCTCTCTTTTCACATCTGTTTCCTCGTCACCACTAAGACATAAACATTAACCTAATCCGAATATCCCATGTTATTCTAATTTTTCGTAATTGAATTAAGTTGTTGCATGTTATTTTATGCTGTAATTTTCATCATATATGGTTAATTAGTCAATTGGTCTACTTATAATATATGTATATCGACGTAACGACCCTATCATATGCATTTGGATCTGCATCACCAAGATGATGACTTTATCATATCCAAGAGATTTAACAATCTTAACAATCCCTCTCTCTCTCTCTCTCTCTTAATATTCTTGATTGCCATAAGTCAAACTTGTGATTATTTTATATGGAGTCCAATTATCGCACATAAATGAGGTTAATATTTTATATATATATAGGCATTTAAACTAACATATGTCTGTGGAATTTGAATAATGGTTGTGTAAGTATTTCACAGCAATGCGAAAATACAGGTTAAAAACAACATGCAAATGAATTAAGGGATATGAAAAAATACTTCTTAATGAAAACTTCATAGCCACATATAAAGAATAGTCTGTTAACTGAAGCAATCATACTTCTTTTTAATATATCTTTTTTCTTGAAAAAATTGCATGTGAGTTTTTTATAAAGGCTTCAAGGAGTTCCTAAATAAAATCTAAGAGCCAATAATATTATTTAGATGAGTATAGTGAAGACCAAGTGCGTATATCTTTTTGCAGACATATGCAAATCTTGTGAATATGATTGGATTGATATTATTCAACGGATCATAAAGAAAGAGCTTGATTGGAGGATTAAACAACATATAAACAAAAACAAAAACAAAAATAAAAATAACACATATAAAAATATAATAGGGGGAAAGCCTGCACAGGTAATATTGACCAACAATAGCTTCATTCTAACTAGACAAGGCCATGTGTGTTGTAGGACCTCTCAAAAATATTTTTCTAATAATTATTTCATCATTTCCCAATTTATTATATAACCATTTCTTCATCCTTCTCCTCATACACACAAAACCAACACCTTCAAGAACAGAGAAGAAGTGATTCTCTCCGCAACAAAATAAAAAATAAAATAAAACAAAACTCTCTCTGTCTCTCTCTTTTTTTCTTTTTTCTTGTTTGAACTCATCATTGCGCAACACAAACATAACCTTGTTTGTGTCTGCTTTCAGACACAATGATACCAAGTTACGACCCAAATGATACAGAAGCTGGTCTCAAGCTTCTCGAGGATCTAACAACAAATGCAGAGGCAATTCAACAACAAGTTCTCCACCAAATACTCTCTCAAAACTCTGGAACACAATATCTCCGAGCGTTTCTCGACGGAGAATCCGACAAGAATCTACAAAGCTTCAAAAACAAAGTCCCTGTGGTGAATTACGACGACATAAAGCCTTTTATTCAACGAATCGCCGATGGAGAATCCTCCGATATCGTCTCAGCTCAGCCCATCACAGAACTCCTCACTAGGTATTATACAGAATATAGTATTCTCAAATTTCAACCAAAGATTTACAAAAACATTTTTTGTTACGTTTACTAATATTTTGAGTAAATATTTGGATACATAGCTCGGGGACTTCTGCAGGAAAACCGAAGTTGATGCCTTCTACAGCTGAAGAATTGGAGAGGAAGACATTTTTCTACAGCATGCTTGTGCCTATCATGAACAAGTAATATAATACTGTAGTTTCTACAATAACAAATATCTTCATGTATTACAATATACTTTTTTTTGGCTAAGTAAAAATAATATTTAGTCTCGTTTAATTTTGTTTAGTGCATTAAATCTCCAATTATATAGATTTTTATAAACATAAATACACAAAAAAATATTATTTTATAGATTACAATTCTTTTGTTTTTATTTAATTAAACAGCATAGCAAATAAAACGACTTTTTCTTTGCAGATTGAATATTTATATATAGGATCGTAGTTACACTTATCATAAAGCAAAAAATAAATAAATTATGTATAATGAAATTCGTCTTTTTTAGTCGAAGTAATGAAACAGTGAAGATAAACTTTTTTGTTAATGGATTGTGTTACGTAAATAAAATTGCAGATATGTGAATGGGCTAGATGAAGGAAAAGGGATGTATCTTCTATTCATAAAACCTGAGATCAAGACTCTTTCAGGTCTTATGGCGCGTCCTGTTTTGACCAGCTATTACAAAAGTCAACATTTTAGGAACAGACCATTCAACAAGTATAACGTCTACACTAGCCCTGACCAGACCATTCTTTGTCAAGACAGCAAACAGAGCATGTACTGTCAGCTTCTCTGCGGTCTAGTCCAGCGATCTCATGTCCTAAGAGTCGGAGCTGTCTTTGCCTCTGCCTTTCTTCGAGCGGTCAAGTTCTTGGAGGATCATTACAAAGAGCTTTGCGCAGACATTAGAACCGGCACTGTCACTAGCTGGATCACTGACTCCTGCAGAGACTCGGTCTTGTCGATCCTTAATGGCCCAAATCAAGAACTGGCTGATGAAATTGAGAGTGAGTGTGCTGAGAAGTCGTGGGAAGGGATCTTGAGGAAGCTATGGCCTAAGGCTAAGTATGTTGAAGTCATCGTGACGGGTTCGATGGCTCAATACATTCCGACACTAGAGTTTTATAGCGGAGGTTTACCGTTGGTTTCAACCATGTACGCTTCCTCTGAGTGTTACTTTGGTATCAACCTTAATCCTTTGTGTGATCCTGCCGATGTTTCCTATACGCTTCTTCCTAACATGGCTTACTTCGAGTTCTTGCCCGTTGACGACAAATCCCACGAAGAGATTAACTTTGCATCGCATTCTAACACTGATGACGAGGATGCTCTCAAGGAAGATCTTATTGTCGATCTTGTTAATGTTGAAGTCGGTCGATACTACGAAATTGTCATTACTACATTCACAGGTCAGTGCGTCTCTACGCGAACATAATCTAGTATATAATTAATTATAGGTCTTCCTAAAAAGGAAAGTAACTTGTAACCCAAGTAACATATCGTTTTGTTTTTTTTTTGTTTATAGGTTTATACAGATACAGAGTTGGTGATATTCTAAAAGTGACCGGCTTCCACAACAAAGCGCCTCAATTCCGTTTCGTGCAGCGAAGAAACGTTGTACTAAGCATCGACACTGACAAAACTAGCGAGGAAGATCTACTAAACGCGGTGACACAAGCTAAACTCAACCATCTACAACAGCCTTCAAGCCTCTTACTCATGGAGTACACGAGCTATGCGGACACGTCATCAATCCCGGGGCATTACGTGCTCTTCTGGGAGCTAAAGCCACGTTACAGCAACGACCCACCAAAGCTAGACGACAAGACAATGGAGGATTGTTGCTCTGAGGTTGAGGATTGTTTGGATTACGTGTACAGAAGATGCAGGAACAGAGATAAATCGATTGGGCCACTGGAGATTAGAGTTGTGAGTTTGGGTACGTTTGATTCGTTAATGGATTTTTGTGTCTCACAAGGATCATCTTTGAATCAGTATAAGACTCCAAGATGTGTTAAAACTGGAGGAGCTCTTGAGATTCTTGATTCCAGGGTTATTGGGAGGTTCTTCAGTAAGAGAGTTCCTAGATGGGAACCACTTGGTTTAGATTCTTAGAATTTTTCTTCTTTAATATCACATCATTAAAGTCTTGATTTTTAAGTGTAAGATCCTCATTTGTTAAGTTGCTAATCGGTGTTTTTTTTTTTTTCAATTATTAAGTGTTTTTGCTCTTTGCTCTCTTTTGTAACAAACTTTCAGCAAAGTCCTCTCATTTTGTGAATGTATACTTTTCTTTCTTTGATATATTTGATGCCTTGATGGTGTTTTTCGAAAAAGAAAAAAATAAATCCATCATAATTTGTTAGAAAATATATGCTTGTTAGTACAAATTTGTACCAACCCCTTTACTGCTTTACATAAACTCATATTTATACAACTGAAAAAGTATTTTAGAAGATAAACTTTCGAAACTCCATTTTGTATATATATCTACTTTAGTACAAGATGAAGATAATTGAAATAATTGGATAGAGAGGTGAAGAGTGACGTATGGATGCACATGAAGATGGTGATGGTTTAATATGCCAGCCAACACACAGCAACATCATTGAGATCCACATTTCGTTCTCACATCATAAATTGTTTGTTTTATTTTTTTCTGCATATTCTCAACTATCTCTCGTCAACGCTTCCATATTTTTCTTGTTCTTCCAAAATCTTCAAAATACTTTACATAAAGCATCGTTGGGATTACAAACAAGTCTTGAAGTTCTGTTATGAATAAGTTTTATGTATGCGAAATCATTGTTTTACATATGGAAACCGTAGAGATTTTCGATGCAAATTTTTTCCCAAGTGTTGTTGACATTTAAACAAGTCTAGGATTTGTTTTCAGCTCAAAGTGTAGGTTAAAACATTATTAGTTAACCATGTGCCTCAATAGTATTGTAATGTAAACTGTAGAGTAGAAAAATTCAAGAATATTCTAACAACAATAAACGATGTATGGTCTCATGGAATCATTATATACATATATACTAGAAAACATAAATTCTTTATATCAACTATTCGCATCACAATCTATTTTTTTTATTCTAATTATGATTGTAATGAAATAATTAAATATTCAAACTATATGACTATGTGGTAGGACTACTAATGTAGTAAATATATTATAATTTAATGTTGCTTGATTTTGGCTGTCGATAAAAGATTTGTAAAATTAAGAGTGGAATCTACGAGAATTCTAAAATTCGATTGGATGGATATATATTCTAATATTGTCGTATAAAAGCATGAATTTATTTTATTCAAAACATTAAATTTTATACTGTTTTTGTTTGAAACAACTTTTTTTATCCACCACATTCGTAGTTTCCGATACCCAAAACTTTGAAACAAATCGGGATAAATATCTATTATGTATACCCAAAATGTCGAAACATGAGATGGATATCAAATCAAAACCAGTAATATGACTAATATGCTCATCCACTCCTCATTCGATGATATGGCTAGTATGCCCAATTGCCCACCCACTCCTGGCTTGAAGATTTCATCGTTAGAAATCATTTTAAAGCATGGTAAAATAAATTTGAAAGCATGGTTAATGTGGGGTTTGAGTACGTAACCGACAAGAGTTGGATTTGATGGATGTGTTGTTTATTTGAGTAAATGGGGTAAAAGAGACAGATCTGTGACCCCAAATATTAAAGCAAAAGAAAAAAAGGGAACATACTTTACTGTTCACTTAAGAGAAAACGATGAGTCTCTCAACTGTCCTGTCATGTTACTTTCCGTATCGCTCTCCAGAACAAAAACGCTGTCGTTTTCGTCACGCTACCAACACAAAACCATTGCAACCCCATCTAATACTGTCTGTTTCTTAAATACAAATAAAGATGTAAACTATTCATTGCATGTAAGTCTGGAAATATATGCACGTATTGTCAACTTAACGACAGATTCAAATAATGCATTCTTCATTGAAAAGAAACTATCCACTATAGTTTTGATTAGACTTTATGAAAATTAAGGGTGTGCATCTACGGTAGTTCGCGAGATACCAAAACTTATTACCTTTGTAGTCCTCCAATACGAATGCCCTCAAGAGCCAAGAGGGTGTGCATCTACGGTAAAAAAAAATTATATGGAAACTTGTTTTTAACTACACATCATGATAAAAGTCACACACCACAACCCCATCTAATCCTGTCTGTTTCATAAATAGTATAAATTAACAAACTGTTCATTTTATGAAATACACGTATTGTCAGTGTAATGACACATATCCAAATAATGCATTCATAGATCAGAATCTATCCACAACAGTTTTGATTAGACCCAAAGAAACTACTAGTTTTGAGATGATGCTTACCCACACTTGGACGTTAGGCATCTACTGTTATACAGTGCTCTTTTCGGAAAAATAGTTCATTAACGTTTACGTTCCACATTCATAAGTCGTAACCTATACGTTTTTTTTTGGAAACAAAAATCGATAGAAAGCTAATCTTTAGTAGACAATTGGGTATAAGTCACACCATAAGCCAAGGTTTAATATATATATATATATATATATATATATAATTAACTCATTAAAGAGCGACCATAGAATTTTACAATTTTAGTCCGAGAAGATGCTGAATATGACGTTGTTATACACACATGCAAAAGCAAAAGAAAGTACCATGTTAAGGGTAAATGCTTGATAATTAACAATCGTTGAGACGCTTTCCAAAAAGTTAGTAACTATTTCACTGCACTTCACTTCACATAAACAATATATGCTTGGACGGTTGTTTTTTTTATTACGTGTTTGAGACTTTGAGTATAACAACGTCATATTCAGCATAGGGACTCTTCTACACAGGGAATAACACATTTATAATGCGCTAAACTTTGATTAATAATTTGCATGTTGATTTTTTCTATAAACCAAACTCTAATGGTCCGAATTTTGTTTTGCTCATTGATGATTGAGATCACATCCACAAAGATTCAAAATACTATAACTTAGATGTGCGAAACAAACTAAGACGGAACAAGGCATATATATCATCTTACTCACTACGAATTGTATATTGTAGGATTAGGGCATACTCCGCACAATATATCATTTATTATATAGGCTACATACAATGTACATATATATATATGAACGTATCTAGGATATATACAACAAAGATTTACATCATCATTTCTACTGGCAAGATGATGTTTCAAGATCAGTTCAGAATTTGGTCTACTACAATGAATTAGTTATCAAAACAAAATTGATATGTCTTAAAACACACAAAAAAAAAAAAAAAAAATGTGAGCACGCGCGTGTGCGCCGTGTGTGTGTCAATGTAAAGGGTGAGGTTAGAAGAAGGCCACGAGTGCAAAGAGGGAACAAAGAGGAAATAAGGAATTCAAACGTTCGGGGAGAGAAAGAAGAGACAAAAGGATAGAGAGAGACCCACAAAAGAAGACACACGGATTGAGATGCAGCATTAGACACGACTCCTTCTTTTTCGTCCGCACGCAAATTGGAGTTCGTCCTCATATTGGTGGTAGGGACTCTTCTTTTAACACTTGCTCTTTCTCCCCCCTCAGTTTTGGTCGGATTCGCTTCATCGACCTATCTCTCTCTCTCTCTTATCCAGCTTTTCTTGTCTCATATCTCCAACTCTAAAGAAACAAACCTGATTTTGTAGAGATTATATGGAAAGATTATGTAGCTAACATACAACTAACTTCAGCTATATGTTCATTTGGTTTGGGAAGTAAAGAGACACAAAAACCCTTGGCAATTATCGAATGATCATATATTTGTCACATTTTGGTCAAACATAGCCATGTAATAGTATACATTGGTCCAACTTATGCATACTTTGGATAATTTTGTAGTTATGTTAATAAATGACAAAACTCCCAGAAGATTGAGACAGAAAGCAACAAGACTGAAGGGAGAGAGAGTGGCCATAATATTAGAGAGTCTCTCAAGAGTGGACCATATTAGTCCTACTCTGTACACCGCATTTAACACCCCACTCGTGTGTCCTGTCTTTCAATTGCTTGTCCCGATTCACATTCAACGACAAAAACCCTTATTTATTCCTAATTTCACGCTCTTTGTTTGCAAACTTAACAACTCTTTTCTCAGCATTTTCCTATCTCCAATTCGGAAACCCACAAATTTCGCAATCATTGTCCAGCCGAAAAACACGCAAAATTCATTGATTTTGCCACACATCAAATCCATGAATTGAGACCTATCTTAATTGGGATTAGTCGTAAACATGGTCTTCTTCCTCCACGTATGGCTGGCTAATAACAATTCCCCGACGAACGAATAACCCAGTAGCCATTAGGTTTCTACTGAGAAGTGACTTCATGCACCGTTGAGTTCATAGCTGGAGTAACAAGATTTCTACCCTAGTAGATCTTATGGATCATAACTTTACCCATCTCAATACAATGCAGCAGTAACACGCTCATACATATAAAATGCAATTCATAACTAGGGATTTTGGGTTGAAAGCCTGTGGACAACTTGGCCCAAGCTGGACCATAATTCATTTTGTCACAATAAGGTTTGGACTTTGGAGTCTTTGGAGCCCGTTTCTTTGCAGTTTCAAATACGTGGCAAGTGACCAAATCCTAAAAATCAAGCCTAAATCACAATACAAACGGGCAAAATATAGAAAAGAAAACGAACCAAAGGATGATCAGACCTTAAACCTGAAATTTAGGCCAAATAAGGGTCCGACTGATCCAGGTTAATCCATTAGAACAGCCAGAAAATGGGATGCACCAACTCTAAATTAAGGAATGGTAAATTATGGCTTCGTCGTGCACATGAAGATTTTTGATAGCATTTTCTTGATGTCCCTTTTGGTCACAATTAGTATGTTTAGTTCGGTCAAAGAGGGTCGAAGTTCTCTTCTATTATATTGATGTCGAAACACAAAAGACGGGCTACAACGCGACTCAAACGGGTTACAAAGGTAGACGAGGATAGTAGACGAGCTGATATCTCGTCGATTCTCCGACCTATGAGTTTAGAACCGTTGACTTTTGCTTGGACGAGCTAAGCTTTTGTACTTGCTGCACGAATTCTCCTGCTTTTCTCCGATCCCCTCTTCTAAAGGCCGTACGCCCGTATTTATAGGGAATCGTGTCGGTTCGTCTAGGAAAAATACCATAATACCCTTCTCTCTCGAAAGGGATATTTATGGGCTTTTTCCTGGGCCGGGCCCTTTTGTTGGGGTTGGATCTACCCCTAACAATAGTCCCCCCCCCCCCCCGCCTCTAGTTCGTAGTCTTTAGGCGAAGGACTGCGCGTGGGATGATACAGAATAGCGCGTGAAGGTGCAGTTTCCAACGTTGAGGGTCGAATCGTCGCGTTCGGTGCTTGAAGCGCGTGAAATCCGGAAGTTGGATCGTCATTGAGCGCGTGCTGCAATGATGATCGTTTCTGGATTCTTCTTTCCCCCCCTATAAATATCGCTTCCTCTCTAATCTTGTTATCTTCTTCTCGTGTTTTTGGTGCTCCCGTCGTTCATGTATTTTTCCTTTCTTCTATCTCGTCGTTATATTGCTTTTAGTGTGTCGTCGCTTTTTTTATTATGAATTCTCCTCGATCCGCGTCATCCAGTCCCTCTGCCGGAAGTCACCTTCGACGAGCGACGACTTCTGAATCTAGCGGCGCTACCAGATCTGTTCGCCGTCGAACTCGTTTTCTAAGACCCTCTGACTCGTCTTCGACGGATTCGGATGCGGCTCGATTCGAAGAAATAAAGCGTCGTCTTGCTCCCGGATCTGCAGTCCCTAGCTCCTCAGGACTTACTTTCAAGACTCCCTCCTTGATAGACGAGCCTTTGAACGATGGCCCGTCTTCTCCTAATTTGGACGATGTCCCTTTGCCAACCGTGAATCTCTTCAATCATATGCCGGCGACGTCGATAAAAATTGATGCGGCAGTTGACGCAGTTCGTATCGGGAAATTAAAAGTTGACGTGACAGTTGTTGCGGATTGTCCCAGGAAACTGAACACGAAGCCGAAGATTTTGATTCCGAACGCCTTTCAACGTCCCTGGGATGCACCTTTCGGTTTTATTTGTCTTTCAGAGAAATGCTTCACCGAGTGCGGACTCACCTTTCCTCTTCCGTCTTTTTTGATGACGTATTTTGCTCGTCGAAAGGCGGCTATTTCCCAATTTGCCCCGGCGACCTTTCGAAATGCTGTCGGTCTTTCGATCATGGCCGAGGCTGCAAGGGTCAAGCTTACTTGTGATCACTTTGAAGAGTTGACGTGTCTGAATCCGTCGAGTCGGGAGAAGACTCCCGGGCTTTATTACGTAGCCTCGGGAAAGAAGACGACGCTCGTCGAGGGTGCCAAGGGTAAAACGTATAACTGGAAAGGCTCGTATTTCTTTTTGGAAGTTGCCGCGGGGGTTATGGAGGATCCGTCGATCCCTTGGTTTTCTGGGTGGAACCTTTCACCCGGTAGCCGACCCTTCTTGATTAGTTATCTTCACTTGCTTCCTTTGTTTTTTTTCTTAACCTCCCCCTTTTTTTAAAAAAAATTTTCAGTTGTTATTCCGAAGTGTTTGCTTCCATACCCTTCTTCTTTCCGAGCCGAAATAGACGCGATTAAGCTCCGTTGCCCCTTCGTTTGGCCGAGAACCGAGGGTAGAAAGGATCGTCCACGGAAGTCAGCATCCAGCCGAAGACCAAGAGGTACTATTTTTTTTTTTTTTTTGGTAGTACATATATACGTTGCGAGCTTTGTTTTGATATTGTCCCCATCTTATTATTTTTTTTTTTTTTTTAGCTGAGACTATGGGGAAACTGAACTTGAACGTCCCTAATGCATCCGCTCGCTATCGCCAAGCTCCAGAGCCGTCGTCTCGGTCGGCTCCCCGTCAGGATGTTCGTCGAGGTTCCGATCCCCCAGCTGCAGGATCGTCCAAAAAGGTCCCCCCTTCCCCTCGTCGAGCTGTGGATGATCCTTCACGGATGCATCAAAGGTCTCCCCCGCCTAACCGCCACAGCGGCCCTGAAGAGACGCTTCCAAGGAGGAAGGTGGACGGGACTCCTGGTCGCATTGCCGACCCTCCACAAAGGTCACAGAAAAGGAAAGATGGCCCTGAACAAGAGCCGTCTGTCCCACTGAAGAAGTCGAAGTCGGTCGACTTCAGCTGGGACTTTGCTCATTCATCTGGAGCTCGTCCCTTTCCATCTGACTCGCAGTCTTGTGCCGAGTTGTTTCGGAAGATCCATTATGGCGAAGGTCGTCTCTCTTCTGTTGAAAGGATGAAAGAGGCCGACGCTGTCACCGAAGTTGCTCAAGCATCTTTTGAGGTTCGTCGGTTAAATCAATTCGCTTCGCAGATCTTCCTTGAATGTATTTTAATCCTTTTCTTCTTTCTTCTTTTTTTTTTTTAAACAGTTTATTGCGCGTATTAACCGCATGGCCACCCGCTATGAACGTCGTGTTCGAGACCTGGAACGTTCAGGGGCGTCGAATGAGAGGATTGAGCGCCTCGAGGCTCAATTAGGGGAGGCAGTTCGGTCCAACCAGAGGCTTAGCGACCTTGTGGCCAAGCTCGAACATCACTGGAGTGGGCTTATCAAAGAACGGGATTCTCTCTCGACGAAGCTTAAGGAGTCCGAAGCTTCCTGCAATGGTCTAAAGCTCACCCTTAGCTCGGAGACGAGAAGGCTCAGGGATCGGCGTGATGAATATGGGCACCATGAGCGAATCAATGCCTTTCACGAGGTGGCCGGTCGCGTGCAGAGGCAACTATCGAAGCACAAAAGCCACGCCGAAGCGGTTGAAGCGTCGCGGGAGAAATTCCTCGAATACAACCAAGCTGTTGGGAACGTTCAAATGCTTGAAACGCTCGCCGCCGAGGGTCGAATTTCCTTGCTTGATGAGGAGCTTAAGGGCCAGGTCGTGGCCGTGATGAATCAGCTGAAGGACGAGGTTGGAGAGTTTGATCTGCCAGACATCTCCGAGGCTGATTTTGACTTGTCTCAGATTTTCGCCGGGCCTCTCCCCCCAATTCCGACTTGGATCGCTTTCCCAATCAGCGGGAATACGGAGGGTCATACTGATGAGGGCGGGGATGAAAGGTCGGAGAGTGGGGAGATCGGGGGTGAAGAACTGGACGAGCAGGAGCAGGTTGACGATCGTCCTTCAGACGGAGTTGAGGCGCAAGTCACCGACCAACCTTCTCATGGAGTTGAGGAGCAGGTTCCGGACTGTTCTGCCGATGGGTTACCTCGTCCTTCCACTCCTGGGCGCGAGTCTCCGGTTGCTGGCCTAGTCTCGTGATCAGTGTTGTCGCCGTGTTGAGGGGTTGGCTCCCTCGTACTATCTTTCTTTTGCCGTGTTTTGGGGTCGGCTCCCTCGTACTTTATGCGCCGTGTATAGGGGTCGGCTCCCTTGAAAACTTTATTCGTCCTTTTGGGGGCATTAATTGAGGGTCTCATTTAATGCTTTAATTTTCGAAGTGTTGTTTATTGGATTTATTGGTCTCATTTAATGCTTTTTCCGTTTTGGGAACTTGCGCCTGTTAGGACTTGTGCTCCCCGTCCTATAAATAGCCTTTGTGTTTCCTTTCAATCCTGTCTTGGTGAGTTTGTTGTTTTTGTAGGAAGAAAAGAGTTGCTCTGATGCCGGTGACGACAAGATCGGCATGGTTGCGCAGGGCGCGGGAACAGCTCGGCGTTAGATCCGACGAGGTGATTCAATCAGAACTTAACTACTATAATGCTCGCATTCAGCGACTAAGGGCTTACGTCATTGCCACTCGTGTTCGTTCGAACGTTACTACGACTTCTGTCGTATTGACGGGGTTGTTGAATGTCTTGAACCGCTGATCGACGAAGGGTTTTTCTTTCCGAAGTGGCGATGGAATCGTTTGGTGGAAGAACGCACCCGGCACTAAGATTTATGTGCGGAAGTGGTAATTCCCGCACTCGAGCAGGGCGACCTTGATACCCTTGGTCGGAGGCCGTTTGAGGAACGAGAGGAGATCGAAGCCTGCCGTGATCGTATCGACGTGCTTCGCCGCTACGTGACGCAGTTGGAGAGCACAAACCACTATTTTAGCGAAAGTAGTCGCGTCGAAGGGATTTGTGCGTACCTCGAGGACATGGTTGGGCGAGGCATGGCTGTTCCGATGGATCTGCTGAAGGATGTGAAAGAGTCATGCCGCTATTGGCAGACAACAATTGGCGGGTTGGAATTTGACGAGCCTTCCAATGCCGATCTAGGAATTGAATGACTTGTTTTCCGTTGTTGTAGCTCTTTCCTCTCCTTTTATTTTTTGGTTTGTGCCGTAATGGGGTCGGCGCCCTCATCAGACTTGCATCCTCCCCTTTAAATCAAAGTTCGTACTCCTGAGAGTTCTACTTTTACTTGACTATAATATTTTTTAACCTCGCCCCTTTCTTTTTTTTTGTTTTTTTTTTAAAAAAAAAAGTGCGACTCGTGATGGTCGGCTTATCTCTTTTATGCGAGTTAGACTCGGCTTAATATAACCGGGGGCGACCGTTAATAGTCGGCTTATCCTTTAGTGCGAGTTACGACTCGGCTTAATATAACCAGGGGCGACCGTTAACAGTCGGCTTATCCTTTGGTGCGAGTTGCGACTCGGCTTAGAATAATACGTCGGAACGTCGGGCCATTACCGGGCCAGGGTAATGACTAAAATAATTCGCAAACGATGATTCATTCTTTTGAAAAAGAAATTTTATATTATTGGCGGCTGTGTCCCGTAGAATGGGACTGCCTACGTACCCTCCGATCAGGAGGGATCAAGCCGTTCGTAGTTCACATTTACATGTTTATTTAAACTATAGAAAGGACGAGCCGGATATAGCCGAGCTCGCTTGGTGATTTTCAGTAGTAGTAGCGCTTGAGATGCATCGAATTCCAAGATCTCGGCACTGGTTTGCCGCCCATTGTTAAGAGTTCGTATACGCCGGGATGGACGACCTTGGATACTAGATATGGACCCTCCCAATTGGCTCCCATTTTTCCGGCATCTGGTTCGGCAGTATTTTCGAAGACTTTACGGAGGACGAGATCCCCTTCGTCGAAATGCCGGTTGTGAACTTTCTTGTTGTAGTACTTAGCTGCGGCGAGCTGGTAGTTTTGGATTCGTAGGAGTGCTTTGTCTCGTTCCACTTCCAACTCGTCGAGTCTATCCATTTGCATCTGACTGTTAAGTGCGGTGTTTTGGACGAGCATTGTTCGTCGGAGGCTGGAACTGCCGACCTCAGCGGGTGCCATTGCTTCCATCCCGTAGGCTAAAGAGAATGGGGTTTGGTTAGTGGATGTCCTTGGGGTCGTTCGGTAGGACCAAAGTACTCCGTCAAGCTCATCGGCCCAGGCACCCTTCTTAGCGTCTAGTCTTTTCTTTAGGCCATCGAGTATAGTCTTGTTGGTAGCTTCGGCTTGGCCGTTTCCTTGCGGATACCTCGGCGTCGACTTGCTTAGTTTGATTCGCCATCGTGCACAAAAATTTTCGAATTGCAGGGAGATAAACTACGACCCGTTGTCGGTGACTATCTCGTACGGGAGACCGTGGCGACAGATTACATATTTCCAGACGAAGAGTTGGACGTCCCTCGCTTTGATATTTGCGTAAGACTCGGCCTCGATCCACTTGGTGAAATAATCGGTAAGGACGAGTATATATCGTTTTTGTCTAGAAGTTGGTAGCGGGCCAATGATGTCCATCGCCCAGCGCATGAAAGGGTAAGGAGCTACTCCGGTTCGTAGGAGTTCAGTCGGCTGATGAATAATGGGGGCGTGTCGCTGGCATTTTTCACACTTGGCGACGAACTTTTCGCAGTCAGATATCATCGTTGGCCAGTAATGGCCATGCTTCCTGATTCGCAGTGCCAAGGCTCGGCCACCTGAGTGATTTCCTCCGGCCCCTTCATGCATTTCCATCATGACGCGCTCGGTGTCGTCGCCGTGTATGCAGAGCAAAAGGGCTCCTGCCGCCGTCCATCGTAACAAATGATCTTTCATTAAGGTGTAGTGGGCGGCCTTGGCTTTTAATCGTCGTTTAGCCCATTTGTCTGTTGGCACGTCGCCATCGGCTAAGTATGCTCGGATTTCGACTCGCCAATCTGTCGCGTCGCTGTCTGAGGCAGGTTCGCATCCTCGGCGTGACCTCTTCGTTCGATAAGTCGTCCTAATTTCATTGGGCTGGTGGAGTGCGAGGCAAGTCTCGGGATATGTTTCGCTTATGCTCGGCGTATCTATGCTATCCACCGGGATGATTCGCCGAAGGTCGGGATCCGATGTTGAAGCGAGTGCTGCCAAAGCGTCGGCCGGGGCATTGTCTCCTCTGGGAATTTTGATGAGCTCAAATTTGTCGAAGCGTTTTGACAAAATCCTAACGACATCGAGGTAGGCGGCCATAGGTTCACTTTTGGTATCATACTCTCCACTGAACTGGTTGGCGAGTAACTGAGAGTCGCAGAAAGCTCTTATCCGCTTGATCTGCATTCCGTTGGCGAGCTTTAGACCGGCGATGAGTGCTTCGTACTCGGCGACGTTATTGGTTGCTTGGAATCGGAGACAAAAGGATTGCTCCAAAATTTCTCCAGTCGGCGAAGTTAGTCGAATTCCTATCCCTGACCCAAGATGAGAGGATGCCCCGTCCACATGTAGGGTCCACCGGTCATCTGACGGGTCAGTGGGTGTTGGTTCGGCTTCCCCAAACGGTAGTTCAATCAGAAAGTCAGCGAGTACTTGGGACTTTGCAGCTGGACGAGTTCGATACTCGATGTCGTACTCGCTAAGTTCAATTGCCCATTTGGTTAGTCGGCCCGATTGATTCGGGCTGTGCAGTATGGATCGTAAAGGTTGGTTGGACAGGACAGCGACAGTGTGCGACTGGAAATACGGTCGGAGCTTTCTTGCGGACGTGACGACTGCCAACGCGACCTTCTCGACTGTCGGGTAACGAGTTTCCGCGTCGTCGAGTGATTTGCTTATATAAAAGATGGGTCGTTGCTCTCCTCGATCGTCTTTAACGAGTACACCGCTGACGGCCGACTCTGAGACCGCGATATAAAGAAACAAGATTTCGCCGAGCTCCGGTTTTGCTAAGATCGGTGGGGTCGATAAGTAGTTCTTTAGCTCGTTGAACGCGCTGTGACAGGCCTCGGTCCACTCGAACTTGCCCTTTGTTTTGAGAAGCTGGTAAAATGGTAGACACTTGTCGGTTGATCTGGATATAAAACGGTTTAGAGCAGCGATCCGTCCAGTTAATCGTTGTACTTCTCTGGCGTTCTTTGGTTGTGGTAGATCGATGATCGCCTTAATTTGCTTCGGGTTCGCCTCGATGCCTCGTCTGGTTACCAGGTACCCAAGGAATTCGCCGGATTTGACTGCAAATGTGCATTTGGCCGGATTAAGCTTCATCCCATACTTATTGAGGGTATCGAAGCATTGTCGCAGATGAGTGATATGATCCTTTGCGTGCTGTGACTTGACGAGCATATCGTCGATGTAGACCTCCATAGTCCGGCCGAGTTGCTCGGCAAACATCTTATTGACTAACCGTTGATACGTCGCTCCCGCATTTTTAAGGCCGAAAGGCATGACCTTGTAGCAGTACGTCCCTCTATCTGTGATAAACGATGTTTTTTCCTGGTCGTCCTTGTGCATTAGAATCTGGTTGTAACCGAAGAAGGCGTCCATAAAGGTTAACAGCTCGTTGCCTGCAGTCGCTTCGACGAGCTGATCGATTCTTGGCAATGGGAAACTATCCTTTGGGCAAGCCTTATTAAGGTCGGTAAAATCGACGCAGATTCGCCACTTTCCATTCTTTTTTTTGACGACCACCGGATTAGCTAGCCACTCTGGATATTTTACTTCCATGATTGACCCGGCGCCGAGGAGTTTGTCAACTTCGTCGTTCACTGCTTGCGATCTTTCAGAGCCTAACTTGCGCCGTTTCTGTTTGATCGGCTTATGCGTTGGGTCGGCATTGAGCTCATGGGTCATGACACTTGGGTCGATTCCTTTCATGTCAGCCACGCTCCATGCGAACGTTGAGATGTTAGTCTTGAGGAAGAGTATCAACTCGTTCCTCATGGCGGATGTTATCTCCGTGCCGATATTGACGCATCGTTTCTTGTCGTTCTCGTCTAGGATCACCTCTTCGACCGCGGCAACGCCCTGTTGGACGGCAGTCGGCTTTCCGTCTGTCGGTGACGTGCTACTGTCGCCGACCCGCTGCTTTGATTGCTATAATTTCTTTCCGGTGCGAAGCTTATGCTCGATCAGGAAGCAGGCCCGTGCAGTTTGCTGATTGCCACGCAGTGTGTATATTCCTTTCGAAGTTGGGAACTTAACGCACTGATGATATGTTGACGGGACGGCTTTCATCTTGTGGAGCCATGGGGTTCCAAGGATGACGTTGTAGATCGTTGGCTTGTCGATAACTGCGAACCGAAAGTATCTGGCTATCCCCCCAACGAAGATTGGTAAGGTGATGGTGCCGACGGACATAAGATGATCCCCGTCGAAGCCCGCTAAAGAGTGACATTCTGGCATAATGTCCCGTTCGCCGACTTCCATTTTGGCCAACACGTCTCTGAAGATGACGTTGACTGAGCTTCCAGTGTCGATCAATATTCTCGTCACCTCACTTTCGCCGATCAAGAGTTCGACGACCAATGGATCGTTATGTGGTAAATCCAAGCCTTCTAGATCTTTTCCGTCGAAAGTGATTGGCATGCCTTCAGCCTCGAACCTTGACGGCCAAGATTTCGTCATTTCAGCCATCTTAGTATAATCTCTGATCGCTCTGACCGAATCGTTGCATCCGGCTAGCCCGCCCATTATCATGTTGATTCGTCGTATCGTCGGAGGACGTTGGTCGGGCTTGCGGTCTGTATGCGGTCGTTTTTTGTTACCGCTGTTTTCGCGCCGTTCGGTGAGTAGGTTCTGAATATCCATCTCGTCTTCGCTTTGGTCGGCTAGTACCTTTGAATCCTTGACGAATTTTCGAGCGATATATTCGGCGCGCTTGGCGTCGCTTCGTCCAGGTCGGGTTGTCTTGCTTCTGTCGAGCTCGACGACTATTGCTCCTTTCTTGTATCGCTCCATCAAGACCTTCTGGGTTGTACTCTGATGGTAATCGCAGTACGGGGTTGCACTATTTTCACCTCCCTCTTTCCGTATATACTTGTTTTCGCCGATCGCAAAGGTTCGGCGAGTTCGATCTTGGTTTTTGACGAAATGTTGTCGAGGCTCGACGTAGTCAACTTTTGGAGCTGCGGCTACTGGCTGTTTGGGCGTCGCACTTGCCTCTAGAGAATGCTTCTTAGCATTGATAGCTTTCTCTTCCTCGAGTCCAATGTGTTTTGCAGCTCGGAGTAATGCCTCGGCTATGGTCTCGATGTGCGTTAGAGACAGCTCTTCCTTGAACCGAGATTCATACCCGAGCGCATTTCGAAGTGCGACAATTGCGGCAGCGTCTGGAATTGAAATGTTGACGTAAACTTCCTTGAATCGCCCTATAAAGGACCGAAGCGATTCTCCTTTGTGCTGAGTTAAGGCGTATAAGTCGGCATGGGAATTCTTATCCTCGAACAAAACAGAAAACTGCTTCAAAAATTCGGTTATCAACTCCCTGATACTATCGATTGATCCGGGTGGGAGTCTTGAGAACCAGCTCAATGCGGTTCCTGTTAGATGCTCGGCAAAAACTTGACAAGCTCCAGCGTCGTATTCCGCCGGGCTGAACTGTAAAGGGCCGAGGGCTACGCCAAAGGTGAGTAAGAAATCTCGCGGGTCGACTGTTCCGTCATAGTGACCCAACCGTGGCTTGACTGCCCGTCTGACCGTCGTCGTAGCGAGTCTTCGAGAGAACGGAGTTCGCTCTGTTGCTTCGAGCATAAGTCCGACTTGGGGTGCCTTATCCGTTGCTTTTTGAATCATTGCGGCCATTTCTTTCATTTGCTCTTTGATTTCTTTTAGCTCGGCGTCCTTCGTTAGATCGGTTACGTCGTTATTCCGCTCGATAGGGTGCTGGGCAGGATTACGTCCTAACCCGCTGGTTTGCACATACGACCCTGGCGTTGTTCTTACCGAGGTGAAGTTCACTGGGTTGAGCCGAGCGTTGTTGAGATGGTTGATTTCATCTTCCGAGTTAAGCTGTGCCGCAGTGAGTGCATCCAAACGGTTGTTTGTTCGCTCTTCCTGCTGGTCAAGGCGTGTTAAGATCCCTCGGAACAGCTCGTCTATACTAGAGACGGGCTGGTTGTTGAGCAAAGAAAGTTGTGTCGGCGCCTGTGGAGCCTCTACGGTCGCCGGGGTCGTCAAATTTGTAGCTATGACGAAGGTCTCCGGACTTTCTACTGTCACGGTCTTTCTTGGAGCGTCTGGCGTGGGAAGGACTGTCTGCTCCGCTTGATCCGTTGCCGGGGTTATCGTTCCCCCCGACGAGCTTGCTTCTTTGCTTCTTTCCTTGTCAATTATTGTCATCTCGTCCAGTCGGTGTAGGTCCGTTCTTCAATTTTTTAGAAAACTTTGACTTGGCTCCCCCTTCCTGGCGCGCCAAATTGTTGATGTCCCTTTTGGTCACAATTAGTATGTTTAGTTCGGTCAAAGAGGGTCGAAGTTCTCTTCTATTATATTGATGTCGAAACACAAAAGACGGGCTACAACGCGACTCAAACGGGTTACAAAGGTAGACGAGGATAGTAGACGAGCTGATATCTCGTCGATTCTCCGAGCTATGAGTTTAGAACCGTTGACTTTTGCTTGGACGAGCTAAGCTTTTGTACTTGCTGCACGAATTCTCCTGCTTTTCTCCGATCCCCTCTTCTAAAAGCCGTACGCCCGTATTTATAGGGAATCGTGTCGGTTCGTCTAAGAAAAATACCATAATACCCTTCTCTCTCGAAAGGGATATTTATGGGCTTTTTCCTGGGCCGGACCCTTTTGTTGAGGTTGGATCTACCCCTAACACATTTGCATTGTCATTTATAAATCATGATAAAGACTAGTAATCACAAGCTACAAACTGTTTATGGTTACATCTCTCCTCAGTAGTACATATAATCTAATGGATACAAGATATTTACTTGTTCTTGATGATGCTTATAACATTTCGCTATCATTGAGGGTATCAACCCAACTTTTCTTGCTCTAGTCTTGTAACTAAAGCCTTCTTCTCATCTTCCGAAAGAGACATGAACGTGAAAACAGATTTATCCCCAATATCATCCTTCAAAAAATCAAACCAGATGATAGATTATTGGTACTATGACATTTAGATACTTTCGTAGATAGAAAGACCTCTACGAAAGCTTGTAATATGCTAATCTTCAATGAGGAACACTGTACCTTTATAGGCTGAGTGAATTTTCTTCCAGCAAATACTAGAAAGAGCGCCATCCATGTTCCTAGCAACACCAGTTTTGCCTCATCATTCATCAAACCACTCTGCAAATCCAACACACCAATTTAAGTCAGGCCAGTTAAACACAGACCAAGATCCTCAATTTTAGCAAATGTGAAGCTTTCTCTTTAGAGAAATGATGCAGCAGCAGCTTATTAGCTGGATTAGCCTTCTGATAAGTTCTTATTTGATCTCAGGAGTTTGATTCAAGGTAACTGAAGTAGGATATATCTTAATCAAAGAAGCTACTTTACCAAATGACCAAGAAGAACTGAAGGTATGATGAATGTAAGAAGGCCAGCTTCTAGTTTTCCGTAGCAGAGTCCTGCAGACAGAAATGCAAATCAAGAACATCAGAGATGCTTACAAATATCAGGAAAAAAGCAGTTTATCCTCAAATGGAGAAGCAAGATTTTTAAACCTTCTTTGAAAACGAGGCCTGTGAGAGAAGCGAAAAGGGGGCCAACAAACCAAACAGCAGTAGGATGATCAACGACATACTGAACCAAGTTATCACCAGCTGGTCTAGCAAGGGCTGCATAAGTAGCCAAGGAACCAACAAAACCAAGCGCCCATAAAGCTTGAAGAGTCCTCTTAATCTCCGTAACATAAATATGAATAAGAAACAGAGATAGCCCCAAACCACTAGCACCAACGAAGTAAAACAAATCATGGTTTTGCTTGATTATTTCACTTAACCAAGAGTCTCCTGGTAAAAATGCAGCAGTAGAGGCAGCCACAAAAGATGCAGCAGCAGTGACTAGTCCTGATCTGTACAGAACAACCTGAAATAGCAGCAAAAGGTTAATCATCAAAAACACTTCCATTGAACAGGGCTTAACTACAAAGTTCTATAGTAACCTCTACACTATATGATTATGAGAATATGAACAAATTGGTATTAAAACTATCAAAAGGATTCAACTTGCATGTCAATGGGAACAAAGCACATCGCAAAATCTGAACTTTGAAGAACCCAAAAGCAACGAGATTAGTTTGAATTGAGCAGGAATCGTAAAGGAGAGAAGAGAAGCGACCTCTTTGACATCGGATTGCTCAACGGTCCAAGGACCGTAAACACCTTTGTAAACAGTTCCATCGACGGCTCCTTGTGAACCATCGCTCACAGCTCTGACGTTAACCCTTCTTCCCTTTCTCACCCCAACTCTCGCCGTGAAATATGTCGGCGATTTGTAGAGATTAGCCGGCGGTGTGATGAGTGTCGTCGTCGATAACAAACGCGAGGCCATAGTCACAAAATTGAATTCACAGTAATCGTACCGGTTTGGTCTGGCATCATAGCTTAGAGTTAGAGAGATCAGAGGTTTCTAAACGGTATCGTTTTGCTTATGACGTGGTTCGGCTGAATTGGTTTAAAAAATTGGGCTTTCAAGTTTCAACTATATAGCCACAAATAACTGAAATAAGTGAATCGTAGGAGGCTACACTTATGATTGATACACAGTAATTGGTTAAATCTTTGTGTTCTCTCTTTAGTCAGATTTTAAGCCTCATATTTCTGACAATGCAAAACCCATGTTGTGTTAGCTTTGATTTGATTCGACTGATCTATACCACTTGAGCATCAAGATGATGAAGTAGTCTACTACTTGTTGTCAAGACCACTATCTTGGTTCAAGTACCATCAAAGAATGTTTGTTAACATCTTATCTTGAAGGAGATGGAATCTGAATCTCATCATTTCCAATTTTCCAATAACTGAATCCTGTTTCTTCCTATAAACTCATCTTTGGATCCTTATGTAACCAAGATTTTGGTTTTGACTAGTTGGGTACAAGACACATCATAACACGTTATAGATATCAAGATGAAGTATTATATTCTTTGGATTTCTGTTTCTTTTTACATAAAGAACACAAGGTTATACATTACACAAGATCCTCGCAGATGGTCACTGCAGAACCAAAATCACAGTTGCGGTAAAAGAATGACTTTGGTGTAACGAGAAGAGACAGGGAGATATCATTCTAATAGATACGCAGGCCTTATTCAATCTCAATCTGTTGAGGAGCTTCTTGGTCATTGGAGACCATCCCATCCGCATCAACTCCCTCTTCCATAATACCGGAAGCTTCAACAGTTCGAGTAACCCATTCTTTGAGCGGCTCTTCGTTTAGATCAAGTCTTAAAAGTCCAGCAAACATCCCACCCACAAATGCAATTGGCTCCTACAAAACAACCACATTGCAATAACAGAGCACTAGACTGCATCAATTATCATCATCCATTTTGGCAACACATAAAAACACATACACACAATGTAAACACTTAACTACTACTACTCCAAGATTGATCAAGAACACAAACACATTGCAATAACAGAGCATTAGATTAGATGCATCAAATATTATCATCCATTTTGGAAACACACACACACAAACAATGTAAACACTTAACTACTACTACTACTCCAAGGACTGATCAAGAACACAAAATCACATCAAGGAATTGGCATACAAATTGGAACAACTCATCATAATTAAAAGACTATGAAGATAACCAAATTATGTAATCTGATTATATGAATTTGCATCACAACAACCCGATTAACAAATAGTTGAAAGAAAAGAAAAAAGAGTACCTTGAGAGCCTCGGAGAGAATGGGTTCTTGAGGGAGATTGAAACAACGTGGTTTCGAAATTAGGGTTCTACGGGTCGGAGGAGATAACTCATGAGGACGACGCCAAAGCTCACAGCTTTTCACTCCGGCGGAGAACTGAATTGTGACCCACAAAAGAGAATTTGTTAATTAATTAGAGACAATCAAAATCAGAAGACAGAGAACAAAGACATACATACCTGGTGACGATGGTGGAGCTGAGAGACGACAAGGATCGAGGAGGAAGGGGGACAAGTACTTGTTAAGACAAAACCCATCGCTTCTTCTCTTTCTTCTTCCCTCGGCTCTCTGAAGTTATCTCAAGAGACTTGAAACCAAACCCACTGCGAGATTTCTCAAAAATTGTGGATTTGGGTTATATGACGTTGTCTTGTCTTATCCGTGCAATAAAACATGAATTAGCCCATTTTACTCGGATTGAAATAATTTGTTTTGGTTTACACAATTATTTTGATTTAAATTTTTCTGTTTAACAATCTTTATAGTATACAATGATGAAATTTGTGACATTTTTCAATCCATAAATCACATTAGTAGTTTGCTTCTCTTATGTGATTTAAAAAAAAAAATGTAAGTGCAACATTATATTCTAGCATATAAGAACGAACAATGGTTATAAGATTTTGTGATTATGATTGGTGTTAGGTACCCTGCAATGCCAAAGGTTCCTTCACTCATACAGTTACATTTTCTAATTTGTTTGAGACTTATAAACATTTAATTTTATGACATCATAAAGTATTTAATCATACACAATGTGTATACACTTATTATACGATGTATCTCTCGTTTACTTTTGTTTCTTCGATAATGAACATGTTCAAGTTCATGCGACTAATCATAAAAGCATTCGAATAGTCAATATGAAGCGCCAGTACAGAATCTATACTAGTATTTTTGCAGCAGTTTTTGCTCAAAAATACTTTTTGGAAAGTTTTTGCATTTAATGCATTGACTTTAATATTAGTTACCAAAAATTTCAAATTAATTATAAGTAAGATTTTAAAAAATAAGGAAATTTTTCTACCTCATTTAAACATAAATATATATATGATTCTTTTTCATTTTTATTTGAATTTATATTTAAATTATCTTGAATTATTCTATAATACATTTAGTTAATAAAAATTGTGATTTTTTACAAATTTTTAAAAACAGACATATATTACTCAATTTACGGATATAATATCTCACATCGCCTAAAAAATTTGAGCAATGGTTTAGAGTCATACTCTAAAAGAGACCAAAATGATTCATAATACAAAATTTTTGATTTATCAGGCATTCAAACTTTTTATAAAAAAATGGTTTGGTTTATTCTGATTCTTTATTAAAGATTTTTGAAAAGTTAAATATTATAAATATTTATACTTTATAAAAAGTAGAATTATTATAAATATTTATATTTTTTTAGAAAGTTAAACTTTATAAAATGTTAAAAATATTAATAATATTTAGACGTTCATGAAGTTTCAAATTTATAAAGTTTAAATATTATAAGTATTTCAACTTTTTAAAAAGTTAAAAGACCTTTAAAATATTAATAATATATTTAAACTTTTACGAAACTTCAAATATGATAAATATTCAACCGTTTTAAGAATTCTAGGTATTAATAAATATTTAAACTTTATAAGAAGCGCCAATCTTATAAAATGTAAATGGTTACAATCTTAATAATTAACATAGCAACTCAAGCTAATATTTATAATACAAGACAATAAATATAAAAAATTAAGATGATATAGTGCGAGTTAAAATATCTCGGGACGGAGTTATATAGCGGGACGGGTTTGTCGATATTTACATAAATTTAAAATATCATTAAATTGGTGTTACACGGGTAAAACATCATTTCATTATTTTGTTAACACTATCTGTATCATAGAATAGACATATCAAAATTAAATTGATTAAAAAAATATTATGTAAAAAACAAATTATATTGCGGTATTATATGGTTTAAACTTTAAATCATAAAATAAAAAATTATTATATAATTATAACATTTATTTAACTAACAAATAAAATTTATAATTTAAATGTTTTAGTTATAAATAATTTGCACTGCGGTGTACCGCGGGGCCTAATCTAGTTAAAATAAGAGAACGATAACAAATAGTACTACTAGTTTTCTATAGCAAAGTTTCTATAATATAGATTATAAATAGCTTTCTTTTTAGTCCTCGTGAAATCATGTATATAGTTAAATATCCAATAAATCATGATTATACCGAAATGAAAATAATCATTTGGATCCGAGAGATTGCAAGCCTTGCAATCATGAGTATTGTAAAGCATGTGATTAGCCCATCATTCGATCAAGTGGCACATTCGAAAAACATAGTTATACACTTATAGCTCTTGCAGTTGTTTTCCAAGAGCATCTCCAACCCACCTCTATATTTGCTTTTTAACTCTATTTTAGGGTAAAATCTACTTTAACCCATCTTTATTTCTACCTCTATAATAGAGATCTCTATTTTTTCCTCTATATATAGAGGAACTCTATTTTTTTCTCTATAATAGAGTTGAACTTTTTTATTTATAAAATGGTTCTTGAACTTTTAACACATTTATATTTATAATCAAAATAAATAAAATATATATTTAAATAGTTTAATAATAATTTAATGAAGTATATTAATAGGATAATTGATTATAAAGTTAAATTTGACTAATTTTAATATTTTGGTTTAAAATTTTTAAAGGTTTTCGTATAGAAAAATTTTGAAGGTTTTTGTATAGAAAAACATTTTTAAAATTTGAGACTATTATTTGCAAAAGAAATTTTTTATAAAATCATATTAAATATAAATAAATTAAATATTTTAGTTTTTATTCATGCCATAACATTATTTTTAATACAACAAAGACTAATTATTTAATATTCTGGTAAATTACTTCTGGATCCACCAATAACATTATTTTTATATGATGCAATGTATTTCTTTTAATAAATGTGATATTTAAATAATATTTATGAATGTTAAAAATTTAAATAATATCATAATTTTATGAAAGTTTCACAAATATTAAAATAAATGGGTTAGTTTGCAACTTTTATAAGTAAAATGTATTAATAGTAAAATAAAAAAGAAATCTCTACGGAATATTCTTTTTTAGAAGAAAAAATAGAGGTATCCATTGGAGCAAAAGTCACCTCTATTATAGAGTTCCTCTATTTTAGAGGTAAAAATAGGGAAAACCATTGGAGATGCTCTTACTCTTTTAATTATATGGTGATAAATGTGATCAAGTAACGGCTTTACAACACTAACATATCAATATAATCTATATACTTATTTAAGCAACCCTATAAACAAATAACCCTACTCCATGGAAAATATTACATAAAATGCCACTGTATTTTAATACAAAATATAATAACAGAATTTTAATATTAATTTGTTGTAACCTGAAAATGATTATCCAAAAAAATAGTAATTATCAATTTATTAGATTACAAGAAATCATTAATAAAATAATTTCGAAATTATTTAATAAAATTATTACGAAATCATGTAATAAAATAATTAAACAGATTCTATTTATTGTTTTTGAAATCTTAGGAAACAATAACAAACTATTTAAAAAATAATAAAACTTAAATTTATTTATAAAACTAAGATTAAATATTTACACATCTAAATCATTTAATAATAACAAATATCTATTAAAATTAAAATATATCTATATACTTATTTAAGCTATGTTGTTAAAAATTTAACCAATTCTGATGTGACATATTACAAAAATGCTATTATATTTTAATTATTCTAATAACTAACAAAAATTTAGATTTGTTTACAAAATAATAAAACTCTATTTATTGTTTCATAAATCTTAGAAAATAATAACAAACTATTTAATTGGCTAAAATTTAATTGTTTATACACAATATTCACTATATAAACAATACTAAGTGTATAATGTTGATAATATACATAACCTAATTGTAATCTTCACCTATAAATTAATATACAACATGTAATACCAATAACTTCAATTTGTAAATTTGGTATATTAAGATCTCTAAACACGATCACATCAATTTATAATACCAAATCACGGGTCAATACATGTTTTGTTAGATTTTTTTGGTTTTACCGAATGTATAATTAACGAAATTGATATTGCACCAAACCAAAATAGTAGTACCAACTACGGGTCGAAATCAGAGTATGACCTTAAGTAAATTAAATATATGATTTCATAAAATGTATATAATTAATAAATTTTCTACTATTATTTTGTAACAAACAAATCCAAATTTACATAAATATTTACTCACGTTGGTAACATTATTCTACAAAATATTAACGTGTATTTATGAGTCGGGTAATAAAACGGGTAATGAGACGGGTAACGAGACGCTCAAAAATTAAATTAACATCTAATACTCGATCATTATTCATGGATAATATAATTATTATATCTTTCACTCGACCCTAAAGCTGAGGGTACCTTTTTCGGGACGGATACAAACCGAAAAATGGATCCAATACGGATATCGGTAGTAGTTTCCAGGCCTACCTATTAATAGTTTAATATGAATTAAAATTCACCATATACAACATAAACATAATATTAACAAATAACAAAATTAAAAAAAATTCCCCACGCTACCAGCGCGGGACATTACCTAGTTTTGTTATTAATATTGCTTTGCTGCATATATGTACGGTTGTTTATATAAATTAATGAAGAATTAGTTTTATTGGTAAAAACGTCCGCAAATGTAACACTTGCTTTGGATATGTGCAAATTGTTTGCTAACATATCATCATACCAATTGATAATACAAGTTTGTCACTGAAAAATCTAGTCGTTGGTTTGCCAACAATATTCTTCGCTGTTTATTAACACTGGATTTTTGCCGGAAATATGTATTTGTAAGGTATGCACGTCTTTGTCATGTTTATTTATGATCTGTTGGAGAATCATTATGTTTAATATATCATAGTTATGTTGTCACAAGTCTGCCAAATGAGTTTATATATCCTCACTAAATTGTCGATAAATTGTAACTAGTAGTGCATGTGTCACTGTCAAGTAAATGTCAATTGTATGATAAGGAAGTAGTCTTACCTCAACGCCAAATTTAATTATATCCAATTGGACAAAGATAAGCTGATTTCGGATGACGAAAAATATACTTACGATCTAGAATGATAAACTAATGAATTTTCATACTGTAAAAATTATTTTCTTTCTTTATTGATAAAAAAAAAATTGTAACTGTAATTTTTTTTTTTAAAGAAAAAATGTAAGTTGATTGGGAGATTTTAATATTATCAAAGTTCATAATTGAAAGCCAAAAACATATATTACAACTACAAGTGATGATAAGTAGGCACAAAGAATCTCACGTTCCATAAAAATAATAGCAGGCCTAAAGAGAAAATAAATAAAAGAAACAAAAGATTAGCAAACGAAAAAGAAAAAAAAATCCATTGCAGATTGGTTCATTCATAGTCCTACATGATTCACTAGGGCCAATCGTAAAAGCCACTAACTCATTTCACTTTCACTTATGATTAGATGGTGATGATCATCTGATTTTGCACATTTCCATGTGACCCACTTTTTTGTATCTTAAAAAAAATTCCAAAAGGACCTTTAGAATAAAAGAGAGGGCCCCTACACACACACATAGTCACATACTGAAGGTGATCTCATCTATTTAAACGAACCCAAATTCATTCTTCAAACATAACCACATCCATCATTTCTAATTATCTCTCTATCATTCCACATATTGAGTGTTTGAGAAAATATAATTAATTATGGAGATCAATGGTAATTCGAATGCTGGTTCGTCCTCTAGATCAAAAAAGAGTCATAGGCAAAAGCAGCAACAACCGCAGCCACAACCACAACAACATAATGAAGAAATAAAGTATGTAGGAGTGAGGCGGAGGCCATGGGGAAGATACGCAGCTGAAATAAGAAACCCAACTACGAAAGAGAGGTACTGGCTAGGTACTTTTGACACGGCCGAGGAGGCTGCACTGGCCTATGATAGAGCCGCACGGTCCATAAGAGGCTTGACTGCTCGAACCAACTTTGTCTACTCCGACATGCCTCGTGGCTCCTCAGTAACTTCATTCATCTCTCCAGATGAATCCCAACGTTTCATTTCCGAGTTATTCAACCCTCCAAGCCAACCAGAAGCTCGTTACAACAACACCAATAATCTCTACACATCGTCAAACAACCAAAACCAAAACTCTATTGAATTTTCATACAACGGGTGGCCTCAAGAGAGTGAAAGTGGTTATCAATCTATGAACAGTAATGATGAGCATTGTGATCATGAGCTTCCACCTCTTCCTCCAAGTACTTGTTTCGGAGCTGAACTCACGATTCCGGAGACCGATAACTATTGGAATGTGGCCCATGCAAACATCGATACGTTTGCATTTGAGCTCGATGGCTTTGTGGATCAAAACAGTCTTGGTCAGAGTGGAACAGAAGGGTTTGATTCATTATCCTCCACATTCTTCAACCAATAATACTGTGTTTGTCCTTGTCCACGTTTATATTCCCTATCCTTCTCGCCTTTATTATGGACGGGAATGAGAGATGTCAAGTGTCTCCTCTCCTCTCTATCGCTTATAATTATGTTTCTCTCAAAATTCATCACATGTTTTGTTATTGTTGTTTACCAAATGAATTTAAGATTCTCTTGATCAGTACTTTTTCTTTCTCTTAACGCCTACGGTTGTGTGACTGAATGCTTTAAGTTTCTTATTGTTTCGGAACATGGCTTCTTGTAGCTGCAAAATAGGTTTGTGTATTTGGTTCGAGTCATCCGGCTCTACCCATATTTAATTCGAATTATACAAAATTTTATACGTAAGGAGAATAGAAGAGTTGTTTACAATAAGATAATTAATTTTCGTAGATAATAGGATACTTTAATTATCCATTAATGTAGATATTTTACAGTTGTAAAATTACAAGTTAGTAGTTAATATTCTTCAGACTATTCATAATCTCCTAAAATTCAAAATTTCCACGATGAAAAAATATTACATACATACAGTATGTTACTCAAAGTACATGAACCCTGATCCTTATATTTACTTGATGTAGTATATTTGGATAATACTAGTTTTAAATATCTTAATTTGTTCAGCTTCTATACGCTACCCGCATTATAAACAGCTCATTTGGATAAAATAAGATGCTTAAATTATTTCATTAACGTCAAAAGAGCGTTATCGAGCAACACAACGATAAATGGCTATGTTTTGCGTTAAAATAAAAAGCAAACGACACAATTTAAATCAACAAACAAAATATGGATGAGAAAGAGATCCAAAGAACCTGCAGAGAGGATACTACGAAGAAAACATAAGTTTGATCTCTACACTTCCCTCTGACGAGGAACATATTCAAGGTTCTGATTTGAATACTTGAGTTATATATCTTCTATTTTTTGAAAAAGGGTTTAGTTTGTCGTTCTTTCTTTGATCAAATTACATCTGTTCTTAATTAAGTTTAATAATTTTGTTACTATTTTGATGTCGAAGTCGGTTTTATTGAATTGAGAACAGTGATTTTGATACCAAAGCGAATAATATATAGTTGCGGTTGATATGAAGTTTTTTTTGTCGTTATAAGAAAAGAAATGTTAATGTCATTATTGTCACAAAGACTGCCACCTAAAGTCATTTACTTAAATTGGAGTATATTTCAAAAATAATAAACAAGTGCGTTTATTGTAAAAGAAAGACGAGAATCTCCTAACTACTTCGTTGACGTTAAAACATCGTTATCAAGCAACAAACCAATACTGTATATATAAGTTTAGGTTTTGTGATCGAAAAAGTCACCACACATCTTAAAGCAAAAAAAACAAAATGGATAAGGAGATCTCAAAGAGCCAGCAGAGAGAAGACGACGAAGAAACCATGAATCTGATCTCATCACTTCCCTCAGACGTAGATTTCGAGGGTACAAAGCTGTTCAAGTACCAAGGATGTTGGTACAACGACAAAACTTTGCAAGCAATACTAAGTTTCCAAAGAGATTTCGAGCCACAAGACACGGACATAATCGTTGCTTCGTTCCCCAAATCTGGCACTACTTGGCTCAAGGCTCTCACAGTCGCTGTCCTGGAGAGATCCAAACACTCTTCTGATAATCATCCTCTTTTACTTGAGAATCCTCATACTCTAGTACCATTCTTCGAGCTCAGACTTTACATGCAAAGCTCGAAACCAGATTTGACCAAGATCTCATCATCCCCAAGGCTATTCTCGACTCACGTTCCTTTCCAGACGCTTAAAGAAGGTCTCAAGAACTCTTCTTGTAAGATCGTGTACGTGTGCAGGAACATGAAAGACGTGTTAATTTCGTTTTGGTATTTCAAGTGCGCAAATCAAGAGATTGAAAAAGAGAAAAACTCGTTGGAGTCAATGTTCGAGTCGTTTTGCACTGGAGTTAGCTATTACGGACCATTTTGGGAACATATCTTGAGCTATTGGACAGCAAGCTTACAATATCCCAAAAATGTGCTTTTCTTGAAGTACGAGGAGTTGAAAACAGAGCCTCATGCTCAGCTCAAGAAACTTGCCGAGTTCTTGGATTGTCCTTTTACGTTGCAAGAAGAAGAGAGCGGATCCATGGAAGAGATCTTAGATCTTTGCTCATTTAGTAACCTGAAGAATTTGGAGATCAACAAGACCGGTAGAACACCTGGAGGAGTTGCTCACAAGAATTTTTACCGTAAAGGTGAAGTTGGTGACTCGAAGAATAATCTGACTCCTGTGATGGAGAAGAGACTTGACATGATCATCCAGGAGAAGTTTCGAGGTTCGGATATGAAATTCTAATTATGTGTGGTTTTATTGTGCTTTATTTAATCATAGTACCTTTTGTTGCTATGTTACTACTACCTTTGTGTCGAATTCAGTTTCTTGAACTGAGAACATAATTTTGAAACCAAAACCAAAGTGAAAGAGAGTATGTGAAAAATCATTGTAATAAACCAAAGTGCAAAAGCGTATGACAAAGCATCATTATGGTATAGTTTTCCGATAGTAGCAGTAACACCATATCCCTAAAATTAAGAGAATCAATTAGGAACGGTTCCTGGTTTAAACTTAGAGGCTTCATGTCTCGCAAGTTCAGGTGGCACCGTACTTTTACACTCAAGAAGCTTCTGCCTCAGACCGTAAAACACATCTTTATCCTCAAGAGTCAAGAACGTTGTCGCAACACCGCTCTTCCCTGCTCGTCCTGTTCGTCCAATCCGATGCGTATACGTATCTATCGTGTTAGGCATATCGTAGTTGATGACGTGTGCCAAGTCACGAATATCAAGCCCACGGCCTAAAACATCTGTTGTAACAAGCACGTTGAATCTCTTTTGTATGAATCCTTCTAAGCTGACATCTCTCTGTTCTTGCGACTTACCTGCGTGCAATGTCGTCACACGAAACTTTCCTAACTTTTCTAGATTCTTAACAATGTAATCAACCTTGATCTTGGTATTCACAAACACGATCGCTGACTTATCATCACCAAGCTCATCGATCAGTTTCTTCAACTTGGAAAACTTTTCTGTTTCTTTGATCATGATCACTTGTTGAGTGACCAACTTTGTGGATTTTCCGACAGTAACCGCAACTGGATTCCGCAAGTATTTTCTAGCCAGACGCTCTAATACAGGACACATTGTGGCACTGAACATATACGTAGTTCTGTAAATCTTCTTCTCTTCGAGCTCTTCATCTTCATTCTCTGGTTTCAAATTACTCGAAGGCATTGCGTTTAACACTTGTGCAACCTGTGGCTCAAAACCCAAGTCAATCATATGGTCAGCTTCATCAAGAACCAAATAGTTACATTGGTTCAACACCACGTACCTTCTCTCAAGACAATCTATCAATCTACCAGGCGTAGCAATAACAATCTCACATCCTTGTGATAGCTTCAACGCTTGTTTCTCAATTGACTCACCACCAGCGATGGAGATCACTTTAAACCCCAAATAACGAGCAAACTTAGCCGTCTCTTCTTTAATCTGTTTTGCAAGCTCTCGTGTAGGAGCCAGAACTAAAGCGTAAGGACCTTCACTCTGATTCTCTTCCTTCATTGGTGGCAACCTTGATATGTAAGATAACATTGGCAGAACAAAAGCCATGGTTTTGCCTGTACCAGTATCTGCAATGCCTATAACGTCTCGTTGTTCAAGCCCTAAAGGTATAGCTGCCATTTGAATAGGTTTAGGTTCCTTGTAATCAGCTCTTTCCACAGCTTTCAATAGCTCAGGACTAAGTTTACTCTCTTCCCAACTCCTCAATGGATGAGGAATCTTGGATCCTTTGTAAGAAATATTAAAATCTTCCTTGAAAATACGCCAGTCTCTTCCACTCATCTCCTCTAACTTCTTCTCGCTCCAATGCTTATCTACTTCATCATGCTTAGACGCCACTTTTTTTTTCTGCTCACGACGGTCAATCCCCGCACGAAACCCTCTCCCAAACAGAAGCTGAGCTTCGTGAGGGTTTTGGTAAAGAGCATTGATCATATCTCCACTCGAAGTATCTTCAGTGTTCTCCCAATCGAAACGGACCTTCTTGCTTGGCTTCATGATGATTCTCTTCTTAGGTTTTGTGGTTCCTAGGTATTGCTCTTTCATGGCGTTAATCTCCTTCTCACGCTCTACCTTTTTTAATTTCTCAACCCTAGCTTTATCTTCACGTTCACGAAACTCACGATCGCTCTCTCTGTTTCTGTCACGGTCGCGGCCTCGTTCTCGTTTTCGATCTCTGTAACGGGTTCCATCGCCATTATCGGGGTTGGAGCGAGTGATCTGGTCGAGGCGGCGATCGCGATCCTCGATTTCATCGTGGCGGCGTTTTAGGGCTAATTCTTCTCTGTGAGCTTTGGTGAGAAAGACGGGCTTCTCAGAGACGGTGGAATCGAGAGCCTTCTTCTCCTCCATAGTTAGCATGAATCCTTCGAACGATCGCTTCATCGATTTAGGGTTTTTCACGATGAAGAAGATGGAGACAAGATAGAGAGAAGAGAACCGTCTTTGTTTCTGTAGTTTTACTTTATTTTATAACCAAAATAAAAACCTTCCAGTTTCCAAAAATGGAAATTTATTCTTCACATGAAGGAAAAAAAGCCTGAACTCATTAGGCCCGTTATCTAAGCCCATATTAAGGCAGAACATATCTTTTGGTCATAACACAAACTTGGGTTAAAGGGATGCATTCGATGTTGTAACATGGAGAATTCATCTAAAAGCCCCTATAAATTTTTACAAATCTCTTATCTCTCTCTCTATTCTCCATACCCATCTCTCATTTAATGAAACATGTTGAGACCAAAATGCCATTCCTTCCTTTTTCAATCTTTTTATTTTATTTTTATTTTTATTTTCAAAACAAAAATAAAAACCAAAAAAAAAAATCAATCTCTTCTCTTCCTCAGTTGCCGTCGTTTTTCACCAGAGCTCTCCACCATCGGCCATTTTTCATCAGAACTTTCCATTACCAACGTTTCTTCACCTTTTTCGAGTTGTATCAAGTTTTCCTTCAAAATACAAGTGTGTTCTTCAACATAAAAATCAAATTCTTGATGAATAGGGTTAGGTTTTGAATTTTGGAAATTTCGTTTAAATTTTGCTTGAGATCTTTAGCAAATTGGATAATTTACCATGGGTTATGGGTCGATTGAGCTATTTAGTTGATAAGAAATGAATTTCACTGTTGAATCATTGTGAATTGTAGAGATTAGAACCCCAAACCATTCAATTTTCAGTTATCGTGACTGGGTAAAATTGGTAAAACTAGTAATATTAGTAAATGTAGTATAACTAGTAAAACTCGTAATACAGATTAATGTAGTACAACCAGTAAAACTAGTAGTATTACTAATTGAGATTTTATTTTAGAATTTTTTTGGCAGGATACAGTGGGAGAAAACGTCAACATACATTTTAAGTGTGAATGTCACATATATAGTATAATGTTCAAGACACATGTGACGAATATAACTTTGTTGATGTTAAAAACAAAGATATACAGGAAGCTTGAGTTTGTTGAAAGTCACAGTTGAGCAACATTCAAAGGATGATGAAATTGCACCTAACATCATTGTTTGATTTATGTTTGATCTTTTGGTTTGTACTACTATTTTCTTGGTTATGTCACAACTATCGTAAAATTTATTTTTAAAATCTAGTAATGTTTGATTTTCCTTTCCCTTGATGTGTATATTTGCTCTGTCATAACAAAGTAAAACAGCTATAACAAAAATAAAACAGATAAAATTGGTAAAACTGAATTGAACATCCATAAAATAATTTTAAAGATAACATAATAATGTGTGTACTAGTAAACGTCAAAAGTAATGCTTAAATGTTTACTAAGAATGAAATTTTTAAAAATATATGAATTTTGGGTTGTTATGTAAGAACCTAAACAAATGTTTCCTTATACTTTTAATGTCAATAACCAAGTTAGGATGAAAAAGTTATAGAATTGTAGGTTTGAAACATATGAATGCATAAAAACTCATAATTATATGTTAATAGACTTTAATCAACTGTAAAACTAAAAAATATAATTTTAAGAGTGAGTAAAACTAATTAAATGGAAAAAATCCCAAAAGTAGAACTATTTGCAATTTTGGTAAAACTATTATACTTGGTATAAGACCATGTGCAACGGCGTACACTTTGGTCGTCCCTCGGTTTTTTCTGATTTTAAATAAATAAAAAAAGCCTAATATCAAAGCAACGATTCTTATTTTGGGACGTTTTTCGTCCGTCCACTTGGACACGTGGTTTATTGTGATTGGTAGTAGAATTTTGTTAGAGTTAAAACAAAACAATTTCGCGAGAGAAGGTTGTCGACTTCTTTCTTCTGTCTAGACGGCGACGATTTCCCGAAACCGATCCTCTCCATGTAAGCCCTTGGTCCTCTTCTCTCTCTCAAATCCAATCCCCTCTCTGTTTCCCTCTATCTTCTCCCTCTCAATCGTCCTTCATCTCTTGCCCTTTCGTTTGGTTCACTAGCTTTCTCTGTATCATCTGATACCCTTTCGTTAGCAAAAGCGGTGGTGGTGCTTCTACTTATTATTCCGACGATTTCGATAGAGATTGGATCCGTAAAGTTGTTCAGAATGATCTGTGGGATGATCCCGGAATCGAAAAGCTTCTTGATTTGACATCAGCTCCGATTTGGGTTCTGGTTGAATTGAAAGAAGACCCGAAATTAGTTTTGAAATTCTTCAAATGGTCGATGAACCGTGATGGGTTTAAGCACACCTTAGAATCGTACTGTATAGTAGCTCACATTTTGTTTTGTGCTAGAATGTATTACGATGCTAATAGTATCCTTAGAGAGATGGTTTTGTCTAAGAAGGCTGATGAATCTTCGGACTGCTATGTTTTTGATTTTCTGTGATCTACGAGGAATGTGTGTGTTCCTGGTTTTGGAGTGTTTGATGCTTTGTTTAGTGTTTTGATTGATTTAGGAATGCTTGAGGAAGCTTTCTTGTGTTTCTCTAAGATGAAGAGATTTAAGGTTTTCCCAAAAACCAGGTCTTGCAATGGTTTATTGCATAGGTTTGCCAAACTAGGGAAGACTGATGGGGTGAAGAGGTTTTTTAAAGACATGATTGGTGCTGGTGCGAGACCGACTGTGTTTACTTACAACATAATGATAGATTGTATGTGTAAAGAAGGAGGTGTAGAAGCTGCTAGAGGTTTGTTTGATGAAATGAAGTTTAGAGGTTTGATCCCAGACACTGTCACATATAATTATATGATTGATGGTTTTGGGAAGGTTGGTCGATATGTTTGAGCTTAACCCTGATTGAAACAGAAGCAAGAAGCTAAACGAGCTGCCAAAGCAGAGATCTATTCAAGGTAGTAATACACTACATTAACCTTTTTTCAGATAGTTAAGTACTGTTGTTCATCTCCTGACATGGTTTGTGTTGGCTCAGGAAACCACATTTGATCCCGTCAGCACCAGAAAACGTGGATGGAAAACGACTGATTACACCTCAGGTTAGAATTTTTCCAAAGCACACAACAAACATCATTTGTTTCTCTACCTAGCACCGTAGTTTAACGTTCCTTTTCACCAAAACATAGATACAAGGAAACCGAGGATTGACCCGGCAATGCAACAAGGATTTATTAATAGAAGGTATACCACACTTTTTCTGATTCTTTACATCTCGTGGTATAGGCTTAAGGGACAAACATCAACTGCACACACAAAAACTCTGTTAGTTGCGCATTTTCTCCTAGTTGGAAAATCAAAGAAAAGAAAAGAAAAACAAGATTTGGTTTCTTTACTGAATCATGCAGAAGAGGAAGCCAGAATCGTTGAGGAGTAGAAGGGCTCTTCATTAGCTGCAGTCATTCAAATGGCATTAATTTCCAATAACTCAGAGGAGAAAAAAATGAGTTAAGAGAGAGATGTTGTACTACACACCGATACAAGTCTCTCCACGGCTTCATGAGCTGCATCTATACTTTTTCCATCATGGACTAGCTTCAGTGATCTCTTGAAATCTCTATACCTGCAATATATGGAGATTAATAATGTTGGGGCAGAGTTTTACCAAAAAAACAAGTCATTTGCAAAGAGAGTGAGAGATGATTAATACTTGTAAAGAAAGTCGAGACCACCAGAGATCTTTGATTCCGAGCCCAGCAACTCGATCAGGCCTTCCCATTGCTGCATGTATGAAATGTAACAATATCATCTAGTGCACAGGTAGAAACAGACAGTGGTGTTTGTATGTCAATGTTAATGTTATAACAATGTTAATGTTAAATTTATGTTAATTTGTATGTTAATGTTAATTTTTGTAACTTTTAAAATATTATTATTTTATTTAGGGGACCAAATACAAATAAACACCAATGCTCATACTTAAAATAAGAACTTTTCAAAATAATACTATTAAATTTGGGGGACCAAAATTGGTCCCTAACCAATGCCCATGCTCTAACTATGTGTGAACACTAAATATGAACACACATATTGCACATGTGGCAGTACAATTCAAAATTTTTTTTTAACTTTTTTTTCAGCTGCACGTGTGGTTTTATTTTTTTGTATCTGCAACAAACGGTTAATTACAAATAAAATATGACTAGTTTTATCTAGTTTTATCTACATTACAAAAACATACTAGTTATACCTATATATACTAGTATTACTTAAAACCCAAAAATTCAATTCTGAATAAAATGAAGAACAAACAAATCGTGAATCTCTTCGTAACCAAAACAAATGAGTTTTATCTAGTTCTACTTGTTCAACCAAATCCAACTACTTATCATTGAGTCGATGGAGCCACTCACGGTTGGCTTGTACTTCTTCCCGAGTTGGTTCATCGCCGCCGTCATTCCGAATTTTCTTCTTATTGTTGAGTTGTTCATCACTGCCGTTTCTTCTTCCCAAAATTGGTTACAGAGATCGCTCGCCGTTGATTTGTTCATCGTTGTTGAGTCGTTCATCACCACCGTTTCTTCTTCCCAAAATTGTTACAGAGATCGCTCGCAGTTGAGTTGTTCATCGTTGTTGAGTCGTTCATCACCACCGTTTCTTCTTCCTGAATTGGTTACAGAGATCGCTCGCAGTTGAGTTGTTCATCATCGTTGAGTCTTTCATCGCCGCCGTTGTTTTTACATATCGTTGTTGAGTTGTTCATCGTCGTTGAGTCATTCGGTGTGAACGCTGCTGAAACTATTTTATCTTACTTGTTTTATCTAGTTTTACTAATATTTCAAGATCACACTAGTTTTCATTAGTTATACTAGTTTTACTTAGTTATACTAGTTTTATTTAGTTTACTAGTTTTACATAGTTATACCCAGAAATTGAAATACAAACATAAACCCAGAATTCACAAATTATAATTCCAAAACTTGTATTTTAGACTCATCTTCCTTATCAATTGAACACCTTAACAAAATACCTATTTTTCTCAAGTTTCACAAAATCGATTTTGAGATTGCAGTTTTAATTTCAAAAATTTCTCAGATTTTAAGGATTGGATCGAGTTATGAAAGAGAAAGAATGGAGCCATCGTTTCTTCTTTCCAGGTTGGTTCCAGAGATCGCCTGTCCTCGCCGTCGTTGTTCATCGCCGCTACCGTTGAAATCGAAGAAAGTGAAAAAAGTTTGAGAAAGAAGAAGAAGACGATGAAATTAAAAAAAATATTTAGTTTAATTTTATATTTTTGTTTTTGTTTGAAGTATATTCTTTTTTTATATTTTGGATTAAATCCAATAGATCTTGGGTGGGTGGTTTAAACCCACGTTTTCAATGTAATTGTTTTGTTTTTTCTAAGGTATTATAGTAAAATAACAGTTTCGGGAATTAAAAATAATTGAAAAAGAAAATTATTTTAAAGAAGGGAGTTTTGAGATTGTCATAATTTTTTAGAAACTTTTGAGATTTTGACTCCATGACATCTTCATAAACCGATGTTAAAATAACAGTTTCTCATTTAAATTCTTTGAGTTTTTCATTTAGGGTTTATGTTGTGAAGAACAAAAAGAAGTTTTAAGTAAAAATGGCATGATGCATTTGTATTAATATCAAAGATAGCAAAATTATATACTTCAGAAAAAAAATTATCAGTTTTTTGCGATGGTGATTAACATTTTTAGAGCATTTATATAGAATCTTTCTTTTTTTAGTTCAGCAGAATAATCACCAATTGGAGTTTTTCAGTTGCAAATCTTATAACTAAGAGAAAAATGTATATAACTATTATTCTTCCTCACATCTTAGATTGGGGGGAAAAATCTTAATGTTAATTTCATCTTCTCCTATGTTAATTCCTCTAATTCTTAACCAGCCTGAAATCTCTTCTTGATATATTAGAAGAAGTCAAGAAACTAACAATCAATTGCATTGCAAAACAAAAATTTATTTATATTGATTAGTAGGAAAAATAAAATTTAATGGAGTTTTAAAATAAATAAATATCGTAATTAATTTTGAATAGAGAAACAATAGAGATCATAAATTTGAGAACTCCCAACCCAAAGAAGAAAAAAGGGTCTCCAAGAAGATAGGCAGGATCATGGAGTCAATGCGTCTCAATCCACGCACATTCCAGAAGATAATTGGTATATCCAATATTCCAATCTAGAGAGTAGAGAGGAGGATATGTTCTTTTATGTTAAGTTGTTCACAGTAAACCTAATTTATTATTGGGTAAACTATTATTGGGGTTGTCGTCAGTCACCGTCGTAAATTGAAGGCTACTATTAGGTTTACTATTTTTTGTAAGAAGAAAAAAGAGACATGTCTTTGGCCTTTGGGAGACTTTCTTTGACTCCTCTTTTGTCTCTTTTTCACACTTTTGTTCACAAAAATCAAATAACGAGACTGACTGATACACAAAAAGAAACTCCTACAAACACGTGCCTTCTCTATCTCTCCTCTTTTCCCTATATATTTTCATTCAAACATTTATCACAATTACGACCAAGCTTTTACCAGTTTTGCTTATCTTTTTATTCCAATATTTATCAAAAAAAAAAAAAAAAAAAAATGGAAAACTAAAACACAGGAAGAAAACATATTTTCATGCAAAGACTTTTTCACTATTTTGTTCTGTGTACATGAATAGAAATTAGGCCTGCGACTTCGGATTCTTCGAGGCTTTCGGTTTCGGTTTTTCGGTTATTTTGGAAATTGAAAACTGTTCCGAATTGAACCGACTAAGATTTCGGTTCGGTTCAGTTCGGAATCGGTTATTTCGGTTCGGAGGTTCGGTTCACAATTGAGTTGTTTAAAAAAAAAAAAAAACTTTTTTTTCAACTGTAAAGCGATGGATCGACATTCCGACGGCCAGTTCTGAATGGTGGAGGTCCTAAGCATTGATCTGAAAGGCGAAGATGATGATGATGATGATTATAAAGATGATAAATCGGAAAGAAGAAGAAGATGATTATGGTGATAAATCGAAGAAAGAGAAGATAACAGTGATGGATTGAAGAAGATTAGAAGAAAATGATGATGAATCGAAGAGGGAGGAGAAGATTATGGTGATGAATCGAAATAGAAGGAGAAGGAAAGAACAAGAAAAATAAGAATTATTTGTTTGCCCATAAGAAAAGAAGAATCGATAAGTTAGGAAGAAGAAAAGAAGAAAGAACGACGGTTGGATACAAATATTAGGTTAGGGTTTTTATTAATTCGGTTAACCGTTTGGTTCCAGCGAACCGAACCGAAAATTTCGGTTAACCGACCAAAATTAAAATCATTCCGATCGGTTATGTCAATTAATTTAAACCGAACCGATTTGCCCAAATCTCGGTTCGATTCGGTTCGGACAAATCGGTTCGGTTCTAATTCCCAGACCTAGAAATGATTATATACATGCAAATAAATGATTTTACCTAAGATATTTATAATTTTAACTTACTCGAAATTATTTGTGCCAGAGACCACCAAATTCGACAAAACTGACAAAAAATCAAATATCAGTTTCATTTTCAGAAAATTTATTTTCATCCCAAAGAAAATAATTATGCTTTGGTCGTTCAAATTGGCATGCTAAAGACAAATTGTGTAATATATTTTTATTCCTCTTTGGTTAATATATTTTTCCAAAGATTGTTTAACATTATTCGAAAGATTCCAACGTTTATGTACGAAAGCAACTTCTATTTTTCCCCTTAGCATAACAAAAACAACTCATTATTTTCATTCAAAATTACATATTTGACGTTCAACGATAATTAGTAACCACAGACAAATCAGTTTTATATATTTTATTTTTGGTATCAATGTTAAATAAAATTAGTGTTTAGTGTTTTGCAAGTTGATATAATCATAACACAATCTGCAAACAATAATTCAACATATTCGGAAAATGATTTGGTTAATTTTTTTTTTTTTTTTTGTTATAGTCTCAGTTTCTTTACATGATCAAATCCAACAATTTCTATGTATCAACACCACACAAAATTAGAACACAAAGATTATTCTATTTTCCTAAGAATAGTTTTCTTGGTACTTTTGGACTTGAATTTGGATTGAAGCTTACGCTTCGAACATGAATCACTCTGATGAGACTTCTTCATTACAGTAAACCTCTTTCGTTTCTTCTTCGTCTTCTCTACAGCTGCTGCTTTCATCGCCTTAGTCTCTGTTATCGTCTCAAGCTTAGGCTTCCATTTACGCAAACCAACCAGTTGAACATAATCTTTCTTCAACTTCACCGTTGTACAAACTCTACCTTCTCCTTCTTCTTCTTCCTCTTCTTCTTTGATTGCTCTGTTCTTTCTTCCTTCCATCATCAGTTCCGAGATGAAATCTTCAGACACACGAATCCTTAAACGCTCTCCTTTCTCTCCCTTCTGTATAAGAAACGGCTGAGGCTGCTTCTGAGTCTTCTTCACCATAACGCCACCGTTCTGAGGGTTTTTAAGTGTGGCGATGGTGAGGAAAGAGAGATCGTTCTTAAAGAAATCTGATGGGAGGAGTAAGTAGTTGAGACCGAGCTTGAGTGTTTCGGTTTCGGACAGAACAGGGGTTTTTTGTCCTATGTAGAGTAAGTCCGATCTGCAGATTTCGTGTTTTGGGAAGTCTTTTGTGAGCTCTGAGACCACTACGGGACGATCGTAGACTTCTAAAGAACCGTCGGATCTGACGAGCTTGATTCGTCCGCCGCCGTTGGTGGTTCTGTCTGGTCGGGGATGGAGACAGAGCCAACTCGAAGGACCTCTGTGTAGCTTTACGAGTAGACTCCCGAGCTTTGTGATGTTATCATGACCCATTTAAATATAAGCTGGATTCAGGGTTTAAGCTTTAAAGGATTTAGGGTTTCTATCTTCTCTGCTAGGGGAAGAAGGTCATGAAGAAGAAGGAGAGACAGAGAGAGAGACAGAGAGTTTTGTGGTTTTAGTGTGAACAAATGAGACGAAGTTTTCGTTTATATACAGTGAGAGTGTTTTTATATACAAAAGGATTTAATCGCCCTTTACACCATTAATAATATTTTTATTTAAAACCAATTTAATATTTTTATGTTGTTTTTTTCTTCGTTTTCATTTTTCAATGCAAACATAGAGTAAAAATTGTTTGTCTTGATTTACTATCTTACAATAGATAGTTACTCTATAGTTAATCAAAATTTTAATCATCTACGTGCATTAAGTAAAATATCATTTATATACATATATATATTGAACTAACGACCGGTATACCAATATATTTGATTATTGGGGTATACATCCAAGTTTAAAAAGTTAGATTTATGTGGACTAGTTTTGGACCAAGTTGTGGTGTTAACTACGCTTGAAAAGCGATTAGATTAATAATTAATTGTGAATAAATAAATACTTGAATATGACTATGTTTAACGTGCGTGACGGCAGTTCGTTAAACTATTATGATACATAAATATAAAAAGAGGTTAGAGAGAAAGAAGACTTAGACCGATGGGAGTGTTCTTTTTAGACATTTCAATCTTTGGTTTTAAGGTATTTCAACTTTAATGGATTGTGACAATTATGTTATTCGTCTTAAATATATCTAATAGCCACACATTTCTGAAAACTCTATGATCATCGTTTCACCTTTCTTCTCTTCTTTATCCGGTGATAGACCTAATCCCTACTTAGTTGAGCAATGATCATCCTGTGACTGTGCTATATAAATTTTTTATTATTCTTATGTTCAACTAATCTTGGAGATACGTTTAAATATGAAAATCAAAGTTCAATACTGATGTTAGATACGATACGAGTTTTAGATCTATTATTTTTTTGCACGAAACATATTAGATTAGAATAGATAGTAAACATATTTCAAAAGTTGCAAGTCCTAATTAAGTAGCCACCTCTCCAATTTGGTCTTAGATCAAAGATGTAAGTTTGACCCACCAAATAGTGTACGTAATTATGTTGCCTTACTTTGACTCGCTTCTTCTTCCTTTATTCATTTTGTTTTGAAATTGCTAATCCCGCCTCCCTTTTTTTTCCTTTTCGTCTTCTTTTTCGTTTTGCATGCTTTTTATGTTTCGTTTTAGGTTTCAAAACTTATAAGTTATAATCAACTTTTGTAAGAATAGTGGTGATATAATTTATGTCATGTCCATCTCGTAATATTTGAGATGTAGAAACAGCAAGATCAGTTAATTTTACCAAACTTAAAATTTTTTTGGTCAAGTAGCTAGCCTATGCACCTCACACGGATAGCATCATAGCATTGTCGATTGCTTTAGAGCTAATGTTTGTAATTTTATCTATAATACATCATTTCCAATTGTTTATAAGGTTTAAATGTATAAAATACTTCAATAAATACATCAAAGTCTTAATTAACTTGATATCTAATTTCTTTAACAAAAGGTTGATCTACAAATATATACAATTGTTACTTTTTCTGCAAATATGGAAATATGTTCAAATCCATCTCGTAAAAATTTGAGATCTCCTAACACTAAATCATGTATTTTCAATCATGCCCAAAAAATATAGAACAGGAAAAATGTATTTCGTTTTATGTCTTGTTTGTGAAAAATATATTTGTTCGACATTAACCTAAAATTTCATGACATAATCATTCAATAACGCATCCAACATTTAGATATCCCAATTTTGCAAGACTGACTATGTTCATTTAACACAAGAACAGTCCAAGTACTAAAATCTTTAAATTTGGTAGGCAATGCACTAGTCATAGTTTATATGCTAACAACTTTAATAAGAAATTCAAACGACGTAGCTTGTTGGTGAGCAAAGGAATAAGACGACAAGGAGATATTATGGTTTTGCGTAAGTTCAATGCTTAATAGCCATTGGCTAACTTCTAAAGCTGGTCAATTCATAAGAATGATACAATGAAGTTTAAAATATCTAATTGTATATCATTGAGATATGTACTACATATCTGATATTAGTTTTGGTTTCAATTATTTAGACATCGCATATAAGTATATAACTAATGCAAGTAAAAAACAATTAAAGGCGGTTGCACAACCCCACCATTTAGATTTGTTTACATACTCAAAATTACAATACCAGACTTATTTAACTAAATTTTTCAATACACTGTATAGGATAGCCTTGAGATTTCGGTTCGGTTATTTCGGTTTTTTATATTTGTTGAGTTTTGAAAATTTTACCGAACTGAACCAAAATATATTTCGGTTCGGTTATTTTAGTTTCTCGGTTAATTTGATTTTAAATTTTCAAAACTAAAATTAACCGAAATTTGTTTGAAAACAAGAAAAAATCGGATTTTCGGTTATTTAAAAATAATTTCGGATTTTTTCGGTTTTTTCGGTTTTATTTCAAATATTCCGATTTTTTCGGTTTTTCCGGACGATTATCTTGGTCAAAAAAGGAAAGAAGTTGTAACCTTGTATTCGATATCTTCTTCATCCTGTTTCATATAACGAAAATGACATTAGTTTCATATTTTGATAAACAATGCTTAAGAATAAAGAGAATTAAGCTTGGACACTTTTGAATAAAAGTGATGCACTTACTTTGGGATCGAGTTTTTTTTTGTGTGTTTGAATAGTTCAAGTGTTATATATATCTTGAGTAGATGTTTGTATTTATAGAACTAACTATGTTTGGATCCGCACGTACGTATGGGGTTATTTTTGCATAATTTTTTTTATAAAATTAGAAAGTTTTCACGTAAACTTCTACTCAGACCTGCATGAGTGATATATATATATAAGAGAAAATTAAGATAGATAAGTGATATTACATGTATATTATTCTAAACTAATCCAAACATTTCTAACTGTTTGTTTAGGAGTGTTAAATCAAATTTGGATTCGGTTTCAGTTTCATTTATTTCATGTATTTAACCTAGATGTATATATTTTGGAATGGGATATTCGTCTTCTTCTATATGGGTCAAAATATTTTGTTTCATAACCGTTCTCTATTAAATAATTACATGTTTGACTATATTTATTATAGTAGTTTGAGACCGTATACCCCTATTCTCTGTTTATAAATTTAATTTTTATTAACTTTAATATATTTATCTAGTATAACATACATAATTATTTGAATGCATAGCAGTTTGATATTTGGTTTAGTTTCACTTCCGAACAGACACAAATGAATGATGATTTTTTTAATATCAGTAAAGAAGACAACTAAATAAAAGACAATAAGAGAAAGTGATCTTGTCCTTACGCATAATAAAAACTAAACCATAACCGTATTTTGGACCGTAGCCGTATATAACATTTAGAAGCTTTTACTGTTAATCGTAAATATATGGTTAAATTTATATTAATTGTAACCGTTAATTTACCATAATCGTATCAAAACTAGTGGTCAGGTAGATAGTTAAACTATAAGTTTTTTTACCGTAACTATTTTTTAGATATAATAAATATACTAATAATTATTTTTTAATATGAATAGTATGATATATAGATATACGATTACACTGAAAGAGCATATCAATTGAAAATAAATAATATCAACCATATCATATCATCCAATAATATCAACAGTATCATATCGTCAAATAACCACAACAGTATATAACCATAACTGATAGTTAATAAACCGTAATTGTACCCGTGTTCATGCCTACTTGTCCATACCTATCCCATTGTGTATCATAGAATTTCCAGATGACCTAAATAAAATTGTCAAGCGATCAAACCCGTCCAATATGTCTCATTGAATGTTTAAAATTTTTTTGACCCAAAAAACCTCATTCCTCTTAATTCACATGAGTAAATAGTATCTCCGCATATGTTCTGCTTGAATTTGTGTTCCTATAATTCTTGTCCCGTATTTTGTCAAAAATAGTTTAGATAATATTTTTATTTTATGAATTACACGTTTCTTTCCTGTACCCAATATTGAATGTCCCGATATTTGAAATAAATAGAGCGTTGAATTTGAATTTAGTTATTTGATAATTGAAAGCCACAACTAAATTTAACCATCCAAACTTTATACTCTCATCTCTTTACCTCTATTTCTTATCCAACTTTTTATGAGAAATAGTTTAGATAATGTCATTATTTTTTGATTAATTGTTCCCATTTCATATCAGTTCTTTTTTATTAGATCAGATTTTTTTATATAAAAAACTATTTACATGTTATTTAAAAAAACAAAATAATTCAAATAATCGTCCCAAAGTAGAGATTTACACGTGTAAAAGTTGACCCTTACTCAAATATAGAGGTTTTGAGAATTAGATATCACTACCAATATTTTTGTATTTAACGATAACAACATTTAAAAGAAAAAAATAAGAGATAGTAATTTTTATTTTTATAAATAATAAAATTAGCTTTTGGCAGATATTCATTTAATATTAATATTAAATGATTTAAATTTTAATTGTTTTGTTAGATTTAATCTGTGGTATAGGTGTAATTTAGAATTTTAGTATTACAATCACATATTTAGATGTGTTAAAGTAGATTAACAAAAGCTATAAATACAATTTTGGTTTTATTATTTCCATATATACTAATCATAACTAATTATTATAATTTTGTTAAAGAAATTTCAAATTTTAAACTAAATGATGATTTGTTTTTATCTAATTGTATTTAATTGATTTGTCTTTCCCAAAATATAAAACCAAATCAAATAAATTCACATATCTACACTTGACAAAAAAAAGCAGTGGCAGTTTTATGTAATATTATGAAATACTAAGGGCAAATAATAAATTGGGGTACGGAGCTCTCTGGCGACGACACGTCAGCTTTATTGAGATAATGCTTCTCTTTTAATATATAAGGGATGAAGTCAGTTTGGTGAAATGATATAATTCTAGAATATGCTTATTCTTTAATGAGGATGAGATATAGTAATAGATTTTTAACATAAATTCTTAACTTTCAAATCCGTGTTAGTTGCGAAAGTTTAGAAGATGCGAATAATTAGTTGATACAATTTTAAAAGTTACTATAATTTAGCTGTAATATATTTAAAACTTACTGCAATGTGTAGATTTGAAATATATCATTGGCATTAAATTTGCATACTTATTTCTTTATTTGGCAATCTAAAATATCTTGAACTATATGTTTGGTAATACAAACCTATTGATTAGAGTTTTTGATTAATTCTTTTTACGAAAATTGAATGAAGAAATAAGTTATCTGTTACTCGCTCCACTTTTTAACGTGCACATTTTTCATATTTATTATTTGAATTTGCTTACAAGTTTGGCAAGTATTAACTGTTTAGATACTCATGCAAGATATCCAAGATCCGAATGATGTAATTAATCCCCAAAAACTTAGGATCCGCGTGTTTTGACCCTTTGAGATTACCTGTTTGCCCTTTTTTATTTTTTGTTCTTTCTTTCTTTAATTCGTAGGAGCAATTCATGGAATTCTGTTTTGTTTATTTTTTTAATTCCTAAGTGTGCATCCCAATTAATAGTATAGATGATCGTGTCTACTTATAGAATAATAGAAATATACATTATAAGCGCTTAGCAAATACTAGCAAGTAAATATCTCATTCATACTCAAACTAAAATAAAGGAAAATGTGTGATTAACTACTAATCCTATAAAGATAATGAAAACTAGATTTTAACCCGCGGTACACCGCGGGCCGATCTTTTAAATTATATATTTTAAATTAGTTAAAATTAATAAATTATGAATATAAGATTAAATAGTGTATATTTTTGTGACATACAGATTTTTGTTCTTTGCGTTTATGTATAATGACTTTTAAAGTTTTTTTTTTCTTTCAGATTCGATCGGATTATCTACAATTTTGGACACTTGTTTGCATGATCAAACAATGTTTCATCATAATATTACTTTACTTTATAAGTTATAAAATCTATGTTTCTATAACTTATTTTATGTATTACTTGGACACCCTTTGGTTTTTGTAAAAAATCATATTGGGTCTGTAGGCCCATTAATAATGTTGTGGTCGTGTGGTCCAGCTTACATAATCCATCAATATTCCGACCCATGAACTTTAATCGTTTTATTCCGGATCGTTTTTTTTCTGGAAAAGAAAAACATATCCGGATGGTTTTTTTCTCACCGGCTATCTTTTTGTCGGTTGGTTTCTTTCCCCGAAACCATTAAGAAAAAACAATGAAAATTACCAGTCAACATGTTAGTGTTAAGGTCTGGATCCTCAACTCTTGCAAACTTTGTAAAGCTCAGGAAGTTTGAGTCGGACTTAGGATCACTAACAGCAACATAGGTCCCGCTGACAAAACTGAGTTTGTACAAATGAGTGGTAGGACGAAACTGACCAACCGCATGAGTGATTGAGAAGGTCTCGATGAACCTCCATGAGCCAATGGTCAGGTGGTTGACGTAACGGGTGACCAAGTCTTTTTTCACGGACCCGTGTATTTTCATTCCCTATAATATAGAATATAAAGTAGTGAGGGTAGAGAAAGTTATGAAAAGAATAGACTATATGAAAATGATACTCACAGTAATTTTGCATAACTAATGTTTGGTTGCCAAAAATAAAAATAATTGTTGTTAGTTTATAAGCGTTAATGCTTTAACTCCAGTAACATTTGTGAGTTCATGCGATTCGATGAATCTAACCGCATTGTAAGTTACATGATTAATTACATCTTGATTTTTATTGTCATGAATATATTATTATTGGACAGAGTTTTACCCCGATCCAGGGGCGGACCCACGTTCATTAGAGGGGGTGCAAGTGCACCACATAAAAGTATAAAATCCTTAGTTTATGCATACTAATTAGTGATGTAAGTAGCCTAGTGGTCAATAGTGCACCCTATAATTTTTGAGGTAAAGGGTTCAAATCCCAACTGAACACTTTTGGGTTTTTTTGGCACCCCCTCAAAAGATTTGCTGGATCCGCCACTGCCCCGATCCGTAGTAATATAAAACAAATGAAGGGAGTGATACTATTACACTAACCTCATTTTGTTACTCAAGATAGCTTATAGGAGCAGCTTTCTTAATATTTAATTCACTATCATACTAAATGAAAATGATGTTTGAAGTTTTAACCAACATTTTTTTTCTTCATGTTATATTTTCTAATGCAAAATAACTACACTTTTCTATGCTATGTAAAACCATTTTATTGTATGTTATTTTAGCTTTAATTTAATTGTGTTTAGATAGAGAATGATATTTTAGTCTAAAAAAATATTCAGAAAAAACATTTTTAATGTTGATAAAGCGGAAAATGAATTGTAAAAGCTAAGTATTTTTTTTCAACACCACAAAAAAACAAAAATCAACATATAACAAAACGATCAAGTATATATTTACCGAAGAAAAAGCGTGCAACACAAAATAGATGCCAACAACTTTGAACATTGTACACCTAGTAGAGATAACTCTGTGATGTAAGAACAGAGCAATCTCAATCTCAATTGGCATCAATAATAATACGTTACGTGTTGACTTTTGTTAAATTAAAATTGTTTGATATATTCGGACCTGCTCTCAGAGCAAGTGCAATGGCGTATACACGGGCCGTCCCCCGTTATTTTTGGATTTAAATTTAAATCAAAAAGGCCCATAATCGAAGGAACGCTTCTTATTTTAGGACGTTTTTCATCCGTCGACTTCGCCACGTGTTCAACTGTGATTGGTTGTAGATTATCTCTAGGTTTTCCGAAAAACATTTCTTTGGACAAAAATTTCTTTCACTTCTTTATTTTCTCTCGACGGCGACGAGAGAGGCGATAGACATCCTCGTCGAATTCACGAAGCGATTCCGTTTCTTCTCACCAGAATTTCTTACCGAAGCCGATCTGCTGTTTCTCCCGAGGCCGGTCCGATCTTATCAACGTCTCGAAGCTTTCCTGGCGGTCCGATTTTCACTTATCTCCCGACGCGATCTTCTCTTCTCTCCCGAACCGATCTTCTCTTCTCTCCCGAAGCGATCTTCTCTTTTCTCCCGACGCTAATTAAGGTATGTCTTCTTATCTCTGATTATCGAATTAGGGTATTCCAATTAGGGTTTTCGAATTAGGGATTTCGAATTAGGGTTTTCGAATTAGAGTTTTCTAATTAGGGATTTCGAATTAGGGATTTCGAATTAGGGATTTCGAATTAGGGATTTCGAATTAGGGATTTCGAATTAGGGTTTTCGAATTAGGGTTTTCGAATTAGGGTTTTCGAATTAGGGGTTTCGAATTAGGGGTATCTATTGGTGTCTAGTTTCAATTGTTCTGTTTTTTCATGTGTAAAGATCGATTTATCTATTTATAAAGATCGATTTGTGCTTGTCTAAAGGTCAATTCGTTTCTTGATAACATGAGTATAATTAATGTTTTATTTTCTGTGTCGTTTGCTGTTGATAGTATACGAAATCGTATATTTGCAAAAATTGGTTTTAACATTGATTTGGTTAAAACATTGGTTTTTAAATTGACAAACTCTATTTTGTTTTGTTTTTTTGTCTTAATTGATAAAGAATTTTAGGATAAAGGACATTTGGTAGTTGTAATATTTTAGGTAAAACATTAATGTGTACTTCTAATAAATTGTGATTGTTGTGTAGTTGATTGTCTTTAATTTTGGTTTGGTATGTTCATAGTTTGTTGTTTTATTTGGTAGTTGTATCAAGTACTTGTCTTAAATTTTGATTAGACATTGGTTGTTAGGTCTTTATGTTTAGTTACTTATTGCAAGTTAACTTTTAAGCTATTAAACCCCAACCATCTTCTTCCTATTTCCATCAGAAATCTATTTCACTTAGTAACCCCTTCTCACTTTTACTCGCTTAACTTCTCTTCTATACTCGCTTAACTTCTCTTCTATACTTGCTTAACGTCTCATTCCTTCTCTTCTCTACTCGCTTCTTCATATGGATTCAACGAATCCCTTCTTTCAGTCTTCTTCTTACTTAAACTTGCTTAACAGTCAAGAAGAAGGTGGTTTAAATGATAACTTTCATTGGGAAAGTTATCCACCTTCTGGACAGAGCTCCCAACCTTCTCCTCGCAGCTCCCAACCTTCATCTCAAAGCTCCCAACCTTCTGAGGCGCCAACTCTTTCGCAAGAAACACCATTGGAGCGCAAGGAGAGAAAGACATGGACACCTGCTGATGATGAAGTCTTGATCTCCGCATGGCTCAACACTTCCAAAGATCCCATCGTTGCAAATCAACAAAAGGGAGGAAGCTTCTGGCAAAGGATTCAAAAATACTATGCTGACACTCCTCATGCTAGAAATGGTGGTGAACAGATGTTGACGACACATTGCAAGCAGCGTTGGCACAAGATAAATGACCAAACTAACAAGTTCTGTGCGGCATTCGCAGCTGCGGAGAGACTGAACAGCTCTGGTCATTCTGAAAATGATATCTTAAAGCATGCGCATGATATCTACTTCGATGCCCATAAGAAGAGATTTAACCTTGAACATGCTTGGTTTCGGTTAAGGTTTGAGCAGAAATGGCTCACACTAAACACCATTAACACGCCCCCATCCCAGCCTGCAACAAAGAGGAAACAAGCTGCCGAAGGTTCACAATCATCAAGCTGCAATGTTGAGGAGTATGAGAAAAGGCCAGAAGGGATTAAGGCTGCGAAGGCGAAGAGGAACAATGCTCAGTCCACAAACGTGAAGACTCTTGCTGAGTATAAGAGCATGTGGGATGTCAAGAAAGAGGAATTGGCTGAAAAGGAGAAACTGCAGAAGCTGGCCATCCTAGATACTCTCTTAGCCAAAAAAGAACCTTTAAATGCTAGTGAAGAAGTTATTATGAAGAAGATAGTGTCCCAGTATTTCTGATATTAGAGCATGTGTTTGTTGTTTGTTTTCTATGGTCATTCTAGTTACTCGGCTTATGTATTTCCTGTTTGTTTGATTTGTATTTCATGTTTTAATATTTCGTGTTGGATTTGTATTTCATGTTTTAGTATTTTCTGTTTGATTTGTATTTGCTGTTTGAAACTAAATTAATATAAGTATATTTCAATTGCTAGTAACTCGCCTATTTTAACTAAATCAGTAACTTAATCAGATTGTTAGTTCTTTAAAACAATTGTTGTACTAAATCTAATGTGCTTCTTCTTGTCTATGTTCAGGTTAAGTAAGAAATGGGACACGACTATAGCTACTCTCAGCCTGACTCATCCGATCTGGCTGATAAGCACTCAGAGGACACTGCGGAGAGAGAGCTAGATGCTTTCATTCGTATGGATGAAGCAGAGTCGAGGGTATACCCCCCTCAGCCTGAGGTGGAGCATGGATTCCCGAAGGAATGCTACTGTGGTGCGCAGCCTATTCTGTCGAACTGCTACAATAGAAGGTATGTGATATTAATGTAGTTTTGCTATTCTATCAGTCAATTTAGTTTCGCTATATATGCTAACTCTTTTACATATTGTAGGTTCTTTACATGTCCAAATGTCGATGATGGAGAGATGCATATTCACAAGTGGTGGGATGTGGCTGTAGTGGAGGAGTTGAGGGACAATGATAGAAGATATGAAGTGATGGTTGAGAAGGTAGATTACTTAACTTTGTTCAATGAATATGAATCAGAGATCAATGAGAAGATGGTTATGTTAGAGAATGTAGTTAACGAGATACGTAATGAAAATAGGTTTAGATATATAACTGATTTGCTGGTTGTTTGTGTCATGGTTATTTTCGCATGTATTTTGTTCATGTCTACTTATTAAATGAGACTTTGTAATAACTCACGGGTACTTGTTGTTTTCCTATGTATGTTGTTTTGTTTTCCTATCTCACGGGTACTTGTTGTTTTTTTAGCTATGTACTTTGTTTTGTTTTGTTATCCCACGGGAAACTTGTTGTTTTGTTTTGTTCAGACTCACGGGTTACAAAATAATGCAACTCACGGACACTAGTCTTTTCTTCCTATATATGATAACTCGTAACTCTCACCAAACAAGACCAAATCAAGAAAACATTCTCAAGAACCACCTTCTTCTATACAAAACATTCTCAACAAAACATTCTCAACAAAACATTCTCAAGCAAAATACTCATACCAAACACGATCAAACCAACAACATATTGGCAGTTATTTCTTCCTCTATATTCCTTTCTCTTCCTTTCTCTTCCTTTCTCTTTAATATAATTTACATCTTCCTTTCTTTTCCTTTCTCTTCAAATGGGATCATCTTCAAATCATTATCACTATCAAGCCGATGATAATCATTATCACTACCAAGCAGATGACAGTGATAATTTTGAGGGCTATTTAGAAAACATTTATGATGTTTCGCACATTATTCCAGAACCAAACCAGCCACACGATAGGATTTATATCGAGCGAAACCGGGAAGAAGGCCACAATAATCTTTGGAATGATTATTTTAGTGACACTCCAACATATCCAGAATATTTATTCCGGCGACGGTTTCGCATGCACAAGCCATTGTTCATGCGAATTGTGCAACGTCTCTCTACCGAAATCGAATATTTCCGCCAAACCCAAGATGCAACTGGACGGGCTGGTCTTTCACCTATACAAAAATGTACTGCAGCAATTCGTCAATTGGCATATGGTACTTCTTCTGACAGTATTGACGAGTATGTACGAATTGGTGCTTCGACAGCTCGGAAATGTTTGCACGAGTTTACCGCCGGCATCATCCAAGTGTTTGGAGATGAATATCTAAGACGTCCTACACAGGAGGATCTACATAGACTACTCTATCAGAATGAACAGCGTGGATTTCCCGGGATGATTGGTAGCATTGATTGTATGCATTGGGGGTGGAAGAATTGTCCCACGGCTTGGAAAGGCATGTATTCACGATCAACCGGAAAACCTACAATTGTGTTGGAAGCGGTAGCTTCGTATGACCTATGGATATGGCATGCCTTTTTTGGAGCTCCAGGTACTATGAACGATCTTAATATTCTTGATCGTTCTAATGTTTTTGATGACATAATAACCGGTAAAGCTCCCGAAGTCCACTACGTTGTCAACGGAAGGGAGTACAATTTGCCGTACTATCTCACCGATGGTATTTATCCAAATTGGGCCACTTTTATTCAATCTATCCGACTTCCACAAGGTATGAAAAATTCTCTCTTTTCTAAAAAACAAGAAGCTGTTCGGAAAGATGTTGAGCGTGCCTTTGGAGTCTTGCAAGCTAGATTCGCCGTTATTAAAAATCCGTCTCGCTTATGGAATAAATACAAAATGGCAAATGTTATAAGATCATGCATAATACTCCATAATATGATTGTCGAAGATGAACGACATACATACAGTTACAGAAACATTGTTTCTGAATTTCAACACGGAGAACATGTCGATCAAACATATACTGTTGGTGCTCCCGGTGTCGGTTCAAATATCAGCACTACGATTACTCGTCAAACAAGACTTCGGGATAAACAAGCCCATGACCAACTAAAACATGATTTGATTGAGCATATTTGGACTAACTTCGGACATCTTCCAAATAATGAAGATTAATTTTCAAATTTCTATGAGTTGAATAAAATGTTTGTTTTTTTTTTATTTATATTTTATGTTTTCTATTTTTAATATCTTAATAGTATGTTTTTGTTTTAGAAATTTAAATAATTAATGTTTTCAATTTTAAAAATATTATTATTTTATTTGGGGGACTTAAAAGAAGTAGACACCAATGCTCATATTAATAATAAGAACCTTCCTAAATATTACTATTATAATTGAGGGACCAATATTGAAGGACTACCGATGCCCATGGTCTCAGACGTTAATCACCTCAATAGTAGTATTATTGTATTATACTAGTTTTAAAAGTTCTGATAATCTAGTACTTAACAATGTATGTTGTACTTGTATCCATATATATAATATGTGTATCCCCTCTTTTTTTTGTTCAATTTCATTCGTTTTCTATAGGACCTCCTGAGATGAAATGTTTGTAACGAACGTGACACCTTGACGAGAATTGGTTTGTCATGAATGCTAATTTTGGAATTGGGCTATTTTAGAAGGCCCACTGGATAAGTTTTGGACTGTCCAAAACACTGGTTTTTGTCTTGTCCGGTTAGAAAATTAGCTAAGTCTTGTTATATAATTTTATTTGTATACTTCACCGATTAATGTAAGTATGTAATATTCGGCGACAAAGAAAAAATATGTACAAGCTTCTAGAGCTAATTAATTCTTGTAGCATCTACAAGATCTACAAAATAATTCAGTCAGACTCAAAACAAAACACCTAGACCGTTTACACGCTTGGTTCGATCATGTACTATACAGAGATGCTCTCACACAAACAATGATTTGAACAAAATAGTACAGAAACATTCCATAGAAAATAAGACTTCCAAGATTCATTTTCACAAGGACAACAAAAATACTGTTTTTTTTATCAATTGGAAAACTCTTTTCTTTTAGCCAAAGTCATTTTTGTGGATCTGTATGATACAACCCAACTTACACAGGAAACAAGACAAAGAAAATGAATAAACAGATCAAAAGTACCCTCAGAATCGAAGAACTTATCAACATTGAATTATCTCAGACAAGGCTGAAACTTATATATTGATATTCTCGGATCATCATTGGGTTGATACATAACAACAACAAAAACAAAATCAAACGATGCAAAGGAAAAAATAAAGAGACACAACAAATTCAGTTCCCTCAGAAAATATGTTTTTTCAACATTGTATATTCAGACAAGGCTGAAACTAAATTATAAAGGTTGTTCGATCATTGGGAACTTCTATAGTATAGCGTAGATAACAAAAAAAAACAAAAAAAAAACCATATACTCAAAAGATCAAAAACAAGAACGAAGATCGAAAGTGTAGAAACATAATTTATCAGAGAAAACGTAGTTGATATGCTCTGCTCTTTGACGCGGCGGCTTTTATAAAAGACCTAATCGTCTATCTATAGTGTTTATAAATAACATAAAAGTCCTCATAATTTTAACTGCTTCATACATTTTCCCTTCCTTATCTACTATTTACAAAAAGTGTCCAATAACTGTTTTGATCAATTTCCCTAAAATCTATCAAAATTCTAAATTTTCTAAATCCCATAGAATTCTCCAAAATCATTGTTTCAATACACCCCCCTTACTCTGTATTGGGAAGAAGGATTATTATAAGTTTGATTTGATGCCTAATGTAGCCAAAGTTGAAACTTGAAGATGTAACACTCTGACGCTCCTTGTTCCTTAAGTAGAAGAAACTTCAGAAAATTTCGAATTAAATTGTATATCTTGCATTATTTTCAGAAAATAATGTAATATCAAGGGATCATGGTGGAACTAATATGGATCAGAATGGAACAGGATAAGATTCAATGAGGGTGGTTTGTATAAAAAGATAAGAAGTCATTCATATAAATGCAAATGAACAAAAGCAACGAATATGTTATAAGCAAACGCCAAGAGGACAAAATCTACAACAATGATCAATGGTATCAAAAGACTTAAAACACACTGTTCCATATATTTAATGCACAATACCACTACGATCTGCATTTACCATTGGACCTTCAAGGACCATGCATGTGACTGTACCGCCTCTTGAAGGGTCTTTACAGCGCTTTCGTAAGTCACAAACCCAATAAACCAGAACTCGTGGTTGTCGATGGAAATCACTTGTATGTATTTCTAAGATGTGTTCACTCTGCTTGTTGATGGGGTTCACTGCCTTCAGCTGGTTCAACAAAATAAAATTCTAAGTTATGTGTGGTTTTATTTAACCAAAGCACGTACCTTTTGTTGCTATGTATTTTATGATGTCTTATCATTTGTTACTACTAACTTGGTGTCGCATTCGGTTTCTTTCTTTCTTGAACTGAGTACAATAATGTCGTATGCGAAGCATCAATTGCAATAAATAAATGAATGAATACTTATTATATAGTTTTTTCGATATACATTAAAACCTCTATTAATTACTGCAAAAATTTATTAATTTATAAAGGTTTTATTTTATCGATAAATTAATAATTATTAATTTATAGAGAAATTGTTCATATTTGGTAATATTTTTTAAAAAAGTTTTTAAAACTAAAATTTAATTGTTATAAATAATATTTTTATATAAACAAGAGAAAACTAATAGTTTTTGATATAGTAGAAATATTAGAAATGAGGTCTAACAAACATTAATGTTCATACTACCAATTGGCTCGTTTGAAATGATTTTGTAATCTGTCGGCAAAAAAAAAAACATTAATGTTCATATATATACATATATTTTGATAATTTTATATAATTATTAATTTATATTATTGTTGGGATCATATATTTACAAAGACTTTCAAAAAAAATATTATTTTATTATATTATCAAATTATGTTCAAAATTACACTGGTTCCAACTTGGATATTGGAGAAATTTATTAATTTACAAAAAATATTAATTTATAGAAGTTTGACTGTAATGTATAATTGAATAAAGTAATCGGTAGTAACCGTACCTAACACCATGCATGTTCCCTAAAAATGAAAGAATTAAACTTGGAGGCTTCATGTCTCGCAAGTTCAGGTGGCACCAAACTATTAGACTCAACAAGCTTCTGCCTCAGACCGTAAAACACATCTTTATCCTTAAGTTTGAAGAAACTTCAGAGAATTTCGAATTAAATTGTATATCGTGCAATAATTTCAGAAAATAATGTGATATCAAGGATCATGGTGGAACTAATATGGAGCCAAATGGAACAATATCAGATTCAATGGGGTTGGTTTGTTTAATAAAAAAAGGAGTAGTCATTCATATAAAAGCAAATGAACAAACGCAACACGACTATGTTATAAGCAAACGCCAAGAGGACAAAATCTACAACACATTGAAATAGTATCAAAAGACTAAAACACACTGTTCCATATATTAATGCACAATACCACTACGATCTCCATTTACCAGTGGACTTTCAAGAGCTCTTCACAGTCACAGTTTCATGTGACTGCACTGCTCTTCACAGCGCTTTCGTAAGTCACAAATCCCATAAACCAGAACTCGTGGTTGTCGATGGAAATCAGTTGTATGTATTTCTCAGATGTGTTCACTCTGCTTGTTGATGGGTTCACTGCCTTCAGCTGGTTCACCGGAAGTACCACCTGATCATATGATATAAATCAGTCACAGACTCTACAAAGAAAGATGAAATAAAATAGACTTTAAGGTTCTCAAGGAAGAACCCAAATCTCAAAATCTGTTTTTGCTTCATTACAATCAGCAATGCAGAGATCCTTTTTTTCAAGAAGTTTTCTGCTTGGCTGGATTGGAATCCAATTCATGTTTGGGATTTAACAATCCTTATACACTACACTAGGGAGGTACCCGCGCCTAAAGCGCGATATTAAGATTTTAATAATAACTGTTTTGTTACTTTATGATATGTTATTTTTCTGAACTATTTTTTTGAAGTTTATAATGTTTTATTTGATTATAAATACATTTTTGTATTTGCATATATAGTAAAAGACTTATTTCACTAAAGAAAAATAATATTCTAAATGTGAATTATTAATTGAGTCTTTTAAATAAACTATTAAACTGTAGTTAACAGATATTGAGATTCAATAAGTAATACCAAATTTTGTAAGAGCGTAAGCAATTTCCAGAAGTTCGATATTAGAATGTATTATCTTAATTACAAAATAAAGTTTAGAGTAACGGAAAGTTGGATTTGAGTAGCGGTTAATACAAAAACTAAAATATAGAGTCATTCAAAAAGAAAAAAAAAAGACAGCCAACATCCCATTCTTCACATTTGAGTTGCTGAGCTTTAACCTTGTTGGTTCATCACATGTTTTATATAATAACGCCCAACAAATTCAGTCCTGCAAATATATATATTGTTTTAAGAAATTTGACTTTAACATCATACAAAACTTGATTTCATAAACATAATTACACCTTACATAGCCTGATGATGCTCCAGTCCTTCGTACTCTGGTTTTATGAAGATCTTCGAAGAGTCCAAGGTATTTTCAAGACATGGTGAACCTATGGAGATTTAGAATTTTAGGTAATTTTATTGAGTACCTTATGATAATTAAAACTTATGTTACATACCTTCATATTCTCCAACCCTCATAAACCGTATTACACAGAACACAGGTTTGGATTTGTATATGAGATGGCACCCGCTTGATTGCCATATGGTCCTGAATTCAGTAGCGTGATTGTCTTTGAGACAACACTTCACAGTCTCACACCTACATGTTTATCAACTCAAGTAAAATGTTGACAGAAACTACTTTAAATTGTAACAATCATAAAGGCAAAGTAAATATCTTGTACCTGCCATTCAACAATATGAGAACAACTTCATTAATATCAATGATACTCGCAGGCCTTCTTCTACCTTCCACATCCATTATACACGCACAAACATCTAATTTGGGAAAATAGAGAATATAGGTTTTCAAAGTGTTGTAATCTATTATTGGTAAAGTGTTATTCTTCCTTTTTTATGTGAAGGACCAATACACAAAGTTTCAAAAATCCTAAAATTAAGAATCTAGTTTTTCAAACACAAAGATACCAATCAACTATATAGACGGATTGTTTTAAACTAATATAATCAATTAAAGAAATTCTTACCGAAAGTGATGGGATGATCTATTCTTCCATGTTTTATGTCATCCAAATCCTCGAACCTAAAGTAATTCTTAGGACTCAATGTTCGAGCAGCGTCATTGTGGTTTGACCCGTAAATTTAATCTGATAGGGGGTGATGAGTATTCCTATCCTCCAGGGTTGGATAGATCACTTTAAAATTTCTAATATTATACCACTCACCATCGTATATATATTTCGGGAGGTTAGCGAGTGTATCGTTCAAATAAGGAGCTTCAATTGTGTCACCCTTCACAGTATAACAAAAATTTTGTAAGAAGTCTTATATACAACAACTGTTAGAACTCGAAATTTAAGTAAAAATCATTCAGATAATGACTCTAACCTTTTGATCCACAAGGAGCAGAACTCGTTTTTTGAAGAACTCTCTGACTGTCCAAGAGTGTAAGACCTTGACATTGATACACCAATTAGTTCTTTCGCGAACCAGATCAGCAATATAATCGAATTTCATGATTTTTCTCAAATTAGGTTTTGCTGGATTCTTCTATGTTATCGAAAACAAAAAGGGGATTTTTGATTTGTAAGAATACAAAGAGTCACGACTAAACGTTGCGTCTCAATCTTTTTAGTTTCTCACTTTAGTCTGATTATTTTAAATTATAATATTTTATAAATAAACACAGTTTTAATATGAGGTTTATCACATTTGTATGTAGAAAATATAATTTATGTTAACGTGTTTAAGATGTTTATACGTACTCAATTTTCAAAACTTAACACTTGGATATTAAGATGTTTTACGTACTAATTTTTAAAAACTTAACACTTGTATATTGATATTTTAAAAGGTAATATCATTAAGGGGAAAAAACTGAGAATCAGATGACAATATTATGGAATGGAACGTTATAGTAGATATTAGATGCTTAAAAGAAAATCATATATTTGTAAAGACTTCTTTGAAAACTACATTAAGGGTTTTGTTCTGACATTTCCCTTCTTCATCTGTAATCAAAATCTTCAATCCTTTTCTGCTTGTAACTCTGGAAAATGCAACGTATAGTTGTCCATGTGTAAATACGAGCTTGGGTAGATACAATCCAACATGTTCCAACGTCTGTCCTTGGCTTTTGTTTATAGTGATCGCAAATGCAAGAGCAATGGGAAACTGACGACGCCTCATACGAAAGGGAAACTTTGCATCCGGTGGCGACACAACATCCTAGGGATAAGAACTTTGTCGTTGACGTTTCTTTTACCTGTTACAATCCTTGCTTCAATAACATGATTTGCCATTTGTGTGACAATCAATCTCGTACCATTGCATAAACCTCCCTTAGGATCAATATTCCTAAGCAACATGATAGGTGCTCCCTTTTTTAGCGTCAGAACATGGTTAGGTAATCCAGAAACGTGAATACTGTTTAAGAATTCCTGAGTGTAGATCATATAGTCGTATGCACTTGTATCGGAAGTCTCGATGCTTTCTGAATTCAAATACTGTCTTTCTTCCCCTGGATATAATAAAATTCAAATAAGTAAATGTTTATATTGAATTTTGTTTGCAAAAAAATTATTTTTTAAAAGTTGCACTCTTAATTTACCTGGAAGTTGAGAGAGCATATATTGATTTATTTTATCGACGTCATCATTTCTTGGACTAAGAATAGCTCTTTCGCAAAAGAATTTTGCATCGGTCCTTGTTGCAAATGATGGACCATATATCTGTTTAACAATTGCTTCTATAGGATTATCACATGCAACAATCAATAAATCCTCGGGTATTTCTATTTCTACCTCACCATTGTTAGGCTCGTTGATCTTGCCATCCCCAATATCGAGTAGCCATTTTGAAAACGTGGAGAGAGCATCTGCATCCTGGCTATTTTTCGCCTTGCGAAGCCTCATGTTTGTGTAAGCCGAAGTACTTTACAACTATCCAAAGCAATGATGAGTTTATAGAGGCTAAAACTGTTCCAACTCTCCCAGCCTCTGGCACAACCGGTAAAATTTGTCTAAAATCACCCCCTAAAACAAAAACTTTACCTCCAAAAATCCGATCACACTTCATAATATCTCGCATACTCCTATCCAAGGTTTCGAAACAAAATTTGTTCATCATTGGAGCCTCATCCCATATAATGAGCTTTGCTTCTCTAATTAACTCGGCAACATGTGATTTACCATCTATCGAACATATTGTAAATTCGTCCACATGGATGGGTATACCAAATCTAGAATGAGCTGCCCTACCACCTTCCATAAGTAAAGCAGCTATACCACTCGATGCAAAATTAAGAACAATATCACCCCTAGATCGAATATTAGCGCCAAGAATACTCCACAAGAATGTTTTTCCGGTACCACCAAATCCATGAACAAAAAACATACCTCCCTTGTTACAATTCACAGCTTCAATAATTTCTAGGTAGACACTTCGTTGCTCATCGGTCGACATACATAACCACTTGTCTAAATTCTCTCTTTGTTCATCACGGCTGTAGTTTCTCTCATTATTATCCATCACAGATTGGTCTGGTTTAGGCATATTCAGAATAGTTGTCATTGAGCTTCTGTTGGACCGCATAATTATTTCAATCTCAGCTAAGCATAAGTTTGTTATCTGTTCCTGACTTAACATTAGACCTGCATTAGGGATAATTTTTTTTAGTTGACATATTTATGATCAGAATAGTAATCGCATACGTTAGTGTAGATCAGTAAATTTTAGAAATACTATTATATTTATTTATATTTTAAAAACTAAATACTTATTGTGGTTGTTCGTACGGTTCCTTTGCAAATACAAAATATCTTCGCACAATATGTCTTTTGTAGCGAGCCAGAGATCGAGAGGCACTGAAACACTTTTCGAAAGCAATAGTATGACAAACAACTTCCTTAGAAACGGCCCAAAACACCACAGACTTGCCTCTTTTATAGCTAGAATATATTCTTTATCGTCATCCAATAATCCCAATGCAAAGCATGCATCTTTAAATTCTTTGTACAGTTTACCTTTTACCGTTTTTAAAAAATCAAAACTTGTGGCCCCTGGAACTGTATTAAGTAAAACTCTCAAGTAGTACACCGGGCCTATCGAAGGTGGTACATATGTAATTCTACCTATTGCAAAACTTTTTCTTCTTTCAGATCTTCGTTGCCAGATTTTTTTACTATTAATCCACACAAACATATTTGGAAATTCAGCATAAGTGAGACTTCTACCTTCCGGATGTTTTTTATTGCATTCCATCCAGGCCAACAGATTAGATCTTCTGGCTGAACGCTTCATTACATCTGCAATAGGATCATCTTCATTGTAAACTACCAATTCCTGTCCAGGAAGATGAAACAGAAGTTTCTCAACGGGAGTAGTACGATAGCAAATCGGAAAAGCCAATATTCGCCAAGCTGCTTCACATAATAATATCATGTTTTCGTTCTTTTCACCCTTGCATGTTTTGAGTTCACTTCTGAAAATAAGTTCATACGTTTGAACATTAATTTAAAATCAAAACCTATTTTGATATACCAGAAACTGAATATTATTTACCTTGTGCATTCACGACATGAATCAGATCCTTCTTTCTCCGTATTGGTAATTTTGCAGGTCTCATCGTATGCATACAGTCGAAACGTTCTGCGTTCTTTAGAAATATATAAGATTAGGTCTATAATATTCTTTATTTATATGATACTCAGAAGGTATAATCTTCTCATTACTATAATTTCTGTAAATATTTCCACAAACGGATAATAGTATCACATAATATCAATATCTCAAAAAATCACATAATATCAATATATCAAAAATGTCAAATTAGCATTTATTCAATTATCTTTACATAAATTCACATAATAATAAAATGACATCATATTTTTTCCTTATTATTCCGTTCTATAATATTTTTATTTATATTATGATCAGTAGGTATAATCTTCTAACTACTATAATTTTATTAAATATTTTAACAAACGGATAACAATATCACATAATAATATCAATACCATAAAAATGAAAGATTAGCATTTATTCAATTATCTAAATATATATTCACATAATAAAAATTTAATCTATGAGAAAATATCACCAAATTTCCGATTTTATTAGATTATGTCATATCTATGCAAAATGATATTTACTGGAACATGATTAAACTTCATTATCATATTTTAATTTATTAAATGGTATGATTCAGAAGCAACAGCGTCTCGTTTATATTAGTGACTCACAAAATTTTAGAGTTTTTATAATTTCAAAATTTATAAATAATAAAAAATCATACTCTTATCAACGCAAAAAAGGCCTGTAGTTTATTAAAAAAAAATTTCCAAATCATATATTGTTTTTAAAATAATCATAACATAATCATAATACTAAGTTTGCTTTTCAATCTTGATCTCTTCCTAGTAGTCATGCTATGACCTTGTACGACTTCTTCATTGATTCCAGACAGCTCCCTCTTTGACGAAAGAGATGTTGATTCCTCCGACGTAAGTTCTAGAATTTGTTCATCTGATTCTAGTTCTTGATAATATCATTAGCCTTTCTGTAAGTTTCCTACAAATTTTTTAAAGAATAAGCACATAATGGAATTACAAAAATTAATCTAATAATCTTTTAGAATACACTATTAATTTAATATGTTACCTTGACAAACTGGTTGACCATATCTTTTTTTTCCCAAAACTTTTCAACAACATAAGAAGCCTTGTCACTCTTCAAGTTATCAATTGTGACAGAAATTTTAAAGAGCATTGTCTTCCCGATTAGAGCAGAAAGACAAACGGGCATAATGTTTTGATCGTCCTGAGCATTGTTCCAAATTTGCAAGAAAAATGCGTGTTACTATAGATTCTTTGAAATTTATATTCTGATAAAAAGTACAATGTTTATCCTGTTAGAACGTACCTCGGCAATTTGTGAAACTAATTCATCAGCCTTTTTACCTACGAATAGTTGGGCTAGACCATACAAAATAAGCAGCTTAATCTTTGGAGAATTTCCATACGAAACGTGTAGTATGAGTTTATACCTGAAAATACATAAAAGAAATCAAATGATCAACATATTCGGATGAATTCAATTATAAATATATTAAGTAACACATACTTGTAATCAAATTCTTTGACATCGTCATCGCAAACACCACAACTATATAGACGTTTTTCCCCTTGTCAGATTCTAGTGGATATGGTTGAACCTTCTTTCTACATTCTTTGCATGCAATATAATACCACTTAGGCACTGTCTCAACCGAACAGATCGTTCCAATTGTCACACATGTACGAACCTAAATATATACAATCATGATTAATATTTTGTAATTGTCATTATTTTGAACACTGTATTTAGATTAACAATACCTCTAATGAATATAGGATGTCGTCGATAGTCATCTTTTCATTTTTCATGAAAAACTCCTCATACAAAGTTACCTTCGGCTGTATATTCTCCTCATTGTGAACCAACTCAACAACGCTAGTGTTTGGCATCCTTTTAAAAATGAAAGATAAAAATGAGAATACGTTTAGTTATGTATAGCGTATAACTGATGATCTCGAAAACTAATTACATTTGTCGGAATTTTTCGACTGCGGGAATTGACGGATTTAAGTGAATATCTGTGGTGTTGAATGCATTTGATAAACTGTAATTGCCTGCGAAATAATTTTAAAATTTATTAAGAAGATGATAATTAAACAAATTAAATCACAGGACAGTAAAGGACTAAATAACATTAACAATACCTTTCCACTCTTTCAAACATGCAATTCTAATCACACACACTACAACCGAGTCTTTGTGTTCTTTTATAGAAGCTTCAAAAGTTCTAGCAAGATCACCCCATATTGTACAACTTAATCGGTCACCACTGTAAAAAATAAAGTTTAGACCCGCTATAAAATAATTGTAACATGTTTTTTTTTTTTTTTTTTTATTTTATAAAAACACATACCTTAAATTTTGCAAGTCAAAAGTTATCTTCACATTGTCCTTTCCTTTAGTTTTTATGTTATCAAGAGAACCAACACCAGCAATTTGGCCCACCACATCTAAAACATAACAATAGTAGTTACAAATCAACATCCGAATATATATATATATATATATATATATGTGTTTTACAACTTACCAAACAATACTTGTTTATCTATCTTTCCAGCCAAGATAGTTGAAAATTCTTGAAAGTATTTTTCACGAACTCGTGCTGGAAAATCATCACATGGTTTAACTGTGATGGTTCTATAGAACACCATCTTAAATCCCAAAGCACTTGTCCTATAGTCACCGTCATAATCGACCAAACTGAAAGTATCGATTATTTTTGAGTCACCAATATTGATCTGGTTATGAAATTTATTCACCAATGCATCCTCAATAGACGCGTGAATTCTTGTTCCCTAAAATTTAAAGCAGTCGTTAATACGTTTGAATAAAAATTGAGATTAAGGTATAGAAAAGCTTTATAAACTATTTACGTATTTGTTAACAAAGTTTTTAAGTATATCGGAAGTGAAATTATAAAACCGAAACAAACCTCATCATCGACTAAAACCATCTGCAGGGATTTGAATGCTTTCCAAAGTCTTATCACACGAACCCTGATCTTGTAGTGATCCAGAGCAGGATTGATCTCGTTAATGTTAACATAGGGAGAGATAATGGTTTGTTTGGAGGTCATAATGAATAATTTGTTTTTTTAAAGAATCGCTGAAGTTTACACAATGTTTCAATGTGTATCACTATATATAGAGAACGCAATTAATGATTTTTACATTTTTAATTAATAGGATAATATTGAAATTTGATCCTTTTCAGAATCATTTTAATAATTATTATATTTAAAATTTGTTAATATAACACTTTTAGATTATAAGAATATAAATTTAAGGATAGTTTAATTTAAGATAATGGTAATAATATTTAATTAACAATTTTGTAACTATATCATGATAATAATGAAAGAATCAGTCTCGAATCATTATGATTATAGAAATTTAAATATAAGTGATAATCAAACTCTTCAAAATTACCTTTACAGTATCCTTTAATAATCGTGTAAATATATTATAACTAAATTCGCTCAAAGAATATTTAAAATATTTTACAAATTTAATAAATACATATTCTCTAGCTATATAATAGACTTATTGTCATTCTTGCGTTATGATTAAATTATTCGAATATATATTTAAGAATATTATAATAACTATTGACGAATAATATAATTTTAATATATATAATACAAATTGTAAATATAGAACTTATATGTATAAACAAATATGTGATCTTAAAATGTATAATTAATATTAGTAAATCTTATTTCAAACTGAAAACCATAAAGCTCAAATTATTGAATGATTGCATATCAAATCCAAAAAGAAAAAAACTTTAAATTATATAAATTCAAGATTCCACGTCAATTAAAAGCTCTTCAACTTCAAAACTATAAAAATCAAGATTCCATATCATCAAAGGCATCTCTCATCTGCGTAACCTGCGGACATGGCGGATTTTTCATCACTCTTGTACAATTATGCGCCGTTGTCACCATGATTGAATCTATAAGAAGCAAAATGTAATTTTTTATATTAAACTATTAAAACTGATTAAACTATAACTAAATATATATAGTTATAAAATGATTCTAAACCTTGATTTCTCTCAATTCTTGCAAAGCGTACGACATATATGATATCACCAACACAATGTATCCAATCATAAAGAAATTGTTCGCATAAGGTTTTGGTAATCGGCATGACAATCGATCACCCCTACATTAAAATTTTTAAAATTTAGTCAAAGTGTGACAACATAATCTAAGTTTAATATATTAAATTTTAATAACATACTCGATATTTTCCAAAACAACGAACAACTCATTCCATTCTTTGTCGGGAGGACCTTCCTCGAAGCGATTTCCAACCCGCAATACTCTTCCGATGATATCTACAAAATGTGTAAAGTTACAATTAATTATTGTTTTAAAATTATAAATATATATAAAGTTATCGTTTCCCTTACCAACACAATAAGCACAGTCTAAATAACCACTCTTAATATCATTAAATGATACAAAAGAGAAGAATTGATCTGAAGACAAAGCAGTAATCTTTCTAAACCATGTTATGGTTCTCCAATGTATCATAAAACGATGATCAGTTGGTCTAAAATTCCCGGTAACTTTGCATAGTGAGAAACTTGCCAACATGATCCAATCTCCTTCGTTCAAATCGTTCAAAAAAACGTCACGAAATCTAGGACCCATCAAAGAGTGTATTTTTTGGCCCTGCAAAAATTATTGATTAATTAATATATGTGTAACACCCGCAAACCAATTTTTGGTAATTTGGTAAGGGTGTCGATCGACACCTTCTAGTGAGGCATCGATCGACACCAGCTGTGGCCGGTTTGGTCGGTTCAATTTTAATTGTCCGGTTTGCGTGGTTGGTTTAGCGAATCCCTAAAATCGAGTTTTTAGAGGAAGAAAACGACCTAGGGTCGTGTTGTTTGTGTTTTATCGCCGTTTTCAGAGAAAAACAAAAGAGAGAGTAGTTCTTGAGCTTTTGAGAGAGATTGGGGAGATTCCTTGCTGTTCTTGGGAGATCTAAGGCTGGGAAGGAGCTAGAAGCTTGCTAGGAGTGAGGGAATTCGTTCTTGTTGGTCAGAATCTTCTTGAAAGAGGTGAGTGCATGACCATGGCTTATCTAAGCTAAGATCTCTAGATTTCATGTGATTTGGTGCTTATGTGGTTGTTTCTGTGAGTTCTCTATGGTATTTCGTCGCTGTTGTGGCTGGGTTTGGCTTCTGGGAGTGCAAGGAGCGGATTGGAGAAGTTTGGAGGCGAGATTCGGAGTTTTTGATCGAAGGAAATCGCTGCTTGGCGACGGTGTCGACACCAACGCGAGGACGGCTCGAGACTTTGGCGAGTGCCGATCGATGCCATGTGGAGGTGTCGGTCGACACAAACTAGGGTTTTCGGGAGTGTCGGGCAGGGTGTCGGTCGACACCAGATTGTCAGTGTTGATCGACACCTTCTGGTGTCGGTCGACACCCTTCTTTCAGTTACGACGGATTGTTGTGTGCTTTGTATATTGCCTGGTTTGTTTATTTGATTGTTGATTGTGGCTTGTAGAGATCTTATTGCTTGTGTGTATAGCCCAGTAGATGGGAGGATTGCCTTACTAAGTATTTATGATAATACTTACGCATCTCAATTGTTGTTTGTGGTGTGCAGGTAAAGGCAAAGTGTGATCGTGGAATCAAAGGCAATGAAGAGGAGGATGTTCTAGGGACTCGATTGGATGTTGTCTGGCATTTCTAGGTTGCTAGAGTTGGGTCATTAGAAACATTGCTAGGTTGCTGGTTCCTTGTTTCTTGTTGTTTGGTATTGAGATATTGCCTTTGCTATAATATTGGTTTATTATTGGATATTGATTATGTTATTCCGCTGTTGAATGTGTTTGTGGTTAGGTGGCTAGTGGGTATGGGACCACTAGCTGTAGTTTATTTTATTATATTATATTTATTATTTATTATTAAAAAAAAAAAGGTCGGTCTTTTCATTTTGGTATCAGAGCCCTTACGGTTCTAGGTTTGGGTTCACTAGGTTTCTGTTGTAGATGTTTGGGATTGCATGTCTTGATTGATTATGTGAGTTAGTCAATTGTGTATGGCATGGAGTCCTAGAACATCCTCTTCGAGCCGAGTGTGTGATTCCACGGTGAGTTTATGTTTTCTGTGTTATAATAGAAATTGTTTGCTTAGCCTTCTGTTCATGGTAGTGCAGATGGTTAGAGAGGATGCTGTGGCTGGTCGAGGTCATGGACGTGGACGTGGTCGTGGTAGGGGCAGAGCCCTAGTGGTTAGTGAGACCGAGGACCAGAGTGTGACAACTGAGGGTGTTGGCGAGTCGCAGGATGTTCCGGGGGATTCCGTGAGTGTGGCAGGAGGGGGCGGTGTTGATGCTCCAGTGGCCGGTGATGCTAGGGTCCCGGGTGTGGGAGTCCCAGCGGGTGGAGTCCCTGGTACTGACTTTGCGGCTATGCTAGCAGAGGTGTTGGCGCGGTTACCACTAGTTGTACCGGCTCGGGCTCAGGTAGTGCCACCAGTGGTGGCGGAGGAGCGGCAGCCAGTGGCTGCGGATGCGGGGGTCCATGCTCGTTATCTCAGCATGTTGACAGAGATGGGTGGGTTGCGTACTGAGCAGTTTTCGGGAGGTGTAGATCCTACTGCTACGGATGCGTGGAGGACGAGAGTGGAACGTAACTTCCATACTCTGAGATGTGCTGAGGAGTTTTGGGTGGACATAGGGGTCTACTTTTTGAGTGGTGATGCTGAGTTGTGGTGGAGATCTGTGGCTGCTAGGAGGGTGCAGCGGGAGATGACTTGGGCTGACTTCGTTTTGGAGTTCAACCGCAAATATTTTCCTAAAGAGGCATTGGATCGTTTAGAGGTGCAGTTCCTTCAGTTGTCTCAGGGGACACGGTCAGTGCGGGAGCTGGACTTGGAGTTCAGTCGACTTCTTTGTTATGGAGGTTGGGCTATGGAGCCTGAGGAGGCTCAGATCAGGAGGTTCTTGAGGGCTCTACGTGATGATTTGAGAGTTCATTGTAGAGGGCGGAGTTTTGCTACGCGTGCAGAGCTGGTTGAGACTGCAGCAGAGATTGAGGAGGATATCCGGGCACAGTCAGTGTCGGCTACTCTAGTGGCTCAGTCTAGTAGGGCTCAGCAGCAGGGTGGTTCGAGCAGGGGCGGTAGGCCTGCACAGGGAACCAAGAGGAAGTGGGAGGCTACGCAGACACAGAGTGGTGCGAGTTGCTTCAAGTGTGGGAGCAAGGATCATAAGATTGCTAGCTGTCCAAAGAGGAGTGCTCCGACGGTAGGGCCTCGAGTATGTTATCATTGCAGGGAGCCAGGGCACATCAGGCCCTTGTGTCCCAAGTTTCAGCCGGCAGCAGTGGCAGCGTTGCAGCAGGTGCAGCCTGGAGGTCAGCAGGTAGCACGGATTGAGCAGGCGCCACGGGTTTACACGACAGCAGAGGCTGGTGGAACTAGTGCCGGAGCGATCATAGGTATAATTTCTGGTACTTAATCTTTGTGAATTTTAGTAGGGTCAGATTTTATGTTCCTGTGATAAAGTGTTAGGTTCTCAACACATGAGGTTTGTGTAGGGACCTTGTTGGTGGGCGGGTTTAAGTCCCACGTTATGTTTGATTCTGGAGCTTCGCATAGCTTCATTACTCCAGAGTGTGCAGAGTGTGCGGGGATCATCGGGGATCCTGGAGAACGTACAGGAGTTGTTAGAGTTGCGGGAGGCAAGTTCCTGAGAGTTATTGGACGAGGTAGAGGAATTGATATTCAGATCGCAGGAGAGTCATGGCCAGTGGATTCGCTTATCAGTCCAGTGGAGCTGTATGATGTTATTCTCGGGATGGATTGGATGCATCGGCATATGGTGCATTTGGATTGCTATCGGGGTAGAGTGGAGTTTGAGCGTCGAGGAGGGAAGTTGGTTTTTCACGGTATTAGACCGACTTCAGGGAGTCTCGTGATCTCAGCCATTCAGGCTGGGAAGATGATCAAGAAGGGCCGTGAGGCTTATTTGGTTACTATATCTATGCCAGAGTCAGTGGGGAAGTCTACGGTTAGCGGTATTCTGGTAGTGGAGGAGTTTGAGGATGTGTTTCAGTCTTTGCAGGGATTACCACCATCTCGGTCGGATTCTTTTACCATTGAACTGGAACCAGGGACGACACCGTTATCCAAGGCTCCATACAGAATGGCTCCAGCAGAGATGGCAGAGCTGAAGAAGCAGCTAGAGGATTTGTTGAGTAAGGGATTCATCCGTCCAAGTGTGTCACTGTGGGGAGCGCCGGTGTTGTTTGTCAAGAAAAAGGATGGGAGTTTCCGGTTGTGTATTGATTACAGGGGTTTGAACCGGGTCACTATGAAGAACAAGTACCCTCTCCCGAGGATTGACGAGTTGTTGGATCAGTTGAGGGGTGCTACTTGGTTCTCCAAGGTAGATTTGGCATCGGGTTATCATCAGATACCGATAGATGAGGCAAATGTGAGGAAGACTGCTTTCAGGACGAGGTATGGGCATTATGAGTTTGTGGTGATGCCTTTCGGGTTGACTAACGCACCAGCAGCGTTTATGAGATTGATGAACAGTGTGTTTCAGGAGTTTCTGGATGTATCTGTCATCATTTTCATCGACGATATCCTGGTCTATTCTAAGAGTCCTGAGGAGCATGCAGTGCATTTGAGGGCAGTTATGGAGAAGCTGCGGGAGCAGAAGTTGTTTGCCAAGTTGAGCAAGTGTAGTTTTTGGCAGCGTGAGATGGGCTTTCTGGGTCACATTGTTTCTGCAGAGGGGGTTTCTGTAGATCCAGAGAAGATTCAGGCTATCAGAGATTGGCCTAGACCACAGAATGCCACAGAGATCAGAAGTTTCCTTGGATTGGCAGGTTACTACAGGAGGTTTGTGCAGGGGTTTGCAAGCAGAGCACGTCCTATGACTAAGTTGACAGGGATGGATGTTCCTTTCGTCTGGTCAGAAGAGTGTGAGGAAGGCTTTGCAAGCCTGAAGGAGATGCTGACTACTGCGCCAGTGTTGGCTTTGCCTGAGCAGGGAGAACCCTATGTGGTTTATACTGATGCATCTAGAGTTGGTTTGGGTTGTGTTCTGATGCAGCATGGGAAGGTGATTGCCTATGCTTCGCGGCAGTTGCGGGTGCATGAAGGCAACTATCCTACTCATGATTTGGAGATGGGTGCTGTAGTTTTTGTCCTGAAGATTTGGAGATCTTATCTTTATGGTGCAAAGGTACAGGTGTTTACAGATCATAAGAGCCTGAAGTATATATTCATTCAGCCTGAGCTGAATTTGAGGCAGAGGCGGTGGATGGAGCTGGTGGCAGATTATGATTTGGAGATAGCCTATCATCCTGGTAAGGCTAACGCGGTTGCAGATGCTCTGAGTCGGAAGAGGGTAGCTTCGGCTCAAGATCAGGAGATGGAGTCTCTGGTAGGGGAGATCAGTGCTTTGAGCTTGTGTGCTGTTTCACAGGAACCGTTGGGTTTGGAAGCAGTAGATAGAGCAGATCTTCTGGGTAGAGTGCGGTTGGCTCAGGAGAAGGATTTGGGGATGGTGAATGCCTCTAAGGATGTGGATTCAGAGTATCAGGTCTCAGAAAATGGTACTATCTTGGTGCACGGTCGTGTGTGTGTGCCCAAGGATGAGGAGTTGAGGCAGGAGATTCTGAGAGAGGCTCATGCGAGCAAGTTGTCTATTCATCCAGGAGCGACTAAGATGTACCGTGATCTCAAGAGGTACTATCATTGGGTCGGGATGAAGAAGGATGTAGCTAGTTGGGTTTCGAGGTGTGATGTGTATCAGCTAGTGAAGGCTGAGCATCAGGTTCCTGGCGGGTTACTGAAGAGTTTACCCATTCCTGAGTGGAAGTGGGATATGATCACCATGGATTTTGTGGTAGACTTGCCAGTGTCACGGACCTTTGATGCTATCTGGGTCATTGTTGACCGGTTGACTAAGTCAGCACATTTTCTGGCCATTAAGAAGACTGATGGAACAGCGGTCTTGGCTAAGAAGTATGTGAGGGAGATAGTCAGGTTGCATGGGGTGCCAGCGAGCATTGTGTCTGATAGGGATTCTAAGTTCACTTCGGTGTTCTGGATGGCATTTCAGGCAGAGATGGGCACTAAGGTGCATATGAGTACAGCTTATCATCCCCAGACTGATGGACAGTCAGAGAGGACGATCCAGACGCTGGAGGATTTACTGAGGATGTGTGTGTTGGATTGGGGTGTCCATTGGGCAGATCACCTGAACCTGGTAGAGTTTGCTTACAACAACAGCTATCAGGCGAGCATTAAGATGGCTCCTTATGAGGCTTTGTATGGGAGGCCATGTCGTACACCTTTATGCTGGACTCAGGTGGGGGAGAGGAGCATGTTTGGTGCTAGTTTTGTTCAGGAGACCTCAGAGAAGATTCGGGTTCTCAAGCTGAACATGAAGGAGGCTCAGGATAGGCAGAGGAGTTATGCAGATAGGAGGAGGAGAGATCTTGAGTTTCAGGTAGGAGACAGAGTGTACCTCAAGATGGCCATGTTGCGGGGTCCGAACAGGTCATTGTCAGAGACTAAGTTGAGTCCGAGGTATATGGGTCCATTCAGAGTGATTGAGCGGGTTGGACCAGTGGCTTATAGATTGGAGTTACCTGAGGTGATGCGTGCATTCCATAAGGTTTTCCATGTGTCTATGTTGCGGAAGTGTCTCCGTGAGGGAGAGGAGGTGTTGGCTAAGATTCCTGAGGATCTTCAGCCTAACATGACTTTGGAGGCGAGACCAGTGAGGGTTCTCGAGAGGAGGATCAAGGAACTTCGGAAGAAGAAGATTCCTTTGATGAGAGTCCTGTGGGACTGTGATGGTGTTGAGGAGCAGACTTGGGAGCCTGAGGCAAGGATGAAGGCAAGGTTCAAGAAGTGGTATGAGAAACAAGCCGCGACTTGAGCTTGTTTAGCCTGGTCCCATCTGTAATCCGTGGTTGGAGCGGGAATGGAGTATTCCAGCCCATCTCTCTTGTTACTCGGTCGCTTGGGGTGGTTGGTTGTGCGACTCAGTAATAAGATGAGGTGGTGTTCGGGGTACAAAGTTTCTGTGAGGCGGGGTTTTGGAAGAAAGTTTCCTGAAATAGAAGTTTCCAAAAGTGGAAAGTTTCCAAAAATGGAAAGTGCTAAATATGGAAAGTTTTCCGGGAGTTGGAATTTGTCCATTTTAGCGGTGGAGAGCCTTGGAGGGACTTGTGTGGCCTTAGTGGCGGACTTTTGAGCCAGTGTGCCAGTGTGTGGCGGTATTTCTTTTGTTATTTGGTGGCCTTTGTGGCAGGCTGTTTAGCCAGAGTGCATGTTAAGGCGGTCCTTCGGGACAGACGGTCTTTTGGGACTGATGGTCCTTCGGGACAGACGGTCTTTCGGGACTGATGGTCCTTCGGGATAGACGGTCCTTCGGGACTGATGGTCCTTCGGGACAGACGATCTTTCGGGACTGATGGTCCTTCGGGACAAACGGTCTTTTGGGACTGATGGTCCTTCGGGACAGACGGTCTTTCGGGACTGATGGTCCTTCGGGACAGACGGTCCTTCGGGACTGATGGTCCTTCGGGACAGACGTTCCTTCGGGACAGATGGCCTTTGTGGCGTGAATATGATCCTTGTGTGGTTATGGGGTATCACGGTGAGGGGATATGTGGTTGGTAGGACATTGAGATGTTTTACGCGAGCCACGGGAAGGAAACCTGGATAGGGATAGGACTCAGACGTGTTCAGAATCTTTTGCTCGCGACTCTTGGGGGACTTAGGTTCTCCTAGTACTGCCATATTCAGAAACTTTGTGGCTCGGGAGTATGGTTGGTATATCGACTTCGGATGACGATCCGGGGGCGCGCTGTAGGGTGGCAACCCGAGAGACGAGTTTGGACTTTTCCTTATATATTTTGGCATACTGACTTAGGTCTGATGAGGAGCCAATAAAAACTCAAGGTTTAGGCCTAGGAGTAAAGGAAAGTCCAAAAACTCAAGAGCAAATGACGCCTGGAACGTGAGTCTATCGCCTAGAGGTGACCTTCTGTAGCTCGGTCGGAGGAGTGCGGGCCGTGGAGACGGTTGCACGGGAGTCCTTGACTGATGGTTGTTCGAGATTCGAGGACGAATCTAGATTGGTGGGGGAGAATTGTAACACCCGCAAACCAATTTTTGGTAATTTGGTAAGGGTGTCGATCGACACCTTCTAGTGAGGCATCGATCGACACCAGCTGTGGCCGGTTTGGTCGGTTCAATTTTAATTGTCCGGTTTGCGTGGTTGGTTTAGGGAATCCCTAAAATCGAGTTTTTAGAGGAAGAAGACGACCTAGGGTCGTGTTGTTTGTGTTTTATCGCCGTTTTCAGAGAAAAACAAAAGAGAGAGTAGTTCTTGAGCTTTTGAGAGAGATTGGGGAGATTCCTTGCTGTTCTTGAGAGATCTAAGGCTGGGAAGGAGCTAGAAGCTTGCTAGGAGTGAGGGAATTCGTTCTTGTTGGTCATAATCTTCTTGAAAGAGGTGAGTGCATGACCATGGCTTATCTAAGCTAAGATCTCTAGATTTCATGTGATTTAGTGCTTATGTGGTTGTTTCTGTGAGTTCTCTATGGTATTTCGTCGCTGTTGTGGCTGGGTTTGGCTTCTGGGAGTGCAAGGAGCGGATTGGAGAAGTTTGGAGGCGAGATTCGGAGTTTTTGATCGAAGGAAATCGCTGCTCGGCGGCGGTGTCGGTCAACACCAGTTGGGGTGTCGGTCGACACCAACGCGAAGACGGCTCGAGACTTTGGCGAGTGCCGATCGATGCCATGAGGAGGTGTCGGTCGACACAAACTAGGGTTTTCGGGAGTGTCGGGCAGGGTGTCGGTCGACACCCTTCTTTCAGTTACGACGGATTGTTGTGTGCTTTGTATATTGCCTGGTTTGTTTATTTGATTGTTGATTGTGGCTTGTAGAGATCTTATTGCTTGTGTGTATAGCCCAGTAGATGGGAGGAATGCCTCACTAAGTATTTATGATAATACTTACGCATCTCAATTGTTGTTTGTGGTGTGCAGGTAAAGGCAAAGTGTGATCGTGGAATCAAAGGCAATGAAGAGGAGGATGTTCTAGGGACTCGATTGGATGTTGTCTGGCATTGCTAGGTTGCTAGAGTTGGGTCATTAGAAACATTGCTAGGTTGCTGGTTCCTTGTTTCTTGTTGTTTGGTATTGAGATATTGCCTTTGCTATAATATTGGTTTATTATTGGATATTGATTATGTTATTCCGCTGTTGAATGTGTTTGTGGTTAGGTGGCTAGTGGGTATGGGACCACTAGCTGTAGTTTATTTTATTATATTATATTTATTATTTATTATTAAAAAAAAAGGGTCGGTCTTTTCAATATGTAAAGAACATGTTAATTTAGGAAAATATAACGTAGGAAATACCTTTTCATCAACCAACATCAGATCAGACGAATTGTAGAGAGGATGAATACACTCAAATTTTCTTAGAATCTTTACTCTAATTTTCCACTCATGAATGAAAGGGTTCAAGTTGTTCAAATCAAAAAATGGTCTTTTTTCCCGATTCTATTCTTTATAGCATTGGAAAGTAGATTAGCCATGATAGCATAAACTGGTTTGAGACGAAACGTAAAAATCTATGTTATTAAAATAATTATTATTTATGTATAAAGCTTAGCATGTATTTTAAGGTCTATAAATATAAAAATATAGATTTATTTTTTATTTGTTTTTGGAAATTTTCATCATAAGATAATGTCAATAAGTATGAAAATTATATCATCGATAATACTTTAATGGTATTTTTACCATTTTTTGGGGATTCGATTATTATATCTCTCCGTTTATTCCTGCATTGATATTTTTTTATGTTATTCAATAAACATATTCTTCTATTTTTTCCTTACTTTTTGGGATTTTGATATATTTTAAGTATCCTTTATGTTTTTTTTTTCTGTTAAAATTTACAATTCTATTATCACCGTATATATTTTGAATCAAAGCTAATATTTTATATATGTCCAAATCTATCTAACAACGAAAACAGAATATCGATTGTCCCTAAACTACATTTTGGTAGTAGTGTAATATATATATATATATATATATCAATATTAATAATATACATAAAACTATAAAATACTTTGTTTAATTAAATATTAAGTTTAAACTTAAGTTCAAATTCAAGTCATAACAAAATAAAAATACGCTTGTCCAAATTAACATCAGCAAAATATAAAAAAAAAACAAACATAGACATCAAAAAACAGTAGAAAACATCTGGATATTATCACTTCTGGTTGGTTGAAGAACATGCTTCCTCTGAATAATCTTCATCAGACGATTCATCATAAGGCCAGTGACTGAAATAAATAATAGAATTAGGTTTTAGAACTCATATATTAATCGATTTCAATAAATTTAAGAAGTTATAAATTAAAATTATTATAGTAGATCGCCCGTTCTTATTCCAGCAATTTCATCTTCAAGTAAACCATTGAACACCGTATTTGAGACATCAGACATTCGATTCCTAGCAAAGAATAAATTAAGTTAATAATACAATGATAATTTCATGATTAGGAAGATATTATACAGTACCTTCGAATACAGAGATCCTCCAAAACAAAAGTGTACACAGCACTGGTTCATTACAATAGGTTGGAGAGAAAACAATTTTCTCCCATTCCTTTATAAATTCAATCGAAGCTCCGCCAACTGCAACACATTTGATCTCTTGCCCACTTTATTTAAAAAAAAAAAAAAAAATTAAACAATAATGTAATTGTTAGACAACACTTTAATAAATTAAGAAAGAATACTATAAGTACTCTTGATAGTTTAACATATTAACTTACATTGTGTCAAGAACGGTAAATTTCACAACTTGATTAATGGACGTGTACCCATTTTGACGATCGATGAAATCGATCTTCTGAGGCTCATTTACATGCAATACCATTCCGCAAAAATCTAACATAAAAAGGATTTATTGTAAAAAATAGAATGTTACGCAATCATCTTAAATTTAGAATCTAATAATATACTGAAGACTTATTAAAGATTACTTGCATATAAGAACTTACCAACACAAGAGTTCTTCTCTTATGGTGAAAAATTTTGCATCATTGATGAATCAATAAGACGGTAGAAATTGTCACTGCTTCTTGGAGGTATTGGAACCATGTCTGTTTGGTTCATGAACTTGATTTGAAACGGATGGTTAGAGTTTCTAAGTGATTGTTGGCCTTTAATTACTCTAACATCTGATAGCACGTACCAGTCTCTTTCCTTGATCTTACCAAGAAACTTTTTTAGATATAGAGCAACTTCTATTTTGGCATCAATCCTTGCTCCCTAAAATTAAATTTAACATTATTTCATGTCATAATTTAATTATTTTTATATATGAAAAGAGTTAGAAAGATACCTTCTCGTCTATCAGAATTAAACATTCATAAAAACGTTGCCCATTATTTAAATCCGGAAGCCATTTTCTAAGTATTTTGACAGCAACACTCGGATTACGTACTGTAGGATTCAAATCTCTTACGTATACGACCATTGTTTCTTTTGAAGAATTAGAGATACAACAGAGAAAGGAAAGGAAATGGTTAAAAAATTTTCATATTTCATATATTTATTCAAAAACAAAAGAAGCCGATAGTATTATATTTTTAAATTTGTGTGGCTTGAATTAAGTCTTGTGTATTACACAGGGAAAGCTGCATGCGTTACTGATTGATAAGAATGAACAATATTTTGTTGGTTTTCAAGATTTCTGTAATTGGTGTGTTGAAAATATGATGTTTATATCGAGGCAATATGTTTGGAATCTTCTGCTTGGATGCTGACCTTTATTAGTTTAATGCATTGAGTTAATGCATAAACATTTGCAATCAACATTCAAATAACAACAACATGTCTTTTTAAAATAAAACAAAAACATAAAACCATAAATAACGACTGAAACCATAAAATAACAACTGTCAATTAGACATATGTCTTAAGTAAAATTAAAACTAATATTTAAGTTCATGTCTTTTGATCCCCAAAAAAAAAACTAAAACATGTCTTCGTGCAAAAGCAAATAACATTAAATAGAACAGAGTAATCAAACGGGGATTCGATGCTTGTCAAAAGAGTCCTCAGCAGCAGGATGAATAAAGGATCCGAGTGTGTCACTATAGACAATAAAAAGTTATAATCAGTTCTATTCAAGTTATAATCAGTTCTATTCATCAATTAGATTCTTAAATTGATAAGTTATATTTCATATTCACCTCAAGTCCATAACGAAACAAATGTTGGTATCATTCAAATCCTGAATCCTTGACTCTCCATGTTCAATGAAATTGTACCTAAACGTTATTCGAAATTCAAATATAACTTTATATATGTGCACATGCTATTTTTAAAAAAAAAAATTGAAAACGATCGATAGAATTTAACTTACATGTACATGTACTCTGAAAATTCTGCACCCTTTGGATCCTCAATTATGTCCGAACATCCATCACCGTTGGTTAGGAGAACATTATCATCTAACGTTACCAATTATAGTTAAACGAATATAAATCGTTAATAATTTCTCAATCACAATTAATAACTTTAAGTTTAAACGGACAATATATTCATAAATGTCATTACCTCTACATTTTATTCCTTTCCACATTTTGAACAGACAAATCCTCTTCCCGTTACCCACCTTGAACCGTTTGAACATATGATTTGCATAACATCCTGTTGCAAAGCAGTCAAGTACATATCCCCTAGGACAAAAATAAAAGGTGATTCAACGCATTATGCCAAGTACATATAAATTTTTAAAACAATCTTGCATTCAATTTCCAAAGATTCTTCTATATTAAAGTTACTCGTGCAAGCAATGATATTTTTACTTACTCAATTGACATGATTCTGAACCTAATGTAGCGGTCCATCAGACTCCAACGATCACCAATGTCTTCTTGTTTAAAACTCTTGATTTCTCCCATATTAGTGATGCATCCGATCAAATTAACTGCATAATAAATCACAAAAACGTATTATAAGAAGCATAATTTGAAAGTTAACTTAAACAATACATTCTAAATTAAAACTTACAGTAAGGCCAACGTCCATGAAACTCATTATCATAAATACGTTTAAAACCAAAGTTAGTAAACGGTTTGCAAAGTATAGGGTCGCTTGCAAGACGTATGATAGTCTTGTCCGTGAAAAGAATCCGATAACCAAGATTAGTTTTCTGGATCTACTCTTTATCCTCCTCGACTTCGAACCACTCTATAACATAACTTTGATTCTCGGTCATTACAAAAGACGGAAGCCCATTGAGTGCTGCCGGAATCGTAGCATGTCCAAAATATCCCTAATTCACAGTGTAAGTGTAATTAAAATTTTGAATACATCATGATTTTATGCCAATCCGTTTTGACAACGCATATAATCTTTGAACATGTAACTATTATAAGATTTTTTTAAAAACAGTAAACAATACCTCTTCGTCAACCAAGATTAGTTCTTTCGAAACATCATTGGAACAATTTTTAACTTTCCACGAACGAAACACCTTGGCACAAATCATCCACTGCATAGTCGAAGGATTCAACTTCTTAAGAAACACAAAATTCGCCATTTTTTTGAAAAAATTGAAGAGAGATGGCAAATAGATAATTTTGTGAAAAGGGTAAAAGATGAGGAAGTTGTAAAGGTAATATTTCAGTTTTATGTTATATATTTCGTCTTTAAAAATTTTAGGGTGTGTTTAAAGGGTGCATTGAAAGTTTCGACTCGAATCGTTGTTTCCAGTCACATCTATTAAGTAAAGCATTGAAAATACATAAAAATAGATACATCGAATGTATAATTATAGTTCTATTAAGAATATTAGTTAGGTGATTTCGCAAATATAAATATAAAACTAAGACATAACATAAAACTATAAACTAATCTTGAAAGATTAATAATTTTATGTAATATAAACCGTTCATACGGTTTTACATTTTTGAATTTCAAAATATGGATAGTTGAATATAAACATGGTGATAATGACAACGCACATAACAATGCCATCTTCAATTTCAGTTGAACATTAAGATAAATTACATTATTAATTTAATAAGTAAACAGTATTTTTTTTTTGTATTGTATACAAATCTCACTCTTCTTTTTCAATATCAAAATAAAGTTGATGTTGGATGTAAATAAAGCTTTCAACATATCAAATCTAAAAATCAAAATAAATATCTTTTGATCAGAAACTTAAATCTGATATAATGACACATATCCAAATCTATAGAGCACGATAGGACACCTATGAAAGATGATAAAGATATAAAGTAATGATGTTGGATAGAATTATGAATTTATGTGTAGTAAGCATTATAGTTCCAAGAAGTGTACTCATCTCTAAATTAAATATAATAATTCAAAACCAAAATTCGTAAATAAAAGAAGAAACCAAAAAACATAAAATCATAAAGTAAAACCATAAACTAATCTTCAGAACCTTCAAAGTGAGTTTGCATATTCAAAACTTCAAGACATGGATAGTTGATTAGAATCTGTGTACAGCTGCATGCGGTAGTAATCATTGTACGACCTGAAAACATAACATAACATTAGTATTTACTATCACAAAGTTACCATAATAGTTTAATTTATACACTCACCTTCAACATTATTAATTTGACCGAATCTGACTATGCATATAATAATGCCTTCATCAATTTGACGGAGTCTATCGTAAAAATACTCCAAATACCCTCTTCTCAGATGACATCTCAAACGTATACCACTTTAATAGGAACAGGAAATTAGTAAAAAATAATAAGAATACGAAAGAGTAAAATATTGTTTGTATAAATAATTAAAAAATCTTACTCTTCGTTTTCAAGTTCAAAAAAAGGCCGGTGTGCATGTTGTTAGCCAAAATGTATTCAGATCTTTCCACACGAGACGTCCAATTAAATCTAAATGAGAATAATTACTAACTAATCACTTTGAAATATTGAATTAAAAATATGTAAGACAACTAAAATAATTGATACACTACTTACCAATACACATATTCGGATTTATAGAGCCAGAAAGGACATCTTGGAAAGTTACGAATGAAAAATAATCTTTTTCATTCAAAGAGGGTATCAGCTGCGCTGAAGTCATGCCACTTGAGAGTATTTTGAATTGATGGGTAGTAGGCCTAAAAGTTCCAACAACGGGTGTTATATCAAAATTAGATAAGATCAACTAATTCCCTTCGTTAAAAAACGGTTTGAAGCGTTGAACCAAACTCCTTTCAAAAGATCCATGTATCTTTGAACCCTAGAGTGAAAACATATCAAATATTATTATAATTGCTTATCATTCGGAATAGATGTTTGTGTTATTACCTGCTCATCCGATAGCACAAACTCGATAACGTCATTCAACGCAGCACTGCAAACAAATCTTCTGATAATCTTTACCTTGATCCTTCTTGGGATGAGTAAAGGATGCAAGTCGGCAATATAAACACAGGAATTAGGATCAGTCGTCATGTTTCCGCGTGTCAAAAGAAATTATAATGCACTCAAAGCATCTAATGAACACATATATATATATATATATATATATATACAAAATCAACATACAAATAAAATATAGGGGGTTTATCATTATAAACATTTTAAGAATTAAAATATTATCTTGTGAGATAACGATTGATTATATTGTATTTTATCCAATTTTAGTTTAAGAACATTATAGTAACATATATCAATGCAATATTTAAATAAATTATGAAGTGTGAAAAATATATTTTTTTAGATTTGCTGTTTGAGAATCATATCTTTTTGTATATTTGTTTAGCATATATTTGTTTAGTTAAGTCTGTTTACCTAAATTTGTTTTCAATTATATTTCTAAATTTAATTTCGTGATTTTATTATTTTCCAATTCACAAAAAAACTCAATATCTTGTAATATAAACACGTTTAGGAAATTATACCAGGTTCGTTAGATCTATTATAAAGATATATGGTAATTGATTTCTGATAAGGGAAATATTTTACTCGAATTTTAAAAATGTTTAAACTGAAATTACAAAGATTGTTAACCATTAAATGGAATACGAAGTTTATCCCAATGAATTTCAGGCACAACACAATCTTTTACATCTTTCTCAAGAATATCCCTAACGTCTTCCAGCCTCTTACACTCTTCAATCAAATCGATGCGTCTTTCCAAAATATCATTCATTAGCGTCAGTTGAGCATCGACGGTTTCAAGTTGACAGGTGAGTTCCGTCGATTCTTCTTTCTTCTTCATGTGCTCTTTCACCATATCGATAATCGCGGTGAATCGTTTCGACGTTTCCTTCTGTGACTCATCTCTAGATTTCTGAAACACCTTCTTAACGATGTCGATTGCTTCATCCTAACATTGATAATCGGACATGGGTTCTTTGCGTTTTCTACAACTTTCACCTTCCATCGCGAAATTCGAACCTATAAAATTTAAAAATAGATTTGGTTTGCAAGTTAAAATCTGAACCAACAAAAAGCTTAAAAAATATCTGATAACTTACCTGAAAGTTACGGATGATAATAGGTGGTTAAAGAAGTTTAGAGGACTTTTTTGGTTAAGAAGAGACAACGAAAGGTCTGGAACTCACAATATAGGAGAGACGAAAGTGCTTAATATATGTCCAAGGAGTCGCGAAGCCTGTGCATGTTGTCGTCTCATGAGATTAGGCCCATTTAAGTTTATTAACACATATTGTTTGTGCATTTTTAATTACGTAAAGAAAAATTCAAACATTATGAAGTCATATACATTAATATTTCACTGGAATTTATTTTTAAAATACTATATAATATAATAGATAATTTTATAAATTTAAATAATATAAAATATAAAAATATGAGCATTCTTGTCCATAGTAACAATAATCCAGTATTGAAATTTGAAGATTCAAAAGTAAAGGTAAATAATTTTAAACATGTTGATGTCTTTTTTGGCTTTGTTCTTGGTGCGAGATGACTTCCAGGTATTCTTACAACAATTCAATCATTTTTTTGTGCATGCTCTCTTTCTGGTGTTCCTATAACACAAATCATAAATTAAAAATATATCTTCGGAACATTAATATAAGAAACTAACAATAAAGTGTAACATACGATCGTCTAAATATTTCAACTTCTGGAATCTCCGGGTTAAGTCTAACTTGAGTACATATAGTGTTGGATACAGACCTCCTTTCTACAACACATTTGATTTGGAATTCTGAATAGTTATGTATTATCAAATCTAATTTAAAACATTCTAAACGAATGAATAGAGTATTTACCTTGGAAGACATCAATTACACCCCATCGAATAACACATATAAGGCTTTCACCTATAGAATCTTTGTAAGTCTTATAGAAATCGTCAGCCGCTATTCCGGTTAACTCACACCGCAAAAGCATACCACTAAATAAAAATTTCAAAAATATCAAACGTTAATATATTTAAGCAGTGTCCATTGGATAATATGTTTAAACCAAATACCTGGAGTCACGAAGGTCAAAGGAAATTCTATGGTACATAGAGTACTCTCGTGTTTCGTTCCCTTTTGGAGACGAAACTTGCTTCTTATACTCTTCTTCTTCAGTCTCAGCATCTTCACTTGTTTCAGAATCATATTCGTCGTCTTCAGTATCATCTGTGTCATCCTCATCATCGCCTTCACTATCTTCTTTGTCTACATACAATATTTCACAAAAGCCTTCATCTTCTTTATCTTCCTCTTCTTCACAATAATCCTCATCAGAACAATTTCCGTCATCGTATTCATTTTTGGATACATCAGAGTCGACATCATCCGAGTCAGTGTCATCTAGATCATCAACATCGTTTGCCAAAGTATCTCGGCAGCACATCTTTAGCAACTTACGAATATGATCACTTTGTGATCTAAGCTCATACTTGTTGCCATCATTCGGATCCATCGAGTCTTTTTTATCGTTCCAAGTATCCATTTTACCAACATTGGTAACTTCTCCAATGACATCTTAAAATATAAGACGCAAACTCATATCAAAATAATGTATAATATATAAAGATAGTCAATTATGAAAGTTTCTAAAGTAGATAAATAAAATAACTCACCGATCAAGTAATCATCACAATAAGAACCATTTAATATTCGATTATAATGGATGAATTCAAAATATTCTTCACCTCCAACAATTGAAGTCTCACTAATCTTGGTCTTATACAAAATAATAATCTTGTATCGATGCGTGGTAGCTCTGCATGACCCATATTGATCGACAACTTTAAAATTTTCAAGCTCAATCCAATTGCCAACATGAAATTTGGACACAAATCTGTCATAAACATCACCACGAAAACTACACTGGATCTTTCTACCCTAATAAAATAAAACAAATATAATTAGATTTCTATCAAAATATGGAAAACTTGATTACCTAACAATTTAAACAATTAGCAAACCTGATTATCACTTAGGACCATCTCTAGGGTTGAACCAAGACGAAGAGTTTTTTCTTCCCATAAACACAAAATCCTAACACGGATTTTCCAATCATATTTTGAAGGATTCAAACGTGAAACACGATCAGTCGGAGAATTCGTAGCCATAATTTAACCTGCACCAAACGTAATCAATTATTATATACAAATTATGATTTTCAAACATAACTAAAGAATTATGTGTCGAAAGTTTTAAAGAACCTTGGAATATTCAAGAATTTTGGATATTGTACTTAAGATCTGTCAAACGTCTCTGTATATATATAACCTTAGAAATTAGTATATTTTCCTAAATACTAAAATAAAATATTATGAGATTCGTGTATTTATAATTAATAATAGATATATGCAAATATATCACATATATATCTCTTATATATTTTTATTTACTTATTTAGACAATATTTACTTGCATCATAATCTCTATATTATGTAAAATCTAATTAATATATTTCATTTCCAAAATATAATTATTTTTATGTTTATCACTTTAAGTTTTCAATAATTATTATCATTCAGTTAATGATCCGTATGAAAAAAATATATATAACATATTATAAAGGTATATATGTCATTCATCTGATTATATAAATGGATGCATCTGTCATTCATGAAAGGTACTGAAACAACCCGACCCCTTTTTTTTTTAACAATTAAATACAATGTAAACAATTATGCAGCCTATACTACTAAATTAAACCAATAACAACCAGTACACACAGCAGAAACATACCAACCATACAATAACAATCCTAAGCATTCTATCGATCAACCTATCATATCTCTAGCCAAGGTTCCATCCTAAACAATATAACAAAGACCAACAACACACAAACGAGACCCTAGTTCATCCTCCTCCTCATCGCCATGATTCCACGTCACATACCTGCACACCACAAACAACAATTGAGATGCGTAAGTATTATCATAAATACTTAGTGAGGCCGTCCTCCCATTTACTAGGTTTTACACACAATCATTTGAGAACCCCCAAGTCTAAGCAAGCAAACAAACACAAGCAATACATCAAACCAGGAAAAACAAGTCTCGGTTGAGACTGGTATCGACCGATGCTACAAGAGAGTGTCGACCGATGCTCCACAAACAGTGTCGACCGATGCCACAAGAGAGTGTCGACCGATGCTCCACAAACAGTGTCGACCGATGCTCCACCCAAGGTGTCGATTGATGCCTCTTCTGCAGACACGATCTGCGCGAATCCGAACGACGAACTTCCGATTCAATCCACCCCGAAATCGTCTTAAACTCACCCAAATGCCTCAGAAATCACTGGGAATCACGAAAAACAAAGAACCCAAGCAAGCAAACACCACAAAAGACAAGGAAACAGCCAAAACAAGAGAGATCTCATGCTTAGATCAACCATGGTCAAGCACTCACCTCAAAATACAGAAGGAAAAAGGTCGAAGAACGGTAGAGCAACTCCTTAGGAAGCTTCTCCTTCGTTCCCAGCAACAGAAAACTCAAGAATAGCCAGCAATCTCACTAAATCTCTCTTAGGAAACTCAAGAACACACTTTTCTCCCTTTTTCTCTCAAAAACACAAACGGCGACAGAGGAAAAAGACTAAACCCTTATTTTGTCGATCTCCCCTTTAAATAATCGGTTAAACCACTAACCAAACCATCCCAATCGAAAAATCGCGAATTTAAACAAACCGGTCGAACCCAGAAAATAGTGGTGTCAATCGATGCCACTAGGGTGTCGATCGACACTCCTCCCAAAATCACAAAATCAGGTTCGCGGATGTTACAATTCTCCCCCACCAATAAGGATTTGTCCTCGAATCCCGCAACACCGTCCATCCGTCAAGAACCTCCGTGCCACCGTCAACACGGCCCGCACGTCCTCCGACCGGACTAAATACCGTCAGCCAAGGTTTTCCATGCACTGTCGCAACAGCCCGCACACCTCCGACTGAACCATGAGGTCTCCCTCTAGTCAATATACTCACATCCTAGACATTATTTGCTCATAACTCAGTGCTTTCCCCGTCCGTGGTCGCAACCAACAAATCATGCCGGCTCGCTATTAGGCCAACCGCCTTAAGCTACGGCATCCAGAAAGTCACTCACACACACACTCCCCCCGCTCTCAGGTCGCAACCTTCGAGTCATACCGGCTCACTGCCAGGCCACAGCCTACAGCTACGGTATCCGGGGAGTCTCACACGCCCACTCCCCCCGCTCTCGGGTCGCAACCCTCGAGACATACCGGCTCAGTGCCGAGCCACGGCTCATAGCTACGGTATCCAGGGAGTCTCAAAATCCTGCTCTAAGGTCGTCACCCTAAAGCGCGCTCATGGATCGTCATCCAAAGCAAACATACCACTCCCACTCTCTGGCCACAAAGTCCATTGAGCTATCGGTATCACATGAGTTGGGCCCACACAATCCTGAGCAAATAAGTCCGATGTCAACGAGTATCTCCCGACTAGATCTACCTCAACACTTTCCATTTCTGGAAACTTCTATTTTTAGAAACTTTCCATTTATAGCAACCTTCTATTTATGGAAACTTTCCATTTATAGACTCCCGTGCTATTTCATTTCCAGTGATTTTTCACAAATCCCAAAACCAAAGAACTCCAACTTTTATTAGAACCTCAAATGCAATAATCGTTACAACTCCAAATGAAAATACATAATAAAAGAAAGAATACAAAAGCTAAAACTAAGCGCCGGAATGGACACCCGGTCCTCCCTTTGGCTGCGCCGCAACCTCCATCATCTGCCTCCTCTTAGGACAGAAAGGCCTGATATGCCCTTCCTCCCCGCAATGATAACACACTCGACGGTACTCCTGCGAATCACCTCCCCTGGCCCCGGTTGCCGACACGTGATCCATGCTCCCGCTCCCATAACCTCCCTGGCCACCTTGGTTTGCCACTGTCGTCTCTTCCCGCTTCCTTTTACGCCTTTGCTCCAACTGCCTATCCTTGTTTGGAATGCTCTGCTCCAATGTCTCCTCTAAACGAACCGCTGGACTGACCACCACTAACTGTGACCTCAAGTCATCCTCTATCCCAGCTGCAACCTCAACCAGCTCCGCCCTCGTGGCATAGCTCCTCACTCTGCACCGAGTCCTTAGATCATCTCGCAAAGCCAGCAAGAACCTCCGCACCTGAGCCGACTCTGGCTCCCAAGCCCGGCCTGCATACCCCACAAGCCGACTGAACTCTGCATCCAGCTCCCGCACTGTGCGGTCCCCCTGAGTCAACCCCAAGAACCGTGCCTCCATGCGATCAAGAGCCTCCTGTGGAAAATACTTGGAGTTAAACTCCCCACAAAATCTCCCCAAGACATACCCCGCTGCACCCTCCATGTTGTCACCGACCTCCACCACACACGAGCATCTCCTGACAAGTAAAACACTGCCAGATCCACCTTGTACCGGTCGGGAACCCTAAGCGAAAGGAAAATATCCTCCATCCGCTCTCTCCACTCATCCGCTACACTCGGATCGGTACTTCTTGAGAAATACCCTGCTCCCACATGCCGCAGCTGCTCCATCATCCGCACATACTGAGCATCCACTACCTCGGCCCCCGGCTGCACACCTGCCTGCAAACCCGCCACAGGCTGCACCGCTGGACCCTGCCCACCACCCACTGGCGGCACTGCTGGATCCTGCCCACCAACCACTGGCGGCACTACTGGATCCTGCCCACCACCCACTGGCGGCACAACTGCTGGAAGTCGCTGCAAAACCTGAGCTAGCAAGTCCATTAAGACATCCTCCCTGCCTAGAGCACCTCCCGCTGCAACCCCCACACCCGGGGCAACACCGTGACCAACACCGTCACCCAAACCAGCCTGGTCTCCAGACACTCTAGGATGAACCTGTGACTCCGCCACCTCCTCACTGGCCATGCTCTGGGCTACACTCACACTGGCCTCAGGAACCTGACCTCGTCCCCGACCACGACCACGACCACGCCCACGACCACGACCACGACCAACAGCACCCTCTCTAGCCATCTACACTACCCAGAACAGAAGGCTAAGCACACAATTCAAAAACCGCACATAGAGTACACATCTTACCGTGGAATCTCATTGAAGGCTCGAAGAGGATGATACTAGGACTCAATACCGCAAACAAATTTACTAACTGCTCATAATCAATTCCATCACACAACATCATGCATCAAGCAAAAGGAAAATAATTCACCCAAGTAAATTCCTAACCGCTCTAACCATCCATTTAACCATCCTAGAACCGTAAAGGCTCTGATACCAAAATGAAACAACCCGACCCCTTTTTTTTTTAACAATTAAATACAATGTAAACAATTATGCAGCCTATACTACTAAATTAAACCAATAACAACCAGTACACACAGCAGAAACATACCAACCATACAATAACAATCCTAAGCATTCTATCGATCAACCTATCATATCTCTAGCCAAGGTTCCATCCTAAACAATATAACAAAGACCAACAACACACAAACGAGACCCTAGTTCATCCTCCTCCTCATCGCCATGATTCCATGTCACATACCTGCACACCACAAACAACAATTGAGATGCGTAAGTATTATCATAAATACTTGGTGAGGCCGTCCTCCCATCTACTAGGTTATACACACAAGCATTTGAGAACCCCCAAGTCTAAGCAAGCAAACAAACACAAGCAATACATCAAACCAGGAAAAACAAGTCTCGGTTGAGACTGGTATCGACAGATGCTACAAGAGAGTGTCGACCGATGCTCCACAAACAGTGTCGACCGATGCCACAAGAGAGTGTCGACCGATGCTCCACAAACAGTGTCGACCAATGCTCCACCCAAGATGTCGATCGATGCCTCTTCTGCAGACACGATCTGCGCGAATCCGAACGACGAACTTCCGATTCAATCCACCCCGAAATCGTCTTAAACTCACCCAAATGCCTCAGAAATCACTGGGAATCACGAAAAACAAAGAACCCAAGCAAGCAAACACCACAAAAGACAAGGAAACAGCCAAAACAAGAGAGGTCTCATGCTTAGATCAACCATGGTCAAGCACTCACCTCAAAATACAGAAGAAAAAAGGTCGAAGAACAGTAGAGCAACTCCTTAGGAAGCTTCTCCTTCGTTCCCAGCAACAGAAAACTCAAGAATAGCCAGCAATCTCACTAAATCTCTCTTAGGAAACTCAAGAACACACTTTTCTCCCTTTTTCTCTCAAAAACACAAACGGCGACAGAGGAAAAAGACTAAACCCTTATTTTGTCGATTTCCCCTTTAAATACCCGGTTAAACCACTAACCAAACCATCCCAATCGAAAAATCGCGAATTAAAACAAACCGGTCGAACCCAGAAAATAGTGGTGTCGATCGATGCCACTAGGGTGTCGATCGACACTCCTCCCAAAATCACAAAATCTGGTTCGCGGATGTTACAGGTACTCTGTCAAAAGTATCTTTAAAAGACATATTTGAACATAAATTAAAAATCCCATAAGAATTATTCGCATAATATGCGAAAATATAGGTCCAATATTAAAACAACAAACAGCTGAACTTAATTCAATAATAAGTAAACGAAAGTTTTTTACGAAATTTAGGAATAAGCCAACAAATCTTAACATTAGATCGAATCATTAGAATCACTCTCATCTTCTTCTGAGCCGTTGTAATCTTCATCGTCTGATGTATCATGGAAACAAAGACTGCGAAAGATAAAGGAACATAATAACTAAAACATCTTATAATAAAGATTCCATATTAATAATCTGTCATAGTACAAGAAATTTAAGAACTTATAGTGCAGGATCTGTAGTGAATGCTCTTGCTTCGTTGCCAGGTAAAAATTTAGAACATCTTATTTGAGACATTAGACAACGCCGACCTTTTTAAAAAAATAAGTAAGTTCCAAATCTTTAATTTGATATATTGGCTTATCTAAAACAAATGCTTATATATTGCTTAATACCTTCAAAGACAGAGATTCTCCAAAACGTAAGCAGACACAATAGTGGTTCACTGGCATAGGAAGGACTTGCAACATGTTGTTCCCATTTTTCACGAAATTCCGAACATGTATCACCGACGGCAATACATTCAACCTGTTCGTTACTTTGCAGTAAAAAAAAAACAACAATTGACAACTTCAGTCTTAATAATTATGTACTATTTTCATTGGCAAAAATAAATCAAATGAGGTAGTACTTGTTTTTAAAATTTTAAAACTATAAACTTACTTGATGTCAATTACAATAAAGGGAAGAACCTCTTTCAGACCATTGAATCCAACTTCATTTTCTAGGAAAACAATTTTACGACCTTGCCTTACCCTTACCACCGTTCCACAAAAATCTGAAAAAATCAAAAAACTATGAATCTAAGGAAATAATGTTTTATAAAAACAGTAAGTTAAACAGTATATTTAAATTAATTTACCAACACAACAATTCCTCTCATCTTCTGCAGCATTTTCCACTGTTAGTGCATCTATTAGATGAAAAAAAATTGTCTCCACATCTAGGAGGGATCGGAGTGATGCGAGTTTGGCGAGTGATCAATATTTCGAAAGAATTGTTACAATTCCTGTAAATATTCTGATTTTTAACAACTTGGAACTTGTAAAGAAGAAACCATCGTCCTTCTTGCAATACGTCTATGTACTCAGCAAAGTAAAGCTGACTTCTGAATTTAGCTTGAATTCTTTTTCCCTAAATTATATGAAAAAACTAATTTCAGATTTAAACTTTAAGGAGGTGATGGATATAAATGGATTGTTACCTTCTCATCAACCAAGATCAAACAAATGTAGGTAGGCTGCATTATAATGATTTCGGGTATCCACAGCCTTAGTACTTTAACAGCAACACTCAACCTATCTGTTGATGGATTCAAATCTTCTATGTATGCAACCATCTCCTTGTTTGGTACTTGCTTATTTTTTAGAAAGAAGAAAGGTGAGAGGTTAGACGTTAGAAAGAAGAAAGGAGAATAGGAAGAGTGATTGGAAGTTATGTAAAACAATTATGTCAATTTGGTAATGTCAGTTCGAAATTGTTTTAACCAATGCGAAGACTTTGAAAATAACAAAAAACTTTTTTATTTGGACTTGCATCCATACATGCATTCGTTCATATTCTCGGTTTGGATTTTGCTGTTGCTTGAATTAAAGTTGTTACTAATCGCATATACCATAATTTTTTCAACGATCTCAATTTCTATTGAAATAAAAATATGAGAAATATGACGATAACAGCTTTATATTGTCTTCCACATAATAGCTTTATGACGATAAGTATTTTATATGTATTGAGAAGACTGTATATTTTACAAAACTCATTAAAGTGAAATAATTTCAAAAAGATGAAAGATAAATATAATAAATTTAAGACTACTGTTACATTTAAAGAAATTTTAAATTAATTTAACGAAACAAATATTATAGGAATATTGTATGGCGATTGAAATTGTCTTCTCCTTGATTTTCTCTTCCATATCATATCTCTAGGACACCAAACTAATGGTTTTGGAATTTCAGAATAAGTAATTCCTTTGGCTTGAGCAACTTGTGTATTGAATATAATCCATTCCGAGAATTTAGCTGTCGTAGCCATCAGACGATTCATACCATTATTCTCAGGACCATCTTCAATGTAGCATTCCCTAGGTGAAACCTGTTCAATATTTTAGTTAAAAGTAAATCAAAATTACCAAATAAAACATGTTTATATAACATTTTTAAAATGGATAAAACATGGTAGTATTTAAGTTACACATAAAATTACATAACACGATTATAAAAAAACGAAATACCCGTAAATCGAATCCATGGATATCTACGATCATAATAGTCCTGAAACATGGCAATCCAAGTTTAGACAAAACTATTATTTATTATAAACTATAAATAATTTAAAAAAGGAAAATACAATCGTGATAAGAATTATAATTATAAGAATTATAATTATAAGAAATAATACCTGATATTATTTAGTATCAAAGTCTCCTCCACAATACCTAAATCGAAAAATTATTATTATTATATTATTATATATGAAACAACCATACAAACAGGTACAATTACTCTGTAGATCTGTAGTGAAACTAATATATAGTAAAATCTAGTAATATATAATCTCTGGCTCGCAACCAATATAATTTTGAGATCATGACAAAAGAAACTAATGTAAATCATCATTCAAAATAGTAAAATGTTATACCCTTTTTTAAAGGTGAACCAACAATAACCGAAGCTTGGTGAGATTCGAATGTTGGTTCCCAAGAAAACACTACACGAACAGGAAAACACATTAAATTAGGTGAATAATACAAAACAGTAAGATTTGAAATTTTACTTTCCAAGTAACAGCTACACGAACATGAAAATAAAAGTGAATCATAAGAAACAGCAAAATCTGAATACAATTATTATAAATGAAACAACCATAGAATCAGGTAAATACAATTAATCTGTAGATTATTCATAAACACATTATAGGAACACCAATATAAATTTGAGATCATGACAAAAGAAACTAATGTAAATCATCATTCAAAATAGTAAAATATTATACCCTTTTTTAAAGGTTAACCAACAATAACCGAAGCTTGGTGAGTTTCGAATCTTGGTTCCCAAGAAACCACTCACAATCAGGAAAACACATTAAATTAGGTGAATAATACAAAACAGTAAGATTTGAAATTTTGCTTTCCAAGAAACAGCTACACGAACAGGAAAATAAAAGTGAATCATAAGAAACAGCAAAATCAGAATACAAATTAGAAATTGAGAATATGAACGAATCTATAAAAAACGATTTTATACCTTGATTAGAAGATAAACCAACAACAACCAAAGCTTTATGATTTGTGGATCTTGCTTTCCAAGAAACCACTATACGAACAGGAAAATAAAAGGGATCAGTCGATGTATCATTAAAAACAGCAAGATCGGAATACAAATAAAAATTTGAGAACATAATAAAAGAATTATTAAAATTCAAGAGAAGAATGCTTTTTTCGGGTTATGGTGAAAGCATACAAAATCATTGTATTTATAGTTGTAAAGCATCTATCTTTTTAGGGTTTCTAGGTTTTTAGGGTTTACAGAAAGGAGGTGTTTTCTCATCGGGCTTTTTCATGCAGAAACCCATAATTTTTATTTATGGGGATCTTTAAAAAAATGTAACCTAAGCCCATTAATTACCCAATTTATGCGTGTTATATTATGGTCATGTATCCTTTGATTAATCGTGAAAGAGATCTTATTCATAAAATTTAGGGATTAATTTAGCAAATTCTATTTGTGCAATTAACTTTTTATGCAATTAGATTATTTCTAATCCGATTTTTGATTTATTTTTAATGCGAAAAATAGGTAATTTTACGTCCAGAGGCAAAATATTTCAACGTGAAAGGCAATTTCATTAATGGTATAATGGTAAAATTTTGCTGAGATTGAATGTGGGACGTTTTCACTTCTCGTTTAATATAATTGATTTGAACCATTAAAAACTTTCAAACCAACAACTATTCCATGTCTACTCTATTTTCCTCATGAATCCTTTGAGATTTAGAGGGGTATTGAACTTGGTATTTTAAAAGAGTTTAGAGTATTATTAAAATCTTATGTTATTCATTTGATAATTTTTAAAAATCTTCTAAAATCCTATGTTTTTCAACTTGAATTTATTTAAAATTATTTAAACTGATCTACAATCTCTTGTTATTCAATCAGTGATTTAATAAACTTACTAGAAATCTACTGTTATTCAAAATTTCACAACTTAAAGAAAAACTTGATACTTTGTATGATTCTATGAGACTTTTTTTTTGTTTTTTAGTTGAAAAATATGTCTAATAAAATCACATCTTCTGAGGTAGGTTTTAAAAAGATTTCAGTAATAAAAAACTAATTGAAATAAAAAGATGGGTCACATCTTCTTGCTCATCCCCACTCCTCCGCTCCAATCCCACCACCCGAGAATTCGGTCTTAGTCCGTATTTCTCAATCCTCATCTTACTACTAGGCTTCCTCTCTCGTTTCTCTCTCGGTAATTGGAATGTCTACATGTTTCTGTTAAGCCGGTGACTTAACGGAGTGGACTGTTAGCGGCGTGACCAACAATCAGAGATAGAGTGAGAGAAAAATAAGGAAGAAGAGAGTTTTGGAACCAACTTGATTGTAATTACTTGGATACGGCAACCCTAGAATGGGATAGCCTAAATACAACTTCAACAATGTTTCACTTAAAGCGACAACGCTTCATTATTTATTAAACATAATAAAGACTCTCCTTGAGACCAAGTCTCTCCCACACTTCATCAGCTTCTTCTTCCTAGCCACTTTACTTGTCTTTCTTCGACCACCCTTGCCTTGATCTTCTTCCCTTCGTCCTCATCTTCTTCTTCATGAAGGCAATAGGAATCCTTAGCCTATCAGTTTCCTCTTCTTCTCTCCTTCATCCTCTCCTTTCTCTATCTCTCTCTCTCTCAGTTATATCTGATTTCAATTTCTCACATATCTAAAGTCTCCGTTCAAGCTAGTCAGTAGATTCCCAGATCATTCTGACATCGCCACTCTTCATGACAACTTTGAGTATGATTCAAAATCCCCCTTCTGCTTCTATATTATTTTTTAATCATCACTCTCTCTCTTTGATTACTAATGTTCTTGGGACTATGTAGGCATGCTGTTCATGATTTTTGAAGAAACTAGAGAAGAGTTTTAGGGAAAAGTCTTTATTATTGTGTTGTGCCTCTTAATCAACGATAAAGAGGGTTTATATAACACTAGGTATTAGGGTTTACGACAATATTACGGTTTATAATAACCGACATAACAAAGCCCAACATGGGCTATCGGCCCATACACCAATACTCCCTCGCACGACAAACATGGTACGCAACACGCAAACTTTGCAATAGAAAAGCGAAACACATATGTCGTGGACACTTGTCAAGGGTAGATAAATTATGTCAACAAACTCTTCCGGGCATAAACTTCAATTTTGAAAATAGGGGTAGAACATCAGCTCGACTTCGGTCTTTGGTAAAAGAGAATAACAACATCCCGTGGGTGCAAATCCTGCAATCTCCACAAATAATTGTCCTAATCTCGGACAGTCCACAAATCGGACTAAAAAGAAATTGACCTAAAAACATGAGCGTTCCAAACAACTCCCCTGTAATGGTAAAAACTATTATCAAATAAAAGCTCAGAAAGATTCATAATTCAAACCCATGTAAACCATAAACCCTAGAACCCTAGAACCATCATCAATAGTTTAAATAGAAAAAAACCCCAATTAATTATTGCAAAAAAAAAATCAAAACTATCTCCCTCTAACAAGCTGGATCGGAGACACCACACCAAATTCTCCCATCAAAACCATAAACTAAAAAGAAACAATGACGTAATTTGTTTTTTTTTTTTTGGAAAATCAAATAATACCCAAATAATTAAAAAAAAAAAAAAAAAAAAGAAAGCACATCTACGTCTTTGTCATCGTCTGGTTCGTCTTCATCACCACCATCATCTTCACATCCCATGATCATTGGATCATAAGAACACTAACGCGAAAGCTTTAATTAGTTTAGATTTACAAGAATCATCTGCTCTGCTCTGATACCATGAAGAAACTAGAGAAGGGTTTTGGGGAAAAATCTTTATTATTGTGTTGTGCCTCTTAATCAATGATAAAGAAGGTTTATATAACACTAGGTATTAGGTTTTACAATAATATTAGGGTTTATAATAACCGACATAACAGCCCAACGTGGACTATCGGCCCATAGACCAATAATTTTCGAGATTACAAGTATTTAGAACTCGTGTTCGTGTTGAGGGAACTGTGGAGAGTGAGCTGCTGCTAACACCTTTTCCTTTTTTGGATTGTGTAGGCTCTACCATTCTAACATGCTTTGAAGCTTCTTTGCTACATGAAAGACTGGAGTCTAATTCCCAAAAAGGTATTTATATACTCTTGTTGTGTTCTGGATTCTAGAGGAAAAGTGTTGTTGAGTTGTATATGTTTTTAATTTATGAATCATCCACCTTGGTTTTTCTCTAGCCTTTGCTTGTTAGGCTCTCTTATAGACTCTTTTTTGTCATCTTCTTCTTCTTGTGCTTCTTTTTTTTTTTTTTTTATCTTCTTCTCACTAACTACTTTCTCTTTTTGTTGTAGGTTAATCTCAACACTAACCTCGGTTTATTTTAGTATTGCAAGTTGCCCATATGTCGACGCAAGATGAATAATTGATCATTGGCGTAATATTCATCATTTTAGAGAGTACTAGGATAAGAGAGCCTGTGACTTGTGTATGACTGGGATAAACTCAGGCATTTGCCTGTCATTGATGCAAAATCATGGTACACAATCGTATATTTCAATAGCAAAGCGTGATCTCGTTTGCTAGTTGATCATTCTCATCAGAGCATGATCACTTTGCCTTCAATTATAACTATCATAAACTCTTCAACAGAAAACATATGTTGTTTAGTTGTGCCTTTTATTAGTCGAGCATAAAATCTCTAGACGTGCCTTTTATTTACAAAATGTTTTTTCTTTGTGCCGTGAAATATTCTAAAATCACCTAAACTTCAATAACAAAATCTCACAGAATATAAAAACTTTAAAAAATATAAAAACTTTAAAAAATAAAAACTCAATCAAAATTTTCAAATTCAATACCCCTCCATGTCTCTTAGGCATACCAATAATGTCCTACACGTTACCCGCATTATAAATACTGTAACTTCACGGTACAGCTCATCTGAATAAAATAACATGCTTATCCTGACTGATTCTACACGTTACCCGCGTTATAAGAGCGTTATCGAGCAACACAACAAATGGTCATGTTTTGCCTTAAACTAAACAAAAGTCAACGACACACTTGAAATCAAGAAACAAAAAATGGATGATGAGAAAGAGATCCCAAAGAACCTGCAGAGAGAAGACGACGAAGAAACCATGAATCTGATCTCATCACTTCCCTCAGACGTAGATTTTGATGGTAAAGAGCTGTTCAAGTATCAAGGATGTTGGTACGAAAACAAAATTCTGCTAGGAATCCTCAACTTCCAAAGAGGGTTCGAGCCACAAGACACTGACATAGTCATTGCTTCGTTTCCCAAATCTGGCACTACGTGGCTTAAAGCTCTCACAGTAGCTCTCTTGGAGAGATCCAAACACTCTTCTGATGATCATCCTCTTCTACTTGATAATCCTCATGGGCTAGTACCATACCTCGAGCTCATCTTCAAAACCTCAAAACCAGATCTGACCAATATTTCATCATCCCCGAGGCTATTCTCGACTCACGTGGCATTCCAAACACTGCGAGAGGCTCTCAAGAACTCTCCTTGTAAGATTGTGTACGTGTGGAGGAACGTGAAAGACGTGTTGGTGTCTTTTTGGCACTTCCAGTGCGCAATTCGAAAGATAGAAGAAGAGGGAAGCATGTTGGAGTCAATATTCGAATCGTTTTGCAGAGGAGTCATCAGTCACGGACCATTTTGGGAACATGTATTGAGCTATTGGAAAGGAAGTTTGGAAGATCCCAAGAACGTGCTTTTCTTGAAGTACGAGGAGTTGAAAACAGATCCTAACGTGCAGCTCAAGAAACTTGCCGAGTTCTTGGGTTGTCCTTTTACGGTGGAAGAAGAAGAGAGTGGATCTGTGGAAGAGATCTTAGACCTTTGCTCATTGCGTAACTTGAAGAATTTGGAGATCAACAAGACCGGAAAGATGCCTGGAGGGGCCTCTCACAAGATCTTTTTCCGTAAAGGCGAAGTTGGTGACTCGAAGAATTATCTGACTCCTCAGATGGAGGAGAGAATTGACATGATCATCCAGGAGAAGTTTCGAGGTTCCGACATAAAATTCTAAGTTATGAGTGGTTTTATTTAACCTTTTGTTGCTATGTATTTTATGATGTCTTTATCATTTGTTACTACTATACCTTGGTGTCGAATTCGGTTTCTTTCTTGAACTGAGAACAATAATGTTGAAACCAAAACCAAAGTGCAAAAGCATATTGGACACATCAATTGGTATAAATAAATGAATGAATACTTATTAGTATATAGTTTTTTCGATATTGTAATGTCTAATTGATCAATAAAGTAATCGGTAGTAACCGTAACACCCATGCACGTTCCCTAAAAATGAGAGAATTAACTTGGAGGCTTCATGTCTCGCAAGTTCAGGTGGCACCAACCTATTAGACTCAACAAGCTTCTGCCTCAGACCGTAAAACACATCTTTATCCTTAAGTTTGAAGAAACTTCAGAGAAATTTCGAATTACATCGTATATCGTGCAATAATTTCAGAATATAATGTAATTTCAAGGATCATCATGGTGGAACTAATATGGATCCAAATGGAACAATATAAGATTCCATGGGGTTGGTTTGTTTAATAAAAAGGAATAGTCATTCATATAAAAGCAAATGAACAAAAGCAACGACTATGTTTATAAGCAAACGCCAAGAAATTTCAATGGTATCAAAAGACTTAAAACACACTGTTCCATATATTTAACTAGGAGGTGCTCCGTGCTACGCACATTTGTCTTCATATTTTTCCGTAAGTTTAGATTTTAAAACACCCAATTACTACGACATTATTTTGTACAACCCAAATATCTATATATACATTTTGGGTTTCACCCTTTTATTTATATATATTTACAAAGTTAATCCTTAAAAAAATTCCAAAAATAGCATTACATCAGATTTTGTTTTCTAAATATTTTACATATCATTCCAACTAAAAAAATACAGCAAATCAATATGGAAACAGAAATTATGATATATTTAACCACACCTTCTATTTTGTATTGAAGATATTCTTTCTATGAATCTTTTGCAAAGAAAGAAAACAACAATTTAATTACTATTTTGTTTTTCAAAACCTGTGAGTTTTGATTCTTAACGTAAGAAAAACTTCGATTCACATCTATTTAAATATTATAATTAACAAAATGAAACAACCCTTCCCGTTTTTTTTTTATACCTTAATTTACTAGTGGTCCTATACCCACTAACATCCTATCAACAATCAATAACCGCGGCTAACCAAATAAAACAAATTTCCATTAAACCAAAAGAATTCCAACAATTAAAAACCAATATCCAATAACACCATAATCCAAATAAAGAAATAACCAAAAGCTAACATCCTACAATGTTCCATTGACTTAATCTAGCAACCTAACAACTGCTAAACCACAATCAATCAAGCCTCTAGAACATCCCTTCATCATCGCCTTGATTCCTTGATCACACTTTGCCTTTACCTGCACATCACAAACAACAATTGAGATGCGTAAGTATTATCATAAATACTTAGTGAGGCCGTCCTCCCATCTACTGGGTTATACACACAAGCATATGAGACTCCCAAGTCAACAAACAACAATAACACAATTAATACATCAAACCAGGAAAATAAGACTCGGCAGGTACTAGTGTCGACCGATGCTCATATGGCCAGGAAATGCGCAGACTTAGTCAAACGGTCCACAATGACCCAAATAGCATCAAACGTCCTAGACACAGGCAAACCCACCATGAAGTCCATCGTGATCAAATCCCACTTCCACACTGGAATAGGCAAACTCTGTAATAAACCACCAGGAACCTGATGCTCCGCCTTCACCAGCTGGCAAGTATCACACTTCGCCACCCAGTCGGCTACGTCCTTCTTCATCCCGACCCAGTGATAATACCGCTTGAGGTCACGGTACATCTTGGTCGCCCCTGGATGAATAGAGAACTTACTCGAATGAGCCTCTCTCAGTATCTCCTACCTCAAATCCTCACCCTTGGGCACACAGATCCGACCATGCACAAGGATAGTACCATTAGCAGAAACCTGATACTCTGCACCCGCAGCCTTAGAGGCATTCACCAGCCCCTCATAGCTCTCCTGAGCTAACCTCACTCTGTTCAACAAATCCGCTCTATCAGCTGCCTCCAAACCCAAAGGTTCTTGTGAGATAGCACACAAACTCAATGCACTAATCTCACCTACCAATGCCTCCATATCCTGCTCCTGAGCCGAAGCCACCCGCTTCCGACTCAAGGCATCTGCAACCAGGTTAGCTTTACCAGGATGGTAAGCTATATCCAAATCAAAATCCGCTACTAACTCTATCCAACGCCTCTGCCTCAAATTCAGCTCAGGCTGAGTAAAAATGTACTTCAAACTCTTGTGATCTGTAAATACTTGTACCTTCCCACCATACAGATAGGATCTCCAAATCTTAAGAGCAAAGATCACTGCTGCCATCTCCAAATCATGAGTACGATAATTAGCTTCATGCTTCCGTAACTGCCGCGAAGCATAGACTATAACCTTCCCTTGCTGCATAAGTACACAACCCAACCCCACTCTAGAAGCGTCTGTATACACAACATAAGGCTCGTCCTGCTCAGGCAGTGCTAACACCGGCGTGGTAGTCAACATCTGCTTGAGACTTGCAAAACTTGCCTCACACTCTGGTGACCACACAAACGGGACATCCTTCCCTATAAGCTTAGTCATCGGCTGAGCCATATTCGTAAAACCCCGAACAAACCTCCTGTAGTAACCTGCTAACCCCAGGAAATTCCGAATCTCAGTGGCGCTCTGCGGCCTCGGCCACTCCCTGATGGACTGAATCTTCTCTGGATCCACTGAAACTCCCTCAGCTGAAACAATATGACCCAAGAACCCCATCTCACGCTGCTAGAAACTGCACTTACTCAGCTTAGCAAACAACTTCTGCTCCCGCAGCTTCTCTAGAACTGCTCTCAGATGTACTGCATGCTCCTCAAAACTCTTAGAAAATACCAGAATGTCGTCGATGAAAATGATGACTGACACGTCCAGAAACTCCTGGAACACGCTGTTCATCAATCTCATAAACGCAGCTGGCGCATTTGTCAACCCAAACGGCATCACCACAAACTCGTAGTGCCCATATCTCGTCCTGAAGGCCGTCTTCCTCACATCTGCCTCATGTATAGGAATCTGATGATATCCTGATGCCAAGTCGATCTTGGAGAACCAAGTAGCACCCCTCAACTGATCCAACAACTCATCAATCCTCGGGAGAGGGTACTTGTTCTTCACAGTAACTCGGTTCAAACCCCGATAGTCAATACACAACCGAAAACTCCCATCCTTCTTCTTAACAAACAACACCGGAGCTCCCCACGGTGAACAACTAGGACGGATAAAACCCTTGCTCAACAAGTCCTCCAGCTGCTTCTTCAGCTCTGCCATCACTGCTGGTGCCATCCTGTAAGGAGCCTTGGATAACGGCATCGTCCCCGGTTCCAGCTCAATAGTAAAAGGATCCGACCGAGATGGTGGTAATCCCTGCAATGACTGGAACACATCCTCAAAGTCCTCCACAACCGGAATACCGCTAACCGTAGACTTCCCCACTGACTCTGGTATAGATATAGTAACTAGATAAGCCTCACGGCCCTTCTCGATCATCTTCCCAGCCTGAACGGCTGAGATCACGAGACTCCCTGAAGTCGGTCTAATGCCCTGAAAAACCAACTTCCCTCCTGGACGCTCAAACTCCACTCTACCCCGATAGCAATCCAAATGCACCTTATACCGATGCAACCAATCCATACCAAGAATAACATCATACAACGCCACTGGACTGATAAGCAACTCCACTGACCACGACTCTCCTGCGATCTGAATATCAACTCCTCCAGCTCGTCCAATAACCCTTAGGAACTTGCCTCCCGCAACTCTGACAACTCCTGAACGCTCTCCAGAATCCCCTCTGATCCCCGCACTCTCGGCACACTCTGGAGTAATGAAGCTATGAGAAGCTCCAGAATCAAACATAACATGGGACTTAAACCCGCCCACCAACAAGGTCCCTACACAAACCACATGTGTTGAGAACCTAACACTTGACCACAAGCAAAAACAAATATAATCTGAACTATTGAATTGACTAAGTTCGAATCTCAGAAGTTATACCTGTGATCGCTCCTGCACTAGTGCCACCGGGCTCCTGGGTCGAATACACCTGTGACGTCGGCTCGATCCAACCCACCGGCTGCACACCGTGCTGCACAGCTTGCTGCATCCCTGGCTGAGCTCCAGCCTGGAACACTGCTACTGCCCTCTGCTGCAACTTGGGACAACGAGACTTGATGTGCCCCGTCTCTCTGCAATAGTAACACACTCGGGTATCTATCCGCGGCTCCGTCACCGCCCGCTGCTCTGTCACTGCCCGCTGCTCACCTCTCTGTGGACAGCTAGTCACCTTGTGGTCCCTGCTACCACACCCAAAGCATCTCGCACCACCGTGCCTCGATCTCTGCATGACATCAAACTTCCGCTTCTGCCCCTGCGCAGGCTTGCCGCCCTTGCTAGGAACAGAAGGCGGCTGAGACTGCTGTGGCTGCACCGAAGAACTGACCACAACCACCTGTGACCTCAAGTCATCCTCTATCCCAGCTGCAACCTCAACCAACTCCGCTCTCGTAGCATAGCTCCTCACTCTGCACCGAGTCCTCAAATCATCCCGCAGAGCCAACCAAAACCTCCGCACTTGAGCTGACTCTGGCTCCCATGCCCTGCCTGCATACCCCACAAGCCGACTGAACTCTGCATCCAGCTCCCGCACTGTACGGTCCCCCTGAGTCAACCCCAAGAATCGTGCCTCCATACGATCAAGAGCCTCCTGAGGAAAATACTTGGAGTTAAACTCCCTCACAAAATCTCCCCAAGACATACCCCGCTGCACCCTCCGTGCTGTCACCGACCTCCACCACACACATGCATCTCCTGACAAGTAAAACACTGCCAGATCCACCCTGTACCGGTCGGGACACCTAAGCGAAAGGAAAATATCCTCCATCCGCTCTCTCCACTCATCCGCTACACTCGGATCGGTACTTCCTGAGAAATACCCTGCTCCCACATGCCGCAGCTGTTCCATCATCCGCACATACTGAGCATCTACTACCTCGGCCCCCGGCTGCACACCTGCCTGCAAACCTGCCACAGGCTGCACCGCTGGAACCTGCCCACCACCCACTGGCGGTACTACTGGATCCTGCCCACCAACCACTGGCGGCACTACTGGATCCTGCCCACCAACCACTGGCGGCACAACTGCTGGAAGTTGCTGCAAAACCTGAGCTAGCAAGTCCATCAAGACATCCTCCCTGCCCGGAACACCCTCAGCTGCAACCCCCACACCCGGGGCAACACCGTGACCGACACCGGGCCCATCCGCCCTGCCGTCACCCAAACCAGCCTGGTCTCCAGACACACTAGGATGAACCTGTGACTCCGCCACCTCCTCACTGGCCATGCTCTGGTTCACACTCACACTGGCCTCAGGAACCTGACCTCGTCTCCGACCACGACCACGACCACGCCCACAACCACGACCACGACCGCGACCAACAGCATCCTCACCTCTAACCATCTGTATCATCCAAGAACAGAAGGCTAAGCAAAGAATAATTCTAATACACAAAAACACAACTTACCGTGGAATCACAACAAAGGCTCGAAGAGGATGTTCTAGGACTTCATGCCACACACAATTGACCGACTCACACAGTCAATCACAGCATGGAATCCTAAACATCAACAGCAAAAACACAATGAACCCTAGACCTAGAACCGTAAGGGCTCTGATACCAAAATGAAACAACCCTTCCCGTTTTTTTTTTTTTTATACCTTAATTTACTAGTGGTCCCATACCCACTAACATCCTATCAACAATCAATAACCGCGGCTAACCAAATAAAACAAATTTCCATTAAACCAAAAGAATTCCAACAATTAAAAACCAATATCCAATAACACCATAATCCAAATAAAGAAATAACCAAAAGCTAACATCCTACAATGTTCCATTGACTTAATCTAGCAACCTAACAACTGCTAAACCACAATTAATCAAGCCTCTAGAACATCCCTTCATCATCGCCTTGATTCCACGATCACACTTTGCCTTTACCTGCACATCACAAATAACAATTGAGATGTGTAAGTATTATCATAAATACTTAGTGAGGTCGTCCTCCCATCTACTGGGTTATACACACAAGCATATGAGACTCCCAAGTCAACAAACAACAATAACACAATCAATACATCAAACCAGGAAAATAAGACTCGGCAGGTACTAGTGTCGACCGATGCTCAATCGGTGTCGACCGATGCTACAGGAACTGGTGCCGACCGATGCTGAAATGGTGCCGATCGATGCTACTCAAGACGGTGCCGATCGATGCTCCACAAAAGTGGTATCGATCGATGCCTCTTCTGCAGACACGATCTGCGCAAAACTCAGCGACGAACTCCGATTCCAATCAACACAAATTCGACTCCAAACACGTCTAACCATCTCGGAATTCACTAGAAATCACAAATACAATGTACCCAAGCAAGCAAACACCACAACCCACAAGGAATCACACAAAACAAAGGAGATGTCATGCTTAGATCAACCATGGTCAAGCACTCACCTCAAGAACAGGAAGATTGGATTGAGAAACGTGGGAACCAACACCTCCAGAAGCTCCCCCTTCGTTTCCAGCAACAGCTAACACTTCTACAGTCTCAGATCTCTCCAAAATCTCGAAGAACAAGCCCAGAAAATCTCAGAAACGTTTTTCTCTCTTTTCTCTCTTTTCTCTCTTTCTTTTCACTCAACGGCGACAACAATGAGACTTCCCCAAAACCCTTAATTCGTCTCTTAACACCTTAAATGCGATTTAGGGATTTTAATTGAACCAAACCGAACCAATCAGCAATTAAACCGAACCCGACCAAACCGGAACACATGGTGTCGATCGATGCCCCCAAGGGTGTCGATCGACACCCACACCAAAATTACAAAATTGGTTCGCAGATGTTACACAAAATATAAACTTAATAAAATTTTAAAATATTACGAATATGTAAAATTAAAAATTTTAAAATACTATATAATATGGTTATATAGTAGATGGGTTATAAAAATGACATGTTGAAATTAATAAAATATCATTAAATTTGTGCTAATACGAGTTAAATCCTTATTTTATTATTTGTCAACACTATTAATATTAGAATATTTGACATATAAAAATTAAGTTGATTTAACTAAGATTGTTTAAAATAATTAAATCATTAGGTAAAATATGACTTAATCATAGTATATAAATGACTTACTATGTATATAGATCCATTATTTTTTGTTATATTAATTAAAATCAAAATAGAATCTTAAACACTAAAAAAACAAAAAAATATAACAAACAAATGTTCATAAAGTATATTACGGGTTAAAAATTAATATAAACATTTAGCCGCACAAACGATCAAAAAATTTAGTTATTCCTCTATTTGGAAAACATCCAATATTTAATAAACAAATACAATATAAAATTATACTAAATAAAAGTATGAGCTATAAGCTTCTAAGGCTGTCCATCTAAGCTTTAAAACAACTAATAGGGATTCAACATGTCACTAATTAACATTTTTAAAAATTTACAGAATTATTTATTAAGAATTATTTTAAACAACCTATCAGGATTTGACATGTCATTCATTAACATTTTCTAAATTTCCAGAATTTTTTAGAAAAAGGAATATTTTAAATTTAAGGAAATAAAAAAAAAACTATGTACAATATCCCACATTGGCTAGAAAATTTTTAGACAATGGTTCAAACCAGTATAAATAAGATTAATATGCTTCCAACAACGAATGAGCAGGAAAGTTTGATTTATCAGGCGTCCAAGTTTAAAAGTTTTATTCGGTTTGATCCGGTTTTTTATTTGATCAAACCAAAACTTTAAAAAGTTTCAAAAAAATATTATAATATTTAAATTTTTAAAAAATTTAAATATTATAAATATTGAAAATTTTAAAAGCTCTTAGCTTTTAAAAAGTTTCTAAATATTATAATTTTAAAATTTTAATAGTTTAAAATATTATAAATATTGAAACTTCTAAAAGTTTTAGCTTTAAAAAGGTTTCAAAATATTATAATTTTAAAATTTTAAACATTTTTTAACATTTAAAAGGTTTTTAAAACCTAAGCTTTAAAACAACCAATAGGGATTCAACATGTCACTAATTAACATTTTTAGAAATGTGCAGAATTTTATATATTAAGAATTATTTTAAACAACCTATCAGGATTTGACATGTCATTCATTAATATTTTCTAAATTTCCAGAATTTTTAAGAAAAAGGAAAATTTTAAATTTATGGAAATAAAAAAACTATGTACAATATCCCACATTGGCTAGAAAATTTTTAGACAATGGTTCAAACCAGTATAAATAAGATTAATATGCTTCCAACAACGAATGAGCAGGAAAGCTTGATTTATCAGGCATCCAAGTTAAAAAGTTATATTCGGTTTGATCCTGTTTTTTATTTGATCAAACTAAAACTTTAAAAAGTTTTAAAAAAATATTAGAATATTTAATTTTTAAAAAAATTTTAAATATTATAAATATTGAAAATTTTAAAATCTCTTAGCTTTTAAAAATTTTTAAAATTTTATAATTTTAAAATTTTAATATATAATAATTTTAAAGTTTTAATAGTTTGAAATATTATAAATATTGAAACTTTTTAAAAGGTTCAAATATTATATCCAAACATTTTAAAAGTTTAAAATATTATAAATATTGAAACTTCTAAAAGTTTTAGCTTTAAAAAGGTTTCAAAATATTTTTATTTGCTTGATTTATGCTTATTTATCAGGTTTCCAAATTTAAAAGTTATTTGATTTATTTTAGCAGATTAATTTTTTTAAAGGTTTAAATATTTTTTATAGAATGTTTAGAAATATTATAAATACCTCCATAAAAATGTTAAAATATTATAACTATTTAAACTCTATAAAAAGTAAAAGTTTCATTAATATTTAACTCTAAAAAAAAATGTTACAGATAATTAAAATACATCTAAAGTTTGAAATATTTTAAATATTTAATCTCTTTTAAAAATTTAAAAGTTTAAGAATTACTAAATATTATATGTCAAATTTTTTAATATCTTGAAAATATCTTACTTATCTCCGTTTGTGCTTTATATATATCTCTTATGAGCTGTAAAACATGTTTTTGTGTATAACTTTATAGATGATTTGATACTTTTACAGTAAAATTTTTATTTTTAAGTCTAAGAAAGAAAGATTGACGTCGCAAGACATTGATTTGATGTTATTTAAGTTTAAAGAAGAAGGATCGACGAAAAGCACAAATATTGTTTTTACTATACATGAGTTCATATTACTTTCTCTGCAAGTAAGGATTTTGGTTTGAGAAATATATGGATGAAATTATCAATAATTGGGTGCATGTGTTGACTATGCTGGTTTTCATGAATTGCACAATTTTTATGAGAAAAAATGATTTTAGTCTTGGAGTTTGATGGGTTAACAAGTTGGGTGGTAGTCTAAAAAAAAAGGTTTTTTCAGTGAAAGAATGTGAAAAAGTTGACGAGGAAGCACAAGAAGAAGAGTATAACAAAGAACTGGACGGTAAAAGTAACGATGTGAGGTTCACCAGTTTGATCCGCCTCGCCTGGACGTCGAGTTAGATTCATGATTTTTTTTATCAGATTTGATTTTGTAACATCCGTGAACCGAAATCCCGGTTTAGGGGATTGCATCGGTCGATGCAAGAGGTGCATCGGTCGATGCATGTGCAATTCTCTGCGTTTTGACTTAAGTCAAACGCTGCGTTTTGGTCAGAAGAGAAAGGGGAAAACCCTTAGGGTCGTGTCTTTGTCTCATTAGACGTGTGTGGCCGTTTTTGAGAGAAAAGAGAAGGGAGAAAGAGTCCTTGAAAGTTCTTGGAGTTTTCTGGAGATTTGAGGCGTTTCTTGGTGAGATCTGTAGCTGGGATTGTTGTAGGAGCTTCCTAGAAGCGTGTTCTTGCTTGTTTGTTGTTCAGATTCGTCTTGGCACAGGTAAGTGCATGACCATGGCTTATCTAAGCTAGAGATCTCTCTGATTTGCTTGTTATGTGTTGTTAGGCTGGTTAGATTGTTATTTGGGACGTTAGGAAGCTTTCTTGTGGCTTGGGATCGAGTTTCGTGGTTGCAGGAACGAAGATCCGGCGAGAAGCTTCGGAGGAAAACGATGCTCGGCATTGCATCGGTCGATGCACTTTGTGCGTCGGTCGATGCAGATGCGAGGACGGCGCGTAAACTCTAGAGTTTTCGTGTTATGTCGAGTATGCATCGGTCGATGCATATCTTGCATCGGTCGATGCAAGTTAACCTTGCATCGGTCGACGCAGATCTTGCGTCGGTCGACGCAACCTCCATCTGGTGTCGGTCGATGCATGTTGGTATCGGTCGATGCAGAGTCCTGGTTTGTTATTGTTGATTGTTGAATGTTGTTTGATGGTTAGAGATGTCTCTATTGCTTGTGTGTATAGCCCAGTAGATGGGAGGATTGCCTTACTGAGTGTTTATAAAATACTCATGCATTGCAATATGTGTTTGTGGTGCAGGTAAAGGCAAAGTGTGATCGTGGAATCAAGGCAATGAAGAGGAGGATGTTCTAGGGACTCGGTTTTATGTTGTCTGGCTTTGCTAGGTTGCTAGAGTTGGGTCATTAGAACATTGCTAGGTTGCTGGTTCTATGATTCCTGTTGTTTTGGATATTGATTATGTTGGAATATGGTTATATTTTATTATTGGATTATTATTGAATATTGGTTGGTTATTTCCGCTGTTGAATGTGTTTGTGGTTAGGTGGCTAGTGGGTATGGGACCACTAGTTGTAGTTTATTTTATTATATTATATTTATTATTTATTTATTAAAAAAAAAGGTTGGTCGTTTCATTTTGGTATCAGAGCCCTTACGGTTCTAGGTTTGGGTTCACTAGGTTTCTGTTGTGATGTTTTGGATTGCATGCTTTAATTGATTATGTGAGTTAGTCAATTGTGTGTGGCATGAAGTCCTAGAACATCCTCTTCGAGCCTTCAATGAGATTCTACGGTGAGTTATTATTATGTTTCTTTGTGTGGTATTGATATGTTTTATGCTTGCTAGCCTCTGTTCTTGGAAGATCAGTGGTTAAGGTGTTTGAGTTGTTGGTCGTGGACGGGGACGTGGTTGTGGTCATTGTCGGGCGGGTCCCGAGGCCAGCGAGTGTGTGGTCCAGAGTTCCACGAGGAGGTACATCAGAGGATCGCAAGTGTATCAAGAGGGATCAGAGGGGGTTAGCCGGTGAGCATGCCGGTGGTGCTGGGAACCCAGGTGTGGGGTTGCAGCAGGTGGAGCCCAGGGTCGAGATGATTGCTTGGCGGATCTGTTGGCGTGCTGTTGGAGCGGTTACCGAGAGGGGTACCAGTGTAGGCTCCAGTTGTGCCGCATGTGGCGGGGTGCAGCCGAGGGCTGCGGATGTTGAGGACTTTCCACCTTATGTTAAGAGGTTGGAGCGGTTGTAGATGACCGGTATGAGATTATTTCTCAAGAGGTATCGGGCCTAGAGAGGCGGATAGGTGGACATTTGCAGTTGGAGCAGATATTTCTCTGCTTGGTAGTTAATCCAGTTGGATATTATAAGTTGAGTGGGCAGGTGTAACATTGCAATGTTATACTCGGACCACAGGAGGTAGTTGTGTCGAGAGATGTGTATAGTCGTTAAGGATTGTTGCTCTTGAGGGGATGGTGATTCCCCTAAATACCGATAGCTCGAGGGGCTGAGGGCTCCGAGAGTGGCAGAGGGGATTTTGTTCTCCTGAGGGGATGAGTAGTTCCCCTAATACCGAGATCTTGAGGATTGTGGTCCAAGAGTGAGACGGTATAACTCGAAGACGCTGGTCTGAGAGTGAGATCGGTATGACTCGAAGGTTGCGACCTAAGAGTGGAAGAGTTGGGAGCAAGCAATTCCTAGGACGTGAGTATAAACATAACGATTGAATGTAGACCTCGAGAGATTGACGGTGGTTATTCTCGGGTTTTGGATGTGTTGACCTTTGGGTGTTGACCTTTGGGACAGGGTTTTATGACCAGAGCGGTTATGAATGTTTGGCTGTGCGCCAGGATTGTGAGGCCGGTGGTGCTAGAGTCCCGAGAAGGGGAGTTACAGCAGGTTTGAGCCGGGAAAGGCATGGTTGCCAGATACATAAGTTCACGATAAGCCTTCATGGCAGGATAAACTAATCGTTGCGACGATGTTGGATGAAGTTCATTGGAGATGGACAGGGTTGCTAGATTCAAGGTTTTGGTAAGCTTGTTGGAGGGAATAAGTCAAGTGGTTTGAGTAAGCGGCCTGCAAAGCATTTGAAGCGGTGAATCAGAATATGCGAACGTATGGTACTTGTTTGTTTTATTACGTTCGTATTGATGATTTACTGTGGAAAATTGCCAAGCGAAAAGCTATCTTTGGAATAAGCTAACTTGTGGAAGTTTCCCTAACTGGCAAGTTACTAGAGGTTCTTGGAGGAACAAAAGGGTTGATATTCAGGTGGCGGCGAGTTGATGTCGGCATACTTGAGTTTTTTTTTTAGTTGAGCTGAGTAAGTAACTAAAGGACTTATGGAGCAAGGGATTCATACGCTCTAGTGTATCACCGTGGGGAGCGCCGGTGTTGTTTGTGTAGAAGAAGGATGGGAGTTCCAGGTGGTGCATTGATTATCAGGGTTTGAACCGGGTCACTGTGAAGAACAAGTACCCTCTTCCTAGGATCGATGAGTTGTTGGATCAGTTGAGGTGTGCTACTTGGTTCTCTAAGGTAGATCTGACGACGGGTTATCATCAGATAATGATAGATGAGGCAGATGTGAGGAAGACTGCTTTCAGGACGAGGTATGGGCATTGTGAGTTTGTGGTGATGCTTTTCGGGTTGACTAACGCGCCAGCAACGTTTATGAGATTGATGAACAGTGTGTTTTCAGGAGTTTCTGGATGTATCTGTCATCATTTTCATCGATGATATCCTGGTTTATTCTAAGAGTCCTGAGGAGCATGCAGTGCATTTGAGGGCAGTTATGGAGAAGCTGCGGGAGCAGAAGTTGTTTGCTAAGTTGAGCAAGTGTAGTTTTTGGCAGCGTGAGATGGGCTTTCTGGGTCACATTGTTTCTGCAAAGGGGGTTTCTGTAGATCCAGAGAAGATTCAGACTATCAGGGATTGGCCTAGACCGCAGAATGCCACAGAGATCAGGAGTTTCCTTGGTTTGGCAGGATACTATAGGAGATTTGTGCAGGGGTTTGCAAGCAAACGTCCTATGACTAAGTTGACAGGGAAGGATGTTCCTTTTGTCTGGTCAGAAGAGTGTGAGGAAGGCTTTGCAAGCCTGAAGGAGATGTTGACTACTGCGCCAGTGTTGGCTTTGCCTGAGCAGGGAGAACCCTATGTGGTTTATACAGATGCATCTAGAGTTGGTTTGGGGTGTGTTCTGATGCAGCATGGGAAGGTGATTGCCTATGCTTCGCGGCAGTTGTGGGTGCATGAAGGCAACTATCCTACTCATGACTTGGAGATGGGTGCTGTAGTTTTTGCCCTGAAGATTTGGAGATCTTATCTTTATGGTGCAAAGGTACATGTGTTTACAGATCATAAGAGCCTGAAGTATATATTCACTCAGCCTGAGCTGAATTTGAGACAGAGGCGGTGGATGGAGCTTGTGGCAGATTATGATTTGGAGATAGCCTATCATCTTGGTAAGGCTAACACGGTTGCAGATGCTCTGAGTCGGAAGAGGGTAGCTTCGGCTCAGGAGCAGGAGTTGGAGTCTCTGGTAGGGGAGATTAGTGCTTTGAGCTTGTGTGCTGTTGCACAGGAACCGTTGGGTTTGGAAGCAGTAGATAGAGCAGATCTTCTGAGTAGAGTGCGGTTGGCTCAGGAGAAGGATTTGGGGCTGGTGAATGCCTCTAAGGATGTGGATTCCGAGTATCAGGTCTCAGATAATGGTACTATCTTGGTGCACGGTCGGGTTTGTGTGCCCAAGGATGAGGAGTTGAGACAGGAGATTCTGAGAGAGGCTCATGCGAGCAAGTTATCTATTCATCCAGGAGCGACTAAGATGTACCGTGATCTCAAGAGGTACTATCATTGGGTCGGGATGAAGAAGGATGTAGCGAGTTGGGTTTCGAGGAGTGATGTGTGTCAGCTAGTGAAGGCTAAGCATCAGGTTCCTGGCGGGTTACTGAAGAGTTTACCCATTCCTGAGTGGAAATGGGATATGATCACCACGGATTTTGTGGTAGGATTGCCAGTGTCACGGACTTTTGATGCTATCTGGGTCATTGTGGACCGGTTGACTAAGTCAGCACATTTTCTGGCCATTAAGAAGACTGATGGAGTAGCGGTCTTGGCTAAGAAGTATGTGAGGGAGATAGTCAGATTGCATGGGGTGCCAGCGAGCATTGTGTCTGACAGAGATTCCAAGTTCACTTCGGTGTTCTGGAAGGCATTTCAGGCAGAGATGGGCACTAAGGTGCATATGAGTACAGCTTATCATCCCCAGACAGATGGACAGTCTGAGAGGACGATCCAGACGCTGGAGGATTTGCTGAGGATGTGTGTGTTGGATTGGGGTGGCCATTGGGCAGATCACCTGAACCTGGTAGAGTTTGCTTACAACAACAGTTATCAGGCGAGTATTAAGATGGCTCCTTATGAGGCTTTGTATGGGAGGCCATGTCATACACCATTATGCTGGACTCAGGTGGGGGAGAGGAGCATGTTTGGTGCTAGTTTTGTTCAGGAGACCTCAGAGAAGATTCGGGTTCTCAAGCTGAACATGAAGGAGGCTCAGGATAGGCAGAGGAGTTATGCTGATAGGAGGAGGAGAGATCTAGAGTTTCAGGTAGGAGACAGAGTGTACCTCAAGATGGCCATGTTGCGGGGTCCGAACAGGTCATTGTTAGAGACTAAGTTGAGTCCGAGGTATATGGGTCCATTCAGAGTGATTGAGCGGGTTGGACCAATAGCATATAGATTGGAGTTACCTGAGGTTATGCGTGCATTCCATAAGGTTTTCCATGTGTCTATGTTGCGGAAGTGTCTCCGTGAGGGTGAGCAGGTATTGGCTAAGATTCCTGAGGATCTTCAGCCTAACATGACAGTGGAGGCGAGACCAGTGAGGGTTCTCGAGAGGAGGATCAAGGAACTTCGGAAGAAGAAGATTCCTTTGATGAGAGTCCTGTGGGACTGTGATGGTGTTGAGGAGCAGACTTGGGAGCCTGAGGCAAAGATGAAGGCAAGGTTCAAGAAGTGGTATGAGAAGCAAGCCGCGACTTGAGCTTGTTTAGCCTGGTCCCATCTGTAATCTGTGGCTGGAGCGGGAATGGAGTATTCCAGCCCATCTCTCTTGTTACTCGGTCGCTTGGGGTGGCTGATTGTGCGACTCAGTAACAAGATGAGGTGGTGTTCGGGGTACAAAGTTTCCGTGAGACGGGGTTGGAGAAAAGTTCCCGGGATTAGGAGTTTCCAAAAGTGGAAAGTGCTAAATATGGAAAGTTTTATCGGAGTTAGAATTTGTCCATTTTAGCGGTGGGAAGCCTTGGAGGGGCTTTTGTGGCCTTTGTGGCGGACTTTCGAGTCAGAGTGCCTGTGTGTGGTGGTCTTGTTGGACATTGTGTGGCCTTTGTGGCGGACTTTCGAGTCAGAGTGCCTGTGTGCGGCGGTCTTGTTAGACATTGTGTGGCCTTTGTGGCAGGCTGTTAGCCAATTGTGTGGCCTTTGTGGCGGGCTTTTAGCCATTTGTTGGCCTTTGTGGCGGGCTGTTTAGCCAGAGTGTCTTTGTGACGGTCCTTCGGGACAGATGGTCTTTGTGACGGTCCTTCGGGACAGATGGTCTTTGTGATGGTCCTTCGGGACAGATGGTCTTTGTGACGGACCTTCGGGACAGATGGTCTTTGTGACGGTCCTTCGGGACAGATGGTCTTTGTGACGGTCCTTCGGGACAGATGGTCTTTGTGACGGTCCTTCGGGACAGATGGTCTTTGTGACGGTCCTTCGGGACAGATGGTCTTTGTGACGGTCCTTCGGGACAGATGGTCTTTGTGACGGTCCTTCGGGACAGATGGTCTTTGTGACGGTCCTTTGGGACGAGTGGCCTCGGTGGCGGTCCTTTTTAGGACATTTGTTTGGCCTTGGTGGCGGTCCTTTTTAGGACATTTGTTGGGCCTTGGTGGCGGTCCTCGTGAGGACATTTTTGTTGGCCTTTGTGGCGGCCCGTGTGGCGTGTATATGATCCTTGTGTGGTCATGGGGTATCCCGGTGAGGGGATATGTGGTTGGTAGGACATTGAGATGTTTTACGCGAGCCACGGGAAGGAAACCTGGATAGGGATAGGACTCAGACGTGTTCAGAATTGTTTGCTCGCGACTCTTGGGGGACTTAGGTTCTCCTAGTACTGCTATATTCAGAGACTTTGTGGCTCGGGAGTATGGTTGGTATATCGACTTCGGATGACGATCCGAGGGCGCGCTGTAGGGTGGCAACCCGAGAGACGAGTTTGGACTTTTCCTTATATCATTTGGCATGCAGACTTAGGTCTGATGAGGAGCCAATAAAAAACTCAAGGTTTAGGCCTATGAGTAAAGGGAAGTCCAAAAAGTCAAGAGCAAATGACGCCTGGAGCGTGAGTTTATCGCCTAGAGGTGACCTTCTGTGGATCGGTCGGAGGAGTGCGAGCCGTGGAGACGGTTGCACGGGAGTCCTTGGCTGATGGTTGTTTGGGATTCGAGGACGAATCCAGTTTGGTGGGGGAGAATTGTAACATCCGTGAACCGAAATCCCGGTTTAGGGGATTGCATCGGTCGATGCATGTGCAATTCTCTGCGTTTTGACTTAAGTCAAACGCTGCGTTTTGGTCAGAAGAGAAAGGGGAAAACCCTTAGGGTCGTGTCTTTGTCTCATTAGACGTGTGTGGCCGTTTTTGAGAGAAAAGAGAAGGGAGAAAGAGTCCTTGAAAGTTCTTGGAGTTTTCTGGAGATTTGAGGCGTTTCTTGGTGAGATCTGTAGCTGGGATTGTTGTAGGAGCTTCCTAGAAGTGTGTTCTTGCTTGTTTGTTGTTCAGATTCGTCTTGGCACAGGTAAGTGCATGACCATGGCTTATCTAAGCTAGAGATCTCTCTGATTTGCTTGTTATGTGTTGTTAGGCTGGTTAGATTGTTATTTGGGACGTTAGGAAGCTTTCTTGTAGCTTGGGATCGAGTTTCGTGGTTGCAGGAACGAAGATCCGGCGAGAAGCTTCGGAGGAAAATGATGCTCGGCATTGCATCGGTCGATGCACTTTGTGCGTCGGTCGATGCAGATGCGAGGACGGCGCGTAAACTCTAGGGTTTTCGTGTTATGTCGAGCATGCATCGGTCGATGCATATCTTGCATCGGTCGATGCAAGTTAACCTTGCATCGGTCAACGCAGATCTTGCGTCGGTCGACGCAACCTCCATCTGGTGTCGGTCGATGCAGAGTCCTGGTTTGTTATTGTTGATTGTTGAATGTTGTTTGATGGTTAGAGATGTCTCTATTGCTTGTGTGTATAGCCCAGTAGATGGGAGGATTGCCTTACTGAGTGTTTATAAAATACTCATGCATTGCAATATGTGTTTGTGGTGCAGGTAAAGGCAAAGTGTGATCGTGGAATCAAGGCAATGAAGAGGAGGATGTTCTAGGGACTCGGTTTTATGTTGTCTGGCTTTGCTAGGTTGCTAGAGTTGGGTCATTAGAACATTGCTAGGTTGATGGTTCTATGATTCCTGTTGTTTTGGATATTGATTATGTTGGAATATGGTTATATTTTATTATTGGATTATTATTGAATATTGGTTGGTTATTTCCGCTGTTGAATGTGTTTGTGGTTAGGTGGCTAGTGGGTATGGGACCACTAGTTGTAGTTTATTTTATTATATTATATTTATTATTTATTTATTAAAAAAAAAGGTTGGTCGTTTCAGATTTTAAAACACAACTGATTTTTATATTTTTAAAAATTATGTACATGAAATTTAATTTTTTACTTAATAGTAATTTAAAGTTTTGTGTAAAATAATATTTCATTACCGTCATCAATCATATATAATTTTTATTAAAATAAATCAAATAAACCCACACGTAGCGTGGGTTCAAAACCTAGTATAAATAATAATAAAAATTATAGTTATGGGTTTAAAATAAAAAAACGTAGCGTGGGTTTAAAATCTAGAAATAGGCATGTAGTTAATTAGATCCAAATTATAGTTAACTAGGTCCAAACAAAAAAATACAAGTGTCATAAAAATAGTAAGCAAGTGTCTATCTAGTTAGCAAAAATTGTGAAAAACCTTCTCATATTATATAAGATGCACAATATACCACTACGATATGCATTTACCATTGGACCTTCAAGGACCATGACTGCACCGCTTCTTGAAGGGTCTTCACAGCGCTTTCGTAAGTCACGAACCCCATAAACCAGAACTCGTGGTTGTCGATGGAAATCACTTGTATGTATTTCTCGGATGTGTTCACTCTGCTTGTTGATGGGTTCACTAATGCCTTCAGCTGGTTCAACGAAAGTATCACCTGATCATATGATACCATCAGTCACAGACTCTACAAAGAACGATGACATAAAATAGACTTTAAGGTTCTCAAGTAAAAACCCAAATGTCAAAATCTGTTTTGATTGATACAAATCAGCAATGCAGAGATCCTTTTGTCAACCCTTATACACTACATTTGAACCAGTCAAAACTCTCAAACCAACAACTATTCGATGGCTCTATTTTCCTCATGAAATAGCATGTCTTTTAGGCATACCAATAATGTCCTGTCCTACACGTTACCCGCATTATCAATAACTTCAACGCTTACAGCTCATCTGAATAAAATGACATGCTTAAATTATTTTATTTCGTATCCTGATTCACGTTATCCACGTTATAAGATCGTTATCGAGCAACACAACAAATGGTTATGTTTTGCCTTAAACTACAAAAAAGTCAATTCAAATCAACAAACAAAAAATGGATGAGAAAGAGATCCCAAAGAACCTGCAGAGAGAAGACGACGAAGAAACCATGAATCTTATCTCATCACTTCCCTCAGACGTAGATTTCGAGGGTACAAAGCTGTTCAAGTACCAAGGATGTTGGTACGACAGCAAAATTCTGCCAGGAATCCTCAACTTCCATAGAGGGTTCGAGCCACAAGACACTGACATAGTCATTGCTTCGTTTCCCAAATCTGGCACTACGTGGCTTAAAGCTCTCACAGTAGCTCTCTTGGAAAGATCCAAACACTCTTCTTCTGATGATCATCCTCTTCTACTTGATAATCCTCATGGGCTAGTACCATTCCTCGAGCTCATCTTCGAAACCTCAAAACCAGATATGAGCAATATCTCGTCATCCCCAAGGCTATTCTCGACTCACGTGGCATTCCAAACACTGCGAGAGGCTCTCAAGAACTCTCCATGTAAGATTGTGTACGTGTGGAGGAACGTGAAAGACGTGTTGGTGTCTTTTTGGTACTTCAAGTGCGCAATTCTAAGGATAGAAGAAGAGGGAAGCATGTTGGAGTCACTGTTTGAATCGTTTTGCGGAGGAGTCATCAATCACGGACCATTTTGGGAACATGTATTGAGCTATTGGAAAGGAAGTTTGGAAGATCCCAAGAACGTGCTTTTCTTGAAGTATGAGGAGTTGAAAACAGATCCTAACGTGCAGCTCAAGAAACTTGCCGAGTTCTTGGGTTGTCCTTTTACGGTGGAAGAAGAAGAGAGTGGATCTGTGGAAGAGATCTTAGACCTTTGCTCATTGCGTAACTTGAAGAACTTGGAGATCAACAAGACCGGAAAGACGGCTAGAGGGTCCGCTCACAAGACCTTTTCCGTAAAGGCGAAGTTGGTGACTCGAAGAATTATCTGACTCCTGAAATGGAGAAGAGAATTGACATGATCGTCGAGGAACATTTCCAAGGTTCTGATTTGAAATTCTAAGTTATGTGTGGTTTTATTTAACCAAAGTACGTACCTTTTGTTGCTATGTATTTTATGATGTCGAATTCGGTTTCTTTCTCGAACTGAGAACAATAATGTTGAAACCAACCAAAGTGCAAAAGCATATGCGAAGCATCAATTGCAATGTTCCCTAAGAGCAAACCCAATGCACATACTCTTGGGATGTCTCTGATTTTTTAAGTAATATAAACAAAAAAAAGAAAAGTTTTAATCGTTATTTTTGAGAGACACAGGTCTCTGCGGAGATCCGTTTAGATACACAGAGACCCGACACGTGTCCGACTTTTATTGGTTTAGTTTTGTTTTATTATTATTTTTTTTAATCTTTTCTTTGTTTTCTTCTCTCCCTCGACCAAATCGAAACGAGAGAAACACAAACGATACAATACATCTCGCCTCGTCGTCTTCTTCTTCCTGCGACTGTATTCATCGAGATCGGTTGATGAATACTGTGGAGAAAGAGATCAAAACCGATCTCGCCTCGTCGTCTAAATCGATTCGACGCAAGTCTTCGATTGGGTTTGTGTTTGGGTTTCTCGATCGGGTTGTATCTCTTTACTCATTTCTATTTACACTTCTTGTAGACCATTTTAATTGCTCAAATCCACTGTTTCATGTTTCATGTTTGTGTTGTTTGGTTCTGCTCTTGTCAGTGTTGTTTAGTTCTGCTCTTGTTTGTGTTGTTGGTTCTGCTCTTGTTTGTGTTCTTTGGTTCTGTTCTTATTAAGTGTTGTTTGGTTCTGCTCTTGTTTGTGTTGTTTGGTTCTGCTCTTGTTTGTGTTGTTTGGTTCTGTTCTTATTAAGTGTTCTTTGGTTCTGTTCTTGTTTTGTTTTTCTCATGTGTGTTGCTTCTTATTAAGTGTTGTTTGGTTCTGTTGGTTCTGTTCTTGTTTTGCTGTAACCAGCTTCCGTGAGTGAATCGAGAGTTGCTTTAACAGCGTCCAGCCCTTGCTTCTCTCGCAGGTATGATGCATTCTGAAGCCAACAAACCATCGTGAGTCCTGCTTCTTTGCCTCCAGCCGAAGCACCAAACCCAGTTCAATATTGCTGGTTCCAAGGGTACGGCTGTGATTATGTCTGTGGAGTACTTCTGCTGTGAGCGTCCTAATCCTATACTTCAGGTGAGAAATCTTTATTCGGTATTGTGATCAATTACAACAACCAAAGCTCTGCATCGTTCTTGTTCTTGGTTTTGGTTTCTAGAGTTAGTGATCGGACTAATTAGACATTAGGAGATTCAATTTAATGACTGATACTTCATGTTAAAAAGATCTTGAGTGGTTCTTTTTCATGAATTTGAGATATGGGAGGATACATTATTATCATTAGAGGTATCTAAGTGCTTACTTGTGAGATTAACACATGACTCTGAGAACTACTTTGTGTCTTTGTTTGGTGGTGAATATATTGAGTTTGATTTACGATGCATTGTTTTGTGGCTCAGTTGGATTCTAGTTAATTTAGTGGCTTTGGTTTTTGTATTTCAGATCGATGCATTGTGTAACATAGTACCGAGACAGGTGAAAGCTGAAAAGGCTGTAACTTTGATAAGGGAAACTGTTGAAGACCTTATTGCCAAGTGCAAAGAAATTGTTGAAAGAGAAGGGGAAAGAATCAATGATGAGGAGTATGTAAATGATGCTGACCCAAGTATCCTTCGTTTCTTGCTCGAAAGCAGAGAAGAGGTTTTAACTTTTTTTTCCTTTTAGTTCACGAGCAAACTTGGCCATTCATTATTGCAAATTGAAGCTGATGTTCAATTGTATGACATTATAAAATATACTTTAAACATTTTTTTAATAAAAAAAGTTAGACACCCAAGGATGACTAATGGGAGGACAAAAGTTAAAAGAAAGGATGTGAAGAAATTTGTATTATCTTTAGTATTATTAAAAGATATAGACACTCAAATGAGTATGTGCATTGGGTTTGCTCTAAAAATGAGAGACTTAGACTTGGAGGCTTCATAGGTGGCACCAAACTATTAGACTCAACAAGCTTCTGCCTCAGACCGTAAAACACATCTTTATCCTTAAGTTTGAAGAAACTTCAGAGAATTTCGAATTACATTGTATATCGTGCAAGAATTTCAGAAAATAATGTGATATATATCAAGGATAATGGTGGAACTAATATGGATCCAAATGGAACAATATAAGATTCCATGGGGTTGGTTTGTTTAATTAAAAAAGTAGTCATTCATATAAAAGCAAATGAACAAAAGTAACGACTATGTTATAAGCAAACGCCAAGAGGACAAAATCTACAACACATTGAGATAGTATCAAAAGACTTAAAACACACTGTTCCATATATTAATGCACAATACCACTACGATCTGCATTTACCATTGGACGGACCTTCAAGGGCCATGTGACTGCACCGCTTCTTGAAGGGTCTTCACAGCGCTTTCGTAAGTCACAAATCCCATAAACCAGAACTCGTGGTTGTCGATGGAAATCACTTGAATGTATTTCTCGGATGTGTTCACTCTGCTTGTTGATGGGTTCACTGCCTTCAGCTGGTTCACCGGAAGTACCACCTGATCATATGATATCATCAGTCACAAACTCTACAAAGAACGATGACATAAAATAGACTTTAAGGTTCTCAAGGAAAAAACCCAAATCTCAAAATCTGTTTTGCATAGCAGAGATCCTTTTGTCAAGAAGTTTTCTGCTTGGTTGGATTGGAATTCAGCTCATGTCTGGGATTTAACAATCCTTATACACACTACATTTGAACCAGTAAAAACTCTCAAACCAACAACTATTCGATGGCTACTCTATTTTTCTCAGGAATCCTTTAAGATTTAGCATGTCTCTTAGGCATACCAATAATGTCCTAGTTGGGATACTCAACAATATCCTTAGAAGCATCATGTACTGTCCATATAGTGTAGATAAGAAAATTCGCTACTGTCTATGTAGATGAAGTATTCTAGTACATCTATATGTATATATAGATTCATTGGAAATAACTAGAGTCACTAAACCCAATACTGTCTGTATATGATAACATGAAAGTAGTTACGCTATATGAATCTTTAGTCTCAAACTGTTCTCTTAGATGTAAAAAAGACATCAAAATAGAGAGCTCCAAAGAGAAAGGAACCATCACAGGACAGCCAAAATACCTTGTAATAGCTCCACTGAGTCTGCTCGCCCTCTTTGTAGGAGAGAGGATTGTCACTGCAGAAGGCAAGCTTGTGAGTCGAAAGATACATAACTCCCATGACAGGACCAGCAGATGTAGACAAGTAGCAAGCATAGGTCTTGCGAAGCTGCTCCTCAGGAAGGCAATCAAATGTTTGCTTGAAGACCTTTTCATATCCACCTTCTGCAAGTATCTTTGTCCCCTGAGCAATGCGCGAAACAGCAGCATCGGCTACACTTGGACCTGTTTTCACTGCAGAACAGGGAAATATATAAAAACGTTATATCTCTCAGTTCAACCATATGTAAATAAATACTAATTCCTCACAAAAGCAAGCAATAAAAAAACCAAAAGAGAGAGAGAACTTATGAATGATTTCATCATTTTCAGAGAGTCTTTTTCTAATTGCACTTGGCTTGAACTCTACAGGAAGAGCATATATATGACAAGTGATGGCTGGATTTGGTGTCGGTGGTTGAACGTGAAGTGAGATTGCGGAGTTTAAACGATGAAGAAGCATAGATTGATGAACACTAACTTAATTAGAAAACATAACCAATAGAACTAACTCTCCGAGAGACAGTAATCTCAGATTGATACGCAATTCATATGATCAAAGGGGCAGAAGAAGAAGGAAGACGCTTACAGTGTTGCCAAACGTTTCCGGCGAGATCCTCGGCCTTCTTGGTAGCTTCGGCAGCCATCTTCCCCCATTTACCTAGCGTATCCTTAACCGAATCCATCGTATCTGCCAACCAAACCAAGATCAATCAATATAAAACAAATCAAACGCAGAAATAGGATTAGGATGCGACGAATCGGATAGAGAGAAGAAGAAGAAGAAGAAGAAGAAGAAGAAGAAGAACTCACTCTTGGGAACAGGGGCAGGAGAAACGTAAGGATTGGACTCCGGAGGCATGGTGGTGGCTGCGGCGGGGATGGGCTGAGAAGGAGGAGGAGGAGCGACGTCGGTAGGGTCGAGCTTAGGGTAAGGAGCGTAGTCAGAGGAGTGCGAAGGTGGAGGCGGCGTGGCGGTGGCGGGAGTAGAAGAGATCCTGCTGGTATCATGATTCTCTTGCCCACTCATGATTTTGATTTTTCTTGGCGATTCGAGTCTCGCAGCGCAGGCAAACACAAAAATAAAGAAATTATTGAATTTTAAAGGATCCTTGGGAACTTATTAAACGGGTTGGCTCTGGGAACACCATTTCTATATGGTCTGATCCTTGGGTACCAGCTCAATTCCCGAGACCAGCTGTCAGTAAGGGTCCGTTAAAGGATCCTTCTCTTCAAATAAATCATTTAATTGATAGACAAACTAATACTTGGCGTATAGATATGCTCAATGAGCATTTTGATCCACTTGATGTTGCATTGATAAGGGCTATACCATTGGGTGGTAACCAAAAGGATGATCCTTTCGGTTGGCATTTCACAAAAACAGGAAAGTACACAGTCAAATCAGGCTATCACACTGCACGTCATGGTGTGGTTCGGACTTTTGCAGCCACTGGTTCAGGCCCGGACATTACCCCTCTACTCGCTAGTGTGTGGAGGGCCCGTTGCCCACCCAAGATTCAACATTTTATGTGGCAGGTTTTATCTGGTTGTATTTCGGTTTCGGCAAATTTGGGACGACGGGGTATTGCTTGTGATTTACGGTGTGTACGATGTGGTGCGGACATGGAGACTATTAATCATGCCATCTTTGTGTGTCCTCCGGCCCGCCAGGTTTGGGCCCTAGCACATGTACCGGTGGGACCAATTTCCTTCCCGACAGAATCTGTGTATGCGAATGTAGATCATTTTTTAGGGAAACAGAACCCTGGGGCTCATGTTGCGGCTTTCCCATGGCTTATGTGGTTTATTTGGAAAGCAAGGAATACACGTGTTTTTGACAATATTGTCGATCGGCCGGAGGATATTGTAAAGGTAGCAAAGGGAGAAGCTGCAGCGTGGCAGCAGGCTCAGGAAGAGGACGCTCCACTGCCAACTGTTCCAGTAGTTTCGGGGATACCAGTTAGGGTGGCTACTGCTTCACTCCCTTCGGTTTTTTCGGGATACCAATGCTTCACTGATGGATCTTGGAAAGCAGGGGATTTGTACGCAGGTGCTGGATGGTGTTGTACCTCGGCCCAGACAGCGTTGCCATTCTTGGGAGCAAAGAATTTCCGGCAGAGTCTATCTCCATTACATGCTGAAGTGGAAGCGTTCCTTTGGGCGATGCGCTGCATGATCGGCCATGACTTCAGAGACGTGGCTTTCTATACCGACTGCTCAGACTTGGTGAAGATGGTGTCCTCCTCTTCCGACTGGCCAGCGTTCTCGGTGTATCTTGACGACATCAAGACCGATAGGGAAGAATTTTCTTCTTTCTCTTTATCTTTAATATCTAGAAATGCTAATGTAAGGGCAGATTCTTTGGCACGCCAAGCGCGTACATCTCCGCACCAGGTTTTGTTTGTAAACGATTTTCCTACCAATTGGCTCGTTTGAGCTGATCTTTTGTTGACAAAAAAAAAAAAAAAAATTGAATTTTAAATTTGTCTGGCAGAGTTCTCCGCGTTTGTCATTTTGGCTCTGACTGGTAACATGGTTTTTTGAAGTTGAGTTGCAGAGAATATTATAATTCGATGTATCTTGCAGTAAAAATTATGTAGTAAAAATAGCAGTTTGATGTAATAAATTGCTGTAAGAATATGATTTATCAATCTTACCAAAATTAATGACTGGTGACACTTTTGTGGTAGATGTTGCAGTATGTATTATTTAATTAATTTTAATTGAAAATGATTAATAATTATAATTATTAAAAAGTATAAATTTAATAAAATAAAAGAAAATAAAATGTATTAGTAAAAAAATATTAATAAAATAAATTAAAATAATTTAATAATAAAATATATTAATAAAAATAACTACATGTATTTCATAATATTTACAATCTTATGATATTTAGATCTATGCCTAATTTGATTCAAATGATAAAAAAAAATTGGCAAAATATAAAAAATTCAAAATAACTAAATAAAGAAGTTATTAAATAAAATAAAAAGGTAAAATATATTTTTATTGATATATGAATTAAGCAAAAAACAATATTTTGTTTTATCTATATTATTAAAGCAGAAGTACTCTCTAGAGTAAAAATGGACAATGACTTGGTTTTGGTAGGTTTTTCATTAAAAATGATTAGAGAATCACAAAATTTAATCTAATTAACCTATAGTTTCGATTTCTTTAAATGACAAAAATACCCTCGGTGGATCACTTAAAAAATTGCCGGGTCGGGATGCGGATCCTAAAATATCCGACTACAGAAGGAAAAAAAACCCGCGGATCTGTTTGTATTCCAGAATAATATTTTTCGGATCCAGTATATTATTTCATTCAAGATTAGTTATTTAAGATTCCAAACAAACTCATTCGATATAGGCAAACACTCTGATTTCATTTTCTTTTAAGGTATTTAAATGAAAACCATAAATTTTAATCACCAAAAATTCGGATATTTCCTTAATTACCGAGATTGATCTTAACAGATAATCTTTTAAAAGGAATATTTAGTGATTCAGTTAAAATCTTTAAAAACGAATATTCAAGTTACCAAATCTGACTAAATTGCTTGATTTCCGATATTATAATATTTCCTTAACGAAATTATAGTAATTAATTGTGAGTAGTATAGATAGAAAGAATTAAAAACGCAGAAATTATATATATGTAAAGTTGTAAACTAATTTACAGAAAAGGTGTACTGTATATCCCACATCGACTAAATATTTTGGAATATGGTTCATAATCACTATATATATGTGACTAACAATGTTTTGAGTACAAATGAGCAGGAAACTTGGGGGGGGGGGGGTTATTGGTTTAGGATTTAGAAAGAATTTGAATGATTTTAAAAGTTATGTAAAATATGTTGTTATTCAATCAAGACTTTTTAAAATTCTTTAAAAATTTGGTGTTATTGGTTGTGGATTTGTAAAAAGTTATCTAAAATCTTGATAAATCTAGTGTTATTGGATTAAGAGTCTTATAAAGTCATTAAAAGTTTTATGTTATTCAATTAAAACAAAAGAATCATGGATTGTTAATGAATTCAAATTTTGTGTTATTGGTTTAGGATTTTATAACATTTCCTTCATAACAAAAGTCATGAAAACTCTTTCATCAAATAGAAAGATTTTGAAAGATTTTATGAAATATTTTACAAGATTAGGAAACACAAATCAGCAAGATTTAAAATAACTTCCTAAACAATCTCTTATAGAATCCTTCATTTTTACTTTCTAATTTTCTATGATTTTAAAAATCAGCAAGATTTTTAAAAACACAAAGTCATTAAAACTCTTTCTAAATCCTAAACCAATACCTCCCTCTTGATTTATCAGGTGTCCAAATTTAACAGTTTAATTTGGTTCTATTTGAGAATATTTAAATTTTTTAAAAGTAAACATATTATAATATATTTACATTTTTTAAAAAAGTTTAAGATATTATAAATATTTAAATTTTTATAGAATGGTTAAATTATTATAAATATTTGAACTCCGTCGAAAGTTTAAAATATTATAATAAATTTTAAGTCTATAAAATATTTAAGTAATATTAATATTTTAATTCTTAAAAATTTAAAATATAAAACTTTTTTGAGTTAAATCCGTTAAAACATGTATTTTTATCAAACTATAAATTAAGTCATGGAAGTAGGGTATGTCTATCCTCTTACGAAACTACTATCCGATATTGCGGAGTGTCTATTCTCTTACAAAACTACTATCTACTATTGTGATGTGTCTGTTTCTGTGAAAAACTATATTTTACAAACTACTTACTCTATTAGGATTTCCAATTTACTGTATAACCCCAAATATACAAATAAACACTATATAAACAAAGAAAATAAATCAAATAAAAAACTATATTACAAAAATACAAATTACAAAAAAATAATAACTAACAAAATATATAATCCCGTGCTGTAGCACGGGTATCACCTAGTATAACTGTATTTTCGTTTTATTTAATTAAAAAATTAGCTAACTCAACTTACCACATCCTAACTCATGAAAAATTCCATGATGTTGAATAATCTTTTGAGTTAACAATTTTACAAAGGATATACCTCAAATTTGTACATCAACCATAACACATGATTATTCAAACTCAATTTAAAAAAATTTAGTTTTATTCTTGATTGGTAACATTTTTGAATAAACTTTATTAATCGTTGATTTGTATAAATGTAATGTTTTTTTAGTCAAAGTCGGTTTAACATATATAGTGCATTTTTTATTCAATTGATTGAAACTTAATGCAATCAATCTGTCACTTTGTTATAGTCTACTCTAAGTTCTCTACTAGAGAGATTTCTCTCCATCGAAAAAAATAGTGATTAATTTTTCAACAGAACATCGATATGAATCTGAAAGCTACTAAAATTTAAACTAATTCATCATTGTTACAATGTAATTTTTTTGATTACTTAGTGAAATATTAATTACTACTATTTTTTTTCGATAGATATAGGTCGATGGTCTTTATATTCTTTTTCGTAATCCGGCTTCCGATAGTCATGTTATGCCGTGTTGAAAACATAGCGACCACACCCTACCTACACGATAGCTGCCATCGGACTCTTTGAAAGGTCTCATAAAACTGGAAGTAGAACATTGCAATCTTTAACAAAAGGAATACAATCTTAACTGATCCTGGGAACTTTAGCCATCCCATAGAGCTTGCTTTTCTTATGATCCAAGAGCACTCAGGTGCACAAAAAAACAAATCGTTCTCCAAGCTTTCTGACTCATTATTTTCTTTACCGCTACAAAATAATGACTGCGAGTTTTTATGTGGGTGTTTTTTTTTTTACCATTTCTTAAATTTACCAACCCATTTCGAATCTTCCGAATGAGGTAGAGAGACTGCAGACAAAATTGGGGGAAAAAAAGGCCAAAAGATTTAACGAACGTCTCTGGGGTCTTCTTCTCTGGAGTCTGGCATAACCGTAGGGTTTAACTCTCTCTCTCTCTCTCTCTCTCCGTATACACAAACCTCTGGGCTTCTCTGCTTTTTGAATCAATCCAATAGAGTCATGCGACGATTCAACTGGGTTTATTTCCTTCCTTCATACCCCTCTCTCTGGAGTTTTAGATTTTGATTTGATTCTCCGAGAAAGCTAAAAAAAATCGTCTGTTCATCCTTTCTTCGTAGGTTCTGCGGCATTTACAGGCACGACGAACATTTGATTCCTCGTTGGGATTTCGACTAGGTAATCAATCGATTATAAAACTGGGGATTATTGTTTTAGCCGGAGGAGATCATAATTTTTTTTTTTTTTTTTTTTTTTTTTAATTTGTTCTTGTTTCAAGAGAATCAAAAACAGACATCCATATATCATGTTCGAAGGTTTATGGCCTTATCCTGGCTGATTAAGGTGTTTATGTAACACTGCAACGGCAATGTCAGTTTATTTATGAATTAGATTTCCAATGTTGTGATGATAAGTTTAGCTGAAATGGGGGTTTTAGGGTTTGTCAGGCTCACAGGTTGATTTCAGAGAATTTATATGTTTTTTTCTGGAGGCATTCAGGATGCTGAGGATGTAGTTGTACTAGTTAGCATTAGGAAATTTCTAGTTGATGTTTGTGTTTTATCTATAGGAGGAATATACGCTTACTTTACTTGGAAGTCTTTAAATACACTTTGCAGGGTCTCAGAAGCCGTTGTTCGAGCGTTACATTCACGCTACAGGTCTTGCTTTTTTCGCCCTTTGCTTTCTCTTGATGGAGAAAGTGTGTTTTGTTATCATTTTCTTGTATTAAATGCTTCTTTTGGTTTTGGATAATGATTCTCAGGAATATCATGTGCCAGTGCTCGTAGTAATTACTATGATGTTCTCGGTGTTTCTCCAAAAGCTACCCGCGAGGAGATTAAAAAGTCATTCCATGAGGTGAGTCTATTGGTCCGTTGTTAGGAAACTGTCCTTCAACTTTACAAATTAATGAGTGAATGTACAAACTGTTGCAGCTTGCCAAAAAATTCCACCCTGATACAAATAGAAATAATCCTTCTGCAAAGAGAAAATTCCAAGAAATAAGAGAGGCATATGAGGTATTTATTTTCCCATCTCCCCAATCTGAAATTATCTGTGTAATTTGAATGTAACTTCTGATGTACTTTTGTGTTCGATTGACAAACTTAGACCCTGGGAAATTCAGAAAGAAGAGAAGAATATGATAAGGTAACCCTTTTCTTGTTGTTATTTATTCGGTGGTGATATAACTAAACAGATTTCTTTCTGTTATCACACTATACAGCTGCGCTATCGGAGTTCAGATCATGTAAATAGTGACGGTGGTGATGCAGAGAGGTTCAGACGTGCCTACCAATCCAATTTCTCGGACTCGTTCCACAAGATTTTTTCTGAGGTACAAATTTATTTCCAATTTGTCTCATCTGTTTATGTGACTACTGACTAGTCAAATCTCTAACATTAGTACACTTGATTCAGATATTTGAGAACGATCGGTTTCAACCTGATATTCGGGTCAGTTTCTCTGATTCTCGCTTTAATTTATACAATTGGAAGCAGGTTGACATATGCAAATCTCTCTTCAGTAATACACATGCTTATCTTGTTCTAAATTGAATTAGGTGGAACTATGGCTTTCTCTTTCCGAAGCTGCAAAAGGGTGCACAAAACATTTGTCCTTTGATGCATATGTCTTTTGTGATTCCTGTGGTGAGTAGCCCCAGCCCTAGAATATCAGATATCTTCTCTTTTGATTTACTAATATTGAAAAGCCAGTCATGGTGCGCAAGATTTCCTGTAAAGATGCTTGACAGTATATACACTTTAGCTCTTAACTCGTCATTGTAGACTATTGTTCAGTTCAGTTGCTCAAATAGTAAAATAAAGTCCTTCTTCGACCCCAAAAAAAAAGTTCTTAAAAAATAGAGTTTTCTCGAAATGGCTCTGTGATCAATCAATGCTAGTGTAAATGTAATGTACAGTTTTTGCCTCGCTTTTTTTCCTAATTTCTTGTAACATTTACAGCTTTTTTTCTTTGAATTTTTGCTGATTCTGTCAACTTAGAGAAGACGAATGAGTCACTTGGGTGACTGTAATATTGTTGCTAACCCATGACTCGCAATCTCTCATCATTTATCATTTTACAGATGGGCTTGGCCACCCTCGTGATGCTGCCATGGGAGTTTGTCCAACATGCAGGGGCGTTGGACGAGTAAGTGCCAACTACATATTATAATCTTTTTGTTTTCTTGGAGTTTGGAGGTTTAATAAATTATACAATTTCTATTTACAGTACTATGTCATCTGTCTGTCTCTTTAACAGGTAACTGTTCCTCCTTTTACAGCATCATGCCAGACGTGCAAGGGGGTGGGACACATTGTTAAGGTCTGAGAAATATGCTCTTTTATTGACGCTTCAGTAATTATCTCTCCGTCACTGGTTACAAGTATATCTATTGTCTATTCTACAGGAGTATTGCATGTCTTGTAGAGGATCCGGTGTTGTGGAAGCTACAAAGACAGTTAAACTTGTGATCCCTGGGGGTTGGTTTTAAATCTTCATGCTTTTTCTATCATTAACTTGGTTTTTGATTCTAAAACATATCAGTTCTGCTATGAAATGAGTTGCAAAATTTCATTCACACTGTTTACGTTCCTTTCTCTGAGGATTTGTGATTGAGATGATATTGGTCACACTTATTGTATGGCTGTATTGTCCTTTTATTATGGTTGGCAATGTGCATTTCCTGGTTAATTGTCTTTTGTCTGCACCTGGTATTTGCGGCAAATACCAAACAAAGAATTTAGAACTGTGATTTCCCGAGTATAATACATGACTTTGCTGGACTAGATAATGAGAATTTGGTTTTCGATGGCATAATTCTGTCAATCTCTAATTTGCTTTCTTGTCTCTAAACTTGACCATAGGGGTGGAGTCTGATGCTACGATCCCAATTCCAGGTGCCGGCCATGTAAGATCGAGAACAAGTCAACCTGGGAACTTGTATATCAAACTAAAGGTTTGTTAAAAACACCTTTATTTTTATCAAAGTTTGCTTGTATACATTTTCTGAGATGTGCTTAGAGAAGTTTGAATCGAACCCACCTTGACTTTGATCAATTAAGCCTAAGAGATAAGACAATCGATGCAAGCATCAAAGTCATATTATAAGTCATATATTGACTTTGAATGAATTCATTCCAAATATAATCTACACCGTTGTTCACAGATTTACACCGTTGTTGTCTCCAGTGGTCAACATATAATCAAGACTTATTTCATCTAGTAAATAGATTGTTTATGCTTCTTAAGCTTCATAGTAGTCTTATATGTTATCATCGCTCTTGCCCATGTACTACATGTAGCATTTTCCATTGATGACAAATACCTAATCTTCTTCTGTTCACAGGTTGCTGATGATTCAATTTTCACTAGGGATGGCTCAGATATTTATGTGGATGCTAACATTAGCTTTACACAAGTAAGCACACTGGTGACTCCTAATTTTGGGTTATAAGCAGAGCAGTACCTTCTATGTTTTCCCTGCATTGTGACACTTTGTGGTCAAAAGCCGTAAACCACTAGCTGATAAAGCTATGCAGTAACATAATTTAGATAAAAGTTATCTGCAGTCTAGCTGAAAATTAGTGAGTTTTGTTCTATTCAACTGGTTTATGTGCCAAAAGTTTAGAAGCATCTATATCATTATGTATAGGACGCTCTTGTCTTATAACTAGATAATGTGGCATATCGGTTCCAACTCAATTTGATGACAGCAGTGATAAATCTCAAGTGCATGCTGCTACAGTATTTTGTCACCAAGCCATAGTACCTCGGCTAGAGTATTTTTCTTATGTAGTGCATCCTTTCATGTCTTATGGTTTACGTTGTTTCTATTATTGTCTCCTTGAGCCATACTGGACATTTCTTAGAAAACTTACTTGACAGGCCATTTTGGGAGGCATAGTTGTGGTGCCAACGCTTTCAGGAAAGATGCAGCTAGACGTAAGATTCCAGTGATATTGATATAATATTTTGTTTGTTACAATTTGACATTTACGTTTGCAACCGAGTACAAGTTGCTTTTCATCCTCTTACCAAGAGGAAGGTTTAGATCTCAAGCCTTTGGAAATAATGAGGTGCCTTATTGTAAATATTGCAGATACCAGAGGGAACTCAGCCTGGTCAATTTCTTGTTTTAAGAGGCAAAGGTACATATATTTATCAGCCCGTATGGTCATTTTGTTTTGTATATATGCTTAGAACTCTTTTAAATAGGTTAGTTTGTGCAGGACTACCGAGACAAGGCTTTTTTGTAGATCATGGAGATCAGTATGTCCGTTTCCGTGTCAACATTCCTACGTAAGGTTTCTTCTATTTGGAGTTCAAGATATAATTTTGTTGGAGACACCCACATAATGCTATGCTAAAAACTCTACTGGTGTTTGGAACCAAAAAGCACTTTCTAGTTCTAAAAGTTGATGTTTTCGAATTAGTTTCCCTGCCTTCTCTTACTTTGCATCCGATTATAGAAATTCATGTTGAAATGATCAGCTACTTGATATTCTGGTGGCATGTGGGTTTGTTTGGGTTCTCTTCTTGTCATTTCCGTGAAGGAAGGACCGATACTACGTGCTTAATTTTTGAAATCATCATATAACAGGTTCGCTGAGCATATGTTGATAGATTTCTGGTATATGCTTATGCGGTGTACTTTTTTCCTTGTATTCTCTAGTGAAGTGAATGAACGTCAGCGTGCTATACTGGAAGAGTTTGCAAAGGAAGAAATCAACAATGAGTTGAGCGGTTCTGCTGAAGGAAGTTGGTAAGCAAATAAATTTTATTTTTACAATTGTATATGTGGCTAGACCTAAATGGATATATCTGGTATAATTCACCTCAGAGGAATGTAGTCGATTACAATAGAAGAATTAGTGATAAGTTGATGTTACTGGTGGATTTTTGCTAGGCCTAGATATTAGAGTTAAGAGAGCGGATATTTAGATAACAGACAGAGTTGAAAAAGGAGATAATAGGTTCTCTCTTGTAAGCATGTAGAATGATACTGTATCCGTTCTTGTATTTTTGATGCACTCATGTTTCAAATAGCTTGAAGCTCTAGGGGAAACAGTGTAAAGAACATGCTGTTAGAAAAAAGCTAAAAGATTTGTGGGGATTTTCCTTTTTACATTATTGATTCAACTGAATGTTATCTCCTCTCACTAGTGATTGTTCCTTATAGTAATGAAGAATCATGAAAATGAATCAAACAGGATTTACCAGAAGCTCTCTACTGGTTGAACTTACAGGTGGAATCAAACGGGTCCTCAGATCATACGCGATTTCTCGTTAGTCGTGCTGCTGGTGCTATTGTTCAACAAGTTAATGGGATGAAACCGCCACGAGAGATGAGAGATAAAATCATTCAGCAGAAGACAAAACAAGACTAATTTCATCTATTGCTGGGAAAAGGAAAAGTTCAACATCATAACAGAAAGGGCAAGGCTCATGATTTTGACTTAATATTCTATCACAAACTCATTTGATGTGAATAATAAGAGACATCCACAAGTACAGCTGATAAAAATAAGAAAAGACAAAAAAACTCCTTTATTTGTTGTGTTTTTTGCCGTAGTTCCACAAGTTCTCAGACATCCTCTAATCTAACTACTGGGCTGAAATGAGTGCTATGATGTCTTTTAAACAATCTATGATTCGTTTAGTTTTAACACTCACTTATGGTTCTTGATGACAAAGAACTCTCCTCCTGCTGAATTCTCTTTTTATCGTTGTCAGACTTTATCTCACCATAAAAGTAAGAGACAAAACCCCAAAGGGAGAGAGCAAGAGAGAGTCCCTTCTCTGCTTGAAACTTTTCATGGTAAAATATAACAGCTAAAACCTCCGTGATGGGCAAAAGGACTGATATCATGATACCCGAGACGAGAGAAGATGTGCAGAAGATTAATCCAATGGCTCCCAAGAAGAAGCCTTGCCATATTATAGCCGAAAACACAGCCACAACATAGAACAGTACCTCTCCAAGCTTGAACTCTTTTGCTTCTTTTGGTAGAGCCTGCAAAAGAAAAGAAAAATAAGGAGGGAAGGATTCAAGTAAAACCATCTCGTGTTGAAACTCTTTTGCAGGTTTAAGATTCAAAAGACTACTGACTAACCTTGAAATCACCAGCGATGGACATACCAATGAGGCTGACAATAGAAGCAAGGAAGCACAAAATCATCTGGAGAACGAGCGTATAGCTCAAGGGTTGCTTAGCTTTCTGGTAAGCAAGTTCCACTAATGGCAAGATAAAAGCATACACAACAGCTGCAGCCACGGTCACCAAGAACCCAGTAACGTATTGCTTGTGGGTCTCATGAACGGGCTTATCAGTTTCGGTATGCATTCCCAATACCGCAGCTCCAACAGTCAACAACACAACAGCATTAATGGTAAAAGGAGTAAACTTATGTTTAACCATGAAGAATGAGAAGATAGCTATAAAAGCTAACTGTGAAGCAATGATGAGAGCAGCCGTTGAAACTGGGAGATAAGCTATACCATATGCATACAAGTAATTATCAAAGCCAGAGAGAATGCCTATGAAAATAGCCGCGCCAAGAAGGCGCGGTTTGATAAGAAAGAAACTTGTTGCATTTTCGCCTCCATTGTTGTTTCTGCGCCGGTGAATGTAAGAGAAGAGCAAAGGGATGAAGATAACAGGAAAGCCAGCAGTTTCAAGAAATGTAGAGAACCAAATCCTTCTGCCACCATTGTTGAAGTAGAGACGCATAATCAGAGGACCTCCACAGTTTCCTATGGCTAGGATTATGCAGTTTATGATCACAAGAGCCTTCGCCATTTTTGTCTTAATTTTTTCTTCTAAAAAAATATTGTGGATGTTTTTGATTTCTTGTTGGGTGGTAATGAAACTTTTGGGGGTTGGTGGTGCTGGCAGGATTTAGTTATATGGTTGGTGTGGTTCTGTCTTTTCCATAGATCTTTGTGTTTCTTAACCCAAAAGATCCTCTCTAATGCCTAAAACATGAATTTTCCTAATTTATGCCCACGAATTTAGGTAACAGTTTTAATTTTGTATTCAAACGTAAACATGATCTCATAGACCGGATAATAATGATATCCATATTCATATCCATACAGTATTTAATTTTACGTTTTATCCAATTCTACAGTTTTTGACTATTGGATTTATTTCTTTTTCTAAATTTAGTGCAATGACGTTATGAATTATCAGTTCTATAATTGGAAGGTTTTAATGGTGAGTTTATTGGTTCTTTGACTCTCTTTATTACAGTATTATCTTTTTTTCTTCGTTGATTTAAATAATACTCCCTCTGTTTCACAAAGAGTGTCATTTTAGAGGGAAAATTTTTGTTACACAATGTGCTTTGATTAATTTTCAATGTGCTTTGTTAAACAGAGGGAATATAGTTTATTTCATACCAAAAATAAAGAACAAAAGGTTGAAAATTTTTGTTGAATAGAATTGATATGTACCATTTTATCAAAGATGCATGCATACTGTTTTCTCAATGTTTATCCAATTCTTTTAAGGAAATTATATCTTTCGTTTTTTGGTTTGTAGACTCATCACTTTAGCATTCTATCTTTACTACACGTGTACTAATTTGAGAAATACATTCATACATATACACTTAAATTATATAGACCATTTAGTTATACTCATAATCACACACATTCACACATGCTATTCAAAACAAAGACAAAACATAACAGTTATTATGTTATAGAAATGCGGAAAAAAACCTTTTAAGCAACAGAATCACTAACTGCAGGAAGAGTAGTAGGCAACTCTGTCTCCGTCTGCTGAGGTTTGTCGACAACTTTCTTGCCGGATTTAAACTCACCGTAGAAGTAAGAGACGAATCCCCACAGAGAGAGAAGGAGAGAGGCACATTTCTCAGCTTGAAACTTCTCCCGGAAACAAACGACGGCCAAAACCTCTGTCATCGGAAGCAGAACACTTATGAGAACACCTGAAGCTAGAGACGATGCACAGAACACAATCCCTATGGCTCCTAAGAAGAAACCTTGCCATATTATTCCTGTGATCACTATCAGTGCATAGTAAAACGCAGATCCTCCGATCTTGAACTCTCTTGCTTCTTTCGCTATCACCTGCAAAGAAACACACATATGATGATGATAGCCTTATTACTAAAATAAGACCATGAAAAAACTTTTTGTACCTTAAAATCTCCAACGATGAACATCCCAACAACGCAAAAGCAAGTAGCAGAAAGGCACATAACCATCTGAATCTCGAGCACAAGTGGGAAAGTGATTTCTTGTCGAGCTTTCTTGTAAGTGAGCTCAACGAGCGGCAATATGAAAGCATAGAGAACAGCTGCAATCACAGTCATCAAGAACCCAACAACATACTCTCTGTGGCTCTCGTTAGCCGGTTTGTCTCCGTCGCTGTGCAACGCAAGGATTCCAGTACCAACCGTCAACAAAACGACTGCGTTTATAGAGAAGGGAGTGAACTTTTGCTTGACCAGCAAGAAAGCGAAGAGAGCATTGAAAGCTAGTTGAGTTCCGATTATGAGGGATGAAGTGGAAACTGGCAGATACCGTAACCCGTAAGCGTATAAGTAGTTGTCAAGTCCTATGAGCAGCCCTATGACAGTAGAGGCGATGAACAGAGGAGTTTCCATTAAGAAAAGCTCTGTTTTCGCTACGTTTTCGGCCTTGTTGCGGTTGCGGCGGTTGAGAAAGGAGAACAAGAGAGGGATGAGGATGATTGGACAACCAGCGGTTGATAGGAAGCTCATGAACCAGATTCGTTTTCCACCATTGTTGTAGTAGAGACGAGTTAACAAAGGACCTCCACATGTTCCTATAGTGAGTATAATACAGTTTATGATCAACAGACCATACTTCATATTCTACTGCTTGCTGTTTGATGTGTTTGTTGTCCTTTGTATTGGAGTATTTTGGTGATATATATCTGATCATCAGAAGCTTAAGAGTGTCAACGAGCAATAATTATATGTGTTTTTCGTAGATTTTTTTGTTTTGTTTTGTTTGTTTGTGGTTTTGAATCGTGTGATAACATTATCACGTAGCGGTCGAGTTTGCGATTTCAAATGGCTGTAGTGTACTAGGATTTTAATTTTCAACTAAGGATGGTCCTTTCCTTTTTGTTCTATCGTGAAAAAAATAAAGAAAGAGAGAGAGACGTGTTAGTTTTTGCGCTACACACATTATGTATGACAAAACAAAGAGTTGAATTGTTCAAAATAGAAATCTTTTCTATTAAATTATGTGTTACATTAAAGAGAAATATCGTCTTATATACTTGGTTTTGACGACTTTTGATATTTTGTTATGAAAAAGTTAATCAATCAACCAGTTTACCATACTTGAATACATGGAATGCTATAGCTGACATAAGCTATTTTGTTTGTAGACTTGCTCTTGATTTTGATTTTTGGCCACTAGTGTAGTTGTTTCGTAGCTCTGATATTGTTCAACTCAGACTAGTCGTTTGGCTTGAACGAAGTGATTCAACTTGTGTGTTTCTACACCATTTTGTTTGATGTGTAAAAGTTCGACCATAATAAATAAACTTTGTAACATTTCCTCTTGTACATAAACCATATATTATAAAAGTTTCAGAAATATCGGTGTCTATTATTTGAGAAATAAATTTTACAATTTGATGGGAGTAGTTATAGTTACTTTTTCATGCATGATTGACGTATAATATAAGTTAAAATAACATTTTATAGCTTGGAGACCAATAGTCTAAGATAACATTAGGACTCAAAAATTGATGAAAACAACATGCTCTTTTTTTTTTTTTTTTTTTTTTGGCAAACAATGAAAACAACATGCTCTAGCTCACTTTATTCCACACTTAAGGCTATTGATTTTGACCCTCTTATGTAATGTGATGTGAGTCACATGTAATTCATGTATACATAAATAAAAAAAAGTAGAATTATATTCTTTATTAGAAAAGAACAACAATTGGTCATTCATTATTGAGCACCAACAAGTTGATTTCTATTTATGATAGAGCATGTAATCATGGCCTCAGAAAAGAAAGATTCCATTAATTCTAAGGAATTGACATGGTAGTAGAAACCAGAGAGACATATGCATAATGCATGCAAGCAAAGACCATAAATTCAAGATCGTTTAGTTGAACAGATAATGGAATTGGTGCAGCATACGCACATGACCAATCAATGTTGTATACTTTTTTCTTTTTAATTGAATATATAAATTGATTTTTCTTTTTTTTTCTTTTTAAGTTTTGCAAAAAAAGGCTGTCGCACAAGTATATCCAATTTTGACGTATACAGAATTATACAAATTTTTTTTTGCTCATTTTGATCATTAAACTGAAGGCTTAACGTTTGTGTCGGGTTTACTCCAAGACCATATACACCAACTTACAAAACCAAACTCGGGAAGTCTCTTAGGTAGGTCGATTTAACTTTCTTCAAAAATTCAAAACTATAATTTATTATCCAAGTACAAAATGTTCGTGTATATATATATACATAAAAAATTGATTTTGAATCCTTAAGAATCAAATAGAGAAACAAAAAATAAAATAAACATACTGTGTGGTAAAAATTTGCAACTTTGTGGGTTTGGTGATGAATGAAGAAGGAGAACCCCAACAACTCTTAAGCTGAATCTGGTAATCTTACAGGCAAATTAGCTTTCCTGTGACCCCTTTGAGACCTTCTGTCTCTTCCACGTCTTCTAGGTGGTGTTGTGCTAACCCTTCCACTTGACATTTTCCTAGGCAAATCGCTGATCATTAAAACCGGTGGGGGCGGTGAAGGCGGTGGAGGAGAAAAATTAGGCACCGGAGGTCGTTGCCTTGCAAATCTTTCTTGCTCTGCTCGGTGATATCTCTGCATTTGAGAGTCCGGGTAATGATAAAGTCAGGATCTTTTTTTTTACTACCTTTTCTTTAACACTAAAAGTGTCAGTCAGCATGAGAATGAGAAGAAGAATAATCACCTGAACTACAAAGTTGCGTCTTTCACAGTCAAGGAACATGCTTACTGTCCAGTTTGTTTTTGCTGCAATCTTATCTCTTACTGTTGAGAAACTGATTTGATCTCTAGAAGTGAATCGGTCAACTTCGTTAAACCAAAGGCAAGTAAAGAGGTTGCTGATGGGAACATGTTCTCTTAAAATGACACAGCCTTCTGGTACGTCTGCATAGCCCAACCATAGAGTTGTGTATATATAATAAGTGTTTGATCCCCAAAAAGGGAATTTTGGAAATAGTAAGCTAAAGAGACATACCGCTAGTGATTGGCAATTTTGCCACTGAATAAGGGGTTAACCCTTCATTCTTGTAGAAGTCCACCTGAAAGTCGATAGAAGCGTTATCATATTTACCAGCAGCTTTGTTTGCTTCGGCTTCCACTAAGACGTCAAATCGTTTGTAATGTCTAGAGATCGCAAAAGTAGCATTTTTCCTCCACAAGAACCTGATGAGAAGAAATGCAAGGTAAATAGCTGTAGTCCAAAAACATACTTACTAAGCCCTTTTACACTCAAACAGTGAAACTTATACAAAACGATTGGAATTTTTAACATTACTGGAATGTTAAGCACAAAACCGTGGCGGAATCTTTGTTATTTGGTAACTGCAGGAAGCTACATAGAAAACGACAATTAAAAGAAGGATCTACGATATGATAGGCCTCACCTTTCAAGAATTTGATATGGATCTACGACAAGCTCAAGCTTTCCGTCAATCCATAAAGAATAGCGAGCATTTGGAAACATCCTATGAACAAGAAGCTTAGGCACCTGCAAAGTACGAGGCATCAGCATAACAATGGCATTTATAATCTCTCTCTTTACTCTGTTCATTCAGCTATAAACCATGTAAAGTTAGTTGTAAACTCAAATCTGACTTTTTTTGGGTTTTTCTAAGAAGAACTATTTGCTCTCCGGTTAATAGTAAACAACTTCAAGCCTGGTCTAAATCAAAAGAATATAATTACAGAAATGTGGGTAATAACAAGGGGAATTATCTAGCAAGCCATTAAGTTAATGTTTCAGTTTGGAGTAACTTAATGGATTATTTCGTCCATAAACTTTCTTATTGAAAATATAAGAGAGGTGAATTTTACCTTTCCATTGCGTCTTCCATCTAAATAAGGGAGATTATGAACAACAACAACTCTCCATATCCCTACTTTCTTGTTTTCATCAAGGCCTCGTTCTTTCTTCAAAATTCTTTCCGTATCTTCATCGACAAACATGTAGAAGCAAACTGTTTCCTCTGAATATTTACTGATATTTTGTGGGGCTTTAACATCATCAAAAGCATCTACAAAAAAAAAAAAAAAAAAAAAAAAAAAAAAAAAAGAGACATTCTAACATTAGAAACATGCAAAAATTGGCACAAAAGCCTGGAATTTTTGTTGACAAAATAGAAAAGGATCATGCAAAGCTTTACCAAATACTGCTGAAGCAACAACTATCCCACGACATTGCTTCATTTCAAGAAGATCTGCCTCATCAATGTCAAATCCTGTATTCCGTCCAGGTTGAGGTCCTTTGACAAACCTGATTAGAAAACCATGGATAAGAAGTTAAGAACAGAAATATACTAAGATGAGACAGAGAAGGACCAGGGAATTACGAAAAGTACTACAAAGATACTTACCCACAGTGTACGCTCATTGTTTCTTTAATGTCAAAAGAATCATTCCTATGTCTCAAAGTAGGATAACCACCAAAATCTGACCCTCCAAACTCTGTATCTCTGTTTAGTGGTTCTTCGTATATATACGTTAAGTTTTTAAGAACAGGGGAAAATGACGGTGCACTTGGCATAAAGGAAACAGCGTCTTCTACTGGAAGGTAACATACAGGGCATGCTGAAACCAAAACCAGGCAGAACAAACCAATACTGATCATCACAACAACGATATTGTAGTGATCTCAGAAAAGAAAACGTAAATTGCAAAGAGACCAAAAAATCAAAGAGTAAGTATCTTACGGCGTGGTCCTGTTCTTTTTCTGTCTGCTGGTGGGGGAGGTAAGCTGAAACTATTACAAGGATGTCCTTGAGGAAGCGTATATCCAAGAAAATGCATAGGAGGAGAAGGAGGAGGGAACACTACAACATCTTTTGCCTTGAGCGAAATATTTCCAATATTCATGTTCTGATCTTCATTTATCTCTAACATGTTTGAAAAATGTACACCTGAACTGCCATTGAAATGAAGACTCGGTGGACCTTGAACTTCCTGACCATCTTCACCTAATTACAAAAAGAGCAGCAAAAGAACAGTCACAAGTCAGTTTCTAGTTCATCTTAACCATTGTATTACATTACAACATCTTAAAGCCTTACTCGATCACCAACTCTACACAAACTTTAACTCCACAATTCTAAACCCAAAACAAAACACATTGTTCCAAAATCAGAACTAAAGACTATTCCAGCCGAACCTAATACACGAACTCAAAGCTAATCCAAGTTCAAGAAGCTAAAAAAAAAAACAGAACATAAACAACCCCAACTTGTCTGAAAAAACAAAAAAAAAGTGAGAACCTTTGCCGACGTAAAGGACACGGAGGAAGACGACGGCGGAGATTAAGAAGAGAAGCAACATGCCGATCTTCTTACGACCAACGAATTTACAGATCCAATGTACAATACCTTCCCTCTCTTTCTGCATCTTAGATGGTTTTGTACGCGTGGTCGTAACAGTGGTCTGGATAGGGAAAACGACGCCGTTAAGTCCCGTCTTCTCCAAGGAACCATAGCTACTGGATCGAACGCCCAATCCAGTCATCGTCTTTTAAAAATCCCCACCGCCCACCCCCCCACCTCAAATCATCATCAAAAACTCGAATTCGATTGTTTCCCACTCAAATTCAGATCAACAAAGTTTAAAGCTTTACGATTTCGATTTATGCTGAACCCAAAAAAAAAACTCGATTCTTCTGGGTTCTCTCTCTGATCTACAAAAATTGAGCTCGAATCACAAAAAAGAATTGAAATTGGAAAATTCACACAGATCAAGAGGAAATTAAAAAGGTAAAATCTTTGGAGAAACAAAATCTAGGGTTTGTGAATGGGGAAGATAAGGGTTTTGATTCCTCTGAATCAAGGAATCGCTCTCACGAAGAAGACATTAACCAAAAATAAAGTCACTCTCTTCTTCGTCTCCTTCTCAAACATAAACATAAACAAAAATTAAATACCACTGTCAAAACAATTACATAATTCCGCGTTTAAACAAAAATGCATTTTTGATAAATCTTTTATCCAATTTTGTTGTCTATTTATTTTTCTTTTGTCTTTGTCTTTTTTTTTTTTTATATATTTTCATTTTAATGTGAGAAATATTTATGTGTATACAAATTTGGATTTCGGTCAAAACTTTGATATGATTAATGTTTTACAACTTTACGAAAAATTAAGCACGTTGTATTAATTTTTCTTTTTATAAATGTTACTACTAGTTAATAACCTCTGTGTGTTTCTACGAAATTAAATAAATAAGTTATCTTGTGAGTCGTAAATGGGACAGATGGCGATATGTAATTGATGGGATGGGGAAAACTTTAAACATCATTATAATAAAATTAAGAGGGCTATTATTATTGTTCCAAACACTCATGTAAGCATATCATTATAGAGTTTGTGAATTGTGACAACTAAGATTTTTTTTTTTTAAACAAAATTTAATGAAACGAAAACATTAGTTTAATCACTAACCTAGCAGCCACTCTTGAATCCTGTCATTATTATTCGTATCTGTCGCTCTTATGATTGTTTAGTTTTTTTTGGTTTTAATACATTCTGTTTCATAATAAATTTAGTTTTAAGTTAATTTTTAATGTGCTCTTTGATTTTTTTTTTGGTACATGAAATATTTACATAACAGTGTGTAATTCCTTAATAAAATTGATGTTATTTTTCCCCCAAATACTACTCTGTCATTAATATATTGAGTAGGATACAAAAAAAAATTGTTTAAATATAAAATTATTTTCATTAGTAGAAACATTTATATGAATGGATTTGCAGATGTTCGGTAAAAAAAGGTAAACATGCTCTTTTAAAAAATGAGAATTTAAATAATACTCCCAATTGCGACAATAAAGACATTGCATTTTTTTTTTTTTTTGTCAACACATTATACCATTCTGGAACTCTCTTTTTCTTCTTACAATTATTTTGTTGTTGTCAGAACTCCTTTTTTTTTTCTTGCTTATTACTGTATTACTCGTGTTTTATTATTACATATATACGACATATGTTAACTTAATTTAAGTGGGGATTATTGTTTTGATATGTGAATAGAGTTTTAAAGACTTTCAATGTTATGTAGATTTTGTTGTTATTAGGTTAAGATTTTGTTTAAGTTTAGTGTTACTAGTTTCTGATTTGTAAAAAATCATTTAAAATTTTAACAAATTTGTGTTATTGGATGACTTTTATAAAATCAATTAAAGTTTTGTGTTATTCAATTAAAACAAAAGAATCTAGAATGATTAATAAATTATTATGTTACTGTTCATGATTTTAGACACTTTTTTTATAAAATAAAATTATGTAAAATATCACAAAAATATAGAGATTGTTTGGAATACTTTACAAAATTTTTAAAAAAATAATCAACAAAACTATAGAATACTCTCTAGCAATCCTTAAAAATCTTTCACTTATTCACTTTCAATGATTTTGTTCCAACTCTTTAAATTTTTTTATAAATTAGAATCCAATAACACCCGCTGAAGCTTTACATTTTTATAATCAAATGAAACTTTTATTTCGTCTTAAACAAAACTATTTTAAATAGAAAATGGTTTAGAACTATTTAAAATTAATTTGGTCAACGGATATAATTAAGCAAGGTGAGCTATACAATCCCAAGTACAGAGCCAAAGATAGTGCATCATCGTAAGAAGATTTGATGGATTCATCCCCTCTCTTATATAAAATGATATAATTAAGCAAAATGAAAACTATAAGAAATAGAATGACATAAAAGTTGCATAGGTTGATTAAGACGTGTTTCCTATTGCTCCCATTAGCAGGATCATTGCTTATGATATGTACTCTCATACTCTTATTGTTTTTTTTTTTCTTTCTTTTGAATAATTAAAAGGTTCTACGCCTAGATTCATTTTTTTAATTAGGTTTTGAACGGTGGCTGCATACACTCCATACTACATAGTGCATACTAACATTTTAGTATGGAGTAGAATGGACTGTAGTATGGAGTAATTAGTGGTATGTACAATACCATACAATAGTATGCATAATACCATACCATTATGAATGGTAAAAATCGGACTATAGTATGGAATGGTGTGTACAAAAATATTAAAAACAATTTTAAAAATATTTTTAAGGGAAATTACTTAAAATATTGCATAAAAGTAGGTTTATTACTAGACTAACACGTTGAGATTTCTGCCTTACTAGAATAACACATAAAAGTTTGCAAATTACTTCTATATCTGAGTTGTGTGTTTTATTACGATTTATGCCATTCTCTTTTAAAACGAAGATCTTAAAAGGAGAAAATAAAAAGATCATAAACCTAAGTCGATCCCTTGAATCTTTGTGTTGTTTGTCTTACGATTGTTGGGTTGAGATCAGCTATTTTTAGATAGCTTGCGGCGTGAAAAGAATCTGTGTGGAGGACGTTTGGCTGGAGGACCACTGATGGCGAGTTGACGGCGAGGTGGTTTGAAGTAGAGGAGGAGGGAAATAAAGCGATTTGGTCAGAGGTAAATTTCTATATCGTGGTTTAGTCTCTATTGCTTACTGTTTTTTTATACCCGAGTATTACATAGTAGGCCTTGTATATTGTATGTTAGTTTTCTGTATGTTGTTGAGCTCTGTTTTTCGGAAGATATTTGTGTGACTTCATGTTGCTTTGTTGCTAATCTAAGCAATAAATGTTTTGTGATATTGAATTAATAACTAAACTAAAGCTTCTGTCGTAGATATGGGGTCAAGCAAGAGGTATCCAAGTAGGTTGTATGGGGTTGGAAATTTTCCACTACCGATGAGAAGCATGCACCACGATTGTAGTTTGTCCAATCTTGGTGGTTTGAAAGGCTTTGTTGGTGATGAGGTGAAACAACCCTTCCCGTTTTTTTTTTATACCTCATTTACTAGTGGTCCCATACCCACTAACATCCCAACAACAATCAATAACAGCGGATAACCAAATAAAACAATTCCAATAATATTCCAACATAAATAATCCAATAACATCATAATCCAAACAAAGAAATAACCAAAAGCTAACATCCTACAATGTTCCAATGACTTAATCTAGCAACCTAACATCAGCTAGATCACAATCAATCAAGCCTCTAGAACATCCCTTCATCATCGCCTTGATTCCACGATCACACTTTGCCTTTACCTGCACATCAAAACAACAATTGAGATGCGTAAGTATTATCATAAATACTTAGTGAGGCCGTCCTCCCATCTACTGGGTTATAAACACAAGCATATGAGACTCCCAAGTCAACAAACAACAATAACACAATCAATATATCAAACCAGGAAAATAAGACTCGGCAGGTACTAGTGTCGACCGATGCTCAATCGGTGTCGACCGATGCTACAGAAACTGGTGTCGACCGATGCCGGAATGGTGCCGATCGATGCTACTCGAGACGGTGCCGATCGATGCTCCACAAAAGTGGTATCGATCGATGCCTCTTCTGCAGACACGATCTGCGCGAAACTCAGCGACGAACTCCGATTCCAATCAACACAGAATCGACTCCAAACACGTCTAACCATCTCGGAATTCACTAGAAATCACAAATACAATGTACCCAAGCAAGCAAACACCACAAATAACAAGGAATCACACAAAAACAAGGGAGATCTCATGCTTAGATCAACCATGGTCAAGCACTCACCTCAAGAACAGGAAGATTGAATTGAGGAACGTGGAAAACAACACCCCCAGAAGCTCCCCCTTCGTTTCCAGCAACAGCTAACACTTCTACTGCCTCAGATCTCTCCAAAATCTCCAAGAACAAGCCCAGAAAATCTCAAGAACGTTTTCTCTCTGTCTCTCTCTTTTTCTCACTAAGCGGCGACCAAAAGAACTCCCCAAAACCCTCAAACTCGTCCTTAGACGCTTATAACACGATTTAGGGATTTAATTGAACCAAACCGAACCAATTCGGCAATTAATCAAACCGGCTGAACCCAGAAATTAGTGGTGTCGATCGATGCCACTAGGGTGTCGATCGACACTCCTTTAAAAATCCCAAAAATCCGGTTCGCGGATGTTATAATTCTCCCCCACCAATATGGATTCGTCCCCGAATCCCGCAATACCGTCCAACTGCCAAGGACCTCCGTGCCACCGTCAACACGGCCCGCACGTCTCCAGACCGGACTAAACACCATCAGCCAAGGTTTCCCGTGCCACTATCGCAACAGCCCGCACACCTCCGACTGACCCTCGAGGTCTCCCTCTAGCCAATATACTCGCATCATAAACACTATTTGCTCACAACTCAGTGCTTCCCCCGTCCGTGGTCGCAACCATCGAATCATGCCGGCTCGCTATCAGGCCAACCGCCTTAAGCTACGGCATCCAGGAAGTCACTCACACACACACTCCCCCCGCTCTCAGGTCGCAACCTTCGAGTCATACTGGCTCACTGCCAGGCCACAGCCTACAGCTACGGTATCCAGGGAGTCTCACGCGTCCACTCCCCCCGCTCTCGGGTCGCAACCCTCGAGACATACCGGCTCACTGCCGAGCCGCGGCTCACAGCTACGGTATCCAGGGAGCCTCACATATCCCGCTCTTGGGTCGTCACCCTCAAGCGCGCTCTCGGATCGTCATCCGAAGCAACATACCACTCCCACTCTCTGGCCACAAAGTCCATCGAGCTATCGGTATCACGTGAGTTAGGCTCGCACAGCCTTGAGCAAAAACAAACACTGATGCCAACGAGTATCTCCCGGCTAGATCTATCTCAACATTTCCACAAAACATTCCCTTTTTAGAAACTTTCTATTTATGGAAACCTTCCTTTTGTGGAAACTTTCTATTTATGGAAACTTTCCAAAAATAGAAACCCGAGCTATTTCTCTTTTCCCATGACAACAACAGTCAAACATAAAGAAAAATACTCATCTTATTAATCTCAAAAATGTCATAATCGTTACAATCTCAACGAAATTACATCAGAAAAAGCAAAAATACAACAACCGGAGCCAACAACCCGCATCCCGAACACCACCTCATCTTGATACTTAGTCGCACAACCAACCACCCCTAAGCGACCAAATATCAAGAGAGATGGGCTGGAATACTCCGTACCCGCTCCAGCCACGGACTACAACTCGGACCCGGCTAGACAAGCTCAAGTCGCGGTCTGCTTCTCAAACCACTTCTTAAACCTTGCCTTCATCCTCGCCTCGGGCTCCCAAGTCTGCTCCTCTACTCCGTCACAGTCCCACAGGACTCTCATCAAAGGAATCTTCTTCTTCCGAAGTTCCTTGACTCTCCTCTCGAGCACCCTCACTGGTCTCGCCTCTAAAGTCATGTTAGGCTGAAGATCCTCAGGAATCTTAGCCAACAACTGATCACCCTCGTGAAGACACTTCCTCAGCATCGACACATGAAATACCTTGTGGAACGCACGCATAACCTCAGGCAACTCCAACCGGTATGCCACTGGTCCCACCCGCTCAACCACTCTGAACGGTCCCATGTACCTCGGACTCAACTTAGTCTCTGTCAATAACCTGTTCGGACCCCGCAACATGGCCATCTTGAGGTACACTCTATCACCAACCTGAAACTCAAGATCCTTTCTCCTCTTATCAGCATAGCTCTTCTGCCGATCCTGAGCCTCCTTCATGTTCAGCCTCAAAACCCGAATCTTCTCCGAGGTCTCCTGAACAAAATCTGCACCAAATATGCTCCTCTCCCCCACCTGAGTCCAACATAATGGTGTACGACACGGCCTCCCATACAAGGCCTCATAAGGAGCCATCCCAATACTAGCCTGGTAGCTGTTGTTATAAGCAAACTCCACCAAACTCAAGTGATCTGCCCAATGACCACCCCAATCCAGCACACACATCCTCAATAAATCCTCCAAAATCTGGATCGTCCTCTCTGACTGACCGTCCGTCTGAGGATGATAGGCTGTACTCATATGCACCTTCGTGCCCATCTCCGCCTGAAATGCCTTCCAGAACACTGAAGTGAACTTGGAATCTCTATCAGACACAATACTAGCAGGCACCCCGTGCAATCTGACTATCTCCCTCACGTACTTCTTGGCCAAAACCGCTGCTCCATCAGTTTTCTTGATGGCCAGAAAATGCGCGGACTTAGTCAAACGATCCACAATGACCCAAATAGCATCAAACGTCCTCGACACAGGTAAACCTACCACGAAGTCCATCGTGATCAAATCCCACTTCCACTCTGGAATGGGTAAACTCTGTAACAAACCACCAGGAACCTGATGCTCCGCCTTCACCAGCTGGCAAGTATCACACTTCGCCACCCAGTCAGCTACGTCCTTCTTCATCCCGACCCAGTGATAGTACCGCTTGAGGTCACGGTACATCTTGGTCGCTCCTGGATGAATAGAGAACTTGCTCGAATGAGCCTCTCTCAGTATCTCCTGCCTCAAATCCTCACCCTTGGGCACACAGATCCGACCATGCACAAGGATAGTACCATTAGCAGAAACCTGATACTCTACACCCGCAGCCTTAGAGGCATTCACCAGCCCCTCATCACTCTCCTGAGCTAACCTCACTCTGCTCAACAAATCTGCTCTATCAACTGCCTCCAAACCCAAAGGTTCCTGTGAGATAGCACACAAACTCAATGCACTAATCTCACCTACCAACACCTCCATATCCTGCTCCTGAGCCGAAGCCACCCGCTTCCGACTCAAGGCATCTGCAACCAGATTAGCTTTACCAGGATGGTAAGCTATGTCCAAATCATAATCCGCTACTAACTCCATCCAACGCCTCTGCCTCAAATTCAGCTCAGGCTGAGTAAAAATGTACTTCAGACTCTTGTGATCTGTAAATACCTGTACCTTCCCACCATACAGATAGGATCTCCAAATCTTAAGAGCAAAGATCACTGCTGCCATCTCCAAATCATGGGTAGGATAATTAGCTGCATGCTTCCGCAACTGCCGCGAAGCATAGGCTATAACCTTCCCCTGCTGCATAAGTACACAACCCAACCCCACTCTAGAAGCGTTTGTATACACAACATAAGGCTCGTCCTGCTCAGGCAATGCTAACACCGGCGTGGTAGTCAACATCTGCTTGAGACTTGCAAAACTTGCCTCACACTCTGGTGACCACACAAACGGGACATCCTTCCCTGTAAGCTTAGTCATCGGCTGAGCCATACTCGCAAAACCCCGAACAAACCTCCTGTAGTAACCTGCTAACCCCAGGAAACTCCGAATCTCAGTGGCACTCTGCGGCCTCGACCACTCCCTGATGGACTGAATCTTCTCTGGATCCACTGAAACTCACTCAGCTGAAACAATATGACCCAAGAACCCCATCTCACGCTGCCAGAAACTGCACTTACTCAGCTTAGCAAACAACTTCTGCTCCCGCAGCTTCTCCAACACTGCTCTCAAATGTACTGCATGCTCCTCAGGACTCTTAGAATATACCAGGATGTCGTCGATAAAAACGTCCAGAAACTCCTGGAACACGCTGTTCATCAATCTCATAAACGCAGCTGGCGCGTTTGTCAACCCAAACGGCATCACCACAAACTCGTAGTGCCCATATCTCGTCCTGAAGGCTGTCTTCCTCACATCTGCCTCATGAATAGGAATCTGATGGTAACCTGAAGCCAAGTCGATCTTGGAGAACCAAGTAGCACCCCTCAACTGATCCAACAACTCATCAATCCTCGGGAGAGGGTACTTGTTCTTCACAGTAACTCGGTTCAAACCCCGGTAGTCAATACACAACCGAAAACTCCCATCCTTCTTCTTAACAAACAACACCAGAGCTCCCCACGGTGAACAACTAGGACGGATAAAACCCTTGCCCAACAAATCCTCCAGCTGCTTCTTCAGCTCTGCCATCTCTGCTGGAGCCATCCTGTAAGGAGCCTTGGATAACGGCATCGTCCCCGGTTCCAGCTCAATGGTAAAAGGATCTGACCGAGATGGTGGTAATCCCTGCAATGACTAGAACACATCCTCAAAGTCCTCCACAACCGGAATACCGCTAACCGTAGACTTCCCCACTGACTCTGGCATAGATATAGTAACCAGATAGGCCTCACGGCCCTTCTTGATCATCTTCCCTGCCTGAACGGCTGAGATCACGAGACTCCCCGAAGTCGGTCTAATACCCTGAAAAACCAACTTCCCTCCTGGACGCTCAAACTCCACTCTACCCCGATAGCAATCCAAATGCACCTTATACCGATGCAACCAATCCATACCAAGAATGACGTCATACAACTCCACTGGACTGATAAGCAAATCCGCTGGCCACGACTCTCCTGCGATCTGAATATCAACTCCTCCAGCTCGTCCAATAACCCTCAGGAACTTGCCTCCAGCAACTCTGACAACTCCTGAACGCTCTCCAGAATCCCCTCTGATCCCCGCACTCACGGCACACTCCGGAGTAATGAAGCTATGAGAAGCTCTAGAATCAAACATAACATGGGACTTAAACCCGCCCACCAACAAGGTCCCTACACAAACCTCATGTGTTGAGAACCTAACACTTGACCACAAACAAAAACAAATATAATCTGAACTATTGAATTGACTAAGTTCGAATCTCAGAAGTTATACCTGTGATCGCTCCTGCACTAGTGCCACCGGGCTCCTGAGTCGAGTACACCTGAGTCGTCGGCTCAATCCAACCCACCGGCTGCACACCCTGCTGCACCCCTGGCTGAGCTCCAGCCTGCAACACTGCTACTGCCCTCTGCTGCAACTTGGGACAACGAGGCTTGATATGCCCCGTCTCTCTGCAGTAGTAACACACCCGAGTATCTGTCCGCGGCTCCGTCACCGCCCGCTGCTCTGTCACTGCCCGCTGCTCACCTCTCTGTGGACAGCTAGACACCTTGTGGTCCCTACTACCACACCCAAAGCATTTCGCACCCCCGTGCCTCGATCTCTGCATAACATCAAACTTCCTCTTCTGCCCCTGCGCAGGCTTGCCGCCCTTGCTAGGAACAGAAAGCGGCTGAGACTGCTGTGGCTGCACCGACGAACTGACCACAACCACCTGTGACCTCAAGTCATCCTCTATCCCAGCTGCAACCTCAACCAGCTCTGCTCTCGTAGCATAGCTCCTCACTCTGCACCGAGTCCTCTAATCATCCCGCAGAGCCAACAAAAACCTCCGCACCTGAGCCGCCTCTGGCTCCCATGCCCTACCTGCATACCCCACAAGCCGACTGAACTCTGCATCCAGCTCCCGCACTGTACGGTCCCCCTGAGTCAAACCCAAGAACTGTGCCTCCATACGATCAAGAGCCTCCTGAGGAAAATACTTGGAGTTAAACTCCCCCACAAAATCTCCCCAAGACATACCCCTCTGCACCCTCCGTGCTGTCACCGACCTCCACCACACACGAGCATCTCCTGACAAGTAGAACACTGCCAGATCCACCCTGTACCGGTCGGGACACCTAAGCGAAAGGAAAATATCCTGCATCCGCTCTCTCCACTCATCCGCTACACTCGGATCGGTACCTCCTGAGAAATACCCTGCTCCCACATGCCGCAGCTGCTCCATCATCCGCACATACTGAGCATCCACAACCTTGGCCCCCGGCTGCACACCTGCCTGGAAACCCGCCACAGGCTGCACCGCTGGACCCTGCCCACCACCCACGGGCGGCACTACCGGATCCTGCCCACCAACCACTGGCGGCACTACTGGATCCTGCCCACCAACCACTGGCGGCACAACTGCTGGAAGTCGCTGCAAAACCTGAGCTAGCAAGTCCATCAAGACATCCTCCCTGCCTGGAGCACCTCCCGCTGCAACCCCCACACCCGGGGCAACACCGTGACCGACACCGGGCCCATCCGCCCTGCCGTCACCCAAACCAGCCTGGTCTCCAGACACACTAGGATGAACCTGTGACTCCGCCACCTCCTCACTGGCCATGCTCTGGGTCACACTCACACTGGCCTCAGGAACCTGACCTCGTCCCCGACTCCGACCACGACCACGCCCACGACCACGACCGCGACCAACAGCATCCTCACCCCTAACCATCTGTATCATCCAAGAACAGAAGGCTAAGCAAACAATAATTCTAATACACAAGAAACACAACTTACCGTGGAATCACAACACAGGCTCGAAGAGGATGTTCTAGGACTTCATGCCACACTCAATTGACCGACTCACACAATTAATCATAACATGGAATCCTAAACATCAATAGCAAAAGCACAATGAACCCTAGTTCTAGAACCGTAAGGGCTCTGATACCAAAATGAAACAACCCTTCCCGTTTTTTTTTTATACCTCATTTACTAGTGGTCCCATACCCACTAACATCCCAACAACAATCAATAACAGCGGATAACCAAATAAAACAATTCCAATAATATTCCAACATAAATAATCCAATAACATCATAATCCAAACAAAGAAATAACCAAAAGCTAACATCCTACAATGTTCCAATGACTTAATCTAGCAACCTAACATCAGCTAGACCACAATCAATCAAGCCTCTAGAACATCCCTTCATCATCGCCTTGATTCCACGATCACACTTTGCCTTTACCTGCACATCACAAACAACAGTTGAGATGCGTAAGTATTATCATAAATACTTAGTGAGGCCGTCCTCCCATCTACTGGGTTATACACACAAGCATATGAGACTCCCAAGTCAACAAACAGCAATAACACAATCAATATATCAAACCAGGAAAATAAGACTCGGCAGGTACTAGTGTCGACCGATGCTCAATCGGTGTCGACCGATGCTACAGAAACTGGTGTCGACCGATGCCGGAATGGTGCCGATTGATGCTACTCGAGACGGTGCCGATCGATGCTCCACAAAAGTGGTATCGATCGATGCCTCTTCTGCAGACACGATCTGCGTGAAACTCAGCGACGAACTCCGATTCCAATCAACACAGAATCGACTCCAAACACGTCTAACCATCTCGGAATTCACTAGAAATCACAAATACAATGTACCCAAGCAAGCAAACACCACAAATAACAAGGAATCACACAAAAACAAGGGAGATCTCATGCTTAGATCAACCATGGTCAAGCACTCACCTCAAGAACAGGAAGATTGAATTGAGGAACGTGGAAAACAACACCCCCAGAAGCTCCCCCTTCGTTTCCAGCAACAGCTAACACTTCTACTGCCTCAGATCTCTCCAAAATCTCCAAGAACAAGCCCAGAAAATCTCAAGAACGTTTTCTCTCTGTCTCTCTCTTTTTCTCACTAAGCGGCGACCAAAAGAACTCCCCAAAACCCTCAAACTCGTCCTTAGACGCTTATAACACGATTTAGGGATTTAATTGAACCAAACCGAACCAATTCGGCAATTAATCAAACCGGCCGAACCCAGAAATTAGTGGTGTCGATCGATGCCACTAGGGTGTCGATCGACACTCCTTTAAAAATCCCAAAAATCCGGTTCGCGGATGTTACAATTCTCCCCCACCAATATGGATTTGTCCCCGAATCCCGCAATACCGTCCAACTGCCAAGGACCTCTGTGCCACCGTCAACACGGCCCGCACGTCCCCAGACCGGACTAAACACCATCAGCCAAGGTTTCCCGTGCCACTGTCGCAACAGCCCGCACACCTCCGACTGACCCTCGAGGTCTCCCTCTAGCCAATATACTCGCATCATAAACACTATTTGCTCACAACTCAGTGCTCACACTATTTGTGGGAAGACCATCCATTATCTATTGTCCAATCAATTGGCAATAAACATTCCTTCGGAGGTATGGTTTTTGGTTGGAGGAAAGCCGTTGAGGTTCTCTCTATATGAATATGAAGAAATTAGTGGTTTAAATTGTGAGAAGATTGATGAAACAGAGTTTGAAGTCGATCATACACCTTTATGAGCGGCTTTAAAGGTGAAAGCTTTTAATGGACCCAACTGGGAGGAGCTAGTTGAGGGTTTGAGAAGCTGCTGTGGGTGGTCTGATGAAATGAAGACGCAGATAGCTCGGTTGTATCTTGTTCATGTTGGAGTGCTTGGTTTATCAAGGAACAGTCGGATTCCTCTGGAATACGCTAAAAGGGCGTTGAATGAAGAAGCATTTGAGAGTTTTCAATGGGGTAGGGTTGGATTCAAGAGTTTAGTTGATTCCATCAAAGTCCTTGGGTTACCTAACAATGCTTATACCCTCCATGGATGTGTCCATGTATTGCTGATATGGGCATTTGAGAGCGTGAAGGTGCTGGGGGCTAGCTACAGGAATGTAAGAGAAGGTGTAGATTTGCCTCTGTTAAGGTGGAGAGGAGGGAGGCCAAGGAAGGATATCGAAGCCTTCATATCCGGGAGCAAACTCCTTAATAATGGGGAGGTATGCCTTCAATTTACGTATACATTATTTGTCTGCATTTTTTCTTTGTGATAGATTATTAAAAGTTATGGTATCTGAAATGCAGCTTCAGACGAAGCATTTAGTACCTAAACCTTTGGAGTTCATATATCCAGATTGGCCAGGACAGTATTGTGTGTATGGTGTAGGAGAAGGACGTGATCAATGGCGAAGTGGATGAAAGAGAATGGGATTGTGTAAAAAAAAGGAAGGGGGAACATACGAAGAAGAGGGAGAGGAGGCAACATGTTGCAGGGGTAAGTGACGATGATTTCCTTGAAACAGCCCCAACCAGCATCCACAATGTCCCCAATAATGCGAAGGAGCAGAAAGAAAGTGTTGGGGACAAATGTTCAGCAGAGAAGGCGTCTGGAGATAAGCATTCAGGTGTGCAGGGTGAAGATGGTAGTAGAAGGTTATTTACTATGGTTGAAACACTAGGGGCGAAAATGGATAATATTCAGATATCGTTTTCTAGAGCAATAGCGGAAGTTGTGTTCAAACTTCAAGGTATGGAGAGTAGGATGGGTAACTTTGAGAGTGACGTTCAACTATTGAAGAATGTTGTTATCAACACAACGGATGGAGGAGCGCATACGCAAGGACCTCTTACATTAAGAAATGACGAACAAAAATAGAGGAGGTATGATCTGCGTACCGTATTGATAAAATTGTTATTATATATCTATTGTTCAGTATGAAGTCTTTGTATTTATCTATTCGAGGAAACAATATCAATTTCAGTTTTGTGAAGTTGTATAATTTTGTAATTATTTTGATATATGATTTTTTTCGTACACACAATTTAGCAATTTGTATACTTTGTCTCTAGTTTAACAGCGTCATATTATATTTCAAATGTCTTGTATATAACGTCAAATACATGTCTTTTGTTTCAAGTCATGGCTATATCAGATAAAGCATTCGGACAAGGATGGTTATAAAGTTGCTAGTTGTGTTAGGAATCCGTTAGCCATTAAGGATAAGGTCATGTGGTCTGGGAGTATTAAAATCGAACCAGAGGACAGTGTAGAGCGAATTCCAAAGCAGATGGTAGACAGTGTACAGCGTGTCAAAAGAGTACAGAGTTGGGAGACAGAGGAAGGCGATAAAAGAGCAAAGTATAATGACAAAGTTGATGGAGCAGGTGCTCAACCCGTTCCTATTAATGTTATCCATCCGGTAAGTGGTGGTAACCCTGGCTCGTCGGATCGAAAGTGCGAATCTGTTGTGGATTTAACCAAGGGGACCAGCAGTCCTGCATCGTCTCATACAGTGAAAGATAAGGAGAAAGCCAGGTATTTTGCATATTTGTTACAAAAGGTGTTTCCTCCATCAAGAGAGTTTGATCTTCTATTAGTAGATCCAGTGGGCACCAACATAGGGTTAAACCCTAATGACGAATCAATGCGAGCTGCATTAATGACCCGACGTGAAAGCCACATTGTAGTCCTATCTCCCGCAGTGTACGATCCTTTTAGTGAGGCAAGTCCTGAGAAAATTGCAAAGCTGATGTCCTTCCTAACTGATGATTTGTAAGTCTTCATTTAGAGTTGTATATAATTAGTGTCTATATTCGGATTTGAGGACTACGATCTATAACTGATTTGTTAATTTTGGTATTCAGGGCTAAAGTACCTTGCACTGGAAATGCCGAATTTTATTTTCGCCTCCTGACCCCTAAACAATTGTGGCCAACTACAACATTCGGCTGGTTATGGGATGCGGTAAGCTTCGTAGCATAACATTTGATGCAGTTAACTATGGTATACTAATGCCTGATAGATGTCACACGTGTTGCAGCACATGGTTACATGTATGCATATGTTCCGTATTAGGGGGACGCAAACGCCATCCCCATATAAAACAGATCGTATTGCTTTTCTCGATCCTTTGTTTGTTAGTATGTGGGCATTCGAATTCCCTAAAATGGAAGCCTCTAATCAATGGGTTTTTGGAGAAGGTTATTTTGAGACGTACGTGGAAAGGCTGCCAAAATACGGAATGACAAACAAGGTGTGGGTTGACGATGTAGACACCCTGCTCTTCCCATACAACCTCGATAACAACCATTGGGTAGCCATCGAAGCTGACTTAGTCCAGCGGAGGCTAAGAGTTTACGATAGCATAAACAGCGGTAGAACCGACGAGAGTCTACAAAAGAAGTGCAAACCGTTCGCAAAAATGATCCCACACTTGATACAAGCATATAACCGGAGGTACAAAGATCAGCATATCGGGGCGGCGGCATTTAGTTACTACCGGGTGAAAACACTCCCACAGAACTATCAACAAGGTGACTGTGGTGTGTACACGTTGAAGTGCTTAGAGTGTATAGCTCTTGGAGTAAATTACACAGGCCTATGTGATGCGGCCATGTCTTCTATTAGGATGAAACTTGCTGCAGACGTGTTTGATGAGGTCCCAGACCGAGACTGCTTTCTCCAACTAGATGCTACGTCGGAGACAGTAGATTATCCGGAAGCTGAGTTCAACTCGGGATCAAAAAGTTGAAGAGGTTCCATGTACATTACCGGAGCAGTATGATTTTGCAAAATTGAAGATTGGTTTTACGCGTGTTGCTAATAGAAGATGCGTGTTTGGTCATTTTTTTGGTAACATGTGGGATTTGAGGATGTCGTTCTTAGATTTTCCGAGGTCTGGTCACTCACATAGCTCCTATCGGTTGATTGTAAACCCTCTTCAGGTGTAGTGTTTTTTGTATATTGGAGGGTCTAGATATGTATCATTATGACGTCTTTCTAACCAGTATTAGTATATGTTAGGCCTTTATCAGATGTGTAGGTACCATCAGCTAAGTAACGGCCTTATTATGGTCTCTGTACACACGTACGTATATTCATATGTGTACGTACCATCAACTAAGTAACAGCCTTATTATGGTCTGTGTACACACGTACGTATATTCATATGTGATCGTACCATCAACTAAGTAACGGCCTTATTATGGTCTATGTACACACGTACGTATATTCATATGTGTACGTACCATCAACTAAGTAACGGCCTTATTATGGTCTGTCTACACACATACGTATATTTATGGTCTGTGTACACACGTACGTATATTCATCAGTGTACGTACAATCGATTTTCTAACGTTATAGACTTGATTTTTAGGTCCATGGTTGGTGCTTAGTTTCTATCCATTTTGAGCACACTAACTTGTCCCTACTGGCAATCCTATGATATGATGAGCGTGATGTGATTAAATTGTATTCAAATTCAGCGAACCATAATCATCCTAACAGACTGTTACGGATCATATGGACCACCTGCGTGAAAGTAATAAGTACAACCAGGAAGAATGTTTATTCGCTACTTAATTTATCGGACCAATAGCAGCTTCGTAGACGTCCATCGCGAACTTCTTTCGGAAATTGTCAATATTGTTGTCGGTGATCTTCAAGCAATCAGTCATCGGTTTGCCCATGCTCAACATTTCTAAAAACTTCATAGTAAAAGGTCCACAATCTCCCGTCCTCAAGTTTTGTCCTACTTGGCTAACCCTTTCAGCGGTAAATGGATCGAGAGGGTAATTGACATCGATAACCCTCTGAAGTAGGTACGGTATCATCTCACACACCGGCTTGATCCGGGACATTGCAAGAGTTTCTCTTGAGGAGGTCATCAAAGGATCGTAAATGGAAACATGTCTCTTTATAACATTTATGCCCACTCCTACCCAATGCTTAGATTTCCAGTTCATTGGAGCATATATAACGTCAACATCTGTAACCCACTTCAACCTTGGTTCGTGGTGCATCCTTTCCCTATTGACGATGTCAATGAGTACTTTGTCCCATCTGAAATTCCGTTTCGCCGTGCTCCTGTTGAATGCTTGGAACCTTCTTGTCAACTCGTAAAAGAGAACGGAGTCCAAAATTACGGTCCTTTGTTTTATCATTTCTTCTCCGTTTTTGTGCCACAGCGTTAGGGCAATCATCTCCATGTGCTGCAGATGCAGTTAAACGCAAACCGGTCGGATTTAAATCCAACAAGAAACCATGAACACCCCAAAATCGTGTAGTTAAAGTTTAAAATATGTACCTGACTATGGACCCATTTTTGGGACGATATAAGAGTAGAGAAGAATAGGATATCTGCCTTGCGGAATCCGAAAAAGGTGTGTACCCGGCGAAATTTTGTAATTATGAATATCCTATATCAATGAATGAGCATATCAATATGTCATCGGAGTAATATATACTACACTTACACATTATCTTGTTTTATCATCTCGGTGAATTTGGCGAATTTCCCATCAGCAACATCTTCCATAGGGTCGTATGAAACCGACCCTGCTTTTATCACTATGGCTTCGGATGGTTGACTCGCACGTATCTCCATTATCACTTCTTCTGCGCGTCCTGTTTCATCCACAATAATAACTGACTGCGGCACTAAATTGTCTGAGTCACCGGGAATACATTCCTCCCCGGGACTTTGATCTGGTTGACCTCTAGTCTCTTTACAGTCCTCTTCGACATCGCGTTCGTTGGGTATTGCTTGGTCTCCAGCCTAATAAGATGCACGTACATAGATTAGTTGTGACGTTCACTGGACCATCTAAGTAGACACTATAAATATGGCAAATATTCGAAATAAAAAATAATTTTGCACTATTGGAGGTTAACTGTTGTTTCTATTTGTACATGTCCATCAGTTTTGTTACAGCCCTCCTCGCCATCGCTTTCCTTTTGTTGACCGTCAACTGCAGTTTCATTTTCTACAGGTATTTCGGTTTTTTTACAACCCTCATCTGACTCGCCTTCCTGACGTCTTATGTCCCTTATGTTACTGTTAAACCACTCTACTTTCCCGCCTTCTTGATGCAGTTCTTCCCCATCCTCCTATTCAAAATAATGAAACTTTTAAGACGCGTGTTCGTAGTAGGAACTTGGTACAAGCTCAATTTTTCACACGTGTAGATTAGAGGAGGTAAACAAATAACCGAATATATATGAGACCCACAGATGGTTATCCCTTTTATGGTTACTTCCTGACCTACCATTTTGTTACAATGCAAATCAGGTTCCATTTTAGTATTCAGCTGCAGCAAAATCTGTTCAATTAAAGGTGGACAATGCTTTATTACGAATATAGTGTTGTAATCTCCATTCCATGTCAAATACTTACATCGGATACGGTTTTAGTTGGTGATAGCTCGACAGCAATGTCCCCCGCGTCATAATCTTGGCGACACTCATTAACTCCATTGTCCGGGGATGGTTCGTTCATGCCACAGTCGTTATTATCGGTTACCCACTCATTAATATGAGTACGGGTTGTATCCTACGGTCAAATATATAAAGTGTATATGATAGGTGCATAAGCAAAAACACCCCCATTACGTTGATTAAGTCGCATTCTAAAGAGGATCTTGTTGTCCATTACCTGGCCTCCAACTAAAGAATCACCACTGACAGAGTGTTGACCATCTATGGCATCCTTCGAACCATCAGTATTCCGATCACCCTGTGCACACCACGATAGCAACATAATTTAATATATGTAAGTAGTGAAAAAATTACAACCCTTAAGCTATTTGTCATATCAACCTTAGCAGTGTCAGCGCATCCCCTGTTTCTGACCTTCTCTCCCTTTTTTTCATAACCATTACTGAACTCATTCTTCGAAACTTTATAGTTTTCCCTCTTCTTTTTTTTGAATACTTCTTCTCTGAAACTGTATGCGAAGCGTAAGAAGGTTCCCCATGTTCGTTTCTTTTAACCTCCAATAGTGCAGCTCTTATCTCCTTGCGGATCTCTGTACGTACGAAAATCTCCATGTTTGCCTGATTTTCCTTCATCAGTGCTTCTTGTTTCCTGTAGAACCGGCTTAGTTCCGCCGCATACCTTTCAAATTGGTCATCGTCGAAACGTTCATCAACAATGGGCGTACCCCCCGGTCGCCCATCAGTTCTCGTGCTCTTCTCTTTCTTATTGTCAATTGTTGCGGTGTCTGTTCTTTTCCTCTTCCGACAGTCAACTGTAACTATATCACCAATTAACCATTAATTTAAAAAAAAATTATCTTTATAGTGAAGCCCTTTGTAATGTATAAATGTTTTTAATACCTTTCTCTTCGGGACGTGTCTGTTTTGGACACCTATCATCACCTCCCATCCATATTGCCTCATCCCATTTGTGGCCAGCTTTAATAAGATTTTCAATGTTGTCAACTTGATGGTCTTCCTCTTCGTCACGCCACTCCAATTCTCCACTATCACAATGCTCCCCACTACCAACCATCCGTCTAATAACTACCTATAATATGATTACAAATATATATACATTTGACGAAACTGATAGATTCAGGTCGTTAACGTATTATATCAACCAAGTACATACCTCTTTAGCAGCCTCGCATGCGAAGATGTCTGCTGTCTTGATTGGCCGCAGTTTAGCCAGATTGTGGATCGATCTTTGATTAAACGCCTGATCTTGAACGTCAGATGGTACTAATCTTGCAATTGCTGGGACAGATTGGAAAGCCAGCAGCTGGAGTGCTAGAGGAAATCCATGAACAGCAACTGATTGTTGCTTGAAAGTTTATACTAAGCTGTCTACGTCTGCTGGACATTTAAATCCTGTAATAGTCTCCAGCGTCCGTTCAAATGACAACCTTCCCCATGGATATTTGAAAAAAAAATCAATATTCTTCGTCATCTCCACTGTCTTCGGATCTGGTTTTACTGGTTGCGTGGCGCATGTTAGAACTCCATCAACTATTATTATCAGCGCTAAAGCTAGTTTCTGCCACGTTTCCATTTCCTCAGTCTCCAACCTTTTGACCAACTCGGAGATCGTTGGTTCTATGTTTTCCCCGAATAGAACTTCCCAAACAGTCATACATCCTTTATCCGTTTTTGTAGCTCTTTCCACATCACTCTTTTTTGGATAATTTCCACATTCGAGACCTGTCAACTCTACAAATTCCTGTAATCCAAACTTGATTGGATTGCCACCAAACACAATCCACATCTCATGCCGCTTTTTGGTCACCAATTGACGGCAAACAAATCCATGAACTAGTTTACCGGAGAACGAGATCTTGTTAGCAGGGATACGAAAAAGCTGCCCAAATGGAGACTCTAACAAGTTTTCCATTTCTTTTGTTCCACTCAGCACCCTCGATATTGTAGAAAGATATTCCGGTTTTGAATACGCATTTATCTTGGTTTTGAGAGGGTAATGGTCAAGAGCAAATAACCTCCTCGGTAGATCCAAGCTCAATTGAGGAACGATCTCTACAGCCTCGGGATCCATCCTATCACCTTGAAGTAACGTACATATTAATATGTACGTACACTAAACCAATTAACCCTAATACCAATGTCTACCAAAGTTTAATTCTGTTGACGATTACGGTTATTTATCCTCTGCCCGCCACAGATACACTACTATTCATCAATTTCACATCCTGGGCTACTCAAAGCGATTCTTAAATGTATTTGCTATATACTCTTCCAACCTAATATAGAATTTGGGGGTACTATCTCTCTTCCAATTTAAAGTAAGAAGCCAAGAGAAACACTTACCTTCTGATTCAACACTGGTGATGAAAGAGGGATCGAAACAAGTCGCCTTTCTCTGATTTCACCCGACCTCTGTAATCTCTTCTTCCTTAAATGTTCCGTCGCCGACTTCTATGGAGTGTCGTTTTGTAGTACTTATCCCAGATCTAAACACCTTAATTCAAAAAATCTACTTGTAAAACAACCCTATCGGACATCCGAATGCGCTGTCGCAGCTGAGGCCTCAGTTTTCCGTCTATTACTAAGAACGAAGATTTTGCCTCTACTACTAAACTATTTTAAAATAATTTTTTATTTATAAACAGTGCAATGGCTGAGCTTTTCTTTAAATATTTTTATTCAAATTATACAGTTCTTCAACGTTATTGGTTCATTTGCACTATATATCAGCCTTTATTCGTCTGGTTAAACCATCATTCACTATTCCTTGATGATTTATAAAGTTTTACATTGAATTGGTTTGTTAAATGAACCAATATATTTTCCGCCAATATATAACGTCGACTATAGGGTCATAATTAAGTAGTGCGTGCAATGTGTCGTCTTCGCTTAACCGGCAGTTACACATGTTAAATATCTAAATGCGATGAATCTGTATGGAATGCAGTCACGACGTTTGAAAAGCCATAATATTGATAATCCATTTGTGTTTGTTCGCTGCTTATATAAGAAGACAAATACACACCCAGTGACCTATGTATTCGTCTCTCAAAAACCAAAATATCACATCACAAAGTAAACATAAGTGCAACAAAGTCATGGTGCATTTCGACAGGCTATCCGATCTCCAGACGTGGCGATCTGATTGGAAGGTTTCTGTTAAGATCATCCGCAAGTGGAGAAAGAGAGAAGGGAACATCGTCACCTTTGAAATGGTTGTTTCGGATGTTTTCGTAAGTGACTCGTCTCATCATCATATTATATGCACTTAATATTAAATGATACATGTACATCATGGTTGAACTTTTTTCCCCCACCGTAGGGAGATAAGATGCAGGCAACAATCAGCGAGGACCTGTTGCCCCAGTTCTGTGCGGGGATTGAGGAGGGTTTGTGGAAAACCTTCTCTAATTTCGTCGTCACTAACGACACATCCGCTGTGAAGGTCGTGGCTTTCAACTACCGGATCAAATTCACTGCTGACACGGTTGTGGACAACATTCGTTGCTTGTCGACCAATCACTACATCGATTACGTCCCCTTCGACCAAATTTACGAACGATGGCCTCGTTGGACCCAGAACTGCTGCTTAGGTAACGTTGCATTGTGTTGTTCCGGTTTTTAATATCATATCCAGTACCATAATTCTAATGACATGACACCATAGACACGATGGGGAAAGTTACTCACGTCGAACGAAGAATATTGGTGGACCATCCAACTGCTCCACGTTTTGCCGAGAGAACCCGGTTGATACGGTTTTCATTGACGAATGATGAGTGAGTCGTTTTCGCCATTATTAGCTTTCACACACTTTAAAGATATACCGGGCTATTAACGTAAGGTGTCTCTGTGTGTAGGGGTCATCACTTGCAATGTGTGGCTTATGATGAGATGGTCGATGATTTCGTCCGCAATATTTGGCTATGCGGAGGCAACCCAGTTGTAGTCTTGCGATTCTGGAGGCCCAAGTTTAAGGATGGAGGTACTGATTAGCCAAACTTATTTAAAACAATTCAATCACCTTTTAAATATAAGATTACTGCATAAAACTAATTTTGGTTACCCTTTTTCCTTATTTTTCCACACCGCAGGAGGGATGGAAGTGGTTAGTTAACCGGGTGTCTCTAAAGTGATATTTGAACCACCCTTCCCTGAGGTTAGAGATTTCAAACTCCGGTTGGAATACTTCGACCAGCGCGAGCGGACTGACGACGATTCGTAGCCTATGTTTCCATTTGTCAATGTTGCTTACATTCCAAACTTCTAAACCACGTTGCTGGACTCTTTATATTATCTTCATTACCTACATCCCAACAATCTATCTTACGTGGATAGGAATAATTTGATGTAAAATGTTTGTGTGTATTACGCATGGTTAATTATATATTTTTTATTTGGTAAGCATCTACCTAATAGTGCCAACCTTTAATGTTAGACGTATGTGTAAAAACGTGTACAAATGTTTATGTTTATGTTTAATTTCAAGGGTTTGGTCGATAATAATAACACGACAAGGTTTCAAACAGTCTTTATTTTAGACGATAAAAAAATGGGAGGAAACCAAATAAAACGTTTATAACTTGATGTTAAACAATTAAACCACAACCCAAAGTACTACTAATAAAACGACCAAACTACTTTAAAAAATAGGTCATTGTTGCTAGTATAACCAAAGTCGCAACAAACACATTGGTCAGTTTTAATTCCATAGTTAATCCATCACTCTTGTACGCAATCAACGCCTTCATCATTTCCAACTCCATCTGATTTTCCTTGTGCATATTTAAGATGTTAGCAATCTCCTCTTTTTGTCCCTGAAGCGCTTCACGCATTTGATTCAAACTAGTTAACTTTAGAAGATCTTCCTTCACTGTTTTCAGTTCCTCATCATAGCTTCATCCCACCATTTAAAAATGTGATAGTCCCCATCCTGCATTTTTTTGCTTATAATGTTTGTTAAAACGAAAACCTCAAGTTATACAAATAAATCTGATCTTTAATCAACCTCGGGGAAACTGTACGTTACTTACCTCTCTATTTCTACAAGTGTAGTGGAGCCTCCCTGGGTTTGTCCTTGTAAAAGAAGGTTGTAGGTTTGGCCTTTCACCATAGTAACAAATCCAACATCTATGGCAGCGGCTCTCTCTGTTTCCCCCAAATCAGACATTAAGAACGAAACTGATAACGTAATTGAAGGAGGGAAAATAAAGAAAAGAGGAACATTAAACTATTAACCGAATATCCAACTCTCTAAATCTAATCCAACATCTATGGCAGCGGCTCTCTCTGTTTCCCCCAAATCAGTTCAATGAACCCTAATTTCCCTGAATTTTATAAGATATCGATTATATTCGGTTAGCTTTTATAGAACATTCTGTTTTGTGCCGTTTTTTGTATTCTAAAACAACATGAACTTTTCCAAGCTGTGTCGTTTTCCACTAGATACGAACGGCGTCGTAAGCTTGATACAGTGCCGGTCCTTTAATAAAGCCCGTAAATCAAGGGCTTTATGCTACAGATTATATTACCGATTTTAGGGGAATCAATATCAAAAAAGGTGCGGTGGTACAGTGGTAGGATTGGCCTTGACTGTCCTTCAGTGTCACGGGTTCGAGCCCTTGTAAAGTTGTAGTAGGAACTTTTTTTTTTCCTACTGTTTGTTAATGGGCAAAATTGGTTGGGCCGGCACTGTTGATAGTTTTGTGTGTTTGCCCGGTGAAACTAAGTACACGTCGTCTATATGGATGGTTTGAAGCTAGGGAATTGCCATTTTAGACCTTTTCGGAATATAAGGAGCACTACGACATCTAGTACACATTTTCGGAACAAAAGGAGCAAAACGACCAAAACGACAGATATTGGCATACACGTTAATTAACATCTTCATTACATAGTAATTTAATTATCTAATGAAACATACGTGGCGAGGTGAAACGCAACACAGAAGGGAACCGACGATACACCTAGAGGATTTCACATATAGATTTGGCCACCCACCACACTCCGCAATTTACACATATGATGTCATAATAATGTGTGTCATAATAACTACTCATGGCACAGTCCAGGAAAGGGATCAACGAACTGGAGGGATATACAAAAGAATCTTTGTACGTGTTTTGACGCGCCGTCTTAAACATACTCAACCGTTGGAACAGATCTTCCCCGATAAGCCGTACTCCCTCTGATTGGAGTGGATAGTGATGTGCATCAAATTGGTGAAGAAAACGAACCGCCATCTGCTCGTCCCCATATAACATAGAGAAAATTCCACATGCGAGAGTGGACTCGGCATCTTCGGGAACGTTGTTTTTTAGTAGTGCGATACCGCGCTCAATGTCTCGCTCCTCGGCAACGATCCGTAGTCCCTCGTTGTAGATTGCTATTCTGTTCCCTGCGTCTAAGCATTTTTCGAAAATACGCCTGTGAATCCCTTCTTCCTGGAGTTCACCATTTGGCTTCCTTGTCGTTTGGAATGAAGAAGGATGTTCACAGATTTGGTAGATGCTGGCAACCTTCAGAACTTCTCGGGCAAGCACCGTATCCACTCCTCGCCGAGCAGCCTTTAATAATGGGCCTGCTCGCCAGAACCCATCAACTACGAGATGCTTGGCTATTTTTATCAAGATCTCGTCTGGCAGATCAGTCTTCTTACGGCTAGAAGTCACCATTTTTTGGGAGTTAATAGCCAAAATTTCGAAAAAAAAAAATTTCCCGCCAAAATTTTTCCCGCCAAAAAAAATTTACAAGGTTTTTAAAAGGTTTTACAAGGTTTCTACCTTATAAAAGCCTTATAAACACCTTGTAAAGGCTTTTACAAGATTTTTTAAAGAGTTTTAAAAGGTTTTTTAAACAACTTGTAAACGCTTTTACAAGATTTTTAAAAAGTTTTTAAAAGGTTTTAAAAGGTTTTTAAAAGGTTTTTAAAAGGTTTTCAAATGGTTTTTAAAAGGATTTTTAAAAGGTTTTTAAACACCTTCTAAACCCTTTTACAATGTTTTTAAAAACGTTGTAAAAGTTTTTAATAACTTAATTCCCTTGATTGAGCTACAAACCAGTTCTTACGCTGCGCCAAGTCCGCGGCAGCAATCAAACTTGAGTTTAGGCAGCATCTTCCAGTGAGACTTCCATTGTTTAGACAAAACACTCGTGGCTATGGAAAGTTTGGTAGGAAGCAGAGACAATATTTGCAGAATCAGAGCTTCAGGCAACTCACTGATCCTGTCCTCATTCACAACACCTAGAATATTCATGTTCCCACCATCTCTTTTGCTGTCAAAATCCAAAACGAAACAAGATTAATTAAAAGATGAGTTAGATTTTGAAGCTTTAACTATTACACTTGTAAGAAACCCTAAAAACAGACAAAAGAGACTAATCATCGTTTCATTGGATTAGAATTTTGTTGAAATCCCCTTATTCTGTTGAATTCTCGCACAAACAAGACATGCGCTTCTTCGACCTCCAAACGCAGAAGAGAATCAGAGGGTTTCCAACGAGACTCCGTAGAGAATGGGGTATTTTGTTTTGTTTATTGTTTTGGGTTTCTAACTAGCTTATATATATAATAATCATAAGCAATTTTTTTTTTTAATGATAAAATTAAAGTTCAAAATATTATTTTCATTATAATTTTGCTATATTGACTAAATAAGTTCAAAAAACCCTTTTACAGCGTTTACAAGTTGTTTAAAATCAACAGATAAATTGTTATACATCAAAAACTGTTGAATTTAGCGAAATAAGAAAGACTTGTTCAGCTAACCTCTTCGTCCACAAGGAGGAGAACTCGTTTTATAAAGCATTCGTGAATCGACCAAGCGTTCAACACCTTGGCGTGGATACACCAACACCAATTCCTTCTCTTGCGGTCCAATTCAGCAATATGATCGGTTCTGAAGCTCATGGTGATCTCAGATTTTGGATATCTCTTACTTTAAACTGTGTTAGGAATTGACGAAGGTTGAGAGCAATTAAAATCTTTACGGAGAGCGAAATCTCGAAACGGCGCGGCCTTTCAACTTTCCATGGTGTCCGTTTAATAAGACCCTAAATGTACGTACCTTCCCAATGTAGTATACGTACATATGTATAGTTTGTATATTTACAAGACTAACAAATAACCGAGAATCATAAATTAATAACGAGATCCCGACCAAAACGAAAGAGGATATCGCTAAGCCCACACCTTAACCATTAAACTCATAAATATTAACAAACATCGATAGACCAAAAATATGTTTCCCTCAATTTGAAACCCTGTACCATAATTGTGATAAACACTTTAAGAGATGGTTTACTCGGGCTTGTTTTAAATAATATTCGGTTATTAGCGGTTTCAGATTTACAAGCAGAGTAAAGGTAGATCAAATATTTAGCTGTTCAGGTCTAGATTAAGGGTGAAGAGCATAATAAAAAGGTATACAATTTATGCATGTATTTCTCATGCATTAACCACAAAAAAGACAAATAAACTGCAGTTAAAAATAATATCTATCTTGAATGGTAACTTATAAAGTGATGACAGGACTTGATGCTTTTCGCCCTTGATCTGCACTTGAACAGCCACATATTTGATTTTTTAGAGAACTAGTGTAAATTTATTTGTAAAATATGCTAGTACGGAAACGTGTCTTTTTCTACAAACCGGATTTGAGTCAAATTATATACGAACTACACAACTTTCCAATTTGACGTCCGGAACAGCCAATAGCTATAGCATTAAATGCGACAAGTACATGCAGGGATTTGACATCTTCTTTTGTGGAAAGTCATTCTTACTTATATTTTGAAATGACTATTATCTCATCATAGTGTTTACTGATCACTTTTTAAGCAAGTAATAATTATAAACTTTGCCCAACGAGTACAGTATATATTTTTGGTTACCGAGACGAGGAGAGAAAAATCTTTATCGTGTGAACCAGTATGATGTTGCGTAAGCATTACGTACACCTTTTCCCAACTAATTACTCTGTGTAACTTATTCTTCATTATGCATTGTGCTAAAAGGACACGCAGAGTAATTATATTGTACAGTATATATACAAATTTCACAACCTACCTCCTTTATTGTTGAAGCATATATAATAGCTCCGATAACGAAATTAAAAAAAAAAAAAATGGCGAAAGCACACAATAAGCTCCCATATCTCCCTGATGATATTTTACTCGAAATCTTTAGGCTTCTCGCAGTAGATGGGCTGTCGCACCTTGCTCCAATTTTAAAGTCGGGTCGGCGAGGACTGAAGACGGTGCTCGACCCCTATGTTCTAAAGGATGCAAACATCTACAACATCTGTTGGCATCCGTTATTGATCCAAACGTCAGACGACCCAAATGGTGGCCCTCAAGATAAAGGGATTCATAGGTGTATATTCAAAAAATGCTTCAAAGCTGGAAACGAAGTTGCAATCTACTACGAGGGCCTCCGGATTGTTGCGGAGGAGAGAGACATCAAGCGAGGCATTTCTGTTCTATCTCGTAACGTTCCCGCAGACGCTGAGGCAACACTGGCATGTGGTATCTTTTCTATGTTATATGGAACCGAACAGATGGCGGTTTATTTTCTTCACTTATTTGATGCACATCACTTTCCTCTCAAATCGCATGGGGTCAGATTTGTAGGCAAGTCTGTGTTTCGCCTGTTGTTTACATACCAGGTGGCACTTCAAAACACGTACAAGGATACATTCCTCTATCCATCTACTCACCTCATCCCTAACCCGGATTGTGCCGCCATTTGTTGTATCCAATCCAGTTTCTTCTCTATAAACTTTCGAGATTACGACATCTTGTGTACTAATTGCGGACTTTGGTGGTTGGCGAAATCTATATGTGAAATCCTTTAGTTCTATAATCTCCAATGGCTGCTCTTTAAAGTTTATTTTTTTTTGTTTTAATGTGCTGTTGTATACGTCTGGTACGTACATGTGAACTTATATGAGCGGTGGTACGTACATCGATAATTTGTAGGGTATGTTATTAAATAAAACAGAACAATATGAACGGGACTAGTCAATGTGTACGTACACGTCACACACAATAGAACTGGTTTGGAACCGTGTACAACTATGTATTTATGTACGATGCCCTGTTACGTTGTACGTACACAAATACATAGGTGTGGCACCGTGTACGATGGCGGGATAATACTAAATAGAATACATATGTTGATTATAAAATAAACTCCGGCATACACCGGATAACGGTTCGAGGTTCCAAAAAGAAAAAAACAACCATCAAGTACATAATATTTCTACATTAACCTAGTTGAAAACGTCTTCACTAAGGTTAAGCCGCAAAAAAATAAAAACATGAAAAGAGGATCTTAAAAGAACGAGCGCAACTCCTGTGCATACCAGTAGAAAAAACAGGACTTACACCCGGTGAGGTAGCTACTGCAAGTACACCTACGGTGGTGGAAGAGAGAAGGCGACGATCTCACTTCAAAAAGGGGACCACGGAGATGGAGGTTCGCAACATGGAACATAACCAGGCCAGCGACTTCAACGGCGGTGTTCATGTGAGGGACCATGAACCAGAAAATATTGCCAAACGCCTCGGCCTCCATCACTTGGCCGGTAAACATTGCGAACAGCACATAAGCGAAATTCGCATACGGATCCGTTGGTGCAAAATAGCATAGCTTTGCCATACCTTCAGCAAAGGTGGGGGAGTTTGAAGCTAGCCTAACGCCCTCAAGATAGTTCGCTATGTTGTGGCCCCTGTAGAGGATAAGCTCAAAGTAGGGCCTGAACTTAGACTCCATAGTGATGAACTGTGGCCACGTGATGAACGGACAAAGTTGAACAGTTTGGAGGTCGACAGTGTTCAGCGCCTCAACCAAGGCGGGGATAGGAGTGACAGATACGGGTATAAAATGACAAGGAGGCTTGTAGGGTTTGGCAGCTTGATGGCCAGGAATATCTCGTTCGGAGGGGTGTTCATTGTTTTTTTTTTTTTTTTCTTTTTGGTTGGAGACGATATGGGCTGTGGATGGTATTTGCTGTGTGTAGGGAATAAAACATCGTCTTACGTACACACATCTATATATAGTGAGAGCAGTGGTAATTTTATTTTTACTATAACAGGTAATTAACTTGATGGTATTTAACAGTTAAATGTACTGATTGTATAGGAATATATTTATACAAAAATGTAATGATTTAATTATGTTTATTAGCCACGCCAAAAGTATCCAACAAGCTCTGTTGGTTCTTTGGTACTCGTGTACGTATATAAGTAAAATTACATAACTGATATTTGACATCTACAACCCTGCAAGTCATATCGATTCAAATTGACTTATATGGACGTCAAATCAGTTGGCCATTGCATTAAAAATTGCAACATGTCATTGCATTAAATACGACTACTAATAGATACAAACACATTGTTAATTTCCCTATATTATATATTAAATATAGTGGTTTCAGTTTTAAGTATAAAAGGGTACAATTCAATTCAACCTACACGGGCATGTAACTGTTGATGTAGGTCTTAGCCATGTACAGAATAAGATATTCGATAAACTATTAGTTTTCATGGAACTAATAGCCAGTTATCACATCTAACAAAGTTCGTGGTTACCTTTATTAGCTTGCCTTATTATGCAAAGGTGCATCGCTGACAAAATACTTCGTTTAATATTAAAATTAGAATTGATAGGAGATAAGGTGTACACGGAAACGAGGAAATGCAAACATGTTTCGTTATAACTACCAAAGCATTTGACTAATTCGGCGAGCGCACCACCAGATTGTGCATTTCCTGCAACGATGCTTGTAAGGGCCCACCATATTGAGTACGTCTTTCTTCCTCATTGAGAGCGCGCATTTTAGTGCGCACGAAGGAGTTGTTATTTCCCCATCATCAGGGTAGTCAAAAAACACACCATAAGTTGTATTGTGTGATGCTCCATATTGAATAAGCTCAGTGATGAGTTCTTCACACATATCTCCAACCTCTTCGGAGTCAAGTGGGTAGTGTTTTATAGAAAACAGCTGAAGCAAATGACCCGCCTGGACTCCGGACCCTTTACAGATGCACAACATGGCAGACGCAAGAGTAGCGTCGGCATGTGGTTGTACGTTACGCAGGAGTAAATTTACGGCCCCTTCAATGTCCCCATCTTTTGTTGCAAGACGAAGGCCTTCATAATATATGGCCGTTGGATTATCCGCATCAAGGCACCTTTCAAAAAACTTCCTGTGTCGACCACCAAACATGATATCATCGGGGTCACTGCACATGTTGAAGATGTTTGCCTCTTTCAAGACATCGCGACGGTAAACTATAGTTTTGCCTCTATTTCCCGAACGTAGGAGTGACTGCATGTACCACCAGTGTTTTGCTGCCATTAGTTTAGCTATTCGCGCCAACAGATCGTTAGGAAGATTTGGGTTGGTCATATTTGTAGTGAAAGTATTATGTGCACATTGTGCATGCAAACGATTTTATAATACGAACTTGTTGATATCGTTGGGGAAGTATTTGGTATGGATATAAATGATACTTGATATAACTGCGTGACAAGATGGCGAGGTGACATCAAACCACTAATTTAATTATTAAGATTTTAAAACATCCACTAACAAAATAGATGGAGTGTCGTTTTGAGAATATTAATGGGCCGTTAATATTTTAGGCCCATTTACATCATAACCATATATGATCCCCCACATCCCCTATTAGTATACACGTGTCACAATTTACTATCTCAATCTCGATTATTCACTACCCGCTCAGCTTAACGTAGTAGCAGACATGACACCAGTTGGCAACTGCGATGTGACAACTGATACCCGCAAAAGTCGTATATGCGAAGACGTAGAAGAGTTGTTTAAGAAGTAAGTAGAGGGATGTGATGTGTCTTGATGAGTACGTTTAATATGATGTATTTGTAATCATTACTAAGTTACGAAATCTGGTCACATTGTGAACTAAATATGTTTCTGGTTAGCATTCTATATATATTCACACATGGTTTGTATGGAACAATGATTACTACGTATTTAGGCTATAGTTTGACCTCTCTCTATGTCGAATTATGTGTTGATTTGTAACTTGTATTAGTATTAAATAAAAAGAAAAATCAAATTATTGCTTTGTTCAGTGCGGAATTTATTAAACCGCTGGGTAAATGGTAGTTGGGTAAAGTATATGCGGTTCATGGGTTAATTGATTGTTTTGGAAACCGCAACAGTAATTTGTTTTTTTTTTTTAATTACGAAAAATACAGAATATTTCTTGATTGGTAACATAACGCGGATTTAAAAAAATAAAACTTAAAAACCGCACTTATGCATGTCGCCGTTCATTGCCATAAATTATTAAAAAACCTGCAACTCCCAACTACAACTCTCCCTTTATTTAGAGTACCCTCCACAAGTTGCAACACATACGAAACATTGTTTTACAAAAATCTAGTGAAAATGCCGCATGCAACTGGAAAAATGCCCGAGATACCCGATGAAATATTGATTAAAATCCTCGGCTTTCTCGCAGTTGATGGTTTGGAGTACCTTGCTCCAATACTGAAGGCAGGTCATCGAGGTGTAGAAACGGCGCTCTCTCCCCAAGTTTTAAAGGGTGCTAACATCTTCAGCTTATGCTGGCATCCGACGATGTTCCAAACACCACATCACCCAAATGGTAGAGTCCAAAATGAAGGGGTCCATAGGTGTATTTTCGAAAAATGCCTAGAGGCTGGCAACAAACAGGCAATTTTTTTCGAAGGTTTCCGGGTTGTTGCTGAGGTGGAAGACATTAAGCAAGGTATCGCACTTCTAACTCGTAACGTTCCCACGGAACCTATCTCGACACTAGCTTGTGGGTTTTTTTCAATGTTAGTTGGGAACTGCGAGATGGCTACTCATTTTCTTGAACTGTTTGATTCACATCACTACCAAATTAAATCGGAACGAGCAAGGTTTCTGGTCAAGGGGTTGTTTCGGTTGCTGTGTAGATATCAGACGGCGCGAGTAAACACATACTGGGACACATTCGTCTATCCTATTGCTCCCTTTATCCCTAAACCGGAATGTACTCGATTGTGTTTACGGGAACATGGTTTCTACTCTCTCCGGTATGAAGATTATGACATTGTCTACACAAAGTGCGGCCTCTGGTGGTTGGCGAGAGCTATATGCGAGATCCTGTAGGTATATTTTATCTTTCAGATGTTTCGCCCTTAACGTACTATCTGACGAATATCTTGTTATCAACGCAGTTCTTAAATCTTCTACAATCCATGTAAGTACTATAAATCCGGCCTTTAGTTTAGAATGTCTCCTGGTGTACTAAACTTGGTTCATGTAACACCTAATGTTGTATCCTTTATAAGAACGCGGTATCTATCGATACTTATTATGTTGTTTAATAATGGTAAGTGGTTGGGTGCGTAAAGGTGGCCAAGGCATCGGAGATGAACTATGAATATAGAACTATATAATTTGTTCTTCACTTTGCAAGACCACTTAAATATGATAGCAAGACGTACACAACCTGAAAGATGTTAGTGTAATAACAACGTTTAAAATTTCAGTGTACGTTCAAGAGTAAGTACGTATAGTGTACGTACAAAAGTTTATACTTTAAGACAAGATGGCGAGGTGACATCAAACCATTAATTATTAAGATTTTAAAACATCCACTAACAAAATAGGTGGAGTGTCGTTTTGAGAATCTTAATGGGCCGTTAATATTTTAGGCCCATTTACATCATAACCATATATGATCTCCCACATCCCCTATTAGTATACACGTGTCATAACCATATTACGGATTTGAAGTCTACTAGTATAATCTACTATCTAAATCTCGATTATTCACTACCCGCTCAGCTTAACGTAGTGGCAGACATGACACCAGTTGGCAACTGCGATGTGACAACTGATACCCGCAAAAGTCGTATATGCGAAGACGTAGAAGAGTTGTTTAACAAGTAAGTAGAGGGATGTGATGTGTCTTGATGAGTAAGTTTAATATGATGTATTTGTAATCATTACTAAGTTACGAAATCTGGTCACAGTGTGAACTAAATATGTTTCTGGTTAGCATTCTATATATATTCACACATGGTTTGTATGGAACAATGATTACTACGTATTTAGGCTATATTTACGAATATAAAACTATATAACTCGTACCTAAATGTGACGTTGGGTGCCTAAATGTGACCATCGGAGATGATTTATGAAGATAAAACTATATAACTCGTACCTTCCCATTGCAAAACCAATTAAATATAATACTAAGACGTACACAACCTGAAAGATGTTAGTGTAATAACAACGTTTAAAATTTCAGTGTACGTTCAAGAGTAAGTACGTTTAGTGTATGTACAAAGGTTTATACTTTAAGGCCTTGTACGTATTACAGTTTGCAAATTGCGTGTACGTAGAATGGGAAGGAATAGTTCGGGCATTATCTCCCTTCATGCAATTTTTATTATGCAAATTAAATATAAATAAAGGTTTCTGACGCAGATTCTTCTATTACGTATCTACGTGGCGCCACCATAATAACGGATGTCAAATGCGTTATACACTACTTGGACAATTATTTCTCTTAAATTCCGCTAGGCTCTACTTAGGGTACACATGACAGCAGTAGGTTGGACGAAGTGACAACTCCTACCCCCAAAGTCGTGTTACCATAAACGTGATGTGATTTATTTCTCAGCGAGTTTTAATTAAACAGTAGTAAGTGACGTATGTCTCGGCACATTACAACAATGAACGGGTATGGTGTTAGCGAAATAAGTATCTCGTTAGCGTTCCATAAATTATAATTACCAGTCCCACTGAGTGCAACCTGAACTTTGAGTTCTTCAAACACCCTTCTGTACAAGTTGCAGTTCCTACTTAAAAACCACAGCAAGCTGGCGTCTGCGTCTCAAAAAATGCCTCATCTACCAGATGAGATGTTGATTATCATCTTCGGGTTTCTCGCAGTAGATGGTTTGAACTACCTAGCTCCAATAGTCAAGGCAGGACCTCGGGGAGTCAAAACAGCGCTTACGCCTCAAGTTCTCAAGGATGCTAACATCTCCAGCATTACTTGCCATCCTTCTTGGTTCCAAAAATTAAATCATCGAAATCGTAGAATAAGAGAGGAAGGGATGCACCGGCGTATCTTCGAAAAATGTCTTGAAGCTGGGAACAAAAAGGCAATCTATTACGAAGGTCTCCGGGTTGTTGCCGAGGAAAGCGACATTGAGGGAGGTATTGCACTTCTAACTCGTAACGTATCCGCAGAAGATGATGCCACACTAGCATGTGGGTTTTTTCTATGTTACATGGGAACCTCGACATGGCGGGTCATTATCTTTACCTGTTTTTTGCATACCACTACCAACTAAATACAACTCAAACAAGGATTTTGGACAGGGAGTTGTTCATGTTGCTGGGTAGATATCAGACGGCGCGAGAAAACACGTACAAGGATACATTCATCTATCTGATTGCCCCTTTGATCCCTTCTCCGGAATGTGCTAAATTGTGTTTATTGGAGCATGGTCTGTACTCTCTTAAGTATCGAGACTATGACATGGTGTGCAACAATTGCGGCCTTTGGTGGTTGGCGAAATCTATATCTGAGATCCTTTAGTGATATTATCTCTTTAGATGTTTCGCCCTAAACGTTTCATCTAAATGTCTTCTGTAATAAACGCCGTACTAATATCTACGTCATAGGGTTTACGCGCACTGAATCCGGCCTTTTGTTTCCATGGTTTTCGATTCTAGTTATTTTTAAGCATGTACCAATTGATGTTGGCTCCTTTCCTTTTTTAACTGTTCTATCTTGCAAAAGAACTATACATAATTGATATATCTGCCTATTGTGTATGTACAACAAAGTGTGTGTGGGTACATGGGTGCTTACGTTTGGTACGAGAAATGTATTGTTTTGTTACAACTGTGCATTCGGTTGGTGAAGTCAGATGTGTACACATCTCTATGATACATAGGTATCGGGCCTCAATTTTAGTAAGCCCATTCGGTATGGATTTGTTGTTTATTTTCTTAAAAATAAGGCCTCAATTTTAGAGTTTGCGTTGAGGCCCCATTTAAAATTTTAAATATTACATCGGACTTACTGAGATAAACAATTTAAAAGTAAACAATACTTGATCTTTTCGTATTGGACCACCCAATGTTGTCGTAGTGGGTGGGCGCCAAAACGTAATTAAGAAACCATTGGGGGGGGGGGGGGGGAAGCATACATCAACAATAAAAATAAAACAAAACCACGTACAAAACGTAAATTAGTTGTCTGTACGTACACTACGAATTAAAGTAAATTTGAAATATAAACCCGAACAAAAACAAAGAAAGCGAAGAGTCGCGCTTATTAGAGTAGGAGAGAGGGGGAGTCGGTAGAAAGACAGAACTACTACTGGCGACGTTTTGTTTTATTTAAATAGCATCACCCTTTCTCCTTTCAAAACCCAGGGTAGAAACGAGTAACACGAAATTATCAGAAAAAAACCATGGAGTTTAGAGTTGATGCCATCGCTGATCTTATACCAGGAAAAACGAATTGGATTATCCAAGCGAAGGTCTTGAATTCGTGGTATGTTACTGAGTTCTTTTGGAAGCGGGTTCTGCTCCTTGCTGATACACGGGTTAGTCCACTTTGCTTTGAAAAATATTTGCACGAAGTTGTTAACCAACGCAGTGGTCTTATACACAATTGATATGCAATTTGTAGGGTGACACAATCGAGGTGGCGTTTTTACCAGGGACCTATAAGAAAATGAGGAAGTATATCTATGATGGTGATTGGTATGAAATTAGGAATTTCAAGGTCATCCAGCCAACACTTAGGGAGAGGAATACACATCATCCTTTCCAAATCAAATTTACTAATGAGTCGACGTTGGGCCTGCTCTCACCGGTGAATCAAAAACACTACTTCCGTTTCGAAGATTTGGGTGATATATCTCGAGGGAGAATTACCCATCCCATATCATTCGGTACGCTTATCTTCAATTTTCAATTACACAAATCGTTTGAAACAACGTTAACAAACGTTTGCTAATTGATATATTTGTGATTATCACTAGTTTTTAGGCCTCATACTAAATAAATAGGTTAGTAGACAATTTCATATCAAAATACATAGGTCGTAACATTTAAAGTATGTGTCTACCCCGAATCAGATGTCTGTGGGTGTGTAGTTGGGGTGGAAGACAGAAGATTGCTCGAGGGGGCAAATGCGGCCAATGAAGTTGTCCTCACCCTACTGAATGGGAGGTAAAGGAGATTTGTGCTACCTTTTCAATACATTTACATTTAAAGTTTTTTCGTATGCCCATTCAATATTAACATGAGAAAATTGTAGGAATGAAACCGTCAAGTGTCGTGCCCTAGATGATTATGCTGCTCGCTTCATAAATGCTTGGGAAGCACTCGGGTGTCATCTTACTTTTACATCCGAACCCGTCTTTTGTATTTTGCGGTTCTGGAAGGTTGGAAGCTACGAAGGTATGTTCGATTTGATAGATCAGATAAGGAAACCAGCCTTGTGAAACCATATACAACTAATTTTGTTAATGTTTTGAAGGTGCTCCTTGCCTCGTCAACACAACCGCCTCTTCGTTGTTCTATATAAAACCAGATTTCGAGGGAATGGAACATCACAAGGAGATGTAAGCTCTTTGTTTTCCTACTAAAATATCTAATTGTATTTGTTGCTACTGTCAAATACGTTAAACACTTTCTATATTTACCGCAAATCTGAAAATGCTGGACGTTACTATATAGAACATATAATGGAGCACGTAGGGGAGAATGCAGTACCTTGAGAATAAAGGAACTAGATGGGCGAAAGGGAGAACTCAGGGAGTTTAGCATATTTATTTAAAGAACCGGCACAGATCTATGCAATTTATTAACTTTTTTTTTCCCCGGTGTGTTTGTACTTTTGAGTGAACCCAATGTTACGCTAATTATGGATAATATATGGTTATGTTTTGTCAACAAAATATAAAATTTAGTACTCCGCAATATATGTACGTACATAACAATAGGTATCTACGATAAGTGAACATGTCAACACTATCCAAACATCGCATTATGTCCTCTCTAATGGACCATATAAAGCCCACAAACAGATATATTTCGCTTTAAAAAGCTTCTTATTCAAACAGAAAACCGTTTGCTTGAGATTTCTAAAAAGCCCACACGAGTAATAGACCCATCTAGGACAGCCGGGAACAATTTCTCCAACAATTATAGTTAAACAAAAATGTGGGCTTAGAAATTAAAAAGGGCCATCATAAACATGTTACAAAAAGCTATGTTGGCACTTAGGAAAAAAGAGTATTATCCTCACGCCAAGAAAAGATAACACGTCTATTGTCGCCCATGCACTACGTATTAGCTGGAATTGTTGTACGGTTGTGGCCAACCTGTTGACACTGAGAACAAGCATGCTGTTTGCGGGGCCGCTTCGTCTCCAACGCAATCTCGACAAAAGACTTCCTCCTCGTCATCTTTGGCCTTCCTGGAGGATTCCTAACAAAAGGCGGTTTACATCTGGACGGTGTAATATCAGTAGGAACGATGCAGGATGTATCTATCGGCATTATCGCCTCCGCATACCCACTGCAGAGGCTGTCTCTGCGGAAGTATGGATGGTGCTGGTTTATAACTGATACGTTGGCAGTATATGCGGCTGCGATAGCATGTACGCATGGCATCCTCTCTAGATCAAAACGCCTACATGAACACCTCTTATACCTCAGATTGACAACATGCGTTGAGTTACCACCACTTACTTCAAATCGATCTTCATCAATTTCTTGAACCTTTAGACGCCTTGACTGTTCAATACGTGCCTATGAGTATATCAAAGCGTAAGTTCATATAACCAAAACAACACAACATATCCACTAACATTTTTCATGCCTTTCGTTAACATATATATCGATGGATATGTTAATGAATGTCACACCTGTAACAGGTTCTCCACTCCTTTGGTGAGTAAAGTTGGCATTGCGGCAGCTTGTTTTCTCCTTGTAGCAAACCAACGTGTCAACATATTTCGAACAGCTTCTAGTAACTCTACAATGGGATAGGCTCTGGCAGGATTCAGTACTTTGTTTAGCGATTTTGCAATGTTGCTCGTGGTGAAGTTGTACCTATCACCAGGAAAGTGCGCCCTGCTCCACTAGGTTACATCTGCACGAACCAAGTAAGCATGCAGTTGCGGATTCGCTTCTTGAATTTGCTGGAAGATTTCTTCGAAATCAACTACACGGTACGCTGCAGCTGCTTTTTTTACCAGCCGGAATGTTTCGCTCCCACTAAATCTCAGGATAATATTCTTGTGAAGATGATAAGTGCAGATTCCTCGACTTGCCAGGGGGTACACTTTAGCGATAGCTTTACCAATAGATTTATGCCGGTCAGATATCAGTGCAAGCTCTTCATCATCAGGAATTACACTACTTAATTGAGTAAAGAACCATTCCCACGACACGTCGTTCTCTGTATCAACAACCGCATACGTCAGAGGGAAAAATATTAAAATTCCCATCTTGTGTTGTCGCTATCAGAAGAGTCCCTTTGAATTCACCTTTCAAAAAGGTTCCATCTACAACTACAACTTTCCGCATATACCTGAAATCCTTAATGCATCTAGCAATTGCAATGAAAACATACTTGAATCTGTCTTCTGCATCAACGACCAGTCTAGTAAGGGTCCCCGGATTAGAGGACCTCAGCCTGTATAAATATGCCGGTAATTCAGCGTATCCACTTTCAGGTGTACCCCTAACATACTCCCGCGCCTTTATAAGTGTACGATGTGCCTTCCAGTAGCCAAGCTATTATATGAAAATAGTCAGTAAAAGACATCAGCACTAAACAATATCAACTAGATCGAATTATATATATGTGCAGTGCAGGCCATAGAATCAACTAATTTCTGACAAACTCAACAAACTTAAGCTACGATCTGTTTGTACACCCTATAAACAAGTACACTCACAGAGCCAACCATAAAACAAACATATTAAAGTATTCCAGTAGCCAACCTGTACACCATATCGTAGGTTGAGCCCATCCCCAATAAGATTTGGCACAACAGAACTTCCCACACCACCAACATAATCCTTGTATAATTGACCTAGGATTGGTGGTTTAGCATTACGGCTACGACCATATCGTTCCATAACAGAGCAAGTATGTTCATGACAATATCTGCGAATATGAAACACCGGCGAATCACCCATGGTTGAAGCCCGTATTCTCCATTTACAACCTTTTACCCAACACACAACGATTAACAAAACGGGCGTTGAATATCGAACATTGTAATCATATTTATCTAATACACTCAGCACCCTCAACCTTGCCACCAACGTTTCTTTGCTATCAAACTTATCCCCCACAGCAATATCACCACCTCCGTTTTCTATTTTGCGAAGCTCCTTCTCAATTGCATCAGCTGCAGAGTTAGTCTTGCGGGTACGGTTATTTGATTCTGTGTTACACACATTTTCCTCTATACAAGACCCACCCCCAGGTCCGTCGTCCAATGATTCCTCTGCTTCATCCGGGGCGAAGTTGGAGTACAGCAGATAGTCTTCATCCCCTGAACTTGCACCATCGCTGTCGTCACAGTAATCAAATCTACTGTTGTCCTCGTCATCTGCTTCATCTTCATCTAGATCATTTCCTACATTATCTTCACCGTCTTCCTTCCGACTCTCGTACTCATCATCTTTCTCTCCCATTTCCTCTGCCACGCCTACGAAATCATCTACAACGACTTCAGGGGTCTTGGGTGTTGGTTCTGGGGTTTTCGGTTTAACTTCCTCGAACAAGGTTTCACCAGATTTAGCTTCGATCTCAATGTATAGCCGGATGAGTTCACTCCTATGCTGTTTGAGAAAGTTTTGAAACTGCCGACCATTCGAAACAATCACCGGTGGCATATAACATCCGCTTTTTTTATATCTATCTAACATATAGCTCAACTTTATCGCGGAAGTTCTTTCACAGAAACCAAAGTCATCGTACACCATAACAGTAAAGTCTTCAAACTTTGTTTCTTTATCGGCAACTATAATCCTGCACCCTTTCCTAGTATCAACATCAAACAACCATCGCTTTTTGTCTACCTTCCACCTCCCACACGCCAATACGATATCTTGCTCTTCCATGGATGAACCGAGATCAAAGATTAAAGAAACTGAGTAGGAAAAAGACGTTTGCTCCGGCAGACAAACAGAACACGATTGATGAATCTGCTACAAACACCATAGATCGGAAGAACAGTAAAGGTGTTTAGATCTTCTTCCAATAAGTCTATTGCAACGCTCGACTGTCTTTGCCAGCTCAAACAAATTCGTGTTATTCTGGTAAGACTTTACAGCTGTCAATCTTGCTTACTAAATCTACCACGGACAAGAAGCCTACCACAACACTACGAAAACTATTTCAAAAAACAAACAAAGTATACCAAAAATATCTGTAAGGAGAGAAGGCTGTCGCATAAATCTGTCGCAACAGGCCATTAGTCTACCATAAATATCTTCCCACCCTGTTACGTTTGCCGCTACACGCGCTTAAAAAAAAAGTCTATCATCAAAGGGAAATTCCTCTACCAACTTAATCTAACGAATCGATTTCATGGACGTCGACCGATAAGTGTACCAACACTACAACTAAGTGTACCATCTACAGTGACCGATAAGTGTACCAAGACTACAACTAAGTGTACCAAAAATATCTGACGTACACCTTTAATCAGTCCACGTGTATATATCTACCATCAAAGGATCAGTAGACTTAGTCCCAACTTCCAATGTTTTTTTTTTCTAATGGCATTAGCCGTAATTACGTTTTTTCTCAACACTAGTTTCAGGGGTAGTATAGGTACAATGTGTTAGTCTAGTAATTACAAACAATTGTATGTTACTTTTGTAATAAGGAAGCTTTTATGCAATATTCTATTAACTCACCCTATTTTTAATCATAATTAACTAATAACTATTACAAAATGTTTTTAAAAATTACAAATCAAAATCTATTATTTCGATTATCCCATAACATATTAGCAATATTGTCTCGTATGTTTACCATATATGGTCTATCTTTTCTCTTGACCTCATCTTGTTCATTTGAGTCATTTTGCTCGTTTTCTGTATGCACTTCTAGAGAATCTTCAAAGAAATATGTATCCAAAAAATTCGAAACTCTAATAAAGCTGTGGAATCCCATCGTGGCGATAATTTCTCTCTTTTGCACTTCTAAATCATATCTAGGATCATCCCTAAGAATCCTCCACTTCTTCTTCCATACTCCAAAAGTTCGTTCTATAATAGAACGTAAAGATGCATGAGATCTGTTAAATAACTCTTCTTTGTTCACTGGCGGAGGACCATTGTTAAACTGTGACAAGTGGTATCTCACAACCCGATTTCATGATGATCTGTAAGGAGCTAAGAAACCTTGCTTATTTGGATAGATAAATAAAGCTTGAATCATTAAAAGTTACCCGTCTTCCGTCTACGTATGCTGCTTGAGATGTCAAAGCCAGATACACATGATTTTAAACAATACACATGATTTTAAATTAGATAGATAAATAAAGTTTGAATCATTAAAAGTTACCCGTCTACGTATAGGAGGATCCATGTTACGACCTTGTGATGACATATCTATAATCACAAACAATATGAAGTTAGTTAATAAATATAATATTAAACTAAAAATTAACTTAAAACATCATATATAAACTAGCTCATCATGCTTAAAAAATTAACTAATAAATTCTCAAATATCTACTTTAAACTAAACTAAAAAGAAAATGAGGTGAGAAAATAAAATTTACTTATGAATTTGAGATGAGATAAATGGTTGATTCAAAAAAGTTTTAGATTGAAGAGATTCAATGAGTAAAGAGAAGAGTTTCTCTCTAGATCTAGATTTTGTTTTTGGGAATATGATTTTTTTGTGGTGACTTTTAATATTTATGAATACATTTATATTTATACTATTAATTGGGGAGTACACAAAAAGATAATAAAAAACAAGACATAACATATATCCATGTTGCCAAACAAACCAATTTACTTACATAATTAAAAATTAATAAAAAAGAACAATATATGGTAAACAAAAACTGTTAAATGAAAATCTAATATTTATGAAAAACAGTAATTACGAAATTAATCTATACTAGTATTTTTGTAGTAGTTTTTGCTCAAAAATATTTTTTGGATTTTTTTTTACATTTAATACATTGACTTTAATATTGGTTACCAAAACTTCAAAATTAATTATAGGTAAGATTTTTAAAAATAAGGAAATCTTTCTACCTCATTCAAATATAAATATATGATTCCTTTTCATTTTGTATTTGAATTTATATTTAAATTATCTTGAATTATTCTATAATATATTTAGTTAATAAAAATTGTGATTTTTCCTGCATATGATGTAATACAAAATTTTAAAAATAAACATATATTACTCAATAGATGAATAAAAAAATACGGATATAATATCCCACATCGTCTAAAAAATTGGCAATGGTTCAAAGTCATACTATAAAAGAGACCAAAATGATTCTGAATACAAATGAGTAGAAAGCTTGATTTATCAGGTATTCAAACTTTGAAAACTTTTATTTGGTTTATTCCAAGTTCTTTATTTTAAAGATTTTTAAAAGGTTAAATATGAAAAATATTTAAAACCTTTAAAAAGTTAAATATGATAAATATTTTACTGTAGATACACAATAAATATTAAAAATTAAGATGATATAGTATGAGTTAAAATATCTCGGAACGGGGTTATATAGTGGGACGGGTTTTATCGATATTTATATAAATAAAAAATATCATTAATTCGTGTTACAGGGATAAAATATCATTTCATTATTTTGTTAACAGTGTCGGTATCAGAGAATATACATATCTAATTAAATTGATTAAATAAATATTATGTAAAAAATAAATTATATTACGGTATTATATGATTTATTTAACAATTATTATACAATTATAACATATTTAACCAACAAATACAACTTATAATTTAAATATTTTAGTTATAAATAAGTTTGCCCCGCGGTGTACCACGGATCCTAATCTAATATTCATATATGTAGAAAGTACAAAGAAACACAACTTTAACCAATGAGATAAAAGTACTAGGATTCAACTAGTTTGAACACGTTTTTACCCAACTTTTACTATTGGTATGGAGTTGGTATGGAGCTTTTATGGAATAAACTGAAATAATCGGACTAATAATATAATTTATACATTCTGCAGTTTTTTTTAATTCCAAACTAGTATGGAGTGCATACTAGTTTGGAATAGTGAATGGCGTACTAGCTGCGAACTGGTCCGAGTTTGGTCTGGTCCGGAGCGTATTGTACAACCATTCACAACCTAAGTCTAGAACCAGATCAGACCATGTTATATGATCTTGTCTCAGGAGTCATTTGAACCCTGAAATCTTTACTAGTTGAGATATTAACTCTTTCGTTACTTTTATTGTTTTGTTCATTACAAAATATTTTTGGTTTTAGATATTTGATGGTTGCGATTGAAAACTGAAAAGATTTTATGTTTTTTTTTCTTTTTTTGTCGGCAGATTTTATGTTTTTTTTTTTAATATTTTTTTCATCCTCTTTTTTATTGTAACCATTTCTTTTATTTCTAACATAAGATAATTCGGACCAAACTCTAACTTATATTCGGGTGAGTGTAAATTTCGATAACTTATTCAGGATTTTCCCATAAATTTATCATATTCGATTGATCAAAACCCATGGGTGCGAGTCTAGGCTGTATACCGAAAGTGTTTTTTTTTTTTGGTAAAAACATAGTATAACCTAAATTCTCAACTACCAACCACCATTTTTTGTCATATAAATATGATAAATTAAATTGTGTGCATCAAATAAAGATATGTTGTAAATGAAAAGTTATTTTCAATGGTTGATCCTTGTTAATGGTTTTAAATGATGATACTTGTAGGAATTAGATTAAAAACTTACAATTTTGCTAAAACATTAGTTTTTACATTAAAGTTTATTGATACGTTTAAACAAAGTCTCACACTCTTATATTAGATGGAATGTACTTACTTTTAGCTTTGGTTATCCGTAAGTTTTGGTTAAGACATCGTTGTTGTTGCCCCCGTAATTGGATTTGCCACCATAAGATTCGGCAGAGATTTTTCTTTTCTTCTGTCAATATGAATGTTACAAGAAATTTTGGAATTAAGTTATACAATAAAGAAAAAGTTCTCCCAAAACTGAGTACTATAGTTACAACTTACAAGTAGTGAGAATGAGACGTTATTAAAATTCCTAATTAATCTTCCAAAACATTATGATCATTGCTTCTACTTGTAGAACTTAACTTCGTCTCGGTTAATAAATCATAATCGTTTCTTTGAAAGTTTAACTCTTTATGACGAAGTCCGATTATTATTCCATACCATATATATATATAACCATAAGAACCGGTTAACGTGATGAAATATGTCCTAAAGTCAACGGTCAATGATATAAACATGGGATTAAATCAAACCAAATTTACATCAACCGGAATAAACCGGTATACAATATCGGTTTAAATTGATCGTTTCCTCGGAATAAAAAAAAAAAAAAACCAGATTCGTCGTTGAACTCAGATTGATTCCGCGAAGAAGAAAGATGGAGAAGAAGGAGGAGAAGAAATCTCAGATTTCGTCAACGGAAGCTGTTCTTCTCGGAGCTCTAGCTCCAGGCGTTAACGTCCGTACATCTTTCTCTCTTGTCTAATTCTTCTTTCACCCCTTTGTGTGATGCTTGCTTGCTTGGTTATAAACCCTAAGTTCAAATCGTGATTTTTGTACAGGGTCCAACATGGAACACTCTGAGATTCGCGTTTCTACTACTGGGTCTTTGTCTAGCTTTCATGCTCTCTGTAGCTTTCACCAGTGGCCAGTCTATGTTGCTTGTTCATGTTGGTTTTCTGATTATCATCGCTGCTTCTCTCTTTATCCTTCTCAATTGGTATGTCAATCTCTTTAACTCAATTTTTTGTTTTAGAACTATTAATCGATTCCTAAAGTTTCATTAGTGTGTCGTATTGTTGCTGATCAGTTCTTGAGTTGTTTTATGTAAGGATTCAAACATATTCCTCTGCATTAATGTTAGCTAGGAGCTGAAGGTGTTCCTGTTTCCATATCAGATCAGGATTTAGGGTTTAGTTTAGAAAAGATCTCATCTTTGTGTTACTTACTTGAAGTCTCTGTTGACCCGTTTTGTAAGATTTTTTACATTGATGAAGATTATGGAAAGAGATGAATGTTACTGAAAGTATGCATCTTGAAGAGCATATAACTTTTGCTTACAATGCCTTTTTGTTCTGTAGGTTTCTTGATCAGACAGGCTTAGTACAAGTGGAGACACAAATGCAAGAGCTGAATTTGCTACCTAATGATAAAACCAAATGACACAAATGCACACACCGGTAGAGGCAGACACGTGTGTAACAGAACAGTTAACTACAGATACTCTTTCCTTGGTACTAGCATATAGGAGGATTGGATTTGGTACAACAAGAAGATCCAGTTTCTATTGTTGGTACATAGCTTTTTTGGCACTCTTTCTTGTTACTCTTTCCTTGGTACTCTCTTCTTGTTTCCTTTTCTTTCTTTGGATTGAGGAAAGAACAAGGGAACTGAAACAAGAACTTCGTCTTGATCAGGATTTTACTTGCTCGATTCTCCAACATTAGTTCCTCTTTTTTTGGTTTCCTTTATTCCTTCCATGTAAGAAGATTATTATTATTGTATACTGATTGTTATCATACGTATACTTGTGTCTAATGGTCTCAAGACTAATCTAGTTCCTCAAGAAAGAAAAGAACTTGATGAATTTAAAAACTTTTCAAGTTTCCTTTCTTTGTTTGCTTATGTTATGTACAACCCAATCCTTCTCTTATTATAGGTTTCAATTCTCTTGAAAAATTGTGCAACAAACACGAGACAAAACAATAACTACAAGTGGTCACGACTTGCCAACTTGGAGATAGTTTCTTGTTAACTCACTCACTTGTGCGTCTTTAGTTGTTCATATGTGCAGGAGAAGGTTCTCTTAACCTCTGACTATTCTCATTCAGCCACTCTTTCTCTCTCAGAAATCTAAGAAACGGTCCGGGATCGTCACTGAAGCCATAAGCATTTGTTGTGTTTTGTTGACCGTTGTAGAGCTTCTCTCCTCTAGAATCATTTTCTTCCATGTAGAGCTGAGGGTAAAACGTTGGGTTTTCAGCAGAGACCGTCGGTTGTTCGTTTGGTGTCCCGTACTTGGCTAAGAGACTGATCTTGGAAGACCCATGAGCCAAGAAGTTTCTCAAATTGTTTGTCCCTTGAGCTTGATAGGAATAGGCTGGTCCAAGATTCCGACTTTCTCTGTACCGACGTAACCATTCAGAAGAAGAGATCCCAACAAATGGTGGATTTGTGTATGGCTTCATAACACCGGGTTGTTCCATATATCTTTTCTGGTCATAGAAGCTCTCTGCTTTGTTAGTACTAACGTCATTATGAAACCAAGAAACGTCTTCAGGCAGTAATGGAGCAGACGGAGTAGGAGGTGAATAGGAAGACGCAGGATGCTCGGGGCTGCTACTAATAGAGAGACTATCAAAGGATGAGACGGGACCTGTTTCATCAATAGGGCCCAACCCGTTTGGTTTATTTAAACCATGTCGTCCATTCTCTTTGTTCTTGTCAACCACCCACGCGCTCAGCGATGGAGGTCTCCCTGAGACAGTGCCTTCTTCTGGATGCAAATGTTGTGGATTCGTGTCCTGAAGGCCTTGCGTAAAGCTGAAACTTTCAGAGCCATTATCCTCTAAGCTATGGTTCACAACGAGTGATAAGGTACGCCTTAGGCTTTCATCGGATGTAGTTGTTACATTTCCTGAAGTTGTGCTATCGGAACTGAGTGGCTGTGTTGCAATACCAGAAGAATAGATTGGAGCAGATTGACACCTTACGAGCGGCTTGAGAAGAATGACTTCTTCCTCTTCTGCAGGCACAGATCTTTCATTCTCAGAAGGAAGGATTTCAACCGGTCCTATTATAACACATTTTCTGTTACTACTCTCTCCATTTCCATGAAAGAGTTCTTCTTTGCATTCCAGTTCACCTGAAGCTGTGTAGAACTGAGTCCTTTGCTTGTCAAAGAATAGCCACTTTTGAGAACCCTTCTTCTGCCTACTTGTGATCTCAATTGCGGCATTAATAATTCGTTGAAGACGAAGCTCCTTCCCTCTATCAAAACTCTCTCTTAGATCCATTTGACGTGAGAAATCCAAAAGTACATGTATGGGAGCCAGAGGAGCCAAAGACTTCAGTTCATGATCTTCCCACAGAGCTACCAACATTTTTGCAGAGCAGTCTTTGCCTTTCACTTCTAACCGGTTCAAGAAATCAACAAGTTCGCCAAAGAAGTAAGATATTGCACTCTCGCTCTTCTCATCAAACCTGTATTCTTCTTCGTCTACCTTGTGAAGCAGAAACGGTAAGTAGTCTAGAAATACAAGTAGAGCAGGTAAGAGAGGGCAAGAATCCAAGGGACTTGTCTTCAAACATCTCTCAACAACTCGCCCCATGACAATGAACACCATAGTTAATGCTAAATTTAGCTTATCTTCCTCTTTTACGTTGTCTGATCCATTAACCTCGGCGAAGTTGTGGAAGATGAAGATGAAAACCACAACAAGTTGGAGAATTTTATAAGGTCCCTTTCTCGCCGTGTCCATAAATTGATAAGACTCCAATATGGCTTCTACATTTCTATCATTTGCTGCAAACGCTGCATCCAGTTCTCTTATAGTTGAGGCAAATGCACAACCAAACTCATCTAACCTGAAACAAACCAGAAAGAATTGAAGAGAAGAACAGTTTTGGAGAAAGGCTTATCAAGAACTTGAGCTAAAAGATGAGAAAACGTTACTAATGATCCAAACTTACCTGGCTTTGAGGAAAAAGAAGCTAGTCGTTCGAACAACCAGGGGCCATAAATCAACTCCAGCCACTAGTTCTCCTTCCGCTTTTGACAAATCCTTCACAGAAACATTTCTCTCTGATGGGTTTAAGAAGTTAAACTGAGCATCAGTAGACAGAGACTTCAAAGGAGAAGATCTGTTCTGCAGTAGATAAAACAAAGCATTTTGAGCAATGTAAGGCAAAGATAACCCAATTGCAGATATATAGAAAGGTATCAGTGAATCAATCACCTTCTCAAACAACAAAAGAAGATTGTTCAAAGCACCAGGAAAAGGTTCTTTCACAGCTAAGCTTCTTACACAGTGATACAGAGCCAAAAATTCATCACCAACATACGTCGCCACAACAGCTAGCTACACAAATGTAAGAGAATCACTCAGAAATGGCAATAAAACAAAACAGAGTAGTGGAAGAAGAATTAGTTACCTGGTTATGAGGATTCCCACTATCAGGCCAAGACTCTGCAGCTTCAAGATAGTATGTAGCTGCAGTTGACCAATTAGGATGTTCTTGCGTTTTCAGATATTGTTCTTTATACCTTTGAAGATCTCCAAGACAGATATAGAAACGATGACACAAGAATCTGCCTTTTTGTACTCCAGATTCTTCAGAGAGTCTGTGGTAATATTCTCTGACTTTGGAAATCAGATTCTGGTAAAACTCAGCTGCTTTTAACAGAAACAACTTGAATGCTTTCATATGCTTGACATGATCATCTGTTTTAAGGCCTTTACGAAACTCATCGATGTGTTTATAGTGAAGTTTCCAGAGACAGAACTCTACTTCTTGAAGCTCTTCGTGCTGTAGATTGCTTTTAAAGATTTGCTCGTAGGTGGAGCCTGTTTTCGCGTATAATTCAGACACATCTGGATGCAAGATACCCTTTGAATGGATTAATGTCCATAGCTGCTTCTCAATGTTATTTACCTGACAAAAGACATTATTCAATTTTGTGTGTTCAATGTTCATACACACAAACAGTTAAAGAGATGCTGTAAGCAAAAACAAGAAGCTTACCTCTACAAGAAACCTAGGGTTATGTTTCTGATCAGCTGAATTGGCATTACTCTTGCGTAATTTTCCAGTAGAAGCTTCCATCCTATTTGGAATCAGACAATAGTGGTTCAAAATTTGGAGACAGAGCACAAAAGCAGGCCTGAGAAACATTGAAATACTAACAAAGATCAAGAATTTATCATAAATAGTAGAGAAAAAAAAGGAAGAAGCTTAGGACTATAAAACACATGAGTGCTTGGTCTACAAGAAAACTATCATCTAACCTGAACTGGATAAGCTTAAAGACAGAAGCTTTGGGTGAAACTAAAGAAACTTAGATGATGAAAATCTCCAAGAAATAAACAGTAGCTAAATTCAAGGATTACAGAGACAAGAACATCAGCTAAGAGAGATATCACAATCAAAGAAGCAAAGTAAAGAGAGAGGGGGAAGATGAGAATCGGAGGAGAGAGTGAATCTTTTTAGAAGGAAAACGAAAAGACAAAAGGGAGAAGAGGATGGACTTTACCAGAAGAAACTTTGACGTACGGAGGTTAGAAAAGAAGAAGCCAAGCGAAGTGTGTCACATGGAAGAGAGAGAAAGGGAGAGAGAGGATTTGGCTTGCTCAGTTGTGAAACGGACAAAGTAGAAAGGTAGCTGATGATGATGTTGATGAATTGATTATGATGGTGATGATGATGATGATGATGATGGTGATGAAGGAATTGAGCTGCAAAGGTGGATACATATCTAATCCATTATTCCACTTCTTCTTCCAAGTGCCCCAACTACTCATTTGTTTCTCCTCCAAATAGTTATATATATTTTTAGTTCATTTTTCTCCTTAAAATTTCTTCAAGGATTCAGCTAAATGATTAGAAAAAAAACAAATAATTTATTTTACTAGGTTTGGTGAATTGGTGATGATGATGATCATGATCATGATGAAGAAATTGAGATGCAGAGGTGGATACATATCTAAATCCATTATTCCACTTCTTCCAAGTGCCCCAACTACTCATTTGTTTCTCCTCCAAATAATTATATATATTTTTTGTTGTTGTTTTCCTTAAATTTCCTCAAGGATTCAGCTAAATAAATTATTAGACAAAACAAATAACTTTTTTTTGGTTGAGTACTTTTTTGAACACAAGTATGTTTAATGTTTTTAATACTAGGTTTGAGATTTTGAGTTCTGGAATATGCAAATTATGCATAGATAAATTTGGAGGAGATATCTAGTGTAATAATGCATGTAGAACCATATATATATATATATATATATATATATATATATATATATATATATATATATATATATATATATATATATATATATATATATATATATATATATATATATATATATATATATATTACAATATATTAGATAAGTAAATTTTAAATAATAAAATAACATGTTATAAAAATATGTTATTTTCTTGAATTTCATAATACCTGTAAAAATAATCCTGTAATTAGTATCTAAGATTTTGCTACCACGTTGGCACGTCATTTTAAAAAATGCTCTAGTATCCGACTTATGTAATGCATAATGCATCTAATCCTACTAATAAAAAAGGAATTTAGAGGAATCAAAAGTTACCCACGCCACATTTAATATTCCTTGACGTTTAAGCCAGACCTTCCTTTATCCTTAACTTTAGGGATAAAGCATATAATGAGCTTTCAACATTTGTCAGACTCGGTGATATATGATAAATTGTCTGACTAGAATTTGGATAGTTAATTTTGTCTAATCAACAGTTGTAGTCTTAAAAAAAAAAAAACAGTTTGTTCGAAGACCCAAAAATAAGTTATATAATAACAAAACAAGTAGAGATATTCAACTTTGTTATAGAATCGATAAGTTGTCTTATTCTATTCCATAAATTTGGAAATCTTCTTGTTCGACAAAATAAATATTGAGAATAAGACTGTTTTAAACTCATATACTTGGTATATATTGGCCCAAACAAATTAATTTTAGATTGATGGATATTTTGTGTGTGTGTGCGTTTGTGTGTTGATCAATATATTCACATATGATCATCTAAACTTTTATCAAATATGAAAAGATGGTAAAAGTTAATAATTCCCACGAAATCTTCACCTTGATCTTAATTTTAAAATAAAACCTGTTTAGTTAAGAAATTGATATCCCACAAATCATAGATTAGCTACAATATATTTGTTTACTTGACATCACCTCAAAAGATGACTTGTCTTTTTGGTTTTATATGTATGTGATGGACCCATTCGTATTAAAAACAAAGACAAACAATGCACGTAATTGAATGGAAATTTACCAACACAACTTTCTTCATTTTTATCATTTTTAAAAAGAGGAAAATATCTTTCATGATTGATGTCGATATTTTGATGATAGATAGATACACATGCGTTATTTTTTAGTGACTTTCTTTTTTTCTATAAAAAAACATATTAATGTTGGAAATTATGTCGATGGTGTCTATGTATGAACTGCAAAGTAATTAGCCTTCGAAACTATCAAAGAGACACTTGAAATATTTCCAATTCTTCAACTTCACAATTACTTACTATTCTGGCTCAAGATCATACTTTACGGCAGTTGGAAACTGTATTCGCGTTATACATATTTTGTGTGTTGTCTTGTCTACTTCGTTTGGTAAATAGATTGCGACGATAAGTACGAGACTAGAATAGTGTGCTTTTGGTATTGACTTTTGCTATTTAGTTATAGAATAATTGTGTGATTTAAGTAACTTCTTAATGACAATAGACATAGTAACCAATGAGACGCGGGCAACGAACGTTGTAGTAGTTGGTCGCTACGTGATTTGACCCATTTCTATAACATGCATCTCTTGATTTTCTTGTCATTGTTATCATTATGAAAAAAATATTTTGAGAAACATAATTGACCGACATCTTACACTCTTTTACCAACTCTACCACTACTCGTCTTTGCTCTTCCTGGCACTTTAATTTATGGAGTACTATATCTATACCACATCGCAATATTGCATTTGTAACTACATTCATAGTGGAAATTTGTATATCATGATAAATGGACGTTTGTCCGAGATTTTTTTTGTTTTTTTTTTAAAAAAAATTTCTTGAAAATTCTAATTTAAAAACTAACTGATTATATATAGGTCTAAAAATTTGACAGACGGTCGATTATTGCCCGGCTTGGTACATATCTAATATGAGATTAAAAATGTGGCAAGGATCCAAAATATGAAATATGTGCTAATTAATAATGAGATCGATCTAATGAGAATATGATCAAAAACAAAAACAAAAATGAGATCTATGAGAATAGAGTTGACGAAATATCTTTATAGAATATGCAAAAAAACTGACGCATAGTTTATGAAATTACGGGGAAGAAATTCCAAAATATTATTATGATAATATGATCCTACATCCTCTTATAGGAAACCAAAATCCAATAAATCACCCATTCACTCTTAAACTTGTTTTGAAATTGGTTACAAAACTGATAATAGAATTACATGCTAAAGTTGAGCATTCGATTAATACTTTTAGAAGGAAAAGAAAAAAGAAGCTAGCCGAATAAAAAGCAGAGCCAGAAATAACTTAGAACAAATATAGATCTAACCACCGAACGGAAAAAATGGAGAAAAATAGTCCTAAAAAAGAGGTTAAAACCCCCAATTTCAAAGTAACAGAATTAACGACCACAAAATAATAACAAGCAAAAATCTCAAAATCTGTCTTAACCTTTTTTTACCACCCAACAAAACCAATCTCTCATTTGTTCTTCTGCACAATCTCACATACTTCTATTTCTCCCTCTCCTTGTCACAAGGAAAGGGCGTAGAAGAAACCAAAAACCTAAACAAAAGGGTAATAATTAAATAACTCATTGTAAAAAACCAAAAAAAAAAAAAAAAAAACAAAAAAAATGGGTATCAAGATGTTACTTATCTTCGGCCTCTTGATCTTAGCTATGGTAGCTAAATCCGCCAATGCCACCTATCCACTGACTAAATCATGCATCAACGGGCAAGGTTGCATCGGAGAGGACGATGAGCTCGAATCTCTAATGGATTCAGAGACAAACCGACGTCAACTCGCAAGAGGACGTCGTTACATTGGCTATGATGCTCTCAAAAAGAACAATGTGCCTTGCAGTAGACGTGGCCGATCTTACTACGATTGCAAGAAGAGAAGAAGGAATAATCCTTATAGGCGTGGATGCAGTGCCATCACGCATTGCTATAGGTACGCACGCTAAAATGATAGAGAGAGGAAGGTTTGATTCATCAACGTACGTACGTTCGATCTTCTTTCTTCATTCTTGATCGTTAAATATTAATTTCCCCTCCTTAATTTCCACCTTTTTCATATATATATATATATATATATATATATATATATATATATATATATATATTTTTTTTTCCATTATTTCTTAACGTATCCTATATGTTATACGTATGATCTTTATATTCTCCTTTTGTTATTTTTTTTTTTCCTTTTAATTATTTAATCATCATCATGATGCATATAAGCTTTTGATTCATTGGTATATCGCTTCTTTTCCTTTGTTGTTGTTCTTTTAATTCGTTTCGTTCATATAATTAAGTTCCGTTTTTCTATTATATACATCATGAATGTTTTAGTATCTTACAATTTGTTTTAAGACGACGGAGCCAAAATGGACATAGTTTTCCTTTCTATATCTTCTTTTGTATTTTATTTATATCGAAACAAACGCGACACATCAAGCTTCGGGTTACTTGTTGAGATTGTTAATGATCATGGAATGATCAACCGATCGAACTAAAAAATTGAATGCATTCTTATTTTATCCAACAAAAGGATCGCCAATAACCTTGACTAAATGAGAAATCATTATTTGAGGTTTCTTTGCTTAAATTTCCAAGATCGAGGGTAATATTTCGGGATGTATCCACATGAAACTATGACTTTGAGATCATGGTTCACATCACATCGTTTTTTCAAGCCAGTTACCGAATATTCAAGCCAGAAGTTCGATTCACGTTGACCTTGGGAGGGGTCTACGTGGCTACATGGTTTGGACCTCGTCTTAGAGCTTACGGCGATGTACACCACGAGACCAGAACCTCGTAATCATTAAGAAAATGTGATATATATATATATATATATAACAAAGTATATACAGAAGAAAAAAAAATGAAAATGTAATGGCTAGATAGAAGTGTTTTGGGGTCTCAAAGCAAACTTGTTTTTGGATTGGAAAAGCCCAAGTCCGAGCCCAAATAAAGCGGGCACCTTCATGCCGTCACCGTAGGAAAAGTCTTTTGGGGTTCAATTTATGATTTTAAATCAAACTTAATTCAACTTCGCAGTTATAAACAAATCGAAGAGTTTCATTACTAATTAAGATCCGTTTTTAATGTTTTTAATTGGAACTGCAGAACTGATATGAAAATGAAAAAAAAATTACAAAGTTTAGATATGTGTTTTATACATAAAAATTGGATAGATTTTGTTAGTGAATTGGTCAAAGTAGAAAATAGAAATTATATTTTATATATGAAAACAAAACAAAAAAAACTTAATAGAGATGAGAGTATATATTAACCGGTCGTACTCAAAACAGCTTCAAGTTCATGGGGGGCAATAAAAGAGCCCTAAGAAAACGTATAATGTTCTCTGCTTAGGCCCATCCTGTGCTCTGACTCAGTTTAGCTAACTGTTAAAAAAAATTGTTTGTTTGTTTGTCTGAGGAAATGTTTGGTAGTTTCGTGGTCACAAGACCCACCCACCTGCACTACTACTTCATTCAGCACTGTATGGTCTTTTTCCAAATTTCATTAAAATTAAGAAAAGAAAATAGAGAGCCAAAGAAGACTTTGAAGTGAGATGAGAGAACCTAACTTTGAAAACATTATTGCTATTCACACCACATCTCCATTACTTTTTTTTGACTTTTCTATTATTTCTTTATAGGAGTAGTTTTTATATAATACACTAGTGAACGAGATTTTTACAAGCGAGCTTTTTTTTTTAATAAACGCTTTTCTAGTTTTTTTTTTGGTTTGGAATATATTCTTTGTTGTAAAAGAAGAAGAAGCCATCTAAATCTTGAAATATACTCTGTAATTTAAGGAATTTAGGTAATATAACATCATCAAAAATCCGGATTGGATTCTAGTGGATAAGATTTTGCCAATAGAAGAATTAGATTGGATTCTATAGTGGGTAAGATTTACCAATAAAGGAATATAACAGTTAAAATATTTTTACAAATGAGTGAAAGAAAAGAAAAAAAAATCTCTTTTATACTTTAAAAAAAAAAAAAAAATTTAAAAAATGAGTCAACCGCAATCGTTATCATAGCACCACTAATAGTGGAAATGGACCACACAAGTTCAACTCTCTTCACATGAGAATTTTAAATATATTTTGGAGAGAGATGAAAAAAGATAATAATAGATTAGATCCGGTCCACCATGAGAAGATTGAGTCAAGTTTAATTTTAAAAACTTTAAGTTAGTCATGAAAGACCATTTAATGACAAAAAAAAAATACTAGTAAACAATTTAAGCATTAATCGTTTCCGTAGACCACGTCCCTTTTGTGCAACCAATTGAAGCACCTAACTAATATTTTTGAAAGTTTCTCTAAATAAAAACTTTGACCAAAGAAAGATTCAAAACAAAGATTTATAAAGAAATGCGATGGGGCCATTTTGCTTGCATATTTGCCCATTACCCTCAATCCATATGCCGCCACTAAAGTTCACCTTTCAACTAAAACATTCACCATGATTTTTTAACCCCAAGAAGATATTACTCTCTCCGTTTCAAAATATAGGATGTTTTGAGTAAAACACGCAGATTAAGAAAATACTACTTTATAAAAGTTCAACCAATCATAAACAAAACTGCATAATATAAATTATTAAATTAATCTAAAAGCTGCATAAAAACCTGAAAACATCCTATATTTTGAAACATCAAATAAACCTCAAAACATCCAATATATTGAGACGGAGGGAGTAGTATTTATTTAGACCCATCAGTGACCACAACTAAAGATTTGTACTCTAAATGTATCCAAACCACAATATTGTTATTGCTATTCATTAGGCTAAAAATATAGGTAAAAAGGGGTCAAAATCTCAAAACAAAACCCTATCTATCATCAAAATCATGAATATATGTATATATATAGTCAAAAGATTCCTTACCTCTCTTAATTAATACTCTCTCTTTAGACAGCTAAGCCCCACTTCCTTCTATCCTCTTTCTTTCTTTCTATTTTCAAAAGAAGATGGTGTGCCCTGTTATTTACGAAAAAAACTCCTTTTTCCCTTTCATCAATACTTAGCAAAAGAAGGTTGGAGGACCAATTTGGTTTCTCTCTTAAGTCTAAGAACAACAATGTAGGAAGCAACAAATTGTGTGTGCTTGCTTGCTTATATACAGTTATTATTACTATAAGATCATTTCAGTCAAATTGGACAACTAATAACTGAATTCAATAAGAGTAGGAGTGGAAAAAAAAAAATACTAATCTGATAGTAATTGTTTTCGTATTCAATTCAATCAAACACATCACAATAGTTATTGAAGCCAAAGCCAAATAAGAGCATATATCAAAAGCACCATATATAGATAGCGAGAAGAGAGATTAATAGTACAATTGAAAGGGCTAGGATTTTTTTTGAAAATTGAGCAAACATCTCAACATTACAAATTTTGTTTTTTTTTTTTTTTTTTTCTTTCTCGTATAATAATAATAATAATAATAATAATTCTCATCAGGATTCATTCATTCATCTCTCAAATTCCCAATTTATATAATATATAGTAATTAAAAAGAAGATCACAAAAAGAAAAAGAATTAAAAATTTAGGGTTCTTCAAGAAGTAGAAGAAGCTGCTGATGAAGAAGAACCTGAGACACGAGGTGAAGTAACAGGGAAAAGAGGAAGAAGGCGTGGCTCTGGATCCATCGGAGTAGTAGCCGGAGACGGATGCAAATAAAAGCCTTTCTCTTTTATAGCTTTCTCTTCGGGGCTCTGGTTCGATGATGACCCGGATCGATCGAACGGGTCGGGTATAAGAGGCGTGACGGGGCTGAGGACGAGAGATGGGAAATCGAGGATGCTCGGGGAGAGGATCTCGTGTTTCCTTGGGGAGAAAGCTGAGTTAACCGGGTTAAAAACCGGGTTTAAAGGATTGATTTTGAGGTTCTTCATTGAATTACGACGCTCGTAGAGACGAAACCCTGAAGCAGAAGAAGAAGAAGAAGAAGACTGTTTCTTGTTTGGTACGGCTTTGATCGGAGGGATTGAGAAAGAGGAGGAGGAGGAAGGAGTGGATCTTGTTGTTGTCGGGTCGGGTTGATGATGATGATGATGGGTGGTCGGGTTTGGTTTAAGGGAAGAACCGTGTTTGGGTCTGTCGGAGGATCCGGTTAGCATCTGAACGACTTGTTTGAAGGATGAAGTGTCTGCTTGAACGAATGTTGTCGGGTACGGGTTGCCGGATTCGGATCTTGTTGTTGTTGTTGTAGTAACGTGTCGGGTTGGAGTTGTGGGTGGTTTGTTACTCTCACTGCTACTGCTCATACTACAGCTGTTGTTGTTGTTGTTGTGGCATCTCGGCGATGGAATCAGATTCGTCGCTTCTCTGTATCTCGGCGAATTCTCCATTTGTGTGTGTGTTAAGAGAGAGAGAGAGAGAGAGAGAGAGAAAGATAAAAATTGTGTTTTTATTTTTTTTTGAGTTTGAAGCTTTTTGTGTTTTTTGGTTCGGTAAGAAAATGTTTTCGGTGGGCGCTATTGGCTCTTTTTAGTCTCTCTTTCTAAAATTTCTTTAGGTCTTCGTTCACGCGTTGACTTTGAGAGTGGTGTACACGCGCCGTCGCCAAAAGAAGGGAAGTGTGATTTTTTTTGCTATTCTTGTTTGTTTGTGTAGTAGACTCATTTGGTTATACTAGTCTTCTTGGCAATAAATAATAAGAGGTAGCCGAGAGAGAGAGACACTATAATTTCTACAAAGAACATTTAATTTTTAATCGTTGGAACTCAAATAAACCCAATGATGGGTTTTTTTTTTTTTTTTGATGACTAGGAAACTCATTTATGTGACCTTTTTTTTGGTCAATAATATTAATAAATATGTAGACTCGAAATGATGTTTATAGTTAAGTTGATTTTATCTACGTGTCGTGTTTGAATATACTATATTCAGTCAATCAAGAAATGCTTTTCTTGGAAGTAATCTAATCATTGGGGTTTGACTAAGTAAACTAGTACTAGTATAGACTTACAATTCTATTGCGTGGCTCGTTTGCTTGTGGAGAGACACGTTGGGCTTTATATAATTTGGGCTCTTCTATTTGTTATACTATTTACTAATTGGATTCGGTGTGAGTTAAGAAACCTATCCCTTGTTGTGTGCATTTTATCTGGGCCATGTCTTTATGTAGTTTATCAATATAGTTAGTCGATTGTAGAAATGATCAAACCTTTATGAATATCTCTAGTGGACATTTATTTGATCTCTCGTCTGTTCAAAGAAAAGAGTGAAGTAAGAAAGGTTAACACCGCAATTCTTTCGATCATTGAATTGGTGATCAACGCTCGACAACTACATCTGAATTCTCGTAACAAGAAAAAATATATGTTCAGTCGCTATAAGACCATAAAAGCAACAACATAACAAATTTGATTCCGTTGAACTGACATGTAAAGGCCTAACCGGTGCATAACAACAACCCGGTTAATAATTTTTAAGAGAGAAGCTCAAGTTATGAAACTAAGTCGAATCCTAATGCATGACACCACATAAATACATATACAAGAAAAGCAAAAGACAAATATATACAGTATGTATATATATAATCAGTAAATCGCTCCGCCACAAACCCATCTTGTTAATCACTTTTTCTAATTTCAAAGTTTTTCAAACTAGCCGTTTTAACTAAAACTCTTTATTAGTAGTAGTGAATTATTTCTTGTCCTTGTTATAAAACTTTGAGATGTGATGGGAAATGATGTCAGCCCCGTGGCCGACAATTACGCAGCTGATTTTTCTCCGAATCCAAGAACAAACTAGAAACCCTATTCGATGATTCCCCTTTCCCATCGAGCTTTTCACCTTACTTAGTAATCATTTTTTTTTTTTTTTTGGTCTGCATCATAATTTTTCTTATCTTTTTTTATTTGATCCAAGTTGAAAAGAACAAAAAAATACAGTACAAGCTATTCATTAAGTACAAGCAATAGTAGTATAAAACTGTATCGTTAAACTAGCGCCTGGACGCTTTCATTTATTGGCTATTAACTAATTTTTCTCTTTGTTCATTCAATGTGTTATGTTATCTAGTGGAATCATTTCACTCTAGTCATTCACTCATTTGCAAGCTTGAATAAAATCGAAAAATAAATCATCTGTAAAAGCTAGTAGTACTATTTTATTCAAACGAAACTTAATCAAAGTCGCTTAAAAAGAGAGAGAGAGAATACATCATAATTAAAATCCAAGCATTTTTAACTTAAGAAAAAAACTAGCTAACATTAAAATTCCAACGCACATAACTCTCTCCCTCTCTCTCTCACTCACTCACTCTTACACTCTTCTTGAACACGAGATTAATCTTAACACAAACACGACGACGTAATCAAGAAAGTAACCAGAGGGTTCATCTTCATTTGGGGCAAGCCGGGTTAAAGGCAAATGGACCGACGTTAAAGATACCGTAGGGCAGCTTGTTGATCACCACCGTGGATTTTCCTGGGCTTCTCTCAGGCTTGAGCACAGCGCCGACATCTCCACCGAAGAGCTTGGAGACTTTGTTGCACTTGTAGTCCTTTGATTTCACCAAATACACACGGCATCCTCTGAAACCGTAGTTAGTCACCGTCTTCGGAGCCAACAAAAAGAAGTATCCGTTCTTGTCTGTTGTCGCCTCCGAGATTATGTTCTTCTTGCTCTTGCACACTAGTCTCACAGTAGCACCTGCACGAACCATAAAGAAATAAAATATAATTAATACACGTTAGATCTGTTTTTTGAACTAATGGGAATAGTAATATGCTTTTGGGAAGTAGTGAAATTTATGGGCCAGACTGTAAAAAACAGTGACTGATGAGTGCAGAAGTGTACATAGTCACTCTCTTTTATTTTTTTTACCTCTTTTCGAAACATTGACTAGTTACGTACCAAAAGGTCCCACTTGTAACGTTTTGAAATTTTGAATTATTATTATCGAAGTGTGCGTCATGATTTTTGGTATGAAATACTTATTATTCTATAGACAAATATACGTATACAGTACTGAATGAATAAATGCGTACGTATTATTCTATAGGCAGGTCGAGTTGTTTACAAGACTACTATTACTGAGGTATTTATGAGTGTATGAAATAATTAACGAAAGTGAAAGAAGTAATAAATAAAGAAAATGGTTCAAACCTTCGACTGGTTTAGCGCCTGTGAGTGAGTCGAACGCAGCGTATTTGCAGCTTTTGCAGAAGACTGTACCACGAACGGCGACTAGGCTACGGTTGAACTTAGGCGGGTAAACCGGCGGCATAACCGGTGGCTTAGCGGGAGGAGAAACAGGTGGCTTAACCGGGGGCTTAGTTGGTGGCTTCACTGGAGCTTTGGTGGGAGGGTAAACCGGGGGCTTGACCGGAGGTTTGGCTGGTGGGGAAACTGGTGGCTTAACCGGGGCTTTAGTTGGGGGTTTAACCGGAGCTTTGGTGGGAGGGTACACCGGGGGCTTAACTGGAGCTTTGGTTGGCGGGGAAACTGGTGGCTTAACCGGAGCTTTGGTTGGGGGCTTAACTGGAGCTTTGGTGGGAGGGTAAACTGGGGGCTTAACCGGAGCTTTGGCTGGTGGAGACACTGGTGCCTTAACCGGGGGTTTAACAGGTGATTTGGCCGGTGGATGAGGATGTGGGTGAGGGTGGTGGTGATGTGGAGGGTGTGGGTGATGGTGACCGTGGTGGTAAGGAGCCGGCGCAGGAGCTAGAGAAGGGGTTTGAGACACATGGTTCACTTCTTCAGTGAAAGCAGAGGAAGTGAAGCACCAAAGTGCTACAAGACTCACTAGTACACTCTTAGCTACGAACCCCATTTTTTTGTTTGGTTAGTGATATGATTTGTGATTATGAAATGGGTCTATATATAATATAGGAGAGAGGGTTCACGCTTCTAGTGTCATGAAATAACTCTTTATTTTTTTTATTCTTCTTTTTTTTTTTTTTTTTGTAAATAGTAAATCAAAAATGATCGAAATGAGTTACTCCGTTATTAGTTACTTTTTAACTACCACATTAGCCACTCTTCTTACATTTTACTACTCGTTTTTTTTTTGTTACTCTTTTTTCTACTATACACTCTAGATGAAAACTTTATTTATTTTTGTCAAAGTAAGATGAATCATTAAATATCGATTCATAAACTTTTTAATTATGTCCACAAATAAAGTTTCTTAGCTCACCGCTGAAACCAATGTGTTAAATCTTGACCCATCTAGTAAATATTTAGAATAAAAGACTCGGTGTGAGATTTAGATCGTCGATGTCAAGTTGCAGTATTTGTTTCTCGATTATTCTGGTTAGAAATATATAACTCTCTCTGTATTAGAATAGATGATGTTTTAATTTTTTTTTTTTTGTATCACAAAAGATTATTTTATTTAGTTTATTTAATACATTTTTTATTTTTAAAACCAAATAACTATTTAATATTTTTACTTTTACAATACATAATTCAATTCAATATATGGAATGACAAGAACAAAATAACTTCACTATTTCTTTGTTTGTTAAAGGATCTCGATATATAACTTTACTACTATCACTGGTGATCCATCTAAACAGAACATTATTTAGATACTTTAACAAAAGTAATATATTGGAAGAGTATAAAATTTAGAGAAATTGTTTTATAGCGCGAATCATTGTAATGTTGAATATGAATTTCCATTATAATTTGTTTTGCGTCCTTTTTGTTTTGACATGATATCAAAGAAAGCACTTTTGTTTTTGACATGATGATATCAAAGCAATTACATGCAAAAGTTTTTGATAATTTATATGTGTGGATTTAGGAAAATCAAAGTATTGATAGCTATTTTAGTTGCAGAACCATAGTCTAAGAAACTACCAACTTATACGATAATATCATATTAGCGGGAGATGTGTTTCATGTATGATCGAGTAAAAATTTCTGATATTTAAGCATCAGAAATGTACTTTATAATGGGTTTTGTCAAACAAAAAACAAACTCTGTTTTGAAAGTAGTAGAACATTTGATTGGAGTGCATTGTTGCACAGATTAAGCCACCCTTCTACAAAAGGTATTTTGCAAATGTCCTACCAAACATGAAATCTTTAACTATATATTTTTATACGTAAGTAGCCTCGAAGTGAGTTTGCCATTAGTTACATTAATTGTGATGAATGCATGGAAACCACATTTTATGAAAATCTGATGTTGTTTTAACTAATTTCTCACAATATATCGCTGATCGGCTGATGACATCTTTTGGAGACTTTGACCGTAATTGCTGCGTTACGTTGCACATGTTCCCCAATTGCTTAAAATAGATTTTTTTTTTTTGTATCATACATCAAAATTTGATCAGGTAACTCCAAAAGTCCTACGCAGGCAACTAGCTAGGATCAGTTGCCGATAAACATGATAATAAGTAATACTCTAAGACAACTCTATAATACAAATATCACCATGCTCGAATTTAAATCCATTATTATTGAGAAACTTTTTCTCCAATAGTTAAAACTTAAAACTGTTACGTTTAGATATTTTTCCTTTACCTGTCGTTTTGTTTGAATTGTTTTTGTTCTTTTCTGTGTTAAATAAATGTTAAATGTCTAAAGCGATTCACGAAAAAGGTCCAAACCCACCATTTCTTTCTACAATGATCAATAATAGTCACGAACGGGGGTAACTTGAATTATTAACGTTGCGGGATAACTATGTTTTGTCCGGATAGAGACATGTCATGTTACATTTTCGCGTTACCTGCAAAAGTATGGGAAATATGATAGACCCACCCTATCATTATTATTATTATTTTTTTTTTCAAATTAAAACCTATCTTTGGATGCTTTTGTCTAACGTTTCGCTATAGATCATATAACACAATTATGAGCCATAATTGTTTAAATGTTTAAATCGGAAAACGCGAAGATGTGTATCATTACGTTTACAATGTAGACTAATTAATCATTCTTGTCGTTGGAATGATTCTCTTTGCTTTTATGATTTTACTGAATTTAATAAAAACAATAAGTATATACGTCCGAAAAAGTATGCATCGTGAACTTACCACATTTTCCTCCAAAAAATATGGCTACTTTCGTGCTAGTCTTTGTTCTTATATTTTTCATCAGTGTATAGGATAGTATCATAGTGTTATAGTTAGGTTTATCAATGTCCGACATGATTGTCGGATCTTTACAACATCAACGAAGGGTTAAGTTCCACAGCAACACAATTACATATTCTAACAAAAATTATCAAACAATTTCCCATTGAGAATCTAGTAAGTTGATTGACAAAAAATTTGGAACCGGTTAAGCATAATATGAAGTATGCATGTGGCATTCAAGCTTGGTTTGCATCTAGGCAAACGATGGATAATCTTATTTGGGAGTTGTTTTTAAGAAGTTTTTTTTGAAACAATTTTCACAGCTAAACACGCCCTACAACCAGCCACAACAACAAAACAACTTTGAAATTAAACCGATAGAGAAACATAAACAAACAGCTTTGAAGATTGAACCACATAACGAAAACTAACTGTCCATTTACAATCTCCACCGTTGAAAAGCAAGCTTTAAATATCCCGGAGCTGCCCACAAAGTTTTGTGACGATCAAATTCAAAGTGCGATGAACGATCACAACTCACAAGTTCACAGCCCATATATACACACTTGTGAACGTTCATACATTGTTTCATAGTCCACACATAACATATCTATCTTAACATTTTTGAAGTACATTTTTGTGTCATCCTCTCTTATCTTTGTATCCAAACAAGTTCCAACTAAATTCTCTACAATCTTTACAACCAAACAAAATCATTTCCGTATTTGATAATATTAATTTCTTAAAATCTATCTACCTAATTTAAAGCAATATGTTATAATAAAATAGAATTCTCCTTTCACTTTTATTTAATCTTACATTTAATTATTTGAATTACTATTTAATATATAAAGTTAATAAAATTTTAGATTTTTTTCAGCATATGATGTGATTTGAATTTTTATAAACGGATATATATTTAAAAAATTGTTTTAGGATTTTTGTAACCAAACAAGTATTTCCAAATATATATTATTTTACATTTGAGTTATTTTAATATATAATGAATATTTACAATTAAAATTTAAAATAACACGCAATAAAATTATATTGTGCGAATGATTTGGATCAATATGAATATAAATTTAGTTATCATTAATTTCGTGTTACACAAATAGTTTATCATTTCATTATTTTGCTAACATTATCAATATTAGAATATTAGATATGTTAAATTGAGAACAAATTATTTTGCGGTAAACTGTGGGTTAAATCCTATAATTAACAGTCAAACTGTTAATTTCTTTAGAATGCACGGGGTTATTGATTTATGAAACAAACAAAAAAAATAAAAGAAATGGACTCGTGGTGTACCACGGGTAAATTCTAGTACTATTACATTGCACATTTAATGTCTAAATCGAAATTCCACGCTTCCTACGTTTTTATATTTAGGAGCTTGAGTACTTGGGAGTTGGAATCCATTATAATTTAATGAGACTATGATTTGAAAAATGGGGTAATAGTTAATAAAATTTTAATATCAATGTCAATAAATTCACCCACTCGGAGTAGTACTATTTTTTTTAAAAAATAAGGTTAGTTAGTCATTTATATTCCTAAGTTATACTAACAGTTATGCTTGTGTAAATTTGTATACTTACAAGACTAACGAGGTTATATATTTATGTAGGAGGTTTAAGAATGACGATTTCAATCCAAATGTGTAATTTTTTGAATTTAGAAATTTTACTTTCTCCTAATTTATACTAGTATTAATCTAAAAAAGTAGTACTTTTTTTTGGTTGTATTAATATCCAAGCGCTATAAATGTAGAATTATTTTATGGTTTGTTGTGCATAGATCTAGATGTCAACTATTACGACCGAATAACATTTAGTCAACTAGGAGAAGGATCCTATCTATTACGTAGTAATTAGTGAAACAAGCTCACGTAGTCACGTGAAATTCTGCAATCATCCTTCGGAGCAAAGCGAGGAGCCTATCCCGGAGAACACCAACGATATGCATGGGATTTTTCATTTTAGTGCGATCGTGTTATATCCAAGATCTATAGCGTAAGTCCAATGAGAGAGAAAAAAAAAGGAGTCAAATCGTAACTTGGTATGCATTCTGGTCTTCTACTCACTTGCATATGGGTATTTGACTACCTATACATGTAATGTCATAAACCATATCAAATTTGACTGATAAGTATTATTAATATGAAAGTTGTTTGTCATGTGAAATTGATTGTAATCAAGAAACTATATAAATATTTTGACTGTACAATTTATTTATAAATAGTATTGAATACCGATCGAGTGTTACTGTGGTTACAACTTACAAGTATACAATACATGTTGCATGAGAGATTTTATCTCTATTTTTGGGTTTCTATAAGGTTCGGTATTCTCATTAACTGGGTAATGGGTTTCTCCGACAGAGTGACAGGGCTAACTGTCCCAGGTTGGTTGGTTTGGAGTATTAAGTAACTAATTTGGGCTATGTAATTAGAGACTATGGGCTATGGTTTAAAGAGCTCCGCTGTACATTCAGTTTTGACAGTACAGTGGTAATAGACTAATAGTTTTGGGCTTCGACTAGAATTTAGGCTAGGGTTAGAGCGTCGGACTAACAAAGTCTAGGTTTAGGGTTAGTGTTAGGGAGTCAAGTTTGAGTAATTAGGCCGAATAACTTATCTTAGTTTTCTAATTGTGGAAAATAAATTTTCTCTTACTTTTTGTTTTGTCTAATCGTTAAAAAATGCTATTAGAATTACTGACTTCTATATGTGCATCATCCTTCTGAAAACTTGTACGTGACACTCTCTTTTCATCGCGTGCAAGGCAAGACAAAAGTTTATTATCAAAACAGGCACTCCAAGAAATCAATCTTCAGATTTAGGCATCACACATCGGGAGGCATGAAAAAAAGTCAATATCACATTGTAGTAGACATATTTACCCTTCAACAAAGCAGACTGGATATTTAGATGCGAACTAAACTGTTGATGACATATTTACCTTTCGAAGTTTTGGCAGGATAAATAATTAGATGAAAACTAGACGATGTCATGACAATTAGGTATGAGATTTGGTTAAAAGAATATAATTTGGCACAAATTATTTTTTATCTGTTTTATTCCACCAAATGAAAATTCACCAAAACTTAAAGAAAATAGTTGTTATTTGCTTTCAGTATTTAAAAGTTTATGAACAAATATTATTAGAGCTTTGAAGTGTGTTTTTCTTCTTGTAATCATGAATATCTTCTGATCCACTATAATATTGATTTTGTGAAACTTCCTCCAAGACGTAGCTCCAAACTATTTGATCCGTCAACGTCCATCTCCCCCATATTATTCGAATGTATCTTAAGAAATCAGCTGAAACAAAGAAGATTATAAGAGTACCAAGCTGAGGAAGGAAGCAAACAACTCCCCATGAAAATGAGATTACTGTATTGTCATACCTTTAGAGGACGATGAAGAGAGTTTAACATTTGTTTAACCTACACATCTTTATAATGCTTGTTATATAACTAAGTTGACAACTTTAACATGCATCAGATGTTGGAGATATCTCAATTTTTTTGTCCATCTAGGCGAGATAATGTATGTTCATGTTTCTGGGTGTTGGTGTTCAAAACTATATACCCTAAAGCCAAGATGGTTGAATGAACCCAAGGGAAACCAATTTAAAGATGGGTTGTGTTCAAAACTATAACCTAAAGGCAAGAGGATGACTAAACCCAAGGGGAAACCAATTCAACTTTGCTGTAGTGTTCAAAAATATACCATAAAGCCATGATAGATAACTGAACCCAAGGGGAAACCAAATTAACCTTGCGGTTGTGTTCAAAACTACACCTTAAAACGAAGACAGATGACTAAACCCAAAGGGAAACCACACTAGCATTGATAAAAATACGTATTGCCAAATATTTCCTTACCTTCATATAAAGAGTTTGATTCCTCAGCGATTGTTGAAACTGAAACGAGTAAGGAATACAAGTAAAGAGAGCGTGAATCACAACACAAAAATTCACGAAACTGCACAAAAAAGTACCAACTAATTATGAAACTGGAGTTTGGTGATTTCAATCAAACAAGAAATGGATAAACATGGGGCTTCAAGCTTCCTCTTCGATTCCAAGTGCCGAATCAGGCGAGCAGAAAGGCGGGTGACATAGCCGATTACAGACATGGAGTCAGTGGCGGATCCAGAAAACAAATCAGTATGGGCACATTTTTCAATTAACAATTTCAAAATTTATATAACAAAAATTAATGAAAATAATTTCTAATTACTTTTAATATATTAAAATAATAAAATCAGAATAGACACAAACTTATTTTGGGTTCTAAATATATTTAATTACATATATCATATAATATAATTTATTTGCTAAGTTACAAATCATAACACATGTAATTTTTTTTTAAGTATAATTGACATTTATAAAATATCACATAAATCCAAACTCTATGAAATAAACTACAAAAGAGATAATAAAATGTTTACTTAGTTACTCATTTTACTAACATTTTTATAATTCAAATGTAATCTTTACAGTTTAAAAATAATAATTTGTTTCAAAAGTCAAAATGGAATTACAATGACTAAAATAAAAGTATAAAACTAACATTTATTTGAGAAACTATAAAAGTGTAAATGGAATAAGGAAATTGCCCTCAAGGCTCAATCAGAGAAATAAAAATATGTTAGAACTTAGAAAAGACACTAAAAAAGACCAAAATAGAACAATAAAAGTATATGAGAAAAAATAGAAAACAGAACAATAAAAGGAAAAATAAATGAAGACAGCAGAAAAAAAGTTTTAAAATTGGGCATCGAACAAGACACCCGAAACTTAGGGTGGGGCACAACGTAACCAAACGAGCTACAAGATCATAATAACCACTACTCACTTAGACAAAATTTAACTTAGTACGTGCCCCACCCTATGACACTGTAGATCCGCCCCTGCATGGAGTCGTCTATGACGACGGCTGAAAGAGCTTGTATGAGTAGCTGAAACTTTCTGTAGAGCATGTAAACGTGATTTCGAGGGTTTTTTAATGGTTGGATTGGCCATTTGTAACTGCGGTAGACGAGATCTGATCCTCGTTGTCACCATCAGAATTGCGATTTGGAGTTGGGCTGAAGGATGGAGAATGGAGAAATGGGGAAAAGGATAGAACTGAACGAGCGGTTCAGATTAGGCGTAGACTTATTAATTGTCTTAATTGTTTATTACTTTATCGTAATGAAACTAATGTAACTGTGCAGTTTGGGAGATTCATTTGTAGAGGCAAGAGTTACTGTAACAATTATAGGGACAACAACGTCATTGTACATGGGAGGAGTACCTATATTCGAAGATGAGTACCCACAATACCTAAATTCGAAAATTAGTTTGTTGTCGTTGCTCTTTTTGTAAATAACTCGCAAGACAATCTTTCCAAGTAACATATTTTTTAACCAAAAAGTACTTCCAAGTACAGAAATAATTAACTATACACAGTCTAATTTGACAATAGTAACATATTATTGACAAAACATATCATTCAATTTTTGTTTTTGATCATTTTCCGAAGCTTCCTAGTTCCCACACAAGCTTGTGATTTTTTTTCTCTTTCATATATAGCTAACGGTACAAATTAGCTCTGAAAAAAATATACATATTTAAATTTAATGAATCAGTGGAGTTGCGCCATGATTGTTTTGTTGTGGTCTAATGAGCCGGTTCTAAGTATATTTATGTTTAAAGCCAAATTTTTTTTTGAACCCATTAACAAAAAAAGACTCAAAACGGTTCATGAAAAGTTCAAATTGTGAACTTCTTTCGTTTATAAACTCGGGTTGACCATCACAAACTCTTTTCTAAAATTGATGCTCATTATAAATTTATAACATATGTATAATTATGTCTAAAACACCTGCTTCATTGGCTTTAGCCCAAAACGGAGCATGGCAAAATCGTCTATCCGATAACTCTCCGCTTATGAGTTAGTTTTTGGATTAAGTTAATCAGTACCCATGATTGGTCCAACAAATTTCCCTCAAAAACAGTTTTCCACCGGTGTGACATGCATGTACGCTTCTTTTGATGTGGTATTTCCGAAATCTTAGATTTGCGCGGTTCTGTTTGAACCGTTTCGTCCCACCCACACAGGGCCGGCCCGACACTGTGGGCCGCCTAAAGCCAAAAAAAAATTTATGCCCATAAATACAAAAATTTAGACTAATGTTACACCATAGACTCGAACACACTACATGAGGAAACACAAAATCTGGAATAACCGCTGCACTATTAAGAGTTTTTGCAATATTGATGCCCTTAAAATTTATATAATAATTTAGCGCCTAAAGCCCTTGCATGACGGGCTTTAGGTCAGGACCGGGCCTCCCACATCACAGGAAGACTTATTAGAGTACAAAATGTCCCATGCATGTCCTTTGTCAACAAATATTTTATCATATATACAGTTATTTGGTAAATCTCAAAATTTGATATAAAAAAACATATCTCCAACAAATAAAATGAAAATTGTTTGCTAAAAAGATGTTAAAATATCTTCCGGCTTATAAAACTCAAAACGAATCTTTAGTAAATTACATTATGAACATAAATGATAATTTCTCTTAATTAAAAAACTCTCAAATGGGGGTAAATCTCAGATGATGAAATATACTATCTTCTTTTCTTTTAATCTCTCTTCTTTGTATAGCCCAAGGTCCATTTTCACAAGGGGGTACCTATATGAACTTCCACTACATCACCACACAATGTCGTCAAAGCTCACTTGATCATCGAGTGAACCCACGTGCGCATAATCCACAGATAGCAACGAGGACGCGGCTTGATAATGCTGATGGTCAACGGTGAGGCCCATGAGATCGTTAGGGTTGGGATAGTGATCGTTTAGATTTCCGATGAGCATTGCAATAGAAGCTTCTTCTTCGTCTCCTGGCATGAAATCATACATTATCTCTTCGTAGTGGTTCCTCTCGTTCACTTCCATCGACTTAGCTCCTCTTCCTCCATTTTGTCTTCCCGGCTTTGTAACGGCGAAGTACTTTAATAAGAAAAAGTGAATAGATATTGTACACACAAATCATAAGTCATAACCAAACCAAATCAACCCAAAAAAAGAAAATTATAAACTCGATGTAACTTCATGTTATCATTGACAGGAAAAGGCCAATAAAAGGGCAGTGAAGTTTTTGTCTGTATGCTTAACAAACTAAATTCAATGACTACTTTTCAGATTTCCAATTTCAGTCTACTAATTAATAAATTTTCAACTTATTTTTGTCTTTTTATAATAATAATTAAAAATATAGGGGAAAGGGAGTTAACAAGAGAGAACTCACGAGATTCTTGCTTTCGTCCTCGTATATTGTTAAAGTATCTCCTGACTCTACTCCATTTTGCCTCACAAATTCTCCTTTAGTTATGACCACAAAAAAATAAAATAAAAAATCCATACAAGTAAAAGAGTAGTTTACTAGTTTTACATGAATTAATAGTACTATTATATACTTTTAAAATGATACTATTGAATTCCTTAATTTACCTGTGTTCTCGAGGACATACATTCTGCTCTTGTTATTGGACCAGAACCTATGGCATTAATAAAGCTTTAAGTCTTTCTTGTCGTAAAATTATTCCCTATTGATAAATAAAAACAACTCGAAATCTAACAAGAAGTCGTAACAAAAAAGTGATGAGACTAACTTGTATTTGAAAGACCAGGACTGCAAAGAGAAAACATCTCTCATCCCTAAAACGATTCCTTCTTTATCAGATAACTTCGGAAGCTTTCCTTCGGCTTCTCTCTGCAGTCCATAGCATATAGGCGTCTTTCTTACTTAGAAAAATAACAACGATCGATATGACCATTATCATTAAAATAACTTTAAATCAATGTTTAATTTAAAACCAAGATATGTAGAACCTTTTCCATGATGTTTTTTTTCACTTTCCCATGCCATATAATGGTTTCTCGAGGTAAACCATTTAATAGAATCCATTAAATAGGAAAGGCATATTGACGACTTTCCATTTTCTTCAACCCCGTAATTTAAAATAAACTCATTTTCACATCTTCATCTTAGTTAAATTTTAAATGGATAGCAAAAATTGTGTGTGATACATAAAATAAGTTCAATCTTAAACTAGTACTATAAAACTTTAAATTAATTCATATATACACTACATGCTAATGTTAAAATTCAAAATACAAAATTACGTACAGAAACCAAACTAATTTGATTCTATACTCATGTTTCATACTCATCTTGTTTTTCGGGTGATTACTTTTAAAGACGAAAAACTTATTATTGGTTAGACAAATACTACTATATTAGTATGAAAATGAAATGTGAAATAAATACTCAGTGAAATTGCAATGAGAGAATCTGAGGCCACAGTGATTTTTGTGCTATGTTCCACAAAATATTATTTATAAAATGGTGGTAGTCAAATCCTATAATGAAATGTTGAGTTATTTTGAAAACGAAGAAAAATAATGAAAACAAAACGAATAAATTTCTGAGTGAACTGAATTGAAAGAATTTACATACCTTTGGGAGAACTATCCTCCCAAGAGCCCCAACATCGCTGTTCTTCAAAAGCTTCACACACGAAACCCTAAGCTTCTACCACAACCAACAATCAATTTTTTTTTTATAAAAAAATTATCATAGAGACAAAATATAAACCCAAAACCGTATAAATTCAAAATTTTGGACCAGCAAAAACAAAACCTTGTTATCGAAAGTGGAGTGAGGGTAGAGATCTTTTCTCTCAGGGATCTGCACGTTATTTCTCATGTTAAGCATCATCACCTGTCTCTTTGACTCAACCACCTCATCTGGACTAGAATTAGGGCTAGAGTTGTTTCTTGATCTGATCATCGCGTTCTTCCTGTTGATCCTGGCCATCTTTGTCGGATCAAGAAACAATCCACCTCTCTCTGGTCTCAAACAAGGATTAGGATTACTAACCAAAGAACAGACCTCACTTCCGGGTTGCGAAACCGGGATCTGAGGAAAAGCATCGGACGAGTAAAGCGGCTGATGAGGATTCATCACGGCTGCCATCTGCTCCATCGGGTAAGAATACAAAAGGTGCGAGAGATTGTTGTTAGCATCCATAGCGAATTCTTGGACAGAGTTTGCGTTAGAAGAGGAAAAGGGAAAGAAGTTATCCATTTTTCCCGGGGAGAGAGAGAGATATGAATTGGGGGGGGGGGGGGGGGAAGAGAGGTCGTTGGGGAGATTGATTAGGAGAGAGCGAGTGAAGAAGAGACAGATGTTGAAAAAAACACAAAAAGAAACGAGTCAAAATGTTGCAGATGGTTCGATGTTGCAGCTTATGGGGATACGCATCTCACCACTCACACAAGGAGAGAGATATGAATATATAAGGGCTAAGACATATACATACAGTCATACATATGTATATGTGGCGCCAGATTGTGTTTGAATGTATATAATGGTTTTTATGGCACAGAAGACCACGAGAAGCTCATTGGCTGTTTGTGTTGTTTTTTTTTCTGAGAGATAGAGAAGACTCTTTTTTATTTTATTTATGAGTTGCCTAGCTCTCATCCTCATATTTACTCTGTTAAAGGTAATCCTTAATCTAAAGAGTACTATTTAAGTTTTTTTTTTTTTTTTTTTTGTCGTGCACATTATTTAGTTCAAACATTGAAAAAATGAATCTTTGCAGCTTTAGTAATTGGTTTGATAGTTGGCATATTAAACTTTGAGGAAACTCAATTAACAACCATTCATGATTCGTCAAATATAAATTTACTCCCCAGTCCCCATTAATATTCTTGTGTCGCTTGTACATATTTCAGAAAACGGTTACTTATTATAATAACCTTAATTTAGAAAACTTTTGAATTCAAAGACGAAAAAGACAAATTCATTAATATTTACACATTAAAAGTTACGAAAACTTCATAAATTGTTACTCGTATTTTGTTGAAACTCAATTAATCGTCATAGGTATACCTTTTATAAACATACTTTGGCAAAAACTTTCTTTTCAATATATAAATACATACTAAGGGGGTTATTGGTTTGGGATTTAAAGAGAATTTTAATGACTTAAGAAGTTATGTAAAATATGTTGTTATTCAATCAAGACTTTTTAAAACTCTTTTAAAATTTGGTGTTATTAGTTGTGGATTTGCAAAAAGTTATCTAAAATCTTTATAAATATAGTGTTATTGGATTAGGAGTTTTATCAAGTCATTATAAATTTTATGTTATTCAAATATAACAAAAGAATCTTGGATTGTTAATGACTTCTACTATTATGTTATTGGTTTAGGATTTTATATTCTTTTCTTCATAAAAAAAGTCATGTAAACATTCTCATCAAATAGAAAGATTGTGGAATCATAGTCCATGACTTTTTGGGAGGCAGATAAGAAGAGCCATTGACGACGTCGCAAATTCCCTGCATATTCTCAGTATACAAAGTGTCCATTAATCTGATGTCAAACCGAAAACATAACAATTTTTTTAAACATCTAAAATGGGTTGAGAGTCCAATGATGATGTCATTTTACTAGGCTGAAATTGGAAGACACGTGACGGGAGAAAGAGAATGGGAGGTGTACAAAGTGTTGATCAACGAAGAAGACAGCTTACATGTCCCAATAAGCAAGATAGAGTAACAAAGGTGGAATATTTAATGGGTTGAGGGTAATTAATAAATAATAAAATTTCATCAGACTTCAGGATCATCAACTAACCTCAGACTCTATATTATGATGCAATGAGTATGTAGAAGATGATATGTGGTTATATCGTTATATATCCTATATGTTGATAAATTGAGATATTGTAACTATATAAAAGAACAAAAGTTGTAAATGAGTGTGTGAGTGGTTTGATAGAAAGAAGAACTAGAGAGAAAGAGAGAGAGAGAGATAAGAGGAGAAGAAGAGAAGAGTCGTGGTCGTTGGGAGTAGAGTAAAATAGAGAGAGAGAAAAGAGGAGAAGAAGAGAAGAGTCGTGGTGGTATTTTTATTGGCTGTCAACAATAACAAACAAAATACAGTACAAGTCGTCACAATGGCAACGTGAAGAAGACGACGAAGACGACACCAGTGAGGGAGAGAAGAGAAGCGAGTGAAACTCTCTGAATATGGACGCGTTTCCGACGGAGAACCAAGTGATCGGTGGCTACGACGAAGCCTTTCCGACGACGGGAGACACAAAGACAACGATGAAGTCGATTTGTGCCAGATTTGCCGATCGCCGGAGCTACCGAGACAACCTCTTGAGGTTCTCCATCAAGTATGTTCACCAACAATGTCTCCTTCTCTGACTCAATCGCCGTGGATACAAGCAATGCGAGGTTCTCAAACTTTGTTTTCTTACTTTAGGTTTCAGTGTTCAATAACGTTTAATCGATTTCGAACCATAAAAACAAAGCAAAACAGAACCAAAAAAATTATAAAAACCTTCAACATAATCAACAGATCAAGAGAGGGAAAATCGAGTTTAGAAAGACAGAGAAGAAAGACAACGTTTAAAGCGAAAGAAAGACAACGTTTCGTATCACCGATCCAACACAAGCAAAGAAAAGACCAATATTTAAAAAAATTTAAAAACCTTCAAGAACTTCACGGCATGCTCCCTGTTCCTGTAGCCTCTGCCCACATATTAGCAGCTATTGTGTCTCTCCAATTATTAGCATAATCTTTTTGCTGAGATTGGAGAGTTCCCGTATCTCCATTTTCCTCATTACTGTTTTCTTCGTGACCAATACTGGTTTCTTCATCATTGTATTCTTCGGGAGGAAACTCATCGGACCGACATTCTTTACGGAGAAAGTTATGTAATCCAGCACAAGCTATTACGAGTTCTGCTTGTACCTTAAAAGGAAAAGGCGGTGCTGATTTGAAAATTAGAAAACGAGATTTGAAGATACCAAAAATTCTCTCGATCACATTTCTCAAAGATGCATGACGCAAGTTGAATAACTCATTTTGATTACTAGGATCACAACCTTGACCTCTAAAATCTTGTAGATGGTACCTTGTACCCCTGAATGGAGCTAAAAAATTGCGTCGATTTGCAAATCCACAATCAACTAGATAATATTTTCCTGTAAATCATATATGAATAGTAATTGTTATAAAGACGAAAGAGAAGTAACAATGTTTTGTGTAATGCATATGTATATACCTTCGGGAACAGGTAGCTTGCTCTTACTTCTCGCTACAGCATCACTTAATACTTTTGAATCGTGAGCTGTACCTTCCCATCCACTAAGGACATATATGAATTCTAGATCAAAGTTACAAGCAGCAAGAACATTTTGTGATGTATATCCTTTCTGATTTCGATAGCTTGATGCATCATTAGTAGGCACCATTGCATGAATGTGTGTACCGTCGATAGCGCCAACGCAATCCTGTAAAAATCATGATAACAAGAGTTCAACGTTCATTTATTTGTTTTATCAATTATATGCGAAAGAGATAATAATTGTAATGCAGCTAATGAGTCCTCGCATAATTTTCTCTTTCGTCTTTGATAGTGTTGCTCTGATTTTTCTAATAGACTTTTCCACTATGTAACTTTGTTTGCACGTTTTTGGCTTCCACAAAGCCAATAAAATAATTCACTACTAATTTGACCAATGAAGAAATAATGAGATACTAGCAAAGATTAGAAAAACAACCATATTTAATAATCAAGTAAGGACAAAGAAAGACAACACTCACATCTATCCAAACGTTCATGAGAAGCACAACACGTACCCAAGCAAAACTAGTCCTAATAGTTTATAATTATTGAAACATATCTTGAATTCGTAGTAAACATACCTTGAAGTAAGGATAATAGCGAGTGCTTTCTCTTATTTTTGCAGGAACCGTGAGTCCAGGTTTGGCCATCCAACTTGGTGCAATCATATTTAATGCATCTAAAACCTTGTGAAAATTTGTACTTGCAGCAAACTTTGATCTCATAAATCTGCTCATTGTATACTTATATCTTGAGCTTTGACCAATGGTGAGCAAAAATGTAGCCACCATTTCTTCAAGACAAGTCTGTCGGGTATCTCTTAAAGACGTTTTTTCTCTAATAATATCACATAACTTCAAAAATACTTCAGGGTACATACGGTATACCTCTCGAAAGATTTTATGATCTTCCTTAAGAAGTTTCTCGAGGTAAATGTAGCCAATTCTCGTGATAGGCTTACGTATCGGACGCTCGATACGTTTGTTCATACAGTAAGCTATTGTCGTATATTTCAGTAGTAATACCAAAATGTCTATTTCTGATTCGTCATCTTCATGATGAGATTCATCCTCTCTCACAATCGTGTGATCCATGATAAACAGTCCCTAAAAAAATTATTTATTAATCAGTTAGATGATAAAAAAAAAAAAAAAAATTGACGTGTTTATGTTTGTTAAACGTAAGTTATAGGCCACAATGCATCAAACATATAAACACAAAAGAGAATATCTGGGAATAAAAATAAAATTCAAATCCAACTAGCAAAAAATTGTCTCACCAAACAAGAGATAAAAAAATATAAAAGAAAACTCAAAAGCAATAATCATATAGAGCCAACATTGCTCTGAACCCAACCAAAACGTTCTTCTACCGACATGTCTATGAAAACATCTTTCATTCCAAGTGAGTGAATCAAGGTAACTGCTTTGTAGCGAATCTGATTTTCTAAGTTAGGAATTTCCTTCATTGCTTCCCAGACATTGTTTTTTTTTTTCACAGCTTCTTTTTCCTCAGCTTCCCGTCTTAGATTTTCTTCTCTTTTCTCAGCTTCTCTTTGTTGTCGTTCTTCCCTTTGTTGTATGAAATTAAGGATCTTATTACTAACTATGATCATAGGATCCTCCTCATCAGTTTTCAGCTTATCCACATTGCTAGTAGCTAAGGTTCTAGGCCTCTTCTTTGAAGGAAGTTTATTCATCCGTCCTTTTGGATTTGTGCCTTGAAAGGGTGGTGACAGATCACATTCTCTTGATGCTGATGGATCTTGAGATGAATGTTCAAAATCCTCATCAATGATTATGCTATCAGTCACTCTTTGACTCTCCCCAATAAAGCTTGGAGCATCCGTGGTATCACCCATTCCAATTGCGGAACCACCGGTAGCTAAGCCACATCCAAATATGAGTTGAAGATCCTCAAATCTTTCATTTGACTCATATCGTAAATGTTTATGTCTAGGATGTTTCTGTAGATAAAAAAAATATATAGATATATCACTCATACAATATGTACATTTAAATAATGTTGTATGCTTAATCATATATAATCAAATACATACCTTGAAGTACTCTTCCCACACTTCATCCGAAGCGGTGAACCTTTTCATTTCAGGATCCCATCCAAATCCAGAACTGAAACGTTGAAGGTCTAAATAATTGTTGTACAGGCCTCTCAAGTATTTCCATCTACTTAGGTACTGACTGTGATTTTTTTGGCATCCAAGTCTTTCATTAAGAACTGGTAAAATTTTTTACTCCACAATTAGCTTGCTAAAGTTACCACTATTATCACGCCAGTTTCGGTGAACTCCATCAACAAGTAGCTCTACTAGCACTTTTGTCTCTTCTGGTCCCCATTGACTATATGGACCCTTTTCCTTACTCTTTTGGGAATCTCCCATTAGCTAAGCATATATTTATAAACAATGTTAAGAAAAATGTTGATAATCACTAGATTATCACACTCGGTCAAAGAAACAAAGAATCAAACACCCAAACATAAAAAGATATAATAAACGATGCAATATGAGAAACCAACGATGAATACAAAACCAAAGATGCAATATGTTACCAATTAATATAACCAAACGATATAATAATCAACAGGAAGATGAGAAAACCTAGCTATACCTGTAGCTTTGGAGATCGGGTATGTTTTCTTTTTGATAAAGCCAAAACCAACGAACGAGTATGTCAAAAGGTGTTGAAAGATATATGATTTTGGCAAAAGATGAGATAAGTAAGAGAATATTCTATAATATTGTTTGAGAAAGTTTGCAAGATTTGATGAGAGTTTTTACAAGATTAGGAAAAACAAATCACAAGATTTTATAAAAACTTTGTAAACAATCTGTTAGAATCATTTATTTTAGACTTTCTATTTTTCAATGATTTTTAAAATCAGCAAGATTTTAAAAAACATAAAGTCATTAAAATTCTCTTAAAATCCCAAACCAATAACCCCCTAAAGTTTTAGATTTCGAAATTTAATTTTGTGGAATATATATATATATATATATTCTAAACCAAATTATTTGATTAGAACAATATCTCTATATACTTATTTAAGCAATGTTCATAGAATTTTAACCAGTTTTGATGTGGCATATTACGAAAATATCATTGCATTTAGATTAATTTTTTTTTTTTTTTTTTTTTTTTGTCAACCATTGAGCCACAACTGGCCGGCCCATTAGCCAAACTCCTACATTCGCAGGAGCCAGGACTCGATCCCGGGTGTGATGGTGACTTCTACAAATGGACTTACCTTCTGCCACTGCACTAAGGTCACTTCACTCATTTAGATTAATTTAAGAACTAACAAAAAGAAACTGATATTGGTTTATAAATAATATTTTTGAAATTATTTAACATATTCGGTTTATTGTTTCTGAAATTTTAGAAAACAATAATAAACAATTTAATTCATAAAAAAAAATTTATATACAATATTTTTTATATAAACAATACTAAGTGTATTAATCAAACAATCCAATATTTGCATGATACCAAAGATTACCAATCCGATAACTCTTTCCGATTATCGTCCAATTGGATAATGTAATGTTTTATACAAAATTATCTTCAAATGCGTTTAAAAAAACATTTGAACTCCATTGTTTCGGATTCTCAAGTGGCCTACATTCCTAGCCGACTAATCACAGACAACATGCTCATTGCACATGCAGTTTTGCATGCCTTAAAAACTAGAAAATTCGTCTCACAAACATATATGGCCGTGAAAACATATGTAAGCAAGCCGTACGACCTCATATAATGGAATTTCTTAGAAACCACTATGCGATTATTTGGCTTCTTCGACAAATAAATTCGTTGGATCATGGCCACAGTGAGCACTGTCAATTGTTCTGTCCTTATAAACGGGTCTTCATATTGTTCAGTACAGCCAAAGTGTAGTATCCGACAAGGTGACCCACTTTCTCCATATCTCTTCATATTGTGTGTTGATATCTTGAGCCACTTAATACGCATGAACACGGCCTCTGGTGATATATGGGGAGTTCAAATTGGAAATAGCGTTCCACCCATCACTCATTTACAGTTCGCAGACGATTCTTTATTTTTTTGCCAAGCTAACAGACAAAATTGCATTGCATTGGAAGAGGTTTTTGAGGTTTATGAGTACTACTCTGTTCAAAAAGTAAATACTTTAAAATAAACAATCACTTTCGGCTCAAGAGTTTTTGGTTCAAAACAAAAAGGCTTAAAAAAGATTTTAGACATTCCAAATATTGGTGGCGGAGGTAAATATCTGGAACTCCCAGAACAATTTAGTGGCAAAAAAAGGGAGATGTTCGAGAACAAATAGCTGCAATGCAAAATACCTTACACAAGCAAGCAAAGAAATCATGATTAAATCTGTTGTCCTGGCTATGCCAATTGATTTAATGTCCTATTTCAAACTGCCTCAAGGAATAATTTCGGAGATTAAGTCTCTTCTAATGCAATTCTGGTGGGAAAAGAGTGAAAATAACCGAGGGATATCATGAATAGCTTGGAAAAAATTACAACTATCAAAAGGAGAAGGAGGACTAGGCTTTTGTAATATTTCAAAATTCAGTGACGCATTACTTGCGAAACAAGCTTGGCGGATAATTCGGTCTCCTAATTCCCTTTTGGCAAGACTACTGAAAGCAAGATATTTTCCTGATGACACTTTCTTAATGCTATACCAAAACGTAATCAGTCCTACGGTTGGTCTTCAACTTTAACAGGTCTAGAAATTATCAAAAAAGGGTCTAGATACCAAGTTGGAGATGGTCAGACCATTCATCCTACAAATGATAATGTCACCCCTACCAACCCTCCTAGACCTATCAGTTTTCATACTCCGCCTCATGAAACAAACTTAAACAACTTCATCTCTCATCGTGGACCTCATCATTTTTGGAATGACTCTATGTTAGACACTATTGATGCAGATGATCATGATTTCCTTAAAAGAATCTATCTCCCAAGACAATTGACTTCATATAAGCTTGTTTGGCATTATCACAATTCTGGGGAATACACGATGCGCTCGGGCTATTGGTTTACTACACATGATCTCACTTCTACACAAGCTCCATCACCCCTCATGGTTCTGTAATCATGAAAAATGCCGTCTGGAAATTACCTATACTTCCAAATATCAAACATTTCCTTTGGCGGGTTCTATCAAAGACTTTAGCGACAATGACATTGTCGAATACTCGTGGAATGAATCTTAATCCAATGTGTCAAATATGTGGTCTGTCATATGAAACCATAAATCATTGTCTTTTTACATGTCTCTCCTCAGCTTTAGCGTGACAATTGTCAGATATCCCTATACCTTTATCTCAACTAGCATAAAAAAACTTGGAAAGCAATCTATCCCATTTATTAAATCTCCAGCAGGGAAAGAAACTTCTATCTTTTTGGCTCCCATAACAGATTTGGCGTGAAAGAAATAGTTTAGTTTTCAATAAAATACATGTTCTCCCTTCCAAGGTGTTTTCACAAGCTCAGTCAAATGTAAAAGAATGGTTGGACGCTCACATTCATTCTCTCTTAAATAGTTCAGAAACAGATGTACAGACAACCAATACCACTTCTTGGACACGACCTCTTCTATCATTCATTAAATGCAATTATGATGCAAGTTTTGATCCTTTATCAAACAAAACAATGGGTGGCTGGGTTATTCTAGATCATGAAAGAACAACAAAGGCATGGGGTTCCGCTCGTTTACAAGCTACAAGTTCATCATTGGAAGCAGAAGCTTTGGCTCTCCTATCGTTGCAACAAACTTGGATTCGAGGTTTCACAAAGACACACTTCAAAGACGACAATCAAGTTTTGATATATAACATAAATAGGGTTCTTACTGATGACTCTATTCAAGGAATTTTGTCAGACATACATTTTTGGGCTTCGAAGTTCATATCTATATGTTTTACTTATGTCAAAAGAAATTGTAATAGTGTTGCTCACAATTTAGCAAAGTTTGGTTGTATTAATTCATCTTTCTATTGTGGTACTTTTAATTCGCCTATTTGGCTTGCGAACAATTTGTATATTGATTTCCTTAATTAATAAAATTTAAATTCGACGAAAAAATAGAAAACAATACTAAGTGTATAAGGTTAACTATTCATATTAAAATCTACATCTACGAAGAAAATAAAATCTATTTTTTTACCTCATTCCTTTTTTTTTTTGGTTCTACACATATTACCTAGATTCAACATGCACCACAATGTTTGCAAATCCGAGTGTAATTTAACTATATAAAAAGAGTTTTTTAACCTATAAAAAAACTTTGACAATATATATACATAATATAATTGTAAATTTAGTACATAAATTTAATATATACTAACTTTTTATATCAATAACTACAATGGTGTTAATATTAACACCAATCACGATTGTAAATTTGATATATTAAGATCTCTAAACACGATCACATCAATTTGTAATACCGGATCATGAGTATATACTAGTTTCTTTTAAAATTTACTAAATTTGTAATAAACGAATTTTGATATTATATCCAAACCAAAATAGTGGTTCCGACTACGGGTAAAAATCAGAGTATAAAGTTAAGTAAATTAAATATATAAAATTATAAAATATATAGAAGAAATATTTGTTTTTACTACTATTTTGTAATTAACAAATCTACATTTACGTAAATATATCCCTGCTCTGTAATAGCGTGGGTCACTATCTAGTATATAGAATATACTAGAATTTGTACCCGCACATGCGTGACATTTTAATTTAAAATATTTTCTATCAATATAAATTATTTAGCTTAAATATAATCATTCAAACTTTTGAGTGTAAATCTATACAAACACTAAACTTACTTTACTAAGTGATATACAACACATATATTATTGAAAATAATGTTTCTTTGTTATTGTTTAGTAAAATAACAATATCATAGCCGACATTTGTTATGTGTGCTTTGTGGTTTGGTCATTGTGGCTTGTTTGTGATTGTTGTTTGTGCTTAGAGATCTTATTGCTTGTGTGTATAGTCCAATAGATGAGAGACTTGTCTCACTAAGTATTTTTGGTAATACTTATGTCTTTCTTTTGTGTTGCGGCACAGGTAAAGACAAAGTGTGAACGTGGAATCAGGACAATGAAAAGAAGGATGTCCTAGTAACTCGATTGTTTGTGGTTTGGCTTCTGTTAAGTTGCTAGAGTTTAGTTATAGAATATTGTTATGATGCTGATTGTTTGCTTCTTGACATTGTTGGTTTTGAATTGTTAGACTCTTGTTGATTTGGTTATTTATTAGAGTTATATATTGAATTATTGGTGTTGTTTATGTTATCCGTTGTTGTTGAATTTTGCTACGGTGTTAGTGAGTATGAGATCACTAGTTAATTGTCATGTTAAAAAGCAGAAAAAATAATAGGATAGGTTGTTTCATTTGCTAAAATCCCCTGTTATTAAAACTAAGATTTTAAAATCTGTTTCCAAATCCCATGTTATTGAAACTGAACTTTATGTTATATCACTCAAAATCACTCACAATTATATGTTACTAGGATCGGACCCGCGCTACAGCGCGGAGGAATATTTGAATATATATATATTTTTTATTATAGTACTATATGAATCATATATTTATGTAATGAGTTTGAATAGAATAATAGAAGAAAAAAAGTGAGTAAACTGGAAATATAATAAGCGCGAACGAATATTTAATTTAATCATTTTTTGTAGTAGAAGTATATTTATGTAAAATATAATAAAATATTTCATCTGTAAAAATTACTAACTCACAATTTTTGTTATGACAAACCAACCCGCAAAGGATTGCCTTTGTTAAAATATCAATTTTAACCCGCTCTATCATGTGATTGTGAGTTTTGCAAGTAAGTCAATGTACTTTTTAAAAGAAAAGTGATATGAAAGTGAGTAATATTTGATCATTGTTTGTAGTTAAAGTAGGAAATACCTAATATAATCTTACATTTATAATAAAAACTTTTCATTTTACAAAAGAAAATTTTTAAATTCAAAGAAATTAAAAAATGTATTTTAGAATAACATATGGAAGGTTTCTACTTTAAAAAATTAGATATTTTAAAATATAAGATTTCATCGTAATCTGCATTATAATTTGCTAAAATATTGAATGAAATTGTGTACATCTCGCATAAGATGAGTTCCATAGATTTACAAATAATGAAATATTTGAATTAGATACTTTCCATATCACAAAATAATGAAATATTCAAATTATATATATATATATATGTATTAATGATGTATATTTAAAATAATATTTACATTAACGGACTAAATTCAGAAATATTTTTTTTATCTCTCAAAACCTTTTTTTGAAAGAAATAACAATCGCAACTAACATATATTTTAAACTTTAATATAAAATAAAGAGTTAAAATATTAATAATACTTAAAATTTTATAGAGTGTAATTTTAATAATATTTTAAACTTTTTACAAAGTTTATAATAAACTTTTAAAAGTTTTGATATTTATAATATGTTTAAATTTTAATAATTTAAATATTATAATATTTTAAAACTTTTTAAAAGCTTAGAAATTTTAAAAAGTTTCAATATTAATAATAATAATAATAAAAAGTTTCTCATAAGAAAAACAATCTACCCTTTTTTGTGGTTAAGAAAATACAATTTACTGTGTTTGTAAATTAGTTTATTAATTATCTTTTAATAAACCAATCAAATAATTACATCCACTCCGAAATATTTGTGATCAAGAATTCCCAAAACTGAAAATAACCACAAAACAACTAAAAGAAACTTTGTGATCCTTACTATTTATAAATTATAATTAAAAGCAACATAAACTCTCACATATATATATATATATATTGATATACCTTTAGAACGTATTATAAATAATTATTATATCTAACCATATTATTTTATTTTGAGCTAATTTATCTATTTATTTTCCTCGAAAATATTATTTTATTTTTGACTTATATCGACGCTTACAATCTTATATGTAACATGTTTTTTAAAAGGCATTAAAGTGTGTTTTACAATATTAAAATTTTAAAAACAAAGAAACGTAATGCAATGTAGATGAACTAGACATAAAATAATAAGAATAAAAAAGTCAACTAATTTTGTAATATTGTTTTATTATATGATATAGAAATATACTATGAACTATATTTGTGTTTGTCCCAAATTGTATTTTGGTAATTTTTGTATTCGTTCCATCCCGTTTCCAATCGGGAATAATTTTTTTGTCAAATATCGGAAATGTCATATATCGAGAATCTTCACTATTGGGAATGCATTCTCTATACAACTAGAATTCAGGTATAAGACGAAACATGAATTACATCCACTCCAAATATTTGTATCAAACATGTTTTAATTATTTTATATTTTTTTACATATACTCTTACGTCTTTTTAAAAAAAGTTATAATATAAATGCTATATCAAGTCATTATTTTTGGGTACTCGGTGTACTAATCGGTTTTCAAATTTGTAACCCGCACTGACCCGAAGCCGATAGTACCCGAACTAAACCGAACTCATATATTGAAAAATACTTACTAGGTTCTATTTTTCTAAACCCGTTTAACCAAACTTGATCGGGTAATATCCTAACCTGAACGGGTTACGTGAAGATCCAACCCTACTAAAAATAGGTTTGCAAAAATGATCTATATATATATTATATATTGCGAATTTAATTACTAATTTAGTTTTTGAAATTAACCCACACGTACGTGCGGGTCCAAACCTAGTATACAATATATGGTACACCCACAACCAACGAGAGTATTTTGTTAAGTAGAATATCAAAATAATTTATTTTTGAAAAAGAACAAATATTACATAGTTATAATAAATTCACGATACAGTATATCTTTTCCATAGAGTGGAAGTATATGTACAAAAATTGAAGAAATAAAAATAAAATGTAATTATGCTTAAACGACAATAATAATATTAGGGATCAGAAGATTAATACCAGTATAATAGTAATTTTTACGGTAGTATCATCCTTTTTTTTTTTTGTCAAAGCGGTAGTATCTGCCAATCCCACACTTTATGGAGCGGCTTTCTATTTTTTAACTCAAAATAAATACCATCTTTTTTTGCTCTCCATATATAGGTCCCTCCCTGAGGCACACCCTTTTCATATTCATACACGTCAAATTTACGTCCTCTCTTCCAATCAGGCCCTTGTCTTACAGTACACCAAAAAAGTGTCGTCTTCCAAAAATTATCTCTTACAGGAAAAGGATATAGTTGTCCAGGCCGCTTATACGCTCCTTTTATGTCGGAACTTCCGGATTTACAATGCACATAGACGGTTACGTCCAGATCGTTCCAGACCTGGAGATGGTTTGTTTGGCCGCCGGATACATTACCAATGATGCATTGGCCATAAACAATTAGAAAAGCTAATAGATATTTCATGCTTCTTTTCAGATGTTTAGATTTTATTTTTCTTGTGTTAAATTGCTTTTGTACTTGCAATATTTATATATACATCTGTATATTGCTAATTTTAGATTTACAATTTTTTATTAATCTAAGGCTATCTTGTTTTACCAAAAAGTTATTATAACAAAAAATAGCAAATCACTGGACACAAAAATTTCATTGACTAATCTAAGGCTATCTTGTTTTACCAAAAAATTATAACCAAATAAATTTCTGTGGTCCCCTGATGGGATCAAATCTGAACCACAAATATATTTTTGTAGGAGACGGCATAAGAATCACACAATATAGGTCTTGATCGGAACAACAGATAATAGAGCATTAGCATTATGCAACATAAACGGTAAGTTGCATAAGCTTAATGCACTTATTAATATAACACATTTAATTGACTGGTGGAGAAGTGAGTGATTAGATATTATATTTATATTTAATGTATTATATTAACAATATATATAATTTAAATGTGTTTCATTAAAAAAAATATCACTCATTGCTAGATAATATGTTTAATATATTTCACATTTAATAAATATTATGATTATATATATATATATATATTTTTTGTAATTAAATATTATATATATAATGTGACACATTAATTAAAAAATAATTAATACATATTATTTTTTCTTAATAAGACATTATATCTTTATTAACATTTTAATTTCAATAATGTTTTAAAATATACTCCCTCCGTTTCAAAATATAAGATGTTTTAACTAAAACACGCAGAATAAAAAGTTTTTACTTTTAACAAGTTCAACCAATCAGAAACAATACTGCATAACATAAAATACTAAACTAATTTAAAAGTTGCATAGAAACTTGAAAACATCCTATATTATGAAACAAAATTTTTTTCTAAACATCTTATATTTTGAAACGGAGGGAGTTTACAACATAACAAATTTATCTAAAATATAATAATAATATAAATTATAAACGTTATATTTACATTTATATTTTTAATTTTAATTTTCTGTATTAAATAAATTATTATATTATTTTAAATAATAACATTAGTAAGTTACTGATAAATGTATCTTATAATAGATAAATTTATGTTTTTTTGAAATCATAAATTTTTTTATATTTTTTTTACAAAATAAATGAATTATATATAATTATTTAAGATATATTAACATTTTAGAGGTAAATGTTTAACAAATGCTTCAGGTGAGTTTTTTTAAAAATAGCATATGAAAAAACATTGCAGCTTCTAAGTGCTTCCTTATACCGGAAATAGTACTAACGCCAGAAAAAAAAGTTATCAACTAATACTAGGTTTTATTAAATTTTTATAATTTATAATTTAATATTTCAATTATATTATTAGGTACTTTGGTGTTATATATATATATATATATAACAATGTTATTTTTTTTACGGTTTTTATTGAGTATTAAAGTTATGTGATTAAACTTTTGTTTGTCCTAGATTTAACTCGTAAAACATATATAATTTAGTAAAATAAATTATTGTTGTGATTGAGTGCAACTAAACAATTAGAAGTATCAAATGATATTAATATTTCTATTTAACTAATCATAGATCAGACCAATTTCAATTCTAGCCCGTTTAAAAATTTGATCGGTGAGCTCTTAAAATAACTATTATTTTGTATTGTTGTGCTTTAAATAGTTATATGAATATATGAGACAGAGAAATACTTTGAAAATCGGTTGTATCAATTAAATTTGAGAGATTATAGCATTTATAAAGATACTGTTGAAGATTTTATTGGTTAAAACTTTAATGGTTAGAGTTGCTTTTGGAAAACGCGAAATGTATAGATGTTTTTAAGATTTTATGGCAACAAACGTAACAAATATTGGTCAATTTAAGAAGTTTTAGTAATTGAGTTTCTGTGCAATGTTATTTTTGGAAATTTTTGAAGGGTTAATGTTGTAAATAAAATTTTAAATAAGCAAAACTAAAAAAGCATAACACAAAATATATTTCTAAAATGTTAATATAGATATGGCATGTAGTAGAACAATCTCCTGGAAGCCAAGTAAGTAACCAAACAAATCAGGTATTTTTTTGTTTATGTAATTATTATTATTTTTTTTATCTTATTGCATTTAGATTTAATTATCTAACATCCCATATTCCTCCTATTAATCGTAAGCACAATTATAAAACAAACATTAGTTTTGTAAGTATGTACAAAGGTATGCCAATGCAGTTAAGACAAAGTAATGGTTTTTTGCCAAGGGTAAAATGATCTTTTAATAGTCACCCTGAAACGATTGCATCTGGATTCCAATACTCGCAATGGACACACGGCAACAAAACTCATCGGAAACTTATAATTTCGACGAGACAATTAATCGGTGTCATCACCTTCTTATAAAACCTTCCACAAATACATGTTAGATCCATCTAGCCCTTAATCTGTAGCTACCAACCACATCCATACGAATGTACATTAATTAGCAAGCACCTGAACTATTCACAAACTCAAAATCCTCCTCCAACGGACCACTTCGTGATCCACCGAACAAGCCGCTTAATTCCACCTCCTGGAACAAGTTTCACCTTAACATGTATACCAAACTCCAGCTCATCTAGTTACTGAGTCGCAAAACCAATCACCCCTAACGATCAAGTAACAATAGTGGTGGACTGAAATACTTTATTCCATCCAGCCACGGAATCACTTCTCCGGTGAACCCACCGATTCACCGTCATAGCTCTAACCCTGCATTCTTGAGCTCTAACTTGGTTACCCAACTACCATGACCTTGCTCCATAAGCCATGAAAGCTCTTACAAAAGTTTCAGCTCTAACCGAGCTCGTTGGCTCACCAAACAATACAAATTGCCACAAATCAAGACATGAAACCTCCACATCTAACACTCAAAGAAAACAGAAACTAACCGTTCAAATCGTAATTCTACCGTTGGATATGGAGCCCATACTATCAAGAAGAGTCTCTCCACCAAATTTCGTCTCGATCAGACTAGTTTTGGACCGTCAAAAAACGCCTAGAAAGAACCATCTCAGAGCAATTTCTAGGGTTCATACTTCATATTTCACAGTTTCCAGCAATTACTTGGCCAGGAAGTAGCCCACGTAACTCCTCCAAGTTAACTCCTAATGAACCTCTGTCAGCTTCTATGGAATCTTCACTTGGTGCTAAACTGTCTGGTATCTTTATCATACCATATTGACGTCAACTCCAGCATTGACAGACCTCCAAAGTTGGCCCTCCACACAGTCGTTGTCACTACTTTACCTTTCACTTCCTTTAATTATTTAATTCATCTTCACAATGTCACGATTATGGTTTAAGATAACCAACCCCCAGCCTTTGTTTAATTAAGAATAAAACACACACTTTAATAATCCTAAACTCACAATTACGCTAACATTTTTCCAACACAACATATCGACTCACGTGGTCGGTGGTTCACATAATATAGCTCGGTTTAATGGGCTTCCATAAACCAAGGATTTCCGGTCTAGAATGGTTAAATCTCCCGGTTCAATAAACACCACAACAACAACACGAGAATTAAGGAGTAGCCGAACGATATCTTCTCGACAACACCGGTTACACACGACGGCACAAAGCTGTACACAACGAGGATCGATCTCCCTCTTCCTCACCCGCCAACTCCACCTCGGCCTTCTCTCCTCAAACGACCCACAAGTCGGACAACATCAACACACGCAACAACGTGATAGAAACGACCGCTATGAGCACAAAAATAATTGGTTCTTAGTTTAGGCTGGTTTAGTTTGGTTCCATAAACAAGACTCAATTAAACCCTATGAGCACAAAAATAATTGTGCTTGGTTTAATAACAACACTTTCTAAACCAACCGGACTAATCATATTACACCATGATTTAGCTAAATCAACTGGATCATGAAATCGATTCCACTCCAATTTCTAACATACAACCAAATCTTCCATTTTTTTTGGGACACGGACATTACACATCCAGTCGAATAAATGCTCGGATCCATTCCCGGGTCGGATCTTATTGACTTTTATGTTATAATCTCAGTTTCCCATTCAAGTGTTTTTTGAGCAAAAATCCCAGCCGTTCATTTACATACATTTTACTAAACCGAAAAACTTTTTCTTTTGCCTCTGCTCTGAAGTCTGGATCTTCGTCTCTCCTAATTCGTTTTGATTTTAGGAGATGCACCAGACTTTTAAAAGGAGTCGGATCATTCCCATACCTCGGAAGTCAAAACTATTTCTTTGTGTTTCCTCTCTCTCTCTGGATTTCTCTCAAACCACTTTCAATTTTTATTCGTCTCTCAGATTTTGAAAACTCTCGATGCATTGAACGACTACAGATATAAAAATCTAAAGAACAGTTTTGAAGAAGTTGGCTAGAATTGATTTGTTAGCGACAACAAGGTAATTCGATTTTGACCTAAACCCAAATTGTTCTCAATCTGCTCTATGTATTACTCTGATTTTTTATATTTGGGGGTTTTAAACTTTATTTTTCATGGTTTTCAGGCGTAGAAATTAATGAATTCTTCGTTTCTGCCTGTTGTTGGAATCAACAATTGAAACAGATATCCAATTCATGAGTTTTTTTCATGGGATATATAAATTCATATATTAGAAATGTGGCCTAACTAATCCCAAAAGCTAGCTCAAGGGAGAAGGATTGTCAATTCATTTATATATTGTCCAAAGATCTCTATCTCATCTGATATTGAACTTTGGACTCTTATAGCCCCTCTCGAGGTGTGGGTGAGAAAGAGTCCAACACAGAAACTGTCTGAACCCAACATCTCAGAAATATCACAACAAGACTTATATGAGCTACATAAGTGAGAAACCATCGTTTTTGTGAAAAATTGCTTGTTGGACCTAACTATGGACAATGATACCATATAAGGAATGTGACCTAAATAAACCCAATAGCTAGCTTAAGGAAAAAGGATTACCACATCCTTTATATATTGCCCAAAAAGTTCTATATCCCATCCGATGTGGGACTTTGGACTCTAATATCATACTATAGTGGCAGAGGACTTCTCATGCCTTCCCCAAGACTTTCCCCTGCAGCCGCCATCAATTTGTGGTTCCTAGCTAGATTGCAAGAGATAATATAAAATTATTAAAGATTATGTTTATGAAGAAGATTCATTGTGAAATTGACTTTCTTAAGGAAATAGAGAATTTTAGAAATGTTTACATGTATGATACGTAGTTTTTGACAATGGAAGGTGAAGATGATTTGCTTTGAATATGATACAGATAAATATTAACAAGTTCTTGATGTTAAAAAAGTTAAGGTTAATTTCGTTTATTTAAGCCAATTGTTTTTACATATATTCTACCACTTAAACAACAAGCGTTGAGTTTTACCTAACTTAAGTGATTTTTTTTTTTTTTTTTGTCTCTATAGGATTAGAGAGGCAAAGATGGTATGAGTAGAAAAGAGAAATGAAAAGTGATCAATTTGAAGAAGAATAACCACCAGATCGAATCCGAAAATGAGTCCAACCTTAGCCTAACTGCACTTTTGTAAATCTCTCTCTCTCTCTCTTCTAGGTCAGTCCCTTTGACTATTCATCTTTCATTTTCTACGGCGATTTTAGAATATCAATTAAAAGTCGAAATGCATAGAGGGAAATGATCATCAACCAGCATAAGTTCAATTCGTATTGTCCATATATACGGCTTTATTCTACCACAATAGCCCATGGAACTGTGGTAAATGATTAAACCACAATAGCATATTGTCGACTTCTGTTTTTGCATAAACTAGATTTTAACTCGAGCTATCCGCGGGACAAATTTTTAAAAAATAATAACATTTTGATTTTTATTTGATTTTTATATTTAGTTTGTTTTGTTTAGTTAAATAATAATTTTGTTTGGATTATCAATTATTAGAACAATAATAGGGGAAATAAATACATAAATATGTAATTTATAAGCTATTGTCGGATTATGTCACAATTACCAACGATTTAATTTTTTTTGCAAAATTTTAGTTAAATTACCCTAATTTAATAATATTCTTATATTAGTGGTATTGACCAAATAATTAAATGAAGATTTAACCCATGTTTCAAAACCGAATTAATAATATTTTATATTTATACTAATGTTAATTCAAACCGTCATGTTAATAACATGTCCCGCCATATAACAACAAACTGTCATATTAATGGTTTAACCCGTGTTTCAAAACCGTCATATTAGTGGTTTTGGTTGTGGGTGTTGTGTTTCGTTTGTGAAGTTGATATTTACGATCCGTAGCAATAAAAGAGAGATTTTAGTGTTTTCTTATTTGAGTTGATAACATTACCGCAGAATAATATTCAGTTTCTTAACGCGATATATACTATATTAAATGTATTTCTTGATGCTAAAGTTAAATATACCCAATTTATTGAGTTTCTAAAGTTGGGTTCTCGTTTTTATGAACTTTATTTACATTATAATAATTATTACGATTGTAATCATTTGTTACTCAAATTTGGTTGTGTCATTTAAATTTAAGAGATCATACAGTCTCTAAAGATCAATTAAAATAGGTTTGGAGATTTTTATGAGATTAAAAAATTAATGCGTAGAGTTGTTTTTAGAAAAATCGAAATGTATAGATGTTGTCAAGCTGTTTATGGCAATAAACGTATCAAATTAGGTCGATTTAAATAGTTTCATTAATTGAGTTTCTAAGAAATGTTATTTTAGGAAAATCGTTCGGGGTTAATGTTGTAAATAAAACAAATTAAATAAGCAAAACTTAAAGGGCGTAAACCAAAATGTACTTCAAAAATGTTAATATAGATGATTAAACCAACTCTCATGAAGCTAAAAATGGCATAACTTTTTTATAATGGAAAGACATTAGCTCATTCATATTGTTCATACATCGATTAAGCACTCTCTTATGGTGTTACCTCTTTGCCAAAATCCCTTTTTATTTGCAGTGATTTGTGGATTGATGTATCTTTTGGACTGATTGATGTGTCTGTATTATAGGATTTTAACCATAATTTTTACATTTGTTTTGAGTCTTTTATTGAGTCAAAGTTTTCTTTTAAAGTCTTTTTAGTGTTTTGTGAGTCTGTACAGATCTTAGGTCACGTTGGAAGGTAACTGAGCGTTTTGGGGATGAAAACATGCATTTGTACTAGCTAATTTGGTGAAGACTGGTCAGTTTAGCAAGCAGATGGAGCGGATGCAGAAGAAGCACCCAGGATCGACCGATCCCATCCCCGACTCAAGTTTTCCTTTTTCGTTTTAAACCGACTTTTAGGATTTTATTTTGATATTTAAGTTAGAGGCTCGGCCTCCAGAGACATAAAATTTATTTTCTGAGACTATTTTGTATTAAGAGCTAGGGGGGAGAAGATCTCTAATCCTTCTTGACACTTTGGAGAAGATCTCTAAACCCTATTTTCTATTCTTTTGCAATTCAATTATGCTCTCTTCATCATTGATTTGTTGTTTCTGTTTCTCCATGTCTGAGTAGTTTCTCAATTGGGTGAGGGTTTCAGAAGAGTTTCTATGATTAATTGATGCTAGGTTTGTTAGATTAGGGATTGATCTTATTGTTCTTCATCTATTATTGTTCTTAATGCTTAAGCTAGATTGATCACCTAGATTAAGATCTTAGGTTTAATTCATCGGGGCACCAAAAGTGTTGTTGAGTTGCTGGAAAAGAACATAAGTGAGCAAGGTGATCCTTAGCCAATGAGAGTTGAAGTTAAGGCATTTTTTGAACAAATCAAACTTGAACTTGTTAATGCTTGCTTAGTTTGCTAGATTCAAACGAGAGTTTAGGATCTAGCTAATTCATTGCTTAGATAGTTAACGCTGCGAGAGTAGGCGAGCTTTACAACTGTGATTTGAGTTCGAGAACGGTGTTTAATGCATCCCTATCTAATCATCTAAATTCGTGAGCATATTTCCCTAATGATTCCCTACGCCCAATGCCTTTTTAATTCATTGATTTAAAACACTCTTTTATTTACTGCTTTGTTAGTGACTTTCAAACACAAACCCTTCTTTGTCTTAGCTATATTTAATCTTTATAATTTCTTAGTGTGATAGTTTGGTCTCTGTGGATTCGATCCTGAAGTGTTACGACGATACCCCTAGATCGTGGTTGAGTACACATTAGGTTATTAATTGACATTTGATCACTGATGAACTAACCACAAATGACTATATTACAATTGAAAAAAAAAAGAGGAGAGATTCACTATTGTTTTTTCAATCAATCAGAAGTTGTTGGCTTTGCTGCGCATGTGAAGCAACTAGGTCTTGAGATGATAAATATGCAGAGTGAACTTCACAGGGAAGAATATTTGGTTTCCAATTTTTCAGGATAGGTTTAATATAATAACAAAAACAATTTGCAACAGTTCATAGGCTCCAATGATAGTGACACGTTTGAAGCAAAGAACAATGAATGGGCAAGATTAGTCAAAATTTCAGAAAATTATCTACTCAAGTATATGAAATGTTTTATGTGCTCAGTTTTTTATGAGTTTGAATTGTTTTTGTTGTTTCGGCTCTTAAACCATTTTTTATTATGTTGTATAGTTTTTTAAAGTTTTTTGTTGTCTAAGCTGCAGTGTTTTGATAAATAATTTGCAGATTTTTATTGTCTAAGTTGTAGGTTTGGTTTGTCTAAGCTATAAACTGCAGATTTTAGTGAATTAATTTGCATAATTTGGTTGTCTAAGTTACAGGTTTTTATCTAAATTATGAGCTCAAGTATATGAACACATATGACTACTCTAGATGCTAAATTATGTGAATCTCTATTGAGAGTTAAGGGCTATGTTTGCTAAGCCGAGTATAAGCAACTTCATGGGAGGGTGAGAGGTTGATTTTGTTAGAATATTGAGAGGAAGAAGAAAAAAACAGAGTAAGAGACCTTTTGTCTCTTCTCTTTGAAGAAGACAAGATCGAAAACTGAAATATTTATTTACATGAAACTTGTTACATACATCAACGACAAAACTGACACTAGATCATAATGAGTTGTGTCTCTTTGTCATTGTGACTCTCAAGTGATGGTCTGCCTCTTCTCCCGTATGAGAGTGGTGAAGAGGTTGATTTTTGTATTCCTGGACCAAATGTCAGCACAGCTTTTATCAACTAATTTACGAGGAACTTAACACATATAGTTAATGACAAATGCACCAAAACTTTTATAATGATGTTTTAGGGACGTGTGAACCCTTGTGATTTCACTGGCATTGTGAAGAGTCAGCAACATGTTACATGTGTACATAAAGAGTAGGCATTTCCATTTCACATGCTGTAAATTTGACTTGAGCTCGAGTTTTGTATTCCATTTCTTTAATTCTGAATTTGATTCACGGGAGATGTGGTGAGTAACCATGACTAAAAATTATGTTCTAAAACAAATTTTTTAGTTTTGTCTTTTGTTAGACACCTGAACAGTTGCACAAAGAGAGCATGCATTTCAGAAAATCTCAACCCCACAAGGTAAAAAAAAATAGTGTTGGATTGATGTTAAAACTTATGTATAATAATGTGTATAACTGTTAGTATCAGGTACTCCAGCTGGAATCAGAAAGGCCTTCTGCTCTAACAAAGCCTTCTTTCTATTCTCCATGCAACATGTGTGACCATAAATACTCGCAACAATTATAATTACACAGACTGCAACGATTAAGAGAGAGAATGGCGTAATCAAACTTGGTTAAAGCTAGCCACAATGTACAGTTAATATCTGCCAACGTTTAAGCCGTCAAACTCTTAAGAGTTTACTACCAGTAGAAAACATGACATTGAGTTCAAGCTTACAGGTATAGAGTAATTTCGAAAGGTGAAAAGCATTATGAGAGTGATTTGGATTTTATATTACAGGAAATTGTATCTAAATGAAAAGGAAGATAAGAGCGATGAATAAGTTTTCGCAGGACTTCACTTTGTAATATAATCAAAGGTTTTGCACTTATAATTGGTTTTGTAATTTAAAGAGAATGTATTTTAATTGTGGACATGATTTTTATTTATTTGAAATTGTATTATTCTTTTGTGGGTGTTTTAACTGGGTTTTAAAACTATATCCAAACTATTATTCAGGATAGCTAAAGTAGCTCCTTATGACACAATTGTAGATTGCTTTAGTTTGAATCGGTTTAAATTTTCAGTTTTCAAAAACTCCTTACTACTGTATATTTTAAAATAAATTTAACACCATGTGTTAAAAAAAATTAGCACGGTCATTATAAACATTTTGAAGTATGAAGTGAATAATAATAGTATACAGCTTGGCCAAAAAATTCCTAACAATATTTTATGTTTGCAAACTCATTATGTATTAGTAGGGTTTTGATTTTTTATTGATTATTCTAAAACTATATTGTAGTATTTATTTAAAAATAGAAATAATTTTAGCTCATGATGTTAAAAACAACTTTAGCTTCTGATTTCATAAAAGAAAAACTCAGAACATTATATAATATTTATACTGTTTTCTAAATATATATTTACATTCATAATGATTACACTAGGTAAACAACCCGCACATAGTGAGGATAAATCAATTCAAATAAAATTATTATGAGTAAAATTATTATTTGAGATCTAAGATTCGTTTGTATAAAACAAAATATGTCAACTAATTTTTTATTATTATTCAAATTGTGACTATTTTGTGTAAAAATACATTTCACCCGTGAAATATTTAAATGTAGAAAAGAATTTTAACGTGGTGGAGAAATTTGTATGGACTTTATTTTAATAAAATATGAATAATTATCAATTTTAAAAAATAATTTGTTGTTTTTTAAAGAATAGTAATATAGTTTCAAAATAAATGGCTACAAATAGTTTTAACTTATGTAATAAATTTTGATTTAAATCTATAGTGGCATAGATATAATTAGTATAATTAATGAGGTTTATTTGGTAAAATGTGCTTCGTGCTCTCTGGCGACGACACATCAGCATTTTTTCAAGAATGCTTCTCTATTAATATATATGGGATGTATTAATTTGACCTTGGTAAACTCAAAACTTAATTATCGTTTCAAAAAAATAAAATGTACTACAATAATGTAGAATGGATATTCGACTTATATAAACATTAAAAAGCGGATATTTACAAGGTCAAGTAATGAATCCAATAACGGATTGGATAATGGGATGAGTATTAGAAAAATAAATACTCGATACTCGATTTTTACCCGCAGGTAATAGAATTATAATACTCTTTATCCGAACCTAAGATTACGAATACCTTTTTTCGAGATGGGACGAATACGGATAACGAGTATTAGTGTCTATCTTTATACAACTAAAAATTATAACAATCCATTTAAGAACATTAAGGGTATGAATGGTGGTAGCGGTCAAGGTGGACAAATCCGTCAGTGGTTTGATCCAACCTAAAAATTGAAAAATAGGACGGAAAACAAACCACCGCTGCCCAACTTTATTTGTACATGGTTAATAACCTTTAAATTCATGAATGGTTGACAACAAATCACTGCTGGCCAACTCTATTTTGACATTGAAATTCATGAATGTTAGGATTATTCATGGTTGATAACCCAACAATCATGATTTTCACTGAAGTTATATATAGATAGGAGAATGTGGCTCTCTTTACTTGTTATGATCTTCTTATTAAAATGTTTTACATTAGAAGTGTAAATGATTTTACAGTTATACATACTTTACACCAAAAATATAATTATTTAATCTATTGTTTACCTTGTTAAATTTGTTTGAAAAAATAAGAGAGTAAGAGAGTTGTTTAGATGATTATGTATAAGGAAATGATTTATTTAGAGATTTGTTAAGATGTGCACCGATTTGTAAGAAAATAACGTATATACATTTATAATGTTACAAATTATAACTTTAAGTTGTGGTATTTATTGAAATAGTAAGAATTTATTATTTAAATCTTATAAATATAAATATTAGCAAATGTGCTTCCGTTGTAATAAGTAGGCGATTTCTGAAACAACCCTTTCCATTTTTTTTTAAATATATCATAATCTCTATTGTTTTCATGTCCACTAACAACCTAGCATTAATCAACAACAACGGATAACCAAGCAATACCATTAAACCAATAAAGAATCCAATAATGAACAAACCAATAAACCAACAAAGTCAATAATCAATTCCAACATCCAACAATGTTCTATCGACTCCACTCTAGCAACCTAACAATAGCTAGACCATAATCAATCAAGCCTCTAGAATATTCTCCTCCTCATCGTCTTGATTCCACGATAACACTTTGCCTTTACCTGAACCACAAACACAAATTAAGATGCATGAGTATTATCATAAATACTTAGTGAGACAATCCTCCCATCTTCTGGGCTATACACACAAGCAACTGAGATTCCAATGTTAAGCAACACAAACAACACAACAAACTAGAGAAACAAGTGTCAGACAAGTGGGTGTCGACCGACACTGCCTCTCAGTGTCGATCGACACACCTCCTTGGTGTTGACTGATACCCACCTTGTGGTGACCCTCACTAAGGGTAAAAACCCAAAATAATATTTTGAAGAAAAAGACCCGGAAATAACTCAGAAAGAAGGAGAAGAGAAAAATAAGAGGAACGATTGAAAGAAGTCCAAAGAATCAGTAGGTCGGAGAATGGTCGATGGTCAAAAGTTAGAAGAAGAAGAATAGCCAAGTCAAAACCAAATGAGCCAAGGTTTCGATCGAAACCTGCATTTCCACGTGAAATTATGGACGCGGGACGGATATGGTACGAATGGGACATACACGGGATGGTAATGGTAAGGATGCGAGACGTACGCAGAACAAAGATGGTACAGACAGAATAGACGCGGGACGTACATGGTACGGACGCAGGATGGACATGGTACGTATGCAGGACGTACGCCGGACAGACTAAAGAAGAAATAGACTTAGAGAAAAATCAAAGATTCTTCTTTGGAATCGTCAATTCCAAATATTTATATAGAGAGAAAGAAATGAGACACTTGGGAGAAGAAGTTTGCCATTTGTAATGAGAGATACCATTTGTTGAAGCAAAAACACCACTTGTCACAAGATTCGCCACTTGTTGAATATGCGCGACACTTGTGCAGTGAGTGCAATGCACGCACGCCATGCATCACATGCAGCGCTAAGTGTCTGGCGATTGAAACGCATGCGCGCCATGCAGCGCATACAGCGCCAAGTGTTAACAAATTCTCGCCATTTGTCCAACGATTCCAAGGGAAAGAAGGAGGCATGCACGGCTATAAATATGAGCCTTCCAGCCTTCTTTTTCGTCATTCTCTGCTCAAAGAAACACAAAAATTCTCTAAGTGTTCGTTTCCTCTAAGAAGAAGAGGTCGGAGCTCTGGACGTTGAAGGGACGCTGTCTGGAGGCTAAAGAACGCTGTCTGATCCGCGGTGTTGTGAATTCCAACCAAATCAATCCTCTGCTGAATCACTGTGAGTCTGTGGTAGTTTGCTTGGGGTGCTGCATGAACTCTAGGGTTCATGTACATACTTATTGCTTGCTGCATTTAGACCAGGATTCATGAGAATCAGTTTAAGATGTTGCATGATTAAATTGGTAGGATTCATGCTAGATTCATGTTGAACACATAGAATTTATGCTAGGATCACCATGCATGTTGAGAATTGAAGAGATATGACCTCATGTTTACATGATGAAATTATGTTTACTTGATGCATTTTTAGCAATTTGGCTTGCTTAAAAACCGGACCATGGACTTGCATGCATGATTAAATTGATAGATTTTTAACTGCAATATTTTCTTGCATAAAAATCGGATAGGATGGTTGCATGCATATAGAACAATCTAAGTTGCTTTAATTTTTATTCTTGTTGCTTGTTGATTGTTGATTGAATTCTTGCTTGTTTTGGTTGATTTCTTGCTTGAATTGCTTGTGGTTTATAGTACTAAATTCTTAGCGTTTGTACTAACCCTTTGAATTTGAGTACTTATTTTACCTAGCCTCTTGAATTAATTTTTCATGGGTCCTAGCTATAATAGAGTGGTCGATCTTCTGTTCCAAGTGTAGAAATGATGTCTCGTCAAATTTCTCCTTATGGATACTTGCACTAAGGGACAACTTGGCGTCTAGCTCGATACTAGACCGACCGCTGCATAACGATGTGGCTTTCGTGATGGCTCATGCTGGTTACCTTTGTGGTTTCAGCATGAGAAGTTGTATGGAACAAAACAGATTATCGAGGACCCATAGGTGAAAGAGTCTAGTGTAACGTCCCGAACCGTCCTAAGGCTGGAAATACCCAAAACGGCCCTGAGACATCACTAGGAAACGATCACCAACGACCCAGCCTAGGTTCTAAACCCTTTTATGGCCCAGACCGGCTCATCGGTGAGGTTTCCACCACTTTAGACACCACTTAGTTTATACCTTTGTGATGCCCAAGTGTTGCACAGTCTCGGACAATGATCTATGAGCCGTTACTCGTATTCGAATATTAAACCGATACTTTATTAAATAAAATATTTCACAAGACTTAACAAAATATTTATAGCGTTTATGGCCAGGCATATTGCCAAAAAAATTATACAGATTTTGCTTATAAAATATAACATACTTTTTCTTTACACAAAGGCACAAAATCTACTTTTTGAGCTCCTATCGTCCAACACGCCCTCTAACACCCTCTACTGGTTGCCTGCAGGACAAACACTATCATAAGTAATCTAAGATTACTTAGTGAGTTTCAGGGGTCCCTGCAGAAGATTAGATTCCCATCCCAACCCCAAATCACAAGGAATCAATCATGCAACACACAACAAGCAATCACACACAACAATCAATCAAGCAAAGAATGCATGCAAAAGCTAAAAAGCAACAAAATGCAAGCAATCTACAACATGCAAACTTGAATAAAAAGAGATATTTTAAAACAAGTTTACTAGGGCCCAGATGTACTGCCTCTCGCCAAACACCCATTTTTGCCGCATTGCATCCTCCCTAGACATGCAATCGAACTTTCACATAAACTACACCGTCGTGTAGAGCTCCGGCCATGGTAGCTAACCAAGTCTCTCCGAGCATTCGACATGCAACACAACACCCTTGTTTGCTGCATGTCGTAACCAACTGGGCGAAGGTCAGATACATCTCTGTCTTAGTGTGCTTATGGCCGCTGGACCCCCCTGTCACTCGCCACACACTAAGACCTTCCATATCCTTATCGGTACTTGTGTTCATAAGCCTTATAGAACTTATAACACCCCAAGTTCTCACCAAAAGTGGGTATTCAAGTTTATAAGCCTTAAAGAACTTATAAAACACTAAATACCACCACTTAACCTCACATGCAATAGATCGTCAATGCAGATCCGCAATCATGCATAAGATCTACCATGGAGTACATTTCACATTGAGCAACCAACTCAAGTGCATGCAAAACTCAAGAAATTCATCCAAGACAATCAAGCAGAAATGCAACTATATACACATGCAAACTGACACTAGATTGATTCGTCACTCCAATCTAGTTCAGATCTATGCTCCCTGAATGTGCATGCAAAACTCAAGAAATTTACCCAAGAAAATCAAGCAGAAATGCAACTATATGCACATCCAAACTGACACTAGATTGATTTGCCACTCCAATCTAGTTCAGATCTATGCTCCCTGAAACTCACTGATTTTCGACGAACCCAAGAGAATCCGCTGAATCTCCCACTAGCTTCGATCTTCACTTCACAGATGCAACCACTGATCGGCGAAAATTCCTCACAACAATTCTCCAGAGCTTCGCTCTCTTCTCTTCTCTCCCACTCTCGCCAGCCCTTGGCACTCCTCTCTTATCTCTTCTCCAAATGAGATATAATGAGGCTATTTATAGAGTCTTGAATGAAGTTGCGGAGACATGCAAAAGAGGTGAGGTGTCGCCTTCTCCTTCTTAGGCGTGTGGTGATGACACCTCAGGGGGCGATGTGTCATACTGACATTAATCCAAGTTGCATGACATCAAAGAATATGCCTCTCCACTCACTAATTCCTCCAAAGAATCAAGAATATTCTCCTCCACTCACACTCTTTCGATGGCATCTAGGAATATTCTTTTCCACTCACACTCTCGAGTGATTAAAATAATCCTCCACTTCTTCAAGTGACAAAAACCGAGTGGGAGGGAATATTCCTCTCCACTATCTCTCCACTAATTAAATAATTCCCTAGTGGTTCCTCCACTATGAACATTTAATTATCTTTCCTCCACTCCACTAACTCTGCTTAATAAAATATTATTTTTAGTGGGTTTCTTCTCGTCTCCCGGAACTTCTTCCTTTTTGATACCCTTCCGGGGCAATTCTTCAGGGAAATTTTATTTCGTAGTGAGGGTCACTATATCTAGAGTAGTCGAGTCATCTTGATTATTCTAGTCGTCTATGATCGTCACGTAGGATTGAAGTGTCTAGGTTTATCGAGTCCAATCTTGATTGATCTAACCTTCATTGCTTTGCTTGTTGTTTGTTTCTGCTTCCGCTATGTTTCTGCTTGTGCTGCTATGTTGCTTGCTTTGTTTCCTTGCTTGTTGGGATAGTCGGGCGGGGAAAGTAGAATGCATATCTAGGAAAAAATGTATCCAGCTCATTGAATAATCTTAGATTACTCATGATAATATTTTGTCTTGCAGGAAGCCTAGGATGAGTCTATAGCTTGAGCAAACATTAGGGTGCCGGACAAGGATTTTTAAGTGTTTTTGTAAAATCCTATATTTTCCAACTATGTATTCCTATGAAAGATTCCGACTATTATGTATATTGTTTTGGTAACTTATTTTCAATGTATTAATTTACTATAAGTAATATAATCGGTTTTTGGGGGAAAATGACAAGTTGTATTTGTTACTTGGCCTTGTCCGGGCCAAAACAACGCGCCAGGACGCGAGGGTTGCAAAGCCTAAGCGAAACCTCGGCCGTGGGCGGAGTCGTGTCCTGGGAGGATTGGTCGGGAAGCTGCAGCTTCCGTCCCTCGGCCGGACCACCCTGGTGCGGTTCCCACTGTAGCATCCCATGGTTGTCCAACGGTCTCCGCAGACACACCTGGTGTCGATCGACACCGACTCCGCAGACACGTTCTACTCAAAGCCGAAAGTCAAATCTCCGCTTCTATCCATCTCCAATCAGTCCAAAACTCGACCCAAAGCCACAATAAACTATAGGAACCATGAAGCAACCAAAACAAGCAAGTAAAACCCCACAAACAACATAAAACAACCAAAACAAAGGAGATTTCTCAGGCTTAGATCAACCATGGTCATACACTCACCTCTTTTTCAGAAAGTTCTGACCCAGAAACGACGAATCCAACACCTTAGGAAGTTTCTCCTTCGATCCTAGCAGCAGTTCTCCCCTCCATAGCAACAGATCTCACAAAACCAACCAAGAAACTCCAAAAACTCTCAAGAACACTCTCTTATTCTCCTTCCCACTCTCTGGGAACGCTAAGAAGGCGACAAAAATAGGTTTTTCCTTCTCCCAATGTCGACTTCCCCCTCAAATATGTCGGTTAAGGATTTCACTTGAACCAAACCAGACCAAATCGACAATTTAAAGCAACCCAGTCGAACCGGAATTTGTTGGTGTCAATCGACACTTACCCCAAAACATACTATCTAGTTCGCGGGTGTTACAATTTCTCTATACTATTAAACTTGCAAATTAAAAATAGATGGAGTATTTTTAAGCTTTATTCCCTAAAGGTTATATGGGATTTATCACCATTCATTGAAAAAAAGCAAACATAGAAATTTGATGTCCAAAAAAAAAAGAAAAGACGGTAAAGAAAAAATGATCATAGATTTTGATCAACCCAAGTAAAAAAAAAGGGTCCAAAAATCACAAGTCAATAATGGATTGGTGAACTAAAATGGATAGCTGTTAGGAGAACTGCGAGTGATGAATCGCGATCAGCCGCTGAATCCCAACCGTTGGATTTGTACCTCAAGACTCTGCCACTTGGTCGGAAGAACTTACTGCGGCCTTCTCTATCCACCTTTATGACATTCTAACTCCAACCACCAAAATCGGGATTCAAATTGGTATCCGAACCAAACTACATTTTGATTAGTTGGTTGAATATAGACATGTGTTAAAAAAAATATTTTTGTAATTACATGGTTTTATAATTATATGGTTATCAAAAAAGAAAATCACAGTTTCAAGTATTTAGATTTAAATATATATTTCACTCAAGACTTTGGAGATTGTACATACTTTCTCTGTCTCTAATAGATTGATGTTTTAGAATTTTGTCTTGTTCCTAGAAGACTGATGTTCTATATTAAAAAAATTAAAGTGAACTTTTATTTTATGTTTTTCTCCACATGACATGTTATCTAAGGTTTCTATTTTTTCGTTTTACCAAAAATTAATTAAAAATTAATTCATCAATAAAATTTTAACCTTTTTTAATATATATGAAATGGTCAAAACATCAATTTATTAAAGACAGAGAGAGAGAGTATGATGTAATACATGTACAAGACAGATGAGATTGGGGCACATGAAAATAAAAGTCAAATGCAAAACCCTTTTGTAGGATTGTAATAACTATATGTATCAGTAGGTGCGTAGTTAGATTATAATTTATAAGTACATGCGTACTTGTAAGCCCGCATGGTTTATATTTGGTATGTGTTAATGTGATTTCAAGCTTAATCTTTAAAACTTATATGACGGCTGATATGCTTTATATCATGTGCGACTAGAAAATGTTGGTTCAAGGATCGAGTTGCATCGTAATTTGTTAGCCAGATGCATACCGAAACAGTTTGGTTTACCGGTCATTCAAGATAGAACATCTTGTTGTAACGGCTCTTGATCATGCATATATCGGAAAAAACAGTATATAATAGAGAAAAGTTAGGGATTACAAGAAATTAACAAATAGATAGACAGTTGAAACATGTTGTAAAACCAAAGGCTAGGTCAGCCAAAAAATATATACACATAATCGGATAAAAATCAAAATGCATGAACGTCTGATGCTCTCGATGAGTTTCGACGCATACGTGGTGGAACTGCTTATTACGCTCTATCCATAACAATTATAGGAAGATCTGCGAGTCGGGACACTTTGAGAATATGTGCTATTTGAAATTAAATCCGTAAATCATCCGCACAAAATTGATGTGTCCAAAGGATACCGACTCAAATGTTTGACGAATAAAAAAATCTCCAACTCTTGCACGGAAAGAATCATTACAGAGAAAATGACATAAAGAAACTTGTAACGAACTCGTGCCCACTTTACAAAGACACCACACTACACTCCAAGTCTGGACCAGAACTTTCGTTCATGTATATAGCTCGCTTATGTGAAACCTTGAGTTATAGCCAACATGCTAAAGAACAAGATCATCAATATGACATAATTATGAGCAATATATGTCATATTAAATATCTAACCAGGTTTGTTCGCTTTGTCGGTCTAAGTATATACACGTACAAAATAAAAATATTCTACATATGTCTCGATTCATTTTATTCATTGACGTCGCTTCTAATAACTTTAACGTATTTAGGGAATCTCCCATTTGACATTAGCTAAAGGACATTTTCATTTCAGCCAATTCAAGTCATCCACATTTCCTTCGTTGTTCTATCTACCGTGATAATAAATATGTAAACGGACATGCATGTATCGAAAAGCACCGTAAGAACATAACTCATACATGAATAACCAAAGTTATAACAACACAAAACCACACCCCTCCATCTGTTTGTATACCCAATGAAAGTCACACAAAAAGAAATGTGAAACAAAAACAAGATATATAACTTGAAAACTATTGAGAGTTCTCGGACCCCATGAGAAACCCAAATTAAGCCAAATATACCCTCCTAATCCCAATGAAAAGAAACACCAACCCATGTGGTGGACCTTAGAATTACATAAACGAAAAGGAAAAAAAAAACGATCAAAGTCAGGACCATATTATGTACATACACATATAATTTACCTCGAGTAGATTTAACAGTAGACCATAGTAAACCTTGAGCCAATCTTGAACCTCTTTTGTTTTTCTTGAACAACGCGAAGGAAGAGATGATTGAGATGGTGAGATGAAGAGGATCCGAGGGAGCTTTATGGTGCAAAAATCAACTTTTCTCATGATTAGATCTCTCTGATCCAAGCTTCTTCTCTCATCTCAAACCAAAAAGGAAAAAAAAAAAGTGGTGAAGGTAAACCCTAGCTAGTTATAGATGATCATATAACCAAAGTTTTTGTTTATATCAAGGAGGTGAGGGAGGATCCAACGTTATTATTTGTTGGATCAAGCCATGCTCCATTGACAACACTTGCATTATTCCACATGTTGTTGTAGTTTGAAGGATCCAAAGATGATGATGACATGAACCCATTAATGTTCCCCGAGATCTGATCAAGCTTTCCTCCTTTGTTCATGTCTTCATTGTTACCTCCAACATGCAGATCTTCAAGAGATGCTAGGGTTTGGAGATGGGATTGTCCCAGCATGTCACTACCATTGTTCATGGGCTTGTGTGGGTGCTGGAGAAGAGTAGAGGAAGAAGAAGACATCGAGGATCCGAACAGACCCGATAGAAGAAAAGGTTTGTTTGTTGTGGAGTTGTTGATGAAGCTACCATTAATGGTGTTGTCATGACTCATATGATGCGGAAGACCTAATCCAAGGGCACTAAGACTGCTAAACCCAGATGAGAGAAACTCACTCTCTAAACCACTTGATGAAGAAGTCTTTGAAGAATCACTGAAACGGCTTGGAATCATTGGAAGATTATTACAGCTACTCACATGGTCTGATAAACCATAGAACAAAGGATGATGATTCATGGAAGAGAAATGGGAGATCTGATGAGGGTTATTAGGGGACGAAGAAGTCGTCGTCGAGACTGTGGAGGCAGTGGTTGCGGTTGATGTTGCTGGCCGCTTCATTCGTTTGTTCTTCCGGTAGCTACCACCTACGGGAACGTTCCTGAGAGTCCCACCTCGCGTCCAGTATCTCTTGCAAGCCTTGCAAAAGTGACGCGGCTGTGAGAGGCTGTAGTTATTGTAGTAACAGAACTTTGTGTTCGACGAATCGCAACGAGGGCATTTAAGTTGCGGTTGCGGCTGCTGCGGTTGTTGTTGTTGTTGCTGCTGCTGCTGCTGATGATGAGATGAAGCCACGATCATGTTCTTGCTCTGCATACTCGCCTGAGAAGAGAGGAAGAAAAAGAAAGAGAGAAGAGATTTTTAGATCGTGTGGTTTAACTAAAGGCAAGAGAACAACGAGAGGACAAGAGGATATTATTCGGATCCAAAAGCTAAGAAACAAAAAATTTAATGGGTCATATTATTTAGAGAGATGGATAAAATTATAAAGGTAAGAGAGAAGAGAGAGAGAGAGAGAGAGAGAGACCAGTGGATTGGTGTTGGGAGAGCTGATGATAGGCATCTTCTTCTTCTGGTCGCAATTGCCAAACATATCTTTCTTGATTAAGCTCTTTTGATATTTTTTTTTGTTTTTTGGTTTTTCTTCGCTTCTATAAAAGAGAATCCTTTTAAAACCAGCAGTGTACAGACAAAGAGCTGTTGGCTACTGAAGCTATTATTACTGTTTTAACTTTCAAAGATTGAAGAAGCACAAAGATTCTTGACAGATGGTTTATTAAGCTCCTTATTTTTATTTTTATTTTTGTAATATTGTTATTCGTGCCACTATTGATTTTACTATATAATATGTGTGAGTTGCACTAGGGTTTTCTCGAGTTGTACTTAACATATTGCTACTAATTTTTAAATAAGATTTGCTACAGAGATGTTCAAGATGGCCTTTGTTCTATAAATGGTCCTTACACCGGCTCATTTTACTGTAAATACATTAACAAATTGAGTTTTCTGTACTAAAATAAAACATATTTTTCCTTGACCGACTTTTAGTAAAATCGTTTTCATTATTTTCTAATTTAAAACATAAGATAAAGTATCAGCGATTTATCAAATTTTAAAATAAAATTAACCGTGAAAGTTTTAAACCTTTGATCCACAAATGATTTGTATTAGTTTAGACATTAAGATATTGTTTTGCCATCCAATTAATTTCATAAGTATCTGATGATCTGTATTTAAATCTAATTTATTAGAATAAAGTAACAAAATATGTAACTTTAACCGTGTAATAAAATACACAATCAATTGAAAAATATATATCAAAAATAAATTGTTAAACCTTTTGTTAATAAAGAAGTAATATCCCTTAATTTTACCCGCAATTATAATGTTGTCTTTACGTATCTTATGGTCTCCACTGTATATCTCCAACTTGTCATGGCCTGGTTGCCGGAGTGCATTGCCCTTAAACTTCAGAAATTGTATAGGAACAAATATACTATATATGACTCTCAATTAGTAAAACAACACAAAAATTTTAGAAACCTTCATAAATTGGTGATGAATACCCACTCATCATCTTCTCTTTATTCCAGCTTGTATCTTTGTAACATATTCTTTTATCTATAATCCGAAATTAAAACCCTAAACCACTATCATTTCTAATAAAATATTTCTATTCTTAACAAAGAAAAAAACTTGATGATAAAAGGTTCAAAATGTGTTATCTGATAATAAATTATTTTCAAATATATCGAAGTTAGTGGAAGACTCTAAGTTATGTTTTCTCACGGTAATTGTAAAAGTCATATCACTAATGTTAATATGTTTTGAGCTAATTCTCTTTCACACTTTTTGGTCGTGAATATAATAAAGTTAACATTGTATTGCTGCAGAAAATAGGCCTAAAGTCGTAAAAATAATTAGTCTGTCTAAAGAATATCATTTTCTCAAATAATCCCCAAAGAACTCAATGAATAAGCCCCAAAGAACTCAATGAATCATCGATAGATAGATATGATTAGTCTGTCTAAAGAATATCATTTTCTCAAATAATCCAGTGACAACTTTGATAAAATTCTATCCTCTTTGTTTGTTCTACGCTAATTTAAAAAGCACAAATTAAGAACTAATTTCCACACACACAAAAAAACTCATTGTTTCTTGAATTCGAAAAGATAGTGATCTCAATGGGTTTATATCAACTGAACTACGAAAATACTGATACTCATCAGAAAATTAACTAGTTTCCCAAACATCACTATTAATCAATTTGGGGTACCAAAACAAGTCTGATGAAATATTAGTAATTATTTTAAACATAACCTAGCTAGTTGATGTTTTGGTTCTGTTCTCCATTTATTTGATTTTAAAATGATGAAAAATAAAATAGATACTAATTGTAAATGCTTGTGCGAATCAAAGCAAGTAAATACTCCCTCTGTTCCTTATTAATTCAATTTTTAGAATTTTCACACATATTAAAAACTGATTTTAAATGTAATATTTTTTTGTGATTAACAATTTTTCATAACTTGAACCAATAGTATTATGTTAAATTTGTTGAAGTTTACAATGTATCATTAATTACTTATTAAAAATGCATAGAAAACCTTAAAAATGTATCTTTTTGCAACAATATTTTTTCATTATCTACGGAAACTTTTTTGTCTTTAGTACTAGCCCTGGTATTACATTATAACAAGGCGGGTTAATATTGACATCTCTGTAATCGTATCTTAAACTGAACCTAGATCCCCCCTAATCGAATAACTTAGATTAAATTAATATATATTGAAAATGTAATAGTAAGAAAAAGATAGAGACAATAAAGGAGAATGTAACAGGTGAATCTTTCAGAGGGATCGAGGAACTTCACTCATCACGATAAGTGACATTCTTTTGCATATCGTGGAATTGGAGTGAATCCCTAGACCCACATCACCCTATCAATCCCACTTCCATCTCTTTATTTTAGCATATATACATTCCAATAAAACATATAATATACACATATCTATTTTATTATACAAGCTCACTATAGTTTATACGCGTCGGTTTGAATTATTATATCGTACGCCTCCCCCTACAATAATAATAATAGTTGCACCTTTTAAGATGTTAGTAATAATTCAAGAGATTTCTTACAATATTTTTAGCAAGTTGGAGAATGTTTAATCAATATATACACCCAAGAATGATAGCAATGAACAATATAATACCCCATATTAGAGAATTAACGTGCATTTGAAATAAATCTTAGGTAGTTTGAAATATCAGTGGTTATAGTATTGATCAAAGTTACTTCATATTGATTGACGTCACAAAATCAAATCACGTTTGGGTGACTACGACGGTCTTGGAAAAGTCATGCCTTATATTCCGAAATAGCCACTATTGTCTAATTGTATTTGAGACTGTATATGCATGGTAGATCAAATTATCACATCATATATTATTACTAGCTAAGTCATGAATAGAAACAAAACAATCAGAATCTTTAAGAATTAAAATAAGAAATGGGGTTAGATTAGAGTTGCAAGAAAAACAAATGAGAAGAAGGTTATCGAGAAGTGAAAGCTCCAAGAGGAAAGGGACAAAATAGAGCATAAGTGCATGTGATGTTCCATCTCACTCACTGCCAACCCCAAATGGGTTCACATTTCCAATCTTTACTTTATTCTCCCTCGTCTCTTTCCTTACATTATCTTTGCTTTTCATTACTTTTTAATAAAATAAGAGAATTAGATCTTAGGACTATGTATCGAAACTAAAACATATCACATCTTGCTACATGTTTACATTTGCGTTTAAACTATATATACTATTGCAAATTTTTCAATATTTTAGTGGATATATCATGAGATAACCATGAATCAGAGAATCATTTAGCCAAAGATTAGCGTTGTAAGTGAATTAAAAAGAAAGGTCAGCATTAATAATTATACATTCAGGATGTATATCACTGGTTGATATAGTTTTCAATGTAAAACCAAATATTTATTTTTTAAATGGTTCAAATTTCGGTTTATGTAACATATTTTTTTGTACATAAATGGTGCTGCGATCAGCCGTATCGATTATTTCCGATATGGTTATAGCTACTAGGTTTGCATATTCTTGTACTGATATGAGAGGATTGAAAAAAAAATCTCATCCAATTGGTATGGTTATAGAAAATAAATGTACACATACAGAAAAACTTCTGTTTGCAATAATACTATGTCAATCAACAACTAGTTTTTGCATGAGCCGCAAAAAACCCTCGCTCTTTCACTCTCTCGACTAGCTCGATTTTTACATATGTACATGAAATCCTCATATCTTTCTTTTTTTATTTATATCTCTTCTTCCTAGTCATCGTCCTCTCTTTCTTGGTAATAATTTCTCACAACATAACCACAAAACAAAATCCATTCACCAAATAACTTATTAGAAAAAGTCATTACTCATTTTCAAAAGAGTATACGCTTTATCAAAATTAAATGAGGATATACGCAAATACTTTTAATGCATATATGGGTGTGTGTATGCACGTACTACGTATGTGTCAAACTGTCAATATATATTAACGATGATGCATGTGGGAGGCAGATTGGGAAAAAGAAAAGCAAAAGCATTAGCATAGGGAAACTAACGAATTTTTGTATAACTCCAAGGGATTTTCTCATTCTTCCCTAAAGTTCCATTCTCTTTTAATTACAGCAAAAAAAAAAAACAAAAATTCTCGTCTTTATTTAGTGTATTACTACAGTACTCCTTCCGTTTCAAAATATAGGATGTTTTAAGCAAAGCACGCATATTAAGAAGACTTTACTTTTAACAAGTTCAACCAATCAAAAACAATACTGCATAATATAAAATACTAAACTAATATAAAAGTTGTATTGAAATTTGAAAACATCTTATATTATGAAACAACAAACTTCTCAAAAACATTTTATATTTTGAAACGGAGATTTTTGTCAGATAATTAATTTATTTTGTAATTCCCCTAAATTTCGTTCTATTTTCTCGAATTTCAATGTTACTTTGTCTTCTCGAGATTGCTCTTTTTCTTGGAATACTTGCTTTTTGCCAAAGAAGGTTAATGTTTTTTTTTTTCCTTCTTTTCATTATTTTGTTGTTTTCTTCGACAGTGTTCTCGCATAGTTTGATTGGCAGTTGATTTCGATTCTTTTGCATCACAATCAAAATATTAAAGTAAGCATATTCAGTTATTATACCAAAAATAAGAAAAAGAATGTTTCGTTTTGTTTCTGTCCAAGAACTTGCGAATACAGGACAAACAAAGGAATGATGTTATACATTTATTGTTCATAGTTTTAGATGGTTATAAAATAAACATAGGAGAACATTATCTTTCTTTTTTTAATTTTAAAAAGGGAGGAAACTTTTTTTTGTATGTAGTTTCAAAAAACACAAAGTTCCCAAAAATGTATATTCAAACAACGCAATATCTTTTTAAAAAGCAAAATGCATAAATGGATATACTTGTAAAAAGCAACATATTAGTATGGCTATTTTTCAACTTCAATATCTAAATAGTAACAAGTTGATAGATAGATTCTACTTAATCTCTAATGAAGTAATTATAACCAACTGTAGTAATAGTATGTTTTATCTTTTAATGAAAAGCTGGGTTTTTTATTTTTTTTTTGTCATCTCAAATTTTATTAATGAACGTTTTGGTACGAGGGTGAGATACAAAGCCGGCAGACAACATAATGTCACCAGAGTCTAAGCCGGCGAAAAAAAGAGAATTCCCCGAAGTCTAAACATGAACACAAAATACATAAAACAAAGCCAAAAACTGAAACCTAAAACGAGAGAGGACAAACCCTTAAACCATAAGCAAAGGCAACTAGGCTTAAACCTTACTAAACATACTAGTCTTAATCAGCAAGAGGAATTCTTCTCTGAAGTCCTGCAGAAGAGATTTATCAAGGATGCCACGGCCAATCCAACAATAACATCAGCCACTTCCTATCCTTTTGAGAGCTGATCTCTCAGAACCAGAACCAAGCCTTCATAACCCGACAAGCGAAGACATGAACACGCTTCCGGATACGACGACGACGACTGCAGCGTCCTTTACCGTCTAGATAGAAGCCTTCCAAAACGCAATCAGATCTAACCAGATCTGCAAAGCAGAGACAAGGAGCGAAGCCTAACCACTTGCACACTCAAACTCAAATGAGAACAAGGAAAAGACAAGAAGCTATCAACAACAAACGAACAACAAAACATGAGAAGAACCAACAACTGCCAACTTAGAAGACTAGCATATCTTCCCAACAAAACAGAGCCCAAGCTTAAAAAGGGAAAGAACCAAATGGGAATCAAAGGAAGGTGAGCAGACCAAGGGTGAAAGGAACGACAAAGGCTGGGCGGGTAACACAATCACAACCAAACAAACAAAATTGACGGCTTCAGACGATGAGATACAAATGAGCAGCGTCAACACTAGGGAGGGATCAAACAAAGAAGGAAAATTAGTCTTCGAGTCGCACCGTGGATCTACCCGATCCGGAAAGTACTAACTTCTTCTTTGCAACCACAAAGCCCAAAAGAATTGACAGCTCCATCCGCCTCTTCAACAACCAAGCTCTAAACACCAAACAAACCAGAAGATTCCCCAATCGAAGGCCAAGTTTCTGCTTAAAAGAACCCTAAATTAAAAACAAACTAAGCCGACTAGCAATCTAGCAGATCAACGAAGAAGCCAGACCAAGAGATCTACTTACCAAGCCAAGAAGCCTACTTCTACACCAAACCAAACCAGATCGAACAAAGTCGGAGACAAAGACACCAAAAACTAAGCAAAGAGAAAGGGACCCTCTCACGGCACCAGCGAGGAGTGCCGGCTACCGGAGAGGGTAAACGAATATCAGAATTCGAGTTACTCGGCGGCTAGGGCGAACTCACTGTTAGAGAGAGAAATAATCGTCTTTTTCTTTCTAAAATTTAACATATAACTTGTTCCAAAAATCTGGGTTTAAATTGACAAAGTCATGTGGTTCTATTTATCAAAAGAGAAGGTATGTGGTATTTAGTGTTGTCACAATATATCATTGATGTTAATGTCAAGGAGAGATAGTAGAAGTCTAGAGAGAGATGACCCATTAAATTAGTTCATATGTAGAATGTAGTGATAGTAATTGATCAATCAATACTCTGCTTATGTTGAAGATCGGTACCTTGTATGATATATGAAGTTCTGTGTTAAAAGACCTTAGTATCAACGTTAAATTAAGATCTATTAGAGATATAATCCTTGGTTAAGGCTGGTTCGGTTTACTGACATTTGCCCCTGGCTCAGTTTGGTTAATTACCCATTAAATTTAGTCAACATATTTTTCTTTCTTAAATTCAGTCTACATATGATTTTTACCGACACACCACATAAACTCCAACGGATGTATATACTATATACTCATCTTTGTTTCCATTCAAATATGAGAATTGGAGAACACATAAAAGGATACTATGCTATCACGAGCAAAGAAGACAACTACATTAATTGTGCGGAAGGATTCACTTCATGGCCAGCTAATCAATGTTGATGCATGAATTCTGACAACTTTGAGACCACAAAAGATATACGCAATTTAGCCTTGTGAAAGCAAGGTGTGTTTAGTGGAAAGTTTGTGGATATAGTTCATTATTAGTGGCTGAATCAAGGTTGGATATGGTACCGCCTCTTTGTGTTGGGTAGGGCTTGCAACCACGAGATGGAGTGGGGAAATTGTGGTCTTAGAGATGATTATTTGTTTATCAAAGAGATGGTATGTTTCACAGAAACAAACATGATGGGATATGTAGTTCTGGAAAGAGAATATATGCAATTTTCTAGTAATATCTTTTTTCATGTTCCTCCTCCAGATTGTTATCGATAATCTACATACTACATGCAATTTTCTAGACGACGCACACAAGCTCATATGTAGTATATTATTATGCTAATAACATATGAGGAGCAGAAGCAGAATCGCAGTTTGAAGACTGATAAAACAGTTGCGACCATATTTTTACATATTTTACAAGCGGATGAATCCAGAAACAGTAGCAACACATTGTAATACCTGTCTATACAAAATTTAAAGTTGTCACTCCAACAAAAGGGGGAAATGAAGGCACAGACTCTGCAAAGAAGCCAATCTTGTCATAACTTGCTAGGGATAACGTCGCGGGAAAGCTTGGCCGGCTTTACAAACATGTCTTGGGTCTCTGCAATGAACTTTGCAAACTGAGATCCTTTCTTTTGTTTGTTATTACCATCTTTGAGTAACTTAGGCAGACTGGGAAGAGACTGCTCAGTCTTGGGTGATAGTGATGGCATCAAAGCCCAAACGGATGAGAGTTCTTCGTTTGGTTGATCAAGTGTTTGAAGGAGCTCCATGTTTTGCATATCTGTTTTAAGATGGAACAACAATAAACAAACACTTTTTGATACAAGTACATACTTTCCATTCTCCTTCCATAAGCAAAATAAACCAACAAGATTAGACAAACCTTCTGCAAACTTGAAAATTGGTGCCAAGACTGCGCATGGGATGCTGAAGTTGAGATGCGGTATAACTTTCCCGGCTCCATGTCTTGCGTTGCTGCATAATATATATTAAAACAAAAAAAGGACGCTTTATCTTTGGAACAAGAGACTACTTTAGAGACAAGTATATAGCATCTACAATAAAAATCTTGTAGTAAGCAAACCAATAAACAATCAACTACCATTCCTGATTAGAGAAGTCTTCATTGCTGTATCAGTTCTGTCCGTTTCTAATAACCCATCTCATATCAAATTTTATTTGAGAAGAAAGATTGTCTTTTACCTGGTAACAAGTCCAACCATATGACCACTTGAATTGAGAACAGCACCACCACTACCACCAGGATGCACAGCAGCTGTTGTTTCAAGCATAGCGGGGAACTCTGTGACCTCTTGCGAAATGGATTGCGTCAATCTCATCTTTGCATGAACTACCTTTGCTACAACTCCAGAACATATGGACGGAGAAAGCCCTAATAACAAAACGAAATGTTAGATAACACAAACTATCACGGAAGAACAAAGGGGATCTTTTCTTTATTCCATTTAAGGAAACTTAGCACATGTAACGCACAAGAGAATGTAGATTCAGGGTGTGCAAAGAAATCTATGCAAGATTACGGAAGCACAACATAAGCAAGAATTGATCAAAAATCAGATTCAACAAGGTAATTTTAGGATTAATAAAAGTCTTTACCACATCTTGGTCCGAAGAGTCCATGTCCAACAACATGTGCCGTTGTACCCAAAGGAGGAGAAGAAAAATTGGCAGCAATCGGTTGGAGCTTTCCAGGAGCATATTCTAGCTGCAGTAAGGCAACATCTAACTGTGACTTGCAAATATAGACCACGTTTGCAGGAAACCAAGTCCAAGAATCTTGGTGACACAACCGTACACGTATGTCTCCATGCGCAGTCTGAAGCAAGTTGTGTTTGTATTCCCTGATGTTTTCTCCAACAGACGAATAAAGATCTGCGGGAGCTTTCCGTGGCAATGTTTGACTCTTCTGTTCCCAAAATTTACTTCTCGTGGAAGAAAACCCCTCAGCTCCTAAGACATAGGGTTTTAAACCAGTGTCGTTCCCTTCACCATGTACACCACCTTTTCCATATCTCCACGGCTCGAGCAGGTGAGCATTTGTTAGTATGAGACCATGTTCATTTAGAAGAACTCCGGATGCCCATACACCATCATTGACCGTAATAAGACAAATTGATTCCATCGCCTTCTCAATAGCCACTTGTGCAGGAATATCAGAATCTGGTTTAACACTTGGTACTTCACTCCCCCACTGCTTTGCTTTCCCTTCTTCAGATGGTTCCTCAAGTAGCAAGTGGCTGCAAGCAGTTGTGATTGCTCCCCACGGAACCACCAGCTGCTACCGAAGGCTACAGTTTTGCATGAAACATTACAATAAAACTTCAATGACCATACAGGAAATGAGGTTGGCGTTGACAAACCTGAATTTCAACGCCACTATTCTTTTGCCTTAGTGGTCTAATCAAAATGCCAATTAAGTTCCCATTCGTATCAAACACCGGAGCCCCTTCCATTCCTGAAAGAAATGAACCGGAACGGAACAAATATTAGCTCTTAAGATGAAACAGTTAGAGCTATAAAAGAACTACTGATAATTGTACATACCAGGGAGACATCGAACATCAGCTATCATCAGTGACGTGTTTAGGGATCCAGAAGGATAGCTATTAGCAATGGAGCCAGTTGATACGCTGTTTCAAACCAGTTTAGACTCCTGGAGTTAAATGCTGACACTATCAAGAGAATGGAAAACTTGACGACCTCTAATCAATTATAATATAGCAACGCTAGCGTAGCCATTATCTACCTGTTAAAAAAGTTAACAGGTGAAAGGATTCCAAATGGAGATCCTAGTGCTACAAGTGTATCACCCTTGCTACTCGATGAAGCAAAGCTCATGTTTGGCTGACCCTGATTCACAAATATTTGCATCACGACGCATAGTAAACTATGGTTAGAGATAAAGTACAAGGTACAGTAACATTAGGATGAACTACAAATCCGAGGAAAATCAGGGAAATATTTACCAGTAAACTTAAGGGGACACCTAGAAGAGCCATTCGAGTGGCAGACTTGGCCATGAACTTAGCATCGAGTGGTTCATCAAGTTGCATTAAGGGCTTGCTGTAATGTCCAATCTGGAAAAATGATAGAAAACTGAATCCCAGAAATTTTCAATTCAAAGAAGGGAAATGCAAACACGAATCATGTACTCAAGCAATTACAGGTAGAAGTTCAAACAATCAGAATGGTTCCCTTGAAATGAGCCAGGGGTTTCGATTTGACTTACTTTGATTGAAGGCTGGGAACCATTAGCAGCAGAAACCAAAGACCAACCAACATCCCATCCGGAATCTTTTGAACCAGAACAAGCTTCAATAAGCGATTGAAGTGCAGCGGAAGATACAGGAACATCAACCTTGTAACATATTAGTAGCATCAGAACAGAAAAACAAATAGAGGGAACTACAACATTTCCATACAATCTCAACTGCTTTTGGATGCATGCATGAAAGAAAGTTAAAAAAAAAAAAAACACATAATATCCTCACAGGGAATCACCAAGAATGAATCACTAATAGCAAGGTAAAAAAAAGAGTACTTTCACCCATACCAGCGAAAGGAGTTGCGCAGGCACCCAAAAAGGAGCTTCCTTCTCTGAATTTAGCTGACCCTGAAAAGAGTAACCATCTAAATCACACCCGGAAAACTCCAAACAACTCAACATTCAACATAAACTATTCAAATATCAGTATACCTCCACCATAATCTCAATCCGAGCACCTGGAATAAACTTCACCGGGTCCTTTACCGAAAAAAGAAAAAAGACACAGAGATTGAAGTAGCAATCAAGCAAAAACATGTAACATCCATAAGCATATATATATATATATATATATCAAACCTGAGAGATGCTAGTTGTTCTGTGGCCTAATGTTAAGAATGGTTCAACAACAGAAGCAACAGTCAAAACCAGGGCCATGTCCTGACCAGCTTCAGCCATAAGCTTTGCCGCAACCTCACCACCACTCAAGCTTCGTCTTGGAAACAAGATCCCAGAAGCTGAAAGTGATGTATTACCAGAACTTCCAAAAACAAACAAAAAAAATTACAAGTCACATTAAAAGTTCCCAAGAGAGAAAACAAAACTACAGAATCTTATGAAAAAAAACAAACAAAAAAAAAGATTTCATCTTTATGCTTAACTGGTATTGATGAAAAGCATGCTTCCTCATCTTCAATCCCTTTGGGTCCTTAACATCGACACCAAGTATGAAAAATTAGATTAAATTTGATGGATAGAATCTGAAAAATACGAACTGGGTAAGAGAGAGAGATTAAGGGGGCTTGCTTACAGGTCCTTCGACTTTGACCAAGACGGCGAAGTTCCGAGAAAAGCTCACAACTTTCGACACATCCATGATCGGAAAGAGATGGGTTTTTTTTTGTCAATCGGACACCTAAATGCTTTCAAGTTTGGATTTTGTTGAATCTGTTTTTGATTTTTTTTTTTTTTTGGAACAAAAGGGGGAAACGAAGATAAGCAGCTAATCACGATTCATGGAAATGGCGGCTACAATTTGCACCCATCATCAATTCTCACGCAATATTAAACGCGAATTCAGAAAGAGACGCGATCAGGAGAGTTAATTTTATTTTATTTTTAATAAAAAAACCTAATTGTGTTTGTGTTTTTAAGCTATTTTATACTAGTAGTATATTTTTTTTGTCAATCGTTTTAGGGACATTGGTCTATCCATTTTTTTTCAAAATCCTTGCCAATATATTTAATATAAAAAAAACAAAGTATACAGATAATTAATAAAAGATGAATTTCTCAAAATACCATATTTTAATATATGTTTTCTCCAAAAATACCTATTTTAAGATTTTTTTCTAAAAATACCACAAATTTTTTTCCAGAAATACAACAAACACAGTAGATTAAATTTTAAGTATATAGAATTTATCCTACTATATTAATTGGGAAATAAAAATATGAACTAACTTTAAAATGTGTAAAACTTACATTCAATTGTCATTAAAAAAATTTAATTAAAATTAATTAAATAAATATAATTAATTTAAAACGAAAATTAGGGACACATTAAACAAAATAAATTGTAGAAAATTAAAAAAAAAACTTTTAGAATCAAAAATAATTCATAAAAAAAATTTTAAGATTTAAAAATATAATCGAATAAAATCTATATAACCACAAATTTTAATCAAAACACTTTTCCAGCACAGGTTAAAATTTTTATCAAAAATTTAATCGAATAAAATATAACACGGCTTAGATTTTAAAAATTAATTAAAAAAATAAAAGATATAGATATATTATCTTATCTATTTTAAAAAGTTATATTTTTCTTTTAGTCACCGTTCTTTAGAAAAATAAAACTAAGTTGAAATTTAAATATATTCAATGTTTGAAGGTGCTTATTACACACAAGAAAGGGAAGCCACAAAAAAAACAATAAATGTTATTTTCAAAGAGGTTTTTCAGAACTTTCACTAGCTATATTTAGTTGATTTATTTACATGTTAGTTATATCTTTTTACTTACTTCACAACTATAACAAGAATTGTGTTTAATTGACAAAAGTTTAAACAATTTTTTTCATTACATGCAAATGTTTTATTGACAGGTTTTCAATAAACATTTTTAAAATACAAAAAGTTTAATATAAGCAAACCGAATTTTTAATCACAAACTATTATAAATAACATAATAACAAAATAATTTTTAGGGGTAGGGTTTAGTGTTTAAAATTTAGGATTTAATTTTGAATATAAAAGCTTTAAACTCATTTTGTGGTATTTTAAAAAAAAAAAAAAAAAACTAAAAGTTGTAGACCCAACTAGATAATAACCGTCTCTCCCAATAGTCACATGTGATATTTGTTTCCTCACAAACAACATAATGAAAAATATTCTTTTTACAAAGTATATAAGCAAATGAACTATTTTATTTGCAAGAGTTCCTCTCCTGCTCCACACATGCTACTCCTCCTTTATAATTTCTTCTTATATACACCTGATGAGGCTTATCAATACCCCCTTTCAAAATGAAACGTGTCCTCAAACGTTCTGTAGGAAACTGTTTCTACAATTCTCTGACCACCTCCCAAGTGTTCTCATGATCAGGCAAACCTTTCGATCAAACTAATGCCTCCATCACAGCCTTATCATTGTAATGGGTGTTAAGTACTTCCTTCGGTTCAATTGACAACTCCTCGGATTCAGTAAAAAGATCTGGCAGAGGAATAATCTGATGATGCGCTTCCAAGACCTTCTTAATCTGAGGTACATGAAATACTGGATGTATTTTTGAGTCATCTGGTAACTTTAGTCTGTAAGCCGCCTTTCCAATCATCTCCATAACCTCATAAGAGCATCTCCATTGGTTGCATTTAAGCAAAAGTTGTTAGCAGAAAAAGCTTTAAAAGAAATCAAAAATCCTAATTAACTAACAATCGATCTTTAGCTTAGACATTTTAGGAACGATGCTTAGCTAACACGTGTCAGCCACTCAATAAAATTTTAGGAGAAGAAAGAAAAAAGAAAAAGCAGTGTTTTTGGCGTTTGTTTATCCCTGTCTTTTCTCTTTCCATCATTGAGGAAGAGCTTCATCTTGATTGAATAAGAAACTCGTCATACATCCATGGACGATTCGGGAAACCCAAGCAGGAGTCTAATCTTAATGAGGTATGATCCAATTTCTACACTTGTCTCTATTGTCAATCAACGTTTGATTTGAAAAAAATAGATCTTTGAAAGTGATATCTCTATTGTTTGTTTATTATTTGTTTTGATCTATTTGGTTAAGATTAAGAATTGCTAATTAGGAATTGAAAATTATTTAGTCGATAGGAAATTGTGTGTTTATTCTTTGTTTTGATCCGGCAGATATATATGAAGGCTAGGAGGATTTAAGGATCCGAGCTCGGAAGCAGCTATGAAACACGGCAAAGCTTATGCGGATGAAGGCGAAGGAGAGATGGTGGAGAAGCTAAGTGGAGCTGTTACTTCTTGTCTCGCTGGTACGACCGAGGAAGTGAGGCAAAAGGCTACACAGTCTCTTCACAGTCACTTGGCTCCATCGTTGGTAAGGCCTCTTTCTGTTACAAATATCGATTTCAGCTTGTAGCATATGTGATGACTTTTGAATCAAAAGTTTTGAGTTTTGGTGTGTAAATGGTTTAGGTTGTTGTAACTCTGAAAGTAGAATGTAGAATTGAGGTTTGAATCTGATGTTGTGTGTATATGAGATGAACCAGAGCAATAGCTATGAAAAGCTAAATTCTTTCTTCTTCTTCTTCTTATTCTGTCTTTGTAGTTCGATTATTTAGATTTACTTGGGTCAAACCCAAATTTGCTTTTTTTCTTTTTCTTTCCATGATTCATCAAGTCTAGATCTTTGCTTTCTCGGTCCAGAAACGACGATTCATGATATGAAGTAACAACCTTTATTTGCTTCTGGGTCATGGTTTTGTCTGCTTTTTGTCTTTTTTTGCTTTGTCTGGATGGATGATTCATAATCTCTGAGATCTAGTAATAATAAGCTCAAGATTATTATGTTCACAAGAGTTGATCTTAGGAGTAGTTCAGTATCTTTCTTCAATTCGGATTTTGAGTTTCTGAGATCTTTTTTTTTTTTTTTTTGCTTTTGTAGAGCTAAAGAATCAGATCTGAGGAAGAAGTTGACTAAATAGATCGAAGATGTTTAAGCAGATACTTGGGAAGCTTCCAAAGAAACCTTCTGCCAAGTTTTGGGATAATGGTGAATCCCAAACTGCAGATAACAACAATAATCAAGGAGGATGTGATGAAGCTTTGAGTCAGAGATCATCATCAAAGGGAGATTACACTGATTGTGTTTCTTTTGATGTGTTGCCAAGGTTGAGAGATGCATCAATATCTGAGAAGCAAGAACTGTTTCTTTGCTGTGTAGTGTTTGAATTCGCCGTGGAGCCAACCAAAAACCTCAAAGAGAAAGAGATCAAAAGGCAAACACTTCTTGAAGTTGTGGATTATGTTATCACTTTTTTAATTTATTGTACTATTATAATTTCAAAAATAATAAATTTAAATTAAGGACCATAATTTTAGATACTACAAATGAACCATAAAAATAGAAAGTTTCTTAAGAAGTTTGTTAACTTCACTTTTATTCACTTTTATTCAAAATTAATGTTTTTAGCAACTTTGTTTAAGTGCAACCAATGGTGATACTTACGATCTAAAATATTTGGCCACTAGCTTCTGACAAGCATGTTTGGTGACAGACTGTTGTTATGGTCTTAGTTTCAAGAAAACCCAAGCACCTACTTCAAATTCAACATCTCGTCTATGCTTATCAGCATTATTTTTCATCAATGGAAATGGCGGCTACAATTTGCACCATCATCAGTTCTCATGGAATATTAAAAAAAAAAACTACACGCAAATTCAGAAACAGTTGCGATCAGGAAAGTTTATTTTATTTTTATTTTTAATAAAAAAACTAATTGTGTTTGTGTTTTTAAGCTATTTTATAATGTTTTTGTTGTCAAACGTTTTAGAATTTCAATGCAAAAAAAAAAAAAATTGCTGTCGGATAATAAAAATGAAAAGAAACAAAATTTGTTCAGATATTGGTCTATCTATTTTTTCAAAATCCTTGCCAATATATTAATTACAAAAAAAAAATACGGATTAATAACTAAGAATTCCTCAAAACACCAAATTTTAATTTGTTTTCTAGTAATACCACAAAATATTTTTTAAAAAAATACCACAAACACAATAAATTAAACTTAAGTATGTAAAATTTATTTTTCTAGGTCTCGATTGACAAATTTAGATTTAAGGTATAGTTTTTAGGGATAGGGTTTAGTTTTTAAGGGTAGAGTTTAGTATTTAAGATTTAGTGTTTAGTTTTGAACATAAAAACTTTAAACTCAATTTTTTGTATTTTTGGAAAATAAAACCAAAATTGAAATTCTCGAAATAAAAAATATATTTTAATGATATTTATGAGAAGTGTCCTTAATAAATCTTGTGATCAACTGGAATTTTTTCTTATTCTAATGTGAATTGTTGAAAATTTGCTTTACTACTAAAACAAAATGTTAGTTATAACCAAAAAAAAAAAAAAAAAAAAAAAAATCCATGGCTAACGGCCATGATCTGTGTGTCTATTTTTGAGTTGGTCATCAACAGCCGTTGGAATGCCTATCGTTGGACCTTGGCAGTATCATCAAACAAAATAACAGCGCTTTCAACAAGCACATCCATCTTCAATATCCTCCAAATAGTTCAATTTGATCCAAACCATGGCTCAAACCACTTAACGAGAACACTAAATCAAAAGACAACTTTATTATAATTGGGACAAAATCATAAACCACTGATTTGCAGTGCTAATTAAACTAAATTGTGGTCATCGACTCATCGTGTTATGTTACATCGTTACTCTTTCTAATTTACATAGCTAGTATTTATTAGAACCAAGGACCTCTATTGGTCGAACACTCGAACTTAACTTGTAACTCCATCTGTTTTGTTAAAAGACTTTTGATATTGTGTTATTAGCATCGCCTTAGTAGGTTATATATATAAAAAAAGCTGATTGGTTGTTAGATGACTATGGTTAGAAGTTAGAACAAAATAACCGTTCCCACAAACAACGTGGCTTAAATTATGGTACCATCTTTGGACAAGGAAACCTCAAAAAGGTGCTAACCTGAGAATCATTTGGCTCACTATAGATACAACGAAATCTCCCACTCATAGTAAGCGTTACGCCGGTGAGGCAAATTTTGTAAACTTTAAACCATCTTAGATATTTCTATTCATAAGAGAAAGAAAACGCGAATGGGTACTTCGTAAACCGAGGCAATGGTAACAAAAATAGGCTTATTTATTTTACATTAGAGGCACAGCATCACCACCGACAAAATCCAAGGAGACAGTGAAAGATCCAACCGCCACTTGCAACTACGCAACTCAAAAAAAAACTTGCAAACATAGTCCCAAAAACAGAAAGCTAACACGCATTGTGTAGGCAAAAGACAGTTTTATGTACAAAAAAGTTCACTACCAACTCTCTAATAAAGTACAACAAATAACTTAAGGTTAAAAAAAGTAAGTAAACAGACACGTGGCGGAAGATCTGGTCACCGTATTTACATCACCTCACCCGCATGTCACACACACTCCATCCAGACCAACCCCTAACGGTGCTGACTCCTTGACTCACCGCTGTACAACCTGCGAAAAACCACACGTGCTATCAGTTAGTGAAACCATCGACTCCTGATCTGACTGAACCCTCCGATCAGCAATCTTAAACACTTAAGTCACCGGCTATGAATGTTATTACCACTCTAAAAAGCTTTGGTTACGAGTTATGTAAGAGTTGATAATATTATACCATATGCACAAAAACGAAGGTTGCTGATTGATTTGGTAAAACAGAATAATTTTATTTTTTTCATTTAATCCACGCGCCCACTAAACACAGTGCCACGTGTTCCTTCCTTTGAGCTTCGTTATCAACGCTGACACATACCAAAATATCCCGTAATATGTTAAAAAACAAAAAACAATAACGGGACTGAATCCACCTAACCGAATCATCCGATTCTTTGTTTCATAAGTCAAAAAATCTTAAAAGTTAAAGCAGATCAAATAACTTGCCTCTCAATTACTAAAACATCTCAACTCTCAAGTAGTCTAAAACTTAGGTTATAATCATATACTTACTATATGAAATTAAGATGAAAAAATCGTAGTTACCAGTCATAGACGGATGGAGAATTTGGATGCGTGGGTTTATCGAAGATGTTGGAGCCGATGGCTCTAGTGGCGAGGTTGCTTCCGGGATTAAAGACGCTCCTCCACACGTTATCCTTACGTGGCGTTGTTGGAGTGGTCGGAGTCGTCGGAGTTCCGGGGCTCACTGCCGCAGGCATAGTCAACGACCTATGCATCACCTTACTACTCCCTTCTCCTATTTCTTCCAATATCCACAAAAATACACTAATTAATATTTTTACTAACTTTAGGTTTTGAGATACAAGTGTTTGTATGTATATACTACGATAACTTACCTTTGATATTAATGGGTTGGGTGGTGATCTTATTACGGAGGCGGCCAAGGCCACGGTCAGGCTGAGCTCCAGCCACCACATCATCCCAAAGCTTATCTAGCAGAACCATCCTTTCTCTTTTTTTTTTTCTTTTTTTTTTTTTTTGCTCTTCAATGATTTTGTAGACAGTGAAACACTTTTGGTGGTGCGCATATGACTTTTATAGACACCTTATCAAAATATCTTGATTTTTTTTTCATATATGTAGTATTAAAATTGTTTTCTTTATATAATAAGACGTGAAGATTCCAAATAAAAAATTAGACAGATTATAAAATTTAATCTTAGGACAAAAGCAAAGGAGTGATGAGAGTGTGGAAAGTAGCAAAGTGCAACGTGGAAGGTGACAGAGATATAGATAAGGATGATGAGTCATGAAATGGGACCTGTAAATAAAGTATCCTAGGCTCGATCCGTGAAATTATCACTACTAAATGGTAATTATTGAAACTTCGTCAAATTCATAATACAATACATAACTTCGTCTTGACCATTTATTAGTACACCCTTTCATGACAACCCTTAAAATTCTCATGCACACAAATGATCAAATCAAACAAACAATAGAGAACGTGAACATATTTTCTTGTGCAACAAGAACTTGAACTTTAATTAAGTATTGGAAAGTGGAAGGCAGTGCTAGTTATGGTCAGAAATTTTGGGAGCCAAATAGTTACATTGTCCGTGTCTTATAGAATGGGCAAAACTAAAGGTTATACAGTATGCAGGATTCAGAAGAAAAAATAAATAATTATTAAACTTATCTAACGACAGTAAAAATAAAAGTAACACTTATGAATGATGGTTCAGTCAGTGAATTAATAAGGAGCCTAAACCAAAGTTAAATAGCAGAAAATACATTGTAGTGCTAGGAGGGATACGAAGACGACATAAGTTTCTCTCCTGGCTGTTTATATAATGAAATCGATGTTCCATCAAAACTCAAAAGTATAGAATGGTAAACTCGGGATCTTCAGTTTCTCATCATTGTTTTCTTTAATCACATTGCTCGTTTTCCTAGAGAATATGGTTTGCTCCTAGGAGTAGATTAAATCTATTTGGAAAAAAAAAAAAAAAAAAAAAATGAGTACTCAAATCTATGCATATCATTCACAAATGTCCAAAGGCATGGGAAGAATTGTTGGACATGGGCTGCGCCCCAATATGCCACTCGGCCCAACAAGATAAGTTCTGTGATTTTGGCCCGACGAAATCAGATGAAAGATATTAATAATCTGTAAAGGGCAATCTCGGGAATTCACGATGGGAACCCTAGAAAACCCTCGGTCTACAGTCCACTATATAAAGAAACAGTACTCATTGGAGAAGGGGATCAGACCCTCGAACAATACACAGAGAGCAATACTTTGCGTCTAAACATTGTTGTTATTTTCTGTACAATTTCCTGTTAGCTTCCGAGCTCGTCGTGACTCACTTGTCAGTTCTCCTGTGAATTGACGAGCACGATCTTGGCTCGTTTTAGTGACAACCTCGCATCCTTATCGTTAATAAAGAACAAACTTCACTCTTTCCCCTAAAATCGATATTTATTTAGTGTTGTGCAATCCCCAGTACAAACAATTAGCGCCTACCGTGGGGCAAGAGTAGAGCGCTTCTTTTTGACGAATAAATACCGACGGTCCTCACTTCCTCGAAGTTTCAAGATTCATGACGAACCCTAGCGACGATCTCAACGAAGCAACGGAGCAGCGATGGGGGCGAACGAGAACGCGAACTGTCCCGCCTCTACCCTCCTCGATGATCTCAACCGAACGCTCCTTGCCGAGCACGATCCCTCCACCAGCGCCCAATGCACCCTTCGAGCCTCTCGCAACTGCAAACGCCGGACCTGCACCTACCACCGACCAGCGGGTAACTAACGCCGCAACTCTCACCAACGTTGCCGCTCTCCCCAGCGCCGCTCTCACCAACGCTGCCGCTCATTCCAATTCTGCCCTTCCAAATGCTTTGCCCACATCACAAAGGAGCGGACTCGATGACCCGATGCATATCGTACTCGATGGGCCAATCCCACCTCTTGCTGCCGCACTTGACGAGCATCGTCAAACCGTGGCTACAGCTGTCACTGATAACGCCGCGCTCCCAGCTCTCTTGCTTGCTGGACAGAGGAACAACTTCGACGATATGATGCAGACTATCCTCGACAAGATCAATAGTCGGGACACACGAACAGCTGAGAAACTCGACGCACTCGTTGCAACACAAGAAGTATTGCAGGACCAAATTAACAGACTCCAGCAAAGAAAGCACGATCGTCGACACACTAGCTACCCTGCCGACCTGGACACACTACCATCCCTGTCACCGCCAGTCGAGGAACGCTCAGAGAGTCACAGAGGCCGACTGACGTCCATCATCGAAGGATCCTTCGAAGACCAAACGCACCATCGTAGCAAGCGTAGTAGGAGCCAGCCGACTCCAACACTGTCGAACCACCATCCGCGCGACAACCTGAAAGATTACAAGGATTTAAAAATCCAGCGACTTGAAGCGATCGTAAAGGACATCTCGGCCAAGATACATCGAGCAACAAGCGCTGCCCCCAACTTGGAGAAGGTGCTCGAAGAGGCTCAACGCTCACCCTTCACGACAAGAATCTCTAGCGTCCGCGTTTGTTACATCAATAAGTTCAAGTTCATTCCGTACAACGGGCTAACTGACCCAAAACCTTTCTTAACATCGATGAGTGTTGCAATCAACCGAGCACACTTTAGTCCTGAAGAATACGATGCCGGATGCTGTCAGATGTTTGTGGAAAACTTAGCCCTTGACGCACTAAGTTGGTTTTCTCGTCTTGAAGCCAATTCGATAGATAGCTACTACGAGCTCACCGCTGCTTTCCTGCAACACCACTCGACCTTTATGATAAAGGGGGCATCTAACACTGATCTCTGGACGATGTACCAAGAGGACGACGAATCGCTCAGAGAGTTCATGGAACGATTCAAGAAGGTTGTTTCAAAGCTCGCCATTGCAGACGATACTGTGATCTCTGCTCTCCGAAATGCTCTGGCATATGGGTCTCGCTTCAGGGACGATATTATCATATACGAGCCTCTGACACTCGACGACGCACTGCACCGGGCTAACAAGTACATCGAGGTATAAAAAAGAGAAAGACGCAAGGTCAAACCATCCATCAAGATAATCGGTCGTTGAACTCAGCCAAATCGAAGAATAACAAGGCGCCTTGGGCAAAAAAAAAAAAAAAAAAAAAAAGAACGCTCGTCATACCGAGCTCTCCCTTCGCAATATGAACTACGAATGGCTTGATCCTTTCTAAGGGTACGTAGGCAGCCCATCAAAAGGCACAGCTATACCAAAAAAAAAAAAAAAAAAACAAAGTTTGAACACTTCAAAACCAAAACGAGCTCTCTCGAACGAGTCCGTCTCAGCGAGATGTCCAGCTCTTACATCGACCCTCTGGCCAAGGAAACGATTTAAAACGCGTTCCTCATGGATGTAGCGGTGAAATAATCCGCACAAAATAAGCCGACCCAGATCGCATTCAGCTAGCAGGCGGTTAAGTTTGTATAAGCCAAGTTCTCACTTGCACTTTCCTGCCGACCTCGTGGCACACACAGGGTAAGCCGGACACCAGGGCCGCACCTAAAAGGTATGACGAGCTCATCTCCATTACCACCCTAAACATTTGGTATTCGACACACATAATAGGATAAGCCAAGAGACGTCTTGCACCGTAAAGTACAACTCGATACCAAAGATAGGAAGAACACAATTTTATTCCATAATCAAAGAGCAAACAAGTTCAAAATAAAAACCAACAAAAGTAAGCAATGCTTGGCATAGATTCAAAATAAAATAACATAAAGCCATGCTCGGCACAAGCATCGCGCACAGACAATCAATCTTCTATCCCCAGATCGGCATTGGAAGGCACATCGAACTGCAGCTCATCGACCGTCTCCCGAAAAGATCGGCAATCGCTATGCAAAGCTCCCCATTGCCGATCTCAACATTTCCAGGCTCGTCAATGCCAACCTCATCACCATTGCCGAGCTCGTCACTTATATTGCCGAGCTCATCAATGCCGACCTCGTCGCACCACCCTTCGATCCTCACAAGGCCAACCTTGACGTTTCTTTCATCAACCACATTCCCGGATATTGCCTTAGACCGGCCTCCCATCATCAGATCGGCATCGCCATCATCCGAACCACCATCGTCTTCACTCGCTGAAAATCCCGTGGTCGGCGTCAACGCCATCGGATCTTGCCGATCTGACGAACCGCACTCAACATATGCCGACCTCCCGAGAGCCAGTCGCGATACCAGAGCCAACCCCGAGAGGAACCGGAAGCCACCTTCGATCTCGCCGAGCTCAAGCTGACAAACTCTGCGCGGCGACCTCCGACTTCACCTCCGCCAAGCTCATCAGTGCGACCCCAAGTCCTTCCTCATCGACCTCTATTTCCCTTATGCCGAGCTCATCTCCTCTTAAACCCGTGGCGACCGCAAACTGCTGATAAACAACCTCATCACTCCCACGAAAGGAGATATGCCGCTTTCCGCCGAGCTCGCCACTCAAACTATCTCGACTTAGCTCGCAGCCTTCATCTGTAAACCCAGCACGCGGATCTCTCGAGTCGATCTCAGATTCTCTCGACACGTTGACCTCGGCGCCAATCTCCACATGCCGAGCTGACGTCTCGCTCGCAGGAAACCCGACTTCACTAACGCTGAGCTCATCGGTGTCGATCACGTTCTCCTCGCCGCTCACTCACGCTCTCACGCTCGCTACCCTCACGTTCGACGTTCTCGCGCTTGCCTACCTCACGCTTGCCGCACTCAAGCTTGCTGCCTTCATTCTCTCGCGCTTGCCACCCTCATGCTCACCGCTCACTCACGCTCTCGCGCTCGCTACCCTCACGCTCGACTCCTTCACGCTCGTCGCACTCACGTTTGATGCTCTTGTGTTTGCCTCCCTTGCGATTGCCACTCTCATTCATGGTGGCGATCTCTACTCTTGTTTTCAGTGGAGACCTACTCTCTTATTCTCGGTGGAAACCTCCACTCTCATTCTCGGTGGAGTCCTACTCTCGATGGAGACATCCACTCTTCTACCTCGTGCTGACCTGCATTCTCAAGTTTGGTGCCGATCTCCAGTCTCCAGCTTGGCGCCGACCTCAATCTCACTCTCGGTGGCGACCTCAAACTCACTCTCGGTGGCGACCTCACTCACTCGCCGACCTCAATCTCACTCTCTCGCTCGCCGATCTCACTCTCGGTGGCGACCTCAAACTCACTCTCGGTGGCGACCTCACTCACTCGCCGACCTCGACCTCACTCACTCGCCGACCTCAATCTCACTCTCTCGCTCGCCAACCTCAATCTCACTCTCTCGCTCGCCGACCTCACTCACTCGCCGACCTCAATCTCACTCTCTCGCTCGCCGACCTCAATCTTGATGGCGACCTCAGACTCACTCTCGTTGGCGACCTCATTCACTCGCCGACTTCAATCTCGTTGGCGACCTCAATCTCAATCTCGCTGACCTAAATCTCACTCTCGCCAAGCTCACCGCCGAGCTCATCTCGCCGAGCTCACCGCCGAGCTCATCTCGCCGAGTTCATTACCTCCGCTCATCTCGCTGAGCTCACCGCCGAGCTCATTACCTTCGCTCATCTCTCCGAGCTCACCGCCGAGCTCATTACGTCCGCTCATCTCGCCGAGCTCACCGCCGAGCTCATTACCTTCGCTCATCTCTCCGAGCTCACCGCCGAGCTCATTACCTCCGCTCATCTCGCCGAGCTCACCGCCGAGCTCATTACCTTCACTCATCTCTCCGAGCTCACCGCCGAGCTCATTACTACCGCTCAACTCATTACCACCGCTCAAATCATCTCGGATCCTCAACGACGCCCAGCAAGATCGATCGAACCCGCTCAAAGTCAAGTCATTGCGGTGACCCCTGTCCGATTCCACATCATCAGCACCGTGCCGATCTCCAACTGTGGAGTCTCGCTGATTGCCGATCATCAGCAATCTCACAAGCAATCCGAGACGATCTGTGCCGAGCAGGCATATTAACAGAATTTCAAGCACGCCCGTTGATCGCAGAAGAACTGCCGCTCTCCGGACTAAAGGGGGGACTATTGTTGGACATGGGCTGCGCCCCAATATGCCACTCGGCCCAACAAGATAAGTTCTGTGATTTTGGCCCGACGAAATCAGATGAAAGACATTAATAATCTGTAAAGGGCAATCTCGGGAATTCACGATGGAAACCCTAGAAAACCCTCGGTCTACAGTCCACTATATAAAGAAACAGTACTCATTGGAGAAGGGGATCAGACCCTCGAACAATACACAGAGAGCAATACTTTGCGTCTAAATATTGTTGTTATTTTCTGTACAATTTCCTGTTAGCTTCCGAGCTCGTCGTGACTCACTTGTCAGTTCTCCTGTGAACTGACGAGCACGATCTTGGCTCGTTTTAGTGACGACCTCGCATCCTTATCGTTAATAAAGAACAAACTTCACTCTTTCTCCTAAAATCGATATTTATTTAGTGTTGTGCAATCCCCAGTATAAACAAGAATGGAAGATGTTTCCATATGGACAGCCTAATTGGGAACGAAAGTGAAGAGATGTTTCCACGTGGGCCGTCAGATGCAGCCATCACATGACTGTTTATTAACCATATCTCAAAATTGTATTTTATCTCACGACCAAACGTAACCTTTAGGCAGTCCCTAAAAATGACAATATAGAGAAATGTACATTCTAACATACTTTTTGAAATTGTAGTTACACTCTTACAAAATAACATTTTTGTTAGAAATTAATTAATCAAAACTTAGAAACTATAAATAACTACCTTCATTGACTCGATCCACAGCTAGTTTCAGTTTCATAGTAAACATACACACTACGAGGTTCTTCGTTTTGTCGTCTCAGGAACTTGGGGCTGCGGCAACCGCAAGTACTTTTGTTTATTTGGCTACCACATGTACATGAAACATGCAACATGCAGCTAATATTTACAGTAAAACCTCTATAAATTAATACGGTTGAGACAATAAAATTTTATTAATTTATAGAGGTTTTAATTTATCGATAAATTAATAATTATTAATTTATGAAATTTTTTTTAATTTTTGTAATTTTGAACATTTTGAAAATTTTACAATACTTTTGTTATCATTCATATTTTTAAAAAGGTTTCTTAATTTATAATTTTGCCTATCGTAATTGCTAAATTTAGAGTTTAAGTAAAAATGATACATGTTAGAAATTTAGTGTTTAGAATAAATTGCTACTAGTATCATTCATGGTAATAATGAAGTCGGAGATGATATTGCGGTAATTTTATAACCAATTACACGTAAAAAAGCAATTATCGCATTTAGAACTCTCTACAATTTTTGGATGCAATTTGAAAAGACAACAATGAAAAAGATAAGATATGAGCTCCAATAAAAAGGCAAATTCAAGAATATGCAAAGAACAATAGAGTCATATTTCACTAGAGTTTCTTAGATATATATATATATATATATTTTTTTTTTTTTTTAAATATAATTTGATAATTAATTTATAATATTGATGGGACCATATTTTTACATAGGATTTCTTAAAGAATTATTATCTTATTAATTTATCGAATAGTGTACAAAATTACACTAGTTCCAACTTAGGACCCAAAATTTTTATTAATTTATAGATATTATTAATTTATCAAGTATTACTTTATAGAAGTTCTACTGTATAAACATTGTTTTGATTCGGCGGTCAAAACGTTGACACAACCACATCTGCGTGCAGCAACCAAACGAACAAGTCCTACATATATGAATTTTGTTGGATTATATCTAAAATCATTCTGATGCAAAAAGACTAAATCAAAACTCTCATAATTTGAATATCATTATAATTTAAGAGATCTTAAATAAATATTAACAAAGACCAAATCTGAATCGAAATGAACACATATAACTCAAGTTCTATTAAATTCCATAACCAAATGATATATATGTTATATTAAATTTTAAAACTAAATCACTTCATTTTTCTATCACAAAAACATATCTTTATTTAGAAATCTATTTTGCGGTTTTCTCCTCTATATATATATATATATATATATTTTACATTTTTCAGATTTGCTTGTAACCAATCCATTTAAATCGGAATCCAATAGCTAAATTTAGGTATGTTTAAATATGGAATACATGTAATTTTACACACATATATATATATATATATACCTTTATGTTTTCTACTTTTTTATAAAAAAAACATCAATTCATTTATATATCTTGTAAAATGCACAAAGCACCTCAAGTCTCGTTAACCGTTCTACTTATCTTGTCCCTTCTTGTGTTAGGTTTGTTTTTTTTTAATCTAGATTTGATATAATAAAATTCATTTACAATGAATTTGATTAAGCAATACCATTATGTTTCCGTAATATATCAATCAAACTATATTATATTTAAAACTGATTTCAGAATTAAATTTCATCATAGAAGTCCATTATAGTTTAGTTATTTTTATTTCAGATTGATGTCAGATCCAAAAACTAATTAACTGTTTTGTCTTAGATCTCGAAATTAATCTCCAAATATATTTTGTAAATTTTGGTTAATTCTCTTTTATAAATTGTATATACAGAAACTGAGATTTCTGTTTGAAATATCTACAGGAACAGGAGTTGAAGGAAAAGAATGTACCGTGCGTTCTAAAAATAAAAATAACACATGTTCATTCACAAAATGTGACGCTAGGTGTGCACGGTTGTATAGAGGCTATGGTGATTGCCGTCATGGTCAGAGAGTAACAGACAAACCAGGAACATTAAGGTGTTACTGCACTTATTCTTGTTGAAAGACATCACGAGTGCACACGCCTGCCTTTTATCGTTGCCGTTAACTTTTGTTATGTGTACCGTAACCATCATATCATATTCATGACAGTTGCATTTATAATATAATAAAACACTAGATTAGTACCCATGCTAGAGCACAGATTGAAATTTCTTTTATTTATATTATAATTTTAAAATAAAGTATAATTTATATTATTATTTTAAAAGTTTTTTGGATAAAACATTATGCAATAAAATCATATGTTAAATGTGATGGCTTAGAAAAACATCTATTTTGTAAGTTTTATATTGTTAATTTTGTAATTTTATGTATGAGATATAGGTATGTTTGTTGTTTGTTTTATTTTAATTTTTGAACATATTTGGTAAAAATATTTTAATATGACCCGTGTTTAGCTAATATTTTATTTTTAACTGCACAATAAGATCCCAGAAATCATGATTAAGAATGATAAATTGCCAAAATTTTATTTTTTTATGCCTAACAATATATATTTTGTAACAATACATGAAATACTAAAGATTTTATTTTGAAAATTGTATAAATCATTGGAATATTATCTTTCAGAGGATTCTTTGGGATATTCTTACATATATATTGACCAATTAATCTATAATATTTTTTGTAACCAATCTATATTTAATCTATAACATATTTTGTAACAAACTTATAAAAATTATATAGTCTACAAAAAAAAGTTGTGTACTTCCGTTTTATTATATAGGGGATATGTATGGTCCAACTTTTTGTATTAGTACCCCAACTGTTTCAAAACAAAACATAATATGTTTTTAGCTTTAATTAGAAATATATACTTATAAAAAATTTATACTAGTATTTTTGCAGCAGTTTTTGCTCAAAAATACTTTTTGGAAAGTTTTTATATTTAATGTATTAACTTTAATGTTAGTTACCAAAACTTCAAAATTAATTATAGCTAAGATTTTAAAAAATAAATAAATCTTTCTACCTCATTCAAATATAAATATATGATTTCCTTTCATTTTTTATTTAAATTTATATTTAAATTATCTTGAATTATTATATAATACATTTAGTTAATAAAAATTGTGATTTTTTCCTGTATATGATGTAATACAAATTTTTTAAAACGGACATATATTACTCAATAAATGAATAAAAAATACAGGTACAATATACCACATCGTCTAAAAAAATGGGCAATGGTTCAGAGTCCAAAATGATTCCAAATACAAATGAACTAGATAATGTCCCACGCTACCAGCGCGGAGAAACTTTTTTTTATTTATTATTCGTTGATAATTTGTTTATGTTGTATCATTTATTTACATGTTATATAATATAGTACTATATGGTGAGTTTTGATTCCTATTAAACTACTAATAGATAGACCTAAAAACTATTACCGATACCCATATTAGCCCTGTTTTTCGGTTTGTATCCGTCCCGAAAAAAGGTACCCACAGCTTTAGGGTCGAGTGAATTGTATAATAATTATATCATCCATGAATAATGATCGAGTATCGGATATTAATTTAATTTTTGAGCGTCTCGTTACCCGTCTCAATACATGTTTATTACCCAACTCATAAATACACGTTAATATTTTGTAGAATAATATTACCAGCGTGAGGAAATATTGATGTAAATTTGGATTTGTTTGTTACAAAATAATAGTAGAAAATTTATTAATTATATACATTTTATAAAATTATATATTTAATTTACTTAAGGTCATACTCTGATTTCGACCCGTAGTTGGTACTACTATTTTGGTTTGGTGCAATATCAAATTCATTAATTATACATTCGGTAAAGCCAAAAAAAATCCAACAAAACATGTATTGACCTGTGATTTGGTATTACAAATTGATGTGATCGTATTTAGAGATCTTAATATACCAAATTTACAAATTGAAGTTATTGGTATAAGATGTTATATATTAGTTTTATAGGTGAAAATTACAATTAGGTTATGTATATTATCAACATTATACACTTAGTATTGTTTATATAGTGAATATTGTGTATAAACAATTAAGTTTTAGCCAATTAAATTGTTTGTTATTATTTCCTAAGATTTATGAAACAATAATTAGAGTTTTCTTATTTTGTAAACAAATCTAAACTTTTCTTTTGTTAGTTATTGGAATAATTAAAATATAATAGCATTTTCGTAATATGTCACATCAGAACTGGTTAAATTTTTAACAACATAGCTTAAATAAGTATATAGATATATTTCTAAAATATAAAGAATGTTTTATCCTAATTTTAATATATATTTGTTATTATTAAATGATTTAGATATGTAAATATTTAATCTTAGTTCTATAAATAAATTTAAATTTTATAATTTTCTAAATAGTTTGTTATTGTTTCCTAAGATTTCTGAAACAATAAATAGAATCTGTTTAATTATTTTATTACATAATTTCAAAATAATTTTATTATTATTTTATTAAGTAATTTCGAAATTATTTTATTAATGATTTCTTGTAATAAATTAATAATTATTATTTTTTTGGATAATCATTTTCTGGTTACAACAAATTAATATTAAGATTCTGTTATTATATTTTGTATTAAAATATAATGGTATTTTATGTAATATTTTACATGAAATAAGGTTATTTGTTTAAAGGATTGCTTAAATAAGTATATAGATAGAAAGCTTGATTTATGAGGCATTCAAACTTTAAAAACTTTTATTTGGTTCATTCTAGTACTTTATTTTAAAGATTTTTAAAAGGTTAAATATAAAAAAATATTTAAAACTTTTAAAAAATTAAATATGATAAATATTATAGCGTGGATACACAATAAATATTAAAAATTAATATAAGAGAAATTCCTTTAAATACCACAAAAAAAGTTTTTTTTCCAAAAATACCACATTTTAGTTTTTTTTTTCCAAAAATACCACAAAAGTTTTTTTTTCCAAAATTACCACTAACACAAAAAATTGAATTTTAAGAATGTAGAATTTTTTTTTTTATGTTTGGATTGACAAATTTAGTTTTAGGGTTTAGTTTTTAGGGGTAGGGTTTAGTATTTATAATTTAGAAATTAGTTTTTAGTATAGAACTTTAATTCAATTATGTGGTATTTTTGGAAAAAAATACATTTTAGTGGTAGTTTTGGAAAAAAAACTAAATTGTGGTATTTTTGGAATAAAAACATATTTTAGTGGTATTTATGACAATTGCCCTTAATATAATATAGTATAAGTTAAAATATCTCGGAACGGGTTATATAGTCGGACGGGTTTAACAACCCGATTTTTATGATTTTAATTGGGCCGGTTTGTTTTGTTATGAAGATCGGCCCTTAAGGCGAAAAATATTAAACGACAAAAGGATGTCGTGTGTTGTGTGTGTATATGTATCTCTTCTTTCTTGTGCCGTCAAAGAGAAAATCAAAACCTAAACCTAAAAGCAGCCACCACTTAAAGTGGGAATGAGAGAGAGAGAGCTGAGCCACCATTGTTGTTGTTAATCCGTTATAGTTGCAGTTCCGTGATGAAGCCATCGTCGAGTCCACCAGTATTGTTGTCCGAGCGCACCACTCGGATCTTCTCTGTTGTCGTCAATGTCATCCGTTCACCATTGTTCGTAAGACGGCCACCGTGTCACATCACAGATGTCACCGCTGTAATTGGAGCAGCCGTAGCCCTAGTCGAGGCCGTTAAGGGTAAGGAAACCCTATATTTACTTTATAACTTGCGGAAGAAGTTTCTGATGTTTGATTTGTTGCTTTGTCTTGTTCCATATTTTTGTGGCATGAGGACCAAACCATAGTGAGCTAAACCGTTTCGTGGAGCCGCCGAACAGATCCGTGGAGAAAAGTTGCAGAGGTAATAGCGAAGCTTTTTTCTCGTGTTGTTAATGTTGTGTGATGGTGATTATTGAACCAAATCCTAAACCGAACTAAACCATAGTGTGTATTAAAGTCGAGAACCGATGCAATACGTGAGTTGATTTGTGTTGGTGTGGTCACGTGTATAAGTTGAACGGTGGTGTAATGGATAATGTGCTGTAATTGGTTATTGATTAAACTAAGGCTGCAAATGTCGAAGAGATTGAACAGGTTGAAAAAAATTATTCAACTAATTTTCACCATTTGCATTGTAAAAGTTGAAGAGGTTGGAAAAAATTATTCAGCCCGTTTAACCCAAAAAGTTGAAAAAATAAACTAATCCTACAGTAAAAATCTTCAACTTGTTCAACCACTATTTTGGAGATGAATGAGTTGAATATTATTCAACCCAATTTTATTCAACCTATTTTTTCAATTTTGTTCAATTTTGTGCATCCATTTGCAGCCTAAGTTGTATGATTGTGGTTATTGAACCGAATCATGGTCTCGTGGAATTATTAAATTATTGGATTTTGGTTTGGTTTAATTACTAAGCTAGATCTAATTAATTAATTGGAATGATACCGAATCAAGTTAAATATATATTTTGGGTTGGATTGGTTTAATGGATTATCTAAACCGCTGCAGATCGAGGATTATTGCTGAAATGGGTTTCTGTTGTTGCTTTTTCTAAACCAAGGATTAAATCCAATGGTTAAGGTGAGGGTGGTATTTGCGGATATGCATTAACCTCTTTTCTTATATATATTTTTCGATAGTTGCTGAGTATAGACTCAAGAATTGTTTGTTAATTGAATGTGTTTGCGTGGATCTGTGTGCAAGGTAAAGTAGGTTGTTAGTAACATAATATATGTGAAGCACATTAGCTACATGATATGATGTTATTAATTAACTTATATATTATATTATAAATATAATTATGAACATACATGAGAATGAGAATGAGAAAGGAAAAGATACTTGAGGATGTTGGACTATAATGAACCGTCGGTCATAAACCGCTGACGAGCAGGGGAAGAATCGAGCTATTGGCCGTGGTCTTCTAAGAAGGGGGTTTGGGAGCCAGAAAAAATGTTAATGGCCAAACCTATAAGGAAAGTAAAACTTATTAAGTAATGTAAAGAAACATAAATGTTTGAATGCGGTAATTGCCATAGAAAAATAAGATGTAAGTTACTGAGGAGAAATAAGATGTTTGTTTGTTTGTTTGCTTGGTAGATATTCTGAATTTATGCTAAGTAATGATTGTTGATTATATTTGGAACATGATTATTGTATGTCCAATGGGCAGAGTTTGATCTCCTCACTGAGTAAACTTGTTTACTCACCCCCTTCTTTCCCTTTTTCCCAGGTTAGTAAGTTCAAGAGTTACAGTTTCAAGTTTGTTCGTTGGTGAATTTTAAAGAAATAAACGTTTTTGGCCAGACCGGATGGATTACATGTTGTTCTGTCTTTTGCGACGGTACGGTGTTACATTTGGTATCAGAGCCGGTTAAGGCCACTCTGGTGCTGACCCGGAGGGTCAAGATTTCAAAAATGATTTTTATTTTTTTTTATAAAAAAAATGTTTGCAAGGAAAGTTTCCGGAAACGAGTTTTTTTTTGTGTAAAGATTTTGAATTCACCAACAACAAACTTATTTTTGACTTTCATTTTCTGAAAGTTAGTAGGATTTTAATCTTAATCTTAATTTTTATGGCGAGTGGAAATCAATCCTCAAAAGCAGTGTAAGACCCTGAACCGTAGTTGGGAGAAATGTGTGAAGCCAAAAACTGTGCGATAAATCGTTTTTAAAAGAGGAAGATGAGGTGTCAATACTGTGCGAGAGTACTAGGGATAATTCCTCTATTGGGGAAGGTTGGTGATGAAGAAGACAAAGACTTGATTCGTGTTTTATGTTTGTGTGCTTTGTTTGCTTTGATTGAAATTGCCTGTTGCATTATTTCTTTGAGTGAATTATCTATTGCGTGTTGGATTATTATTTTAGGGAGTCTTAATTACAACTTCTAGTTTTGTAAATAAAATTTGAGGCCCTTGTCTGTAAGCTTAAAAGAGAGGGGAAGAAGTTTCAAGTGAAGATCAGTTTGTTAGGATAGTCAGGAAAGTAAAGTAAATTTGTTAAGAGGGACGGAACACCCTAAGATATGTGTGACGACACTAAAGTGATAAATAACATGGAAAGGAGCCCTATAAACCGTAGATGAAAGGAAAAAAAGGGAAAAATGGGAAGGAATCTCATATGGAAGATAACACCATATAAGTCGATATGGTGTTGGCAAGAATGTATACTTGTGCGACATACAGTAAGGTTAAACAAACTACTCAACTCGTTGGAACCTGAATGGACGAAGGAGTGTGGGATTGTTTCTAAAAGTTGAAATGTAAGTTGACTTGGAGAAGTTAACGTTGAGGACCACGAATGCTATTAAGGTCGGTAGTTTTCGGTAGTTTTCTTTGAGTAGTAGATTACAAATGGAAGTTTGGTAAATGATATGCTAGTAAGGCTAAACCAATTACTCAACTCACATGGAAGGATGTGTTGTTCGAGTGGACGAAGGTGTGGGACACTAGCTTATAAAAGTCAAATAGACATTTGACAAAATATTGGTGTTAATATAGTGGAAGGACATTTTTTGAGGTGGACCACAAAGTTTAAAGATGAAGTATTGTATAAAGATCACTAGTCAAAGCTATTCTAGTGCTTGTAGAGCACAAAAAGGAATTGCAACAGAGGAAGTGGAAAAGAGCAATGGGAGGACACCACACATTAATGTGGATTATGGACTTCAACAGAGTATTTTATGTAAGCGTTACAGATATATATAAAAAAAAGAATGTGTTGTGACAATGGAGATAGGCTGTTTATAATTTGAAGTTGTCTTAACCCGAATGGGAAAGGGTATGGAGAAAATGGAGATTGTTGGTGGATTGTTGCGGACGACTAGCAGTAAGGAGGTAACTTGGGTAGTTGTAGAGCAGGATGAGTCAAGACGAAAAAGGTTAAAAATAAAAAAAAAAAGTTGTTGATTATAATATTGGGGCTTTAGAGAGAACTTTAGAAAATAGTTGTTATTCTAAACAGAAAAAAATGATTTGAAGAAGAAAAAGACGCTAAGTCTACAATGTATGGAGTTTTGATAGGTGGTACAAGAATCCACTAAGGATAGCGAAATGAAGATCACTAAGAACTATGAGGAGGCAACATTATTTTGATTTGGTGTTTGAGTAATGCAGAATGGTCATTATGTGGTGAATGAGGATTATATGTAAAATATTACTTTGACAGGAAAAAAAAATACATGGAAGTGTGAAACCCAAAAGGAACTGGAACAGTAAGAGAGTGTTAGGAAAAAACACTATGTTAAATTTAACATTGGAAAACTTTCAAAAGGATGTCAACTTTACAGGGTGAACGCAACAGAAGCTTGGTGGATCATTTAGCTCTATGTTGCACAAAACTGTAATGGTCATGGTGGATGTGTACATGATAGACTAGTTTTCACCAAGGGTATCAATTCCCTATGCAGTTTTAGTACAAAGGGTTATCAATCCAAATGGTTGTTATGCTAGCAGATAGGATGCAATCAGAAACAAGCAAGTCAAGCCAAGCAATTGAGGTTTTGGGTTCTAACAGTCCTAATATAAACAAAGTAAAAGAATATAAAAAAGTAAACCACACGACCTAAGCACTTGATGCAAGCAATCAAGTACAGGATCGAGTGGGGTGATCGAGTATGCAAGTGAACTATGAACAGCTCGAGGTATTACTCGATGCAGGTTATCGTGTACCTGATCGGGTACGTGGTCGAGTAAGTAAGTAAAATGCACGAAATGAAATACGAAAGTTCCTAAGGATGGGGATAATCGAATCCTAAGTGTTCTAGACCAATACGGATGCCTTACATGCCTCAAGCAATTATTTCCTAGACAATGAACCTCTAAAACCTTGTCACCACACTGTCGCACTAGTAACAATCAACCTTGAACATACTACCACACTATCGCACTAGCAATATGAACAAGCAGGCATTAAGAACAATTCATTTTTGTCAGTATACTTAGACTTATCTAATGTTGTCACTCAAAGTTAAGTATACCTCTATTATTGACCTAATCAAGCATTTTATCTACTCCTTTCGACCTGTAGCATTATAAACGCCCTAGATCTAATCTCAACCTGTCGGTCTGTTGACCGCATTAAGAACATCAACCTAGAAGGAAATTTATATATCATAACAATCAACTAAAGCATCCTAACCGATCAAGAACACCTAATCATCTATCCCATCCCTAGAAACGTTGCTACACTACTCGGACATAGAAACGAATGATAAAGCCATAGAAATAAACGAAAATGACATTATTAAAAGATAGAGTAGAGTAGAAAAGAGTAGGGATAAAAGATCTATGAAAAACTACAAAATAAAAGTACAAAAACAAGAAAAATATGTTGAGTCGCTCAGTTCTCTCACAGAAGCTCTCGCTCTCTGGTTTGAGGGTCTACGGCATGCTTGTTTGCAAGCTAGGGAAAGAGGGGGTTTATATATGGAAACCCATTTGACCTAGCTTCTCAGACCTGCCCGATAGTCTACTCGATGGGGTACACGAGGCTTGAGTCGGGTAACTCCTCAGGTGGATCTTCGGGTTGCTCTTCGCGCTCTTGGATCCTCTTCGATTGTGTTGGGGTTCGGACTTGTTCTTGTAGCTCGATGGCTCCTTCGGGTACATGCTCGAGTTGTCCTTGTTTTTCCCTATTTTTGGCTCTTTAGCACCTGTTTTCATCCAATATATGCAAATGCAGAAATGCAACACCCTAAATGCTCTAAAACTTGATTCCTACAGTAAATGGTCTAAAAATGCTAAGTTAGAGGTATGAACAATGCAAAATATGGACAAAAAAGGATGCTAAAAACATGTAAATTAGAGTGTTATCCGCTAAAGACAAATTTTCTGGAAAATGAATTTGTAGACAAAATTTCCGGAAATTACATTGCAATAACTACGCACTAATGATATTCTCAATTGTCAAAATTATTCTGAATACAAATGAGTAGACCCTTGATTTATCAGGCATTCAAACTTTAAAAACTTTTATTTGGTTTATTCCGGTTCTTTATTTTAATTTTTTTTAAAAGGTTAAATATGAAAAATATTTAAAACTTTTAAAAAGTTAAATATGATAAATATTATACCGTAGATACACAACAAATATTAAAAGTTAAGATGATATAGTGTGAATTAAAATATATCGGGACGGGGTTATATAGCGGAACGAGTTTTATCGTTATTTATATTAATTAAAAAATATCAGTAATTCGGTGTTACACGGGTAACACACCATTTCATTATTTTGTTAACACTGTTAGTATCATAGAATAGACATCTAATTAAATTTAAACAAATATTATTTAAAAATAAATTATATTGCGGTATTATATGATTTATTTAACAATTATTATATAATTATAACATATTTAACCAACAAATACAATTTATAATTTTAATATTTTAATTATAAATAATTTTGTCCTGCGGTGTACCGCGGGTCCTAATCTAGTTGAAATTAATACACAAGTTTATTCCGCTTGTACTTTGACAGAAACATTAGTTCTTGGTCAAAGCTCTTCAACAATCGTCTCTCTTCACACTTGATTTGACATATTAATACAAAGAAAAGCTTATTGTTCTCGAATTTCTCTTAGCTCACTTAGCCGAGTTACAGTAAAACCAATAAGAAGAAGGGAAAATGACACCCACACCCACTTTCTCCTAAAGTATTGACACTTACACCCACTTTCTACTATCCCTATATTTTTCTTATGTCAAATTACAACTTACACCCTCTAACTAAACTAACCTTCTCTTTCTACTTTTTTTTTTCCTTCTCATCTCTCTCTCTAATTTTTCTCTTTCTTTTCTAATATTTTTTTTCTTTAACATTTATTTTTCATTTTCATTACTAAATTTTAAGTTTAGTAACTTTAGTTGATGATAAACATACTAAATTTTAAGTTTTAGTAACTTTAGTTGTTGACAATTATATAATAATCATACACCTTGAACCCTAAATCCTAAACCATGAATTAAAAATATAGACACATCATCCACATACCTAAACCTAAACTTTTAACCTTAACCCCTAAATCCTACACCTTGAACCTTAGACAATACAACTTGAACTCAAAACATAGACATTGAATCTATATACCATCTAAAGTCTAAACCCTAAACTATGGTGATGTTTGAACATGCAACAAACTTGTCAATAAATTTCATCTGGATTGCTTGTCCACATGGTCAGAGTTTGGTGGATAGACTTAGAGATTAATAATGACCATGTTTGTTGTGTAGTATGCTTCTAGTGACACTTCTAAGTTCTAATATCTCTAATTTTAGCTTAAAAATAGTACAAAAACATTTGGCTAAAAGACATCTAAGTGGCTAAACTATAGTGATGTTTAAACATGCAACAAACTTGTCAATAAATTTCATCTGGATTGCTTGTCCACGTAGTCAGAATTTGGTGGTTAGGCTTTGAGATTAATAATGACCATGTTTATTGTGTAGTATGCTTCTAGTGACACTTCTAAGTTCTAATATACCTACTTCTAGCTGAAAATAGTACAAAAACATTTAGCTAAAAGAAATCTATGTGGCTAATTTATCTTGGACAAATTTCTGCTCATGTAAAAAATGAGCAAGATATTATAAGATAAGTATCCATAACTACTAATCCACATGATTGATATTCAATGTTCTAAATAAATCAATGTTGTTAATTTTTATTTTGTTTATTAACCACTTATGAGTGTATATGTTTCTGGACCAACACAAAATATGAAGCAAGGAGCTCATGGTGTCTATGGATTTAATTGTGTGGATGTTGTATGATGATTCTTTGGTCTGTCTACATTGGTATCCACAAAAAAATATCCACATGATCACATCCATAGCCACCATTCAACTGTTATTCTTCAGCTTAATGTCCAGATATGCTTTGTAAATCCATGGAGACCTATCCATAGTTTTTCTATCCACTAAACTTTGTTTATTTTTTTTTAAAGTGAATAGTTTTGGTTTTAGGTTCAAGGGTTTATGTTCTAGGATTTAAAATTTAGAATTAAAGGGTTTTGTACTTATTTGGTCTATGTTGTGTTATGGATAATATGCTATGGATAAAGATCTAACCAAATTTATGTATGTATATTTTGTATGAATAAACACAAGTAACTATCTATTAACAATACTGCAATTGATTATCCACTTATAATTGAACAAATGTTCAACGACTGATGGATACTGTATAATCTAAAAATTCATAAAAAATATAGCAATATGTATCTTAAAATGTAGAAAATATATAATCATAACATATTTTATATATATAAATAGAAAATTTGTTTTATGATAACAAATAAATATATTTTACTTTGTTAAAGTGTTAACAACAAAAAATAAGAGAAAATGAGAGAAAAAAAGGAGAGAAAGAGAAGATGGGCAAAATCGTCCAAAATGTGTGTGTATCTTTACAAAATACTTGTAAAAGTATAGGAAGGAAGGAAAGTGGGTTTTGGTGTCACAACTCAACACTAAAGTGGGTTTTCGTGACATTAAGAACATGGACACACACCTTTCCGTCGTGGTTGTTCTTTGTGGAATTAGTTGATAGTACTGATATGTACTACTAAAGTAGTGATAGATGTTGTGTAGAATGGAGAAGGAGAGCAGTTTTACAATGTTCGATTGCGTAAAAGTATAACATTGACTTTTTAGATATGTTTTCAATTATAGTAAGGATTTTATATGTATAATATATAGTATAAAAAGATGTATGGGTAACGACTTCTTATTTGGTCCAAGGAAGGGACTCGAGTGGGGAACGCTTTTGATGTGCATACCGAAGATTGCGCATCAATCAATGTTATAAAGTCAAAAACTAACCGGAGCTATATATTTATATACATATAAAGAGATTACGACCATTAATTCTCAGCCGTCCGGTAAAAATGGAGGGTACTATTCTCAAGTTACAAGTTACAACTAGCATTTCTGGTGACCCCGAGACCGGGAATGTTCGTCACGTGACGATTTCGTTGTCGTCCCACCAAACATTTATCGTTATTATTACAAACAAAACCGTTCTTAAACTAATGTTTAAATATCACAAAGCACTGATTTTATCACAAAGCACTGATTTGTTCCAATTAACTACTATTAATTGCAACAACTACAAAAGACTACCTCCACGGATCCACCGACTCCACAATTTCATATCCATAGTTTTCCTTTTTTGGTCTTAACTCCAGAGTGTGTTTTTTTTCTAACACCACCACAACTCGAAAGTTTATATCCATAAATTTGGTACATCTTTTAATCACAGTTTTAGATATATGTATATATATATATATCGTCTTTTTCTTCACGAAAATTCATCCGAACACACAAAAATGGTACTTCTCCATTTAAAACATTCATATGAACTAATCATAATTCAAATTATAGTGAAAGATTTGAATCTTAGTTTTATCCAAAAAAAAAAAAAAAACTTAGTTTCTCAACTATAAGTTTGCTGTAACTCTATACAAAATATGAATAAAAAATCTAATAAATTCAGAATGGTGAAATGAAGCATTCATCTATATTTTGGTGAAATTGAACCGTTTACGTAGAATATAACGTAATAAATTTATTTATTTATTTTCTATATTTTCGTCTTTTTTTATTGAATATTTTTGTTCTTCTTTACTCGTCAATTAGCGTACAAATATTTTGTTAAAGTTAACAAAATTCTAGTATTCGACAAAGATGTTTTTTTTTGTTTCCGTACATTTTGTAACGTATGAAGATTGGTTTGAATTAATCTTTCAAAATTCCGGTGATGGAGATATATAGGTGTGATCACGATTACGAGTTAGGACGTTTGTGGGGACGTTGGTGATTCTAGGATTAGATCGATGTTTTAGCATTAGCAAGTAGTTAGGTTTTGTCTCTAAATTTTCAGACCTTGTTTTCCACATCTTAAGTAATTCATGCTGAGTAAAAACAAAAACTAGACTGATCGTTCTAAATTATCTAGATCTCACGAAGATTTACATAACTTTTGTGGTATATTATTGGTTTAGTATATACTTTTTTCAATGGCCCCTTACTAGAATGAGCAAATTTTGTTTGCTTTGATGAAGTGTAATGAGGACCAATATATAGTTGACCCCATATCAACAACAAATGAGTTTAGGCTTAGTGGTTTTATAAGATCTTATAAATATGGTCAAATTAGTCCGCTTAAACATTACTATAGGTTAGTTCACTTAAAGAAAAAAAAAAGATTAGTTAACTTACACGAAAGGATATAGGAAATAAGGCATGCATGAACTTGTGGACGATATTGCCAAAGCATAAGATCGATCAATCGATCCAACGGTTGGTGATATTAACGCTACAGCACATTTTGAGCTGTCGGATTACATTTACATACACACTTTGACTAGTAACCATGATAACTTATGTGCGCATCAAAACATTTGATTATTCCTCTCTTATTAATACTTCATCCAGAAGGAAAAATACAAAGAAAACTAAAATTAAAAGGAAGATAACAAAATTAAGGGTCTGAATGGTAACTGCAGTCAGTGCGGACAAATCCGTCTGCGGACCAGACTGCTCTGTTTTAAGGGTGAAACAACCCTTCCCGTTTTTTTTTTTTATACCTTAATTTACTAGTGGTTCCATACCCACTAACATCCTAACAACAATCAATAACCGTGGATAACCAAATAAAACAATTCCATTAATCCAATAAAATTCCAACATAAATAATCCAATAACCAATAACACCATAATCCAAACAAAGAAATAACCAAAAGCTAACATCCTACAATATTCCAATGACTTAATCTAGCAACCTAACAACAGCTAGACCACAATCAATCAAGCCTCTAGAACATCCTCCTCCTCATTGCCTTTGATTCCACGATCACACTTTGCCTTTACCTGCACACCACAAACAACAATTGAGATGCGTAAGTATTATCATAAATACTTAGTGAGGCCGTCCTCCCATCTACTGGGTTATACACACAAGCATATGAGACTCCCAAGTCAACAAACAACAAGAACATAATCAATACATCAAACCAGGAAAACAAGACTCGGCAGGTACTAGTGTCGACCGATGCTAACTTGGTGTCGACCGATGCTACAGGAACAGGTGCCGACCGATGTTGAATGGTGCCGATCGATGCTACTCAAGACGGTGCCGATCGATGCTCCTCAAGAGTGGTATCGATCGATGCCTCTTCTGCAGACACGATCTGCGCGAAACTCAGCGACGAACTCTGATTTCAAACAACACAAATTCGACTCCAAACACGTCTAACCATCTCGGAATTCACTAGAAATCACAAATACAATGTACCCAAGCAAGCAAACACCACAAACCACAAGGAATCACACAAAACGAAGGAGATCTCATGCTTAGATCAACCATGGTCAAGCACTCACCTCAAAATACAGAAGGAAAAGGTCGAAGAACAGTAGAGCAACTCCTTAGGAAGCTTCTCCTTCGTTCCCAGCAATAGAAAACTCAAGAATAGCCAGCAATCTCACTAAATCTCTCTTAGGAATCTCAAGAACACACTTTTCTCCCTTTTTCTCTCCAAAAACACAAAACGTGGCGACAGAGGAAAAAGACTAAACCCTTATTTTGTCGATTTCCCCTTTAAATACCCGGTTAAACCACTAACCAAACCATCCCAATCGAAAAATCGCGAATTAAATCAAACCGGTCGAACCCAGAAATTAGTGGTGTCGATCGATGCCACTAGGGTGTCGATCGACACTCCTCCCAAAATCACAAAATCTGGTTTGCGGATGTTACAATTCTCCCCCACCAATATGGATTCGTCCCCGAATCCCGCAATACCGTCCATCTGCCAAGGACCTCCGTGCCACCATCAGCACGGCCCGCACATCCCTAGACCGGACTAAACACCGTCAGCCAAGGTTTCCCGTGCCACTGTCGCAACAGCCCGCACACCACCGGCTGACCCTCGAGGTCTCCCTCTAGCCAATATACTCGCATCATAAACACTATTTGCTCACAACTCAGTGCTTCCCCCGTCCGTGGTCGCAACCAACGAATCATGCCGGCTCGCTATCAGGCCAACCGCCTTAAGCTACGGCATCCAGGAAGTCACTCACACACACTCCCCCCGCTCTCGGGTCGCAACCCTCGAGACATACCGGCTCACTGCCGAGCCTCGGCTCACAGCTATGGTATCCAGGGAGCCTCACATATCCCGCTCTTGGGTCGTCACCCTCAAGCGCGCTCTCGGATCGTCATCCGAAGCAACATACCACTCCCACTCTCCGGCCACAAAGTCCATCGAGCTATCGGTATCACGTGAGTTGGGCCCGCACGGCCTTGAGCAAAACAAATACTGATGCCAACGAGTATCTCCCGGCTAGATCTACCTCAACATTTCCACAAAACTTTCCTTTTTTAGAACCTTTCTGATTCTGGAAACCTTCCTTTTGTGGAAACTTTCTATTTATGGAAACTTTCCAAAAATAGAAACCCGAGCTATTTCTCTTTTCCCATGACAACAACAGTCAAACATAAAGAAAAATACTCATCTTATTAATCTCAAAAATGTCATAATCGTTACAATCTCAACGAAAATACATCAGAAAAAGCAAAAATACAACAACCAGAGCCATCAACCCGCATCCCGAGCACCACCTCATCTTGATACTTAGTCGCACAACCAACCACCCCTAAGCGACCAAATATCAAGAGAGATGGGCTGGAATACTCCGTACCCGCTCCAGCCACGGACTGCAACTCGGACCCGGCTAGACAAGCTCAAGTCGCGGTCTGCTTCTCAAACCACTTCTTAAACCTTGCCTTCATCCTCGCCTCGGGCTCCCAAGTCTGCTCCTCTACTCCGTCACAGTCCCACAGGACTCTCATCAAAGGAATCTTCTTCTTCCGAAGTTCCTTAACTCTCCTCTCGAGCACCCTCAATGGCCTCGCCTCTAAAGTCATGTTAGGCTGAAGATCCTCAGGAATCTTAGCCAACAACTGATCACCCTCGTGAAGACACTTCCTCAGCATCGACACATGAAATACCTTGTGGAACGCACGCATAACCTCAGGCAATTCCAACCGGTATGCCACTGGTCCCACCCGCTCAACCACTCTGAACGGACCCATGTATCTCGGACTCAACTTAGTCTCTGTCAATGACCTGTTCGGACCCCGCATCATGGCCATCTTGAGGTACACTCTATCACCAACCTGAAACTCAAGATCCTTTCTCTTCTTATCAGCATAGCTCTTCTGCCGATCCTGAGCCTCCTTCATTTTCAGCCTCAAAACCCGAATCTTCTCCGAGGTCTCCTGAACAAAATCTGCACCAAATATGCTCCTCTCCCCCACCTGAGTCCAACATAATGGTGTACGACACGGCCTCCCATACAAGGCCTCATAAGGAGCCATCCCAATACTAGCCTGGTAGCTGTTGTTATAAGCAAACTCCACCAAGCTCAAGTGATCTGCCCAATGACCACCCCAATCCAGCACACACATCCTCAATAAATCCTCCAAAATCTAGATCGTCCTCTCTGACTGACCGTCCATCTAAGGATGATAGGCTGTACTCATATGCACCTACGTGCCCATCTCCGCCTGAAATGCCTTCCAGAACACCAAGGTGAACTTGGAATCTCTATCAGACACAATACTAGCAGGCACACCGTGCAATCTGACTATCTTCCTCACGTACTTCTTGGCCAAAACCGCTGCTCCATCAATTTTCTTGATGGCCAGAAAATGCGCAGACTTAGTCAAACGGTCCACAATGACCCAAATAGCATCAAACGTCCTAGACACAGGCAAACCCACCACGAAGTCCATCGTGATCAAATCCCACTTCCACTCTGGAATAGGCAAACTCTGTAATAAACTACCAGGAACCTGATGCTCCGCCTTCACCAGCTGGCAAGTATCACACTTCGCCACCCAGTCGGCTACGTCCTTCTTCATCCCGACCCAGTGATAATACCGCTTGAGGTCACGGTACATCTTGGTCGCCCCTGGATGAATAGAGAACTTGCTCGAATGAGCCTCTCTCAGTATCTCCTGCCTCAAATCCTCACCCTTGGGCACACAGATCCGACCATGCACAAGGATAGTACCATTAGCAGAAACCTGATACTCTGCACCCGCATCCTTAGAGGCATTCACCAGCCCCTCATCGCTCTCCTGAGCTAACCTCACTCTGCTCAACAAATCTGCTCTATCAGCTGCCTCCAAACCCAAAGGTTCCTGTGAGATAGCACACAAACTCAATGCACTAATCTCACCTACCAACGCCTCTATACCCTGCTCCTGAGCCGAAGCCACCCGCTTCCGACTCAAGGCATCTGCAACCAGGTTAGCTTTACCAGGATGGTAAGCTATGTCCAAATCATAATCCGCTACTAACTCCATCCAGCGCCTCTGCCTCAAATTCAGCTCAGGCTGAGTAAAAATGTACTTCAGACTCTTGTGATCTGTAAATACCTGTACCTTCCCACCATACAGATAAGATCTCCAAATCTTAAGAGCAAAGATCACTGCTGCCATCTCCAAATCATGAGTAGGATAATTAGCTTCATGCTTCCGCAACTGCCGCGAAGCATAGGCTATAACATTCCCCTGCTGCATAAGTACACAACCCAACCCCACTCTAGAAGCGTCTGTATACACAACATAAGGCTCGTCCTGCTCAGGCAGTGCTAACACCGGCGTGGTAGTCAACATCTGCTTGAGACTTGCAAAACTTGCCTCACACTCCGGTGACCACACAAACGGGACATCCTTCCCTGTAAGCTTAGTCATCGGCTGAGCCATACTCGCAAAACCCCGAACAAACCTCCTGTAGTAATCTGCTAACCCCAGGAAACTCCGAATCTTAGTGGCACTCTGCGGCCTCGGCCACTCCCTGATGGACTGAATCTTCTCTGGATCCACTGAAACTCCCTCAGCTGAAACAATATGACCCAAGAACCCCATCTCACGCTGCCAGAAACTGCACTTACTCAGCTTAGCAAACAACTTCTGCTCCCGTAGCTTCTCCAACACTGCTCTCAAATGTACTACATGCTCCTCAGGACTCTTAGAATATACCAGGATGTCGTCGATGAAAATGATGACTGACACGTCTAGAAACTCCTGGAACACGCTGTTTATCAATCTCATAAACGCAGCTGGCGCATTTGTCAACCCAAACGGCATCACCACAAACTCGTAGTGCCCATATCACGTCTTGAAAGCTGTCTTCCTCACATCTGCCTCATGTATAGGAATCTGATGATAACCTGAAGCCAAGTCGATCTTGGAGAACCAAGTAGCACCCCTCAACTGATCCAACAACTCATCAATCCTCGGGAGAGGGTACTTGTTCTTCACAGTAACTCGGTTCAAACCCCGATAATCAATACACAACCGAAAACTCCCATCCTTCTTCTTAACAAACAACACCGGAGCTCCCCACGGTGAACAACTAGGACGGATAAAACCCTTGCCCAACAAATCCTCCAGTTGCTTCTTCAGCTCTGCCATCTCTGCTGGAGCCATCCTGTAAGGAGCCTTGGATAACGGCATCGTCCCCGGTTCCAGCTCAATAGTAAAAGGATCTGACCGAGATGGTGGTAATCCCTGCAATGACTGGAACACATCCTCAAAGTCCTCCACAACCGGAATACCGCTAACCGTAGACCTCCCCACTGACTCTGGCATAGATATAGTAACCAGATAGGCCTCACAGCCCTTCTCGATCATCTTCCCTGCCTGAACGGCTGAGATCACGAGACTCCCCGAAGTCGGTCTAATACCCTGAAAAACCAACTTCCCTCCTGGACGCTCAAACTCCACTCTACCCCGATAGCAATCCAAATGCACCTTATACCGATGCAACCAATCCATACCAAGAATAACATCATACAACTCCACTGGGCTGATAAGCAAATCCGCTGGCCACGACTCTCCTGCGATCTGAATATCAACTCCTCCAGCTCGTCCAATAACCCTCAGGAACTTGCCTCCCGCAACTCTGACAACTCCTGAACGCTCTCCAGAATCCCCTCTGATCCCCGCACTCTCGGCACACTCCAGAGTAATGAAGCTATGAGAAGCTCCAGAATCAAACATAACATGGGACTTAAACCCGCCCACCAACAAGGTCCCTACACAAACCTCATGTGTTGAGAACCTAACACTTGACCACAAACAAAAACAAATATAATCTGAACTATTGGATTGACTAAGTTCGAATCTCAGAAGTTATACCTGTGATCGCTCCTGCACTAGTGCCACCGGGCTCCTGAGTCGAGTACACCTGTGACGTCGGCTCGATCCAACCCACCGGCTGCACACCGTGCTGCACCCCTGGCTGAGCTCCAGCCTGCAACACTGCTACTGCCCTCTGCTGCAACTTGGGACAACGAGGCTTCATGTGCCCCGTCTCTCCGCAGTAGTAACACACTCGAGTATCTATCCGTGGCTCCATCACCGCCCGCTGCTCTGTCACTTCCCGCTGCTCACCTCTCTGTGGACAGCTAGTCACCTTGTGGTCCCTGCTACCACACCCAAAGCATCTCGCACCCCCGTGCCTCGATCTCTGCATAACATCAAACTTCCTCTTCTGCCCCTGCGCAGGCTTGCCGCCCTTGCTAGGAACAGAAAGCGGCTGAGACTGTTGTGGCTGCACCGAAGAACTGACCACAACTACCTGTGACCTCAAGTCATCCTCTATCCCAGCTGCAACCTCAACCAACTCTGCTCTCGTAGCATAGCTCCTCACTCTACACCGAGTCATCAAATCATCCCGCAGAGCCAACAAAAACCTCCGCACCTGAGCCGACTCTGGCTCCCATGCCCTGCCTGCATACCCCACAAGCCGACTGAACTCTGCATCCAGCTCCCGCACTGTACGGTCCCCCTGAGTCAAACCCAAGAACCGTGCCTCCATACGATCAAGAGCCTCCTGAGGAAAATACTTGGAGTTAAACTCCCCCACAAAATCTCCCCAAGACATACCCCGCTGCACCCTCTGTGCTGTCACCGACCTCCACCACACACGAGCATCTCCTGACAAGTAAAACACTGCCAGATCCACCCTGTACCGGTCGGGACACCTAAGCGAAAGGAAAATATCCTCCATCCGCTCTCTCCACTCATCCTCTACACTCGGATCGGTACTTCCTGAGAAATACCCTGCTCCCACATGCCGCAGCTGCTCCATCATCCGCACATACTGAGCATCCACTACCTCGGCCTCCGGCTGCACACCTGCCTGCAAACCCGCCACAGGCTGCACCGCTGGACCCTGCCCACCACCCACTGGCGGCACTACTGGATCCTGCCCACCAACCACTGGCGGCACTACTGGATCCTGCCCACTAACCACTGGCGGCACAACTGCTGGAAGTCGCTGCAAAACCTGAGCTAGCAAGTCCATCAAGACATCCTCCCTGCCCGGAGCACCCTCAGCTGCAACCCCCACACCCGGGGCAACACCGTGACCGACACCGGGCCCATCCGCCCCGCCGTCACCCAAACCAGCCTTGTTTCCAGACACACTAGGATGAACCTGTGACTCCGCCACCTCCTCACTGGCCATGCTCTGGGTCACACTCACACTGGCCTCAGGAACCTGACCCCGTCCCCGACCACGACCACGACCAAGCCCACGACCACGACCACGACCGCGACCAACAGCATCCTCACCTCTAACCATCTGTATCATCCAAGAACAGAAGGCTAAGCAAACAATAATTCTAGTACACAAAAACACAATTTACCGTGGAATCACAACACAGGCTCGAAGAGGATGTTCTAGGACTTCATGCCACACACAATTGACCAACTCACACAATCAATCATAGCATGGAATCCTAAACATCAGCAGCAAAAACACAATGAACCCTAGACCTAGAACCGTAAGGGCTCTGATACCAAAATGAAACAACCCTTCCCGTTTTTTTTTTATACCTTAATTTACTAGTGGTCCCATACCCACTAACATCCTAACAACAATCAATAACCGCGAATAACCAAATAAAAAAATTCCATTAATCCAATAAAATTCCAACATAAATAATCCAATAACCAATAACACCATAATCCAAACAAAGAAATAACCAAAAGCTAACATCCTACAATGTTCCAATGACTTAATCTAGCAACCTAACAACAGCTAGACCACAATCAATCAAGCCTCTAGAACATCCTCCTCCTCATTGCCTTTGATTCCACGATCACACTTTGCCTTTACCTGCACACCACAAACAACAATTGAGATGCGTAAGTATTATCATAAATACTTAGTGAGGCCGTCCTCCCATCTACTGGGTTATACACACAAGCATATGAGACTCCCAAGTCAACAAACAACAAGAACATAATCAATACATCAAACCAGGAAAACAAGACTCGGCAGGTACTAGTGTCGACCGATGCTAACTCGGTGTCGACCGATGCTACAGGAACAGGTGCCGACCGATGCTGAATGGTGCCGATCGATGCTACTCAAGACGGTGCCGATCGATGCTCCTCAAGAGTGGTATCGATCGATGCCTCTTCTGCAGACACGATCTGCGCGAAACTCAGCGACGAACTCCGATTCCAAACAACACAAATTCGACTCCAAACACGTCTAACCATCTCGGAATTCACTAGAAATCACAAATACAATGTACCCAAGCAAGCAAACACCACAAACCACAAGGAATCACACAAAACGAAGGAGATCTCATGCTTAGATCAACCATGGTCAAGCACTCACCTCAAAATACAGAAGGAAAAGGTCGAAGAACAGTAGAGCAACTCCTTAGGAAGCTTCTCCTTCGTTCCCAGCAACAGAAAACTCAAGAATAGCCAGCAATCTCACTAAATCTCTCTTAGGAATCTCAAGAACACACTTTTCTCCCTTTTTCTCTCCAAAAACACAAAACGGCGACAGAGGAAAAAGACTAAACCCTTATTTTGTCGATTTCCCCTTTAAATACCCAGTTAAACCACTAACCAAACCATCCTAATCGAAAAATCGCGAATTAAATCAAACCGGTCGAACCCAGAAATTAGTGGTGTCGATCGATGCCACTAGGGTGTCGATCGACACTCCTCCCAAAATCACAAAATCTGGTTCGCGGATGTTACAAAGGGTGTGAATGGTTGCAGCGGTCATGGCGGCCAAATCTATCTGCGGACTGGACCGTTTTTAATTTACCATTCAACAAATATAGTCCGCAGTGGTGCGGTCCAATTAAAGTAGAGACAAGACCGCTGCAGACCAACTGCGGACCGCTTTTGTATACTAATAGAGTTGGTCCGCAGCGGTCTGTAGTCCGCCCCAAAAATAGAGCGGTCCAGACCGCAGACGGATTTGGCCGCCCTGACCGCAGTTACCATTCAAACCCTAAGTGTGGACAACAAACCGCTGCGGTCCAACTCTATTTGTAAAAAAAAATGGACCACAGTTGGTCCGCTGCGGTTTTGTTTCTATTTTCTGTAAACTGCAGTAGTGCGGACTATAAATAATGAATATAAATAAAAAATGGTCTGATCCGCAGATAGATTTGTCCGTCCCAACCACTGCAACCATTCACACCCAAAATATAAGAAAAATAAAGAGGTGGGAGCATTAAATAAGATTAAATATATAATTTCAGTACCGGAGCTTTGTTTTTACCTGCACTCACGTCCCCTTGCTTGCTGCTCTCTCTATCTCTCTCTCTTCCCTCAAGTCTTACCGAAAAGGAAAACAAAACAAACGAACCAAATAAAGTTAAGTCAGTGCTAAAATGGCCAAATGAGAGACTCTTGCAGATAGAGAGAGAGATTCGTGTGTGAGAGAAGAGGAGCAATATAGTTTTGGGATTCTTCTTGTATAGAGAGATCAACAAAAGATGCTTCGATTTATCCTCTCATGTCTTCTCTTTTTCTCTTTTCGTCTTCCCTCTTCGTCAGCTCGACCAGGTTCGTTTTTTTCTACCAGATTCTTGACTACTCTCCCTTTACTTCATTCTTGGCAACTATCTTCTTTTCTTGAATCGAAATCTTGATTTGCATTTCACTTGAATTAATTACTACTCTGTCCTTTTCTTTTCACCGCTTCTTCTTTCCCGATCAATACTGACTTTGTAAAATTGGATTCACACCAGCTTTCTTATTCTCTTTCAACTGACATCAACGATTTTTGAAATTCTTGATTCTTCAAGATTTACGAGTTGCTATTTCTTGAAACATGTATTTGATTGAGAGCATATTTGATCTGCGTCTAGTACTATTTTTATCATACATTGACCTGTTTTATAAGCTCGAGCATCAAAGGAAAGGTTTTTACTATGTTTCTAATGAATATGAACTGATACATTTTGTGGATTTGTTGAATATCCAATGATTTAGTTTTTTTTTTTTTTTTGCTTTTGAAGCTCCATATGCCTTGCGGATTAGTTGTGGAGCTCGAAAAAATGTCCGAACCCCGCCAACTTATGCTCTTTGGTTCAAAGATATTGCCTACACTGGAGGCATACCTGCCAATGCAACATCTCCTAGTTATATAACTCCTCCATTGAAGACACTTCGATATTTCCCCATCTCTGGAGGTCCAAACAATTGCTACAACATTGTCCGAGTGCCAAAGGGACACTACTCAGTTAGGATCTTCTTTGGAGTTGTTGATCAGCCTAACTTCGACAAAGAGCCTCTCTTTGACATATCTATTGAAGGGACTCAGATTTCCTCTCTCAAATCCGGTTGGAGTAGTGAAGATGATCAAGTCTTCGCTGAGGCTCGCATCTTTCTTATGGGTGGGACAGCTACAATATGTTTCCATAGTACAGGTCATGGTGATCCTGCCATCCTTAGTATTGAGGTTCTCCAGGTTGATGAGAAAGCTTACAACTTTGGTCAAGGTTGGGGCCAAGGAGTGATACTTAGAACTGCCACCAGGTTGGCTTGTGGTACTGGTAAGCCAAGGTTTGGTGAAGATTACGGTGCGGATCATTGGGGTGGTGATAGGTTTTGGAATCCGAGGAGATCTTTTGGTAAAGGCGCTGATTCTCCAAGATCAACTGAGAATACTATCAAGAAAGCATCCGTTTCGCCAAACTTTTATCCGGAAGCACTGTATCAGTCAGCTTTAGTTAGTACAGACGACCAACCAGATTTAACATATAGCCTGGATGTGGAACCAAACAGTAAGTACTCAGTGTGGTTGCACTTTGCAGAGATTGATGCTACAATCACTGCTGAAGGCAAAAGGGTGTTTGATGTTGTGATAAATGGCGACACTTTCTTTGAAGATGTGGATATCATAAAGATGAGTGGCGACAGATATGCAGCACTTGTTCTCAATGCTACAGTGACTGTGAGTGGAAGAACCTTAACAGTCGTTCTACAACCCAAGGCTGGTGGTCGTGCTATTATCAATGCAATTGAGGTCTTTGAGATCATCACCGCTGAGTTTAAAACATTACGAGATGAAGGTACACAACACACGTTTTATGATCATTGCTGTTCTTTTACTTGAATAGATGCTCATTAAGTTTGGCTATCTGAACGTGTGTGCCTCTTACTTTCTTCTAGTTAGCTCTTGAATATCAAGCTGGTTGTTTGATTTCTTTCTTTTTGGATCATTGGATTATAGTTTCACGCTAACGTCTTATACTTACTCGCTATTTTCTATTTCAGTCGGTGCATTACAGAAAATGAAAAAAGCTTTAGCACTTCCATCAAGGTTTGGATGGAATGGTGATCCATGTGTTCCCCCACAACATCCATGGAGTGGAGCTGATTGTCAGCTGGACAAGAACACCAGCCGATGGTTCATTGATGGACTGTATAGCTCCGTTCCTTTTGTTTTGTGCATATACATTAATCATATAATTTATATGAAGTCTAAACATCTACATAAGTCAAGAGATATATGAACTCTTTCTTTTTATTTAGGTATCTCATTAGTTTAGAGTTAAAGGATCTCTCTTTGAGTTTCTGGTCTTCTATCAGGTTTTTGAATAGACAAACCTTGTTGTTATTTTGCAGTGATCTTGATAACCAAGGTCTGAAAGGTTTCCTACCAAACGACATATCAAAACTAAAACATCTTCAGAGCATGTAAGTCAATACATTCTTAATACTGCAAATGACTTGTCGTGTCGGTGTCATTAGCTCTGTCATTCCTGAACTTGTTGAATTTCTCCTTACAGTGAAAGCATCTTGATCAATATCTTTTTCATATTTCAGAAACTTGAGTCAAAACAGCATTCAAGGAGGAATACCTGCATCACTTGGAAGTGTTACCAGCTTGGAAGTATTGTAAGTAATCAGTTTGTTTATTAATTTGAGTACTTGATGCGTTAACTTTTCGATTCTGAGCCCTGAAGCTGAATCTTTATGTATCTTTGCAGAGACCTCTCTTACAATTCTTTCAATGGATCTATCCCTGAAACCTTAGGAGAATTAACATCCCTGCGGATTCTGTAAGATTATTCAGTTTCTCTCGATTTTGTTCTTTCTTTGGTCCATATCATTTTTAGTAGCCAATGGAGTTGACATGGTCAAGCAATATAAAATCTTTTAATTGTGGTTGCAGGAATCTCAATGGAAACTCTTTGTCAGGAAAAGTACCAGCGGCTGTAGGTGGGAGGCTGTTGCACAGAGCAAGCTTCAAGTAAGAATATTTTCAATCAGAGTCTTTAAAATGTTTGGATTTGGCATGTGAAGAATGCTGTTGGAAAAAATCACTCACTCAGCTGGTAACTGTCACTCTTATCTCTGCAGCTTCACAGATAATGCAGGTCTTTGCGGAATCCCAGGGCTTCCAGCTTGCGGACCTCACCTTTCTTCAGGAGCCAAGATTGGGATAGCATTTGGTGTTAGTCTAGCATTACTGTTGATTGTTGCATGTGCAATGATATGGTGGAAAAGACGACAGAACATTCTTCGGGCACAGCAGATTGCAGGTAAAACATTCATTTCTGTCTTCTGTAGACACTAAGAAACTGTATTTAGTCTCTGAGAAAACTTATATGAGCTGCACTGTAAAAATAAATGCAGCAAGAGGAGCTCCGTATGCAAAAAAGAGAACACATGTATCTCATGACATACAAATGTCAAGGCACGGGAACAATAATAACCACGGCCAAGCTCGTACTGCTGTGGAAAATGGACCAAGCTTGTTGTCGTGATATACTTCTCCGGAAGTTGAATCTTCTCTGGTTTTGTCAGCAATACCAATCCCAAACCCCACAAGGTGAAAATGTTCATATCATGTGTTACCACATTGCTCCCCCACAAGAAGAAGACCTAGAGGAAATACATTTGTAAATGGTCTTGGGGTTCTTTTAAGTTCTCTTTAGATATAGGATTCGATTTTTCGTGTTTATTTTTCTTTATGGGATTAGTCCTATGTTTCTTTTGTCTGGTGGGAGTTTAGAGGATACTAGAACATAAAAAACATTACGTTTTAATATATCATTACACATGTTAGTTGAAACCAACCCAAACAAAAGTTGAGAACTCTGTCAAAACTCAACTTTGATACAAAACTGAAACTCTGAAATATTGTATGGTTACATATCTAAATCCAAATAAACAGATCTCAAAACAGGACTTTGTCCCCAAGAAGTATGGCTATTGATGGGTTATTGAAGAATGCTAAAAAGTTTGTCTTCAAGTTCTCCAGAGCAGAAATAAGAGAGCTGAAATAAATGTGTCTTTTTCCTAATCTTAAAGAGTTTTAAAGTGTTGAATGAGATGAGCACAAGAATCTTAACCATAATAAACCGAATTTTAGTGAACCGGATCAAACCGGGTTCTGATTTATATTTCCTTTTTCTTGGAGTCAAAAGGGTTTCTCTTCTCTGTTTCTTCTTCTTCTTCTTTCCACAAGGTTTCAGACTTTTCACGGAGTGAATACGAACGCCGACGAGAATCGCAGAGGTCAGTTCAAATTGTCTTCCTATTCGAATCCATGATTATTTTCTTTACCCAGAAGTCGTTTCTCTGTTCGGTTATATTGGGAGATTTTTTGCAATAAGAGTTCTGAAATTTAAGAGTCAATGCCAGTTTCTAGATTGAAGTCGATCTAAAAACACACAAAGCCCAGATCGATATATATGCTAAAGCTTCCAACTTTGTATAAATTACTTTGTGTTGGTGATACGGAGGACTAGTGTGAGTAAGTAAGAAAAAAACAAGAGCTTGGTAACAATATAGATAGAGGAGAAGATAGGATAAGGTGTTACTTCTGTCTGACTCCTTTTCTGCTTAAAGTTTCAAACTTTGATTCATTTTTTTGTGTTTTTGATTCTCAGAAACAGCTCTATCGTCAGAGATGGAGGCTCTTTCCATCAATGAACAAACTCAGGCTTCTTCTTTGCCCTCCGGATTACAGTAAGTTTCTTCTCTCTTTCTCACCTTTACTTTTCTTGCCTAGGATCCAAAAAATGAATGAAGCCAATGTTGGAGTTTATATTTTCATTTGTTAGCTTAGCGGATTAGATCTTTATTGGTTCAGGATAAGTGAGGAGGTCGAAAAAAGATACAATGTAGTCAGAAGTGTTGGCGAACAATGCATACATGATGATGAGCTGCAGGATCTTCTGGCTAAGAAGGCTGCTCCGGTTTGCTATGACGGTTTTGAACCATCAGGGAGGATGCATATCGCTCAGGTAATAACGTTTCTCATATCCTTGTTTTATATTGCGTAGCATGCTTTGGAATTCTTTCATACTTCTTTTTTAAGTGAGAAGCTTCTGCTAGTGTGTTTAACTCTGCTATTACCTTGGCAGGGACTGATGAAGATCTTGAATGTGAACAAATTGACTTCTGCTGGTTGCCGAGTGAAAATTTGGATTGCAGATTGGTTTGCATATATGAACAACAAGTTAGGAGGTGACTTGAAGAAAATCAGGATTGTCGGAGACTATTATAAGGAGATATTTCAGGCAGCCGGGATGAACACTGAGAATGTAGAGTTTCTATGGTCATCCGATGAAATAAATGCTAGGGGGGAGGAGTACTGGCCTCTTGTGATGGATATTGCGTGCAAAAATAGTCTCGCCCAGATAAAACGGTATAGACACATTTCATTTATGCAGTTATGTGAATGGTGATGATAGACATTCATGAGTATGTTTCTGGTCTTATCAGGTGTATGCCTATTATGGGTTTGAGTGAAACTGAGGAGCTGAGTGCATCTCATATTCTGTATGTATGCATGCAATGTGCTGATACTTTCTTCCTCGAGGTACTTTAATATGTATTTTGTTTAAGTTGCTCCCACGTTTAGTCTTACTCTCATTAGTCGTCTTTGGATCCTGACAATCTGTGTTTAGCTGCGCTCTGATTTATCTATATCAAGTGCATCGACCTTTTGATTAATTGTTGTTGAAACGTTCTCTTAAACTTTGCAGGCTGATATTTGCCAGCTTGGGGTGGATCAGCAAACTGTAAATTTGCTAGCGAGAGACTATTGTGATAACACTAAGAGGGGAAACAAACCCGTCATCTTGTCCCACCGTATGTTCTACATTTTGTAGTTGAATTTGTACTTTTGTGTATCCTTTCAAGTGTTCTTCTGAGAATCTCTATCTGTAACGTAGATATGCTTCCTGGTCTTCAACAAGGACAGAAAAAGATGTCTAAGAGTGATCCTTCATCTGCCATCTTCATGGAAGATGAAGAGGTAAAATAGTCAGTTCAAATAACCAACAGAGAGGAGTAGTATAGTTGTTGAGTGGTGTTTAATGATCTTGACTTCCAGGCTGAAGTTAATGTGAAGATTAAGAAAGCTTATTGCCCTCCCGACGTTGTGGAAGGTAACCCATGCCTCGAATACGTCAAATACATCATCTTACCCTGGTTCAGTGAGTTCACAGTTGAGCGAGATGAGAAGTATGGCGGTAACAGGTGAGCTTTTACCTGTTCTTTTAGACCTTCTGTGTTTAGTGTTCGGTTTCTGGGTTTACTCTCAAACTTATGGCTGCCATGATATATTTCCTATGGTCAAATTTTCTCAGAATACATGTTTCTTTTGTCAGTTTATTTAGTAATGCAAGTTACTAACCTTTGAAATGACATTTTTTCAAATGTCAGGACTTTTAAAAGCTTTGAAGACATTGCCGCTGACTATGAAAGCGGCCAGTTGCACCCTAAGGATCTGAAGGACGCTCTGACAAAAGCATTGAATAAGATACTGCAAGTGAGTATTTCCTTCTATTGCAACAATGCAGTTACAAAATTAGCAGAAATTTAAACTAAATGTTACCCTTTTGTTTGGATTCAACTAAATCATCGTAGAACATAGAAAAATACACCTTTTTAGGTAAATAGGTCACTGATTTTAGGGTATTGAACAATTTTAATCTGTCTTTGACCCACATTGCAGCCTGTTCGTGATCATTTCAAAACTAACAGCCGCGCCAAGAATCTGCTCAAACAGGTCAAGGTAATAACAGATCTTTCCACTCATTTTTCAAGTTTCATCAGTTACTTGTAGAAATTGCTTGGACATTCCTTCGCAGCCTCTGAATTTCACTCTCCTTTTTTGTTTATCATGTGTTATTGTAGGGATACAAAGTCACCAGGTAACAAAATTTTGGAGCAAGAAGCCTACGCAGATTTCAATACTTCAGCAACGCCTCTCATTAATCAAACTTTTTATAACCAAAATCTAGTGTAACTCTTGTATTTATTGTCTGTCAGAGTCATCCCAACGGCTTCATCCACAGAGAAGGAGTCTCTTTCCGTCAACTCATCAAGCTCAGCATCTTCTTTGGCCGCCGGATTACAGTGAGTAATCTTGTAGTTATCTCCTATTCAATTACTTTCATGTTTCGTTTCTTAGTGTTTGAGAAGATGAATGACTTAGTAGTGTTCAAGATGAATGACTTTGGTTTGTTTGTGAAACTTGGATTTAAAAATTCTTGCTTTAGTTACTTAATAGTTCCTCGTGTCATTTAAATAGACGACTCAGGAAAACAAAGCACAGACTCTAGTTCAAGTTTGTGAGTTTTCCTATCGTATTATGCACGTTCGGTTTAGCTGGTTAGCACAATATTAATTCAGGATGAGCGAGGAGGCTGAGATGAAATACCAGACTGTGAGGAGTATTGGTGAGGAATGCATACAAGAGGACGAGCTGAAGAATCTTCTTGCAAAGAAGCCTGCTCCGATCTGCTACGATGGTTTTGAACCATCAGGAAGGATGCACATTGCCCAGGTTGGTTATCATTCGATTATGCTTGCTTCAAATTGCTTAGAGATTCTGAGTGGCTAATTATAATTGATGCGGACATTCTCTCAATTTTTAGGCCTTTTTGGCGATGCTTTAGTCAAGGTAGAAAATGCAGCTTAAGAGTTGTTGAGTTTTAATAGTATATCTATTCTGTGTCATCATTTTGAAGGATTATAGAGTTTGAATGATAAGATAGCTCATTAGGACAAATACATGTAATTGTATATGTTCGTAAGTTTCATTAAGTAAATTATTAGCAAAACTCAAAGTCTTGCTGCTGTTTTGATTAAATTTTATGTATAGATTTGTTCTTTTTTTTGTTGTATGAGAACTTGATTGTTTCACTTTGCTATTTCCTTAACAGGGAGTGATGAAGGTCACCAATGTGAACAAATTGACTTCAGCTGGTTGTCAAGTGAAAATTTGGATTGCAGATTGGTTTGCTCAATTGAACAACAAGTTGGGAGGTGACTTGGAGAGGATTAGAGTGGTTGGAGAATACTTCAAAGAGATTTGGCAAGCGGGTGGGATGAACAACGACAAAGTAGCATTTCTTTGGGCATCAGACGAAATTAATGGTAAGGGGAATAAGTATTGGCCTCTTGTGATGGACATTGCTCGTAGAAACAACCTCCGTCGAATCCTGAGGTAATTAATTAATTCTCACTGATTGGTTCATGTATAATTGCGATAACAATGGATTTGAATGAAATATGTCACTTTATCTTACAGGTGTGGGCAGATTATGGGACGTAGTGAGACCGAGGTGCTGAGTGCAGCTCAAATTCTTTACCCATGTATGCAGTGTGCGGATATTTTCTTACTCGAGGTACATTAAGCATTTTTGGATTATATGTATATATACAGCACACTTATATAATTGCTACTGATACTTGTTGTTTCACCTGTGTAGGCTGATATTTGCCAGCTCGGGATGGATCAGCGGAAAGTAAACATGTTAGCAAGAGAATACTGTGCTGACATTAAGAGAAAGAATAAACCCATCATCCTGTCCCACCGTATGTCTCTTTGCATTTTCTCTTTCTTATTTTCCGGTATTGTTATCATCTTTAGCTGTTTGTTAATGGCTTTTCAGATATGCTTCCTGGTCTCCAACAAGGACAAGAAAAAATGTCCAAAAGTGATCCATCATCTGCCATTTTTATGGAAGATGAGGAGGTAAATTAGTAGCTATAAAAGCTTACAAAACAGAAAAGAGTTTTTTGTAGGTATCTGACATGTGTTATTATGATCTTTTGTATTCCAGGCTGATGTTAATGAGAAGATCAACAAAGCTTATTGCCCTCCAAGAACTGTGGAAGGCAATCCATGTCTTGAATACATCAAATATATCGTTCTGCCACGATTCAATGAGTTCAATGTTGAAAATGAAAAGAACGGCGGTAACAAGTGAGTAGCTGAAACAGTAATTTTGAATATCTTGGTTGCAACTTTTGGGGTCTCTGAATCACATATAGGATTTGCAAATCACATCTCATACTGATCTTTGAAATTCTTCCAACTGTCAGGACCTTCAAAAGCTTTGAAGACATTGCTGCTGACTACGAGAGCGGCGAGTTGCATCCTGATGATCTGAAGAAGGCCTTGATGAAAGCGTTGAATATAACCCTGCAAGTAAGTACACTTCCTTCTATTAATGACTATTTCTCACAACAAACATGAGCAAGCAATTGTTATTAAAAAAAAGTAGTTTTCTCTAAGTTTCTGACATCAGTAGAAAATGTAGAATCATCATGGAACATTGAAAGTCGTCTCCTATCAATCTTTCTTTGATCTTCGAGTTATAATTCTGAATTATATGATTTGCTTATATATATCTCAGCCTGTTCGCGATCATTTCAAAACCAACGAGCGGGCCAAAAATCTACTGGAACAGGTCAAGGTAATAAAATCAGTGGCCCCTCTTGTTTACAGTTTGATCAAAACCCATTTGCTTGTGTAAAGTGGTCTGACTCTGTTGGCATATTCGTTTTACTTTTGTTTATTTAGGCTTTTAGAGTCACTAGGTGAAGAAGTTGCAGAAGCAAAGAAGAAGCATACTTCGTTATGTTTTCATCCGTACAAGCTTTCGTAAGGATTTTTGGGTTTACTACGAAAAAGCTTTGCAAATCTTTAAAATATTCACATTTTTGTTTTCTTAAAGAGATGAGCCTCTTAGATTGGGTGATTGAGTAATCAAATTTTTTATTTATTCTGGTTCAGCTACGGCTTAGCAGACAAGAAAACTCATTTGGTTCTTGATGCTTTTTTATAATTTTCTTAATAACGATGATAAATTTTACTACTAATGATGGAGACATGGAGTAGAGAATCATCACAACGTCAAGTAAACGAAACTTCCAACAGTTACAAGTATTACAAGAATCTCAACAGCTACAGTTTTTTATTTTTTTAAAACTCTAATCGAATAAAGCGATCACAGTGATGTAAAGAGGTAAATGGTAAAACGTAAAAAAAAAATGATGATAGTAACACTTACTATTAGCTTAGCTGAAAAGTGAAAAAGAAAGAGAGAAAGCAACAAGTAGTCAAAAAAGAGGCGCGAAAGTCAGGATCAGGTGTGTGTGGGAGGGGGAGAGGGGTTCATGGAATGAGAAGACAACACGTAAGCAAAAGAGAGAGAGGCATCGTATCGTATCGTAGTCATGATTTCGTGTGTGTTGTGTTCTGTTTCTGTAGGCAGTCAGCACTTAGCTGATGATGATGATGATGCTCCTTTTGTCTTCTCTCTCTCTGAGAAGAGCTGCACAACAAAGACACGTCATAAAGCTCATAAGTAGCACCAGGCTCACGTGAACACGAAAGCCAAATACTACTACAATTTTCTTGAAAATGATTATTATTAGACTCGTAGCTTAGCTTTGGGATATTATTTTTTACTTTACTTCTAATAGTAGTATGGTAGGGTTAATTTAATAAAGTACTTAGGTAAATACATTTGTCAGAGAGATGTCAGACATCAGAGTTCGCACGTGTATAAATTTTGTTAGATATGGACGAAAGCATTTGTTCAATCAAAACTACAGAGGCCAAGCCTTGTCACGTGAAAGGAAACACACTTCTTTTCTTCTTTTCTTTTTTAATAAATCCTTCAAAACAAACAAACCTCTTAGGACATTTTTATAGGGAGCATACAAGAGGTATTCTTAATCCATTAAAATTATAAATATAAGGAACAGTAGCAAAAGAACAACAAGATCAATTTTTGATATAGAACTGATCTTGCATCAGTTCTAAACTCACGTGGCAAATTGTAAATAGATACAATTTTTTGCAAACAATTTTTCACAAATTAAAATTTGGACATTAAACTATATATTAATTAAATAAAATATTTGTGCGCTTTAATTAAGTAATATGTTTGGTTGTTTTTTTTATTTTTAATGTTTTTTTTGTTTCATAAAACTTTAGTATTGTATTTTGAATTTTAGTAAAAGTTTTATTAGTTTGCAATTTAAATGTTATTTTATAAGTTTTTATAATTGTAATATGTTTAAAAAAATTATATTATTAAATCTTATGATCTTAAACATGTTCTCCTAATAACTAACTTTTTAATAAAAGATTTTAACTACTAATCTTACATTATTTTCATAATATATTTACTCTAAAAACACTCAAAATAGTTTTTCTATAAAGATGCTCTTACTTTTCTTTTGCGTTTATTGTTAGATTTTTTTCAAAATAAAAACCTAATGAAACTCCAGGTAATAAAAACAAAGAAACCTCGTGATATAAGTTGGTTTTAAAAGCCTTGTCTCTTCTTTCAAAATTATACTATGCTACTACTTCAATTGCTTTATAGTTTGACTCCTATGATGGACTAAATTCGAAATCTTGTTTGAATTTGGTACTTTTAGTATAGAAAATATCCTGAAAATTTAATTAACTGCGTCACTAGGGAAAAAAAAACAGCCTATGTACTCTACTACGTACAGTGAAGTTACATAAGATGGGCTAATTAGATATTTTGGACAAAAAGAAAAACAAAATCAGTCAGAGCTATAAGATAGATAGTCTAGGAGTAGTTGTGTCCAAGTTACTTTATTTAATGATCTCTCCTTGTAGCCCTCGTCCTCGTGCATCATAATCACATCATAAATATTATGGGGGTGCCAATAAAAACCCCAAAAGAGAGCATTTAAATACTTGTGAAATAATAGAGAGAGATAGAGAGAGCTACAAAGCAGTAGGGTTTACGTCAGCATCCCGATGCCACAGGTCCAGTCAAAGAGGCGGCCCATTATTTCATTCGTCTTCGTGTGGACAACTTTTTTTTTTTTTTTTTTCCTTTTATGATTTCTCTATGGTTGGTTGGTTTAGCTGCTATGAGAAAATGCATCTGAGGTTGTTACGATCGATATAGAACCTGAAATGTTTTACCTAAAATGTTTAGTAAGTTAATATACCAATAAGTTACAATGGCAACGAGGTCATTACGAATTGGCTGATTAGAAATTTATTTTCTGCTTTTACAAAATTTTGAATGCACTGGCTTTAAGAGTATAGAACTCAAACATTAGTTTCTAACATTACGTCCAATAATCTTCTTTAATTATAACAAAACTTAAACACGTAACTGATACTGCTATATAAGAAAAAAAAGAAAACAGTATCCGCATCAGAAGAAGACCCTTTTTATGTCGTACAACTAGTCTATTCAATTATTCACTTCATAAGAGATCTTTTTTTTTTCTTCTCAAAACAATAGTATAGGTTGGTGTAGAACTAGAACACCCACGTGTAACAATCTCTCAGTATACCACAGTCACACATCGCCCAACAACAAAAAAGATCGAACGGTGCTTGATCCTTGCAAAACCTAGATAAAAAACCTCGATCCTAGAAATCAAATTACTAGTAGTAGTATTCAGTTTTTAATTTACTGTTAACTTGGCAAAACATATTTTATATAATTGCTTAGAACAAGAAGAAACTAGCCCTGGGCATTCGGGTTTCGGGTTCGGGTTCGGGTTATCGGGTATAGGAGTTTAGTACTCTATAGGGTAAATCTTAAAAATCGGTTTCGGTTCGGGTAGGATTTTTTCGGGTTCGGGTCGGTTCGGGTTAGAATTTTGATACCCGGAAAAAACCCGGAAAAAATCGGTTCCATATCGGTTCGGTTTATGCCTACCCGAATACACTAATTTTCTACCCGATTCTACCCGAAAACCGGAAATTTGCCCTTATAAACCGAAAACCGGTTTATAGCCGAGACTAAGTGACCTGCAAATTGATTATACACAACACAAGTACAAGCACTTATTCCTGCAAATTTGACACCAATACTCAATAGATAATAGAATTCATCAATGAAAATCCAACATTCCAAGTCATACAAATGGGAGAAACAGTACTAGATAGCAGAAAATAAAGAAAAGTTTTCAAATTCTTGCCAAAACAACAAATCCAAGTCTAGGACTATGGAAAACATCAAAACAAATAGTAGGAAACTGGAAAACAAAACACAATAATGACTTGGTTTTGCTCTCCTTCTGGACCTAATACAATAAAAACCAAAGAACAATATTAATCCATTGGTAGACAGAGAGAACAATATCAATCATTCAATCCATTAGTCGAGACTCGAGTGTATAATATTAATACCTCAGTAGCTCATTCCCTTGATCAGTTTTTCTACTGATCTTTCAGTCTTCGACAATGAAACTAGGATCAAACTCTATCAAAGAAGAAAGAACATAAACAAAACAAGGTTAGAAAATAGAAATCAATAAATCATAATACTTGAAGTATAACTCAGAAATCAGAACTATAAGAATCAATAATTACCTCTCATAAGCTCATCTTGCAACTCTAATTCAGCAAGCATTTGTTGAATGGTTGAGACTCCTCTTTCATTGATATTAACTTCACATTTTAACCATTGCTCAGTACACATCAAGACTACAATGCTGTAATCTGTCAAATAGCTTCTGCATGAATGTAAAACTCTTCCACTTGTGCTGAATGCAGATTCTGAAGCTACCGATGACACTTGCATAGCAAGTATATCCTTAGCTATTAGAGATAGAACCGGAAACTTTCCACTATTGACTTTCCACCATGACAGCAAATCATACTCTACGCCACTTATAAGATTTGGCTTCTCCACATTTTCTTCCAAGTAAATCTCCAACTCATTAGCTGAATTGTGAATTCTTGTTTCCATAACAATCTCATTCCATACACTGTCCATTGGTTCATAGGCAACACGATTGCCAAGGACTGTTCTCTCAGTGAATCCACTTCCAACTTGCTCTTGAGACTGATATCCTCCTAGTCCTTGTTGTGATTGAGACTGAGATTGAGAAGATGATCCACTAGTAGTTCTAATCACTGAACTGCTATACTCATCATAGAGATTCTTCAAGATCTTTTTGACTGAATCATAAAGATGAGTAGCCTCTGCAGTCTTTTCGCCGTAGAGTGTATCAAAACAGAGCTTCAAATAACTCATCTTCTTCCTAGGATCAAAAACTGTAGCCACTATCAACAGTTTGTTCATTTCCGTCTTATCCCCAAATGGATCCCAATACTTCCCCAACTTCTTTAACATACCTGAAGCTTTCGTCTGCAGTTTTTCCTCAACTCCAGGACTAAGACTTAACGCCGTAATGGTTTTAGTAATGGTGACTATCTCATTGTAGATTTTATGAGAGGCAACACTAGTTGAAGCTGAAAGAACCAATGTAGACTTGTAAAAAATGATAAGAGTCTGAACCAACCTCTCAACTTCATCCCAATGATCTCTAACTGGTGGTCCAATCCTTTTCTTTCCATCGACCTTTTCCTGAAAATAATCATTGTAAGGTTTATCTTCAGCCTCCATCTTCTCAAATGCCAGTCTGAACTTTAGAGCTTGTTCTAACATGAGGTAAGTTGAATTCCATCTTGTCTTCACATCTAAAGGGAGGCTTCCTCTTTTGATCTTTCCTGTGTCAACTCGGAAGTCAAACGACTTGAGTCTGTTTGTTGAAGACCTCACATATTGAATACCATTCCGAATTGCAGACACACTGCTATCTATCTCTTGCTGACCCTCCTTCACAATCAAATTCAGAATATGAGTAGCACATCTCAAATGTAAATAATCACCTTTCAAGACCATTGAATCATCTCCAATCTGCTCCATTGCTTCCTTGAATTTCTTCATCGCTGAACTATTAGCTGTAGCATTGTCCACAGTGATGCAAAAAACTCTCTTAATATCCCACTCAGCCAAACAGTCAAGCAGAACCTTAGCAATCGTTTTACCTTTATGATCATCAACATTCTTGAATCCTATGATCATCTTCTTTAACCTCCACATAACATCAACAAAATGGGCTGTTATTACCATGTAGCTTGATCCAGTAGTCGGAGCAACCCAAATATCTGTCGTCAGTGACAATCTCTGCTTGTTCTGTCCTAAAATCTTCTTCATAGCTGCTTTCTTTGTGGCATACATCTCATATATGTCTCTTGTGGCTGTTCTCCGTGAATGAGGCTTATACAACTGAACCTTAGAGCAGAAATGTCGAAAAGCTAAACTCTCTACAAAAGACAATGGTAATTCCCCGATAACCAACATCTCATTAACAGCCTCTCTAAAGATTGATTCAGAAACCTTACTAACAATTAAACTGCCACCAACACTATCAGGAGTAAACACAGTTTGAGTTTTGTCTTGATTAGCACTCGCCCATACCTTGTATGCTTTGCAGGTTTTTCTGATATGATTCTTCAGAGTGGAGGTTCCAGATTTGGTTGCACAAGCCATTTCTTTCTTACAGTAATTGCAGTTGCACTTGTCCGGATTTGCTGACTGTCTGGTGAAGTGTTCCCAAACCCAAGATCTTGTCTTCTTTATCTTTCCCCTTTCTTTATCCTCATTGTCTTTATCTTTACCCTCACTTTCTTTATCTTTCCCCTTTCTTGTCTTTCCAGAGATAGGCGTTTGAACATCAGATTCAGCATCATCATCTGTTGAAACATCTATCATCGGATCATCATTGTTTGCTGGATTATCACAAGAAGCCATCTGCATCAGCATGAAGTAGAAGTTTTAAATAAAACAGTCACAAGGCACAAGTTATAAGACAAAATGAGGAAAATCGAAAATCAAACAAGTTAGACACTTAGACACATCTAATTCTAATATGAGATGAGACCATCTAATCCAATACCCAAAAATCCAACATCTAATTGACTAATTCTAACATGATTCAATACCCAGAAATCAATATATAAAACTCGATTAAGACTAAACTCATCAGTCATCAATGATTAAATTTGGTTTGAATCACAAATAGAAAAATGAAAAACAGAAAAGTAGAAAACAATAAGAGACGGTGGTGGTGGAATTTACCTCCAATTGGTTTCTTGACAAGGCGGAAGGTGGTGAAGTGACCACCGGAGATTGAATGGTTTGAGTTAGGGTTTCCAGGTTTGCGTTTGATAATATATTGAACATAGACATTAAGAAAGGCAACAAAAAATTCGATAATCGAGGCTAGAAGGAAACTCAATCGACAATCTTGCCTAACCCTAATTCCCCATGCTCTCATTCTCATAGGTTGGTATACCGCGGTGCCGTCCAACATTTATGAAGGGTTATAGAGAGTTCAAAGTAGAAACTAGAAACCGAAGGCTATAGCCTATAGGATTACTGTTTCGGGTTTTCGGGTTATCCTTTCGGATATAGGATAAAAACCGAAACCGAACCCGTAACCACGGGTACACATATATAAAAACCGATGGTGTAAAAAGCCTAGAACTGGACCTGCCCGAAACCGGGTTTTTCGGGTCGGTTTCGGTTCGGGTGCTCGGGTCCGGTTTTTTTGTCCAGGGCTAGAAGAAACAATAAAGATAAAATTGTCAAAGAAGCCGAGGATTACGGGTGTTCTCAGGTGGACCTACTACAAAACACACACACACACACTTCTTCCTCTTTTAAACTCACTCACTCTCTCTCTTTCATTTTGGGTCAAACAAGTCAACAAAAGCAAAACCTCTTTCTTCCTTACTCTCTCTCTCTCTAGATTCTCTCGTCTCTCCTCTGAAGAGAGAGATTCTTTTAAGTCTTAACAATGGCGTCGACGACTTGCGCAAAAGAGGTGCATTACAGAGGAGTAAGAAAGAGACCATGGGGTCGTTACGCTGCTGAGATAAGAGATCCTTGGAAGAAAACTAGGGTTTGGTTAGGCACTTTCGACACTCCCGAAGAAGCCGCTCTTGCTTACGACGGCGCCGCTCGTTTCCTCCGTGGTATCAAAGCCAAGACTAACTTCCCTTCTCCTCTTTCTCTCGACCTCAACCACATCCCTTCCGCTCCCTCCGCCTCTGCCGCAGATAACCAACACCACCACCAACACCATCAACATCAACAGCTCTGGTTCGCCGCGCCTCCTCCTCCTCCTCCTCCTGTCTCCGACCACCATCACCAACACCACCGGATTTTTCTACGAACCGGAGTACTAAACGACAAAACTTCAGATTACACCTCCACCGAAGCGCCGCTTTACTTCACCGCCTCGTCTAACGCTGCCACGTCGTCACCTGGTGGTCGAGTTGTTGGGTTTCCTATGATGAGTCCTTCCCCTTCTTCCCCTGCTGCGGTGAGACGTGGCTTAGCCATTGACCTCAACGAGCCTCCGCCGCTTTGGCTATAAAACAAAGGATCATTATCGATGTAACGGCGCCGTTTTGAGCGGACTTTTCTATACGGCGCCGTTTTTAGACATCTTTCGGTGTGGAACTATTTGTTTAACGTTTAGTCTCTTCTTTTTAGCAAATATCATTTTTTAGAGGTTTTTTTTAGTAGTTCTTTTATCCTTCTTTTGTTCGTTATGTAAGAGACGGATAAGATCGATCGTTATGAGATCCATGTTGCGGGAAAAACAAAAGAAACTTATTTAATTATTAACAAGCCTTGTGTATATTTAAGGATCAATCATGTGCATCTAGAGAAAATGATAATTTTGATGTTTGTGGATTGTGTTACGACCGTCGCTTATGTCGGTTTCGAGGGGGGTTTGAATCTTATCGTATTCTATGGCGTGTCGTGAAGTACGGACTGACTTGTGTGCAGCTCTTTGCAAGAAGTCCTGTTTTTGACTCACGCGCCCTCTCTCTCTCTAAACACGACAAAAGACTGTGAAAAAGGAAGGAAACAAACAAAAGAGATAGAGACTAGTGAGAGACATCAATACAGAGCAAGCGTGTGAGTTTGGACTGGCATAATTCACTTACGGACAAGTTATGCGTCTATTATTATGAGTATGAGTTTTGTATTATATAGTTTATTCGAAATATTTCATTTCACCATAGGAATGCCAACAAAAGTATTCCCATAAAATTACAGGAATTTTGTTTTTCAATTGTTGCATGATTTATCAGCTCATGTTTTACCTATGTATAGAGAAACGTCTAATAAGATAAAATACTACTCCCTCTGTTTCACAAAGAGTGTCATTTTGACCAACTAAACACAACTTAAGAAAAAATTGAATTATACATATACGTCTCTATTTAATGAGTAGTTTATAATAATTGAAATTCAATAAGAAAAATTTTGGGTTAAGGGTAAATTAGAAAATTTAATGTTAAAAATCACATTGGAAATACAAAATGACAGTTTTTGTGAAACAAAGAAAAACTCCCAAAATGACACTCTTTGTGAAAGAGAGAGAGTATGTATTGTAGATAGATATGATAAAATTCACGTAACAATATATCTATGTTATTTATAGGGCTATTATCGCACACGAGTAAAGTAATAATTAATAACTTTGGAATTAATCTTTTAGTTGTTTATTACTAGTAATTGTTATCTAGGCTAGGCTTAACTTAGGTGATTGCGTTGGTCCTTCTTTATGAGTCTACCGTCGTTTTTCATAAATCTACGGTTTATTTAATTATTTGACAATAGAGAAAGTCTTACAATTAAGTGGCGGCAGTGGCCGACCATTTTTGAGGTTTTTAATCAGTAATGCCTTTTCCGTGTATGAATTGGTTCGAAGATATGTCCAAAAGGAGAGTCCAAAACAAAAACAATCCCTGGTTTTGGGAAAATTGGGTTTCTGGTATTGATAGTTGAATATTTTGCCTATTTTAGTCTACGAATTTAGAGTTATTTAGTCATAAAGCCAATATATCAAATCTCATTATGTAAGCTTAATTGAAAACAGTGGACATTGTTGACAGGTGTTTTTTTCTTTTGGTTTCTGAAATGGAGCAAATTCCAGCAACCGCTACTTTACTATTTTGAGAGTTCTCTTACATTTTTCAACATTAAATGTGGTTCTATGTTTGGGCCAAAAAGAACTGATGGGTTGTTAAGCAATTGAGGTCCAAGTATAGTTTGAGTTAACAAGTGAAACATTTGATGGCGACCTGTCTAATTAAATAATCAATTGTCGACCCACGAGGCTCATTGCTCGGTGGTTGGCAAGTCTCCGCCAGTTGAGAGACTCAGCCGCTTTGAAGTCAAAGTTATCCATTCTGGGGATATTCTGATTACATAGTATATTTTACTGAGTTGTGTCGTAAACCTAGTTGAATGCTTTATATCATCTGACAATTATAATTAAACGCTATCGAACTTAGTCGTAGACCTTCTCGGTAAAAGAGTATTACCAGGAATATAATTTACCAGGGATTAAATTCATAATCAACAAGGCTTGAATGAACGGATAACTCCAAATTACTAGAAGATGTAATTACTTTATTGCACATTAGAAGAGACTGAAATTTAAGGGAAATGGTTTTATGGTACTGTGTGGGATCAACTCAAGGAAAGTGCTGCAAACTGAGAAACCCTTTGGTTTCTTAACGATGATGTTAACAATACTATTGACAAGTGACAACCCAGAGAAATCAGAAAGGCCATCTCTTAAATCATATAGCTATTGACTATTGTTATATACATAATTAATATTTAACACATCAAAATTCTTAAATGCAATTTTGCTTTATTCAACAAAATAGTGAACATAACATTAATATAATACAACAAACTAGTGAATATCATGTTCACCACATTAAAAATAAATATTCAGATATGTATAGAATAGTGGTCTATGTGAACCTTCATCTATGTATGTCAAAATAAGCAATTTACCATGTATACAATATAGTAGGTTTGAAGAAATAGTCATATAGATATCAAACTGGAATGCTAAGCCTAAAACCTAAAATAAATACTTTTATCATGTTTTCCAACAGTTTTACTATTAAAATATATTAAAAATGTGATTACATCTGGTTTTTTCCTCTATTATAAATTTTGTTTTAAGATATAATATCTATGTTTTTTTGCTCTCTCTCTATCATAAATTTTTATTTCATGATTAATTAAAATACATCCTCATATAAAAAAAAAATTTACATTCGCATATGATAAAGTAGGAAGTAAAATAACATAAACAATGAAAATCATACATACCCATGTGTTGTTTAGACAAGAGATATGTTTTTAATAACAGCAGATTAACTTAATTTATATACCTTCCATAAGAACAAGAAACAATATAACAAAATTATGACTGATTCTGAAACAACAAATTAATTTTTTTGACCAATAATCTCTATTTTCCCAAATAGAGTTTTTTCTCCATTTGTTCATTTTTTTTTGTGTGTGTCAAGAAAAGTAAAATTCTACGATTTCATCAAAACCAATTGGGTATGGATTAAAACATAAGATCAACTTACTTAGATGTGTTCATCAGAGAGATTGATGCCAAAACAAGAGTATTATTTGATCAGAACTAAAATCAATTACAATTCCATAATAATAAGACATCAGCAGATTAGAACAAAACACGTTCTCAGCAACTAAAATTCTTTTAAACAATCTGCTGATTACAAAAAAACAATTGGCACCACTTAAAACTTAAAAATCTTTCTAGTATACTTGATGATCAATTAATACTCAATCAAGAAACATTTTAATTAATTATTCTAATAATTATAATTAAAATCCAAACATACAAAAATCATTAGTTCTGATCAGGTGGAGGAGGGAAGTTAAGATCCAAGTCCAAGACGACACGTTGTCCTCCTCCTCCCTCAGAGCTAAGATCCATTACCACAGACGAGGACGATTCAGATTCACTCCTTTCATCAAACACCATCATCCCAGACTTGACCTGAATCTTCGGGAAAGGGAATCTGGAACTGATGGAGTCAGATCCTCGGTTGTTGAGATCAGGAACCGATGATTCAACTGTGCTATGGCTCAGGCTCAAGCTCAAGCTCTCGTTGCTGTTGTTGTTGTAATAAGGGAAATTGGTTTTGGCTTTGGCACCACGAAACTCGATGGCACGTTTGTCGTAGGCACGAGCGGCATCTTCAGGAGTGTCGTAAGTACCGAGCCATACACGAGACTTCTTGAAAGGATCTCTGATCTCGGCTGCGTAACGTCCCCATGGCCTCTTCCTCACTCCTCTGTAACGGACTCCGTTACCGTCGTTGGTTTTGACGGCCGCCGTTTTAACTGTCGGCGTCATGTTAACAAAATAAAATAAAGATGAGGAAGAGAAGCTTGAGAGAGGTTTGTGGTGTGTGAAGTTGTGAGGTAAGAGAGATTGATTTATATAAAGAAGGGAGACAAAGACAACAACGTATGTATAAGTCAACCGCGGTTTTGACTAAAGGGGCGGCCGAGTGGCAGTTTTGGTAATAAGATCCACTTACGTGTCATCTTGCTTTTGTCTCCACGAACCGGGAAAGTGAGAGAGTGATATGAGTTTTTTTTTTTTCTTTTCTTCTTCTATTATCTTTTTTGTGCTTTTATTCTTAAATGTTTTTTTTTTCCATTCATAAATATTTTTTTCAATTTTGTTATATTAATGTTTTTAACTGATTTTTGTATTATATGGATTTTCTAAATATTGTGTGCGATGAGGAGCCCACGCGCTTACTTGGCACGTGTCGATTTATATTGTCTTCTTTTCTAATTAATTGGTATAAAGCAAATTGTAATGGGACACACGACGTGCCAAAATGATCTATAAATTGGTAATCTTTATGTACTAATTAAAGCAAAACATAATTTGTTACTAAAAACCGGGATTTAAATTGTTGCAATCTTTGTTTTTAAGGGGAAAGAGTAAAAATCTAGTTACAAATACTTTTGAATTAATATGGGTCCACCGTTTTTTTCAAAAAAAAAAAAAATTACACTTTTTTTTTTTTTACGCAAAAAAATTACACTTTTTTTAATCCTAAAATACAAATAAAAGTAAAAGGGAAGGTGAATTTTCATAGCAATTTTTTGCTCCAGCTATATGATTTAACTAACTTCAGACATGTGTTAGTTAACATATTAAATATAGATATAATTTTGTATAAATGTTTTGTTAAATCAAATTAATTGATTTATAGTTACTTATCTTTATTAATATTTTCTTAGACTATCTGTCGAAATAAAATATTTTAAAATTTAATACAATCATATACTTTACATCATATCTATTAATTAATATCTCAACACTATTTATAACACTCTATATATATGTTTTAAAAGTTGAAAATTTAAAACTTTAGTAAGCTTAAAGTGCAATCTATAATTACATATAATATTATCCAATCAAACTTTAAGCCTTGATAGTCTAATTAAATAGGTAAAAGTCAGTTCATTATTTTTGATAAAGCAAACGATAAATAAAAAAATCATTTTCCAACCATGATATATGTCAAGACCAAAATCCGCTTAAATTAGTGCTAAGTTATTTTCAAATTATATCTTGATTAATATTCATGAGTTAAATTTATTTAGTTATTTATAATTGATAATACTTTGTTTAGGTGGTTGCAGTGTATCCCAAGAAAAATAAGTTTTTCTTAATTAAGTATAGAGATCGAAATGCTCTTATACCATAAAAAGGCGTTGTAGTTTATAAAATTTAGATCAAAATGCTCTAGTATCATGTAGGATAAGAGAAACACTTCATTTATATTAGATGTACAATTATATTCATACAAGTGTGAGAACAATTCTAATATAGTAAATCTACAATGATCAAATACATACACAAATAATAATATACTTTAACAAGTTATTTTAAAACAGTTGTTGTTCCAAAGTACTTATAGTTCTGGTTTTCATAGCCTAGTAGTAATTGAAGTTGACGTTGCTTTTAGTTATGAGTTGAGTTTCATAGGATAATAAGTTTTTGGTAAAATACGAGGCTTGCAAACAAAATAAATAGTAGCGTTTAATCTTTTTCCAATCTCGTTTGTCTTTCGGATGGAACTTATGTGTGGAAACAAAATAATAATATAGGTTTATATACTCTTAGAACAAGAAACAAAAGCAATATATGTCATCTTTCGTATGATGTTGGTATGGTGGTTCTGGTTGGTGTTTCTCTTTTAAGAGTAAAGAGTGTTTTTTTTTTTTTTTTTTTTGCTCAACAACAACTTTCATTCACCTAACAGGTTACACTCTGTTTATCCACCATTACAAATTGCTTGACCCATAAAGGCATTATCGAGTATAACTTAGGATCATAACTCCCAAAGGAGAGAGATTCCCTTGCTACTCGGTCAGCCACACAATTACAGACTCTTGAAGCATACACAATTTTGAATTCTTGCAGAGACGAGAGCAGACCTTTTATATCGTAGAGAAGGGGAGCATATGCTGGCCAAATTTCCTCACTGTTTAACAAATTAACCAAGCCCAGAGAATCCGATTCAAAGATGATCCTTATATAACCCAAACGGTTCATTGAGCTTATTGCCCCTCGCATTGCTTCCATCTCTACCTCCATCGCTGATATTGCACATCTAATGGCATGTGCTCCCATCCACAGTACATCTCCACGTTCACTACGAAGGACCCACCCTGTTCCACCCGTTGTATCTTCTCCACTCCAGGCTCCATCTGTATTACATTTAACCCACTCTCTTGGGGGAGGTTCCCACTTAACATCTTCATTCCTTCTTGGTGCAGGGTGGCCATTAGGTACTAAATCATTCCCATTTCGCTGCTCCCATTCATCTGCATCCTCTAACGCCTTCACCAGTGTATCCTGAGCATTAAAATCTTTACCTTTAAATATTAGCTCATTGCGAGATTTCCAGAGTCTCCAGAGCATCCAAGGTACATTCTTATCCATATCATCTCTTTGCGGATAGAGCGAGGCAACATTGAGGACATAGTGCATATTGGCATAAAGGGAGTTAGACCAACTCCCTCCTGGAGGTGCTGGAACAGGAGATAACGCCCAAAACTGTCTGGCATAAGTGCATTGAAACAAAAGGTGATTCGTCGTTTCTTCTTCATGAGGGCACTGTACACAGTATGCATCACGAGAAAGGTGACGGTAAGACAGATTCTTTGCCACAGAGAGACAATTTGAGAGACATCTCCAGAGGAAATGTTGTATCTTTGGACTTGCTTTTGTTTTCCATACCAGACTGATGAGAGGATCAGACTAGGTTGGGTCACTTCCTGAGGGCTTTTCTGGATTTTAATGATCTGAGTGAGAACCCAATATCCAGACTTTACCGAGTATTGTCCTGTTCTTGCATAATCCCAAGTATACCCATCCGCCTTATTACCTCCAACAGGCCGTATATTTTCAATTAAGTTCCTGTCTTCCTCATCAAATAGCATGTCCAAAAGATCCCTTCTCCAAGTCCATCTATCTTCCTCCATTATATCTTTAACCTTCACCATTTTTGAGACTGTAGAGTGCAAATTTGGGTGAACATTGTTAACCTGCTGGATACTCCGGGCAGGTTTGGAGTGAAGCCATTGATCATGCCATAGGTCGACAGATTCTCCATTACCAATTATGGCTCTTGCACCCTGCCACAACAGTTCTTGTGATGCGTGGATACTTCTCCACGCAAAAGAAGGTCAGGAGCCAAGCTTTGCCAAAAGAGGGTTTGAGTAACGGAAATAGCGACTCTTAAATACCTTAGCCAAAAGCGTGTCAGGGCAAGTCAACATTCGCCAAAGTTGTTTACCCAGGAGAGCAACATTATAAGCTTCAACATCCTTAAATCCCAGGCCTCCTTCTTTTTTTGGCTTGCTAAGATCTTCCCAGGCTTTCCAATGCATGCCTCTTGATTCCTTATTATTCCTCCACCAAAAGTCAGCCATAACTGATACTAATTGCTGATAGACTTTCTTTGGCAACTTAAAACATGACATTGTGTGAGTAGGCAACGCCATTGCTACCGCCTTCAGGAGAATCTCTTTACCACCAAAAGAAAGAAAGTTTGTCTGCCAACCCGAGACTTTTTGTTGCAGTCTCTCCTTAAGAAATTTTAGATTGGTAATCTTGGAACCACCAAAAGTCTCTGGTAAACCCAAATAGAAGCCTTCACCCCCTTCCTCAGTGATGCTTGTTAAGGTCTTTATATGGTCACGCCTCTCTTGAGGAATTTTCTTCCCAAAGTAAATACTGGACTTTTGGTAGTTAATGCGCTGACCTGATGCGAGGCTATATTCATCCAAAATGCTGATCAAATGTTGGAGTTCTTCATCTTTCTCCTTGCAATAAAAGATACTATCGTCCGCAAACAGGAGATGAGAGACTGGAGGGGCACCTCTAGCAACTTTCAGCCCTGTGATCCTGCTTTTACTCTTCGCCTCTTGCAACATACGTACCAGTATTTCAGAGCACAAGACGAATAAGTAAGGAGACAAAGGGTCTCCTTGGCGCAAGCCTCTGGTCGGATTGATTTCTCCATGAGGTGCTCCATTGATTAAAACCTGATAATTAACTGTTCCCACACAAGCCATGATTAGTTCAATCCATTTCTCTGAAAAGCCCAGCAGCTTTAAAGTATCCTGTAGAAATGACCATTCTACTCTATCAAACGCTTTGGATATGTCAGTTTTTATGGCTATGAACTCCTCTGAACATTTGTTTGGTGAATCCAGCGCATGGAGGAGCTCGTGTGCAACAAGAATGTTGTCCGTGATTAGTCTCCCTTTAATAAAGGCAGCTTGAGTTTCTGACACTACTCCTGGCAACACCTTCTTAAGCCGATTAGCTAAGACTTTCGCAATGATCTTGTAGACTACATTACTAAGACTAATTGGCCTGAACTCAGACAGTCTCTCTGCTTTCATCTTCTTTGAGATTAGACATATGTTAGTCTTATTCATCTCTCTATCCATACTACCGGAGCTGAAAAAGCCTTGAGTAAAGAGTGTTTGTATGGGTGAGATTAAATACAAACAAAAGTTTTCGTGTCATATAAAAAAACAAAAAAAAAACTCCGAGCCAATATTGCAAATACTCAAACTGGTCTCACATGCGGCTGCTGAATGGCTTGACGAAGTACACATGCAGCCTTGACGCCTAATAAATAATTGGTAGAAATAATTAAACCATATCTTAAAATATCAAATCTATTTAGAAAAACAAAACAAAGAATGATTACTAACTTATGTGTTATGTTAAAAACGGACATATTTTGACAAAAACAAAATAAACAATGAACAGGTTGGTTTAGACCAGAGAACAGAAAGATCGGGCTGGAACCAAAGACACAGGGCTGCAAAACTGTCGGGGAACAAACACAGATGAGATACTTAACATAGTTAAACGTAGTATATAATACTGATGTCTAAATATATTAAAAAAATGGGATTATGTTACCGGTTTCCAGGATTGCACACCGTTCAGATGCAATGAATTTACTCCTCATTGTTTTCAAAGTTTGATAGATTCTTCTCCTCACAATTTCACATTATTTAATTGCATTTGGACTTTGAGGCGAATGGACCACAAGTACTTGGCCTTCACAGAAACAGAAATGTACTACTATTTCTCCTATATTAGATTTAAATTTGATGCGTATTACAATTTTAAATCAAAACCGGTCGGACTACCGATAACTAATTCAAGTTTTCTGAGAAAAGTGCAATGTTGTAATTAACTGAGTTACTAGCAGAAGTTATCAAAAGTAATATACTTAATCTGAGTTCCTCACTAATACTTTTTAGGCTTTTACACGTATATTAAAAATTTATTATTTTTTGTGATTATAATTTTATATAACTCTAAACCAATATTTTACATGTCCCAATATAAATGATGGTTTAGATTTTGTTATAAGATATCTTATTATATAAAGTTAGATTTTGAAAGTTAGTCATTAACAAGATTTTGACATGTGTCAATTTATCAATCTCAGATTTTTGACATGCGTAAAAGTTAATATTCAATAGGAGAACTATGATTACAACAAAAATAAATTATTTTGTTTTAAAAATATTAATAATGTAAAAAGATAATTATCAAAAATTACAGATTTTATAAAAAAAATACAAAAGTTTTTTAAATAATAATAAAGAGATTATATATATATATATATTTCATAAAATTCGAAATTATAGTATTATTTACTTATTTTAATTTTAAATTATTAATTTTACAAAAAAAGGATTAAGGATATTATACAGTTAATTATTAATTCTAAACTTTTGTAAATACTCACTTTTATATAAAGATATATCCTCTCATAATTAAATAATTTATTCAAAAACACTGCTTTCAATTTTATTTAATTAGAATTTTTTTTTAATGGGAAGTTAATTTTTTTTATTCTTTTAAACCAAAATTTTCTCCTACTTTCTCCTTTTTCAGATGGGAAATGGTAAGATTAATATGTTAACCCAAGAAAAATATTAATAAATGCATCTTCTTTTCCTAATACTGTATTTTAAAATTTATTGTAGTATTTTTAGATTATTTTATTTAATTTATATTTTCATCTTTGAATTATTTAAGATTCATACATTACCGTGTTTATAATATTCTATTGTTTCTTTAATTATGTCAAATTATTTGTTTTAATTTCTCAACCTTGATTGGTTGGTCATAAAACCTTTCTTATTTTGCAAACATAATTGTTACTATTATTCATTCAATCCCAAAGGGAGATAACGAGTAGAAGCTCATCAACCTAATGGATGGATAAAATAGGCTAATCAAACACAAGCTTACAACAAACATATATAGATAGATCGTTGTTGATAGATCCATATGAGCTCAAAGACTGTGACATCCTGATTTGCGGAAAAGGTATAAAAGAATTGATTTAGCCACATATGTCACCAAAATGCACTTATTTTTTTGGTCAAGGATCCTGAGAGAACTTTATGATTGGTGACCTTCCTGGAAGTGATTGTCGAAACTGTGCGAGTGAGGACAAAACACAAGAAAAGATCATTTGTAGATTTGTAGGGTCGGTAAACAAGTTTTTAAAGTCTCTCTGACATAACAAACCGGCCATCAAATATGGGTGGGTCCATGGGCCGGGAAAGATATAGGGCACACTTAGGAAGGCGGGCCTATGGACTGAGAGTGGACATGGGCTCACTAAGCAAGGTGGCGGTTGAGGCGTTACAGAGACAAAGCAACATCATGGTGTGTCAAAGACACTTCCACGAATACATTGGGAAATTTAACATTAGTTACTATCAAAAGATTTTGTGACGTCAAAATTTTTTTTTTACTTTCATTAGTTGTCGGAGCAAGCCATTTTGAGATAGCAAAAAAATGTGAACATATTCTCTACACAGGAGGAGGGCAGAGCCAAGGTTCTTTCTATAGTGGAGAAGGTTGCACACAAGGTTATCTTCCCTAGAGAGGAAGGTGGAGGAGGTTAGACGCAATGTTATCTCTCCAAGGGAGGAAGGCGGAGCCAAGATTTTCTCTATAGTGGAGGAAGTGAGACGCAAGGTTCTCTCTATAAGGGATGAGGGCGGAGCCGAGGTTTTCTCCATGGTGGTCATACATTATTGTGATGGTACATAATTGATTAGTATATTATGTAATTTATTTTTTATTCAAAATATGTTTTGAGCCAACAATTTTTGTAATTAAAAAACTATGAAGAAGTGAAAGTAAAATAGTTGACTTAATGTGTTCATATAAACATTTTCTAGGTGGTGATAAAGAATAAATTTGTAACATAGAATATAGTTAGGTTTTAAAAAGTACACTTTTAATAGTACACATACATAAAATATTTGTAAATGGATATAAATCCGTGTATTATAACAAACGTACAACACATTTTAATATATTTTTTGTTAAATTTAATTTAATTTATAAAACTTTAAACCCGCACATCGGGCGGGTCCTCATCTAGTTTTTAATAAATAACGGGGGTCGACAAATTAGGATTTTGTAAAATGATCCCTTACTAATGAGATTATTTTCTATTTTACATATAATATTTGATTTAATGAATAAAAATAATTTGATGTATTTTGTGATTATTTTTATTTTGAATTTTACATATAATATTTGATTTAATAACTATTACATTACATAATATAAACCATCACAAAATACAATAAAATTAGTTAAAAGCTTGTATAAACTTAAAAAGAATATATATCTATATATATATATATTGAAACAGGCTAGTATGGCTAAATTTTGGGTTCAAATTGGCTATGGAAAGTAAAATTAAGAAGACTGAAATTGCATAAATTTATTTTTGCGGTGGAGGCTAAGGGTTTTCTTAGGACTGAGACAAAACAACCATTAGCTTAGCCCTCCTTCAAATTTCAATCCGGAATTATATTAATATTTTGAATCATATTTTGGATTGGAGGGTAGATCATGAAAAAATAAATGCAAACAGAGGAATCATTTCCGTAGCTCCGATACTATTGTATGTTGTCAACCATACGTAGCTAACCTAGTTTTAGTTACATGAAATGTTCATTATCTTTTTTTTTTTTTTTTTTTTTTGGCAAACGAAATGTTCATTATCTATGATATGCATTTGATCTCTTTTGTGATGACTGTAACAAAACTGATCCCTAACTAATGAGATTATTCAGACGAAAACAAAAGACGCACCACCTCACACACGGTAGTCGTATCACTCTATTCGGATTCATTTATTCTGGACAACAACTGTACTATTCCTAATCAGAGATGTAATTATTTACGTCTTACGCGCTGAATGTTTTCTTATCTTTTTAATCATATATAACTTGTATAATAGTGTTTGGAATGCCAAGAGTGGAATAAAAAAGCTTAACGCTTCAGATTGGACACAACATACAAAACAGTGGTTTGATCTGATGCATGAATGATACTCACATGTTTGATAAAGTTTCTTAATATTTTTAAAAAAAAATATATATGCTTTATAAAGGATCTTAGCAAATCAAATTAAAATATTGAAGGTGCCGGGAAATATAACAAAGGAGGAGACTTGGGATATAATTTGGTGTGGTCAAGATCGGGACATGGGAGACATTTGGATCAAAGCGTGTCCGTCGTTGACTAAATCTCATTTATTCGGCGCGTATATGGTTAACTTATATATAAATCATTCAAAACACATGTTAAATTATTACTATGAATCTTGAAACTTAGGCCATGAATGGAGACATTAGAAGTGCGTATTTCAAAGCACGTTTTTGTGAAACTTATTTTAAACACCAATCAGCAAAACAATTGTAATTTGCGGTTTTCTAAAAAAAAAAAAAAAAAAAGTTAGTTGCGGTTTTGTAAGTTTCATGTTAGTCATGGACCGCACTAATTATCTGTTACTGCTTATACCCTGCGTTTTTGAAAAACGCACACAATTTTTTTTTAACATATAACTTTTTTTTTTTCTTGTGTGTGATTAAACTGTTTCTTGTCTTTTACGTGTAATTTTAACACATAACTTATGTTGAATAAATAAAGTTAAAAAACTAACACATATTTGATTAAACAAAAATTTTATGTGTCTTTTTTTTCTCGTTCAAATAGTTCTAAAATGCATTTTCAAAAAAAGATCTTTTTTTCATTTATCCTTAAAAGAAATTTCAAAATGTAATATATGAAAGTAATTTTAGTAGTATGCATATATAAGTAATTTTAGTAGTAGTATTCATAATATAGGATGTTTCCAACTTTCTATGCAACTTTAAGATTAATTTTATATTTTATATTATGCACTATTGTTTCTGATTGGTTAAACTTTTTAAAAGTAACTATTTTTTAATATGCGTGTTTTAACTAATACATCCTAATTATTAATAAATTTATTAATAATTAGCTGATGAGCTGATGGTACAGAGAGAGTAACTTTTTGTCAAAGAATTTTTTTCATATAATTTTCCCTAGATATAAATACTTTCTGATTTTCCAAGATATAATGTTCAAATTCAGAAAAGAGTGGTAATGGTTATAGTGGGACTACATAATTTCATTAGGATTTCAAATTTCTCGGATGCAGATTCCGCAGATGTAACGACTGAGACGAACAACAACCAAAATTTTAAACATGATATAGGTGACATGGATGAAACAGAGATATCAGATGGAGAAGCTATAACGCAAATAAGAGATACTAATATGTTATGGAAAAATCAAAGTAATCGATAATTTTTTTTAAAAAATTGTATCTTTATATAGTTGAACTTTTTATCAATATGTCAAAAAAAAATTTACTTTTTGATCGACTATAGTATTTAAGGTTTATAAATACAATTATTTTTATTATTAATTCATAATATACAATAATATACAAACATACTAATTATTAATAAATTTATTTATAATATATGTCGCTTTTCCTTTTTTTACCATTCACACAATTAATACTGAACCGCAAATAGTTTTTTCACCAATCAAATATCATTCTGTACCGCTTATTTTGTATAAACCGCACTTGTCCCGCAAACCGCACGTACCGCAGTTGAATCGTACCGCACTCCAAAACAGCTTTCCCCGCACAACCAAAACCGCGATCACCATTCGGACCCTTAATTTTAGCCTCATACTCTCATTCATCGTATATCCTTTTCCAAAAATACACTACCATTATTTTTGCTTCTATGGAACGTACGTATAGTCAAAGCAAACTATGCGTTCATAAGAATGCTTTGCAAATACAAAAATACTCTGACAATAATTTTGGCTATCCAATTTCCAAAGTTTTGTTAAACATACATGCCCCAATTTATAGAGTACGTATAGTAGTGACAAAAATTATTGCTGATGTCAAAAAAATTTTTTGGGAAAATGTATACTAGTTGTTAACATTTATTTTCGACAGTTATTAACATTACTAGGATTAGGCAGTGGGAATCATATACTTGTAATCCGTTATTAGTATATTTACTATCATAGCGGAAGTTACTATTTTTTGGACTCGAAACAGAGTAGGTGCTCTGTTTTTATCAAAATTATTTCTTCTTTGTTCCTTCTCACTTCTGGTGAAATTAGGGATGTTGTCGTGGGTTTAAAAACCCAGCCCAGCCCAAACCCAAAAAAGCCTGCCCAGAAAAAACCCAAGTTTGAAAACCCAAATGGGTTTTAGGTTCTAGTGGGTAAACCCGAATGGGTTTTTAGTTTTGTGGGTAAATCCGTGGGTACCCAAATTTTTTTTTGTCTTATATGATGTATTTTGCATTATGTATTTTTGTGTCTTTAGCTTTAACTTTTTAGTACCAAATATGATTTATATTATGTATTTTGTTTATTTTATTATATCTATGACAATTTTCAAAAATTTATAATTTTATATCATATAGATAAAGTATACCAAATATATTTAAGAGTTTTGTTAACATAGATAAATATCAAAACAAAAAACAAAGTCACAAAAACAGCAACAATTTTTTTTCTCATTCTTCCTCCTACGGTTCTTCTAAAACATGATCAGAATCTAAACAACAACAAAACAATGGAATTTCAGTCAGAATTTCATAATTACATCTTTATTCTTAAGTAACAATCTTAATTATTTTTTACCTTTGGTCTCATACTCCTGAGCTACTAGTCACAGATGTGGTACCTTCAACCTCATCATCAAAGTTGTCTTCAATGTCATCTATAATTAAAAAATATAAATTCTTACTTCAACCTCATCATCAAAGTTGTCAACCAAGCAAGGGAAGTTAATTATGAATTATTAAAATATGGATTCTTACCTTCTAATTCAGCATAACCACGTAACCAGTTTCTAGTACATAACAAGGCTTGAACATTTGTTGGAAGGAGACGGTTCCTGTAAGGAGTCAGTACCCGACCTCCAATGCTAAACGATGACTCTGCTGCTACTGTGGTGATTGGAATACTGAGCACATCACAAGCTAGAGAAGCCAAATCACCATAGCGTTGCCCACTGCCTTTCCAATAGCTCAAAACATCCATGTCAGTGAAAGACTTCAAATCTAGCCTTGGATCATCCAAATAATTTTCCAAATTTGTTTTTGTGTTGTCAGAACCGGGTTCTATGCTCCTCTCAAGCTCTAAGATATTCTGTATAAAAGAGATATGAGGATGTGTAAAGATGTGTCACAAGATATAGGGTATAAAAACTAAATGGAGAAAAATACTTACAAAATTTGGAAAGATCTAAACGACATAGTTTTGGTTTTTCTTTTTTTTTTTCTTAAAGTCTCGTGGGTACCCATAACCCAGTAAGATAAACCCGTTCGAGATTCTACAATTTGGGTACCCAGATCGTTTTTAACCCACTTATTTTTAACATAAAAAGCAGATCTTCGGGCCTTCTATTTTTACATGGGTCTCGGGTACCCATTGGGTTAAAACCCACTATTAACATCCCTAGGTGAAATAGCTTCCAACCAATACAATCAACAAGGCAATCTCACGTGGATGAAGAAGGAAGGTACATATTTTAATTACTTTCTCTCAAAGAAGTCATATTTAGTGAACGAGTCAAGTTTCAATCGTGCCAAAAACAGATGGTAGTAAAAGAAAATCTAAGAATAAGATACAGAGTTTTTTCTACCTTTGTTTCTTCTCCTTTGAGTTTTTTACCAAATGACCGATGATCTCATCTTTGCATTTTACTCCATCTGAAACACTCAAGACTAATAATCTATTGTGTTACTGACTCCAGTTCTTGTTATGCTTCGCATATTCTATCAATTTCTCATGTAGCGGTTTTACTGTCTGAAAAACATAAGTACTAATGTAAACTAAATCGGTACAACACAGCTACAACATATCTCAAAGATTAGATCTTGTCCTTTAAAAATAAGATTCATACTAGAACAAGAGAAACAGTTGATTCATCTGATGATGTAGACAATAATGGAAACTCATAAGTTTGGTTGACAATGGGTCTTTTCTTGATCACAACAAGATCATATGGGAAACACAATCTCTCTCTACTCATACTAATGGCGGCGTCTACAGATTTTTTCCGCGAACGATATGGAGTTTGATCGCGTAAACGAAAGAACCCCTACGCAAGAGCTCACACAAAACGCGGTCCTCTTTCTTCAATCCGTGCCTCTTGCATATGCGCATCCATCTTTTGATACACACACGTTGATCCTTCCATTTTGCTGTTTTCGCTCTAAGTTTCCCGAATCTGTCAATGTAGTCAACATAGTCTCCAAACCTCAAGCAATAGTCTTTCACCAATTGTGCATGAACCAACTGTTTTTAAAGGCACACAAATCAAACAAATACGTTAGTTAGGTTAAAATTACTAGTATCTTATTAGGACCAGTTATATATAATTTGCAGTTCTTACCAGCTCGTATAACCTATTTTTCACGTTCGTCTCAAAGTGTATGTTCTTTGGATCATCAAGATATCTCTCAGGGTTTTTGATCTTGGGCTCTACTGTAAAAATCTCAAGAGACAAAAGCATTTCTATATGAGCATCCCATAAATTAATCTCACCTTATAAAGTAAGAAAATGATTTGTTTACCTTTCTTCCTCTTCTTTGCCGCCTCTGGTTCCACATAATAAGAGACAAAACAAATGTTGCATTAATATAAGCATCTCACAGACAATCAAACTGATGAAAGAAGTTTAAATGTATTTTACCTGTCCTCTTCAGATTTGGCACCTTTGCTTTGACGCAAGTGGTGCTGGCGGCTGTGTCTTCTTCCTCTGGAGCATAAGAACTGTCCTCACTGTTGGATTCGTCTTCAACATCTAATTGACCAAACGCTTCTATATAATCACTGTCACTGTCACCGTCACTGTCACTGTCTTCCTCAGAAGACTCTACAGGCACAGCTTCCTCTTTCTTCTTTCCTGGAAACATCACAGCAAAGAAAACAGACTTATCTACAGAAAGCAATTAACATAAAACAACTCAAGTGATGAAAAGAGCTAACAATGGGTGGTGGTTAAAAGTTAAAACCTAACCTTTGTTCTTGCGTTTGGGGGTTGTCTTGCCTATCTTGAACTCAGAGTCACTGTCAGATTCTGTTTCTGTCTCTTCGCTGCTTTCAGAATAAACACTATCCTCCTCTTCATCAGAATCATCCACAACTTCCACTTTTGACTTTCCTGAATAAAGATCTCAAAGAGTCATCAAAACAGAAGATTCACATGAAACAATCTTAAGTGATGAAGAAAAGCTAAGAATGTGTTCATCAAACCTTTGTCTCTGCCTTGTGGCATTGGATTCTCCATCTCAGGTTTTGAACGAGTGTCTGTGTCGTCACTGCTCAGAGAACAAACACTGTCTCCTTCGTCCTCTTCCACTTCAAAGACTTCGCTAGTCTCTTTACATCCATCGCTGCGATAGATACTGACCTCGAATATGTCATCACCATTATACACGAAGGTCAAAAAGTCTCCGTCGTTAAGAGTGTTATCCTCGATGAATTTGGGCCATCCTTTTGCAAAATGCACTTCATCTCCCCTTATCTCGGTCGCTACGTTCCAAGAGCATCCTCCAGGTCCTTGGAGTATCACCTTTTTGGGTAAAAGACGTGGAAGCTGATCGTAGTAGGGGATTGGGATCACCTGCTCAACTCAAAAAAGCCAACACTCAAGAAAACACTCATAGAAAAAGAGAAATAGAAAGCAGACAAAAATCAAAGTCAGATTGAAACTTCTGACCATAGCAGAGGGTTTTTGCAAACACATATAAGCAAGATTTGGTTTCAATCAAAAGCGTAGGGACAGTTAAAACTTAAAAGAGTCAACTTTCCGGAACCAGACAAAAATCAAAGCATACAGTCTCAAGAAGTTAATCCAAACCCTATAAGAAGCTTCTCAGTAAAGAAATTACAACTTTAAGCATTCAGAGAAAAATTAAAATAAGCAGAGAAGCTTCTGAAAGCAGAACACATGTATAGAATCTATTCATCAACAGGAAAAACAGAATCTGAGCAAAACTACCTCTACTTTGATAGAATCCAGTCATAATATTCAAACATTTCCAGATTTGAGTTTATAAAATAAGCTGACTCATACAGAAAAGTTATAATCTTTACTCAATAGTCAAAAAAAACAGAGGAAACCAAAGGGGTAAGAAGAAACAGAGCAAAACCCTAGAAACGGCAGAGCAACATCTATACTAACAGGAGCCTAAATGCAGATAAACCCACCGAAAAAAAAACTTAAACCACAGTGTTGTTTCATCAGACGTAGTTGTAAGGAACCAACAAGAGTAAGATAATCTTTCCAACCCAAGAATGGTTTGCTCATGTACAGATAAACCTGGAAAGAAAAAAGAAAAAAACTAAAGAGAACATCTTACCATGGAATCTGAGCTGAAAAGGGAGACGAAAACTTTGAAGAAACGTGGGGGGAACTGGAACTCAGTAGCGGCAGCCATTGAAGAGGAGGAGATGTTGGATCTGTGCTTCAAAAGAGAGAGAGAACAACTAAGAACAGAGAGATAGAGAGAGAGAGAGAGATAGAGAGATAGAGAGATAGAGAGAGTGAAGACTAGTAAATAGAAAAAGTAAGGTAAAATTGTAAAGAGAGAGTAGTACGTTGAAGGTGAGTCAAATCAACGTTTAAGTTTTTGCAGAGAAAGAAGGTACAATCCTCAGTCCCTCGTATTCTGCGTGACATTTTCAAAGTATTTCTTATCTTCTTATAAAAAATGGGTGTAACGTGTAAGTGAAAAAAGAAAAAAAAAACACTGTATATTAATTAATTGAGGTTCCATGTAACTGTGTAAGATGTTCATTAAGACTCAAGACTAAATCCTATGATTCACAACTCATATGATGTGTGCCATTCTGCGTGGTTGAGAGCACAATGGAGACAGTATTATTGTGAGGAAGTGTTTGAAGCAACTCTTCAAACTTAAACCTAGGGTAATCTCCGTATAACTGTAGAACCATCTTGTCTAATGCCTTTGCGTTTTTAAGCACAAGTTCCACAAATGAAGCCACATGCTTCGACTCTAATTCCCAGCGGGATCTATTCCAAGAGGGTTCATCTTTTGATCTCCAACCTCCCACGCCCACGAAGTCGTTACGACAGTTCTTCTCAACAGAAAAAAAAAACATGATTATTCGAACTCGATGATAGTTACAAGGGAGGCTTAAGGAAAATAAAAGAAGAAGTTTATGGTAAATATACGAACCTTTGTGTTTGCATGAACTGTCACCGTCTTTAAATTAGGTGAGTTTTGCAACAGTCTTTCTATAACAGGAATAACACACTGAAAGATCTGTGTCTCAAGAGTCAAAGATTTTATCTTCAACATCGGAAAAGTAATACCACGAACTTCCGCAACAGATAAAAGCTAGCATAAGAGATAGTCAACCACAAAACAAAATATTTCTTAGTACCATTCGTAAACTTATACAGGCCTCATGAAAACTAATCCATCGGCACACGTTAACTGTGAAACCAACATTAGTAAAGTAAGTAAGAGAGTTATAGACATTAGATCCTAAAACATACCTGAATAATGGTGCACCCAAAAGTAAGCTTCTCTGCATTCTGCAACTTCTCTAGCATTTCACGAAGGAATTGAAATAGATCATAACCATTGATTGTCTCTCGAACTGATGAGTAACAGGAAACGTCCACTTTAGCTTCAGTTAAAGACGAGACATCAACTAAAGCACATGCTAACTGATAGTTGTACCACAATCTGAGAGAATGGACATGTGGTGCCACAATCTGCAGTGACCCCGACAAAAAACGATTGCAGGCTATTTCTAATGTTCTCACGCCCAGCGATTTGCTGAGATCAAGAACCCTAAGATGTGGACAATGATCCAATTTTAAGCTTTCGAGAATCGGACAACCACATAGAATCTTAGCAACAGTTTCATTGGAGAGAGAACAGTTATACAAGGACAACTCCTTTAGGGATGTCCAAGATACAGAACATAAGGGAAACATACGAGAATGTGGTAACTCAAAGCTGAGTTGCTTAATAGAGGAATTGATGTAGAAGAAATCAGGAATCTGGTAGTAATAAAAATAATCACGACTTAGACCGATGCAGAGGGATAGATTCTCCACGTTGCGAGACATGACGAACTCCATCCACCTGTCTATGTCGGCAACAGTGTGATACATTCTGCTTTTGAGATGAAACTTGGTCATCTTAAGAGCTGTGTAGCGATCTAGGGTTTTGTTTATCCAAGCAGCATGCGCTAGCGGCCTATAACTATCATCAAAGGAAAGAGAAGGTGTATCGGACCATACATGCCTCCATCGTCTTGACAAGACAGAAGTTGTGATGGCTAGTTGCGTCGGAACAAAGAAAAGTATATGTTGGAGTATCGCATCGGGCAAGGAGCTGATTAAGTCCATATTCCGGCGATGACCACCACGACGACGATCGTTAGTCCGTCGTTACACAATCTTAATTACTTTATTAACCTAATATTTTGTTCGTATCTTTTTTCTTCTCTGACTCTAACACAATCTAATGATTTCTTCTGTTTATTTTGTGATTTTTATTTAAATCACTATATATATGATTGTTTTATTTGTTTTAAAAGTTTTTTTTCTATTGGGATGAAACACTATGCCATGAAATCATGTTCCAAATATGACTTCTGAAATAATATATATTTTGTAAGATCTAGTCTATTAGATTTAGATTTTGATTCGTGGTACACTGCAGGTTAAGTTATTTGTTAAAAAAAATATTTGTTTGTAAATTTAATTTGATTTGTTTAGTTTTTAAAATTATATATTGTATTTTGATTGTTAATTCTATGAATTAACCCACAATATACCACATATTAATTTTAGGACCAAATATGTAACATATATTTGACAAATCAAATTTAATCTGATCTGAGAAAACGTCTACCAAATAACATTATTCCAAACTTTAATTTAATCTGAGAAATCATATTTTCTAAAATTTCAACCCATACTTTAGCAAGAAATCATATTTCTTAAAGTTTTTTCATTCTATAGTGACATATTATTGACCTGTGTTATAACAAATCAAATTAGAGTGTTTATAATTTTTAGTTTTTTGATCTATCATATATTTATGATATTCTTAAAATTATCAAATTAAACTATTTTTAAATACTTCCAATTAAATTATTTAAAAAGGTTATTATAGTATATAAAATTATACAATTCAACAAAAGAAATATATAAGATTGAATTTAAATATTCAAATTTTTACTCGTTAATCAGTCAAAATTTTAGTTGAATAGATACTTTTTAAAAGAATAATATTATTGAAGATTGAATATTTTATAGATTAAACAATTTATATTGGTTATGACTTTGAAGTATGACTTTATAATATGATTTCAATGCTGATAAATCAAAGTTCATGCTCATTCGTATCCAGAATCATTTTGGTCATTTTTTTATAGTATGATTTTGAATCTTTGCATAGTTTTCTTAGGCAATGTGGTTGAGACAAGTTCTACATTTTTTTATTCATCAATTGAGCAATACATGTCCGTTTAAAAAAAGTCTAAATTACATCATATGCAGAAAAAATCATAAATTTTATTGACTAAATATATTATATTATAATTTAAAATAATTTAAATATAAAATCAAATAAAAGTGAATGAAGAAGAATCACATATGTTTGTTTTAATTAGGTTGAGAGATTTCCTTATCTTTTAAATATTACCTATAATTGATTTTATATGTTACCATAATTAACTAAATGCATATTATCCCTAATTACCAAAAATCAAACTAACATGTATATTATGATGCACCTAAATCATTAATGTCATAAATTTATAACCAAAAAATTATATATATATATATATATATATATATATATATATATCTATTATATAGTCTAAAAAAAAAGTCATTTACTTCAAATATTAAATAGGGGATTATTATAGAAAGACTTGACAAATAGTAGTATACTAGGATATATCCCGTGTTTAAAGCATGTGTCAATATTTAAAAAAAAAAAAAAAAAAAAAAAAATTATTGTTTTATTTAAAAAAATTATTTTGTTTGAGATAATATTTATTTTTAATTTTTATGTAAATCTATTAGTCTATTTGAATACTAATTATTTTAGAATATTATAGTACTTTATTTTTGACGTATTATTACAGTTGATATTGTTTATTTGTTGTATTTGCATCATTATTTGTGAAATATAAAATAATAATTTTAATATTATAATTGTGAGTAAATAAAAATTATTAATTTATCATCTATATATAAATTTAGTTTTACTAATCCGCCAATGTGGAAATTAAAACAGACATTTTCATACATTGAGTAATATATATTCATTTTAAAAAATTCAAATCACAACATATATATGCAGAAAATATGCATTTTACTAATTATAAGTATTATATAAAAATTTCAAACAATTTGTAAATAAAGTAAAATAAACATGATAGGAGAATCATAATTTGAAATCTTAACAAAATTTTTGAATTTAGTTATTAACAATAAGTGTATTGTATACTTGGATATAAAATCTTAGTTTTTAAAATTCTGATTGGTTTATATATTAAAAAAAAAAGTAATTTCGTCCATAATTTATTAGAGAGATAAAATTTATTTTTAGATTTATTAATATTTGATTTGTGAGTGTTTTTATTTTTAATTAATTATATTTATTTAAATTAGTTAATTAAGCTTAATTAATTTTTTTAATGGCAATTGGATGTAATTTTTTTATACATTTTAAGTTTAATTTCATATTTGTACTTCTCAATTAATATAGTAGGATATAAAATTTTATTAACTAGTTAACGATAATTTAAAGTCCTTAATTTTTCCCATATGTTTTCTATTTATACACAAAGATCTTCGTTGTTGCTTCATTAATTGCGTCAAGTTAATTTCCAATTTTAAAAAATTGGGTTATATTGTAATTTTACAAAACCTTTGGGGAGAGTTTAGAATTTAGTAGAAACACATGGGTATCATCTGAAAAATGATGAACTTGGGTCTTGGGGGAAGTTTGTCTTCGTTGGTGTTGCCTGCCTGGAGAGAGAGAGATACACTGAAAAATCTGTGGACTTTGGTTTGATCAATGGGCGGAGTCAATTCAATTATTTTCAGTTCAATGGCGGATACTGGCACCGATCATCATCGCTTTACTTTTGTATATTCCGATTGTCTCGGGAAGTTTCTTTAATTAAACCGTTCAACGTTAGCTACGCCTACGACCACCAGCAAGAGGCGTATGCTCGTCTCCGCTGGAATTCACACAACCCTCACCCTCCTCAAGCCAGTCCTGAAGTAACTAATCTCTTTCACGGAACTTTATAAATTTCAGTAGCTCGACAATTTCTGATTTTTGTTCCTTGCTATTGATATTGGACCTATTGGTTGGATCGTTAACGATCTTGAAATTGGTGTGCTTTTTTTTTTTCAGATGTGGTCTGATCTCATTGAAAAAAATTAGTGGGTTCCCAGTGTGGCAGCGTGATATTCCTGTTGGATTCTCATCTTTGATTAGTCTGTTACAAAGAACCAAGTAGAATAAGAAGAGAGATAGAAGAAGAAGTTGCAGAAGGAAAAAGGAAGAAGAAGAAAGTCTTATGTTTTTTGTATTGTCGAAGAAGGTAAGAGGCCAACTAGGCGAGAAGCATGTCAAGGCCCAAATAATTGGGCTATGTTGATTAAGGCTGCCATCGTGAACTAATGTTGTGTACTGTTTAAGTAGGTTAATATATCTTGTTGTAATGATGTTATCAATTAAGGAGAAAGAGGTTTAGCGTAGAGGCTAAGCAATTTCCTTCAATTCGTGGTAAGAAGTTTCGAACAGATAATCATAATGGATAGAGGAGAAAATTTCGATTCCATCCCGATTGATCTTCTTCTCGAGATATTCTCGAGGTTGTCTGCAAAGTCAGCCGGGAGGTGTCGTTGCGTGTCGAAGCTATGGAGGTCCACACTTGTCCGTCCATATTTCACCAAGTTGTTCTTTACCAAGTCCACGGATCATCCACGTCTCTTATTTGTTGCCAAAAGAAACGGTGAGTGGCTCTTCTTCTCATCGCCTCAGCCTGATCATAATAATCTTTATGAGAAGTCTTCGTCTCCGGTAGTAGCCGCCGCCGATTATCATGTGAAGATTTCTGAAGACATAAGCCGATACGGATACGAATGTAGCTATGTTTCTGGTTTGATCTATTTTCCTAATAGTTGGATCCGAAAGGAGGGTCCGGGTTCACTGCGGGTGCTATGTAACCCAGTCACGGGACAATATTCCATCTTACAACTGGTAACGTAAAAAGAGATAAGAAGCCTTTTAGGGTTTGATCCGATTGACAAACAATTCAAGGTATTGCGCATGAGTTATGGATGCGTACACCATGTTCTGACATTAGGAACCGGAAAAATGAAGTGGAGGAAGATCCAATGTCCCTTAGCCCATTCTGAGCCTATAGGGAAAGAGATATGCGTCAATGGGGTTTTGTGTTACTTAGCTAAACCAATTGATGGAACAACGTCTTTGTTGATTGTTTGCTTTGATGTTAGATCTCAGAAATTTAAGTTTATTGAGCAACATGCTTTGGTGAAGGATTACCACAATTGATCAACTATAAGGGTAAATTAGGTGGGATTATTTGGAAGTGTCACTACATTGGTCCAAGGCGTACCCTCCTTACCTTGTGTATGTGGGTTTTAAAGGATGCCGAGAAAAAAGAATGGTCCAAAAATACCTACACTTTGCCGAAGAATCAATTCCGTGATTCCTACTATTTCTCTGTTGCTGGAGTTACTGCTAAAGGTGATATTGTTTTTTTGGACTCCGTAACATCTAAACCGTTTTATGTTTTCTACTTCAATCCCGAAAGGAACATTATCCAACGCGTTGAAATCCTTGGTGACCATGAAGTGTTTGCCAAGCCGTGTCTAGTTGACGCCTTTGTAGACCATGTAGAGGATCTTAGTGTTAATATTATGAAGAAAACATATGTTGCGACATCTATAAGCCCACCACCGCCAGAGCAGAAACCTAACCCCACGAGCACAGAAGCATCGTCTAGAAAGGTTCATCATCATGTAAGGACCATTGCTCACCGGCTACAAGATCGTCCTTCGTTTGAGAGTATTAATAGATTTAATGATTTGCATCTTTTAGACGATGATGATGAATTTACTACTGCTCTCCCGGGACAGAGTCAGTCGTGATACAGGAAATGAGATGAGAAGAGGGGCGTGAGTGGCACGTGAGAAAGTAACAAGTAGATGGAGAAATCGGGAGCTGAATCTTATAAAGAGTAAGCAAGAACATTTGGAAAAATAACCAGAAAAATATCAATTTGTGTGATCGTCTTCTTGTTCAATTCTCTCTGTAAACTCTTTAGGTTTGTTGTTCCATTGTTGTTAGAGCTGATTCTTCTTCTAAGCTCTATCACTTGGAATTTGAATTCTCGTTTTATGAACACGATTCAATTTAGTGTTTTTGATTTGAATTTTCATTTGAGTTACAGTTTCCCTGTAACACGTCGTTTATTTGAGAGCATTAGCAAATTTGAAGCTAAGTGTCCTCTAGAGGTTGATGAATTCACAGTTGTCAAAACCTGTGAATGTGACACTTCTCAAAAGTTTCGCATGGGCTTTTTTCACTCTCTTGGCGTAGCATATTGTTTTTTTCTGGTTATCGTGTTTATGTCTTATATGCTGCAACATTTATAATCCCACCACCAGAAGAGAACCTAAGCGTATACCCTATGAGCACAACAGCATTGTCTTGAAAAGATCATCAATTGAGGACTGCAACGTAAGTTCATCGTGTGATGGCGGTTGATCACCTGCAACAAGACCTTGTACGTTTCTTGACCCCCAAGACAGCTAAAACGCTCACTATTTGATACAAGTTTGTATTCTTTCTTAAATCTGATCAAGTTATCAAAGAAGTTCTTTATTAGAAACTAGGACTCAGACCCCGTGATGTCGCGGTGAAATATTTTAGAAAAAAAATAATTTAAATTTAAAATTATACATTATGAAATTATTTGAATGTAATAGAATAGTTTAAATACATAAACTGTTAATAAAAACACAATCATCAAAATAAAAACTTATAACAAAAATATTATGTAGAATAGACGCAACTTTGCAAAACATATTGTTTAAAGTATTATAAATATAAGATATTTTTATGAAGAATTATGGTAAAAAGCTACAATTAAAAAAATCATTATGACAAAGTGATCTTTACTGAAATTAAATATTGAACTAAGGATTATAATGAGTAATGTAATTTTCTATTAAATAACTATAATTAAAAATATATTTAATAATGAGTGAAAGAGTATCAACGGTAAATTAAAATTAAAATACACAACTCTTAAGAACAAAATAAAATAAAATTTAAATATTAAAATAGTTTTTAACAAAATGTTACGATAAGTAGACGCAACTGTAAATTCTATATTAAGTTTATTAAATTTCTATATTACTATAATCATTTCTAAAATATTAGTTAGATGATAGAATAACATTGAATATTAGATATAAAAATATTATTCAAATTATTTAGATTTAACATAAAATGAAAAATTTGTTTCAACTAACAATGATTTGTTAGTTATTGACGAAGAAACAAATATATAGAGTTCAAAAGATATGACTATTTAAATAGACACACCTATTAGAACAAAAAGTTGTGATAAAAAAATATGAATAAAATATAGTGAAAGACACAACTATACAATGAACAAATACAATTGTTTGAGTTTTTTAAAAAGAACAAATAAAACCAACTGTTTTACAAAAAAGGTACCACGAAAAATCGCAACTGTTGTTCTCATTTATTCAGATTGTTATTATTATTTTAAATATTAAAATATTTTTTTTAACGGAAGTTAAGATAAATAAACATAACTGTAAATTCAATAGTAAGTTGTATAAAATTTCTCTATTGCTCTACTCAATTCGAAAATTTTAGTTAGATTATACAATATATTCAATTATCTAGACTCAACATAAAATGGAAAATTTGTTTTAACGAACTTGTTAATTAGTGATGAAGAGAAAAATATAAAGAGAGTTCAAAATGCATAACTATTTAAACAGACACACCTATTAGAATAAAAGTTGTGATGAAAAAATATAAATAAAATATAGTGAAAAGATATAACTCTACAATGAACAGATACAATGGTTTGAATTAAAAAAACATTTTTTTACCAAAAGGTACTAAAAAAATCACAAACGTTGTGTCTGCACTTGATTATACCTACAAACTCATATAAACTGCTTTTAAATAGAAAACATCTTTATTACCATATTCAAAAGTCAAATCCAATTATATAATCCATCTAACTCTTGGATATTTTATCTAGAGCACTCAGTGTTGACTCGGGCAGTATTATGGTACTCATAGCGTGGACCGGCAGAGACGATAGGACCACTTTTGTAAGAGTTATTCTCCCAGCTAAACTCATTAGTCGTCCTTTCCAGCCAGCCAGTCTTGAATTCGCTCTCTCGAGGATTTCTCCAAAGGTGTTCTTGTTAATTCTCTTGTGGAGAATTGGCATTCCCAGATACTTGCCCAGATTCTGTGTCATTTGTATCCCACTCTCGGAGCTGATCAGATTACGGAGATCTCGGCTCACATTTTTTGAAAAAAAGATTTTGGACTTCTCTAGGCTCACCTTCTGGCCTGAAGCTTGACAAAACTTTTCCAGAACGTTCCGAATCACTCTTATTTGACTGACAGAAGCCTCAACAAACAAAATAAGGTCATCAGCGAAGCAAACATGAGACAGTTGTGGCCCACCTCTCGATAAACAAATTGGTTTCCATTCCTTCAGACCCACAGCCTTATCGATTAGATGACACAGTCGCTCCAAACAAAGAACAAACAAAAATCCTATACTTTGAATACTTATATCAAATATCTATATTATTTTATATTTTTAAAATTAATAAAACAATAATAAAATAACAAATAAATACAATATAAATTTAAATTTTTTTTTTTAAATTAAAAATATTATCCCACGGTGTACCGCAGATTAAATCCTAGTAAACTTGACAAACAAAACCTAAAAGGGTAAAAAAAACATATACGCAAAAGCTAATTGAAACCCTTATTAGCTAGCCATTATAGAATAAAATGTTGGGCCTCATCATACTACTAGGCCTAAACCTTGGTCTATGTTGAGAATTCATACCCAACGTAGTATCGATCGTTTCCGCGTATAATGTACAAACAAGAAAGAAAGTACATGCAAACCTCATGAACTTTCTCATTCATATGACGTGATAAACCAAAAAAAGACACCACTGTCTCCTCAAATTCCCTCTCTTAATTACACTATACATTTGACATAAAACATGTTTGTTTTATAATTATATAAAAATTTACATAAATAAAACAAGATATGAGCTGTAATCCTCTATCTAATCTGGTTTAAAATAGCTTTGAAAAGGTAGGAACATCATGCAGATCGTAAGAGTTCCTTCATGATAATGGTTTTTCATGTATCTTACATGTCAATGTTTCGCATAACTACCCTTGCTATGCTCATCATCTCGACCGTCATGGCAAGACCCTCTATCTCTATCAACAAACATCCATCTCAAGATTTAGATTCTTCTTCCTTAAAGGTGAAATCCAAGAGCTTTCTACCAAAGTTGTATGGTGATTACGGGTTTTGGAATCCGAGCCCGGTTTACGGAGGAGGTTTTCCCGGGCCAGTTCCTCACGGCAGTCTAGGTCCGATACAGAGACATAAGAAGCCGAGATGAAACCCGAAGGATATATATATGTTATTGTTGGATATGTTCTTCAACTTTGCTACTTACGGGGGTAAAGCTTTTGATATATGGGTGTTATATAAATAAGGTAGTGCTAATTAAGACTTGTGTTTGTACTTAATTACTGCATATAAATAATGTCTTCGTTTGTGTTTTGTTGTAGATACAATCATACAAATAGACATATACACATCTTGTTCCACTCTCTAGATAAACCATATATATATGTGTGTGTAACATAGTAACATACTATAGGAAAACCGAAATCATGTCACTATTCAACTAATGAGCAAAGATTGTGTACAAGAATTATTCATCTAAAATAACCGTACCAGGAATTTGAGCACGAGACAATTATAAGGAAACGTTTTCTATAAAGCCTACGAGTTCAGTTCAAACAAACGAATGGATGAGAGAAACGACACACAAAACCGTACCCACCGAAAACTAGCTATCACAAGTCTTACTAAATTATTAATTGTTCAAATAATCTTATACGAATTTGAATAATCTTATACAAAAACTATCACAAGACTTCAAAAATTCACTTGCGGTCGACGGTGGTTTTATCGTCAAGTTTTACACATTGGCATTTCGGGTTCAAACGCATGCATGTAAATTATTTTATTGAAATGTTTTAGGTGTTCTTTTAAAAAAATTGTTTCATAGCGAGCGTTTTAGAGTTAATTTCTTGTTAAAAAAATACGAAAAGTTCAAATTGCAAAGTTTGTAAGTGTTAATTCTAGAGAGTAGAGATTTCGAAAAGAAAAAAAAAATTATTTGGTCCAACGCCGCAACTTTGTCAATCACAGAGTAACATGCGACGACTAACGTGTAAAAAAGATGTCATTGCCCATCTATACCAACTACACTACAGTGAGTTTGACACCCAATTATACAAGCACAGCTAATGATAAAAAAAATTCTTACAGGGAAATAAAATATTGAATCAATGATGTAACGCCTCTCTGCCTGATCACAGCCTTGCACTATCAGAAAAGTCCACCAAAGAAGGTTTGGTCTTCATGACATCCGCCAGAAGTTTGATTTACTTAAGCATATGTTTAACACATACTGAGATTATCGAAAAGACAAATTGTAAAACACTAGACAATAGTAACCATCAATTTCGTTCTTCTTGAGTTAGAAAATTGGACAAAAAAGCTACAAAACAAATCTGCTGATCATGAATTTTTACATTGTCTTAGTCAAATATCATCAGCCTAACTGCCTAATAATAAGTGTATCCTCAAACAAGATATATTATTAAAATAAAATAAATATCATTATGTATTAGTAGTTGTTGCTACTAAATCAACATTAAAAAAAATTAGGTAAAAAATATTATTCTAAGCATTTCATATTCACACACTTTTAATATCATAAACAATTCAAACGTTTTAAAACCAAATAAAGTCAAAGTAATTGCGTGTTGACTAAATATTTTTGTTTCCTTTGTATGAGTCTCTTTGCTCTTTTGTGAGAGCCATACACCGTTGACCACTTCAAAAATGGCTTCTTCGTTCCTCGTCTTCGTCTTCTTCACCACTCAAAGCCTCAATCTTTTTTGAAATTTTACTCTTCCCCTTTTGTTTTCATCATCATCATCTCTCTCTCTCTCTTATCCCATGGCTTACAATTTCACTCGCCTCGATGCTCAATCCGCCGCTGAGAAAGCCGTATCAGTGATCGGATTAGGTTACGACCTCTGTTCCGATGTTCGTCTCTCTTATTGTAAAGCTACACCAGACGGGTCTAGGCTAGTCGAGATTGACCCGACCCGGAACCGTGACTTGTTTTTCCCCGGTGGGATCGTTGTTAATAACGTCTCCAGCTCGATTAAGTGCGACAAAGGCGAACGTACTCGATTACGCTCCGATATACTCTCTTTTAATCAGGTTTTAGTATCATAAAGACTTGATTTTTATTTTCTTACTGATTCGTGTTTGTGGTTGTAGTATGTAGTAAGAAACTATTACAAAGTTTTGAGTTTGTTTTGTGTGTAGATGTCGGAGAAGTTTAATCAAGATATGTCTCTGTCTGGGAAGATACCATCGGGGATGTTTAATACTATGTTTGAGTTTAACAGATGTTGGCAGAAAGATGCGAGCTCTGTCAAGACTTTAGCTTATGATGGTTGGTTCATTAGTTTGTACAGTGTAGAGCTCGTTAGGTCGCAAGTTACTCTACGTGATGAAGTCAAACGTGAGGTTCCTTCTTCTTGGGACTCTGCTGCACTTGCTGGGTAAACTAATAAAGTTTTTTTTTTTTTTAACTGCAAGTTTGGATCTTTTGTAAAGGGGTAAGATTTGAATTTTGGTGTGTGTTCTGTTTTATAACAGGTTTATTGAGAAATATGGTACTCATATAGTTGTTGGAGTGACTATGGGAGGCAAAGATGTTATTCACATGAAGCAGCTGCGTAATTCGAATCATGAGCCTGAGGAAGTCCAGAAACTGTTGAAGCAATTGGGTGACAAAAGATTCTCTGCTCATCCTGTTGAAAGTATCTCTTCTGCTGCTGTTCATTCCGGAAAGCGAAATGTAAAAAACAGTCTTTTACTAGTTTTTTCCATCGTTCTTCATTGCATTCACAATGGAATCTGACATGTTTGATGGTTCTGCAGGAGGACAATCCTCTCCAGTGGGGATTTCAACCATTAAATGCCTCCGTTAGTCGCCCAGTTATCTTGCGCTCCAAGAACGAGGTCTGCTTCTTCTTTCCACTACTAATGCAGTGAGTCATATGGGTGTTCTTTGTATGTTTAAACTCGGAAGTTAAAAGAAAAATGTGTACTTTGCATCTTTATAGGATATGGTGAGCATTTGTGTCAGAAGAGGAGGTGTTGATATCGGACAAAGTCATGATCAGTGGCTCTCAACAATTTCACAATCACCCAATGCCATATCAATGTGCTTTGTTCCTATAACTTCACTCTTGAGTGGTCTCCCCGGAACAGGATTTCTTAGTCATGCGGTTAACTTATACCTTCGATGTGAGCACTTTGTATTTTGGCTTTTGTATGATTGTATCTTAGGTAGTTACTCAACGGTTCATTCAGGTAACAAGGTTGTATATAATGTTGTAGATAAGCCACCGATAGAAGAGTTGCATCAGTTTCTGGAGTTTCAACTTCCACGACAGTGGGCTCCTGTTTATGGTGATCTCCCTCTTGGACTACGCCGCAGAAAACAAAGTTCTCCGTCCCTTCAGTTCTCTTTGTTGGGTCCAAAGTTATATGTCAACACATCAAAGGTAACACATGTTCTTCACATTGCTGTAGATAATAAACGTTTTGCTCGATTCTCAAAAACTGTTTTATTATAGGTTGATTCATGTGAGCGACCAGTAACCGGACTACGCTTCTTCCTGGAGGGGAAGAAAGGAGATCATCTAGCAATCCATTTGCAGCACCTCTCTACATGTCCTCCAAGTCTGCATCTCTCACACGATGACACCTATGAACCCATAGATGAACCAGAGGAAAAGGGGTATTATGAACCTGTGAAATGGGGAATATTCTCACACGTTTGCACCTTTCCAGTTCAGTACCACGGAGCACGGGCTGATGACACCGCATCTATTGTAACCAAAGCCTGGTTAGAAGTCAAAGGAATGGGTATGAGGAAAGTTCTCTTCTTGAGGCTCGGTTTCTCACTCGATGCTTCAGCTGTTATACGTAAATCATGCTGGGATAATCTCTCAACAAACTCTCGCAAATCCGGTGTTTTCTCGATGATTAGTACACGACTCAGCGCAGGTTTAAATCCAAACCCGGCAACAACAAAGCCACAGTCTAAGATTGATCTGAACTCTGCAGTGTATCCTAGGGGGCCATCTCCGCCTGTGAAACCAAAGCTGCTAAGTCTTGTGGACATGAAGGAGGTGGTGAGAGGTCCAGAGGAACCACCTGGATATTGGGTAGTGACTGGGGCTAAGCTTTTTGTTGAAGCAGGGAAGATCTCAATCAAAGCTAAATACTCTCTGCTTACTGTTATGTCGGAAGATTCGCTGGTCTGAAGGATTCATGCAGTTCCAAAAGGACATGGAGGGGAGGGGTGTCTAAGTGGGAACACAAAAGTAGTAGTGTGTCTGTTGGATTTTTGCAGGTTTCAGTTTGTGGTTAGCTGCGTTTGATCACGTGTTTTTGGGTTGTGAAAATTTTATTTATCTGTTCATGTAAATGCTTCGTTGTATATTGGATACTGTTGGATTTAGATATGCATTCGTGTAGAACATATTTGGATGAAATTGAAACGGTTTTGTGTTTCTTCTCCTTTAGAAATTTCACTGGATCACAAAATCTGTTTGCTTCACAACTTTGTCTTTGATGTCAATGACACGTCAAATGATAGCAGCGAGAACTCCTACCACAGATCGCGGCAAGTGCGACGTGATGTCGTGTTTGTGGACCGGAGCGGATACAAGTGCGACGTGAAGCTAAGTCTTTGTTTGATTATGCAAAACCAGTTAAAAAATACAAAAGAAAACATGATTTAATCGTTGGTCATTGACGCTAAAGAATACAAAACAAACAAAATCTTACTATTATTTTTATTATCTGCAGTTTTAAAAACAGACTTTGCGAGTCTTTTGAAAATAGAGTACACTAGCCTAGTACCAAAGATTCATACAAATTTAGGTATAAAACCAACTTCATCTTGACAAAACAGAGTTTTAAAGAAAGAAAAAAAAACTATTCAATGTGACTATTGCTCATTTTTCTAATTTAACTTTATGATATTCAAGTCTACTCCTTTCTTTCTTTCTGACTTTTTAAAAAACTTTATGTTCATATCACCTTGAAAAAATTGTAGCATAACATACTTTTTATTAAATTCAAATTACAAACAAGGAAATCCAAATATTAGCTCTATAAATAATAATAAATAAAAACAAACAAAATGAGACAAAGAAATAAACAAAAATAGAAAACAAATCAGGCAACGGTCAAACAAAATAGCTGACTTTCTTTTAGTAAAAACACATTTAATATCTCTTACGCGACGCCATTTTATTACTGCGTACAATCCCCACCGACCTCGACTTTCTCAGCCTCATCGCCGCCGCCGTCACCGGTCTTTCTTTCTCGATAAGAACTTTAAGTGTAACCACCGTCTCATTATCTCCAATGTCGTCATTAGGATCCGGTCCAACTTTCGCACCCACTGATCTCGACCTCAACACAAAATTCCGACGACGAAGCTGCGGCGGCGGAGAAAGCAACGTCTCCTCCTCCGAAACTACTCTCTCGTATAACACATTACTATCCTTACGATTCTTCCTGCTGCTTCCTCCTCTCACGATCCTCACATGGATCTCTTCTTTCATTTCTTCCTCAACCGCGAAAACGTTTTCAGATCTTTCTTCACTCCCCCGCCGCAGACGATTCCACGCCGGAGAAGCCTGAGATAGCTTCCTCACCGTTTTCAAACACTCCACAACCTCTAACATATCCGGACGTTTCTTCGCCGTCGATCTAACACACCTCGCCGCCATAACCGCAAGTTTCCGAATCACGGCGGCGTAAGGACGGTTCTTAATCTTCGGATCACAAACCGCGCCGAACTCGCCGCGTTTTATCAACGGAACCGCCCAATCGACGATACACGACGGACTATAACTCACATCAATGGCTTCTCTGCCGCTGATCATCTCCAACAACAATATCCCAAAGCTGAAAACATCGGTCTTCGCCGTTAGATCCGCCGGCGCTAAATACGACGGATCTAAATACCCCAGCGTTCCCGCCGGCGGCGTACATTTTAAACGCTCGTCGTCGACGTTTCCGATCAAAGCTAATCCGAAATCTGCTAACCTAGCGTTACCTTCACCGTCGATGAGGATGTTCGACGACTTAATGTCGCGGTGGATCACTGGAGTCTCCGCGGCGTGAAGAGCGTGGACTACAGTCGCGATCTGGAGCGCGTGTTTGGTTCTCCGGTTCCAAGTGAGCGGTGGATGTAACGAACTACTACGAGAATGTAACTGATCGTAAAGTGTACCGTTAGGCATGTAATCGACGACTAAGAGTTTCGTTTTTCTCCGGTGGTCAACGCAGTAACCGATTAAGTTGACCATCCAACGGTGACGAACTCGTGTTAGGATCTCGATCTCATTGTCCGCTTGATTCGCGTTGTTAGTGGTGGTGGTTGTGAGGGTTGTTCTCTTGACGGCAGCGAGAAGCTTTCCGTCGTCAAGAACGGCTTTGTAAACTCTGCCGTGGCTTCCTTTTCCTAGGAAGTTTCCGGCGGAGAAGCCGTTAGTAGCGGCAGCGAGTTCGTCGTAGCTGAAAATACGGAGTTTTGGAGGATGATGACGTTTTGATCGTCGACGAGGGTTCAAGTTGTAGGAATCACAGATCGCAACAGCGGATTCGCAGTTGCAAGAAGAGAGATAACCCATGGGAGAGATTTTGAAAATGAAAATGGAGGAGGAGCATGGTTTGAAGAAGAAGAAGAAGAAGAAGAAGTGTGAGAGGAGGTTACTGTTGAACAGCTTTTGGTGCAAGAAAGCAAGAGAAAGGTATCATAAGGTGTGAATACAAAATCAAAAGTTGCTTTATTTTTAATTTCAAAGTTGCTCAAATGATTTAATTTGTAATTTACCAAGGTTTTTACGTATGAGTGTGTATCTGTGCATGAGTTAGTGAGTGTGTGTAATCATTTATTTCCTTTTTAAGTTTTTGATGATTTTTCTAGTATTATTTTCCGGCTCAATGTATTGTTTGATTTGTGATAATAATGATACACTTTTTAGTAAGTAAAGATTTTTTGCATGCATTATTATGATTGGATGATTCATCGCCGGATATCTTGGTGGATGATTGAAATCAAGAAACGTATAACAACGTGAATGGTTGCAGCGGTCAGGGCGGCCAAATATGTCTGCAGACTGGACCGCTTTTAATTTATCATTCAACAAATATAGTCCGCAGTGGTGCCGTTCAAATAAAGTAGAGACAAGACCGCTGCGGACCAACTGCGGACCGCTTTTGTATACAAATAAAGTTGGTCTGCAGCGGTCTGTAGTCCGCCCCAAAAATAGAGCGGTCCAAACCGCAGACGGATTTGACCGCCCTGACTGCAGTTTCCATTCAAACCCAAAATTTTCTTTTTTTTTGGCATGTGCTAAATGTGTGGCTATACAAAAGAACTTACAACAAAACAACCAAAATATTACATATTTTAACTTTTAAGCTAAGATACACTTACATAAGATTTTTTTTCTATTGAAGATGGTGGATGTAACATATCATTGGCTCACGAAATACTAGTATAGTTAGATATGATCATAATTTTCCACCTCGGACCATAGACTATAATTTGTCTCATACGAAAAATGTCTTTGGTCTAAACTGTAGATTCTTATATCTTCTCTGAAATTGGGACCACGCAGGAATAAGGATGAGAATGAGGAATTTGTACACCCATTTTGGAAAATTTACATGACTTTCTTGTTCGTTTCCGAGTCACTGAAGTCAAGGAATCAAATTGTATACTAAATTCAGCAATACGTGTGGACTCTACGTTCGTCACATGTGATGTTTTAAGGCTTTGACTACTGTGGCTCCTTGGTGGTCTTTTTATTTAGACAATATGAATATCATCAAGTCAAATCAAAATCTAGCTATGATGTCTTACTCTATATTAACATTGCCTCTTCAGTTTCAAGAGATATAATTTCGGATGCATACAAAGTAGAAGGCGATGTGATGTAAGAAGTAAGAACTCATGTTAACTGATTCAAGAAATTCACTTGATATTTATAAAGGTAAATAAAGTAGTAGAAAACATTTGCAGGAACCACTTCTTATGGTTTAAAAATCAACACAAGTGGTCTAACAACTCTTAAAACAAATCTTCCTGGCTACTGCAATGGTGAGAAGAAGAGTCATCCATCTACAACAACAGAATACAAACACTCCATTAGAACTTTTCGACACAATTTATCAAAGTAAAACAGAAAATGGTAAAACTTGTGACCTAAAAGATGCGACTCGGTTATTATCACTTCTAATGGTTTCTCTCTATAAACTGCCCTAAGATCAAGTTCAAGAGACCAAAGAAAAAAAAAACAGCTTCATTTCACCACCACCTTGTCTTAGACTGCATGCATCGCTGACCTCTCCCCAGTAATTTCATCATACATCATCATTGCAATCTGAGTGAATACAATTGTGTATCAGTGTGATTCTTATGCCGATGACAAGTGTTCTACTCCCAGAGGTTCATAGAATATATAACAGCATGTCAATATTCCAAGCATATTCAATCTCATTAACAACGAAGCCTATCACACAGAATCAACCACAAAACTAACCCATTTTTCTTGGAGTTTTTTTTGCTTAAGAAAATCCCTTTTTGAAAAAATCTATAACTATGATGGCAAATCAAGTAAAAGACCTAACTCCAAGACCAGAGGATAAATTGACTCACATCACTCTTGTTGATAGTTCTTTCATCTAGTCTCGTCTAGCCCTACAAAGGAAAAAAAAAGATTGATTTTTGGCTCAGTGAATGCAACACATTGGACAATTGGGTAAAAATATGTAGAAAAGATGCCAAAAGACAGACTCTGCTAAAGGTTACTGATACTTGAGTAGAATGTTATACTATTCTAGGAAAACATTGGATGCAGAAGAAAAAAATTTGTAATAAAAAAGGACTTCTGATCCTAAGAACATCAAGATCTCAAGGGCATAGACCTATTAATACTAATGCTGGGACAAATCCAGACATAAGGAAAGTAAAATCCCATAAGAAACTTAGGTGCTCATCAATACTGCACACAACAAATAAAACTCAGAGGTGCCAGAGAAGTGTAGAACTAAAAGAAACCATGAACTCATAAAAAAGCCACATTCACTACACTAATAGAGTCACGATCCACGACTGTTTATGTACAAACATAACAACTCTAAACCGAACCCACACCAACAACCGGAACATGGGAAAATCCACAAGCACATGATGGATATATAAGAGCTAACATATGATCAATGGCTGAATCATTACCACTATTTTGCAACAAACTGACGAATCAAGTCAATTGTCTAATCAATAACCTAACATTCACCTAAAAGACTAGACTAAAACAAAAGTGGCATTTTTTAATTAAAGTTTAGTTGGTGCATTTCAATCATCGGACAACGAAACTGACAATACAGGATCGCGATAAGAACAGAGTGAGGTACCTTCAACGATCCAACCACGGCGTGAAGCTGAGAGCATCGAATTGAGCAAAGCTGAAGCAGTGGCAGTGTGGTAAGGGAGCATCGTCTCCACACAACTGCTCAGTTCCACGGGTGATCTTTCATTCCAAACAAAATTCGCAAGTCAATAAACTCAGAACTGAGTATAGAACGAACTTAGCGACAAAATCAGTGCTCTCTGGGTTAAGAGAAGATTTTTTACCTGAAAATGCGGTTTGAAAGAGGGCTCTGTTTAGGCATCCGAAACGCGGAACGTGCCGATGATGGCATAGGCTTGGGTCCGGTGGAGAACCTCGACGCGGCGGCGGATGCTCGGCTTGCGGCGGAGCGGAAGACTGACCTGGCGGCGGACATTGAACGATTCGGATCTTTCGATTTGGGGTTTTTTTTTTTCCTTCTTGGAGAGGAGAGAAAGAGATTAGGGCTTTTGCGAAGGGTTTTTGCGTAAGGGATCAGATGCAGCTGCGCTTACTGGAAGCTTGGTGGAATTGCTTGCGAATAAGTGACACGTGTCAACTCACTTATTTAAAGTTTTTGGTATGGAACATGTAGTAGTATTTTGCGCATGTTGGAAAATTTTGAACATTCATAGTTTCACTTGCAGAACCTGGAATTTTTTTTGTTGAAGTGTCACTCAATCTATCTAAATTCTAAAGACACACACTGTTGTTTTAGCTACGATTTCACGATTAACACAGAAAAATATGTTTAATATAATATATAAACTAAAATTTGTAAATATTTGTGCCGGCATGGTGGTAATATTTTTACTATTTAATAATTTGATTTCTTTTAGGAAAAAGTTAATAAATCCAGAAAAGGAAAAAAAGGGGTTATAATTTGTGCTTTATGTTGGCCGTGATTAGCGGAATTGGGACTTTTCTTTTCCTCGTAAAGACTCGAGAGAGTGGATTCTTATTGCTAATGTTAAGTGAGTGCCTTTGGAACTGTCGTTGTCTTTTACTTGTCCCGGCGTTTCTCTTGGTCTTTTCCAGGCCATATTACCCCATTACACTAAATTCCTATTGTATACTAAGGACACTACTATTTAAGGAGACCATATATATATACGAATGTCATAAACGTGATTGAAGGTAATAAATGTTTATTGGTTTGACAACTTTGATAGCCGCCTAATACGAGTGTGGCAAACTGTTGATGCACCCAACTAAACATTAAGCCACATCTTTGAGAAGATTTTTGTGGCGTCGACAATAACTATTTTCGATTTCAATCTAGTGGAGTATATGTTTTCTAGTTCCATTAAAATTAAATATTTGTTGTGCAAGTAATTATTACTTTCTCTGTTGCACTTACGCAAGGAGGAAGAGGCATCTTCATGTCCCCCCATTATAAATCATTATAAGTTGTCACGTTTGGTCCCATTTTAATAATGGAGATCCACACAGTCTTTAACTAATTTTTTAATTTCTTTATAACAAAATTACCAAAAAGTGATTAAATTAACATCAGAGAATAATAGCATAAAGTAGCACCATATATATAAACTAGTATCTTTCTTTTCTCCAAATAATATATGCAAACGCAAACATCAAAGTTCAAAAACCCATAAAAAAGCAAACCCACCTCAACTTAAAAAAAAAAACACAAACCCCTTTCACTTTTAATTTGTTGCAATGATAACAACGATATAGTTTTGACTAAACAACGATAAGTAATATAACTTAGTTGAAAATAAAAGAAAGTGCTTCTGAAGAGTGTTGTAGCTAGTCGTAGTCTTGAGAGGAAATCAAATAACAATCTTCATCAAGGCTTGAACTGATTAGTGCCTTGCCCCGCAACAAACTCCTCAGGCTGTTCGTTCTCCCACTTGGAGTTGTATGGATCCTTAAAACTGTTCTCCTCGTTGTTGTTGTTGTTGTTGTAGTTGTTGTTTCCGTACGAGTACGATTGCTGGTCGTAGTTAGTCTCTGTCGCCGGAGATGAATAGAAACCGGCGGGGCTTTTGCTGTGAGGCTTCCGGTAGTAATGGCCGTGGTTTCTGGCGTTGTAAAGGTCGTAATAGTAGCTACCTTTCTCCATGAACCTTGTGTCACTCATGCCTTGTCTCTCCAAATTGTGGCTGTAACCTTTGTACGGCGTTTCACGTTCTAGCTCTGTCCCGTAAGCGTTAGAGTTGTAGAAGCTTCCTTTCTTGTCTCCATTGTTCTGAGAGAAAGAATCTTCCTTGACGTTTTCATCGTACCTGTTGTTGTTGTTGTTGTTGAATTCTTCATTGGCGTACTTGTTGTTGAACTCTTCCTTGGGGGTTTCATCATACTTGTTGTTGGTGTTGAACTCTTCCTTGAAGTTTGCATCGTACTTGTTGTTGTTGTTGTTGTTGTTGAACTCTTCGTTGTTGTAACCGTTGCTGCCGTAGCTCTCTGTATCCTTCGGGTACTTTTCGTCATAGTTGTTGAAAGACTCCTCAGTCTCGCTCAGGCTTGGAGTAGAGAAAGTCTTGCTGTTGACTTTGTCATCGTACTTGTTGTTGTTGTTGTTGAACTCTTCTTTGTTGTCATTGTAGGTGGTCTCGTGACCATACAAGCCATAGCCGTTTCCGGACTCGGGGACAAAGGTAGGATCCTGTTCTTGCTCTTTCTTGTTGGGGATGGATTCATCTACTGTTGTTTTCTCGCTGGTCTCGAGAGGGATAACATTGTTAGGGTTTTGGTCTTTGGGAGAGTCTCTGTGGAATTTCCCAAAGAAGTAGCTATCTCTAGCATGGATTTGAGTGGAGAGAAGAATAAGTGTAGTGAAGAAGAAGAAGAGGGAGCTTCTAGTGGAGAAAGCCATGATGTGTGATAGTGTGATAGAGAGAAGAGAAGGGACAATTAGATATTGTGGGTTTATGGAGAGCTAGTGTGAGCTTTATATATATCGAAAGATTCTAAGCTGAGCCTTTTTTTTTTCTTTGTTCTTTTACTCTTTTTCTTTAGAAATTGTGGACTTTTTTTTTTATGTGTTTTAATTTGAAGTCGTTAGGTGGAAATGGGGACTGGATAGGTGATAATGGTTGATGGTGGGTCCTTGAGGATGAGATGATTTTTCAAAGAGGTAGCTCAGCTTTCTTGCCTATAAGATTAATTTAACAGAAAAAGGTAATTAACCATTTTGGTTTGTTAACTTTGACAAACAACAATTATCGACTAGTTTAGTTGAGGTGATCATCTCATGAGAACATGGATCGTATTTTAGTTGGTTTGTTGAAAACAAATATGGACTAGGAATAGACAGGGATGCTTTTGTTTTTTCCCCTTCGTTCATGTCATACTGTCATTGTTTCTGATCAGCAGCTTAGGAGTTGGAACCAAAATTTAAGTCCTATCATAAAAGTCTTTCATATTGTTAGCATTAGTTGGAACTTGGAAGTTACATATTTTTCAAGAAATCCAAATTTATTTGTTTTCATATTTGAATTGCATTAGACTAATTAACTTTCAACAGAATTTTTTTTAATAATGTAATACATCTAAGTATATAACCCATGAATCAATAGTCAAATTAAGTTTATAAGTTACCCAATTGATATGATACATTTTATACATAAGAAAACTGTTATGCATCAGGCTCAAATTGCACTAGGCCAATCCACATGGTTATTACTAAAACTTTCATAGTATCTTAATTATATAGTCTTAAGTGATAAACATGCATACATTTTTTTTGTCAGTATTTCGAGAAAACATGGAGTAGCTAGAAAATTTTGTGTTGTTTATAAACATTATTCTTCCTAATTAAGCCCCCTAAAAAAATCGACATAATAGTGTCAAGTTGATAATTGAATAGCCTCGAGATGCTTTCTTATGTAAAAATCACTTTATAGTTATGTCTCCAACTTTCCCGATCTTCAAGCAAACTTCTATTTGATTATTTCGGATGGTCAGACAAAACCACATTTATATAAAGCTGATTTGAAATGCTCCAGTAATCTTTATTCATCATGTACTACTCGTAATCATTCTTGCTTTATCCTACGACCAAACATGAATAATATATATCGGGCCATTTGGTCCGATCAACATAAACATCCAAAGAAGATACTATGTGAATCTGTTATCAAATGCTGTAGGAAAAGGCAATACTCCGATCTTTATATTAAGAATTTCAATTGTTCAATGGCGATTGTAAGTTGCAAACCTAAACAAGACCTAACAAAGATAATTATTTTGCATTGAAAACTTTAGCAACACAATTCTTCGGCGAATAAATGAACCAGTTGTATCATTGGAGCAACATAAACTTCTGTATAATAGTAAAATGTTAGAAAAAGAAAAACGGATGTTACAAATTAACCCACTGCTGGCAGTTAACTTTTTTCTATATACTTTTTTCTTGAGCAAAACATTTTCTATATACAAGTATATTATAGTTATGAAAACTTAATATTTGGAAAAATATTGTATCATTCGACGAATTATCATAAATAAATGTATTTAGGTGCGTATTTCATAATAAATTGCAAAAATTTGAGAATGAAACTGTAACCAAACAATAGATTATTAATTATAAAAAAATAAGATCATTTACCTAATTAATTTGGTAATGACCCAATTTGGAACGAGTACTTTGAGAATTTTGGGTATTTTTAAAAATAATTAGATAGTTTTTGAAAATTATAATTTATTTTTGGATAATTTCGACCGGCTAACTAAAATTAAATATTCAGCAGAGAATTCGAATCTCCTGTTTATTTTTTTTACCGAATCCCTATTAATAAATATTTTTTATTTATGAAAACAAAAAAAAATCAAAAACAAATCTCAATCTTCGTCCCTTAGCTCCGTTCGTATCTTACTCCGAGCTCAGCCCAGCATCAATGGCGACCAACTTACAGCATGTGGATCAGCAACTTAATGAGATGCAACTCCTTGATCCTTATTAATAAACATTTTCTAATGAGTAATTCTTTAAAGAGAAAAATCATAGGATTTTGGTAATTTTGGATATTTTTGAAAATATTTTGAGAGGTTTTGAGAAGTATAATTTCCACTAACTATTTAAATTAAATATTCAAATGAAGACTTTATATATTTCGTGAAGTAATTAGCCATTTTGGAACATGTACTTTCAGAATTTTGGTATTTTTGAAAATAGCTAGATAATTTTAAAAATGTAATTCTTTTTGGATAATTTTAACTAACTAAATAAAATTATATATTCAAGATGAATTCGGTTATCCCATCTAATTTTTTTACACAATCTCTATTAAAATAATTGTCTAACGAGTAATTATTTAAAAGAGAACGATCATAAAACAAAAAATTCTGATGGATATGGGACGAGGGGAGACGAGATGGAACATAATAAACGAGACAGGACGGATAGAAACGTATTTCCCGTTCCAAAATAGATACGTCTAAGTTATAGACGCATAATAATCCAAACTAAAACCAAATTGAAATCTGATATTTGGATTTTATACCAATATTATACAAATACTTAAATTATATATTTAAACTAATACAATTATATGAAAATATTTTGTCCGTGCTGTAGCACCACTACCTAGTACAATAAGTCAGGGCGAATGAGCCATCAAAAACATGAACAATCGAAATATTGAATTATCTCCAATGGGTTTGCAAATGTGTTTTTTCCTTCTTTTTTATAAAGCAAATTAAAACTTGCTCGTCCTTCCTCTGTGGTGTGATTTCATTTTGTCCGGAAAAGGAGAAAGAAAATATGATAATAAAAAGAAAAAAACAAAAAATAACAAAGAGGGGAGAAATTGAGAGGCGAGTAAATAATGCGAGGATTGAGGAAGGGTTAGTGGGATTGCCCCCAATCCCACTGATCACAATGGAGACACTAATACACATATCATGTGACCCTAAGCCACTACTCTCGCGCTAGTCTCTATTGTGTGTGACAAAATTTCGTGGCTCTATATTTCGTCGTTTATACAGTATATTGTCTTCATCATACAAACTACAATGATACATTTCTAACTTCTAAAAGACATGCAGTCAAAAATTATATAAAATATCAAATTTTGTTTCTCGGTAATTAGATCTCTTTGTAGCTAAGTAATATACATGAACAAAAAATAGTACTAGGACTTATGAAAAGTAGTAGTTAAGAAATACAATTGTCAACCGAAAGATGAAAAAAAGAAGATAAATATGTCACTAAATAATTTCAACAACATTGAGTAATTTGCGGGAATGTGTACGAGAGAGTAGGTATTTTCTCGTTTTCAGACATTGAGAGACATATCAAGGAGCACTCCAACCATTTAAGAAAGCTAAAAGGATCATTTAACATAATAATAAAAGCTGAAAGGAATATAAAATGAGAAGAATAAAGTATCCGTAGTTTCTTTTATACTTATAAATAAGAGAAGGATACAATGAAAATAAAAAAGTAACACCATTCAATAAAAGGGTTTAAAAAAAAAACATAAGTAGTTTGACCCCCCCCAACAAAAATACAAGAGTAATGAAATTAATCAATCAAAGACTCGAAAGTGTTGAGAGAGATGTTGTGGCGTGACTAGCGGAAATGGGACAACAAAAGAGGTCGTGCGGTGGGAGTGAAGACTTGAGCTGTGTAGGACCTTTCGACAACTACAAGCAATCTTTTTAGAAATCCATGCTACACATAACTAGTCAAATTATAATTTCATTCATCTATTAACTTCAATGGTTTTGTTGCCTTATAGTATCTCTTTCTTTTGATCCGCCAATTCAATTTTTATGTTCAGAGCCAAACTCAGACCTATCATTTCAGCCAATGGCTAACTTCTAAAAACCTGATTGAGAATATGTAACATTAAGAGGATTGATTGTTACTTTATTTAGTGGATTTATAAGTTAAGAAATAAGGTAATAATATGTTTTCTTTTTGATAAGAGGTTGATCTTTGAAACTACTCGTTTCACACTACAAACGAATGAATGATCAAAATCTATTGTACAAATGGAATTTCGCTATGTCTTGCAGAGAATGTGTAAGAGATTATCTTCAGTATTATCCAATATTGTGGTCTTCCTGCAGATTAGTCCATGTTATTTGTTTGTCTTTTTTCTCGATTAAACCAAAACACACCAAACCCTACGGGCAGTAAGCCTACCGTTACTGGCACGTTCCACAACTAACGGTTTAACAAACGAACAAGGACTGACTTTTGTCTGCATCTCTTTGGATGGTCTCTTCTTCAATTACAAAACCCAATGTTTTTTCTTTTCTACTCCCAAAAATTAATCTTGGATACATACAACTGTGCACCCCACCCAATACTAACTGGTTTAAACCGGTAATCGGTTTGCTCATGGATGCAGTTGATCGTAAGGATCCACCTTAAAGCTTAAAATACTAGACAATGTTTTGAGCCATAAGAAGAAAAACATGACTGATGCATCGGTTGATTATGTCATCCAGAAATCAACCTAGGAAGAGAGTAAGATCCAAGCTCCAAACACCGGGAAAGTAATCACTGCAGATGCCTGGAGATTTCATTTTACAGATTTTGATTAAGGATCACACAAATCGAACAACCATTTACCAGTTCTGAGAATATGGACTGACATACCATGAAAAACACCACTTCTCTGTTTGCAAGCGCTGCTGTGATCTCGGTTTTTCCCATCTCATTCTTGATGAAGCCTTGTAACTATAAAGAAATCAAAGCAAAGCGCGGTTACAGAATCATTCGATCTAAATATTATGGAGAGGGTGAAATGTCATTATTTGAAACAAAACCTGGTGGTGATATTTGGTAACAGCTGCCCAGAGGCTTTCTAACCGTGACTGTGCTTGTGTAAGATATGGTTGCACAGAGAAAACCTTCTTTCCCTTCCAGTGAATGTCGAATGACTCATGAAATTTGGAGAGATGTCTTTGGATGTCGCTCATGAGCTAAACAGATACAAAAGAGATAAAATGAGAAGCTATGAGATGATTAAACGACGGTTTAAGTGTCATTTCCTCGGATTTCATATAATTGTTACTTCGACAGCTGGATTTGGATTTTACCTTCACGAACGAGCATCTGCTAGGTGTGTGACGCCTTCGGTTGTTGAATTCTCTCATCTTCAAGATGCAATTGGAACAGAAAAACCCATCATCAGTGATGTGAATTTATACAACACTTGATAACAACTCATGAGATTCAACTACATTAAATGACAAACTTATATGCTAAGATTAAAGACCTGCTCAAGATGCTGAACCTGAATCCACTGCTCCGTAACAACTTCTACCATCTAAAATGATAAAGAAAGAAGGTCAGAACCCCATGAACTTGAAGAATTTGGTGACAACAACACTCTGAAAACTCATGTACATACTAAACACATCATAATCAGACAGATTTCATTTGCTGCCATAACAAAAAGGATAAACAAAACAAGATAAGCACAAAGCCAAACAGAAGTAGGGTGATTAGTTACTACAAATAACAATTTAAGTTACAGAGATGATCAGATGCTTAAATACCTACTAACAAGAAGGTTTCTGTCAATATAATATATGTTTGTTTCCCCGAGGATCCAAACATATTTGAGTTACATTCAAATTTTAAAAAGAAAAGAATCAGTCGGAACTTTTGTATAATTTTCTATGAAGTGAACTATGAGATGATTCTGATTTACAAAGAAACATTCACATATGTGTGTTTGGATAGAAAATCAAAGGAATGGGTAAAGTCAAACAAGCCAATAATCACCTGTTTAACTTCCAAAGCCTTAGCTTTAACTTTACCCTCTGCATCTCTAGCTTTATCCTCTAAAATGTGAAGCTCGAAGTTAGTTGTTCGCAAGGCAGCCCATAGTTTTTTAACCTAGCATTGCCGACCCTGTTGTTTAGATTAGTGGAGTTGAAGAGAAAGTGGCAGAACACAATTTGGGATATAAACCAAAAAAAAAAAACACTTTGAGAGAACTAAACCAAAGAATTTGTATAGCCACATGACCGAGCTAACCTCTTCTTCCAACTCAGTTATCCTCTTTTGAACCAAAGGTAGGCCGCTCTGAGATCAAATAGTAAATGTCAGCAATGCAACTACCATGATAAAAATATTGTCACAGTACACAACTCAATTAAGAAACTGATCCCAAACAGAATCAAAGACCCTAAGTCAAGAGCGACAACTTACTCAAACCCTGCATATGCTTCTAAGGGTTTTAATTATACAACCAGGCAAGTTTACGTAGCACAAATACTTAAACATCTTATATCACAGGTGTAACAACTGATACTATACAGAAGTAGCAGCTATAACTATGATGATTAAGCTCAGTAAATTTGTCGAGTAAACATGAGTACATTACTCAGTAAATCATATGAGAGAGCCTCAAGACCAAAACAGACGATCTAATGAGTGTCCTAGAGGAACTCTCTAATGCCCTTCTAAACTTGCATCCATTGAATTCCCAATACATTTGCCTTAGAGAACAAAACAAACCTCGTCACTGAATGAAGCAGACTGCAAACTTTGGATCTGAATTTCAGCATCTTGGATCAACTTCTCACGCTCTTTCAAGTAGAGGGTCTTATCTTCCACCTTCTGTATGGTCGCCTCAAGAACAGCTTCTACACGAGATCAGAGCCAGTCGATTCCCAGCAAACCAAAACAATACAATTAGCACACAAACAAAAAAGAAAAGTTTTTTTTTTGTTCAAGAACAGCTAAACTTGATTACCCAATTGAGATATTATGAGCTTAGCTGCGTCCAGATCATTGACCAAGTTCTGATTAGAACCGATCTCCTGGATTTCAGATGAGAAAACGCAGAGTGGTGAAACGAAAATGGCAAGAAACAGAGGAGCCAAATGCATCCACATTCTCTATTCACCGGAGTTCTTAGTTCCCCGCACCCGAAACTAAGAAAGCAGGTTCGTCTCTTCTTCTTCTTCTTCAACGAGATTTTGGAGTCAAAAGCTTCCGAATTCGAATCGTACTTTCTCAATTCAGGGACGAGGACTGAACCGGGTTTCAGAAATCTAAATTGAACCGGTTTTTACGTGGTTTAAAAAAATCATTTCAAAACGACAGGAATTGTAAACTCAAAAACAGTAAACGGCAAGACTTTTATTCTCAACAACACAAGTTGTTCCTCAAGAAATGAAGAAACTGGAGATCATCATGTAAACAACACGCGGATCTGTGAACGACAAAAAAAAAACAAAACAAAAGTGAAAAAGACCAAAGCTTAGCTCGCTCGTATTAAAAACATCACAAAAAGCCTTTGAAGAGAAGACTTGTATTAATTAGTCTAATCCATCCAATACACATTTTAAAAAGGTTCGAAAGTGTTTAAGACTTGATGATGCATCATCATCTCATAAACACATCAACGGCAGAAACACACATATAACATATAAGCACGCGATTCGCTGTAGATAGAATCCTCAACTCAAGTTTCGATTTTTTTTTCTTTTTCTTTTTACGAAAAAAACGTTTTTTTTTTTTTTTCTAATTAATAATAAGAGAAACAACAAGAAAGATTTTAATTAGGAGAAAAGAGGAAAAGAAAAAAAAAGAAAAAGAATATGAAGGAGGTTGAAATTGAGATGAGTGGTACGAGCCCTGTTGTTTGTTTTTCTTCCTTTTTGGTTTTTATCGATTTTACTATTATTATTGTTCTTCTTCTCCTCTTCTTATATATTCTTTTATTTTTTACGTTTTTCGACCATTATAATTTTTTTGGGGATCAAGGGTTTGTTTGTAGGAAGCCCTAGTTTTTGTTTTTGTGTTCTTCTTTCTATTGTGTGGTGATTCCTGCGGCCGTTTCTGGGTTTCGTTCCTCTTTTCACATGGAGATGGGTTCTGATGAAGAAGAAGATCATCAGATCAGGAGCGTTGCCGATGGTGGTGGTGGTGGTGGTGGTAGCAGCAATAACAAGAAGAAGAACAAGATTGATAATTCCTCCTCCTCCTCCGCTAAGCCTAAGCGTCAGATGAAGACTCCGTTTCAGCTTGAGACCTTGGAGAAAGTTTATTCAGGTTCCTTCTTTCTTCAATTTTGATTCTTCTTATCTTCTTCTTCGTTTCCTCTTTGTTTTGCTTAGTGTTGCTGTGAATTGTTCTTCTTTCTTTGATTTTTGGATTCAGAGGAGAAGTATCCTTCGGAGGCGACGAGGGCTGATTTGTCTGACAAATTGAATTTGACAGATCGACAGTTACAGATGTGGTTTTGTCATAGACGTCTCAAGGACAAGAAGGATGATCAGTCTCTGTCCTCCAAGACTCCGGTTAAATCTGCCGTCCCCGCTGTTCGACCGCCTCCTCCTGCTTTAGCCTCTTCCGTTAACGATTTGCCTCCTTCTAGATCGGTTCCTGAACAGGACTCCGGATCTGGTTCGGATTCTGGTTCAGGTTGCAGTCCTTATTCTGACTCCAGGAGGAATTTTGCCAGTGGTAGTAGTAGCTCTCGTGCTGAATTGGATGAATACGAGACTATGGGAAAGCCTAGCTATGAGCCAAGGTTGTCGGCCATGGTGCGTAGAGCTATTGTCTGCATTGAGGCTCAGTTAGGGGAGCCCTTGAGAGATGATGGACCTATTCTTGGCATGGAGTTTGATCCCTTGCCCCCTGGTGCTTTCGGTACTCCTATTGGTATACATTACTTTCTATGTTTGCTGACTTACATTACTCGAGTATTATAAACCAGTCTTTGTCTTAGTATTACACTTCATGTCTATCAGGCTCTGTTTGTTTTCCGCTCTCTAACCTTGTTCTTTTTTGTCATTGTAGCGATGCAGAAGCACCTACTTCATCCATATGAGAGCAAAATGTATGAACCACATGATGTCCGGCCTCGAAGAGTTAGTTTTCTGCCGAAACTGATACGCTCTATTTAGTTTGTTTATTCTTAGTTAAATTGTGCCTCCTAGATATTTGTAGAGGGGGACAGCCTGAACGTGAATCAGAGAATGCAAATGCTGCCGAGTTACCATGAAACTCTATAATTTAGATGCAACCTATTTATTACTTCATGCCACTTTGAGAAACTACTTAGGAATTGATTCTATCCGTTGAGATCTCTTATATGATAAATTGACCAGTTGAAGAGTTTATAATAAACTGATGGTCTATGATTTTTATGGTAGGAATAATTTTTCGAGTTCTCATTGCACAAAGGCTGACATATTGGTCTTATGGGAGTCATAAGTTTTTGATCATTGTTAGGAAGATGAACTCTGCTTTGCTGTTTATATTCTCTTTCTTGTCCATTCATGTAATCACATTTTGTTTTTACTACTTTGCTGAACTTATTTGCTTTTGTTGATTATAGTCTCAAGCTGCTGCCCGTTCTTTCCATGAGCAACAATCTCTGGATGATCCGTCTTCCTTTACACCTGAGGTGTATGGACGATACTCTGAAAATCATGCACATGGTATGGACTATGAAATTGCACATCCTAGGAGTTCATCATTTATGCACGAGAATGGGTCTTTACCAAGGTCCTACGGTACTCCTGGGTATGTGTCTCGTAATTGTTCTACATCTCAACAAGACATGCCAAGCCCCATTGTTGCATCAGCTCATCGTGGGGATAGATTCCTAATGGAAAAGGACTCATCAGTCCTTGGTACAGAAGATCCATACATGTTATCTGACGGGGTGCGTAAGAGTAATGATGTGCATAGGAAGGGAAAGGTAACTTCCTACGCCAACTTTTAATTTCATCTGTTTTTGTCCAATGATGTGTTTTGTTGTAATGTCAATTGTCCATGTTTTACTCTCACAGATTCACGATGTTAGACTTGGAAGAGGGAGTGAAACCCGAGAGAACCGTGGACCAAAAGATCTTGAGAAACTAGAAATTCAGAAGAAAAAAGTATTTTCTCTTCATATATCATTACTTGTTACTGATTATTAGAAAGATCTTATTGTCTTTGATTAGCATCACTGTAACATATATTGACGATTTGATGCTTGTGTCCTCAGAATGAAGAACGCATGAGAAAAGAGATGGAAAGGAACGAACGTGAGAGGCGTAAGGAAGAAGAGAGGTTGATGCGTGAAAGAATAAAAGAAGAGGAGAGGTTACAGCGTGAGCAGCGACGTGAAATGGAAAGAAGAGAAAAGTTCTTACAGAGAGAAAATGAAAGGGTAAGTTTGGAAAACTATGCCCAGTTGTTATTCTTCATTATTTTGTATTAATACTGCTGAGATTGAGCAACCTTTGTGACAAGAGTTCGGAAAATGATAATTATCTTTTTGTTGACATGTTAAAGGCGGAGAAAAAGAAGCAAAAAGAAGAGATTCGTCGAGAGAAAGATGCTATTAGACGCAAGATTGCCATTGAGAAGGCAACTGCACGTAGAATTGCCAAGGAGTCTATGGATCTAATTGAGGATGAGCAGCTAGAACTGATGGAATTGGCTGCTATTAGCAAAGGATTGCCCTCGGTATTACAGCTTGATCATGACACATTGCAAAATCTTGAACTGTACAGAGGTATGCTCTTTCTTCCAAAAGTGTGAAATTGATTTAGCTAGTAGTGGATTTGGTAATCACGACCTTTAACGGTCTACTTAGTTTGTAGGCTTCACAATAAACGAACGGTCTGTAGCATTCCAATTATTTTGGTTATTAGTCTTTTTCATCTGAATTTTAACCTTAGTATTAAATTTTACGTTTACAGTTTGGTACATGCTATGGCCTTGTCTGGAATATTACATATTGATGTAGCATGTTAGAACACTACCGAGAAAACTTGCTTTTACTTTCAGTTGATTATTTTTGTTGTCAATACGTTGCTTTCTAGATTGGGTAGTAGCTTTTATATTTGCTTTCTTTTACTAATCTATCTCCTTGTTATACTTATCAAAATCAAGACAGTCAAAGTAATTTGCTTATATCTAACTCGCGATTGGCTTAGCGTTATTATAGTGTTGTAATTTCTTTCTAGATCTTGCAATTTATCATAGCTATTCTATTTTTTCAGATTCTCTGAGCACATTTCCACCAAAGGGTTTGCAACTAAAAATGCCGTTTGCCATTTCTCCATGGAAGGATTCCGATGAAAGTGTTGGAAATCTTCTAATGGTATGCTCTATTGATCTTTACCGTACATCTGTCTGCTACATTTCATTTCAAATTAGTATTATGATCAGAATAAGTTAGACCAATGTGGAATTAGTTGCATTTGTTTTTTCTCGTTTAAGGAAACCTTTTGCACGTTTCACATTTCTTATATTGTGGTTGCTTTTCAGGTTTGGAGATTTCTGACATCATTTTCTGATGTTCTTGACCTATGGCCTTTTACGCTGGATGAGTTTATTCAGGCTTTTCATGACTATGTAAGTCTCTCTTCAGTACTCATTCTAGATTTCCCTGTTTTCTTGTGTTCAATAGTAGTTGTCTTTCATTTTATTGTTCTTGCTCAGTATATGATATATATCCTATTGTAGGACTCAAGGTTGCTGGGGGAGATACATGTTACTCTTCTGAGATCAATTATACGAGATATTGAAGATGTTGCTCGAACACCCTATAGTGGAATTGGTAATAATCAATATACTACAGCCAATCCTGAAGGTGGACATCCGCAAATAGTTGAAGGGGTAACTTTCTCCGCCTTTGTATGTTAATATGTTTCTCTTTCTGGTATGTGGGCTTCATCTTTTAGATGCATCTTTTTCCTTCAGGCTTATGCATGGGGCTTTGACATTCGTAGTTGGAAAAAGAATTTGAACTCACTAACATGGCCTGAAGTACTGCGGCAATTGGCACTCTCTACTGGATTGGGGCCTAGGCTGAAGAAAAAAAATTCCCGATTGACCCATACTGGTGACAAAGATGAGGTACTTATTCGTGTTTGTGTTCCCTCTAAATCCTAACTGAGTTATTGCTTAGGATGTAATGTGAAATCCTGGGAGTTAAGCTAGGCTTTTGACATAAAGATGGTTTTCATTATTTCTTAAACATTGTTTTGGTTGGTTGTGTATGCAGGCTAAAGGTTGTGAAGATATCATTTCTACTATCCGAAGTGGTTCAGCAGCTGAAAGTGCTTTTGCACTAATGCGGGAGAAAGGGTTACTGGCTCCACGCAAGTCGAGGCACCGGTTGACACCTGGAACTGTAAAATTTGCTGCCTTTCATGTTCTATCTCTTGAGGGAAGCAAGGGACTGACAGTATTGGAACTTGCTGACAAGATTCAGGTAAATCAATAATCTATATATGGTCTGCAGTTTTCATTGTAATTAAAAATATTTCATTTACATAGTTTTTATGGTTTCAATTGAAAGAAATCCGGACTTCGGGACCTGACAACAAGCAAGACACCAGAGGCATCTATCTCTGTTGCGTTGACAAGAGATGTGAAACTCTTTGAAAGAATAGCTCCTTCGACTTATTGTGTGCGAGCTCCTTATGTGAAGGATCCTGCGGATGGAGAGACGATACTCGCAGATGCCAGGAAAAAGATAAGGGCATTTGAAAGTGGGTTGACAGGTCCAGAAGATGTGAATGATCTTGAAAGGGATGAAGACTTTGAAATTGATATTGATGAGGATCCTGAGGTTGATGATTTAGCCACTTTAGCAAGTGCATCAAAAACTGCCGATCTAGGTGAAGCGAATATTTTGTCTGGAAAGGGGGGAGATACTATGTTCTGTGATGTTAAAGCAGGTGTAAAGAGTGAGATTGAGAAGGAGTTTTCATCTCCTCTTCCAAGCAGTATAAAGAGCATTGTTCCACAACATAATGAGCGGCTTAAAGATACAGCGGTTGGCTGCGTTGATGCTATGGTTGATGAAAGCAACGAGGGCCAATCATGGATTCAAGGTCTTACAGAAGGGGATTACTGTCATCTAAGTGTTGAAGAGCGCCTTAATGCCCTTGTTGCGTTAGTCGGCATTGCCAATGAAGGAAATTCCATCAGAGCTGGTCTTGAGGATCGTATGGAAGCAGCAAATTCTCTTAAAAAGCAGATGTGGGCTGAAGCACAGTTAGATAACAGCTGTATGAGAGATGTACTTAAGCTTGATTTTCAAAACTTAGCAAACAGTAAAACCGAATCAACGATGGGTCTACCAATCATCCAAAGCTCTAATCGTGAAAAGGATAATTTCGATAGAGACCCTTCTGAACTTCTAGATGAAACAAAGCCCCTGGAAGTTGTTTCGAATGATCTCCGTCAATCATCTGCTGATAGAGGACTTATTAATCAGGAGTCCAATATAAGTCAAGAAAATTGTTCTTTCCAACAGGGATATGCTTCAAAGAGATCACGCTCACAATTAAAATCATATATAGGCCACAAAGCAGAAGAGGTGTATCCATATCGATCATTGCCGGTTGGACAAGATCGGCGCCACAATCGTTATTGGCTTTTTGCTGCATCAGCGTCTAAGAGTGATCCATCCTCGGGGCTCTTATTTGTTGAGCTACATGATGGCAAGTGGCTCCTCATTGATTCAGAGGAGGTAATAACATCCTTAACAGTATGTTAAATTCTTTTTAGCTGTAAAAATGTTGAATACCCTTTGGGTTGAGTATCCAGCTTATCTAAGATTTTAACCATGCCTTTGTGAATTTGTTCTGTGTAGGCTTTTGACACTCTGGTTGCATCGCTGGATATGCGTGGGATCAGAGAGTCTCATTTACGCATAATGCTGCAGAAGATCGAGGGATCATTCAAAGAGAATGCACGTAAGAATATGAAGCTAGCTAGGAACCCTTTCTTGAAGGAAAAGAGTGTTATGAATCATTCTCCTACAGATTCTGTGAGCCCGTCTAGTGCTGTATCAGGGTCAAACTCTGATTCAATGGAGACTTCAAATTCTATTAGAGTTGAGTTAGGTAGAAACGACACAGAGAAGAAGAGTTTATCAAAACGGTTCCATGATTTCCAGAGATGGATGTGGACCGAGACGTACAGTTCACTCCCTTCTTGTGCTAGGAAATATGGAAAGAAGAGATCTGAATTGTTAGCAACATGTGCCCTGTGTGTTGCTTCTTATTTGTCTGAGTATACTCACTGCACTTCTTGTCACCAGAGATTGGACATGGTTAATGGTTCAGAAATATTAGATTTAGGTTTGACTGTGTCACCTCTTCCTTTTGGAGTCAGGTTGCTCAAACCACTACTTGTTTTTCTTGAGGTAAAGCATAAATGAACTTTCTCGATTTTTAGTCTACAGTCAGCTTAGGCGCCTGTTCTTATGGTATCAATTCTTGAGAACTCTACAATTTCATTTTTATTGACAGGCATCTATTCCAGATGAAGCTCTTGAATCATTTTGGACAGAGGATAAAAGAAAAATGTGGGGGTTTAGGTTGAACGCATCATCATCACCTGAAGAACTTTTGCAGGTTCCATCATCTTGTTTTTTTCCTTTCCCTAAATTAGTACATCTTGGAAGGAAATGACGTTTCATTTTTAAACCCGGTATTGTCCTTTCTGGTTTTGATAGGTGTTAACTACATTAGAGACTGCCATCAAGAAAGAATATTTGTCATCCAATTTTATGTCGGCGAAAGAGCTCTTGGGAGTTGGTGATGCTGATGCTGATACTTGGGGATCAGTGGACGTTCTTCCATGGATACCAAAGACAGTATCAGCGGTTGCTTTGAGACTTTCAGAACTTGATGCATCCATCATTTATGTGAAGCCAGAGAAACCTGATCTAATCCCTGAAGATGAGAACGAGCAGATTGTAAGTTTTCTAGACCATATTGGTTCAAGAATTTGTGAAAATTGTTACTGTGGTTTTGAAAATTATTTTTATGATTTTTGAATTTGTTACTTTACGTTTGCAGAGCCTTTTCCCTGGAGATTCTCTGTTCAAGGGCAAAGGACCCCGAGAGCAAGAAGACCAAGACGAGGTTGTTCCAAATTTGGGCAATAGACGTAGTAATAAACGTGCACGAGTAAGTTTGGGATCTGGATCAAACAAAAAGGTCAAGAGAAAGAAAGCGCAAGGTGGTCCTAACAGATTTGTTGTTAGTCGGAGAAATGTTGCAGTTGATAATAACTTAATGAGCATGGAGTTGAACCACCAAATCCCTGGAAGAGGAAAGAGGACTGTTAGAAAAAGACCAGAGAGGATCAATGAGGATAATGACCATCTCGTCAATAGAATGGCTGATATTGTTAGGCCTAAAACTCAAGAAATTGAAGAAGATGAGGAAGAAGAAGAGCAAACATTCAGAGACATTGATGAAGACTGGGCAGCAGGTGAAACTCCTAGAGAGATGGACGAGGACTGGGCCAATGAAACACCTAACAGAATGATGACGCCCATGCAAGTGGATGATGAAAGTGACAACAGTGTAGGTGTTGAATCAGAGGATGATGATGTTGATGGTCAGTTTGTGGATTACAGTCAGAGAAACAAGTGGGGATTAGATTGGAATAGTAACGCAAACGAAGCAGCTATGGAGGATGAGGAGGAAGAAGAAGTTGTCGGTGTTGAGCGGGTCGAAGGAGAAGATGACGCAGAAATGAGTGAGAGCTCTGAAGATGATGATGATGATGTTCCTGCTAATAATGCAGCAAACAATTACGACAGAGAATCAGAAGGTGGTTACAGCAGCAGCGATTCATGATCTAGCTTGTGAAGAGGGAAGATTACATTCTTGAAGATATATATATTTTTATTATATAGGAGAAAAAAGAGAGATAGTATCAGAATAGGTTTTCACCTAAGAGAAGCTATAGAAGAAGAACATTTTCTAATTAGTTTTGGTGCAGTTAAAGCCAAAAGCCAAGGCATGTATTTAGCAAATGCCTTTGTTATCATTATAACAATTTCATTATTTTTGTTAAGTGTAAGTTAATGATTCATCATGTGCCAATCTCCAATGCTTAATAGCTCTCCCTCTTCTCTTCTACGGGATTAAAGTTTTCGATGAATGATTCTCAACAATATGGGTGAGATTGTGATTTTCATACCTTTTCTCCAAAAGTGAATCACTGGTCCGAGGATTCATTTCATGCAGAATCTCACCATTAAATGTCAAAAGCTATATGCCAAAAAAAAAAAAAAATCATTTTGTATTAAAACCAGAAGAATATAGACATTTTGGAGAGACAGGACTTGAAAAGAGTTGTGTTTTTCTCAAATCATTGCCATGTTTATTCACAATCGTCTGAATATCTTCGGCTAAGCTTCGATGTCCTAAAAACTTTTTGCCTTTATAATTCTTTGGAAAATTACAATTTAAGTTTCGTGTTTGTTTTAAAGTTAAAGGGTGTACTTTCACTAGATGGTCCAAGGTAGACAACTTTTAGTTGCGTAGTGATTATTTATTTATTTATTTATTATTACAGGTTGAATACGATAAGAAAAAGGCATTTATCAGTTCTTTTGAATCATACAACACAAGATTTTTACATTTTAATATTTCATACACTAGTGATCTGCTATAGCAAATTAGCAAATCACTCAGTGTCTTGTATATAGAAAATATGTTTGTAATTACAATTTTAACATTAAGGTGAAATGTTTGTATGAATCTGTTCAATCAGCATATTAGTTAAACTAGCTTTGATTGGTGTTATCAATATCTAAGCTACACATTTGCACAAGACATATATACGGTAATGATATACATTACATGATATAGAAAAATACCATATATTATATATATGCAAGCAGAGAACATGCATCAAAAGACGAGAAAGTAGAACTTTCGATTGGACAATACACAAATATAGAACTTCAAATGGAAACTAAATAAATCTAAAATAGTTGTTAAAAGAGGCTTCTTCTTTTCTTTTGTTTTTTTACCTCGCCAACCAAAAGGAGAAGAGGATGGATAGTGGGAGAAGGTGGGGATGTAAATTAAAACTCAATATTCTTAAAAAGCTTAATTAAAGTGAAGAATGATTAAGCTTAAGGGAATAGTTATGATTGCAAGGTAGGAAAGATAGATTACCAAAAACTTTGGCCGAATAAATTGGACCGCTGACTCTTCTCCTTGCTTCTTTATATATCTTCTAGATGCTTATTACTACTATTTCTTTTGCTCAACTTTTGTTCTTTCATATTTTAACCCATAAACAAAAACGTATTTAACCACGTAGAACCCACAACTACTGTTGTTTTCATAAAATAAATTAATTTTTGGACCCATTGGTCCTGATAATACACTAATATAGATCACGAGAAAACATAAGTCTCAATTATCTAGCGGGAACTCTACCATTATGATTTTCAAAATAAAATATAGTATAACATATGAGATTAACCATGTCAGAATACAAGTGTATCTAGGGGTTAGCCCTGTTTGGCTGGTAAAAAAACTACAAGTGTTTGGCTGGTAGTTGCTAGGGTTTTCCAAAGAAGGTATAATCTACCAACCATGTTGGGTCCAAACTTATGTGGGTAACTAATAATTTTTATGAAATAATCCTCTATTTTTTTTTTCATGTAGAAGATTTATACACGAATACTACTTGCCATTGAGGAGGAAATACAAGATTAACATGGTTCGTGTAGTTAGGGACTTTTAAATGATCTAGGATATATATGCACAAATTTGCAATAGAATAATTATTAAGCTTGAAAGACAAGTAGAAAATATAGTATAACTTTCAGCATATGCATCACACTTGGTATTTCTAACAAAATACAATCTGGAGACGAGAGGAATTGAAGGAGTATATGATTAGAAGATGTATGATTTATATTCCCTCAAAGTTTGCAAAAGTGACACTTTCTAATATTTATATGGTCCCACAGATCTTATGGCAAGTGGATACTTCGGAAAAAGTTTGGGTACAACCGCAAAAGCTTGTTTGAAGATTTCACCAAAAGCAAAAAAGAAAGTGAAAAGGAAACGCCTTTGAGAATAATATATCTATAGTAGAACAAAGTTTTCGTTTGGCTTATTAATATTAGTATCTTTTATGACCTGAAAAAAAGGATAATGGTTGTATCAATCCTTTATATAACATGTTTCAAAACATGACATTTGAATTTTATATCAATCATGTTGATTATTATGAATGGTTCAGTAATAACCCTTTAATAATATCTAAGATTTCTATTTTATAGAAGAGTCCATAAAAAAAGGGGTTGTAAGTTGTAACATGTGGAAGAATGAGTCCATGTTATGAGGGGTGTCCAACTACTCCTAATAACCGTTTCTCTTAACGGTTAGTACAATGCTACTTGGTGCATGATCCTCATGATACAATATCCAAATTACCTTCACACACCAATCTTATTACCACTACTCTCTGAGTTTGACGCTGGCTATAGTTAGAAATTACAATTAACAATATAAAATAAAAACACAAAAGACCAAACAGCTGTTTGAAATCTCGTGTGTGTGTGTGTGTTTTTGCTTTGGTAAAAAAGAAACAGACATCGAGATTGTATGCAGTTTAATTGGTTTCAGCACTCCCTATGGAAAGAAAGAAGAATGATAAGACGACCGACGCGATGTTTCCAACTTTGGCTCTGTCTCGGGAATACATGCATTGCTCTCTTTTCTCGATTCTCTTTCTCTCTCTCTATTCTTTAGCAAACCCAAAAAAAAAAACGTGACGTATGTGATATTATTTTTTTTTTTCAGAAATTTTTTATTCTTCTTTTTTTTTTTTTTACTGATTAAAATCTGAAGTCTCTCTTGTTGGAGTCTTCTTCGACTCGGTGGTTAAAGATTTTAGGCAACACCCTAATCTCATAGGTTCAAATACAGTTTCCTACATATCTTGTTTTTCTCTCTGTCTTTAGTTAATAACAAAATTCCAAAAAACATTTAAATGCACTTAATAAGGAAAGAAGAAAGTATTACTATAAGAAGAAGAAGGGATATAGTACTACTAAATGAATGTGATAGTTAATGCTAGAGATTTTAAGGAACTTAATGGAACAGAAAAAGTCTTGATTCTATGATAATGATGCTACTCTTTTTGTCCATAACTTCAATTGCACGCAATTAAGATTCACAATCCACGATGTTCGCTTGTCTTCCGTAACATTAATTAGTTTTTTTTAATCATTTTCGAAACCATATTATTTTGAATGTTTTTTTCTTTCTATAAATTACTTTTGAATTCTTTTTCCTCTGCTGTAACGTACCCATTAGCAATTTTAAAATGGAAGGTTAAACAAAAAAAGTGATCTGATTTTTTAGGTTTTGAACGATGAGAATAGTAAAAATGGACAAATCTATCAATTTTTAAAATGAACAAGAAACCGCTGTAGACCAACTCTATTTATATATTTATATGTAAAAGTATTTTGAAGTTGATCTGCACCACTACAATACAAACTATATTTGATTAATAGTAGTAAAAAAGTGGTCTAATTTACAGATGAATTTGTCTACCTCACACCGATATCATCATTCAACCCCTTATTATTATTCCCTTATGTTTTTTTAAGATAAATTTAGGCGTCAAATAGTATACTTATCGAAAATAATACATGTAAAACTGTTTAAACAAAAGTGATGTATTCAATTTTGTATTTTTTAAAATCGTTTTTCTAACCTAAATAGAACAACTCTTTCACCAATGGAAACAACATTGAGCGATTACTATTATTAAACCCTATATAAAAAATGTATACTTGTATATTGTCTATTTAAAAAATATAAGTTCGTCCTAGCCGCTCTCTCTCTGGCACGATCCCCAATGTCTCATCCCCCGGCGGCATCGACTCAGATCGGCGTCGCTGGGACTCTGCTTTATCGCTCTTGTGTTCTCTTCCTCTATCTAAGCTTCCTTTGGTTCTGTTTCGACGGTGAACTCACCGGAGGTTCACCAAGTCCTCGTCCAACGAATCCAGCCATGCTTCAGCTTCATCCCCTCCCCCTCCCTCTGTCTCCCCCGGTGGTTTCTCCCAGTGAGGTGATTCTCACGAGTTACCAGCCTACCAACGCCAAACCTGAGAAATTGAATCGCTCCCGTTACCTTGTGTATCGTTTTTTTCACATGCTTCCCTTGAAGTCAACCCCATCATCTCTCTGCTCCTCGGATCTACATCCCCTCACCAAGCAGTTCGTTTGGTCGCAGTTGGACAGGAGCTCTGTGCTGACGTCGAAGCTGTGCAAAACCTTAACAAGCCGAGACCCAATCTATGCGCTCCACAAACCCAGGTCTGTTTCAAATATACAATTGCTTTCCCGTAGCATACCTTGTTGTCGATCTATGTTTCCGATTTTCCGAAGACTGCAGTTGGAACCTAGTCACTCATCGTTGCTCTGTTGTTGCAAAGTCTGTTTGAAAATCCTGCCATTAGTATTGTTTAGGGTCCATATCTCTAACCGCCAAATACTTATGAGGACTGGCATTATGACTTCTTTTCTATTGAGAGATGGTTACCGGTTCCTCTTAAGCTTTTCCTATCTGGTTCAGCTGCGCCCTCAATTGTACCGTCTACTACCTTGCAGTAGCTGTTCTGAAACTGAGAGAACCAGGAAGCTCGGCATTATGATCTTCCCTCCAAGTAGAGGAGATTAGCGAAGCCTTCCTACTCTTCTCTACATAGCTTCCTTAGGCCCTGAATATTGTCATGTACAAATCTCAAAAGCTAGGAGTTATGTGTCCCCTTTGCAAAGTCTGAAGTTTATCGGCATTATGACCATAGCTCATAGAAGTGTGGTTACCGAAACATTCTCAAGAAAGCCATGTTCAACCCTAACCCTTCGTTCACCCTCTTCCTTGCCAATGAGCCAATCAAACCATTGTGTCTCACGGTCATGGATACTCTCTCAACGTCCCAATGTCAGATTGATATGGACTATCTACCGCTTCTCCACCTTGTTGGTGAATGTGGCGTCGCTTCATCTTGAGGTAGCTTGCGTTTTGATGCCTTGCTCAACTCTTCAACACCTCTTGGCCTTGACTGTCGACTTATCTATCTTTAAGTTTGTTACCTATGCTTTGTATTATCAAGCCTTGTCTTTGAAAACTATCAGCCTTTGTAGCCTGTTTATGTTGGTTTGAGTGAATGAAAAGATGACATGTTTGTTCAAAAAAAAATGTATATTGTCTATTTAAAAATAATAGCATAAGAGAAAATGAGCTTTTTCTGTATTTTCTTCTGGTTGCAGATTTAGAGATTACCAAAAAAAAAAAAGTGAAAGTAAAATTGTGTAGACAAGATGTTCAGGATTTGAAATTTCAAAAAAAATTTCAAATCAAGATATATGAAGACACACAATCTATATTACATATAAGTTTTTGGTATTTTATTAATCATGTAATAAGACTTTGTCGTCAAATATGTGGTTAGGTAGTCCATTATAACTGTTAGAAAAACTTTGTTACAATTACACATATGTGTAGTAATTGACAAAAATAAAAAAGTGTGATGAAGACATCTATGAGTGTGCCGGGGTAACATATATAAAGTAGTGGTTCTTTGGACGTGAGATAAAATGATATTGTTATCTATGTAGGGCCTGCGTTAGATAACATTACATTTTGAGTTACGTATATGACAAAAAAACAAAAACTAAAGATGCGACAAAAGATAAGACAAATTTGGAGTGTGGTATGTGTATATGAGATTGGCATGCTGTTTTATATAATAATTACTCACCCAAATACTACTACCACTCAACATATTATTAACTGTCGGCTCATCAACGATTTGATCTCTCAGTCTAAGCTTTCTTCTTTATATATATGATTATGAATGTGGATAAACTTATTTCATGTTTGCTTGTTCATAAATCAAAAATCATGAGAATTTATGAATCGTATTCATCACTGTTTATGCGTTAAATACAAAAAACAAATCTTATATACACACATTTATTATTTGTGGATCTCGGTGTTGGGAGGAATTGTACCATTTATTGTCTATCATAAATTTCACTGCAGGATCTAAATATTAGGTGTATTAAATACTTTTGCAATGATTTGGTTGTTTTGTTAATATGTGAAACCTACAAATCTGAAACATGTGTACATTTTAACAATTCTTATTAGCAATAAACACATGTACAATATCTTCAATTAACATTCCTTTCACAACAGTTTCAAAACACCGAATTTTGATAAATTTTTGTAATCAAATATATGTTTCATTTTATTTGAATTTTTTTCCCAAAATTTAAAATTAAATTTTTATGAAATGTTTGTTTTTTTTTAGATTTTTGATGCTTATTTTTGGCATAAATTTAATTTTTATCCCTATTATTTTCGAGGAATAAGAATGCATTCGAGAGGATGAGCCAAATCCAAGAAGAATCTTAATCCGGAACCTTCATCCATATTGATTTTATCTCCTTTGATTTCCCAGTCAAAACACTGCACCAACACTCCAATTGTGGTTTCTACTAAGGTATAACCAAGATATAATCCTGGACATCCTCTCCTGCCAGCGCCAAAAGGGAGGAACTTCATTGCTTGTTCTTTTCTATCCTCCTCTTGCCCTAATATTGAAGCAGCTAGAAACCTTTCTGGCTTAAACTCATTAGGATCTTCCCAAGAATTAGGATCTCTCATCACTGCATAAGCATTGATGACAAGTGATGTTCCTTCAGATATGTGAAACCCTCCGATCGTACAGTCCTGTGTAAATTCTCTTGGTAAGACTGCTCCTACCGGATGCAATCTTAGAGATTCTTTTACGACTGCTTGCAAGTAAGGGAGTTTTGGTAGATCAGTTTCTTGAATTAACCTTGATTTTCCCACCACATAATCAATTTCTTCTCTTAATCTTTCAAAGATCTTAGGATTATTAATGATTTCTGCCATTGCCCACCGTGTTGTCGAAGAAGAGGACTCACCGGCTCCAAAAAAAAGCTCCTAACAAGTTGCATTTTTTGTTTAATATAATGATATTATTTGTTAGCATTCTGATTGAAATATTACTACCAATGAGAGAATAGCCATTTACCGCTAATAATGCCTTCATATGGTTTCTAGTGATCTTATATTCTGTTTTTTCGTCTCGATAAGCTGCCAACAATGCATCCATGAATTCAGTACCTTGATGCTTGTCCACGTTCTCTTCGTATCTCACAAGAATATTTTCCAGCAGCTCCTCAAATTTATTTGAAACCTGCATGATCTCATTCTTTAACAAAGAGATCCCTAGCTTCTCGAGCGGCTTATGAAATATTTGTGCCACACAAAACATGCGGGACAAATCAGCTAACTGAATAGAAAAATCTGAAACTTTTTTCCCATCATTTTCCTCCACTGAAAAACTACTTCCCAAACTCATTTTTCCAAGGGTGTTATTAACGAGTATCCTTGCTTCTTCACCGATCTTGAGGGTTTCTTTCTTCATCGCTTTATTAAGCAGATTTTTGTGGAACCTCTCTAGCTCAAGTTCACGAATGCTACGTGACCGTTCTAGCGCTTGGGGTCCGAGTGCCTTAGCCATGATTAGTTTCCTCATGAATTTCCAGTAGTCTCCACAAGAAGCTCTAAAATATCCAAAAGAACCAAACACAATGCATTCATCGATAGCAATAGCACCACGGTAGGAGACATTCATGTCATGGGATTTGAAGATCTCGTGAGCTGCTGAGGCAGAAGACACAAGAACGATGGGGACATGAAAGATGCGGAGATGGAGAAAAGGTCCGTATTTGGACGATATCTTTTGAAAACACTTGTGGATTGAATCAAAGAGGAGAAGGTGAAGATGACCAATGATCGGAAGAGAAGGAGCGCTTGGAGGCAGATCAATTCCATTATTTGGTTTCTTTAAGAAGTAAACAAAGAGAAAGAGAGTTGGGAAGAGTAATATGAGACCAAAGATGAAACAATGTAGAAAATCAAAGGTGACCATTGTTGTCATTGTTGCTCAAAAGCGATGAGGAGTGAAATAAATTAAAACCATATACATAAGAAGTTGGATATGAATCTCAAATTATATATCAAAGGTTGCTTGCATGTATACAATATTCGTGAGACGTTTATACTTCTATAAAATACTTCCAAGGTGACAATGTTATGAAATGGACATCAAATCATACGTAATGCATGGGATATATTATTTTATAAAATAAATAAAGAATAAAAAAGAAAAAATACATGAAACTAATTTGATGGTTCCTCTTTCGATCAACTAGCAAGCAACAAATTTGTAAGATGGTAGAGACTTGCTTATAGAAGCAATCTCCTAAAAGACATAAACTTTGCCGCTATTGTAGTGTATACGTAATTTTTTAGATGTCTATTTTACATGATACACCTATCGAACTACGTTTAGTTTACGATATTGTGTGTTTGTAGCAACTTGTATTGTGTGTGTTCGCCAAAAAAAAAAACTATTAGAGAGACACACGAAGAAGAGAAGACTGCTTGAAGTACTCAATCCAGCCATCCAGGAGACAGGAGCTCGAGATCGTTCGTTGACTCCTCTATCTCTTTACATATCATCCAAAGGGTATGTTGTTGATTAAAGTGATGCTTTTTCTCAACCGACACATATTAGAATATACGTTTCCTAACTGACATTTATATATACTGTATGTAGGCGAAATATATATGTGCCATCTTTCCCTTGCAATATTAACAACTTTTCTTAACTATATATGAAAATGTTAATCTCATAAATAACTCAACATTTTGATATCTTATCTTCTCTCCCATTTTTGTAAATAAATATTTATTTATCTTCTAATAAATTACACATTTCAAGCAAAATAATATATTTGCATGTTTCTACATGCTTAGCCTTATTCTCTTAATACATGATTAAGACGTGCATAAATTTTTTAATAGTGAATGAGAATTAATTTAATTCACGTCAACTTAAGAAGTTAAGACTACGTTGCAAACACATTCTGAGAGGGTTTTGATATATATGTTCTAACAATATTTGTACTTTACAAACGCCGTTAATCAAATATAAATGTGGGAATCTTTTTACAAATTGTTCAGATATATAGGAGTACTACTACATTTATAATTTAATGCTTTTAACCAAATTAACCTTCTTTTTACCCTTGCCATTTTTAAACCTTTCACATTTACTGTATCAACTAACTTTTATTTACGTTATAAACATATACTCCATAACTACTTTTCTTAAAAATGTACGTAAAGCTGTTAAAACAATAAAGTACTACAAAAAAAGAATGTTTTCATAGGCTAATTTAGCTAAGCTCATTATGGGAAACATTATCTTTTAAGACCAGCATAATCTTTATTAACAAAAAAACAGATAAACAAAACGATAAATTATACAATGTTGGAAACTCGACATAGATATTACTAATAATTGCATTCGAATTATTTAGAGAATCAAATAAAGAAATTAGAAAAAAAAAAAAACTGAATGATTTTAGAAAAAAACAAAATGATTTATAAGCATTCTTCTTACAGTCAGAATCACGATAATTCACCTGTCTCCCCCGGTCAACGCTTTATTTAGACTCTCTCTTCTCTTCTCTTCAAAACAAACTTACTCACTCTTCTCTTTATCTCTCACACTCTCTCTCTCTTCTCAAAAAACACAACCTCCATAGCTTCACCGGAGAAGAAGACTAAAGAAACAAACATGTATCTTTATCTCTTTCTCTTCCTACTTTTCCCAACCGTCTTCTCTCTCAACCAAGAAGCTTTCATTCTCCAGCAAGTCAAACACTCTTTAGACGATCCAGACTCCTCTCTCTCCTCTTGGAACTCCACCGATGATTCCCCTTGTCGGTGGTTCGGCGTTTCCTGCGGCGGTGATTTCACCTCCGTCACTTCCGTCGACCTCTCCAGCGCTAATCTCGCCGGTCCTTTCCCTTCCGTTATCTGTCGTCTCTCCAAACTCTCGGAGCTCTCTCTCTACAACAACTCCATCAACTCCACGCTTCCTCTCGATGTCGCTGCTTGTAACCGTCTTCAGCTTCTCGATCTCTCTCAGAATCTTCTCACCGGCGAGATTCCTCACACTCTCGCCGATATTCCCACCTTGGTGCACTTGGATTTGACCGGAAACAACTTTTCCGGTGATATTCCGGCGAGTTTCGGCAAGTTTCAGAACCTCGAGGTTCTCTCTCTCGTCTACAATCTCTTAGACGGGACGATCCCACCGTATCTTGGCAACATCAGCTCCCTGAAGATGCTGAACCTTTCGTACAACCCGTTTAGTCCGAGTCGGATCCCGCCGGAGCTCGGGAACTTGACGAATCTCGAGGTCATGTGGCTCACCGAGTGTCATCTAGTCGGACAGATCCCTGACTCGCTGGGTCAACTCAGCAGACTCGTTGATTTGGACCTCGCGCTCAACGACCTCGTTGGTCCTATCCCTCGCTCGCTCGGCGGTTTGAGTAGCGTCGTTCAGATTGAGCTTTACAACAACTCGTTGACCGGAGAGATTCCACCGGAGCTCGGGAATTTGAAATCGCTGAGACTTCTCGACGCGTCGATGAATCAGTTGACCGGGAAGATACCGGACGAGCTCTGTCGTGTTCCGTTGGAGAGTTTGAATCTGTACGAGAACAACCTAGAAGGTGAAGTTCCGGCGAGTATAGCTTTGTCTCCGAACTTGTACGAGCTCAGGATCTTTGGAAACCGGTTAACCGGAGAATTACCAAGAGACCTCGGTCGAAACTCGCCGTTGAGATGGCTTGACGTTTCGGAGAACGAGTTTTCCGGCGAATTACCGGCGGATCTGTGCGAGAAAGGGGAGCTAGAGGAGTTGCTGATCATACACAACTCATTCTCCGGCGCTATACCGGAGAGTCTCGGCGATTGCAAAAGCTTGACACGTGTCCGGTTAGCTTATAACAAATTTTCCGGTTCAGTTCCTACCGGTTTCTGGGGGTTGCCTCATGTGTACTTGCTTGAGCTCATCAACAACTCCTTCTCCGGTGAGATTGCCAAGTCCATAGGAGGCGCTTCGAATCTCTCGCTGTTGATTCTCTCCAACAACGAATTCACCGGATCGTTACCGGAGGAGATTGGTGTTTTGAACAATCTTAATCAGTTGTCAGCAAGTGGAAACAAGTTCAGTGGCTCGTTGCCTGTTAGCTTGATGCAGCTTGGGGAGTTAGGTACTCTTGATCTTCACGGTAACCAGTTCTCAGGAGAGTTAACTCCTGGAATCAAATCTTGGAAAAAGCTCAACGAGTTGAACTTAGCCGATAACGAATTCTCCGGTAGGATTCCAGATGAGATAGGGAGCTTGTCAGTGTTGAACTATCTTGATCTATCTGGTAACCAATTCTCTGGCAAGATTCCGGTTTCATTGCAGAGTTTGAAGCTAAACCAGCTGAATCTTTCGTATAACCGGTTATCAGGTGACTTACCGCCTTCTTTAGCTAAAGAAGTGTATAAGAACAGCTTCATTGGGAATCCTGGATTGTGTGGGGCTATCAAGGGGTTGTGTGACTCTGGGGATAAAGCTAAGAAGAGAGGCGTATGGCTTCTCAGGTTGATTTTCGTACTTGCTGCGATTGTGTTTGTTGCGGGTGTTGCTTGGTTCTACTTTAAATACAGGACTTACAAGAAAGCAAGAGCTATTGAGAGATCCAAGTGGACTTTAATGTCGTTCCATAAACTCGGGTTTAGTGAGCATGAGATTCTTGAAAGCTTGGATGAAGATAATGTGATTGGAGCTGGAGCTTCGGGGAAAGTGTACAAGGTTGTACTCACCAATGGAGAAACTGTTGCGGTCAAGAGGCTGTGGACAGGGTCTGTTAAGGATACTGAAGACTCTGATCCAGAGAAAGGTAACAGACCTGGAGTTCAAGATGAGGCCTTTGAAGCTGAAGTTGAGACATTGGGTAAGATTAGGCATAAGAACATTGTGAAGCTTTGGTGTTGCTGTTCCACTAGAGACTGCAAGCTCTTGGTTTATGAGTATATGCCTAATGGTAGCTTGGGAGATTTGCTTCATAGCAGTAAAGGAGGAATGTTGGCATGGCAAACGAGGTTTAAGATTATCTTAGATGCGGCTGAGGGGCTTTCGTATCTTCACCATGATTGTGTTCCTCCGATTGTGCATAGAGATATTAAGTCCAACAATATTTTGATTGATGGAGATTATGGTGCAAGAGTTGCTGATTTTGGTGTGGCTAAAGCCGTTGACTTGACCGGAAAAGCTCCTAAGTCGATGTCAGTGATTGCTGGTTCATGCGGTTATATCGCACCAGGTTAGTCTTATGATTCATCTTAAATGTGCTTGCATGATTAATCATCACTTTTGCTTAAGGTAGTAATGCTCATTTGGTACATGTTGCACGGAGATTCAGATGAACCACATTTAAGTATTTTTATTAGTTGAGACTTAAATGAGCATTCACTATCTATAGAGACATGTCTGAAACCATGGCTCCACACCTTCTCACTTCTCCATTAATGGAATTCAAAACTTTTTGTTTGTTTGTTTGTTTCCCTCCATAACTTTGATTTTCAAACTACTTTGCAGAATACGCATACACGCTTCGTGTGAACGAGAAGAGCGACATCTACAGTTTCGGGGTAGTGATCCTAGAGATAGTGACTAGGAAACGCCCAGTTGATCCAGAACTTGGGGAGAAGGATTTAGTGAAATGGGTTTGCACTACACTAGACCAAAAAGGCATAGAGCATGTGATAGACCCGAAACTCGACTCTTGTTTCAAAGAAGAGATAAGCAAAATCCTCAACGTGGGGCTTCTTTGCACGAGTCCGTTGCCCATTAACCGACCCTCGATGAGGCGTGTGGTTAAGATGTTGCAAGAAATTGGCGGTGGAGACGAGGAAAGCCAAAACAAGATAAGAGATGACAAAGATGGCAAGTTAACACCTTATTACCACGAAGAAACCTCAGACCAGGGAAGTGTAGCTTGAGACAGTACCACAAAATGGAGATAGAAAGTGTTGCTTTTTTTGGTAAAAAAAAAATAACTCTCTCAATTTTTGGTGCTTGAAGCTGTGAATTAGGGCATTGAATTAGAGATTGTTGAGTTTTTATATTTTATATATATATCAAAAAAAAAGTTTCTAATTCAGTGTTTCAGTCTCCACTGTAAAGCAAGCTTATTGTAGTAACTAGTAACTCTGGTTTTGTAAGAGTTCTATTTTTCTATATTTCAAGTAAATGCAAATGAAAAAATGCGATAATCTGGCGTTAACATGCATTTAAAGAGTTTCCATATTAGGTGTAAACAGATTCAAGGTAATTGTAGGAACATGTCTGTGTGAAACCTGAATCTTTTTAAAAGCGTGGGCTCTCTCTCTCGTTTTTAGTGAAACTCTTTGGAGGCTCGTGTACAGTGCAGTATCTGTCACTGTAGATTCACATGGCTCTTAAATTCTCAACTTTTCTCATACTACCTTTTCGACTCTTTCCAAAAAAATAAAAAAAAATTCAGGTTGTGTTATTTTCTTTTACTTACTCTCTCCGTACGTGAGGCATCAGATATGTAATCAGACTTGGCACATGAGATGACTAATATCAACTTTTCTGCGAAAAAGATCTCTCTTTACTTCTTCTGATACTTGTTTGAAGAAGTCTGATTTGTCTAATAACAAACATAAGTGACATGACAAATAAGGAGTATAATAAACAACGTATGTTTTTTTTATAACAATTAAGACTTTTCGAGAACTATATTTTAACAAAGACATTTTTCCAAATAAATAAAAATAGTAGTTAAGTCATCTAACTCGACAGGTGGTAGTTAGGTACGTTAAAAATTCATGTAATTGCAATTTAGTCAGCTCTTAATAATGGCATTAAAAACTACTAGAAGATAACTTATAGTACTAGTGGTTGAGTAGGAAACAAGACAAACACAAAAACAATGACATCTCAACATTACTTAAGCTTAGATTATCTAAGTAAAGATAATTTACGTTAAGATTGGTTATTAGATACAGAAATAGGTAAAAGAATCTCTACTTAAAATATGAGCTGTTGGGTGAGGAAATTAATAAAAAGTGGGCCAATTAAGCATTGAAAGCCCACATTGTTATCATTCATTAAGGGACACTGACACCTCACCCTCATCTTTTGCCTTGTCTCTCTGTCTCTTTCACTCTCTCAAAATAATTTCTCTCAATTTTTGTTTTCTTTGTTTTGCATTTCCTTTTTGTTATTGTTTTCAACTTGTTTCATGATGAGGTTTTAATTGAGAGAGATTCTTTATAATTTGTTTGTCTTTTTTCTAGAACAAGCATCACACTTCCATGTCAATTTTGTTTTTGTAAAGCCTTTTTTAATAGATAAGATGCAACTAAGCAGCTTCTCTAGTTCTAGTAGTTTTTGGTATAGTCTTGTTGCTAATGGTTGGTACTTGGTAATATGAGTAAAGGAAATAGCATATATATCGGTTTGCGGATATTACATAATTTATAAGAAACAAAAGTTATTATAATGGAAAGCATAGTAGGGACGGCCAAAATACACGCCAAAATATAATGGAAAGCATAGTAGGGAAGAAATCGATTTTAATCCCCAAATATAAGACAATGTTGTTTTGTTTTTACGCTAAACATACGTCAAAATGACATAACGACGTCGTTTTGTCGAACCAAAATGCCACGTCAATTAAGCTTTCGCTTAACACTGTTTGTGCGAATGTCGAAACTGTCAAAATTGATGGAGTTCAGATAGGGAATTTGAATTGATTTTGAGTTGGGGCAGTAAATTGCAGGTTGTCAAAGTTAGGGTATGAAAAAGCTAACGAGAAATTGTTGGGGTATATTTGGGCCGTTTTTCCTAGTAGGGACCAACCAAGAGTTCGAATAGATAAGGGTGAGGATTGCGAAATGATCAGATACATCATTAATAATTTGAACACACATGAGTAATTGAGTTATTATGACCCACAACCACACGGTACACACTCACACTTTGGGTCAGATGGTTTTTTTAGATGGGCCTATCATCGGACCTACATGGTTTTCCACATTTTTGAATGAGTCTTACATTTCGGCTTATTCTAATTTGTCAAAGGCCCATTACAAAACACGGTTTTGGTAAATATGTTTAGAATTTTACTACTTTGGAGAAGTCACTTTTTTTTTTTGAAAACTTTTGTTTTAACTTGTTTTAAGTTAAAACATAAGTTGAATGAAGTTCAAACCCTAAATAACTTTTGTTTTTCTTTTCGTTTTTAGTGAACTCTATTGTCTTTGTATTGGGGTCGTTTACACGTTTTATATTTCTTATGTACAAGAAGAGATAAGTGAGATTTGGTGATGGTGATTTTAGTTTTAGACTTTTAGTCATGCTTAAATGGCTGTTATTAGGGTATAATTTTTGTGAGCAGAGCTAAATATATATATATATATATATATATTTTTGTCAACGGAAGATTAGCTCAAACGAGCAAATGCGATAGAAAATTGTTTACAAACAAAACATTATGTGGAGATGTGCGCGCATAGCGTACCAAGAGATCCGCTTTTACATTTGCATTTTTAGAAATAAAAGATAAGGAAAAGGAAGAAAATTCCTCCCTGTCCAACTTGATATCGTCAAGCTAAGTATATGTTAAATGCTAAATAAAATATAATACTAGTATTTATTGGATTTTTTTGTTATCTACCTAATTTCTTTATGTTTTATTTTATGTATATGTATACTACATGTGTGAATATTACAGTAATAGTAAAATATATAACAGCTTTTGTGTGTCTATAGTGCATTAAATTTTTAGAATTTACGGACAAAATCGGATCATTATGATTGAGTTTTCCAACTTGTCACGAATATGACACATTTGATAATGAAGTTGGAACAAAAGCTCGGATTTTATAGTGGACCTGTGAGAACAATCTATTGTTACATTTAATTTAATATATGTTTGGTAAATTTTGAAACTAGCTCGCTGTTTTCTTAAGTTTCTTAAAAGCCCACAAAGAAATGAAACAATAACCACTTAAACCGAACTTGCTTTCATTTTTTTCTTCCTAAAATCTAAAAACAGAAAAAAAAAAAAAAAACCAAAGAGAAACGTTCAACTTATATAAATAAATGCAGTTTTAACTTTTAAGTTTAATATAACTTGGTGAGACCATTTTGACTTTTCGAGATTAGTCATACTAATTAATAGCTGTGTGAACAAAGTGAACTCTATAATATGTTCTTGGCTTAATATCCAAATAGTACAGAGATAATAACATGGTTATTCATAGAATACTCACCAATTGAACATAAAATAAATTGGTTAACCATTTGGTAAATAGTACAAACGAAAATGCCCTTTTAGCATTCCAATGGATTTTTAACTATTTTGTATCCCATTTTATCTGGAAATCTGCATTGAAGAGAAAGATGAGAGGTTGGTAATCACCAAAATAGCTAATTAGCTATCATTCATTCAACCTAATTGGATGACTTATGAAACTACTTTTTTGTAGTTTTAGCCTATTTAATTTGATGATCATATGTTACAAATTCACTCTTTTGACAACCAAAAAAAAACTCTTTTGACAAAAAAATGTTACAAATTCACTCATATATTTCAAAAATATCGACTTTCTCATTATATAAATAAAGAAATATTTCTAAGAAAAAGGTAAAAACAATAAAATCGACTGATTATTTGCTATATTGACTACATTTTTACAAAATATATTATTTCTCAATTTCTAATACTAATTGCTATATACTTAACCCACATATATATATATATATATATATATATATATATATTAGATTTTAACCCGCGCGACAATTTTTTAAAAATAATAACATTTTAATTTTTATTTGTTTTTATATTCAGTTTGTTTTTGTTTAGTTAAATTATAATTTTGTTTGGATTGTCAATTATTAAAACAATAATAGGGGAAATAAATACATAAATATGTAATTTATAAGCTATTGTCGGATTAAGTCACAATTTTACCAATGATTTAATTGTTTTACAAAATTTTAGTTAAATTATCCTGATTTAATATGTCTAATATTCTAATATTCTATTAGTGGTATTGACCAAATAATTAAATGAACATTTAACCCGTGTTTCAAAACCGAATTAATATTATTTTATATTTATACTAATGTTAATTCAAACCGTCATGTTAATAACATGTCCCGCCATATAACAACAAACCGTCATATTAGTGGTTTAACCCGTGTTTCAAAACCGTCATATTAGTGGTTTTAGTTGTGGGTGTTGTGTTTCAAAACCGTCATATTAGTGATTTAACCCGTGTTTCAGAATTTGGCTGTGTCATTTAAATTTAAGAGATCATACAATCTTTAGAGATATATTAAAATAGTTTTGAAGATTTTTATAGGATTAAAAATTTAATGCGTAGAGTTGTTTTTAGAAAAATTAAAATGTATAGATGTTGTCAAGCTATTTATGGTAATAAACGTAACAAATTAGATTGATTTAAATAGTTCCATTAATTGAGTTTTTATGAAATGTTATATTAGAAAATCGTTATGGGTTAATGTTGTAAATAAAACAAATTAAATAAGCAAAACTTAAAGGGCATAAACCAAAATGTATTTCAAAAATGTTAATATAGATATATATAATAACTCAATAACATCATATAATTGTTGTGAACCAATCAAGTAGTGACCTAATTGTTTTTCATATCATTTCAAACAATCATAAAAAAAAATTGTTTACCTTATTGTATATAAAAAATGTTGTTGCCACAAATTTTCTAAATAATATATATAGGATTGAATGAAACAGACTTATTTAATATTAAAACGGACGAAATGTTTAAGATTAATCATCCCTAAAAGCTTTCTCCGTAAGCTATTTCGTTTCTTTGTCTTTCACTTACTTTTCTTTGGCTGAGAATATTATTAGTTTCTTGTTGAAGAAGCTTCGCATCTCCATCAAGGATCATGTGTACGGGACCCGACTGCTTATAGAAAATAAACAGAATTACCATAGCATTTATAGAAAAAAATGGTTGACCTCTTAAATTGAGTTTCTTACTTAACAGAATTTTTTTTTAAGAAACTCAATACTGTATTAGGTCTACCTTAAGACAACATTGGGAAAAATACGTATAAAGGGTAAATAACTTCTGGTGAAGAACCTGTTGTCAATGAGCAAATAACTGAAAATTTTGGGTATAGGTAACTTGCTATACACGAGATTTTGTACTGTGCGTGAAGATTTGGTCTTCTTACTTCAGCAAGTTGGTCTAACATATAAATAAAATGATAGGTGGTGTAGGATCTAACATTTCTCTTTAATCTATTATATATTTTGTGAATGATGAATTCTACTATATATATGTGAAATTATGGTTAGTCACGTCGGGATTAACTTAACGTTTTCAAGGAAGATCTAGCCGCTGCGCATAATTCACACGATCTAGTTCTTGGATTTTGTCTTTAGTATATTTGTTTATGTTTAGTATACAGGATCAATCAAGTTGATGTTTATGGCATATATATGAATATGTGATATCTTTGTGAATACACAAATGATTAAAACTGACAATTAAAATTGTTAATTAGGAAAAGAAAATAAGTTTCAATAACGACACTCCATCTCTCGTCACCTTTCTTGATTTTGAAGAGATTACTTTCTCTCCTTTTTTATATTTATAAATTATATATATCCTGATTTAGTTTAATATTCTCTTGCATAAGGGTTTTTCCTAATTATGGTTAGACCCCATAGTTAACAAATTTCACACAAATCTAACTAACACATGCAATATTATTTTAACTGTGAAAACTAGCTAGAAAAGAAAATATGGTTCAAAATAGTCATAATCAAAATTCGGAAAAATGCATTTAATAATTATATGTTGCAAACGTATATACCTGCACCATTGATTAACTTGACGTCCACGCAACCCCCCTAAAAATATTAGTTTAGTACATTTTTAATTTAATGTATTATAATTAAATTTTAGTTCCAAAACTTAACATTCACTTGCCTCTCTTTCTATATCACCTTCACATCTTTGTCTCTTTCCCTCTCTCTCTCTCTCTCTCTCTCTGATCTCTCTCTCTTCGATTTTATCTTTTGTTAGTTCTGAAATTGTAACTAGATTTAGTTTTTGTTAGGTCACTGTATAGAGAGAGAGAGAGAGATCAGTAAAAGGAGGAGGATGAGCTGGTGTGATGGTTCAGATGATAACTACGACCTAAATATTGAAAGAGTATCGAACATTGATCATCCATCGATTCAACTCAAAGACCAATCTCAATCGTGTGTCACGAGCGGTCCAGATTCCAAGATTATCGTTGAATCCCCTATTATGATCACTTGTCCTTCTTGTGGACACAAGATCCATCACCAAGACGACCAGGTTACGTATGTTAAACCATTAATTCACCTACATGTTCTCTAGTTATCAATTTGTTTACTTTATATTTGACATATAATTGTGATATAAATGAAATTTGATAAGGTTGGTAGCATCAAAGATTTACCAAGCTTACCGGCAGGAGTCAAATTTGACCCGTCGGATAAAGAGATCCTTATGCATTTGGAGGCGAAGGTCTCATCCGACAAGCGAAAACTTCATCCCTTGATCGATGAATTTATACCTACGCTCGAAGGAGAGAATGGAATTTGTTATACGCATCCTGAGAAACTTCCTGGTACGTAACGTTCATTTTTTTTTTGTAATATCAAATATAGAACAAAGAATAAAACAGAGAGAACAATTCATAAAAAAAAACTTCTTCAATTGGCACCATGAAAAACATTAAGAATAATCCAAAAATAACAATTTTGTTTTTTTTTGTTTACAAAACGAACACATGTTTGCATAGAATTTTCTGTTTATTTTGGTTTTATGATAAACTGATATTGATAGATATGTATTTTTGTAGTGCTAGCTATTTTATACATACATTTTATTCATAACTGTGACTTTTGGATTTATCCAAAATCAAATGATTAAATCTAAGTTTTTTTTTTTTTTTTTTTTTTTTTGTCTCTTTACAAATTTGGTGTAAGATTACAATGATTATAGAAAAGAAATCATCAAATCCAATATTATTGGTGATCAAATCAACATATGCTTGACTTATCATGGCTATCTTACGTCAAGTAGGAGTTAGCAAAGACGGGCAAGTACGGCACTTCTTCCATCGGCCATCAAAGGCTTATACGACCGGAACACGAAAACGAAGAAAAGTGAGCACAGATGAGGAAGGACACGAGACACGGTGGCACAAAACGGGCAAGACTCGACCCGTTATGTCACAATCAGGAGAAGCCGGTTTCAAGAAGATCCTAGTGCTCTACACCAATTATGGTCGCCAGAAGAAGCCCGAGAAGACGAATTGGGTGATGCATCAGTATCATTTAGGCAGCAGTGAGGACGAAAAAGACGGTGAACCAGTCCTATCTAAAGTCTTCTACCAAACACAGCCTAGGCAATGCGGCAATTCAACGGAACCTAAACCGAAGAATCTTGTAAACCTAAACCGGTTTAGTTATGAAAATACTCAGACTGGTTTTGGGTATGAGCATGGAGGGAAAAGTGAAGAGGCGTCGCAGGTGATTCGAGAGTTGGTGGTTCATGAAGGCGATGGGTCATGTTCGTTTCTTAGGTTTACTTGTGATGCAAGTAAGGGTAAAGAAAGCTTCATGAAGAATCAATAGAACCTAATATATATAAATGGAGATGGAGTAAAGATGAGGGAAAGAATGAGAGGGCACAGATTCTTTGTGTAGGTGTTGGGTAACTATCATAGTAAACTATCTCAAAAGCTTTTGGGAGATTTAGGTTTTAACCTTTTTTTGGGGATTTTTACTTGGGGGAGTAACTTTAACCTCGCCAGACATTACTGATCTTTGTTTTTTTTTTTGTTTTTTTCTATTTCTGAATAAAATATGTCAAAACAATACTGTAATAGCTCTTCTTTTTCAATTGTTCTAATAATTTAAGCTAATAAATAAAGGATATTATATGGAACTGGGAATTGGAACACGTGCATGGAACTCTTTGCTCCTCTTTAGCATTTGATGCAAATGATTTGGTGCTCGTCACTTTCATGAAGAATTTGGTCGTGGCGTTAAACGTGTGTGTGCATTGAATTGAAGATATGAAAGTAAAAAAATATTTTTTAAAAAAGATATGAAAGGTTTTTTTTAGGATGAAAATTTGATTATTATAAAATTAATTAAAAAATGTATCGGAGCTCAAAATTATCTCAACTTATTAAAAAATAAAAGTCGTCTGTCTATGTCTATCTGCCAAAAATTTGCATGTAATATCACAACAAGTTTTGGTTTGTATAGCTACGGATTATATTGAAGCTATGTATATATTTTTGTAACAAATTATGGTTTGTTACAAAATTGTTACAAAATTTTTTTTGGGTCTATAGGGTGGTTGCTAATTGACTGTTGTGAGAAATTGTAGCAAATTAGCTACAAATTTACAACAATTTTATTTGTGTCAAATTGCTTCAAATTTGTCTCAAATATATTGTAACAAATTGTTTCAAATTTCCACACAATAAGTCGTCGCTAATAGTTACAAAAACTACATTTAGCGTGTAACAAATTTGCTACAAATTGTTTCAATTAAAATAGTGTCAATTTGCTTCAATTTTGTTTCAATATTCTCATGACAAAAATTGTGACTAATTTCCTCACAAAAATCTTCATAATTGTATTTGTATATAATTTGCATATTTAAATCATGTTTTGCAAAATTTATTTAAATAGATTTATATATAACTTTTTTTCTTCCATAAATAATATCAAAAATATCCATTACACAAAAATACATAACATGTATTACATTCAATTAAATATCTAATCTTCATAACCTAAGGTTTTGGATCATACAAGGATAACAACAACATGCACGACTATGTGATAAACCTTTGTTGAAGAAGCTCCTTCAAGGTTAAGCATTTCTTACTTGTTGCAAAGCCGTTACTAAATCCAATCTCCTCTGTTTTGGTAGCATCCAAGTCTTTGGTGTCATTCCAAAAGAGTCTTTACCCATTTACCTGGAAAAAAAACAAAAGGAGAACTATTATCTAGAGTGGCATAAGCTTATATGAAACCTCAGCAAAAAAAAAAAACGAGCAAATCTCAATAAACCAATGGAACAAACAGAGAAATAAAAGCATAAAAAGATTAGGAGCACTGCTTTTGGTCTCCTTAACGAGAGGCTTACGAGAGGCTTGAGGTAGATATCATCAGACTTAGGAGCAGTACAAAAAAAACATTCATTTGACAGATTTTTGTTTTGTTCTTTTGCAGTAACTTAGTCTAATAGCAAAACTCCACCTGAAAGATACACAAAAAAAAAAAAAATGAAAAACACCATTAGAACTGGGCATTTCAGCAAACACTTAGGCGGCATTATGAGGGAGAGAGAGCTAAAGAAAAAGTAATTAGCTGGAGAGAAGCACTATGAAGCCCATTGTGGTATTACAGCAATGATCATGAAATAAAAGTCATGTTTGCAAGTGGACTTACAGTAAAACATATCAAATTAACACACTTGAATCATATTCAGATCTTAGTTGCATTAGATAAAGAAATAAAACAGAAGCAATCACCTTTATTTCAGCGTCAAGCTCCTCCTTCTCAAGTCCAGTTGCAATGGGCATTACATCCTCCACCTTCTTCGCAAGAGTCTCTCTACTGCAAAATACAATAATCCATAATAAACAATCATTCACCCTCCAATGGAGTAGAGAAACTACAAAACTACAGAAAATTAGTAGACAAAGTCCAATCTAAGAGTTTAACAGCAACACAAATACACTCAACAACACAACTTATTCTTCAAAAAATCTCCCTCCAACCTATGAATACACTCAACAACACAATTAATACCAAATCCATATCATTATTCGACACCATTGTATTTATTATATGTTTCTCTCTTCCTAATTTTGAAGGAAACAACAAAAACGCCAAGTGTTTTAGCATAACAGAACCAGAATTAGAAGAGATCGATGGACACAAGTTGTGTCAGGCAACACTTTAAACTTTAGATGCTATAACACCATTGTATTTATAATAGAAAACTGATTTAAAATTCATTGAGAGATAGATGGAAGCTTAAAGCATCAATTTCACTATATCATTACCTTACTTTGGAGTTTCTTAACCATGAATCTGCAGGGAAAAAATTAAATATATAAAAAACAGATTTGACAAAATTCAAACAAAAACAAGAAGAAAAAAAAAATAAAAAAAGGACGGCTTCAGAATTCAGATCTTGAATTGATTTCAATCAATTTCTCCTAAAGATAAAACCCAAAAATCTGAATTAGCAAAAGGAATCAAACAGAGCAAAGGAGAGAATAATACCAAAGGATAAGCAAACCTCTTTTCGGAATAGATCCACATAAGAACAACACCAAACCGCCACAAGGAGGAGACGACAAAGTTAAGGTTTGAGAAAGCTAGAAAGGCAAACTAGAAACTACTAAGAAGAGAAACTACTTAAATACAAGGGAGCAGGCTGACGACGGTGCTGTGGAAGCCACCAACCGCCGGCCAAACAAAAAATTTTCTAGACGGCTAGGTCGAGAGAGAAAAAGTTTTTTTTTTTGTTCGACCAGTGATCTAATGAGAGCAGGTCGAAAAAAGCTTTTTGTGGACCTCATCATGGCAGGTGTCATAAATTTATAAATCTATAATATATAAATTTGCATCACTTCTAAAAACGATGTTAAATTATTAAAATTTGAGTCAGTTATAAATAAGCGATGCTAAAATGTTAAATTTTGCATCACTTATATATAAACGATGCTAATATGTGGCATCACTTATTTAGATGTGATGCTAACTATACACGTTTTGCATCATTTCTGAAATAAACGTTGCTATTTATTTTTCTAAAAATAAAATAAATCATAATTAAGAAACAAAAATTCAACAACGTCACTTATGTAGTTATGTTACTGTCTTTAGTTTAGTGTACTAATATCACAAAAATAATTATTAATTAATTATTATAAATTAAGTAATAATTTACAATATTGGGTATATTTGTTACAATAATGTTGTTACTTATGTGTAGCTTATTACCATAATAATAATTAGTAAATAATAACTACAAAATTAGTTACAATGGTAAAAAGTGAGTATATTTGTTACAGAAATATGGTTACTTATCGGTAGCAATTTACCATAAATTTTATTTGTATCTATAGTTGTTACTAATTCTTACAAATAACTGCTACAAAATTTTAAATTTTATTTTTTGTAACTAATTAGTAACTAATCGTGACAATATTTTGCTACAAACAATTTGCGTGACAAATGCCGAAGCTATATCATCTGATTTTTGTAGTGTATGATATCTTAGGAAGAATAATTTTGTGTTTAGTATGACACGTTAAGTTTTCTTAAATTACTATTTTACTTCATTTAAGAAAAATAACTTAAACACATTAACCATTTTATTGCTTTATTTTACTTTTAGAAGGGACTACAACCCATTATTTTTTGCATATTACAACCTAACACGAGTCTCAAGGCTCTATAGTTTAGAAGAAAGGGAACATCTTTAGACTCGATTTCGCAAACGCATTCTTCTCAGATGTCCCAACCTCATGGAACTTAATCGGAAAAGCATTCTTATCATCTTCGGCATCATTAAGAACAAGTATGGGTGCACCATAAAAGCTGGTAGTGGAACCAATACTCTTACCTTTTGTGTCCGAGTCATTCTGGTAATGAACGAGCTTGTAAGTGTTTTCGTCGTTTCCATATTTCTGAAGCCTGAATAAGCTATCTCCACTGTTAGCACTGCCACCAGTGCTTATATAGACGTTGTCGGAACTCAGAGTGGAGGAGGAATCGACTTTCCATATCTTTGAAGAAGGGCAAAGCCAGATTGGTGACTCGAACGTGATGGTTATGCTAGTGTTTGTGACCACATTGCCTTCGGAGGAAGCTGATGGATCGGAGATAGTAACAGGTAGGCCTGGCTGAAATGGAAGGAGTGTTTGGACAATACCTAATGGACATATATGGGTTAAGTCAACGCTTGCTGGGACAAGACCACCTCCATTCTTACCTGAAGCTGGTTGGATGAAGTATTTGGTCTGTATTTTAAGTGGCTTTCCGTTACTGTCCTTGACTGGTTCCCCATCACTTTTAGCAACAGCCGACAAGAGAAGGAACAAAGAGATGAATGAGAACAGAATTGATGGCTTAGAGTTATTCATGGTGGTTGTATTGAGTGACTTGAGTCTAAGACAAACATATCGATATGGGTATTTATAGCAGCAACCTAATGAAGCTATTGAATCATAAGGAACTACAACTTTTGAAAAATTGGAAATCTTTCATAGCTTTATTAAATATCATGTGACGCGGTGAAACACGTATTGGTTGCTATCTTTTTTCTCATGAAGGATTGGTTTATTCTTTAAACAACATGCGATGAATACGTGATTAGCCAACTCTCTTTTGTCGTATTAATTAGCCACGATTCGTTCTGAAATATGTTTCCTAGCATGCTCATAGCTTAGCTGTCACCGTCTTAGCAAGATATATATATATATATATATATATATATATATATATATTATATTTATGAAGTCTTTCTGTTTGTTGTCATTGCACTATTGCAGACACGAGAAAAAATAATTCACATGAAAATTTCATGGAACGTATAAGTTGAAAGATGATAAAGAATAGGAGCCACCGATAACTCATGGGAACAAGATGACCAACGTACGACACCAACATCAACATGTGACTCAATGGGTCTTCCTGAATGCTTTTATGGTAATTATGATGCACACAAGACGTTGAAATTAAACAGTACGTCCATCTGAAGAATTAACGAGAACGTACCTTTGTTCCAGCAAATTCTACAATGACTCAGCTTAGTTAAAATATCGAGAAGAAGAAGAAAAGAAACAAAACAAGAGACTGTGTCTCTTCTCTTTAGAGAAAACAAAAACAAAAACTCAAATATTTATTTTTATTTATAATCAAGACAAAATGTGTTTATATAGTTAATAAATAGACACGATAACACAATAGCTTGTGTCACTTCATACTTGATGATTCTCTAATGAAACATCACAAACTACAACGTTTAGACCAAAATATTGCAACTATTGTCCAAACTCAATTATCAACTAACAGTCCCCCTTAACTGAGTTTCGGTCTACCACCATGATTGTCTCTTCGTTCTGCTAAATCCAAATTTTTGTTGATGTGTGTTCATTTCTTCACGGCTTCCTCTTCATTTTTGTTGCAACTTGTCTTTCCCGTTACACAATTTGACACTTGCTTGTCAATTGTTTTTTTTTTTTTTTTTTTTTTACATAGAAACTCTTGAGATCACTCTTTCCCTCAACACTTCTCCTTTGTCACCTTCAAATTTTCTCCATGTGGGTCTCTTCATATCGCCTTGTGATCTTCCGTCACGTCTTCTTCTGGTTGTTCTGCCAACCTCCTTCCACTCAGTTTCTTCTAAGTGAACATTCTGATTTTTCCTTTTGGTGTCCTCTTGATCACCAAATCTGGGCGTGAACTCTTTCACGTCTTCTTCTTCTCACCCTTGATTTGTTGTCTCCATCTTTTAATCTTCTTGCAGCGGAATTTTTCTTATTTTTGTTTTGCTTGAACATGCTCTAAAACCAACATAAGCTCTGATACCATGTTAGAAATTGAGAGGAAGAAGAAAAGAAACAGAGCAGAAGATTTTGTCTCTTCTCTTTAGAGAAGAAAAAAACGAAAACTGAAATATTTATTTTTATTTACATGAAACTTGTTGTTTACAATAAGACAAAATGTGTTTATATAGTTAACAAATAGACACGATAACACAATGGTTTGTGTCTCTTCATACTTGATGACTCTCTAATGAAACATCACAAACTTCAACGTTTAGACCGAAACATTGCAACTTTTGTCCAAACTAAATTATCAACCAACAGGCCCCCTTAATTGAGTTTCGGTCTACCACTATGATTGTCTCCTCGTTCTGCTAACTCTAATTTCTTGTAGATGTGTGTTCATTTCTTCACGACTTCCTCCTCATTCTTGTTGCAACTTCTCTTTCCCGTTACACAATTTGACACTCGCTTGTCAATTGTTTTTTTTTGTCTTTTTCTTTTGACATAGAAACTCTTGAGATCACTCTTTCCCTCAACACTTCTCCTTTGTCACCTTCAAATTTTCTCCACGTGGCCCTCTTCACATCGCCTTGTGATCTTCCGTCACGTCTTCTTCCGGTTATTCTGCCAACCTCCTTCCACTCAGTTTCTTCTAAGTGTACATTCTGATTTTTCCTTTTGGTGTCCTCTTGATCACCAAATCTCGGCGTGAAGTCTTTCATGTCTTCTTCTTGTCACCCTTGATTTGTTGTCTCCATCTTTCTAATCTTCTTGCAGCGTATTTTTCTTATTTTTGTTTTGCTTGGACAAGAAACCAACATAAGCTCTGATACCATGTTAGAATATTGAGAGGAAGAAGAAAAGACACATAGCAAGAGACTTTGTCTCTTCTTTTTAGAGAAGACAAGAGCGAAAACTGAAATATTTATTTTTATTTACATGAAACTTGTTGTTTACAATCAAGACAAAATGTGTTTATATAGTTAACAAATAGACACGACAACACAATGACTTGTGTCACTTCATACTTGATGACTCTCTAATGAAACATCACAAACTGCAACGTTTAGACCGATACATTGCAACTGTTGTCCAAACTCTTATCAACCAACAGTCCCCCTTAATTCAGTTTCGGTCTACCACCATGATTGTCTCCTCGTTCTGCTAACTCCAATTTCTTGTTGATGTGTATTCATTTCTTCACGGCCTCCTTTTTATTCTTGTTGCAACTTGTCTTTCCCGTTACACAATTTGACACTTGCTTGTTAATTGTTTTTTTTTGTCTTTTTTTTTGACATAGAAACTCTTGAGATCACTCTTTCCCTCAACACTTCTCCTTTGTCACCTTCAAATTTTCTCGACGTGGGCCTCTTCATATCTCCTTGTGATCTTCCGTCACGTCTTCTTCTAGTTGTTCTGCCAACCTCCTTCCACTCAATTTCTTCTAAGTGAACATTCTGATTTTTCCTTTTGGTGTCCTCTTGATCACCAAATCTGGGCATGAACTCTTTCACGTCTTCTTCTTCTCACCCTTGATTTGTTGTCTCCATCTTTTAATCTTCTTGCAGCAAATTTTTTTTTATTTTTGTTTTGCTTGAACATGCTCTAAAACCAACATAAGCTCTGATACCCTGTTAGAAATTGAGAGGAAGAAGAAAAGAAACAGAGCAGGAGACTTTGTCTCTTCTCTTTAGAGAAGACAAGAACGAAAACTAAAATATTTATTTTTATTTACATGAAACTTGTTGTTTACAATAAGACAAAATGTGTTTATATAGTTAACAAATAGACATGATAACACAATGGTTTGTGTCTCTTCATACTTGATGACTCTATAATGAAACATTACAAACTTCAACGTTTAGACCGAAACATTGCAACTTTTGTCCAAACTAAATTATCAACCAACAGTCCCCCTTAATTGAGTTTCGGTCTACCACCATGATTGTCTCCTCGTTCTGCTAACTCTAATTTCTTGTAGATGCGTGTTCATTTCTTCACGACTTCCTCCTCATTCTTGTTGCAACTTCTCTTTCCCGTTACACAATTTGACACTTGCTTGTTAATTGTTTTTTTTTGTCTTTTTTTTTGACATAGAAACTCTTGAGATCACTCTTTCCCTCGACACTTCTCCTTTGTCACCTTCAAATTTTCTCCACGTGGCCCTCTTCACATCGCTTTGTGATCTTCCGTCACGTCTTCTTCCGGTTATTCTGCCAACCTCCTTCCACTCAGTTTCTTCTAAGTGAACATTCTGATTTTTCTTTTTGGTGTCCTCTTGATCACCAAATCTCGGCGTGAACTCTTTCATGTCTTCTTCTTCTCACCCTTGATTTGTTGTCTCCAACTTTCTAATCTTCTTGTAGCGTATTTTTCTTATTTTTGTTTTGCTTGGACAGGAAACCAACATAAGCTCTGATACCATGTTAGAATATTGAGAGGAAGAAGAAAAGGCACAGAGCAAGAGACTTTGTCTCTTCTTTTTAGAGAAGACAAGAGCGAAAACTGAAATATTTATTTTTATTTACATGAAACTTGTTGTTTACAATCAAGAAAAAATGTGTTAATATAGTTAACAAATAGACACGATAACACAATGGCTTGTGTCACTTCATACTTGATGACTTTCTAATGAAACATCACAAACTTCAACGTTTAGACCGAAACATTGCAACTGTTGTCCAAACTCTTATCAACCAACATTCCCTCTTAATTGAGTTTTAGTCTACCCCCATGATTGTCTCCTCGTTCTGCTAACTCCAATTTCTTGTTGATGTGTGTTCATTTCTTCACGGCTTCCACCTCATTCTTGTTGCAACTTCTCTTTCCCGTTACACAATTTGACACTCGCTTGTCAATTGTTTTTTTTTGTTTTTTTCTTTTGACATAGAAACTCTTGAGATCACTCTTTCCCTCAACACTTCTCCTTTGTCACCTTAAAATATTCTCCACGTGGCCCTCTTCATATCGTCTTGTGATCTTCCGTCACGTCTTCTTCCGATTTTTCTGCGAACCTCCTTCCACTCAGTTTCTTCTAATTGAACATTCTGATTTTTCCTTTTAGTGTTCTCTTGATCACCAAATCTGGGCGTGAACTCTTTCACGTCTTCTTCTTCACACCCTTGATTAGTTGTCTCCATCTTTCTAATCTTCTTGCAGCGGAATTTTTCTTATTTTGTTTTTTGCTTGGACAGGCTCGAAAACCAACATAAGTTCTGATACCATGTTAGAATATTGAGAGGAAGAAGAAAAGAAACAGAGACTTTGTCTCTTCTCTTTAGAGAAGACAAGAACGAAAACTGAAGTATTTATTATTATTTACATGAAACTTGTTGTTTACAATCAAGACAAAATGTGTTTATATAGTTAACAAATAGACAAGATAACACAATGGCTAGTGTCTCTTCATACTTGATGATTCTCTAATGAAACATCACAAACTGCAACGTTTAGACCGAAACATTGCAACTATTGTCCAAACTCAATTATCAACCAACAGTCTCCCTTAATTGAGTTTCGGTCTACCCCCATGATTATCTCCTCATTCTGCTAACTCCAATTTCTTGTTGATGTGTGTTCATTTCTTCACTGCTTCCTCCTCATTCTTGTTGCAACTTGTCTTTCCCGTTACACAATTTGACACTTGCTTGTCAATTGTTTTTTTTTTTTTTTTGTCTTTTGTTTTTGACATAGAAACTCTTGAGATCACTCTTTCCCTCAACACTTCTCCTTTGTCACCTTCAAATTTTCTCCACGTGGGCCTCTTCATATCGCCTTGTGATTTTCCTTCACGTCTTCTTCTGGTTGTTTTGCCAACCTCCTAACACTCAGTTTCTTCTAAGTGAACATTCTGATTTTTTCTTTTGGTGTCCTCTTGATCACCAAATCTGGGCGTGAACTCTTTCACGTCTTCTTCTTCTCACCCTTGATTTGTTGTCTCCATCTTTTAATCTTCTTGCAGCGGAATTTTTCTTTTTTTTGTTTTGCTTGGACAGGCTCCAAAACCAACATAAGCTCTGTACTTTGTTAGAAATTGAGAGGAAGAAGAAAAGAAACAGAGCAAGAAACTTTGTCTCTCCTCTTTAGAGAAGACAAGAACGAAAACTGAAATATTTCTTTTTATTTACATGAAACTTGTTGTTTACAATAAGACAAAATGTGTTTATATAGTTAACAAATAGACACGATAACACAATGGTTTGTGTCTCTTCATACTTAATGACTCTCTAATGAAACATCACAAACTTCAATGTTTAGACCAAACATTGCAACTTTTGTCCAAACTAAATTATCAACCAACAGTCACCCTTAATTGATTTTCGGTCTACCACCATGATTGTCTCCTCGTTCTGCTAACTCCAATTTCTTGTTGATGTGTGTTCATTTCTTCACGGCTTCCACCTCATTCTTGTTGCAACTTCTCTTTCCCATTACACAATTTGACACTCGCTTGTCAATTGTTTTTTTTTTTGTTTTTTTCTTTTGACATAGAAACTCTTGAGATCACTCTTTCCCTCAACACTTCTCCTTTGTCACCTTAAAATTTTCTCCACGTGGCCCTCTTCATATCGTCTTGTGATCTTCCGTCACGTCTTCTTCCGATTTTTCTGCCAACCTCCTTCCACTCAGTTTCTTCTAATTGAACATTCTGATTTTTCCTTTTAGTGTTCTCTTGATCACCAAATCTGGGCGTGAACTCTTTCACGTCTTCTTCTTCACACCCTTGATTAGTTGTCTCCATCTTTCTAATCTTCTTGCAGCGGAATTTTTCTTATTTTGTTTTTTGCTTGGACAGGCTCGAAAACCAACATAAGCTCTGATACCATGTTAGAATATTGAGAGGAAGAAGAAAAGAAACAGAGCAAGAGACTTTGTCTCTTCTCTTTAGAGAAGACAAGAACGAAAACTGAAGTATTTTTTATTATTTACATGAAACTTGTTGTTTACAATCAAGACAAAATGTGTTTATATAGTTAACAAATAGACAAGATAACACAATGGCTAGTGTCTCTTCATACTTGATGATTCTCTAATGAAACATCACAAACTGCAACGTTTAGACCGAAACATTGCAACTATTGTCCAAACTCAATTATCAACCAACAGTCTCTCTTAATTGAGTTTCGGTCTACCCCCATGATTATCTCCTCATTCTGCTAATTCCAATTTCTTGTTGATGTGTGTTCATTTCTTCACTGCTTCCTCCTCATTCTTGTTGCAACTTGTCTTTCCCGTTACACAATTTGACACTTGCTTGTCAATTGTTTTTTTTTTTTTTTTGTCTTTGTTTTTGACATAGAAACTCTTGAGATCACTCTTTCCCTCAATACTTCTCCTTTGTCACCTTCAAATTTTCTCCACGTGGGCCTCTTCATATCGCCTTGTGATTTTCCTTCACGTCTTCTTCTGGTTGTTCTGCCAACCTCCTAACACTCAGTTTCTTCTAAGTGAACATTCTGATTTTTTCTTTTGGTGTCCTCTTGATCACCAAATCTGGGCGTGAACTCTTTCACGTCTTCTTTTCTCACCCTTGATTTGTTGTCTCCATCTTTTAATCTTCTTGCAGCGGAATTTTTCTTTTTTTTTGTTTTGCTTGGACAGGCTCCAAAACCAACATAAGCTCTGTACTTTGTTAGAAATTGAGAGGAAGAAGAAAAGAAACAGAGCAAGAAACTTTGTCTCTTCTCTTTAGAGAAGACAAGAACGAAAACTGAAATATTTCTTTTTATTTACATGAAACTTGTTGTTTACAATAAGACAAAATGTGTTTATATAGTTAACAAATAGACACGATAACACAATGGTTTGTGTCTCTTCATACTTAATGACTCTCTAATGAAACATCACAAACTTCAATGTTTAGACCAAACATTGCAACTTTTGTCCAAACTAAATTATCAACCAACAGTCACCCTTAATTGATTTTCGGTCTACCACCATGATTGTCTCCTCGTTCTGCTAACTCTAATTTCTTGTAGATGTGTGTTCATTTCTTCACGACTTCCTCCTCATTCTTGTTGCAACCTCTCTATCCCGTTACACAATTTAACACTTGCTTGTCAATTGTTTTTTTTTTTTTTTATCTTTTTCTTTTGACATAGAAACTCTTGAGATCACTCTTTCCCTCAACACTTCTCCTTTGTCACTGATATGCTCAAATTAACCCTAGAGCTACTCTCTCAAATTAAGAGGTCAATGCAGTACTTAGGGGTCGAATTCCATAAGGACTCAAGTCTACACAATAATTTGTAGAGTTTTTCAATTATGCTAAACAAATTAAATTGAATTAAAATAAAAGCAATGCAAAATATTAAATTAAACTTGTTGTAAATTCAGAAGATCAAAAAGCTAGGCCTAGGGAATTTCTCAGGAAATTATGAAATATAAATCAATCAATAAATTAGGATTCAAACAATTAAGAACAGATCTAGAACTCTAAACACTATTGTAAATTAAATCAGTTCTCACTGCAAATAATATCTAAATTTAAAACCAGAAAATCCAAATCTCTTTGTAAAATTCTAGGTTAAAAATCAGCAATAAAATTAGGTTTAGATCTCTCCCTTCCAAGCTTTGTGTGATCATTTGACTCAAGAGTAGAATAATGAGGTCACTGGTAATTTACCTACCTCTCTAAACTGATCAAAATCATCTCATCTTTTATTCTCTCTTTTTCTGATTTTTTTTTTCTTTAAGCACTGAAGGGAAGAGAGAGAGGAGACATACTTTGAAAAATTGTGTTGTCTTGTATGGCCTGAAGAAGAAGTCTAGTCCACTGATTTCCAACCCCAAAGTAAGAGATTAAGTCCGGTTAAAATCCTGATAAAAGTTGAGACAACGTTAGATCAATCAGATATCCATTGAATAAAGGCTTTCAGAATTGTTGATAAGGCTCATAGTCTTTCTAAGCTTCAGTTCTGAGATCAAGCATAAACAAGTAATCATTAGAGTGTTAGCCAAATAAGAGAAATCATTAGTCAAGATCATAATTCCCAAAGATAAAAAGAAAATTTTTGAAAAATTTGACTCAAACTTTATGGTTTTGACTGACACAACTGAAACTCAAAAACAGAAAACATAGTTAGTAACTAACCTCCCCCAGACTTAAACAACACTGTCCCCAGTGTTATCAAGTAAGAGGAAAGCAAAAATAGAAATAAAATAAACAAAAATCAAAATCAAAAGAAAAAGAAAACCTACCAGTGGGTTGCCTCCCACTAAGCGCTTGTTTTCAGTCATTAGCTTGACTGTATTGGAGCTCAGACATCCGGAGGAGCAGAACATGGCATTGAAGTCCTCTTCATCCAAGGTGGTGTATAAGCTTTAGGTGCATGAGGTCTGCCAAGGATGTTAGGAACAAGACCAGGGCGGGATTTAGGGATGGTTGTGCTTCTCTTATGTCCTGCAAAATCATCAACAGAAGAAACAAGCACTCTACGATAATCTCGTGGCTTGGTTAACTGCAAAACAGTTTTTCTCTCTTTGAAATTCTTGTTGATGATAGGAGGAGGATTAGGTGCAGAAGAGGTGTACCTTTGCCTTACCTGAGGACTCTGGAGGGTGGAATGGGAGACTTTCTGTTTGGGAACAGGTTTCTGTCTTGGAGCTTCAACTTTGGACAAGATTTGTCTCGGATGTGGAGGGGTGTCGATCGATGCCTCCTTGTTGGTGTCAATCGACACTGAGCCTGATGCCCGTGTTGCAGATACTTTTTCAACAGAAAAGTCTGTCCATCAATAGTAGGAGCCCTCCTCAGCTTATCCATCTCAAAATGCATACTCAATCCATCCACATTCAGTGTTATGTGTCCCTTCTGCACATCTATGATGGCACCAGCTGTAGTCAAGAAAGATCTTCCTAAGATGAGAGGATCTTTAGGCTCTTGATCATACTTCAGCACCACAAAGTCAGTGGGAATCATGAAGTTGCCAACCTTAACTGGAATATCCTCTAAAACACCTTCAGGAATTCTTCGGGAGCGATCAGCCAAGATAAGAGAAATCTGAGTTGGCTTGAATTCTGTCATCCCAAGTCTCACAGCAACAGAATATGGCATCAAGTTGATGCTAGAACCAAGGTCAAGTGAGTGTGCAAACCTTCCTGTGGAGATTGAGCAATCAAGTACAAAGCTTCCAGGATCTGGTAACTTCTTAGCAGTCCTACATTGAATGATTTCACTCACTTCCTTAGAGACAACCCCTTCCTGCTTTCTCTCCTTCTTCCTCTGAACAGGCTGGTTCAACAGAATTGCACTGACATCTTTTGTAAGAAGTGCTCCTTCTTCAGGGCTCAAACCATTGGATACCATTCTCTTCACATACCGCTTAAGAGGTGGTGAAAGCTTCACTGCATCAATCAATGGCATCTCAATCATCACCTTGTCCATCATTGCCTTGCATCTAGCTTCCTCCATCTCTTGCTTAGACTTTCTTGGCTTAGGAAAAAGAACCTTAGGCTTGTAGACCCTTTCAACTGTTGGAACCTGAGATTTCGCAGCTTTTGGTTCCGTCTGAGATGAGTGTCGATCGATACCCAGGTGGTGTCGATCGACACCATCATCTGAAACCGAGAATTTTGTCGATTTTTCACCCAGTTCGGCAGAAGCAATTTCAACAGCATCTTCATCCCTCACAGATATGGCATTGCAAGCATGTTTAGGGTTTGACTCAGTTCTTCCAGGAAGAAAACCCTCTTGTCGTTTGACAGATCCAGTAGTCTGAATAACCTGATTCTCCAACTTCTTGACATGAATGTTCAATGCTTCTATCTTCCCATTCAGCTCAGTGTAGACATTGTCAATCTTTCCATTGAATGTCACTGTCAAATGCTCTTGTCCTTGCAAAAGCTGCTCAAGCATGGCTTCCATTCTACTCTCTGAAGAATTCTTAGGAGGTGGAGACTGATAAGATGAGTTCCCATAGGTCCTTGTATAGCCATTGTTCTGTTGCTGCTTCTGGTCACCAGTGTAAGGCCTGTTGCCTTGCTGATTTCCAAACCGTTGTCCCTGATTCCCATACACATAGTTCACATCTTCCTCTTGGTGTCCTTGATCAGGTTCTGGCTCATATGTCTCAACCTCAGCAGCAAAATGAACAGATTTCTTACCCATAAGGAGATTATGCACTGAATCCAGTTTAGCATTAACAGAAGCTAACTGGTTTGAATCAAATCCTCCATGCAATCTCTTCCTTTCAGCATCTGCTCCCTTAGTGCTATTGCTAGAAGCCAAATTCTCAATCAAAACTTCAGCATCTTCTGGAAATCTTGTTCTGAAATTCCCATGACTTGCAGCATCCAGAGCTAACTGATACTTCCAGTCACACCCTCTGAAAAAGATACTCAGCAATTGTACCCTTGAAAAACCATGGTGTGGACAATCCCTCTGATAAGCTTTGAATCTCACCTAAGCTGCCTTGAAAGCTTCATCTGGTCTTTGCTTGAAAGTGGATAACTTGACTCTCAACTCATCTGACATTGCATCATCATAGAAATGGTTGAGGAAAGCCACTTTGACTTGTTGCCAAGATGTCAAAGATCCAGCTGGCAACTGCTTCAACCACTGAGATGCCTCTCCTGCAAGTGAGTATGGGAAGAGCTTGTAGAATATGAAGTCCTCAGTCACTCCATTAGCCTTGATACTGGTCACAAGATCCTCAAAATGCTCAATATGGTCCAGAGGCTTCTCATTGGGCAAAGCAGAGAAAGGTCTCTGTCCAACCAGTTGGAAGTAAGCAGGCTTCAACTCAAAATCGTTCCTCTAGAATGGAGGAGGAACAATAGCAGACCGGTTCTCATACACCAGATCAGCCCGGTTGTAGTCAGCAATGGTCCTGATCAGATTCCAGTTTTGGTCCTGTCTTCGAACTGGGTTCTGTACGTGGTTGGCAGCTCCACGCACGTCTGCAGGTGGGTTTCGATCGATGCCACCTGGTTGGTGTCGATCGACACCGAGGTTTGGATCATCAACGACACCAGCTTGTTGATTCACGACAGCCTGCTCGTTGACAACAGGTTCGGCAATCACATTTCCTTCTGCATCAAGATTTTGGCCCTGCTCATTGCACAAGTGGCCCTCTTGATCCCTCAAAACACCAGCCTCATCACGCATCAGAATGATCGTATTAACCATCTTCAGAGATTTAGCTGTTTTTCTGTTCTCACGCTCAAGTTTTCCCAACTCTTGGTTTGAAAGCTTCAGAATTAGACTAGTCTTGTTGCTCCTTGTGTTAGGCTTATTAGGCATACACCTGAAACACACAAGAGAGAAGAAAACAAAAGCGTGTTAGTTTGAAAATAAAAATAAAAATTTAGACAAAATCTAAAACTCAAATCTAATGGTAGATCAAAGAGTCCCCGGCAACGGCGCCAAAATTTGATATGCTCAAATTAACCTTAGAGCTACTCTCTCAAATTAAGAGGTCAATGCAGTACTTAGGGGTCGAATTCCACAAGGACTCAAGTCTACACAATAAATTGTAGAGTTTTTCAATTATGCTAAACAAATTAAATTGAATTAAAATAAAAGCAATGCAAAATATTAAATAAAACTTGTTGTAAATTCAGAAGATCAAAAAGCTAGGCCTAGGGAATTTCTCAGGAAATTATGAAACATAAATCAATCAATAAATTAGGATTCAAACAATTAAGAACAGATCTAGAACTCTAAACACTATTGTAAATTAAATCAGTTCTCACTGCAAATAATATCTAAATTTAAAACCAGAAAATCCAAATCTCTTTGTAAAATTCTAGGTTAAAAATCAGCAATAAAATTAGGTTTAGATTGTTCACAAAATTATTAAATCAAATCTATTTGCAAGACATAATTTTGCTCATCAAAAGGTTTTATCAGGAAAACAATTATATTCTCATATCAATTTATTTTCCTAAAGTATTAATTCTAGATGGCCAATCAAGGATTAATATGAAGAACAACCTAAGATGAAGATCTAGATAGATAATAAATCCTAAATAATCAGATCTAATAATTCATAAAATCTCTGTGAAAAACCCTAAACCTAACAAGCAAACTACTCAGACATAATCAATGAAGAACAAAACATCTTTCTGAATAATAAGCAATTGAAATTAAAAGAGTAAAAGGGAGTTCAAGAAATTCTTCTCTACAAAGCAGATCTCTCTCTCCAAAGCTCTCAAAATCTCACAGGGTTGCAGAAAAATAAAACTTGCTAGAATAAAACTTAAGGGTTTGGAAAACCTAAAAACTATATATATATATATATATATATATATATATATATATATTTATATATATGTCCTAAAACACGTCAGGGACTAGTTTTGCAAATATGGAAAACTTCGGGTAACTTTGTAAAACTTCCAAATTTGGCTCTCTCGTCGGTTTGGACTGGGTGTCGATCGATGCTAAGGCAGTGTCGATCGACACCATCTCCTCTGATCGATTCCAAGTTGATTTCTTGCGGATTATTGCTCCAAACTGATCCAAATTGCTCCACTTTGCTCCTTCCATGCTAAAAACCTGTAAAGACTCAAAAACAATCTAGAAACAAATGAAAAGACACTAAAAGACTCCTTATATCATGGTTAAAAACCACAAAAACCATGATATATCAGTCACCTTCAAATTTTCTCCACGTGGCCCTCTTCACATCGCCTTGTGATCTTCCGTCACGTCTTCTTCCAGTTATTCTGCAAAACTCCTTACACTCAGTTTCTTCTAAGTGGACATTCTGATTTTTCCTTTTGGTGTCCTCTTGATCACCAAATCTGGGCGTGAACTCTTTCACGTCTTCTTCTTCTCACCCTTGATTTGTTGTCTCCATCTTTCTAATCTTCTTGCAGCGTATTTTTCTTATTTTTGTTTTGCTTGTATAGGAAGCCAACATAAGCTCTGATACCATGTTAGAATATTGAGAGGAAGAAGAAAAGACACAGAGCAAGAGACTTTGTCCCTTCTTTTTAGAGAAGACAAGAGCGAAAACTGAAATATTTATTTTTATTTACATGAAACTTGTTGTTTACAATCAAGACAAAATGTGTTTATATAGTTAACAAATAGACACGATAACACAATGACTTGTGTCACTTCATACTTGATGACTCTCTAATGAATAATCACAAACTGCAACATTTAGACCGAAACATTGCAACTGTTTTCCAAACTCTTATCAACCAACAATCCCCCTTAATTGAGTTTCGGTCTACCATCATGATTGTCTCCTTGTTCTGCTAACTCCAATTTCTTGTTGATGTGTGTTCATTTCTTCACGGCTTCCTCCTCATTCTTGTTGCAACTTTTCTTTTCCGTTACACAATTTGACACTAGCTTGTCAATTTTTTTTTTTGCCTTCTTCTTTTGACATAGAAACTATTGAGATCACTCTTTCCCTCAACACTTCTCCTTTGTCACCTTTAAATTTTCTCCACGTGGGCCTCTTCAGATAGCCTTGTGATCTTCCGTCACGTTTTCTTCCGGTTATTCTGCCAACCTCCTTCCACTCAGTTTCTTCTAAGTGAACATTCTGATTTTTCCTTTTGGTTTTCTCTTGAACACCAAATCTGGGCGTGAAATCTTTCACATCTTTTTCTTCTCAGCCTTGATTTGTTGTCTCCATCTTTCTAATCTTCTTGTAGCAAAATTCTGATACCATGTTAGAATATTGAGAGGAAACAGAGCAAGAGACTTTGTCTCTTCTCTTTAGAAAAGACAAGAACGAAAACTGAAATATTTATTTTTATTTACATGAAACTTGTTGTTTCCAATCAAGAAAAAATGTGTTTATATAGTTAACAAATAGAGACGATAACACAATGGCTTGTGTCTCTTCATACTTGATGACTCTCTAATGAAACATCACAAACTGCAACGTTTAGACCGAAACATTTCAACTGTTGTCCAAACTCAATTATCAACCAACAGACCCCCTTAATTGAGTTTCGGTCTACCACCATGATTGTCTCCTCGTTCTGCTAACTCCAATTTCTTATTGATGTGTGTTCATTTCTTCACGGCTTCCTCCTCATTCTTGTTGCAACTTCTCTTTCCCGTTACACAATTTGACACTCGCTTGTCAATTGTCTTTTTTTTTTGTCATTTTCTTTTGACATAGAAACTCTTGAGATCACTCTTTCCCTCAACACTTCTCCTTTGTCACCTTCAAATTTTCTCCACGTGGCCCTCTTCATATCGCCTTGTGATCTTCTGTCACGTCTTCTTCCGGTTGTTCTGCCAACCTCCTTCCACTCAGTTTCTTCTAAGTGAACATTTTGATTTTTCCTTTTGGTGTTCTCTTGATCACCAAATCTGGGCGTGAACTCTTTCACGTCTTCTTCTTCTCACCCTTTATTAGTTGTCTCCATCTTTCTAATCTTCTTGTAGCGGATTTTTTCTTATTTTTGTTTTGCTTGGACAGGCTCGAAAACCAACATAAGCTTTGATACCATGTTAGAATATTGAGAGGAAGAAGAAAAGAACCAGAGCAAGAGACTTTGTCTCTTCTCTTTAGAGAAAACAAGAACGAAAACTGAAGTATTTATTTTTATTTACATGAAACTTGTTGTTTACAATCAAGACAAAATGTCTTTATATAGTTAACAAATAGACACGATAACACAATGGCTTGTGTCTCTTCATACTTGATGACTCTCTAATGAAACATAAAAAAATGCAACGTTAAGACTGAAATATTGCAACTGTTGTCCAAACTCAATTATCAACCAACAGTCCTCCATAATTGAGTTTCGGTCTAGCCCAATGATTGTCTCCTCGTTCTGCTAACTCCAATTTCTTGTTGATGTGTATTTATTTCTTCACGGCTTCCACCTCATTCTTGTTGCAACTTCTCTTTCCCGTTACACAATTTGACACTCGCTTGTCAATTGTTTTTTTTTTGTCTTTTTTTTTTACCTAGAAACTCTTGAGATCACTCTTTCACTCAACACTTCTCCTTTGTCACCTTCAAATTTTCTCCACGTGGGCCTCTTCACATCGCCTTGTGATGTTCCGTCACGTCTTCTTCCGGTTATTCTGCCAACCTCCTTCCACTCTGTTTCTTTTAAGTGAACATTCTGATATTTCCTTTTGGTGTTCTCTTGATCACCAAATCTAGGCGTGAACTCTTTCACGTCTTCTTCTTCTCACTCTTGTTTTGTTGTCTCCATCTTTCTAATCTTCTTGCAGCGGAATTTTTCTTATTTTTGTTTTGCTTGGAAAGGCTCAAAAACCAACATAAGCTCTGATACCATGTTAGAATATTGAGAGGAAGAAGAAAAGAAACAGAGCAAGAGACTTTGTCTCTTCTCTTTAGAGAAGACAAGAACGAAAACTGAAATATTTATTTTTATTTATATGAAACTTGTTGTTTACAATCAAAACAAAATGTGTTTATATAGTTAACAAATAGACACGATAACACAATGGCTTGTGTCTCTTCATACTTGATGACTCTATAATGAAACATCACAAACTGCAACGTTTAGACCGAAACATTGCAATTGTTGTCCAAACTCAATTATCAACCAACATTCCCCCTTAATTGAGTTTCGATCTACCACGATGATTGTCTCCTCGTTCTGCTAACTCCAATTTCTTGTTGATGTGTGTTCATTTCTTCACAGCTTCCTCCTTATTCTTGTTGCAACTTATCTTTCTCTTTACTCAATTTGACACTCACTTGTCAATTGTTTTTTTTTTTTTTGTCTTTTTCTTTTGACATATAAATCTTGAGATCACTCTTTCCCTCAACACTTCTCCTTTGTCACCTTCAAATTTTCTCCACGTGGGCCTCTTCACATCGCCTTGGGATCTTCTGTCACGTCTTCTTCCGGTTATTCTGCCAACCTCCTTCCACTCAGTTTCTTCTAAGTGAACATTCTGATTTTTCCTTTTGGTGTCCTCTTGATCACCAAATCTGGGTGTGAACTCTTTCACGTCTTCTTCTTCTCACCCTTGATTTGTTGTGTCCATCTTTCTGATCTTCTTGCAGCGGAATTTTTCTTATTTTTGTTTTGCTTGGACAGGCTTGAAAACCAACATAAGCTCTGATACCATGTTAGAATATTGAGAGGAAGTAGAAAAGAAACAGAGCAAGAGACTTTGTCTCTTCTCTTTAGAGAAGACAAGAACGAAAACTGAAATATTTATTTTTATTTACATGAAACTTGTTGTTTACAATCAAGACAAAATGTGTTTATATAGTTAACAAATAGACACGATAACACAATGACTTGTGTCTCTTCATACTTGATGACTCTCTAATGAAACATCATAAACTGCAACGTTTAGATCGAAAAATTGTAACTGTTGACCAAACTCAATTATCAACCAACAAGCTTAAGTTTTACAAAGAGAAAATAGAATACATATAAATCCAAAGTAAAAAGCTTGGTGATGTGCGCTAAGCCTTCCCAAACACTATAAAATGAGCCAAAAATTTTATGAATCAGGTAAAAATATATGCGACTAAACAGGAATAGCAACACGAGACGACATCATCAACGTTGGATAATGGTACACACAAGCTGGAGCTTGGCAGTACTACTTCGTCGATATAGCTTCCTACCTGTAAGGCTGTAACAACCATCGTCCTTACTCCTTAGTTGCACATTTTTTTTCATCACGAGCTCTATTTTTCTATTATTCCAAAATTTCCCCGTTTTCATTTGCCTATTCATTTCTTCTCATTCATCCTTTGTAAGTGAACCATTTTGTTGATTAAAAAAAAAAGAAGATATGTAAGCTTTTAATTTGATAAGAGAGGTCTAAATGCAATGATAGCTAGAAAAAAAGAGAGAGGGAAACAATCAAGACGTGCTCAGAGATAAAAGATATCGTAATAGTAAACAAGATGATTTCAACTTTCAAATGTAGATTACACGAATTAAAATCTAATTGTCTTACCTTCATAGTTTTACAATCATCAATTTCTAGTACTTGACCTCCCCAACCATGGTCATATTTTCTCTCCATTCACGCAATATATCACACATTGTTGAATATACTCACATAATAATTGATGTTTCTAGAAAATTAATTTGCTTTCTTTTTTGACATTTTCAGATTTGAATACAAAATTAATTTATTTTTATTTTATTTGTTTCGATCATTTGTGTTTTACAATTTATTATGTTATTGATTGAATAATTCCAATCAGATAATAATAATAATAATAATAATAATAATAATAATAATAATAATAATAATAATAATAATAATAATAATAATAATAATAATAATAATAATAATAATAATAATAATAATAATAATATTTATCATTATTTTAATTTTTATTTTTTTAAACAAAAATAATAATTTCTTAGTTCTTTTGCCGGCAAAACCTAACATCATATATATTGCAACGCAATGCGAGGAGAAGGAGGAAAATATGTTGACGGAGGAGCGTAATTCGTCGGAGGAGTATCCCGTCATGAGAGGGAATACTGGCGTATAGTGGCCAAACCGACGTAATAACTCTTTTAATTTCATCTTCTTCATCTGTCAGGGGACAAGCATCGGGCTCGATGCCCTATTGAAATTCAACAAGTCAATGAACTTAACGTCCTCTTACTACATTATTTTGCTCGCAAACGATCCGGCAGCTACCCCTTCGCAGAAGACCTTTCAAGTTCGAGTTGATGAACACAAATTTGGCTGTTTGGATTTGATAGTCTATATTGCTAGACGAAAAAGAGATCAAAATGACGGTGACTAGTGCGATTCATTATACATTGTTCTCTATTTTTTTTTTTAATATACCAGTCCTTGCTGACTATTAATAATAATATTGTATAGCCGTGGTGACCGCTAAGTTAGTTACCTATGCAGCTCTGTTTTCTTGAACACCTTTGAAGAATAGTTTGGCCTCCCAACTGATAATCCAAGCACATTGTTCATTCGATTTGGTTATCTTTAGAGTATGTCATCAAATTGATTGAATGAAAGAATGAATGGAGACACAAAAAAGGATAGGCTAATGTCAATCTCTAGACTCTAGTGCTAAATGTTCTTTGCGAACAACAAGAACAGAGTTTTTTTTTTCCTTCGACTCTTTAATTTATCCACATTTTAAATCAGTATCATCTAACTATTAATACACCAAAAATATGGTTTTTGACACATCTCACGTTTGTTTAAAGAATCTTTTATATAAAACAAATCCATTTAGAGTAGAAGCAGAGAATACAATGAGCCAATGAACAATACAAATTAGACTAATTAGTGAATACCATTTTATACAATCTATAGGTAAATTCAACTTAAGATTTTAATTTTTAGTTTATTTATTTGTACACATATAAAAAAAAAATATATAAACAATCCAATTATAAAGCCGAAATATTAACAACCAGATTCTTTAATTACAATTACAACCACAGAGCCCCAACCTCTTTAAGAATTGGAACTAACTCACCAGAAATAAGAGTGGCCATAACCCTATCTAGCCCTCCAAACAACCTACCTCCTACATAAACCGCCGGTAACTTCACCGTGTCTCCGCCGCCATGGACTCCAATCTTCTCTAGCTCACTCAACACTCCCTCTTCCCTTTCCTCATCGATCTCAAGAACCGCCGGATTCACTCCAAGTCCAAGAAGCAGCCTCTTCACCACGAGGCACATGCAGCATCCTCTCCGTCCAATCACGATCACCGCGTTCTCCTCCACCAACGTCCGAACGCTCTCACCGTTTTCTTGCGTTTTAAGCGTTAGCGGCCGCAGAGATTCCCCGACCGTGTTCATGTTATAATTTCTCATACAAGAAATTGTTCCTTGCATTTTTTTCAAGTGTCTCTTTAAAAGATAGATTAATAGATATATACCAATTAAGAAAGGGAAGGTTTTGGTATAAATATATAAAGTACACGAAGTAAGAGAGAACCAGAGACACAAAGTCGAGCGTCAACGATGGTTACGTAAGGATGTGCGTCATAGAAAGCTATATGTTATGCTGTTTTGACGTCACCGGATGAGAGTGGACTTGGTCATAGGACCGTGTGCTGTTTTTATCGTATTCCATAGCACATGATTCACGCTGACTTTTTGGATATATCCCACTTTAATTCTTCTTATAGAAATCAGCACGTTTTTTATTTTGTTTCCTCTTCTACGTGTTGTGTGTTTCATAATAGTTTACTAGTTTTATATCAATAAAAAATAAATCTTGTCTTTAATACTTACAAATATTCGCATGTGAAGATAGTGGATGCTTCTTTGGATATCGACCATCAACTAAACATAGTGGTCAGTGGATGCTTCTTTGAATCAACGGGGACTATATATGTATATATATACATAAATATACGTATAACAATTTTGGTAATCTGACGATTATATATATACGTATAACAATTTTGGTAATCTGACGATACTAAATTTGTTTAAACACAATTTTGTATGCTAGAGGAAACAAAATCTTAATTTCGATAGTTTCAGACGATTTAACCATTCAAGTTTAAAATAACATCTAGATGAAAAGGTGAGAAAATACATGTTACTCTAAGACGAAAACATTTTGAGTGGTCAAAACTCCAAACAAAATTCTAATTTATACGAAAAAGTACATATGTTATATTTCAAAACTAATGTAATTGAATCATGTCATAATAGTGCACCGAATCTCAAAAATTGCATTGGCCGACCGTGTTTGGATGAAAGTAGATTATGATGAGCAATACTATATTTTATGGGGAAGTGATCGTGTTGATACAATAATCTTTTAAAACCATTTTAAATGACTTATAAAAAAAAAGTTTGGCACTAATAGTTACTGTCAAACTAATAAATGTTCAGTCGGTAGTTTCGGCGTAGTGGAGCCTTAAAAATGAGAAGAACCCAACAAAGAATCATCGACGATCGTACGATGGACGGTGGAAAAAGTCGGTATATAAATAAAAACGTCAGCACCAACTTAACATTATTGGTTGTTTTAAATGGAATACTGACGTCATTTTTTTCTTCAACTTCATGCACTCTTTTCTTCCTTCATTAAGAGTTTAATTACTAGATTATGACCCACAGTACACTGCCGGGCAAGTTTTTAAATTTTTTTTTGTAAATGTACTATTTTAATACTAATTTTGCTAATGTAAAATTTTGTTAATTTTAGTGATTTACTATATAATTTTATGGTATACTGCACAATAATTTTTGTTTAATACAAACTTAATTAAATTAGTTTGATTCGACATATTTTATATTGGTGTTGTTAAAATAATAAAATAAAAATTTAACCCGTATCGAAGTATCATATTAATGATATTTTATTTTTTAGATTATCAATTCAATCATATAATATTATATAACCGTCATGTAATATAACTCGTTCCTGTTATTTTGAAAATTTAATATTTTTCAATAATCATAATCTTAAACTTTTTATTAAGTTTAGATTTATCAGTTATAAACTTCTTAAAATTCTATAATTTACTATATACAGTAAATTTACTATAAATGTATGTTGAACACACACTTTTGTATTAATTGAGTAATATATGTTTGTTTTAAAAAGTTTAAATCACAATATATGCAGGAAAAAAATACAGATTTTTATTAACTTTATATAATAAGATATGATGATTCACAACATTTACATTTTAAAATTAAAAAAGGTGATAGAAGAATTTTTTTTTTAATATGGAATAAATCTTCTAAATATCTATATTAATTATAGAATATTATATATATCGATATTTAAAATATTTTAGTTTTTTTTGGTTATATTAACTAAACTTGTTTGGTATGAATATAAACATTAAATGACATTTAATGATAAATGTTTCCATAAACATTTTTGAGCAAAAACTGCTGTAAAAATACTAGTATAGACTAGTATATTTTATACTTTTATTTGTCTCGTGTCTCTTTATTAAAGACTTAAAGTCTCGTCACCCTTTCAACTAACCTTTTCAATAGCCTTTTCTAATTTGCATCCTTCGACCAAATCCTGAAATGGAAGTTTAACATATTCATCAATCAATCATCGTCCTAAAACGTTAAAAAATAGTGTGTGCGCGTTTAGTGCGTACATGCATCATGCGTGTCCTCGGTGTATCATTTTTTCACCCACAAAAAATTAATACAGTATTACAAAATTATAATTAACATAATCAAATTTTTACATGTAAATTTTGCATCTCTCAATGCATATGGTCATTTTTCTAACATTTTTTTTAATCTTATTCGTCAATTAAAATAATAACGGATTTTATCGTAATCTTCAAAAACGAATCAGTTTCTATAAAAATCAGTGTTCAAGAAAGCGCTAGGCAGTATGTGGGCGGTGACCCAGCGCCTAGCGCCTAGAACGATTAGTCAGAGTTTAAACGTTTTTAGGCGGTTTATGCGTTTACATTAAAAATGATTATATATATGATATTATATACAAAATTATGTAAAACATATGTTAGAATAAATAAATAGTAATAAATTATAAACCAAAATTAGTTAAAAATACATTTATTTAATTTAAATTAATAATATATGAACATTTTTATAAATATGTATATGAATATAAAATTTACAATTTTAAATATATTTAGTTAAAAATAAAAATATATTGTTAGGTACTTTTTATGCGGTCTAAGCGGTTGTCTAGGCGTCTGCTGAGCCTAGCGTCTAGATGGCGCCTAGACCGTTTTCATGAGCAGAGAAAAATAAAAGGGCTCTTATTGGGCTTTATAAGCTACACCAATAAGCCCAAAGCGAAGTCTTTCAGCGATCCTCCTCCTCAGTGAATCTCAAAGCTAACCGCAGGTGATGCGTTTTGCTACGTAAGAGTCTCACGCCGGACTTTTTTTTTTTTTTTTTTTTTTTTTTTTGCTTCACCGTCGTTTCTTCTTCTTCTTCTTCCTCGATCTCCGTCGCGTTTCGATAAATCCTTCCTAGGTTAATAAGCTTCTTCAAGTTTCCTCTTACATCAATTTTTGCTTTCGCTTTGATCCTCTTATCTTTATCGTTTCTAAACGCAATAATTTTTCTGCAGTTTTTTTTCTAAGGTTTGTATAGAGATTGATAATGCTGTAACCTGTATATAGGAAGTTTTAATCTAGATTAGTCAGGATTTAATCGGAATTGTCGGGATCTAATAGTTTCACCGAGTTGATGATCATTGTGATTTAGGAATCCTAATTGAGCAATCTTAGAATTTTGCGTAATCTCCGGAACTGTCTATGTTAATGTTTGTGTTATTCATTGTTGAGAATATGAACTTGATTGTATAGCGTAATCATCAGCTGTGTTATTTTGGTATATAGGGTAGCACAGTTGTGTCAGGATGTCTTCAGCGCAAGATCCGTTCTACATTGTTAAAGAAGAGATTCAGGATTCCGTAAGTTGTTTGGCATAGCCAGAGATGTTTTTTGTTAGATTTTTAAGGACAGTGATTGATGTGTTTGGTTTTGGTGATGGATGCTTTGTTAGATTGATAAGTTGCAATCTACATTCCACAAATGGGAGCGTATCTCACCCGACATGGGTGACCAAGCGCATGTGGCGAAGGAGCTTGTTGCTACTTGTGTAAGCATTGAGTGGCAGGTACTCGTATCTAATCACCATCCTATTAATCCCAGTTTTTGTGTGTGTGTGTGTCTATGGATTCTGTTATTTTGTGTTAATGGGATGATGGATGCTGAACACTAGCTGATCTGTTAGAATGGAATAAGTAGGTGTGCTAGTCAAAATTAGAGTCCTTCCATGGATATTGAAGCTGTCTTTACTGATAGGAAGGTAGATGAGCTGGAAAAAGCGATTACAGTTGCAGCAAAAGATCCTTCGTGGTATGGCATTGATGAAGCTGAGCTTGAAAAACGGAGGAGATGGACTAGTAATGCTAGGACACAGGTATGTCTCTACGTTTGTAATGAATACTGCTTTATAGAGAGTAGGATAAATTTGTTGTTTGTTGACTTGTGCAAGAAATTACGATACGCTTTATAGGTGCGGAATGTGAAGTCTGGTGTTTCAGCTGGAAAGGTTAGTTCTGGAGCTGGTCATGCAAGTGAAGTGCGCAGAGAACTGATGAGATTGCCAAACGCGAATGAAGCAAATAGATACGATCACTATGGAGGGAGAGATGATGACGGTTTTGTACAGTCAGAATCAGATAGGCAGATGTTGTTGATCAAGTATAGCTCTTATCAGTTTTTCTACATATTTTTGCAGTCTTTTCTTTGCTTATGAAATTACAGCGATTGAAGACTAGTTTGTAGCATAGGTTTGTTCAGACAGAGTAGTTTTATAACCTGACATCATTTTTGTCACTTCAGGCAACAAGATGAAGAATTGGATGAGCTCAGTAAAAGTGTACAGAGAATTGGAGGAGTGGGGCTCACTATACACGATGAACTTGTAGCACAGGTTAGTAAATATGGAAATGGATTTAACAATAGTAATATCAGTAGAGATCAGGACCATCAAGTGTTTTGTTATTGGGTGTTCCAGGAGAGAATAATAGATGAATTGGATACGGAGATGGACAGTACAAAGAACCGGCTTGAGTTTGTTCAGGTAACCCCTCAAGGTTTTATGGCTGTATTGATTGTGAAGTAAGCCTTAAGAAAGTGGAAAGTGAAACAATGAAAATGGTTTTTTTTTGTTGTTGTTGATAAAAATGTGAATGAATGAAAATGTTTTTGTGACAGAAAAAAGTGGGAATGGTAATGAAGAAAGCTGGAGCGAAAGGGCAGATGATGATGATATGTTTCTTGCTTGTCTTGTTCATCATCCTTTTTGTTCTCGTCTTCTTGACCTAATACCGTGCTACGACAGAATTTTAGAGATGGTATTTTGATGTTGACATTGTTATGTGTGTGGTGAAACAAATAGGAACATATTTACATAAAGTTCTCTGGTTTTTCTTCTCTTGTCCGATCACCAATCATACTTGGAACTGTGGCTTTTGAGATTGAAATTCTAATTCTTTAGCTGTGGGATCGCAATAAATCACGTATAGTTCCAACTTCCAAGTCCTGATAAATAAACCTCTTATCTGATAACCAGTAACTTGAAACAAATGTTTATGCCTTGTAGAGTAGTAATAAGAGTAAGTGAGTAACCAATTCCAAGTTTTCTCGTTTGGCATATAAAATACAAATTCATTTCTTCCGCAATTCAGAATAAGTATCCTAAAAGATGAACCTCAATACATAACAAGAGCATCTCGATTTTGCCGGTTAAAATAATTTGTTTGATATGTCTCACAAAACAGGATAAACTCATACATAAAACTCTTCAAATTAAGTTAATTTTATGAGCAATACTTGGGGTTCATCACTTTTGTTTTTAACCAATGAAAATGCTCGATGTCATATTATATTTAAATAAAATTTAAAATAAAATAAATAGAACATATTAAAATGAAAATTATCAATAATATTAATTTAGTGGAACCAAACCGACAAATAATCAACTTTAGTTGTAAAACCTAATCTTCATTTATTAAATCAAAACCTTAATTCTCATTTATAAACTCAAAACGACATATAATCTTGTTTAATTGTAAAATATAAACTCTAATCCTTTTTATAAACCCAAACCGACACATATTCTAGTTTAATTATAAACTCTAATCCTCATTTATAAACCTAAACCGCCTTATTGGTCTCTACATCTTAACACTACCTAGACATCAAAGGGCCTACAAATTCTGAATCTGAATATGTTTTTGTACCTAAATTTTTATGTGATACATGCTCGTATGGTCCATCCCTTTTAAGCACAAGTTGATGATGAAAAAGGAATTGGTTACCCCTATATGATCATATACGACAAACACAAGCATGTGTTATGTTTGGTTTGGTTGCTCCAAGATAGTCCAACTTATTACTAGTCTCATGGCTAGACTAATAATATATAAGTTTGACCAAATGAAGGAAGAAGATATACAAGTGTGGCAATATTATGTTTGAAAAAAAAAGAGTTGCATGCAAGTTGAGAGTAATTCATATTAGATTTTTATGCCATTAACGCCATTACCTAGTGTACTATTATTACAATACCCAAGAGAAACAAAGAGATCATGCACAAACAAAAACAATGTTAAACAAGACTACAAAAGGTAAGAAAATTACAATGTACCTTATCAAGAACAGACATGACACTGTTATTCAAGTGGTAAGCAAAATTGCGATGACTACCTTAGTGGTGAATATGAATCTGCTACTCCTTGTAGAATTTCTGCAAGTTTTTGAATTCCATCTTGATGAGCTTCCTCTTCCAATGTACTCAGAATTTTCCAGAATTCCATGAACATTCCGAATTCTTTTTCAGCTGCATAAGCTGTTAGGTACTTGTTAGATACTGGACATATTCAAAGAATAATATACTATAAGAAACGAAAAAATCTATGTGACAAAAGAAAACCATACTATAACTGAAAAGAAAGAAAAGTTCATGTGACCGCGTACTTCATATTATTTAGGAATGACTACATCATGAAAAATAATCTATTATGATCCCAAATTACATAGCATAACAAATCTTAATAGTTAATATTGTATTTATAAAAAATATTGACATCAAAAATGACATTCTCTAGTTTGGTGTCCTAATTTCTTATTAAGTCTCTTATCGTCAATGTGTGTCACCGCATATTCGCATATTTATCTCTTTTGTGAGTTTTTTTTGTACAACTTTTGTTTGTATTTCTTGAATGTTGATACAAATTTCTTCAAATGTTATATATATAATTGATTCCCAACTTTAAACTTTAACGTGATTTCTTTGTCTTACTTATTATAGTTTTTGTTTTTTTTGTTTTTTATATAATTGATGTGCATGTTTTAATGGTTCAAGTGCACATTGACTCGTTTGTATTACCATCTCAATTCTCAACACGGTCAGGCGATAATGTTGACATATTAAAATCAATGAGAATGTTTGACATTTTGGAGAAGACTTTGAAACTAATTCATTTTTGATAATTCATTACGAATCCAAAAGAGATTTTACCTATTTCATTTCATTATTACCGAACAAATGATACCATTCATTTTTGGTGTAAGTAATTTTCTCATTGGATATCAATGACATACCACTAAATGATATACCGAGGAAGATAGGTTTACGACATCGTATTTCAGCAGGACCATGATAAGCAAACTTTCCTCCTTCACCCATTCTTGAGTAAAGAATTAAGTCCGCTGATATCGGTTGCCATTGGAGCTCATGCAAAGCTTCTTCTAGTGTGTTGAGTCTTCGAGCATTTTTTAAAGTTCTCTTGCGCATGATGGAAGGATCCTCATTAGCACTCGAAGGCTTGTGGTTGGTGCAGTCAAACTCCTTGTGCAATTCTTTGGGAACTCCATGTCTTTGAATATGGAATAAAACTCTCTCTACAGTATATCCATAACAATGATGCGGGTTGTTAACCCGATCAAAAAACACATCTTTCTCTCCAGGATTGCAATACGAACACAGATACCAAGCGCATAACGGCCGAGAATTATTCTTTTCCCAATTATGAAGTTTTCTAAATCCACGGAATTGGTCCGAGCCCGCATACACCCAACAAAGAAGGTGGAATCTCTGATTTCGAATTTCACCCAATATGGGATTCCATGGAACACCAACTAGCCACATGTATGGTAATAATTTCTATTGCAAAAAGAAAAAGAAAAATTTAGGTATAGTGAGATTATCCCCTATATAATAAAACGGAAGTACACAACCTTTTTTGTAGATTATATAATTTTTATAAGTTGGTTACAAAATAGTTTATAGATTAAATATAGGTTAGTTACAAAAAAGTTATAGATTAATTGGTCAATCTGTGTATTATATGAATACACTTAAGAATATCCCAAAGAATCCTCTTAAAGAGAATATTACAATGATTTATACAATTTCCAAAATAAAATATTTAGTATTCCATGTATTGTTACAAAATATATACTGTTAGATATAAAAAAGAATAAAATCTTGGCAATTTATCACACTTAATCGTGATTTCCTATATCTAATTGTGCAGTTAAAAATAAAATCTTACCTAAGCACGGGTCATATTAAAACACTTTCACCAAACATGTTCAAAAATTAAAATAAAAACAAACAACAAACATAACCATTTCTCATACATATAATTACAAAATTAACAATATAAAACTTACAAAATATGTGTATTTTTCAAGCCATCATATTTAGCATATGATTTTATTGCATAATTTATCCAAAAAACTTTTAAAAACAATCATATAAATTCTATTTTATTCTAAAATTATAATATAAATAAAAAAAATTTCAACCATGCTCTAGCACGGCTCCTAATCTAGTAATTATGTATAATGAAAGGTAGCTATATTAAAAAAAGTTAATGGGGTTTACCAATTTTTTATCCGGCAACAGAGCTGAGTGACATGGCCGCCATCATCATTTAGCAAGAACGGACCATCTAGAGTATCAGGTTGTGCAACTCTAAGTTTCGCTAAATCCACAAACAAATTTGCATATCTCTCCTCGAGCTGGCACACTCCCTCTCTTCTAGAGCGTCCTTACAATGTTTTGGAATGCGACGAAACGAATCAGCAGGCATGTCATAGACTTTCTTTGACCAAGCATCTCACCTGATTTTGTATCCATTGGGTATAACGACCTCTTAGCAGCAGCTCTGAGCAGATTAAGCTTCCTCACCGATGCCTCTGGCAGCTAGTAGCAAAAGGATTTGGTCACAACCATTATTATAAATATGGTTAGACTCTAATCATATATATATAATTGAAACAACCCGACCCGTTTTTTTTGTTTAATAATAATAAATACAATATATAATTAAGCATCTCATACTATTTAATTAAACCAACCTAAACCAGAAGTCATCATTAAACCAGCAATAACCAATATACACAGCGGATACATATCAATAATACAAAACCAATACATCATCAATACAATAACATTCCTAACCATTCTATCCAACACCTAACATAACTCTAACCAAGGTTCCAACATAAACATTATATCCAACAACACACACAAATGAGGCCCTAGATCATCCTCCTCCTCATCACCATGATTCCACGTCACATACCTGCACACCACAAACAACAACTCAGATGCGTAAGTATTATCATAAATACTTAGTGAGGCAATCCTCCCATCTACTGGCTTATACACACAAGCATAGGAGATTCCAGTGTTTAACAAACGACAAATAAACACAACAAACGAGGAAACCACGCAATACACAAGTTGGTGTCGATCGACACTAGGCCCAGAATGGTGTTGACCGACACCCACTTTGCGTCGATCGACACCGACCCCGCAGTCACGTTCTGCTCGAAGCAAATCATCAAATCTCTATTTCCAATCATCTCCAATCCGTTCCAAACTCACCCAAAAGCTTCAGGAACCTATAAGAACCATAACACAACCACCACAAGCAAGAACAACACCACAAAACACAACAAATCAAGCAAACAAAGGATTCTCAGACTTAGATAATCCATGGTCATGCACTCACCTCTTTTGCAAAAAGTTCTGACCCAACCACGACGAATCCAACACCCTAGGAAGCTTCTCCTTCTTCTCTAGCACAATATTTCTCCTCCACAAGAACATATATCCCAAACATGCCAAGAATCTCCCCAAAACTCGCCGAAATCTCAAACCTTCTCTTTTCTCTCTTTTCCTCACTCAAACGGCGATAGAACACTCAAAACTCTCGACCTAGGTCGCTCCTCCGCTTATATACATGGTTTAGACAACCCAATTAATCAAATCCAACCAGAATCGACAATTAAAATAATCTGGTCGAACCAGATTCATTGGTGTCGATCGACACTCCTCTTAGTGTCGATCGACATCCACTCCCCAAATCTTCAATTTGGTTTGCAGATGTTACAATAATGAAGGAAACAAGACCGACAAGTGTCGCAATATTATGTTTAATAACAAAAAGAGTTGTGCATGCAAGTTGAGAGAGTAATTTAGATTCGATTTTTTAATGCCCTTAGCGCCATTAGCTAACTTTTAAGTGTATTATATTATTATTACAATACCAATTAAAGAGATCATGCACAGAAAAAAACAATGTTCAACAAAGACTTAAAACGAAAAGGGTAAGATAATTACAATGTACCTTGTCAAGAACAGGCAACACATTGTTGTTCAAGTAGTAAGCAAAATCGCAAGGTCCACCTAGAACATCTCTCTGCAGTTCATAAGAGGGACAATTATTTCAATATTTAAGCATCTTAACTATATATAGATGTAGCAATCCTTACCACAAAGAATGGAATAGCCGTTGACATGCATGATATAAAGCTGTCAATAGCATTTGTATCTGAAAACTGGCAAAATACATGAGAAAGAGTTGAGTGGCACAACAATGAAATCATCTTTTAAATGAAACCTTCAAAAAGTTTATATTACTATATATCAAGGGGTTAACATACTTACTAATGCAAAATCTTATAACTAGGTAATTAATTGTATATTTATGGTAACAAATTACTTGACTCAAAGTTTACAAAAAAAAAAAAAAAAATTATGTTCATCTGCATGCATGTGACACAAGAAACTCACATTGCTTAGTGGTGAGTATGAATCTGCCACTCCTTGAAAAACTTTTGAAAGTTTGTGCATTGCATCCTGATGATCTTTTTTTCCACCCAGAATTTTCCAGAAATCCATGAAAATTTGGAATTCTTCTCCAGCTGCATAAGCTGTTAGGCACTGTACCAACCAAACAATAACACACACTAAGGGCATGATTATCGGGGGTTGTAAGGGGAGTTTTAAGATTTTTGGTAGATTAAAATCAAATCAAAAGAAAAGAAAATATGGAAGAGGCTCTCTTATATAACAGACTGAAATCTATCATAAGAGATGCTACGTGTCCATTTGTTGTTGGCCAAGAGAATAATACAAAAGGGAATAAAAAAATTTCTCTCTTTCTCTCCCGATCAATTTCTCTCTTTCTCTCCCGATCAAAGTCTCGATCCGAGAAAGGAAAATCTGCTTTAATCGGAGGTTATAGAATCAGTGAAGTCCATGGTTGGAGTCGATTAGAATCGGCAGAGATCTTATCAGAGGCCACTGTAGCGGTGGCGATTTGAATCGTCGTGGAGATTGTAGCGGTGGCGATTTGAAGGAGTAGGTGATTCAATCGGAAGAGATTGGATCAATCTCCGCTAACCCTCTCCACTCCCCTCCCTCCATCGTCCCTCGTCGTCCCGTCGATCCTTCCTCCGCTGCCGCTCTCTGCCGTTCTTCTCTCGTCTGGTTCCGCAACGACCTCCGCGTCCACGACAACGAGGCTCTCAGCTCCGCTAATGACGAGTGCGTCTCCGTTTTGCCCGTTTAATGCTTCGACCCTAGAGATTACGGGAAAGATTCAACAAGACGGGGCCTTTCCGCCCAGTTTCTGATTGAGTCGGTCTCAGAGCTCCGGAAGAGTCTCCAAAAGTCCAGGTTTCTGTTTTCTTCATCTCTTCTTAGCTTAGCTTTGATTCATCTCATAGCCAGGTTTAGTTTGTTTATAAAATAGGTGGATACTTGTTGGATTTTTCAAAGGTTCGAAATTTAGCCAATTGGTTCCAGTTCTATAAGTGAAGAGCTACCCTTAGAGACAGACTCATATGGATAAATACTAGGTATAAAGTGTTAACAGTTTTAACTCCGTTTGAAGGTCCATGAATTCTTTATAGGATCAATCAACGTTTCTCCTTCGGTCCAATATGTGTTTGCTGCTCACTTCCACCTTTTCCTGCTGCTATAAACTTTGTAGAGAGATTATCTGATGTTGCTCTGCTCTCTCCTCTTAACTGGCCCATGACTCCAACACCTTCCTCTCATGGTCTTAAATTGTCCAGAAACAGCTCTAAATCTTCAAAGGTTTGATTTTTACGAAACCCACTTTCTCAATCTTGTTTCCACTTCCTTGTGCGTTTCTTTTTTGTTTAGTGATATTGAGTTGACTTTTGGATATGACGAGTTTGTCTTCTTCTTGTTACTAGTTATAGTGTTGGTTCTTGTTATTGTTAGGGAAATTTATAAAAATAGGCATTTTTTTAGAGAGAGATTCGATTATAGGCATTACAACAGTGAAAGGCATTATATTACACACGAACATTACTGTGACTGACATTTTTGCCCTTATGTTTTTTTGAGCGTAATTGTCATGACGTCAGAGGGGAGAAAGAGAGTTCTTTCTAAACTGAAAATATCAGTCATCAACTTTGCTTTGTTTCAAAATCTACAATACAAAAGATTCTTTCAGAACAAGATCGGAGGTGGTTTCACGTGAAGAAGAGGTTGCTGGTGAGGACGGTGGTGGTTTCAGGCGAAGAAGGGGTTGTTGGTAGGGAACTAGGGATGCATCTAATCTAACCGTCACGGAGAAAAACACCACCGGTGATTGAAGTTGGGTTACGGCGATAGGCTGATTGGAATCAACGAATCATAAGAGAAACAAGATTGTTCATTGTTTACACATGTATCTGTCTTTTTTAGCATCAAATCTACTTTTTCTGACAATAGAGGGTCGCAATATTACTTTTGGTTCATTAGAAACACTACAAGGTTTAACTACTTGACGATATGCCAATAGTCTAATCGAAAAATTGCTAAACCCTACTAGATCGTAAATAGAGAACCCAAACATGATGTTTTAACTACTGAACGAGAGTATAAATGAGAAAAGGCTAAACCCTAGTTAAGAATTAGTGAACCCAAACCGATTACTATACAGTAAATCATTCACAGAAAACACTTGATAGACGATAATTGATTTAATCTTTATCCCTTCAACAATACCAAAAAACAAGATCACGTACACTAACTACGACGATTGTGATTAAGCTGAATATTATCCTTCAGAAGTCATAGGACATTGAAAAAAAACACAAGAAACAAATTTTTAAATTGAAGACAAACGTAATGTAAGTACCTCTTTTCGTATAATTCATTCGCTGCAATCGTTGCTTTATCCACTAATTTCAGAACAAATCTCGCTCCAAATATTATCAGCCCATTAAGTAGACATTACCAATTTCACCTTCTCCAAGCTGTTTCATGAGCTTGAAATCTTCATCCCCCAGGGACGCTCCACCTGAAATCGAATCTTTTGAATTGTGACCCATCGGTTATTGATGTTGGGAGGAACACCGCCGAGCACGAGTACTACGACAAACAGATAATTAGAGAGCATAGTTTTTGGGCATAGACGACTGTGGGCGTAAAGACAGCGCCAACTGAAGTCCCAAACTGGGCGGCATTAGTTTCATTGATTTCTCTATCGCCACTGCCATTTTACGCACATCCGCACTAGATCCACATATGTTCCTAGTTTTTACCATGGTAGTAGGAACACAAACCTGGGGAATACTCAATGAAACCGAATGAATTGAGTTCCCTAGAGAGCGAACAGTAAGACCTTTTCCCCAATTTTAAATCTGCAATCTGCCCATGGAAGCAGAGAGATCGACAATGACATCAGCAAGAGAAGGGTAGAAGAGTCATTCTGCAACGTTTGAGTGCCTAAAACCGAACACCATTTCGATAATGCCTAATTCAGAAGGGCAACGGGGTTTTGATGCCTAAATTTTAATTAACTCTTATTGTTATTGTTCCTTTATGAAAATGGAATGCTAAATTTGATACCTTTCAACTCTGTTGTTACTTATTGTGCTCATAGATCCGGTTTGTAGCTGGAGTTAAAGATTGTTTCTTTCTCTAAACCCAAATGAGAACAATGATGAACTTCCTGAGATGTACCTGCCGCTTAAACATGCGTTTCTCTAAGAGAGTGTTCTTTTTGTTGATTCTTTCAGCTTTGGGACATGAGAACCCTGACTCTTATCAAGACTTGTACCACAGTGGTTCCTGTAAATGCTATTGCCATGTCTCCACTTCTCAACCATGTATGAACTTCTTGAAATTCAAATCCGGTTTCCAAAACCAACAATTCTTGATTTTATCTTTGTGAATGTTTCTGCTCTCTCTTAGGTTATGCTTGGGGTTGGTCAAGATGCATCAGCTGTGACTACCACCGATCGTGCTGGGAAGTTTGAAGACGTTTACGTGAGGCTGCATCATTTTGAAAGAGACTCCCATTTTTTTTTCTCTCTTTTCAACAGTTTCATGATTTTGTACTACCTATATACTTGGATGATTAAGCTCTTCGAAATAATTGATGGCATAAACAATCAATTCAAACATATAAATGGTGATAATTTTTTTTTTTCATTTCACACTCTTATATATAGATAGAGTATATACTTTGATTGATCCAGTATTAAAATTAATCATTTTCTCCATTTAAGAATTGCACTTCTATTATAATATGTTTTAATGTTTTTATTATGTTTTGTATGTTTGAAAATTAATTAAAATGCATTATTTTCTAATTTTATAAAATCTTAAATGTTTACACATTTATACCACTTCTATTCTAATTAAAATTTTAAAATTTTTAAAAACAATATTTTTAAAAATAAGAGACCCAATATAAGAAACTACCAATAAAGGAGAAAAATTTATTTAAGAGATCATAGGTTTTTATATTTAAAAAAACACACAATTAATTCATATAAAATTTAACAACCCCTACTTAGAGACTACCGATAAACTTGGTCTAAGTACAAAAACCTGAGCTAGCCTTGCAAACAAATCGAAGTTCAAATAAGTACATACCTCAATATCCACTTCATACCTCACTTTCATCGTAGCGCAGTGCCAGTGACCCCCCAAGGAGCCCTTTATACCTCACTTTCATCGTAGCGCTAGCGCAGTGTCAGTGTCAGATGGTGTCGTCGTCTTCCAAGGTAGATTGCCTGATTGGCCGTCAGATGATGCTTTAAATGATGATAGAAACCGGTTTTATGTGGTACGTAAGATTGTTTTTTTATTACTAAGAAGACACACAGCATGACCATTTTTTTTTTGCTCATGATCGATCATTTTAAGCAGTAGTGCTGATCACATATTTGTCTTTCGTGCTTTAATTTTGCAGCTCAAGGAATCAGAGTGGCAAACCACTGATTGGATTTCTCTCTGTTTGGAACTTTTGATTTGTGCAACTGATAGAGGGATGTTTGGTGTAAGTAATTTTCTCTTTGCATATCAATGACATACCATATATATGACTGTTGTAAATAAATTATTAACGATCACCAAAACTGTTGATGTTGCTTGCAGATATTGCAGAGTGGTCTGCCCAAGCTTCAGATTCTGAAATAGAAACTGAGGAAGAAGATCAGAATCCCCCGGATGAGAGACTCAATGCCAGAAGGGCACATGTCTTATGTCTACATTACTTTTAAGGGCTTGGCCAAGTCCCCACTGCTTGATGATCATGAGATTGGTGACCATGTTGAACGCAAAGCTATCATTAGAAGAGTCATCGATGCGCATTTGGGATGCTTGACTCTCAAGGGTTCTTTTTGGAGTGATAAAGATGCCGAGCATCGTTCTAAAAGACTCCGGACTCGAGGTCCAGATGTTGATCAGAAAATATATACATATATGTTGTGCGTTGGAACTGTTTTAGGTGAATTTGTTATGGTGTCGTGTGTGTTTTTGAATACAGGGAAGGGTTAAGTTATTAATCGTGGGGATGATACAGTAGTTCTCCTTTGCGTTTCCCATTTTGGTCCCTAGATCTGGACACTAGACCTGCCGTTGAAAGGAGGAACCCTTTGATTCAGTTCTAACTTGTTCTGAGGACATCAAAGGGACTACAAGTTCCCAATCTCTGAATATTTCTGTGATATGGATTCATACTCGTATGGTCAAGCACAAGTTTACACCCCTAGATGATCACTTACGAGAGTGTTTTGGTTTGGTTGCTTCCAAACTTTATTAATAGTGTCTCTTTACATATAACAATACAACACAAAGGCTATTGGATTCTATGAGTTAAATAAAATACTACACAACTCAGCAAATTTTCTAAATTATAAAAGATGAGCTAAAATAAACAAACATTTGTTGTTTGCACAAACAAAAGAAATAAACATTTGTTATCACATACGGATCACGTTTTTGTTTCCGTCAAAATTGGGTCTTACTAGTTAATTCAACAAATAGAACATGCGAAAGAAGAAAAACGAAAGAGAGGGGTCCATTTCACAAATTAATTAAAGTTGTAAAAACAAAACGACTCAGCTTCTTCCTTCCTTCCTTCCAGTTACATCTTTCTTCTTCTTCTTCATCTTCAATTCAATCGGATCCAAACAAAATTCGAAAAAATCTCTGATTGATCCCAATGGCAACTTCTATGCTCTTATGATTCGTCTATGCTCGCTCACCCCAGCTTACTTCTAGATCCCTTTGCATCCCCTCTGTTCGAGTCAACTGAGCTTCTCCTAAGCTTTTCTCGAGGTTTTTTCGGAAAAATAAAATAAAAAATGGTGTTGCCGTTGATGAAACTGGGCACACTCTTGGTTAAAACCGTAAGTAAACCCTTGGCTAGTCAGCTCAAGCATCAAGCTAAGGTTCATCCCAAGTTTCGTCAATCTATCATCAACTTCGCCCAGGTGATTTTCTTAGAATCCCTCTGATTCTAACTCGCTTCTGATTCTAGAATCGTTTCGTTGCTTCTTCTTCCGTTTCGATTCCGATGATGTCTCATGGGTTTTAGGAATATAGGATTTGTAGTAGAAAAAGGCGTGGTTAGGTTAATAGTTGTTGAAACATTCGTTTGAAGAAGTTTTGCGAATTTGGAAATTTGATGTGTTGCTGGAAAATATGTGAACAGAGGAATCATAGAATCACGACGCAAATGCAAAGAAGGATATATGGTCATGCCACTGATGTAGAGATTCGTCCCTTGGATGAGGAAAAGGCTGTTCAAGCTGCTGTTGACCTCATTGGAGAGCTCTTCCTCTTTGGGGTAACACTATCTATTTTTTTTTACTCACCATTCTTTATGCGGTGACTTGTAGATGGTCATTTGAATTTGTAAATTACCTTTAACTCGCTCTAGCTCATCAATGGTTAGTTGCATTTTCATTAATTGGTAATGGTTTATGCGAAAAGGATTATTGTGGCCTTGAGAAATTGGATCTTTATCTGGTCAAGATGTTTAGGGAAGCAAAATTTTGAGGAAAAAAAACTAAACAGCTTATGTTTTGATAGAACTCTTTTTATGGAATGGCTGAGAAATGATTTGTGGCTTTACTCTATCAGTTTTTTGTTGATACCATACAGTCAGACAGTGATGTTGTTTCAGCTATCTGTAGGTGTATGTGCATTAGTTAGTATCCAACTTGGCTTCCGGGATAAAAACTTTTGTATTTTCTATCAAGGTACTAAGATTTTAAGGGAAATGTACCATCAGATCTACAGTATCTTACTCTTGTTAATCTGATACTACAAACGTATGCGTATAAGTTAAGTAAGTGTTTCTTAGTTTCTTCTATATTGTTGGTGGGGTTTGGTGTAAGTGGGAGATGGTGTCCACGTCAGTTATTTCTTGAGGGTCATTCGTTTATGCAATTCTCAATTGTTCTGTAGAACTAATACATTGTATGAGCAGGTAGGTGGAGCCGTCGTTGTTTTTGAGGTGCAGAGAGGTTCTCGGTCAGAAGCAAGAAAAGAGGAAGCACGTAAGCAAGAACTAGAGGTACACAGGAACATTTTTTTGGAGGATAATTTTTGCCTCAATTTTCCATTTGCTGTTCAGGATTAATAGTTGGTACATGCTGTTAGTTAGTACTTCAAATGAGAGTGGGTTGCATATATACATGGATCAAATTAGCATACATCGACAAGCTCAGGAAGAACTTTCAATATACAACTCGCGTAGATAAACGATTTAAGGAATTGGTCGTAGTGTTTTCAGATGCCTAACTTTAGACTTCAGAGTTGCAGCCTGTAGAATTAATTCTTATTCCTTGAAGCTTTTACGAATTCTGTCTGAAATAAAGAAGCTTTATAAACATGTCTAGATGTTGTGTACCATAGATGAAAACAATTATCAATAGTCGTGCTCAATGTTGTTCCCAGTGACTTGAAATCTGCGTTAAAGCCGGTAACAGCTAAGCAAAATAGGATTTCACTAGTTAAGAGACCGAGCTAACTTGTATGTTTGTTCGAGGAAATAATAATGTTGAGGTTTGATTATTGATTAGGTTAAGATGTTTTGAATCTCGTGGTTTTGCAGGAGTTAAGATTGAAAGATGAAGCACTGGAAAAGCAAGTCGCAGATCTCAAGATCAAGCTAGAGGAGCTTGAACAACTTGCTAAAGCACGCGGACTGAGCGGTACTATCCAGTTAAAACCACAGCCCAGTACTACAAGTAGCGGGGCGGCAGCAAAATCCAGTTGATATCATCATCGTATTGATTGATCTCCGAGACTGAAACCAAAGCAACAATACGGCAATGATTCTTTTCACAAGAGATGGGGGAGTTTATGATTCTCTTTTCTCCACATTCTTATAGATCGACCATTATAGATACATATACATGTATCGTCATCATCATCAAGAACAATCTGCTTTCTCTAACAATCAAATTAGGGTGACAAATAAAAAAAAGTTTTGATGTTGAGGGTTTGGTGCACGTTTTTGTCTTCTAAGACCAATTGCTACATTTTAGGCAATGTTGGATAATGACGAATTCATAATGAAAGCGACCTTGAGTCCTTGACAGATGCAAAATGAGTTTTTTCTCCTTCTACCTACATCATATAATCGTTTATTATACTAGTATATATAATAAGGTCAAAACTACAGCGACAACAAATTTGGGTTTCATGGTAAAAGGTGATCAAAATTTTCTTTACTAAAAGAGTAATGTATTTGTTCCTAAACGATTTCATTTTAAATGAGAAAGAAAACGAAAAGAACCTAGCTATAGATATGTTGTTATGTTTATTCCACATAAAGTTTCGTATAAATTTAATATATAACTTACTACTAATAAAATATAAAGTGAGAATCTCTTTTGGTGGTAGAGAAAGGGAATAATTGGTGGAAAAAATCATTTGGACAAATGCATAGAATTCCTTAAAAGCATCTCAATTTTGTTCTTATGACAACGATCAAAAAGAAGAAAAGAAAAACAAAACAAGACATCATTTTTTTAAGAAACGCATGCGACTTGTAATGATCTAATAGACATATCATCCACGTTCTTTGAAAATTGTATAGTATATATCCACAACAAAATCTTGGATATGTCAAATTGGTTTGATTGTTCTAGTGATATCTATATGAAAATGTTGATGTTGAAGCTACTATTTCATGGATAATTTATCCGGGAGATTGTGACATATTGATGAACATCATTTGTTCTTTGAAACCCCTACTTTTTTTTTTCGAACGGGGCACATGCTTTCTTAGAAATATGGGTTCGACGTTTAATTAAGCATCATCTAGTGGAACCGCCCTCGTCCTTCTTTTGTATTTGAGGTGGACGTTTCACACATACCATATAAATCTATTATAGTCAATATACAGTATAAGAAATGTATTCCATCAAAGGCTGGTTCAGCTGGAAACGTTACTAATAAAATTAAAAAAAAAGAACAGTAAATTTAGATAGGCAAATCAACCCAACTATAAAAATAATTTTGCACACTGTCAATAATTTAGTCCGGATCTAAAAGTTGAAAGAGAAGTGGTGGACCAATCCACTTTACCAACCAAGGGATATGATGCATACCAATGTTATTTACATCACTCAAAGAAAATGTTGGAAATATGGATGTCTAACACATGGTTCAATTGTGATCATCAGAAAATATATATAATTAAAATTTAGTAAATAATGTGTATCAAATTAGGGTGATATTATTAGTTAACAAGATGGATTTGAATTTTTGTTCATACAGACAAGGATTGTAAAACTTGAAAATGAGAATAATAGCAAAACATAGAGATCACGATGAATATATATATATATATATATGACCATTGATGAAATTAAAAAGTAGAGATGGGTATGGTATTGTATGATGAAAACTAATGAGCATCACAAAATAGGAATATTGACAACATAGTGGAAAAAAGCTTTTGTTATTCTTTCCTTGCCATTTGCTCAATATACCTTCTTCTTTTACACCTCTTTTCTCTTAAAAAGATATTGATAATTATGAATGAGTATTCACGACGACACTTGTCCAAATTCTTGGTTATGCGATTCTTTACCCTACTAGATTCCTTTGTTTTGTTTCTTCTTTTCTTTCCTCGAAAACAAAAAGAATGCAAAGTACTTGGCAAATCTTACATTAGGTACAAAACATCTCATTAACAAGAAAAAAGTTGTATCGGTCCAAATCATGGTTAGTAACATGTCTCTCTACGTACTATATTAAAAAGTTTGCGAACGAAGATTGTTGTTTGATATTTGATTTTAGACACACGTACATACACACACATTATGCAAACATAAGCTATAAATAACTGTTATCAAAGATGTCATAAAATAATTAGTATGGAGTAGAGTCATAAAATATGAAATCAAGTTGCCAGTTCATCGCTGAATTATGGTCTCGTAATTTTAGGCTAGTTCTAATATGAAATGACCAGTAGTCATTAGTCAAAGGCAATCAATATTACGGTTATCTCTATCTCTAATTGACGTTTTGATGAAAATACGTTACATATTTTTTTCAGTATTCAAATCTGCTTAAAACACTTGGTAGACATCCCCATAATAAAACAATCACTGTTTAGCCATTGAATCAAAAGTCTTTGTCGTCGTTATATCCTAGATACTATCATAAAGTCTATGTCAATTCTATCAACAAAAATATTCGTCTTCCTCTCGAATTACATGGAAATTGTATGTAATTTTGTAACATTATTAATCTTGTTTTGCTTTAGACCAAATTTTAGGTTTTATAACCAGCGTGGTTATTATATATAGTGGATCATTATCCAAAGTCCAAACTCCGATTAAAAAAAAATATTGGCTCCCAAATCCCAAATGTAATACACAATCTGAAAAATAAAATAAAAAACTTCATCGTCCTAATTCAACTAAGAATATTTGAATTTCATCAAATGATAGTAATCAAAATTGTTATTACAAAAAAAAAAAAGCAAATTTACAGAATAAGTGTTTGGAGCTCATAGAGTTCAAAGAAAAACAACAATTTTCTAAGGCAATGAGTGTATAAAAACAAAATCTCACTATTAAAAAATCTTTTTTTTTTGTAAGAAAACAAAATAACAAAAATGATACTTATAATTTAAGTGCTCATTATATATTTAAGTTATAATTTTCATTATAGACATTAAAGAGAAAACATGAAAAACAAAAAAAGAGAAGAATCCACAATAAATACATAATGTTTTATATAATCCAAATAATTAAACAAAAAAAACTCACCCAAACATTAATTAAAAAAATAAAGATAATTAGAATACATTTTCTTTATTTTTCCAAGTATACATATTTTATTTATTGTTATAAATTAGGGTTGAAATGATTTAGCTGATAAAAAGGGAAAAAAGAAAAGTTAGGAGTTGAAGAGGTGAGAGAGAGAAGAAGGAAGAAGAGAATCCACCAACGTTTCTCCTCCGCTCTCTCTTTGTGGGTTGTCTTCTTTGCTGCAGCTGCTACAGTAGTAAAGGTTCCTCTTTTATCTCCCAAAATTGATCGACTTGTTTCTTCTTCTCACTATACTTCGATCTGTGCATGATTGATTTCTTCTTCTATTATCCTCTTAAGATTCTCTGTATAACTTTTGTGATCATTAACTCCCTTTTTTGATTTTTGTGTGTGTTTCGTCTCTTTTGAATGAATCAATTACTGTAATTTTGGTTTGTTTAAGCATATGTATGTGAAATGTTTTGATTGTGGTTTTTTGACAGTTTCTTGTGTAAGGAAGGTTTTTGTATTTGTTTGTGGGTGGGGGCTGAGTGGAGTGGAGTGGAGTGGAGAGATTCTTATGACGGGGAAGAGAACTAAGACTAATTGCAGATCTGCTTCTCACAAGCTGTTCAAGGATAAGGCTAAGAACCGTGTTGATGATTTGCAAGGCATGCTTTTGGATCTTCAGTCCGCTAGGAAAGAGTCTAGGGGTACTGATGTCTCTCTCCTTGAGGAGCAAGTGAATCAGATGCTTCGTGAGTGGAAATCTGAGCTCAACGAACCTTCTCCTGCTTCTTCCTTGCAACAAGTATGCTTCCTTCTTGTTTCTTTTCCACTAATTTGCTTTCTTTGTTTGATTGCTCTGTGACTCTTGCATGCTTTTTTTGGTGTTTTGTGAAATAACATGGGTTTGTTTTGCTTAAAGCAGGGTGGTACTCTGGGCTCTTTCTCATCAGACATTTGTCGGCTTCTTCAGCTCTGTGATGAGGAAGATGATGCTACCAGCAAATTAGCTGCTCCCAAGCCTGAGCCTGCTGATCAGAATCTTGAAGCTGGCAAAGCTGCTGTCTTTCAAAGGGTCAGTTGTTCTTTACACAACCAACTTTTTTTAATGGTGGTTTAGTTGTGCTTGTGGAGTCCATTATTGTGTTTTAATACAGGGACCATATCTTGACAGGGATACAATTTTGTTCAGGGGAAGTCAGAACATGGATTTCCTTTGGCTGATCATTGCAAAGATCCGCCTTTAGTAGTTGGCAACAACAACTTTGGTGGAACTGCTAATCTGGAATATAATCAGTTTGATCTGCAGCAAGAATTTGAGCCAAACTTCAATGGTGGTTTCAACGATTGTCCCAGTTACGGTGTTGAGGGTCCTCTACATATCTCTACTTTTATGCCTACTATCTGTCCTCCACCTTCTGCGTTCCTGGGTCCAAAATGTGCTCTTTGGGATTGTCCTAGGCCAGCTCAAGGATTCGACTGGTTCCAGGATTACTGCAGCAGCTTCCATGCTGCACTGGCTTTCAATGAAGGACCACCAGGTATGAATCCTGTTGTGCGTCCCGGAGGCATTGGTTTGAAAGACGGTCTTCTTTTTGCTGCTCTTAGCGCAAAAGCTGGAGGGAAAGATGTCGGTATTCCCGAATGTGAAGGAGCTGCAACTGCGAAATCTCCATGGAATGCTCCAGGTAGGCTTTGGTCTCTTGGATTTTACATATATATTAATTGATCACCATTCTTGTGTTGGTCATACTCAAATCTTGTATTTCTGTTGTGGCTGTAGAGCTCTTTGATCTCACGGTTCTAGAGAGTGAGACACTAAGGGAGTGGCTATTCTTTGACAAACCAAGGAGGGCCTTTGAGAGCGGGAACAGAAAGCAAAGATCTTTACCAGATTACAATGGTCGCGGTTGGCATGAGTCACGTAAACAGATCATGGTCGAGTTTGGAGGGCTCAAGAGATCTTACTACATGGATCCACAGCCTCTGCACCATTTTGAATGGCATCTTTACGAATACGAGATCAACAAGTGTGATGCTTGTGCCTTGTACAGGCTCGAGCTCAAGCTCGTTGATGGGAAGAAGAATTCAAAGGGCAAAGTTTCAAACGACTCGGTGGCAGATTTGCAGAAGCAGATGGGAAGACTCACAGCTGAGTTCCCTCCAGAAAACAACAATATGACTACCACCACCACCACGAACAACAACAACAAACGTTGCATCAAAGGAAGACCAAAAGTGAACACAAAAGTTGCCACCGTGAATGTTCAGAACACAGTAGAGCAGGCCGCTGACTATGGAGTAGGTGAAGAGTTTAACTATCTGGTCGGAAATCTAAGCGACTATTATATCGCCTGATAAATTGAAAAAAAATCAGGTTTGAAAAGCTGTTGCTTACCATTTAATTAGGCAGCAGCAAAAAGAAGCTATCTACATCTCGTAGGGAAGAAGTAATGGACTCGTATAATTTGTTTCTTTATATTATAATTCTCTCTATTCATGGAGATTATGTATATATAACAACAAGAAGGGGATGCAGAAGACTGTCCTGGAGTTTGAGAGCTTTGTTCTAACCAAGAGCAGGAAAAGTAAATGTGATGTGGGGGCTGTTTTTTTTTAAAAAGATTCAGTCTTGTCTGTGGAGGTGAAGGCATATTTACTAACATTCCGGTTTATATATTTTGATGCATTTTCGACTCTCTTCTGTGATATATAATGCAGATGACAAATTATGTAACCCGAAGGTTGGAACGGTTTGATTATCGTTATTGTTCTTAATACAATCAGGACCTTTGTTCAATGAGATGACCAAGATGACCAATCTTAGCTCCTAGTTTATCGTCAGCATCTTTTCAAAGATCATGTTATCACTGTCTTTACCGGGAATAATAAGCTCAAGGCATTTATATTTCATAGACGCGAAAATGTTACAAACAATAAATCATATGCTACAGATATTGTAAAATCTCATCTAAAGAGACAGGAACTTGGGGATATGGTTATTGTGGTAATAATGGTCTAACCAATGCAAAAGGACGCTCTGAATTTACAGACATTAACAATTCCAACACAACTACATTTGTTGGAGGGCGACTTTTTAAACCAGGCTCAATCAGCCCTGCAACAGAAAGAATGAACACATCATCGTCATACACTTAAAAGGATAAGAATGGCATTGAACTTGAGGAAATCGAAAGAAGAATCATGGATTTACCAGGCGAGAGTTTTTTTCCTCCATAAAGTTCTTTAGCTAAAGGATTAGCAGCCCAGTGGTTCACAGCAACACGGCTTGTTGGTTGGAACCCTATAATTTTACCTTCAGGTGATAAAACTACCTGCTTCCATTAAAGAACCAGACAAGGAAATCAATGAAGATGAAGTAGTAGTCCACTTAAAGAATTACACTCATCACACTTCAAATTACCTGGTAAGTAGCGATATCTTGCGCAGATGCCTTTGCATCTTCATTAAGTTTTTCCAGAAGCGAAGAGCTTGTAACGATGTGATCTTCAACAGACTTAGCTCTGCTGGTTTCTTTCAAATAATCAGGTACTTCCCCAATCCAGGCACCTATACTGCTTTCTAGGGTTATCTCCCCCACCCAGTTGTAAGCATCCTTGAGCTTGTTGACGAGTAATCCGCAGAATGAATCCAACTACTCATTTAAAGTTTCAAACTTTAGTTTTCGAAAACAATGAAACTAAAGACTGATAAATAATAATTCGTGGTTATCATTAATCTCAGTAGAGAGTCCATACTCCCACAGGAACCATAAACCAATAACATGAAATATCTAGACCTTGCATTGTCTTTGCTTTATATATTATTTGGATGGTTAAGATTGATATAATCAAGTGAACTAGAGCTGTTCTGAAAAGCTATTTATGTCTACATGCATTCGCTAGCCTACACATCTATATGAACAAGTGTTTTTGAAATCCATACCTTAGAGGAATCTGAAGATTGATGAGACAACAACTCACTCTCGGACCATATGATATCTTGGCTTTTTCCAGGATACTTTCTCTCGCCTTTTTGAGGAAAACAGAACTGAGCCGCAGCACTAACAGCAAGAAGAAGAATTCCACTGGCCATAGTGACAGATAGGATTTTCAACAAAGACAGTCCTCTCTGTCAATAGAGAGTAAGCAAACCACAAAAAGTTATCAGAAGTTTCAGTGGAAAAGCAACCAACACTAAGTCATTAAGCCAATCTTCTTACATCACAACATTTCTCCAACATAATGCAGCAAACTCTAATAGCAAACATGAATTCATTGAGCAGACTGAAAACATAGTTCAGCAGGAAACCGAAATGAAGCACACTGATTGAATAGAGCAAGTGATTTATCAAGGACTGTCAATTGGCTCTGACTACATACAAATAATCAGATACCAAAGATCCAGAGCTTAAAAATTGGCGACATCTCCGTCCAATAGTTATACCTTTTCATTGGGTAAGTTTGCATAATTTCGAGAAACATCACATGGTAGCTGTTTTTTGGGAAGTGAGTATACATCTTCAAAGTACATATCCAATGCTTCAGCCAACCCAACCTAAAGAATTTTATACAAGTGTCAGGAATGTAGGGGATATCATGAAAATACCGTGCGTGGAAACAAACATCTTTGTCACCATAGAGCATGTAAAATGAAGCAGTACAAGAAATTTTATTGCCCTAGATCCAATGATTGATAATATCTTTCATCCTGCCACACAATCTATCAGCATCTCCTTGTTGTGTGTATAGAAAAAAAGGATGACTACACTTGTGACGGATTCTACACTGTCTAAGACATCCACCAATTTTGAACAATATCCAATATGGCTCCATATTATCATATACAACCAAGAACAGCTATGAGGAATAGAAAATGATAACTTAGAAATGTAAAATGTATTTTCAAACTATTTAAAGGGGGAGCCACACTACCATTCCCAGTCCTACACAAAGCATCAAGAACAAAAGCCTAGATGGGTAGGCTACATAAAGAAAGAGAAAAAGTCTTATACCATTTGTGAGTGAGTTAGAAGAACCTCCCACTTATTCTCACTGGACTTTCTCCACCCCTCAAGCTTTAGGTCCGCAAGTATTGTAGTATCAATCTCTAGTCGATATGCAGGTAAATACTCACTTGCCCAAGTACTAAATCCAGGGCCACCAATTTTTTCCAACTTCGAATTGGCAGACATGTTCCACCACCGACTTCTTTGCCTAGTGTCTGCAAGTTTAAAATTCTCCTCCCTTGACTGGTAATACTCAAGCAAGTGGTTGGTATTCTGCTCATCATCAAATACCTTATGAAGGACGACTGAGCAGTCTCTTGAAGCAATCCTCCTGTGTTTAGAAAACCACTTCAAAAAGGGAAACTTAACTTTTCCCAGATAATCATCAAGGAAACTCTTCTCAGTGCTTTGAAGAGCGGAGATGCATATAACTTCTGCAATAACAGATATAGCCCGTTCATCGGATGAGCTAAGAGTGAAGGATGTAGAAACCTGCTGAAACGGGAATGAATAAGACAACTGAACCTATCAGTATCAAATTCCACTTGCAGGGCCAGTAACACTAGAAACATGACATCAAAACGAAGTTAAACCTCTCGAGTGTTTTCGAAATCTCCCATTTCTCTTTCAGCTCCAGGTCCAAATAACACAAGCTGAAAGTTCCACAGCTGTCTCAAAACGACTTGCCTAAAAGTCATAGCAAGTATGTTCTTGGACAAATCTCCACCAGAAAGATCCTCGGAAAGAGACCGCCGCAGCTTTTTAGCTCGCTCTTTAACTTTCTTAGTAGGCAAGAACTGTTTCCAAAAAAACAACAAAAAAAAAATGTTACCTTTAAATGTCAAAACTCAATTGCTGTAATGTAGAATCAAATGCAACCAGAAACTGACCAATCTGGTTGACACAGTAGCCTTAGGATCAGATCCTCCGGGGAAAACAGTCTCGACCACCATAACAGGGACATTCTCACGAAGATGATCATCGGCAGCTTCACCACCGTCAGCAGAAGCCGCAGTTAAAGCCTGATCAAAAGCTACAGTACCAACGAGACTGAGCCGAGCTGAATTGTTCTCGTAAGTCCTCACACATGGAAGCGCCTTCCCATCTGATTCCGCCACGAAACGGAGAATGTCCTCCTCCGCTGAAGGATTTTTAGCAAAACGGATAAAAGACACGAAGCTTCTTCTCCGATATGGAACAGATTTGAAATTTCTGGAGGGAAAGAGAAGTGAAGAAGAAGAAGCAGTAGAAGCCATTGACGAACAGATAAAAAATCCCTAAAACCCTAAGGGGGAGGTTTGAGGTAGACGAAACAACTAAAACGGTGTCGTTTCTCGTATGTGAAAGTGCCACGTCACATTATTTGACACGTGTCAGTGTCGATAGAGTTTAAAGAGAACCATTTCAACGAAACAACGACGACAATGGCGGAGGAGAAGAACACTACTTCATCGTCGGCGGAGAAGAAACCGACGCCGGGGATCGGATCGGGTTCCGGTGGTAAAAGGATTCCGTATTATAACCCACCGGAGTCGGTGAATCCGGATCAGGCGACGCTAAGGGAGCAGTGGAAGTTCGCGATTCGGCAGTATAGCAAATGGTACTCTCACGCTTGGGGGACTGCGATTCTCGCTGGAGGACTCTTCTTTGGACTCGGTTGGATCATCAAGGGCTCTAATCCTCTTCCTTCTCTTCAGTCGAGTTCTAAGCCTAAGCCACCTCCTCCTGGACGCGAGGACGAGAAAAAATGAATGATTCTGTGTCTGCGTTTTTTACTGGTGAGATTCATCTTCTTCAATTTTGAATATCTCGATTCTTAGGTTTGAACGAATTTATCTCAGACTAGTCTAAGTGTATTGTAATGCCATGCCTCATAGATTATGCTTTGACTATAGGATCAAAGGATTAGGTTCTTTTGCTACTCACATCTGTAGAATCCATTACTATGTGCTCTTGTTAGTTAGTTCCATATTCGTCAATCTTAACTCGTTGATGAGGTTTCTGCAATTGGATTTCATAAGTATTAAGTATTTTTGGATAAATCCTGAGTTTGTGGGTACACTCAAGATTCTGTAATTGTTCTTCTTCTTTTATGTCTTTAGGTTTTGTGTCATTACCACGCAGTTGAAAGAAACGTTTCCAAGCACAATTTTTGGACTTTTAACACTCAAGTCCATTGAAAGAAACTGATGAGGCTGTTTTGACCTCTATTTGCAGGTTGTGGAAAGCATGATGAGACGCGAGATGGAGCATCAACAATGACACATCTTCATGTATATTACGAAGAACATCGATCGTTAGAAGCAGAGAGAGAGCAGAAGGCAAGAAATTGTAGAGTTAAAAACTTTAATGTCAGCTTTGTTTGTCTGATAATTCCAAGAATGTATACAAATTTGCAGGAAATTAATAAAAATGTTGATTTTGAATGATACAAAAATACAAAGAAAGAAAAAAAAGAAAATAGAGAGAAGTAAGCTTGTCTATGCAGAGCAGCAACCAGGTTTTTTAACAGCTGAGATATCATCACGGCTTCCGACGTTAATCATCTGTCCTTTAGGCAAAGCAGTGGTTGGATCATCTCCAGCTTCAAGAGCCTTCTTGCTAACGACTCTGTAAATCTGTGTGAGAACTTCGGTGAAAGCGTTATCAACATTCACTGCTTCAAGTGCGGAAGTCTCCATGAAAAAGGTATTCTCTCTCTCAGCAAATGCCTTTGCTTCTTCTGTTGAGATGGCTCGAAGGTGACGAAGATCAGCTTTGTTACCTACGAGCATGATCACAATGTTTGCATCCGTGTGGTCCCTTAGCTCCTTTAGCCATCTCTCAACGTTCTCGAATGTCACATGACGTGTCACGTCGTAAACAAGCAATGCACCAACGGCTCCTCTGTAGTAAGCGCTCGTGATGGCTCGGTACCTAATTTTAAATTTGATTTTGTCATCATACAGAACGTAAACAAATTTTCAAGTAATGATAAGAGTAGATACCTTTCTTGGCCAGCAGTATCCCAGATTTGAGCCTTGACAATCTTATCATCGCATTGGATGCTACGTGTTGCGAATTCAACACCGATTGTCGCACGTGAGTCGTGGCTGAAATCATTTCTGGTGAAACGAGATAACAAGTTAGATTTTCCGACGCCGGAATCTCCGGTTAAAACCACCTTGAAGAGGTAATCGTAATCGTCTTCTGCTCTATATGCTCCCATCTTCTATCCGAAGGTTAACCTCTTTGTTTATGAGGTTGGTTGTTCTTAGTTAAGACGATAATATCTAATAATGAAAATGTATTTGGCTATTCCAAGAACTTGGGATGACAACGAGAGAAATCCCAAAATGCGTTTTCTTATTTCTTTTGGTTCTAAAACATAAGTTTTATTTTCTCTTGTTTTTAACGTTTTCTAAATTGGAGAAGCTACCAATTTGAGTTATGAATGTGGGAAGACAGCGAGAAGAAACAGAAATTTAAGGAACCTCCTCTACTTTTTGTTTTTTAAAATTAGGCTAAACATAAACATTTCTAAATTTCTACCGCTTAGAAACGAATGAGAGTTTTTGACAGAGGCTAAACATACACGTTTCCGGTTTGGCGACTTTTGTTACACATGTCAGTTAATTCTGTTTCAGTTGTTATAAATTCCCATTTGGTTCAGCATAAAATATATACTCCTAGTAACCCATTCAAGTTAAAATACTCATCATGTTTTCAGTTTGCAACTACAACTATCTTTTCTATTTAAGGATTTAGCAACAAAATTTGTATTCACTCATGCACATAATCATATACTGGGAAGTCACAGCCAAGAGAGCCTTCCTCCGAGTGTAAGAGTGCAAGACAAACATCACAGAAATAACAAGGATTCTCATGTGCCCACTTGTTATCCACTGCAACCTTTGAAGCTCTATTTATCTTGCAAACGCCGCATTTCTGAAACTTGGGCTTCGATCGAAATATTATAGGGTAAGCTGTTCTGCTCTGAACATCCTCTGGATGACTCAGCCTCATGTCCCGTATCACTATCATGTGCTTGCATTCTCCCTGTTCTCAGTTTAATCAGTAACGTTTTCATAGGATGAGCATTAAAGGTTACAGAAAAGGGATTTTACCTGATGACAGTAGAGATAACTAGCTCCGACTCTGAATCTTAAGTCACAGAAGCGCGTACTCTGCATGTTTGCAGTTTTGAAACGAGGTACATCCATGGATTTCGATTCACCTAGAACCGCTTTCTGCTTTTTATGTAATTCCCCGGTTAGAATGCATTCCCATTTTTGAAGAGCTTCATCTTTCGAGTTCCATATCCAATCTAAAATAGGGTAGCTGTAATCTTTGACCGATGAGTTTCTTGAATCATTGTGAAAGACATCCTAGACAAGCAAAAAGCAACTGGTTCAATTAGAAAAGAAGAAATTAAACTTATTTTAGTCATCAAAAGATAAGAAAAATGAACAGATGAATTCTTACTTCTATGAGAAAGTATCCAGAGGGGTTATACTTTCCAGCCTTTTTCATCACATGGTCTGTAAGACAGTGAATCTTGTCTTTCAATTCAGTCAACATTTGACGTCCTAGAACCAAAATTTCTTGGGTCTGAACAAAACAAATCACACAGATATTGTAGTAGTTAGCACAATTCAGTCAATGTTATTCAGACTTCGATTTCTCCAAAAAAATATGCAGAGTACATCAAAGGGTTTTGACAGAACAATGCAGTACCTTAACCTTACGACTGTTATAAATCTCAACACACAAAATGACTTCAGGATATAGCGTATCCACTTGTCCCTGAATGTCTGATGGCTTCACTTTCTGTTTACATAGCACGAAGATAATATTTAGCAGGAGGCATGATGAGTTAAAAAAGATGTTTGGACTAGCATAGCCATAGCCAACACTAAACAAAATTGCAGGGGGAAATAACTTGCCGTGTAATTGTTATATATGAACTTAAGAGATTTCATCTGCTCATAACCGTCTGGAAGTGCAGCTACATCTTTACCAGTTTCACAAGTTTTGCTGAACAAAAGTTAAAAATCAAAGAAACATAAGCATAAAGCATACAAGGTTACATCAGCAAACCAGAGACTATGCAATAGTAAATCACAGACCTGGAGCAGTGCAGCCTCACAGCTGCCTTATCCTCCTCCTGCTTTTGTTTAATTTTGGCAAGCTGCTCGACTTTGGCAAGATAAGCTTCCTGAAACCAAAAACATGACCATATCAATGTAAATTCAATTAAGCATAAGCTTGACTACTACTTCCATCATTCCTTGTTGACCCAAAGCCAGTACACTAGTAAAATCCATGTAAATTTGGTATCAAGTGATACTAAACACATATAGCTATTGATATAAACTAATAGCCAGCCATACCAAAAACCATGTTAGATAAACTTACATCAGTCTTTTTTTCTGTCCGCTTCTTTACCCCAGTATTCTTTACAGTCCTCTTCCTTTTTGCACTGCAGTAGACAGGAGAGGTAACAGTTTGTTTTCATTCTACAATTGTATATAAGTCAACCTAACAATTAATGTTATCGCAGGAAGACAGAGCATTAGATTTAAAAAATAGAAAGTCTGGGAATGAATGATACATACTGATGAGAGGCGTTTAAAGACTGTTCGAGCTCCTTTTGGGAAAGGTTTTCATCTTCCTGCGATAACATCAAGGCCCAAAGTTGTCACTCAAACTCCAAAGACAGCAAAAAGAAGAAGAATACAAATCCATATAAAGGATGATTAGGCAACATACAGGAAAGGCTTCCTTCATAGCCATCTCAGTGAGTTCCTCATCTGTATAAATCTTGAGATCATCAGTTCTGCAACAAAATCCTCCCAGTTACATATATCTTTATATGTATTGTTTTCTCATTGAAACCAAGGAGCCAGAGGAATATACTTACGAGACATGAGAAGATGATGAGGGAGATAAATGAGTATCCAAATCCTCGAGTAGATTGAGAAAAGAAGAACGGAACTCAGGGACTGTAGAAATGTTTCCAACCATGTTTGGCAGATAAAGGGGTCCTCCTCTGGGTACCAATGAAGTGGTTGGTCTATGTTCACTTCTCTCGCTCTCGCTCTCGCTCTCACTCTCCATTGTTGCTCCGTTTGCTTTCTCTCTCTCTCTGATAGCACCAGAGACAGATGCCGAATTAAAGAGGAGACGAAGACGATTACACTTGAAAGAGAGAATTTTGATCGGTCTCTGAAATTCCCAGACGAATTGATACTTTTAGGTTTCGGATTTCGAATTAACAAAACCCAAATTCGCTAGACTTCAGGAAACTCTAAAATTAGGGTTTTAGAAGTAGAAAGGATCGGGATTTTACTTTAGTCGATGCAATTAAAGAGTAGAGACTGAGGATTGTTGCAGTCCTCCATTGTTGAAGGAGCTCGTCATCGTCGTGGTGGAGAAGAAGAAGAAGAAGATTCGAAGTCTCTGAAGGAGAGACTATTTTATTTATAATGTAACCCGGTTTAATTGTTAACCGGTGATTATTTGCCTTACTCGTCGATTAAATCATTAAACCGGAGTTGTAAACATAATATGGGCCTGTGTCCCGTTATACACACACACTTCTTTAAGCAAATTTCTTCTATTTCAAGAAGGTTTTGATGAGAGAACAGCTGCTCTCAAACTCTCATCACCTACTACTGCTAAAAGAATACTGTTTATCTGCTGCTGGTCCGTTGTTGATTTCAAAACCGGGGCAAGACCAGTCGTAAGCAGGAATTGTGTAAGGACCCTTGAGGAAGCCCATCGCGATCCATCGGTATGCAGATTCCGTCAAATGAAAACCATCCCAATGCACGTACTTTGAAGGATCAATACAACTATCCACGTTTTTAGTCCCACACCAACTCATACTATTGAAGTTGTATGGTTCTCCTGTTCCACAACAAGCTGACAAGGGTCGTCCGCTCGTGAACCCTGTTCATAAATATGAATCGGTTTGAGAACCTTTAGTTTTGAAAAAAAATGGGTAGGTATATAGATTCAAAAGAGTTGGGGGTATAACCGAATTTGGCCGGTTCTAGGAATATACGTAACAAGGCATTGTAGTAATCTGCGTATAGGATTGTAACATGAGGGTAGAGTTTCTGTACTCGGTTGATTTCTTCTTGAAGCTCCTTGTTGTGGTATTCTATAAACTCGTTTAGCGACTTCAAACATCCGGTTAAAGGATCGTATTCTTCCTTGTTTGATATCCAATACTCTGTTAGAAACGCTGACCAGCATCCTATTGGGAAGTCCGCAGGCACCATGATGGTTTTGCCTCCCATATTGACCAAATCCTTTATATATTGTTAATTCTATTCATATTCAAGATTCACTCTGACTGATTTATGCAGAGATTATTAAACAAGGGTTTATATATGAGAAAGAATGGTACCGTAATCACAGAAGACATAGAACTGATCACTAATGGAACCAGCTCTTTTAGCTCCTCGACGGTTTTACCAACCAAGAAACCATAGTTATAATCGTTCCCTCCAATCTCTCCAACGATAAGCAAAGCATTTCCAATCATTTCTCTGCAATCTATAAGGAAAAAAATCATTACAAATGAGTTTGTAACATTGCATCTCCGAGGACAAACTTAATGGTATCTTACCGGGAATTGGATTAACACTATATATATATGATGCATAAGAAGCAAATTATATTCACAGAATAATAAATTATTCATTACCTGCAAGTGAACCACATATATTTGGTAAACTCTCCTTGAAGTTCTTAAACTGAACTCCTAAACTAACATTGGTGTAATGATAATAAATTCCTCTGCTCTCAAGAACTGATTGTTCTAACGCGGTTGCACCCGCTACAGCGAAATTAACCCCTTTTCCAAAGCTTGCATTTTGAGATCCGTGGAAAGGAGGCAGGTACGGAAGCCCCAAAAATTCAGCTGTACAAGAGAAAATTTGAAGAATCACTTTAAAGGGTTTCATACTCAAAATCTAAAAAGTCTATTTTCAAGACTCTTAGTAGAGAGATTAAATTACCGATGAAGTCGATGATGAGGCGACCATTGGAGTAACGACCGGTGGGAAAGTGGAAGAAGGTTTCACCGTATGGTGGAAATGCGGAGTGAGGAGGATTGTCAGCGTCGGAGAGAGCGAGCAAGTTTCCAGTGTCGGTAATGGAATCTCCGAAGCTGATGATCGATTTGAACTTCCCACACTGTTTTACTTGTGAGCTTACGACTGTGGTTAGCATAGTGATTAGGAAGAAGGTCCTGGTGAGTTTCTTGAACAGATAAAAATGTGGAGACTCCATCGAAGAAGAAGACTGGAGAAGGAAGAAACCACGCAAAAGCAGAGCAATGTGTAGTTCAGCAATGTTTGGGATATTAACTGTGAGGCTAAGGGACTGTGTCTCGCTGTATACTCGTAAATTCAGAAAGTAACGTTCAACGATAAAATATCTTTTTTTTTTTTTTTTTTTTTGGTTTCAAAATTACAAAATCTATCCAAATTAACATTATATGCTTTAGATGGTAATGAAAACGATGGTATAAAAAGCTGTTTTTTTTTTTTTTTTTTTTGACCATATCAATTATGTTTTCGTATGTAAAGCACGAGGCCATGAATGTTTGTTTTTCAAATGGTTTTTGGATTTTGGATTTTTTTTTCGTTTTTGATTTGTGGTGTAGATTTGTTATAAACTTGAATGGGTACTTTGTTTGTTGTGGTTTTGGTTTTATTTTAATGGATTATATTTTTCTTTTTAAAAAATAATGAAATAATATGAAGCTATCACAAAAAACAGCTGTAATTTTTTTTTCTTAATCTATATACTTATTTAAGCAACTCTTTAAACAAATAACCATACTCCATATAAAATATTACACAAAATGCCACTGTATTTTAATACAAAATATAATAACAGAATCTTAATATTAATTTGTTGTAACGTGAAAATGATTATCCAAAAAAAATAATAATTATTAATTTATTAGATTACAAAAAATCATTAATAAAATAATTTCGAAATTATTTAATAAAATAATAATAAAATTATTTCGAAATTATGTAATAAAATAATTAAACAGATTCTATTTATTGTTTCAGAAATCTTAGGAAACAATAACAAACTATTTAGAAAATTATAAAACTTAAATTTATTTATAAAACTAAGATTAAATATTTACATATCTAAATCATTTAATAATACAAATATATATTAAAATTAGGATACAACATTGTTTATATTTTTAAAATATATCTATATACTTATTTAAGCTATGTTGTTAAAAATTTAACCAGTTCTCATGTGACATATTACGAAAATGATATTATATTTTAATTATTCTAATAACTAACAAAAGAAAAGTTTAGATTTATTTACAAAATAATAAAACTCTATTTATTGTTTCATAAATCTTAGGAAATAATAACAAACTATTTTAATTGGCTAAAACTTAATTTTTTATACACAATATTCATTATATAAACAATACTAAGTGTATAATATTGATAATATACATAACCAAATTGTAATTTTCACCTATAAAATTAATATACAACATGTTATACCAATAACTTCAATTTGTAAATTTGGTATATTAAGATCTCTAAACACGATCACATCAATTTGTAATACCAAATCACGGGTCAATACATGTTTTGTTGGATTTTTTTGACTTTACCGAATGTATAATTAACGAATTTGATATTGCACCAAACCAAAATAGTAGTACCAACTACGGCTCGAAATCAGAGTATGACCTTAAGTAAATTAAATATATGATTTTATAAAATGTATAGAATTAATATATTTTCTACTATTATTTTGTAACAAACAAATCCAAATTTACATAAATATTTCTTTACGCTGGTAACATTATTCTACAAAATATTAACGTGTATTTATGAGTCGGGTAATAAAACGGGTAATGAGACGGGTAACAAGACGCTCAAAAATTAAATTAATATCCGATACTCGATCATTATTCATGGATAAAATAATTATTATATCCTTCACTTGACCCTAAAGCTGTGGGTACCTTTTTTCGGGACGGATACAAACCGAAAAACGGGTCCAATACGGGTACCGGTAGTAGTTTCGAGGCCTACCTATTAGTAGTTTAATATGAATCAAAATTCACCATATAGTACTATATTATATAACATGTAAATGAATGATACAACATAAACATAATATTAACAAATAACAAAAAAAAAAAAAATTTGCGTTACCAGCGCATGTTATTATCTAGTTAATTAATTAAAAAGGCTGTTTTTACTTTTTATCCCAAAAAAAAAAGTTGTTGAAACCAAAAAAAATTATAAAACTATTGTATCGATGGGATTATCTCAACTGGAATTAAGGATGGGCATTTAAACCGAACCAAACTAAACCAAACCCAATCCTACACTTCAACCATTCAGTTATGTATTTTTTCAACCCAAATGGTTCGGTTTGGTTCGCTTTTAAACCGAACCGAACCAATAATCCAATATGTTTTTAAAATTAATTAATAATATTATTAAAATTATAAATATGTGATATTACCTATTACCATTTGCATTTGGTTTCTATTTTACTTTATTTAAAATTTTCTAATAAAATTAACTAAATATAAATATAGATTCAGTTATATTTAATATTAGGTATTAATTTTATTTTTCTAGCTTTTCTAATTTATTTGATTAATAAACTATTATAAAACTATAATCAATTTTATTTTGTTACATTATTTAATTTTTAAACCAAATTAAAACCGAACCAAACCAAATTAAAACCAAACCGATCCGAACACAAACTAAACCAAACTGATCCGAACACAAACCAAACCAAATTAACTTTGATTGAATTTGGTTAGAGTTTTACCAAAATCGAATAAACCGAACTGAACTGAATCCAAACCGAATATATCATCTCTTCAAATATTATCAAATTAAACTAATCCATTATGATATATTAGGCATTATGGACCACTATGACATATTAGGCATTATGGACCATTACCATTATGATATATTAGGCATTATGGACCATTCTATCACGTTCAACTAATCCACTTTGGTATCGACAGATTCTTCAAATATCGTAAAATTTCTAATGGTTGAGAATCTATTTGAAGAACTCATGGAACATTTATCCTTTTCTCCCTTTGCTCATTGTATTGTATGTTGAAGAATCCACCTCTTTATGAGTCTTTGATTTAAATGAAAGTTCACTTACTTGACAAAAAAAACTATTTAATCAATAAAATCATTTGTAAGTTTCATGTCTAAAAGATTTCTAGTAATATCAAGTTAACTAAATAGATTTTTAACAAATAGTTGCATATTTTAATTAACCATCAACTACATAATTACCCGTGCTATAAAGCACAAAGATATGTTTGCATAAACTGTAGTTTGTTAGTTATAAAATAATAGTAGAAGTTTCATTTGATTTACTCTATATATTTTATAATTGTTTTACAACTAATTTACTTAGTTTCATATTTTGATTTCAACCCGTCTTTGGTACATGGTAAAATGTTCAAATCTCTAAATTAGATAAATTTGGTAAAATCCAAAAATATAAAACAAAACCTGTATTAAAGCTATCGTGTTTAGAAATATCGATTTAACTTTTTGATTTTTTTTAGTTGTATATACTATATTAAATAAAACATAACATTTGTGATTTCTTAGATTTTAATAAGATGTCACTGTGTCGATGTGTAGTGTGAAAAAATATTTAATAAATTAGATAAAATATTTATATTTTTAAAATATAAGCAATGTTGTATCTTAGTTTTAAAATATATATGTCATTATTAAACAATTTAAAGATGCAAATATTTAATCTTAGTTTTATAACTAAAATTAAGTTTTATAACTAAAATTAAGTTTTATAATTGTTCTAAATAGTTTGCTATTGTCTCCTAAAATTTCTGAAACAATAAATAGAATCTGTTAAATAATTTTGAAAATATTATTTTATTATTTTATAAACCAATATAAGCTTTTTGTTAGTTATTAAATTAATTAAAATGCAAGAACATTTTTTGTAATATATCACATGATAGTATAATTAAACTTCTAAACCTGATCAACATCCTCGACCTGCAAACGGTAGGAGACGGCACCTACACCCAGACCTAATGGTAAATCATTTGATTAATCCACGGACTAATGAGTGACATTTACCTATCCTCCAAGAATTTATGGATCCGGAGGATATTCAAACTATTAAGAGTTTTCCTATTAGCAAATCTTTTAAGCCAGATCGATTGGTGTGGCATTATACACAAGATCTGGTCGGTACTCGGTTAAGTCAGGTTATAAGGTAGCTCAAACCATGAAGGCTGAAATTGAATTCGATTCTAACTGTAATGTCCTGAAGGCTCAGACTTGGAATCTTCCGGTACCACCTAAAATCAAACACTTTTTCTGGCAGATAGTATCTGGCTCTCTCCCGGTGACGCCGTGACGGTGGGATTAGCTTCTCGGGGAGTTAATTGTGACACGGTATGCAAGAGATGTGATCTAGCGGCAGAGTCTATTAATCATATTTTATTTGAGTGTCCTCATTCCCGTCAGGTTTGGGAGAGGGTTTTTGATGGATTACACACGGACAAGTTCCCATTTGGTTCGATCTATTCAAATTTAGATTTTATATATGGCAAAGGGTTAGCCCCTATGGCTTTAGGAGCTACTCACAGTGCGATACTGTGGCTGGTCTGATTCTTATGGAAGGATAGGAATAAAAAAGTTTTCCAAGGGCTACAATCAGAGCCAATAGATATCATTAATCAGGCTTTACGCGAACAATTGTGGTGGGAGGAAGCCCAAATAGCCGCAAGGGTTGGATCCGGTTCGACGTAATCCTTGCATACTCCGGAGATGATAATTCATTGTCAAGTTGATGGTTCGTGGAAATCTACGGAACCAAATTCAGGATTAGGATGGTAGTGTAGTGATGGTGAGAATCAGACTTTAGTTATGGGTGCCAGATGTTAACATCGCAGTGTGTCCCCACTTCATTCGGAGTTGGAAGCATTATTATGGGCGATGGAGTGTATCCTTTCCAGAGACATTGATTGTCAGAGGTTCGAGACGGATTCTGCAGAGTTGGTTGCGATGGTGCAAGCTCCGGAGGAGTGGCCAGCCTTCTCTACGCTTTTTGATGAGTTCCAGATTCTTAGTGCCTCCTTGCCTCCTTTTACCCTTTCCAAGATCCCAAGGACGTCCAATGTGAAAACTGATTGTTTAACTCGTTCTTCTAGAACATTATTGTCGGAAATGATTTTTGTAAACAACTTTATTTGAATTAATGTTAGGTTGAAAAAAAAAAAAAAAATTAAACTTCTAAAAATATATTTGTTTGAATACAATACATAATCTAAGTTGATCTTAGCCAAAGGCCGAGAAAGGTATGATTTATTTCAAAGTTTGCAAGTCCTTTTATAGCAAAACATCGGCTTTGGTTTTATCAGTATCCTTCTCTCAATTTATTTGACCAACTTAGATCAGTTGCTCCTCAGAGAATTTCCTGTGTCAGATGATCCTCCATTGTTCTTAATTTTTCTAGAGCTGAGACAAGACCAATCGAAAGGAGGAATTGTATAAGGTCCGCTTAGTATACCCTCAGCAATCAAGCTGTACGCAGCCTCAGTCAAATGAACACCATCCCAAGCCACATACTTTGAAGGATCACTACAACCTTCAACTACATCAGTCCCGCATTTCTTACCCACCGTATCGTTGTACGGTCCTCCAAAACCGCAGCAAGCCGACAAGGGTCTGTTTATGAACCCTGATTGGATAGTCAACTCAGTTAACAAACTTGAATCAATGTACGTGTAGGTTCAGTAGAAGAATAAAGACTTCTCTAACCGAATTTGGCTGGTTCTTGGAAAATGCTCGATAGAACGTTGTAATAGTCCGCGTATATGATATTGACACGAGGGTACAACTTCTGTAGTCTGTTGAGTTCTACTTGAAGCTGCTCGTTGTGATATTCTCCGAACTTATTCAGCAATTTCAAACATCCTGTTAAAGGATCGTATTCTTCCATGTTTGCTGTATGATATATTGTCAAATAAACCACTGAGCATCCCATAGGGAATTCTCCGGGAACTAGAAATGTTTTCCCTCCCATACCGATTAACTCCTGCGCTACCAAACATTCAGTCGGTCGTTGTTCCAAAAATTCGATGAGATATTCAAGAAGATCAAGAATTTGATTAGGTATGTATTTGGAAAGAGAAATGTTTACAGTGATTGCGGAAGAAATAGTTCTGATAACTAGAGGAACCAGCTCTTTGACCTCTTCAATGCTTTTTTCCACGAAGAATGCGTAATTATAGTCATTCCCTCCTATTTCTCCCATGAGAATTAAAGCATTTTCTATCATATCTCTGCAGTCTAAAACAAGATTACAATGTATAAGCCACTTATTCTACAAGTGATAGCTTGATTAATTCACTGTGTCTTAGAGGTTAAAAAGAGTTGATCTTCCCAACCTGAAGGAGAGCCACATAACTTAGGCAGACTCTCCTTGAAGCTACTAAGCTGAACACCTAAACTGACATTGGTGTAAGGAAAGTGAATTCCCCTCTCCTCAAGAAAGGAACGTTTCAGTGCTGTTGCTCCACCTACCGCGAAATTAACTCCTTTCTCAAAGTTTGCATTTTGAGATCCATAAAATGGAGGCACGAGCGGTAAACCTAAGAATTCAGCTGTGAACATAACCAAAGATAGGTTGTAAGTTGAGGAACCGATTTAGGAGGCTTAACCACAGTTAATGGTGTAGTATATAGATGATCTCAGGTTTTGTATTTATACGATGGAACTTGCTACTCAAGCAAGAGCATCCAGAAAAAGAAGTTAAAGTAAGAGTGACACGTACAGGACAAAACAGGGGATAACCAAACATCAGAAATATACAACAACAAGCTACGTAATTTGTAAGTGCTAATACATTACAAACCATCAGTGTTTCAATCCTGTCATGCAATCCACAGTAATATATGCTCCAAATTGCTCGGAACTTTCTTTTTTGGATGTAATTTTTCAAGAAAGTATCTGAGCTTTTCAACTAAGAATTCAATTTTACCTTTGTACACAGTGTGACACTCACTCACTCACTTATACCTCCTCAAACAAAGCATGGCGGATCCAGAGATAACTGGGGCACATTTTAAATATGGTTGATACTATTAAACTAGAAAAAATATATTACTATATTCATGTTAAAATTATACTATATATTTTTTTTTAATTTATGTATTACAATAGTACACAGTTACATTTTTAATAATAACTGAAAGTACATATTGAAAAAAATATAAGTTTAACATTTACATCTATATAAATATCACACAAGTTTAAAGTCAAGAGATTGTATAAAAAACTGAAACTTGAATAAATTACTATACTTCAGTTTTTTTTAATCTATATATGAAGATTTAAATTTAGTCTACAAGTAAGGGAGATAAAATAATTTCATATTATTTGATAATTATTTTTTTCAAGTAAAGAAAATGCAACCATGCAATATTAGAAAAACAAAAAAAAAAAAGATGTAGGAAGATAGATTAAGAAAAAAAAAAGCATGTGGTATCAATTAGCATATCATCTAAGTTTATAATATTTTTTTTTGGTAAGAATCTAAGTTTATAATATTAGCAAGGGACTATTAGACAAAGTTTATAAAATTAGTATAGGACACGTGCCCCTCTTAGTCTCTTCATAGAAAGTCAAGAAGACACGTACCAATGAAATCGATGATGAGGCGGCCGTTTGAGAAACGTCCGGTGGGATGGTGGAAGAAAGTTTCTCCGTACGGTGGAAGCGCGACCTGAGGATGATCGTTAGGATCGGAGAGGCCGAGCAAGTTTCCAGTGTCGGCAGTCGAATCACCGAAACTTATGATCGATCTCAAGTTCCGGCACTCTGGTTCCGAGTTTACCATAGTGAGAAAAAGAGTAGATAAAATGAAGCTGACCACGAGCTTCGTCAACAGAGGAGCCATGCGAGAAGAGATCTCCGTCGTCCCTACGAATTCGAAATCTTTCTTTTTGACGTTTTCAAGAAAAGATACACAAAACCAATTATTAGACACAGAAGGGGGAGTATGGGTGGCCTAGTTGTTGTTCATATTTAAAGTTTTCTTACTCTTATTGATATAACCGAAGAATCTCGAATCGTTATCAAACCAGATACCCTTACCTGAAGTGACAATAATAATGACCAATGATTAATTTAAACTGTACCATGAATCTTTCAACCACATGACTTTAGTTAGTTGTTGATATTGAATGTTATGATAAATGTACCGATTGATTTACACTTTCAACATTAATTTAGTACATATTTTTTGGGTTTAGTTAAGTATGGAATTAAGGGTATAACTGTTAATCATTGGAGTAAAAGAGTGGAACGTGAGATGAATTAAAACACACTAGCTAGGAGGTAAAAGTGAGTAATCAGAGTAAACAAGGTTTACTAAAAAGCTACTTTTGGACTTAGGGAGACTACACAAGTTTAGAATTTTCTGGTTGAAAAACCAACCATACATGGTATTATCAATAACCCTTCTCACAATTTTTATGACCAACTTATATCAATTGTTCAACAAATAATTCTTTGTGTCAGATGACCCATTATCCTTAATTTCGAAGCTGAGGCAAGACCAATCGAATGGAGGAACCGCATATGGACCCTTTAGTATACCATCGGAGATCAATCTGTACGCAGCCTCAGTCATATGAACACCGTCCCAAGCAACATACTTTGAAGGATCACTACAACCTTCAACTACATCAGTGCCACATTGCGTAACTGAAGTATAGTTGTAAGGTCCTCCTACGCCGCAGCAAGCGGACAAGGGTCTGTCCATGAATCCTGATTGCATAATTAAATCTGTTAGCAAATTGACCAATGTACTTGTTTGCGTAGATTCAATATACAATAGGATCAAGAAGTCTAACCGAATTTGGCTGGTTCTTGATAAAAGCGCAACAACGCGTTGTAGTAGTCAGCATATATGATATTGACATGAGGGTACAACTTTTGGAGTCTGTTGAGTTCTGCTCGAAGCTGCCCATCGTGGTTTTCTCCAAACTTGTTCAGCCATGTCAAACATCCTGTCAGAGGATCATATTCCTCTTTGTTTGATGTTTGATATAATGTCAAATAGGCTACTAAGCATCCCATAGGGAACTCTCCGGGCACCAGAAATGTTTTCCCACCCATACCGATTAACTCCTGCGCTATCAAACATTCAGTCAATCGTTGCTCCAAAAATTTGATTAAATATTCAAAAAGAGAAATGTTTACCGTGATCGCAGAAGAGATAGTAGTGATAACCAGGGGTATCAACTCCTTGACCTCTTGAATGCTTTTCCCCACAAAGAATAGGTAAAAATAGTCATTCAATCCAATTTCTCCCATGAGAATTAAAGCATTTTCCATCATATCTGTGCAGTCTAAAACAAGTTTACAATGTAAGCAATTGTTCTACAAGTGATCTTGATTCATTGCATCTTGGAGTTGAACCTTTACAGGGCAGGTAGGATCTTTTATCTTTAAGCAAACCCGAAACAGAACGAGTGAATTTTTTTTTTTTTTTTTTTTTTTTAATTTCTCTTTTTTTTTTTTTTACTATCATAAACTCTAATAGAGCTGAGTATCAATTCTGCTTTACGATGGGAGCGTAAGAAATCCAGATTTAATATTTCTAACCATATAAAACAGGAAATATCAAATACAAAAATTTAAAAGAGTTGATCGTCCCAACCTGAAGGAGAACCACACAAGTTAGGCAAACTCTCTTTGAAGCTACTAAGCTGAACGGCTAGACTAACGTTGGTGTTAAAAAAGTCAATTCCTCTCTCTTCAAGAAAAGAATGTTCCAGTGCTGTTGCTCCAGCTACCGCAAAATTAACACCCTTCTCAAAGTTTGCATTTTGAGATCCATAAAATGGAGGCACAAGTGGTAAACTCAAGAATTCAGCTGTGAACAGAACCATAGAAAAGAGAACGAGAGAGCTGTAAGAGTATGAACACCAATAAGGGTGCTTGACAGCACTTAGTGGTTTTGTATCTAGATTATTTTAGGTTTTATATAATCAAACTTGCTACTCAAGCAAGAGCATCGAGAACTCTTTTGGTTTATAACTTTCCTACACACTTACTCACACCTTTAGTAAAGTCAAAGGACACAATAATTAAACGTACCGATGAAATCGATAATGAGACGGCCGTTTGAGAAACGACCTGTGGGATGGTGGAAAAAGGTCTCTCCATACGGTAGAAACGCAAAGTGAGGGAGATTGTTAGGATCAGAGAGACCAAGAAAGTTTCCAGTGTCGGAAACTGAATCTCCGAAACTGATGATCGATTTGAATTCCCGGCACTTTGTTTCAGAGCTCACGTAAGTGACAACAAAAGTAGATAAAAAGAAGAGGATGAGTTTCATCAAGAGAGGAGAATCGAGAGACGCCATTGCGACTTGCGAGAGGTCCAGAGATTGGTAGCTTATTGTCAAAATAGTTTAAATTCTCCTCTGTAGCTATTTTCCGTGAGCATAAGCATCCGTGGCCGACGTTTGGTTGGTGCTAAAACAATTGCGGATGTTTTTGTCGATAAGCTTGATAAGAAAAAAAAAATAATAATAATACACTACAGAATTTTCTTATTCATAGTTACTAATATTAATTTACTTTTTCTTATACATAGTTGCTAATATTAATTTATTTACTAATATTAACATAGGTACGTGAACACAAACAAAGTATTACAAGTGGTACAGCTTTGATTTTTTACCAATCACAAAAACTTTATCAAAAACTTTATTAAAAGTTTTACTCTCAGTTTTTTTGTACAGCTTTTAGTACAGCTCTTTCTTACAGCTTTGCACTATTCCGTTAAAGCTTACAGCTTCAACTTACCGTTTTTCTGTACAGCTTTGGCTACGTTACCAATCAGACTCATAATAATGTAAATAAATTCAACTACAGTAATGGTTGTTTTTTTTTGGTTTTGACATCATCAATCAGCTCATCAGTGTCTTATCTCTTATCGGTTCCTCTCTTTCATCACTTTCGCTTCATATTGTTTATGTTTTTACTCATACATAAGTGAAACTTCCCAAAATTACCATTCCTTGTTGGTCCTTTTAACAAATTTTTTTTTACCATAAACTATAATGGCAATCTCGTGACGAAAATATTCCTTGCAAAGAAACAAAAAACACGCTGGTGAAAGTGAATGTGACAAATCCTATATTCCTTTCCTTTTTGATATTCTCTTTTGTTTTGAAGAAAAAAAATATTTTTTGATAAACAATTTTTGGGTTTTTTACAAAACAATTATTGATAAACAAGTCTAGAACGTGCCACTTTCCTCGTAATATTTGGATCTCCTGTTAACAATTTTCACTTTATGATAGACCAATGATGGACAATTTTACTCTTAACAGTCGATATACAATAAAACCTCTATAAATTAATACTCTATAAATTAATAAACATTATAAATTAATAAATTTTGCTAATTCCAAGTCGGGACAGTGTTAAAAATAACAAAATTCGATAAGATAATAATATAATAATTTTTTTGAAATCCCTATGTAAAATATGGTCCCAATAATATCATAAATTAATAATCATGTAAATTTACATATATATACTGATATAATAAAGTATACTTCTTCTAAACCTCATATTTATAATACAATTGTTATGTTGTTTTTTCAAACTATAATGATATAAAATATTCTATAGCATTTCATAAAAATAACTAAAACGTTTTAAAGTTTTCAATTTCTAAATATGTATCATTTACATTTTGATAGTTTGATAGGCTATTAAAATATGATAGTTGATATTTTTATTCATAAATTTGAATTTATGTATGTCATGTGTATAAGTAAATTTGTCTATAGTATTTGTAATTTATTTTCAATACTGTTTTCTAAATATTTCAAATTCAATTCCAATACCATAAAATTTACAAAATCCGTAATTCTAATCTTATTTTACGAAAATTGTCTCAATTAATAATTTTTAAAAATTTAAAAAATTAAAAATATATCTATAAATTAATAATTATTAATTTACACTATAAAATAATAATTATTAATTTATAGATAAATTAATATCACTATAAATTAATAAAATGTCTTGGTCCCAACATTATTAATTTATAGAGGTTTTACTGTATACCATAAATGACGGCTCTATGTGCAACACCTCTGTAAATTATAAGTCTTTAAATTCTTGACCACTAGATCAAACAATTTCCACATTTTATTATGATCGAAAATTTTCAAAATGTTTTGTTTAGGAGAAAGTACAGAACCTAATTGGTTGGAAAGGACATATTGGTCATGACTCGATAAGAGTTTTTGTTTTCTTATAAATCCTGGTGGGGCTAGGAAATTTACTTTCTATGAATTAGAAATCTTTGCTTTGTATCGCCTTCAAAACCTACTTGTGACTTTTAGCCATCCTCCACAAAATATATGTTTGCAGATTCTTCTAAATAATTTCAAAGTACGGGGATAAGATTCATATATGTCCATGGATCATAACCAACAAGTGAGCAAGTCTTAACTGGTATTTGCAAGTATATTTCGATGTTCACTTGGTCACTTTATAGTTCCGGTTATATGGTCTTGTATGTGTTTTAATTTTAAACTCATCGACACTTTTTAACAGTGGAAGGATTAGACTTTGCTGTAAGGCCAGTCTGGCTAATTGCAAGCCACGTAGTTTCATTATTTTATGATATGGTAATGATCATCTAAAGCGGAAGAAATATAATTCCTCGGTATATCCTAGTTTATCTAACATAGCAACAATACAAATTGTCAAATTAATACAAATGCATGAACATGATCCAAGACGAGCACTGAAGAACATACATGGTATTAATTGTCAGTATCCTTCTCTCAAAATTTTGACCAACTTATATCAGTGGTTCATCAAACGATTCTTTTTTTCAGACAGTCCATTGTCCTTAATTTCCGAGCTGAGGCAAGACCAATCGAAAGGAGGAACCGCATAGGGTCCCTTTAGTATACCTTCAGAAATCAAGCTGTATGCAGCCTCAGTCATATGAACACCGTCCCAAGTCACATACTTTGAAGGATCACTGCAAGCTTCAACTACATCATCCCCACATTGCCAAAATGAGGTAAAATTGTAAGGTCCTCCTACGCCACAGCAAGCGGACAAGGGTCTGTTCATGAATCCTGATTGCATAGACAACTCGGTTAGCAAATTGACCAATGTACTTGTTGTGGAGATTCAGTAAAAAGATCAAGAAGGCTAACCGAATTTGGCTGGTTCTTGATAAATGCGCAACAGCGCTTTGTAGTAGTCAGCATATATGATGTTGACATGAGGGTACAACTTCTGGAGTCTGTTGAGTTCTGCTTGAAGCTGCTCGTCGTGGTTTTCTCCAAACTTGTTCAGCCATGTCAAACATCCTGTCGAAGGATCATATGCTTCCATGTCTGATGTTTGATAAGATGTCAAATAGATTGCTGAGCATCCCAGTGGGAAATCTCCGGGCACCAGAAATGTTCTGCCCCCCATACCTATTAACTCCTATGCTATCAAATATTCAGTCAGTCGTTCCAAGAATCTGATGAGATATTCAAAAAGAGAGATATTTACCTTGATTGCATAAGAGATAGTAGTGATCACGAGGGGTATCAACTCCTTGACCTCTTCAATGCTTTGGCCAGCTAAGAATGCGTAATTATAGTCAGTCCCTCCAATTTCTCCCATGAGAATCAAAGCGTTTTCCATCATATCTCCGCAGTCTAAAACAAGTGTACAGTGTAAGGCATTATTCTACAAATGAATATTTGCATCAGACGAATGTTATTACTAAGCATAAACCAAGACAGAACGAATATTTTTTTTTTTTGTCTATTGGGACTCTCAAGGTCTAAACCAAAGCTGAAGAGTACTAATTCTGCTTTACGATGGGAACGGTAAGATATCAGGTTTAATATTTCAAACCATATAGAACAGAAAACACCAAATACATAAATTATAAAGAGTTGATCTTCCCAACCTGAAGGAGAGCCACATAGTTTAGGCAAACTCTCTATGAAGCTACGAAGCTGAACGCCAAGACTTAAGTTGGTGCAAGGAAAATGAATTCCTCTCTCTTCAAGAAAAGAGCGTTCCAGTGCCGTTGCTCCCGCTACCGCAAAGTTAACACCCTTCTCAAAGTTTGCATTTTGAGATCCATAAAAAGGAGGCACAAGCGGTAAACCCAAGAATTCAGCTGTGAACAGAACCATAGGAAAGAGCATGAGGGAGCTTTAAGCTGAGGAACCAATAACCAAAACTTAATGGTTCTGTATCTAGATGAACTTAATGGTTCCGTATCTAGATGAACTACTTAATGTTTCTGTATCTAGATGATTTTTAGGTTTTTTATACAATCAAACTTACTACTCAAGCAAGAGCATCAAGAAAACGTAAACAAAAAGAAAGGGTTGAAGAAAATTAATAACTCTTCTGGTTTCATCTTCCTATACACAATACACACTTAATCACACCTTAAATAAAGTCAACGGGCACAATAAACTGTACCGATGAAATCGATAATGACACGGCCGTTTGAGAAACGACCAGTGGGATGGTGGAAGAAGGTCTCTCCATACGGTGGAAACGCAAAGTGAGGGAGATTGTTAGGATCTGAGAGGCCAAGCAAGTTTCCAGTGTCGGCATTGGAGTCTCCAAAACTGATGATCGATTTGAATTCCCGGCACTGTGTTTCCGAGCTCACGTTAGTGACAACAAAAGTAGATAAACAGATGACTATGAGGACCTTCATTAATATAGGAGACGCCATTGCGAGAGCTCTGGATCAACTTCTCCGGGACTCGTCAAAGCACAAAAAAAATTCTCAGATTCTAAAAGCTAATTTAGTTTTGATTTATTTTAAATCAGAAAATGAGAAAATACAGAGAAAGTCTTCTTTTTCTGTGAACTCGAGTTTTTTATTAACATCAGAAAGTCAATACAGAGATGACAAAACAAAGCCAAAATAAACATAACCAAACTTGTCTTAACACTAATACATATTCTGAAAGAAATTATAGGAAAACCGAATTTTGATAGCTCTTGGTCATTCACTCCAATTTCTCCCATGAGAATCAAAGCATTTTCCATCATATCGGTGCAGTCTAAAACAAGTTTACAATCTAATTCATTGTTCTACAAATCAGCTTGATTCATTCCATCTTGGAGTTGGAACCTCTACAAGCCAGGGGAGATCTCTAAGCTGAACGCTTAGACTAACGCTGGTGTAAGGAAAGTCAATTCCTCTCTCTTCAAGAATTCAGATGTGAACAAAGTCATAGAAAACGTGTTTGCATTTTGAGATCCACACTTAGTGGTTTTGTATCTATATTATTTTAGGTTTTATATAATCAAACTTGTTACTCAAGCAAGAGCTAGCACTCTTTTGATCTAAAGCGGAAGTAAAAACAATTGAAATCTATACATAGTTCAGAAATATAATTCCGCGGCAGACTGAGGGTCTTAATTATCCTAGTTTATCTAACACAGCACCATTACAAGTTTTCAAATACAAATGCATGGACACGATCCAAGAAAAGCACCAAAGAACATACATGGATAATAATTGTTCTTATATAAGCACCAAAGAACATACATGCATGGACATTATAAGTATCCTTCTCTCAAATTTTTGCCCAACTTATATAAGTTGTTCATCAAATAATTGTGCGTGTCAGTTTTCCATTGTCCTTTATTTCCGAGCTGAGGCAAGACCAATCGAAAGGAGGAACTGCATAGGGTCCGTTTAGTATACCCTCAGCCATTAATTTGTATGCGGCCTCAGTGAGATGAACACCGTCCCAGGCCACATACTTTGAAGGATCATTACAACTGTCAACTTCAACAGTCCCACATTTCTTACCTGGGGTAAAGTTGTAAGGTCCTCCTACGCCGCAGCACGCGGACAAGGGTCTTTTCATGAATCCTGATTGCATAATTAACTCGGTTATCAAGTTGACCAATGTACTTGTTTGTGAAGGTTCAGTAAAAAGGATCAAGAAGGCTAACCGAATTTGGTTGGATCTTGGTAAATGCGCAAGAGAGCGTTGTAGTAGTCAGCGTATATGATGTTGACATGAGGGTACAACTTCTGGAGTCTGTTGAGTTCCACTCGAAGCTGCTCGCCGTGGTTTTTCCCATACTTGTTCAGCCATGTCAAACATCCTGTCAAAGGATCATATTCGTCCACGTTTGATTTTTGATATAATGTCAAATAGACCACTGAGCATCCGGTTGGAAAACCTCCGGGCACCAGAAATGTTCTTCCCCCTATACTAATCAACTCCTGTGTTATCAAAATATTCAGTCCGCATAACAAGAAGTTTAATGAGATAATCAGAAATAAAATAAACATATACTGTGATTGCGGAAGATATAGTTCTGATAACTAGTGGAACCAGCTCTTTGGTCTCTTCGATGCTTTTGTTCACGAAGAATGCGTAATTATAGTCATTCCCTCCAATTTCCCCCATGAGAATCAAAGCATTTTCTATCATATCTCTGCAGTCTAAAACAAGTTATAATGTAAGCCATTTATTCTACTTCTACAAGTCAGCTTGAATCATTGCATCAGGGAGTTGAACCTCTACAGGCCAGGCAGAATCTCTAAGCATAAACCAAAACAGAGCGAATGTTTTTTTTCTCTTTACTGTTTTTTGTTTTTACTATTGTGACTCTCATAGTCTAAACCAAAGTTGATGAGTACAAATTCTGATTTACGTTGGGAGTACTAAGCTATCAGAAACAGGAAACACCAAATACAGAAATTAAAAGGAGTTGATTCCCAACCTGAAGGAGAGCCACATAATTTTGGCAAACTCTCTTTGAAGCTACTAAGCTGAACGCCTAGACTAACGTTGGTGTAAGGAAAATGAATTCCTCTCTCTTCAAGAAAAGAACGTTCCAATGCTGTTGCTCCTCCTACCGCGAAGTTAACACCCTTCTCAAAGTTTGCATTTTGGAATCCATAAAAAGGAGGCACAAGTGGTAAACCCAAGAATTCAGCTGTTAACAGAACCAAAGAAAAGAGCATGAGAGAACTGTAACTTGAGGAACCAATTAATAACCAAACTTAATGGTTCTGTCTGTATCTAGATGAGTTTTAGGTTTTATACAATAATCAAACTTGATACTCAAGCAAGAACATAAAGAAAACGTATGAAGAAAATTAATAACTCTTTTGGTTTAACCTTCTCCTACACACTTGCTTACACACCTTAAGTGAAGTCAAAGGACACAATAAAACATACCGATGAAGTCTATAATGAGGCGACCGTTTGAGAAACGACCGGTGGGATGGTGGAAGAAGGTCTCTCCATACGGTGGAAAGCCACGTGAGGAAGTTCGTTAGGATCGGAGAGGCCAACCAAGTTTCCAGTGTCGGCAAGCGAATCTCCGAAACTGATGATAGATTTGAATTCCCGGCACTGTGCCTCCGAGCTCACGTAAGTGACCATAAAAGTAGATAAAAAGAAGAAGATGATGAGCTTCATCAAGGGAGGAGAATCAGGAGACGCCATTGGGAGAGGTCGGAGTTTGGTCTCCGTCCTTTTGGTAAATTAATTTGTCAAAATAGCTAAAGAGGAGAAATTTAATAATGATAAAAAGGTCAATTATTGGATGCACTAGGTAGTATATATATCTTGTCGTTCTGGTGCTTTATAATATGATTCTTTATGTGCTTATACATCTACTGCTTATAAAATAAAATATTTTGGGGCTTGTGAGAGTGTCCACAGCAAGAACAAAAAACTTCTATAAACATGGCACGTCAGTTTCACAAGTGCCACATCACTTTACTACTGCAGCCACGTTACCCTCTTTAGAACGGAAATGGTTGAGAACTGTGAACATAGAATACCCCAATAATTTCACTTTCCATCTCTAAAAAAATATAATATGATTTAGCTATACTAACACTTAACCACTTTCTCCCGAAAAACAATAAATAATACAATACATGATCTAACACAAACACTTAATTAAGAACATATATGTTTCTCATTCTCTCGTCTCTCAAACTTTCAGACAAGCGTGTATCACCAATTCATAATAAGTCAAGAGTATTTAATGACTTCTTGTTCTTAATCTTGGAGTTAAGGCGAGACCAATTGAAAGGAGGAATTGCATAAGGTCCATTGAGTAAGCCCTCAGATATCCATCTGTATGCAGCCTCAGTCATATGAAGGCCATCCCAATTCACAAACTTTGAAGGATCATTACATGATTCAACTCCTAGACTCCCACATTGTCTAGTAAAGTTGAAGTTGTACAACCCTCCTAAACCGCAACAAGCGGGCAAGGGTCTTTTTATAAACCCTGATTGAATTATAAACTCGGTTAGTGAATTTAATCAGTGACTTGGTTGTGTTGATTCAGTGGAAGAATTGAGAAGGCTAACCGAATTTGGTTGGTTCTTGGTAAAGGCGCAACAAAGCGTTGTAATAATCAGCATATATGATGTTTACATTAGGGTACAAGTTCTTGAGTCTGTTGAGTTCTGTCTGAAGTTGCTCGCTATGGTATTTTCCAAAATCGTTCAGCCATGTCAAACATCCCGTTAGAGGATCATACTCTTCCTTGGTTGATGTTTGATATAATGTCAAATAGGCTGCTGAGCATCCCAGCGGGAAATTTCCAGGAACTAGGAATGTTCTTCCTCCCATACGGACCAACTCCTGGATTCAACAACATTCAGAAGTAAAATGTAAACATTATTTTAACAAACTAATTCAGTGAGATACAAATATGTTTTACTCTGTTTCCCGGAACAGGGTGATCAAGAATGTCTATACCGTTATTGCAGAAGAAATAGTAGCGATCACAAGCGGGACCAGTTCTTTCACTTCCTCAATGGCTTTGCGTTGGAAGAGTGCGAAATTATAATCATTTCCTCCAATCTCTCCCATGAGAATTAAAGCATTTTCAATCGTATCTTTACAATCTAAAAACAAAACAACACGACAACATCAAGCATTACAAGTTATCGCTCAAGTCTTTCAAAAAAAAAAAAAATTACTCTATTTTCATATATGAGCATAAGGAAAACATGTTTTGATTGATATTTTCATAACATAAAAGATGAAAAAACAAATACGGAAAACAAAAAGTCGATATTTTGGCACCTGAAGGAGAGACACATAAGCAAGGCAAACTCTCCTTGAAGCTCCTAAGCTGAACGCCTAAACTGAAGTTGGTGATAGAAGAATGAATTCCTCTCCTCTCAAGAAAGGAAGATTCCAGTGCCGTTGCTCCAGCCACTGCGAAATTAACTCCTTTCTCAAAGTTTGCATGTTGAGATCCATAAAAAGGAGGCACAAGCGGTAAACCCAAGAATTCAGCTGCGAACAGAACCATAGAACAAAAAATAACCATGAGAGAGCTGTAAGTTGTGAGAAACCAATAAGGAGGCTTAACCACACTTAATGGCTGTATTTAGATGGATTTTAGGTTTTATACAATATCAGACTTGCTATTCAAGCAAGATCATCCAGAGTAATATATAGATATTTTGGTTTTCAACTTCGTAAACACTCACTCACACCTTCAAGTAAACAAACGTACCAATGAAATCAATGATGAGGCGGCCGTCGGAGAAACGGCCCGTTGGGTGTTTGAGAAAGGATTCTCCGTACGGCGGGAACGCAGAACCAGGAAGGTCGTTAGGGTCCGCGAGACTGAGCAAGTTTCCGGTATCAGCAATCGAATCTCCGAAACTAATGATCGATTTGAAGTTCTTGCATTGCATTTGCGCGTTCAAACTAGTGACTAAGAAAGCTAATAAAATGAAGCTCACGAGCTTCATCAACAGAGGAGAATCTGGACATGCCATGGGTCATGCATGTACGTGATCTCTCCTTCTCTTTTCTATTTGCTCGGAGAAAAAGTAATATTGTTAGGTAGAGAGAGACGAGAGAAGGGTTTTTCTTGCCGTGTTTGTCTATCTGATGTAGTGGTCGCGACTTTGAAGCTACTTTGAAAGAAATGGTATACCCATCCCCCATTTAAAAACAATTATCGTTTCATAAGTTTTTATTTTGTCGTTCAAAAAAAAAAAGTTTTTATTTTGTTTCGTATGTACTTGTAAATTTTATATTTATTTTAATAATTAAGAAAAGAAAACACCTCTAATTAACGGTTATATATATGTAACTTCTATTCTTTTATAAAGATCCAATTGTTCATTTGAGTTGTGTATTTTCACCATGTTTTCCTACTTTTTCATTCTAATAGTTGTCTTTGACAAATTGTTATGTCTATTTAAAGAACATGTCTTTTGAAGTTTTTAAGAAAAAAAATAAAAACATGTCTTTTTAACTTTTCTATATTCATAACTACCAAACTTTTGTTATCTTATAAGGATTTTTATTTTTCATTTTATGATGAATCTAAATAATTTGATTCTAGGATAAGACTTCTATAATGATAAACTTCTATAAACTTTTCAAGACTATGATATATTATCAACTTATCGAGTTATTAATTTTTCGTTATATGAACTAAAAGACCAATTTGAGACCGAATAAATATATGAATTTATAGAGGTATACTATAATTATACTCAACACTTGGATTTAGTCACATTAGCTGGTCCTATGTTTTTGTCTTTCGTCTTTTTGTGTTTACTCATTGACACTTTTGACAGTTTCTTATACAGAGGGAGGATTAGAAATGCTTTGCTTTAAACCTAGACTGGCTAATTGCAAGTCTGGTCATTTCTAATCTGCATCAGTAACCATGCATAGAACCATTTTTGTAGTCTGGCTAATTGCAAGCCTGTTCATCTCTAGTAACATTTGAACCACTCTCTCTTAAACAACATCACAATGCAAAATCCAGTACATGCAGTTACGTACATATATGTTTTTACTCATTATCTCTCTTGGGTCAAAGTTTTAGACCATGTTGTATCAAATTTCATCAAAGAATAATCCCTGTCTAATGATTTCTTGTTCTTAGTCTCGGAGCTGAGGCAGCAAGAACCAATTTAATGTTTTCTTACTCTTCTTGATATAACCAAAGAATCTGTAATCGTTATCAAACCAGATATCATTGCCACTAAAAATGACAATAATAATGACCAATAAATGAAACTGTACCATGAATTAATCTTTCAACCATTACACCACCATCATGACTTAAATTAGTTGTTGATATTGAATGTTATAATAAATGTAACGACTAATTTACACTTACAATTTAGTTTATTTTTTGGGGGATAATCATTTAAATTAAGGGTGAGATGATTATCCCCCAAAAAATAAACTAATCATTGGAGTTAAAGAATGGATCGTGAGATGAATTGAAATAGGAGCAAAAAGTTAGTAATCAGTAATCACTAATCACTGTAAACAAGTAGATGGTGTCCTAGTGAAGACAAACCTTACAGTTCTCGACTTCGTTGGAAGAGAGATAGTTACAATTATAAAATTATTAAATGAGGTTTACTAAAAGCTACTTTTGGACTTAGGGAGACTACAGAAGTTTATAATTTTCTGGTTGAAAAATCATACATGGTATTATCATTTATCAATATCCTTCTCTCAATTCTTATTACCAACTTATATCAATTGTTCATCAAATAATTCTTAGTGTCAGATAATCCATTGTCCTTAAATTCCGAGCTGAGGCAAGACCAATTGAAAGGAGGAACTGCATAGGGTCCCTTAAGTATACCTTCAGCAATCAAGCTGTACGCAGCCTCAGTCATATGAACACCGTCCCAAGCCACATATTTTGAAGGATAATTACAACCTTCAACTACATCAGTCCCACATTGCCAAAATGAAGTAAAGTTGTAAGGTCCTCCTACGCCGCAGCAAGCGGATAAGGGTCTGTTCATGAATCCTGATTGCATAATTAACTCGGTTAGCAAATTGACCGACGTACTTGTTTGAGTAGGTTGAGTAAAACGATCAAGAAGGCTAACCAAAATTTTCTGGTTCTTGGTAAATGCGCAACAATGCGTTGTAGTAGTCAGCGTATATGATGTTGACATGAGGGTACAACTTCTGGAGTCTGTTGAGTTCTGCTCGAAGCTGCACGTCGTGGTTTTCTCCAAACTTGTTCAGCCATGTCAAACATCCTGTCGAAGGATCATATGCTTCCTTCTTTGATTTTTGATATAATGTCAAATAGGTTGCTGAGCATCCGAGTGGGAAATCTCCGGGCACCAGAATTGTTCTGCCCCCCATACCGATCAGCTCCTGTGCTATCAAATATTCAGTCAGTCGTTGTTCTAAGAATCTGATAAGATATTCCAAAAGAGAAATGTTTACCGTGATTGCAGAAGAGATAGTAGTGATAACCAGGGGTATCAACTCCTTGATCTCTTCAATGCTTTTGTTCACGAAGAATGCGTAATTATAATCATTCCCTCCAATTTCTCCCATGAGAATCAAAGCATTTTCTATCATATCTCTGCAGTCTAAAACAAAATTACAAAGCAAGCAATTATGTTACAAATGAGCTTGATTCATTGCATTAGTCGAATGTTATTACTAAGCATAAACCAAAATAGAACGAATGTTTTTTTTTTTTTTCTCTTTACTATTATATTGTGACTCTCAAGGTCTAAACCAAAGCTGAGGAGTACTAATTTTACTTAACAATGGGAATGGTAAGATATTAGATTCAATATTTCTAACCATATATATAAGATAAATAAGAAACACCAAATACAGAAATTAAGAAAGAGTTGATCTTCCCAACCTGAAGGAGAGCCACATAGTTTAGGCAAACTCTCTTTGAAGCTACTAATCTGAACGCCTAGACTGACATTGGTGTGAGGAAAAAGAATTCCTTTCTTTTCAAGAAAAGAGCGTTCCAGTGCTGTTGCTCCCGCTACCCTAAAGTTAACACCTTTCTCAAAGTTTGCATTTTGAGATCCATAAAATGGAGGCACAAGCGGTAAACCCAAGAAATCAGCTGTGAACAGAACCAAAGAAAAGAGCATGAGAGAACTGTACGTTGAGGAACCAGTAAACACACTTAGTGGTTCTGTATCCAGATGGTTTTTTAGGTTTCATACAATAATTAGGCTTGCTACTCAAGCAAGAGCATCAAGAAAACGTGTGTAGAAAATTAATAACTCTTTTGGTTTTAACCTTCCCACACACTTACTCACACACCTTAAGTAATGTCAAAAAGGACACAATAAAACATACCGATGAAGTCTATAATGAGGCGACCGTTTGAGAAACGACCAGTGGGATGGTGGAAGAAGGTCTCTCCATACGGTGGAAACGCCACGTGAGGAAGTTCGTTAGGATCTGAGAGCCCGAGCAAGTTTCCAGTGTCTGCGATCGAATCTCCGAAACTGATGATCGATTTGAATTGCCGGCACTGTGTTTCCGAGCTCACGTTAGTGACAGTAAAAGTTGATAAACAGATGAATACGAACAGGAGCTTCATCAATAGAGGAGAATCAGGAGAAGCCATTGTGAGAGGTTGGTGAATGAATTTGTCAAAAAAAAGAAACAGAGGAGACATTAACAATGATAAAAAGGTCAATTATTGGATGCAGTTGGTAAACAGAGTATCTTGTTGATTACTTGCACTCAATGATTCTTTATGTGCTTTAACTTATCATCTACATGGATTATTTATAGAATATTTGCATATTAGTTATATACATAAATAATTAAATACTATCAGAAATATTGTTAATATAATTATGATAGTCTATCTATAGTAGCAAATAACACATACACCTCTTTCTTATACATATTTAATAATATAAAATTACTTTTTCATAATATAAATAAAAATAAATAAAGTATGGTTGTTTTTTTTATTCCAATATGTCCAAGATTTTCGTATTGTCAGCACTGTCTCATCATCTCTTGTCGTTTCCTCTCTTTCACTTCGACCCACCACATGTATTCCACTACCATGTAGAATCACTAAACACTTTTAGTGAAACTTTCCAAAGTTACCATTTTTTTGTTGGTCCTTTTTAATCTATCATAAACTAATGGTACTAGCGTCTCGTGTAGTAGAATTATGGCGAAAGTATATTCCTTACAAAGAAACAAAAAGCCAGCTGATGAGAGTGAATGTGACAAGTCCTCTTCTTTCCTTTTGTTTTAATTTTTATTCTTTTTATTTTTTATAAGCAGTTCTAAAACGTGCAACTATCCTTGTAATACTTAGCTAACACTAACAGTCAATATATACCATCGAGGAGGATTGTGTTTGCAATAGTCTGAGATTTCCAATGAGTTAATCACCATTAAGCAGTAAGAAAGTACATTCTCTAAAAATTAAACTCCACATAATGATGTATAAACTTTTAAATTCTCAACCACCAGATCAAACAATTTCAGAAAGTTTTGTTTGGATAAAATTATAGAACCAAATCCAAATGGGTTGGGATGGACAGATTGGTCAATGACTCAATAAGTGTTTTTTGTGTCTCATATAAATATAAAAATCATGGTGGGGCTAGGAAATATACTTTATTGTTGTCTTATAAACAGTGGTGGGACTAGGAAATTTACTTTATATGGCATAGAAATCTTCTGTTTTAAACGTGTAATTTTTACTTTTAGCCATCCTCATAAAATATATATTTGCAGATTCTTGTAAATAATTTCTAAGTAGAGGGGGGTAAGAGTAAGATTCATATATTTTCCATGGACCATATCCAGCTAGTGAGCAAGTCTTCCGAATGGGCGCCCTCCTAAGCGTTGTTGGAACCAGGGAAACACGACTTCTGAAGTAAACACGACTTCTGAGTTTATTTGGAGAAGTTAATTACGCCTATACACAATTGGACCACGAACCGCTTGATATCTATTTGTTGTGGAGTCTTTGTCATCTTTCTTTATTTTTTAATTTGCAAGTTATTTGTGAGTAAAAAACAAAAAGTTATTTGTGATTAATTTGCCGCTTAATTACGAGTTATTTACAAATTATTTATCATATCTACGACTACATGTAAAGAGATCTATAGTGTCGCCTTTAATATGTTGGAAAACAATCAATACAAATTAGAATTACTTAATAATAAGTGAAACTAAAGGGATGTATTCAAACCATGAATTTAGAAAAGTTTGGATTTTGTTTAAAAAACAAAATCACATGTTATTCAACTTGGAATTTTAAAATCTCTCCCTAAATCTAGTGTTATTGAAAATGACATTTTTATAAAGTCATTCAAAATCACTTAAAATCTATGTTATTCAAACAACAATTTTAACAAATCATATAGAATAAACTGTTATTGAATACATAATTTTTTTTTCTTTCAAATCCTGTAACAATAATTTTGAGAGATTTTAGGAGATTATGGATACATTTTTACACTAAAAATCCAATTTATAAAATCACACCTCTAGAAATGATATTTTAAAATATTTATTTTACAGAAAAAAAAAACACGGTAGCCGAGTGAATATATGTGGAACTTGACAAGAGCTGCATCTCATCTAGATCAAAACCACCAACGAATGTATCTACTTATCTCTCTGTCTTTGTCTTTAACAAGAAAGATAACAAATACTTTTCCAGAAATGATTAACAATTACTAATACATGACTTCATTTTGTTTTTCTGGTTTCGTAGACCAAAACAGAACACTGAGGAGAGAGATGGTAATGATAAGAATTATATGGTTATGTGTTTAATAGGCAGAGGCATGATGAAAGGATGAAAAGGATGAAAAGGGGAGGTGAACAGAAGTCTGTGGTGATATCATCGCATACACCTTACTCTTCTAGTGTTTTTAGGCCTTTGCTGCATATCACTGGCCATTTGTAAGAAGAACGAAAGAGGAAGAAGCAAAAATTGGTAATGGAGGAGATTAACGATACTGGAAATTAGAGAGAATAGTTGCTACTTTCTTTTGTTTTGAAATCCATTTTTTTCTAAAATCTTTAAAAATCACCGACTATAATCTCTTTAAATCTCATCAAGTCACAAACAAAATATTTAACAATTCTACCAAATATCCTAAAAACTCTCTAAAAATCTCTCAAAATCTCTAATTTCCTAAATCCCATAAAATCCTCCAAAATCATGATTTGAATATATCCCCTAGTTATGTGATTTAACACTAATGATTAAAGAACTGATATCATTACTATTCTTCTTTTTTTAACTTTGACTCAAACAAAATCAACACTAGCTAGTTGTGATGCACAGTAGGAGAGCTTTCTCCAATATAAAGTCCAAACAAGAGGCGAATCTAATTTGTGTGGTGTGGGCTATCGAGAGTATGGTCAGTCACAAATTGGGGAAGATTATCTTCGCTTTGGAGGATACTGTCTTGGTGGGTACGGTTAATAGGCCAAAGGCGTGGCCATCTTTTGGTTTTCATTCCTCTCAGATATTGTCTGTCTTGCTTGGGATAGATGAATAGAAACTCGTTTGTGAATCAGGAACTTCTAATAGAGAAGCTTTTCTCATTGCGCGTAGTGTGTCCGAAGATAGTAGGCTTCACTCGTATGTGGCAGCAGGGTTTCCCTTTTGGTTAACAGGCCTGTTCAACGATGAGAGAGTTGGATCCTCTATGTGAAATGGCCTTATGTCTTAATGCTCCTCGTTGGAGCCATTTTTTTGTAAAGACGCCGGTTGATCCGGAGAGTGTCTTAGATGGGTTAGTGACTAACTCTTAGTCCTTTTGGTCTCTGTGCAGGTGATGACTTTCCTCAAGTCTTTTTGTAACCCGGTAACTATTCCACTAATATAATTACAGTTGTGACAAAAAAAAAAAAAGCTAGTAGTGGGCCAATTCACAGTAATTAATTTAAATTTTGGTTACGACCATTATTGTATACATTAGATGACATTGTTTGCTTGTTCACTTGGTCACTTTACAGTTCCGTTCCTATGATTTTTGTTGTATTACTTTTTTTCGGTGGGAGGATTAGACTTTCCTGTAATCCCAGCCTGGCTAATTGTAAGCCAAGTCAATTTCTAATCTGGATAAGTGACCAACATCTCTCTAACGATACCACATGATTTAGCTAGTAACACCTAAACCACTCTCTCTTAAACAACAACACAATTAAGTACAGATATATATATATATATATATATGTTTTTTCTCATTATCACTCTTGTCTCAAAGTTTTAGACAAGGTTGTATCAATGTTGATCAAAGAATAATCTGTGTCTAATGATTTCTTGTTAGTCTCGGAGTTGAGGCAAGACCAATTGAAAGGAGGAATCGCATACGGGCCTTGGAGTATTCCGTCAGCTATCAATTTGTATGCAGCCTCAGTCATATGAATACCGTCCCACCCCACATACTTTGAAGGATCATTGCACGATTTCACTCCGACACTCCCACAATTTCTATTGAGGCTGAAGTTGTACGGTCCTCCAATACCACAACAAGCAGGGAAAGGTCTGTTCCCGAACCCTGACAGTAACATTGATTGAAAACTTAATCAATAAAAATCAGTTACTTTGTTTAGATTAAGTGGAAGAATAAAAAGGCTTACCGAATTTGGCTGGTTCTTGGAAAAGGCGCAACAGAGCATTGTAGTAGTCAGCGTATATAATATTGACATGAGGGTTGAGCTTCCTGAGTCTGTTGAGTTCTGCGTGAAGCTGCTCTTCGTGGTATTCTCCAAAATTATTCAACCATTTTAGACATCCTGTTAATGGATCATATTCTTCCTTGTTTGATGTCTGATATAATGTCAAATAGATCACTGAGCATCCTATAGGGAAATTTCCGGGCACAAGAAAGGTTCTGCCTCCCATAGCAATCAACTCCTGGAATCAACATTCCCCCCAAAAGCACCAAACAGGCAAACACATTATACAAACTGATTGGTAGAAACAAATATGTCTTGCTCCTTCTCCAGACTAGCAAATAAAGAATCCAGTTAAAATTGTTTACCGTGACTGCAGAAGAAATAGTGTTGATTACCAGCGGAACTAGCTCTTCGACTTCCTTAACAGGTTTGCGTTGGAAGAATGGGAAATTATAATCATTCCCTCCAATTTCTCCCATGAGAATCAAAGCATTTCCAATCATATCTCTACAATCTAAAAAAACATGTACAAGTGACCTCATCAGTTCACCGAAAATACAAAATAATCACTCCAAAAGTTGATCTTTCACTACCTGAAGGCGAGCCACATAGATTTGGTAAACTCTCCTTGAAGCTCTTTAGCTGAACTCCTAAACTGATGTTGCTGTAAGGAATATGAAACCCTCTCTCCTCAAAAATAGAGCTTTCCAATGCCGTTGCTGAAGCTATAGCAAAATTAACTCCTTTCTCAAAGTTTCCATTTTTAGATCCAAAGTAAGGAGGCACATAAGGAAGCCCCAAAAATTCAGCTGTATAAAGAAAACAAATTAGAGAACCACTAAATGTCTCACACTGCTAACTTGAAGCTCAAGAAACATAAAGATTAAAAAAACATTACATAAGAAACCCTAAAAATCCAGCTGTGAAACAGAACACTGATAACTTGAAGTTTTCAGATTTGTATAAAAATTAAATCGAAAAAAAAAAACAAAGCAGAGGATGTACAGTAGTTAACTCATAACTCTTTTTAGTTTCTTCTCACGGAAGTTCAAACACAACTATCATGATTTATTTATTTTGGATTCTTCTCAGAGACTATCACATGCCTAGACACGCACTTACATCTCGAGTTATGTGGAAAGAGAAGTACCGATGAAGTCTATGATGATGCGGCCGTCGCAGGAACGGCCAGTTGGGTGGTGGAAGAAGGTTTCTCCGTACGGCGGAAACGCTGGCCCGGGAAGATGGTTATGGTCAGAGAGAGCGACCAAGTTTCCCGTGTCGGCAATCGAATCGCCGAAGCTGATGATCGACTCGAAATTCCGGCACAGCGTCTCCGAGCTCACGATAGTGACCGTGACAAAAAGAGTAGATAAAAAGAAGGTCACGAGAGACGCCATGGGAGAGGTCCGGAGTGGTTTTTTTATTATTATTTTACAAATCATGTTTTGGAAAGGTTATACAAAGCCAATGGAGGGTAGGGACCGATTAGTGATAACTGATTATGACTACACGAACCTTTCTTTTTTCTCTCATAAATAACGCAATCTACTTTGTAACCACAAAAACTTGATACTTTGGTATGTGACGTGAATAACGTGGTTCAATACCCGGATATTTGGATCTAGATTTTTTATATTAAAATTAATTATTGACATTTATTATGTGTTTTTTAATATTTAAATATATATATATCTCATTATATAAAATTTGATGTCAAAGTACTCATTACCAAGATCGTATCAAATATATTGATTAGATGTTGACACGTGTCAAAAAATTTCATTTTCTACAAACGTAGTAGAACAGTTAATTATATTTACAGAATTTTACATGTTTATATTTTAAAAAAAATATTTTCTTAAATTAAAAAGGAAAACTAACATAAGCAATATATTTTCCATTGTATGCTAATTATATTATATGTGTGTTCGCAATAAAGTTTGACATGTGTAAGCAAAAACTTAATTTATTAAACATGTATATTAATCAATAAATAATGAATAACAAAGTTAAAAAGAATAACATAAGTTATTTAACATAATTTTAGTCGGATATAAATTGTATTCATCGTTGTAATATAAATTTTTATTGTAAGTAAGTACACAAAAACTTGAAAGAATAATAAACTTAAAAAGAAAAAATTTCAATATATGATGTGTATTAGTATAGTTTTACATGTTTTATTTTAAAGATTTTAATGCATGTAGTAATATCAGAAACGTGAAAAAAAAGTAGAAAAATGAGTTTGTAGGAATGAATTTTTGGTTAATTGATGAAAATTGACAAAAGTATTACTTATGAAATTATGACGTATAGAAGAATAATATTTAGGATATTTTTGGATTTCCAAAAATTTGGTGGATGTTAATTTATTTTTAATGATTATTTTTATTGTTAAATTTAAAATACTAACCAATAGACATATTTTCTCATATGATGCTCATATTATTTTTTTATTAAAATTTTCACTCTAATCCATGAAAAAGTGAATTATGGTTTTATGATGGAACATATAGTTAAATATGATTACTAAACTAAATGTCTAACGATAAAATTTATTTTAGATTAAAAAAATTTCAAATATTAATATGTATCATTTTTTTAAAAATCATTTAAGAATATTAGTAAGATTAATATATTTCTTGACATAACATTATTCTTATCATATATTCTGTTAATTTTTATTTATATTCTCAATTCTTACTAAGATATAGATTTGATATGACGTATTAATTGTGTTTGATATAAAATATTTAGTTATATGCATTAAGATGAATGTATAATTAAACTTAAAATATGGTTTATTATGATGATATATATATATTTAAATGGTTCTCCCTATCCTATAAGAGTTTTTGGGTAAAAATCCAAAGATTAATAAACAAGAAATATTATGTCATTTATAAAACTCCAACCTATAGGAAAATATACTGCATAATTCAAATAGTCATAAATTGTTATATTAATAAAAATTATAGATAGAAATTTGAGAAAATATTATAAAATAGAGCAAAAAAGCCGTAAAATTGTTATATAATGGAACTGAGAGAGTATAAAAATAAAATATAAGAGGTTCATATTCGATATTAAAATATTAAAATATAAATCTAAAAAAAAATATATTACTACTTAATTATTCTCAATAATTTTTTAAAATTTTTACCCGTGTAATAATGTGGGCTTTATCTAGTATATATATAAAGTTATTTCTAAAGTAATAATTCTATAAATTTTCAAAACATTAATATTTTATTTTAATTTAATATTTTTATTCGGATCTGTATATTTATGGATATTCAAACCAAATCGAAACAATAGTGTGGCATGGAACTGTTAAACTTCAAGCCCATTTCATCATCTCTACTTTGTTATCTATACCACTCACGAAGTGTTCCATTTTTGAAGATTGTATATTTTATCCCTAATTCTAATTCGAGATCTCTTTCGAGATATAACGTCCAAGACACCGAAAAACGCATGTTTTTTCCTTTTTAATCTCTTTTGAGGGATAGGGACCTTTGTCCGTAAAACAGCTCATGAGCGTGTAATAGGAAATGCAGGACCAGTCAATATCAAGAGCCGAAAGCGGTCAATTAAGCAAGTTCTTAGGCGATCCATCGATTTGCTGCCTTGGTGAAATTAATACCGTCCCATATCACATATATAATCGAAGGCACTTGACAATTCCCTTTCATGAATACTGCAAAAGAGTACATTTGGTAAAATACATAACTGTGAAAATATGTAGTTAAAAGGACGACACAATTTAGAAGTACATGATATTTCGTCGGTTCAAGGTCAAACTGTAACACTACGTCGTTGAAGTCAGCATATTTCGGATCGCTAATAAAAGCTTAGCCATCATTAGTCATGTTATTGGAAAATGGATTTCTCAAAATTTAATGGTTGTTTTAAGTAGAATACATACAAATCTAATCGTAATTTCTTGTTATTTAATTTAATGGATGTTTTAAGTAGAATACAAAACAAAGCTGTACATTTGAATTTAGAAAAAAAAAAAGAGAGATTTGGGTAGAAGTATCAAGATTCAAGAATGATTTCTTGAATACTTCTACAATTTGAATATTATTATAAAGATATTAAAATTACAATTATTTTGCTTTTCAGTGGTATGAAATTTAAATCGGCTAGTGAGTTCCAAAAAAAAAAAGGAAAAAATAAACAAAGGCTAGTTTGTTGCATTAGAAAAGAAGAAAACAAATATTGGATAGTCTTTGGTAAACAAATTAATACGGGTTATGTGAAATAATATGAACCGATTACATGCTATGAATCGTTAGTTGCTATGAATATGCATGTATATATAGTCTAGGCTGTGATAATAATTGATTGATTGACTAGCATTACCCTTGTGAACATACAGTATAGAAATAAGTCGTTCATCGTTTGTATTGCATATGGACGGAAATAATCTTTCGCACTAAGTATTTGATATACTCTTTAGATCATGGAGATAATGGCCACACTCGTGATCAGGTTTGAGGTCTAAAGTCTAGCCGTCTAGGGGCCATGAGTTTAACTGTTTAAGGGGTATGCGATACAATGTAAAGTTTGGGTGAGTTGGTTCGAGGAAATTAGCGGTGGTTGAGGGTTGGAATCCTCAGTTTGTAAATTTACAGTAAATAATTATATTTGGATGTGAGTAGAATATTTGAATATGTAATTAATGAAGAAACATGAGTAATCATTCAGCAATTTCAAAGGGTATCTAGAAAAAGACCAACTTCTCAATTTTTAAAAAATTTTGATATCCAAAAAAATAAAATAATAACAATAACCAATTGTTTTCCTTCCAAAGTCACAAGTCTATATGAATCATTTTTTAGTCTTTTTTAGTCTTTTTCTTCTCTCTCTCTTATTAATCTATACACTAGTGATTTGGATCTTAAAATGAACCAATTGTTTTCTAAACAAGGAAGGATGAATGATGACAATAAAATTTGAAAGGTATGTGGGAAGAATAGTATTCGATTCATCATCAATATAATGTTAAATGGTTCTTATTAATCAATAGAATTCATAAATACAGAAAACTTAAACCATAAAGGTTGTAATATACTGTAACGAATAAATTAGAAAAGCTAAATATAAGAATTTTCAAGCGTTTTCTCATCTTTGAAAATGGAATTTTCTCAAGATGGGATCGATAGCTAAACCAAGGCTTTCATATGCTGGATCATATAATGAATTTTTTATCCTGGAAAAAAAAAGAAAGTAAAACGATATATTAGTAATGATCATAAGTCTTTTTTTTGTTAATAGTGAATAATAATATAATTTAAAATAACTATAATAATATGAAGTTATATATGAAATACCTAATATAAAAAACATTATCTATGAAAATAATGTTAGTAATAATCATGTACTAAAGTACGGTTGTTGTAGTTTTGTGTTTTGGGACTAATGTGTCACAAACAATATAGAGGTAATTATGATGTTCATAAGAATGATTTTGATGAATAGATAAATAAATTTAGATCGAGAGTCTTATGAAAAATAGATGGGCAAGTATACACCTTTGTTCACCAGGAATGGCTACATTTGAATCGACATTGCTTTTTGGCAAGAGGATCCTCTGCATTATTTAATAAAACTGTATTATTTTTGTTTTTCTAATCAATTCTGCTTATTTTAGAGAGATAATATATACTATTACCATTCTTTGGGCAGCCGATGATGGTTCTCCTTCTCCATGCACAAACTGATTTTGATCATTTATTTTTCGACGCCCCAGAATAGTACTGGTCTGTAATGTACACAAATCATCAATAATTTTTTTAGCATATATATACTAATATAAATTTTTTTGATAAAAGTTATAATTAAATATTTATACGTATCGAGATATACATATGTGTGTGTATAAATGTTCTCTATATAAAATGTATATCTCGTTTCTATTTTTTTCTTAAAAACTAAATATATGTCTTGTTGTAGAATGGTCTTTTGATGTGGCCTTCAATAAACTATTTGAGCTCGTTTGTTATTAATGTTTAGTTTTTCTTTTAAATAATGTTTAGTTTTCTCACTGAAATTACTTATAGAAAAAGATAATCACATAGTTCATTCATCGAGTGAAATATATGGTACCTGTAGGGGAGTAGTCAATGAGTTTGTGCATGGATGTGTAGAAGTCTCTTGTTGAGGTTGTCTAAAGCTCGGAAAAGGCTGACCTACCAACTCATGCGCGTTGCCATGATGCCTAAAGAAATGAGAAAACTAAATGAGTTCAAAAATTAAATTGCCACAGAAGAAAATATCTCTTGTACTAAATTTTGTGACCGACTATATATCAATGACCGTCTATTATTAGTAATGTTCATAAGTCTCTTTTGTAGTCAATGATAAAATACTGTGAAATAAATATAATTAAATGAAGTTAGTTATAATTATGAAAATACCATTAAAAAGTTATATATGGACAATTTGTAAGTAGTAATCATGTAATTAAAGTACGGTTGATGTAGTTTTGTGTTTTGGGACAAATCTGTCATACTTTTGTTGGATCAGAACCAATATAAATATAATTATGATGTTCATAAGAATGGTATTAATATTGATGAGTAGAGAGATAATTTTATATCGAGAATCCTATAATAATAAAAACGACTTATGAAAATAGATGGAGGTGAAATGAAAAAATAGATGGGAAAGTATAAACCTATGTTCAACGGGAGGACTGGCTGCATTTGAATCAACATTGCTTACTGGCAAGACGATCCTCTGCATTATTATGATGTATTTTTCTCATCAATTCTGTTTATTTTGGAGAGTAACATATATTTATATACTACCTTTCTTTGGGCAGGCAATGATGATTCTCCATGCACAAATTGATTTTGATCATTTCTTCTTCGATGCCCCAGAATAGCACTTGTCTGTATTGTACACGTATCATCAATAATATTTTTTATTTTGATAAAAAATCTAATTTTGGTATACATATCTAGCTATACATTTGTGTGTGTATAAATGCTCTCTATATAAGATATATTTCTAGTTTTGATTTTTTCTTTAAAACTAAATATTGTTGTAGAATGGTCTTTTGATGTGGCCTTCAATAAACTATCAAGTGAAAGTAAATAATCAAACACGTTGGAAAAAAAAACCAAGTGATCGATGTGGGACCTTAGATAACAAAGTAGCGATAGGGCACCGAGCTCGTTAGTTATTAATGTTTAGTTTTTCTTTTAAATAATATTTAGGTTTCTTACTGAAATATAAGAAGAAAGATTATCACATAATTCATTCATCGAATTACAGGTACCATATATTTTATTCGATGAATGAATTATGTGATAATCTTTCTTCTTATATTTCAACCTGTAAGGGAGTAGTCAATGAGTTTGTGCATGGACGTATTTGTGTAGAAGTCTCTTGTTGAGGGGGTTTAAAGCTCGGAAAAGGCTGACCTACCAACTCTTGCGCGTTGCCATGATGCTTAAAGAAATGAGAAAACTAAATGAGTTCAAATATTTGTATGAACTTCCCTCTTTTGAGCCTTCTTTATTTTCCTTGTATTATCTAAGCTCTAATTTGTATGAACTACCCTCTTTTGAGGATTTAAGTGAATAAAAGTTCTTTTGTCCAAAAAAAAAAAATGAGTTCAAAAATTATTTTGCCACAGAAGAAAAAATCTCTTGTACTGAATTTTGTGACCGATTATATATGTTTGGACTTAATAATACCTGGTAGAAATCGATGGTATTTGAAGTTGTGGAGAGGTCACAGAAATTTGATTTTGTAAAAGATGAGTCCTGCATTAACCCAAATAATTCAACAGATACATATAAGAAAATTCTATATAGGAAAGAGAGATAGGATTTCAGATAATACACAAGAGATACTAAACTTAGAATAAATTAAAAGAATATAGAAAGATATATATTTGGTAGAACTCCGCGACATTTGAGGTTGATATACATTTAAAGAGATTGGACCTAGAATAATATATATACCTAGTAGTAGTAGACCTTGGCATTTGAGATTGAAGACGACGCATAGGTATTTGATTTTGTTGAGGAGTCCTGCGTTAATCCAAATAATTTTAACAAAAAAATACATAACTATGTTAATTATAATATAATTGTAACTATTAGGTGAGCACAGATATTAGAGAAATCCATATAAAGGAAAGATAAGAAATTAGCATGTATAAGAGAGACTGAACTTAGAAAAATATATTAAAAATAAAAAGTACCAAGTAGAGCTCGAAGACACTTGAGATGGAGGAGGCATCATAGAATTTTGATTTTGTAGAGGACAAGTCCTACGCAAGACAAATTATTTAACAGAGAAATATAAAATTAAAATTAAAATTTAAAAGAGACTAAACATAAAACAGTATATATACCTAGTCGAGCTCGACAGCATTCGAGGTTGAGGAGGAATCATAGAAATTTGATTTTGTTGAGAATCATTCCTGCATATTAACCCCAAATGAACTTATCTATATAACTGTAACTATTTGGTGAAACAAAAATATAAGAGAATTTTATATCGGGAGAGTGATAGTATTTAAAATAAAATATCAGAGATTAAACTTAAAATAATATATACCTGGTAGAGCTCGATGGAATTTGTGGCCGACAAATGGTGTTAGAATTTTGACATATAGTTGTGAAAAGAAAATAATTCAACAATTAAACATATAGTTGTGATCTTATATAATGATATATATATATATATATATATATATATATATATATAAATAGGAAAGGAGTACCATATTCTTAGTTTTACTTTGTAAGAGGAATCACAAGACAACTTGATTTGAAGTTGTAAATAGTATTTACGGAAAAACAGATGATCTTACATAACCAAATCTGTAACCATCCTTGGGGGGAGATGTTCGTCTTCTCTGTTTGTTAAATTTCTTGGAGGTGGCTGCTGTTCGTACATGTTGAAATGTGAACCAATCGGACCATGTTGGTACGCCGGATACGACGGGTAATTTTCTGGTCTGTATTTCATAAAAAAAAAAGACATTAGAAACATTAGATCAATGTTACATGTATATTCAAAATTAATGTATTTGTAACTAATTTGTTACGTACACAGGTGGTGATAGAAACTGATCTTGAAGATGATTTGGTAACTCAAAAGAATCAATCAATGGCTGCTGACATGCATATCCATTGTTTCCTTCTTCGGTTTGTTGAACAATATTTATCTGGCTCATGAAAAATATATTAATCAGAAAGTAATCAATGATGGTTAGTTTTGATGGCATATAGTAATGATCTTATCTGCCTAATTCATCGAAAACTAATTAAAAGTGGAAAAAAGGAAATCTAACGTAACATTGCAGAACCACCTGGCTCCTGAAAAGAATTCAGCATGTTCTGTAATAAATCTTCTTCATTTGATTGTTGTAAATATCCATTTGAATTGGATAATGGCTGTTGTTGTTGCTACGTATAAGCAAAATGAAAACGAATTTAATTATATCTTAAAATTGATTAGATTCATGGGACATTCTCAAAAATACCCTTTTTTTCAATTCCCTTTTTAAAAATACCCTTCCATGTTGACCATTTTTAAAATTACCTTTCTTTTTGAACAAAATGATCAAATTACCCTTTCTTTAAATGACAACAAGAATGTACAGTCACCAAAATCAAAAAAAAATTTCCCGCCAAAAATAAAAAATTTTCCCGCCAAAAAAAATTTTTCCGCCAAAATCAAAAATTTTCTCGTCAAAAAAAAAAATTTCCCGCCACAAAAAAAATTTTTCCCGCCAAAATCGAAAAATTTTCCCGCCAAAAAAATTGAAATTTATACCTTATAAAAACATTGTAAATCCTTTTAAACACCTTGTAAAACCTTGTAAAAGTATTTACAAGGTGTTTAACAACCTTTTAAAAGCGTTTACAAGGTGTTTAAAAACCTTTTAAAAGCGTTTACAAGGTGTTTAAAAATCTTTTAAAAGCTTTTAGAAGGTTTTAAACACCTTTGAAAGCGTTTACAAGGTGTTTAAAAACCTTTTAAAAGCGTTTAAAAGGTGTTTAAAAACCTTTTAAAAGAGTTTACAAGGTGTTTAAAAACCTTTTAAAAGCGTTTACAAGGTGTTTAAAAACCTTATAAAAACATTTTAAAAGCATTTACAAGGTGTTTAAAAACCTTTTTAAAAACATTTTGAAAACCTTGTAAAAGCGTTTACGAGATGTTTAAAAAACCTTTTAAAAACCTATTAAAACCTTTTAAAACTCTTTTAAAAATCTTGTAAAAGCGTTTAAAAGGTGTTTATGGTTTTTATAAGGTTTCTTCTACCTTATAAAACCTTTTAAAAACCTTGTAAATTTTTTTTGGCGGGAAAATTTTTGGCGGGAAATTTTTTATGTCGAAAATTTTTATCAAAATTTTTTGGACAAAAAAATTTTTGGCGGGAAAATTTTTTCGAAAATTTTTTGGCGGGAAAATATGTCGGAAATTTTTTGGCGGAAAAATTTTGTTTTTCTTTTTATTGAATAAAATATTTTTCATTTAAGGGTAAAATGATCATTAAAAATTAATGGAGGGCAAAAATAAAAATTGCCAGAAAAGAGGGTATTTTTGAAAAGGGGTATATCAAAAGGGGTATTTTTAACAAATTCTCTAGTTTTATAGCATATAGTCTAATCTGGTTAATGAATATACATTCATTAAAAAAATGAAATTTGTAATTTACCATTGTAGAAACATCAGATTCATGAAAAGAACTGAGCATGTTTGGATTTAATAAACCTTGTTCATCAGATTGTTGTACATATCTATGTGAATTGGATAATGGTGGTTGTTGCTGCTGCTTAGGCGAAATAAAAATGTTTTCAGTTATTAAACCATACTAACGGTTTAGTGATATCATATAGTTTTATAACTGCCTCATAATGAATTGTATATTGAGAAAAAACTAATTAAAATAAGATAATTGAAATATATATATATATATATATATATATATATGAAATCTATTAACTTACCATTGTAGAAGCATCTGCCTCTTGAAAAGAATATATCATGTTTGGATTTAGTAAACTTTGGTGATCAGATTGTTGTGTTTGTTGTTGTTGCTGCTGCTGCTGCTTACAGATGAAGTTATTAATATATTATCATTGATTGTTTAGCTATAGCCTATATAGCATACAATATTCTATCATGCTCATGAATGTGAAAAAAAAAAAAAAAAAAAAAAAATCAATAATTTACCATTGTGGACACATCTGACTCCTGAAAGGAATTGAGCACGTTTAGATTCAGTAAATCTTGGTTATCAGAATGTTGTAAATATCTAAGTGAACGACACAATGTTGTTCTTGTGGCGCCGGCTTAGATAAAATGAAACGAATTTAATTATTAGAATATGTTTCCATGAAATGTATAGCTTTTAAGACCTTTAGTTATAATGATTAAATGTTCTATATAGTGTGTAAGAGTAGGTAACATACCACGTCAGGTGGATATTGTGGTATTGTTAATGACTCTGGCAATGGGTCTAGACTTGGTTGTGTACTCGTTGTGGGAGTAGCCTCGCTTATTGCTGGAACGAAGAATAATCCAGCAAATACTTCGTCCATGTTCTCAATTTCTACCATTGTAGGATCTTGCATAAACTCCTTTATATTTCACAAAGGCAACACTTCCGTTTATTCATCGATATAGATTTATCACAATAGAGTTTTAATTTTATATAGAACTTGAAGCACGACAAAGAAAAAAAAGTATACCACTGATTGAGGAAATGGTTCTGGTGACGGGGGAAACCACGAAGGACTAAATGGCAAACTTTGATCATCGAGCATATTGACTTGTTTAACTGGAAGATCGATACGTACCTGAGGCATAATCATAAATTGAATTAGCAAATCCCTTTGGTTACAACAATTCGTCCCATAAAAATTTTCAAACGAGAAATTAATTTTTGTATACCGATATCAGATAAGAGTATGAATTGGAGAAGAACATCAAACTGAATATACTCTTTGAACCATTGTGTATTTAACCACACAAAAAAAAACTTTGGTTTAACCAAAAATAAAGAAAAAGTTACTTGATCATTTCAATTGATATTATGAGAAAATTAAATTGCCAGCGTCTAGTTCATAATTATTTCTTCTTCCCTTAGAGAAAGCCATTTTTTGCCTTTGCAAAAAGCCATTTTTTCCTTTTCAAAAACATTTCTTCCCTTTAAAATAATTTTTTTCTTAAATTTATTCTTAGTTTGAAAAAAAAAATTTGAGAACTGCTTAGAGCTTCTAAAATATCAGTATACAAGAAAAAAAAAGCCTCTAGTTTTTAGTCCATCCATCATATAGACAACACAGATAACTTTCATGAGGACTTTCATCTTAATATATGAATAACGAAATATCAAACTAAATAAATATATGTGTTTGATGACTCCAAAAACAATTATCTAAAGAAAAAAAAATGAAAACTAAGAACTGATATACAAAGAGAAGAAAACAAAACATAAATTAAAATCAAAGAAGACAAGAAATATGTATGTTGAAAATCAGTATATGATCTTTATTCATTATCTAGACAGAGCTCTATTATGTCTCTTTTGTACAATTCAATAAACCTTTTATGTAGATCTGAATTGCAATAGAGCTAAACTGCAAAGAAAACAAAAACGAGAAACACACTTACAAGAGAGTTTTGAGTAAAAAAGGTGAGCGATATGGAAACTGGGGGAGTTTTGAGTATAGGTGATATTGAGAACCATACCATATAGGCATATATATACCCAATGTCCGATGAAGAAAGCTCTTAGTTACCTTATCATCATAACGACACGTGTTGAGCAGTTTTCTATCTTTTTGCTTTGCCAATTTTTGTGTATTTTTTTACTTTAAAATATACAGTGAAGAAATTAAAAAAATACACTATTTGTTTTTTGTTATTATTCAGTATTAGTAAATATACTTGGTAAAAAATTATTTTGATTAATTTCACATAATTTATAATTTATAAACAGAAACACTAGTTAGTTCACTAAAATTTCTTCAATAAGAATATTGTTTAATGTAAATGTGAGTTTTCGTGGCGGCGCCGCAAATTATAAAACTGGTGAAAACTAGTTTATATTTCTAAATAATGATAAATGAATAAATTAAGTTTAACTGTATTATCGTTATATGGTGCTGCCAATTGTAAAACTAGTGAAAATTAATTAACACTTTTAAATAATGAGAATGAATAAATAAAATTTAACTATATTGTCGTTATATGTTGCTCTGAATTATAAAATTACATGTAATTTTTTATGGTAATACCGTAACTTATAAAATCTATAAATTAAAAAGCAATATAAAAACTCTTAATTATTAAATTTTTACTAATATTTTTAATAGTAAATTAGTTTATACAATATGTTGTACCTAACTAACGTGAAAAAAAATTAACTGAATACTTTGATTATTATAATTATGCAAATCTCAACAAATTAGTTGTATTTTCCAGGAAAAAATCTACAACATAATTTGATTTATTTATGTAGATTTCATTTTTAGACTAAAGACAATCCCAAGCTGGAAAAAAAAGCTGTGAATTGACAATGAGTTGTCACTAAATCAGTGGGTTTTAATTAAAATTAGAAAAGTCTTTTTGTATTTTTCTTCCCAAAAGGTAATATATTTTTAAAAAGTAAAGCATAGAAATAAAATGAAAAAGAATATATATAAAAAAGCATGGAAGGTTATGTTAGGAAAAAAAGACAGAGATACAATGATTGTTACAAGTGCTATTTACATGGATTCTACCCAAATCTATTACCGTTCGTTGCTTATGATGATTCTCTTCAAATGACACGACTAATATTGTTACAGCTTTAAACTGTCTGTTTTCTTTTTGCAACTGTTACACTTTTTTAGAGATTTTGTCAAACATGGAAAGGTATAGAGACCAAAAAAAAAAAAAAAAAAAAAAAGGTATAGAGACAAGATAATCAGATTTGTTTTTTCCTTTTTGATAATTTTGACATCTCATGAAGCTATTTTCTTTTCCTTTCTTTTATTTTTATGGGGTTTAGATATATTTGGTGGATAAGAAATCTACAAATGTATAAACATTTTTTCCTTTTCTTTTTAGAAAGGTGTATCCTAGAGAAAACGGTTGAACACTGATTTATGTAGATTTCTTTTTTATTATTATTATTACTATGTTGTAAGAGATTCTTTAGGCACAAACAAAAACTAGCCTCTACGCAAATTTGGCGTTTCATAAAAAACTAATGTAAACCATCTATATATGCAGTTCATACTAAAATCTTTAAGTAACCATTGTGCTTCTATATTAACCCGTTAGCAGCCCATTAAAAGATTTAATATATAATTTAAAAAATCCTTTTAGCTTATCTTGGAAAAGAAACTCAGTAAAATTCAACCAAACCAGAATCAAAACTGAATAGAACCCAAAATTCTTAGAAATGTTTAAAAAAGTTATATAAAATTATTGAAAAATTCTTTAAAAATTCTTGTAAAGTTATTGATTTTTTTTTTAAAAAGTCTTATAATGTTATTAAAAATTTCTTAAGTAATTCTTAAAATTAATCAATTTTCTATTTCATATTCAAAATAAAATAATTTGAAGTAAACTTTAATATAAATTTTTTTATTTTCTATTTATTACATGTAAAATTTAATAATATAGAATATGGTATAAGATTATAAGAACAACATGTATTTAAATACATGGGACGAACTGTTGTACTTAGCTAGCTAGTTTAGTCAAAGGGAACCCAAACATGTGTGCTAATTCAATTTATGATTACCTCAGGTACATATCGATCTTCCAGATAAACAAGTCAATATGCTCGATGATCAAAGTTTGCCATTTAGTCCGTCGTGGTTCCCCCGTCACCAGAACCATTTCCTCAATCAATGGTATACCTTTTTTTCTTTTGTCTTGCTTCAAGTTTTATATAAAACTCTATAGTGATATGTCTATATTGATGGATAAACTTAAGTGTTGCCTTTGTGAAATATAAAGGAGCTTAGGCAAGACCCTACAATGCTAGAAACTGAGAACATGGACGAAGTATTTGCTGGATTATTCTCCGTTCCAGCAATAAGCAAGGCTACTCCCACAACGAGTACACAACCAAGTCTAGCTAGTTCCATTGCCAGAGTCATTAACAATACCACAATATCCACCTGACGTGGTATGTTACATACTCTTACACATTTTATAGAACATTTAATCATTATAACAAAAGGTCTTCCCAAAAAAAAAACCAGGTTTTAAATTATATATTATTATTTATTTTTTTACATTCATGAGCTAAACAATCAATGGTAATATATTAATAACTTAATCTGTTTTATTTTGCATAAGCAGCAGCAAAAACTGGCATTATCGAATTTCCATTGATCCTTACAACAATCTGATCACCAAGATTTACTAAATCCAAACATGATGTATTCTTTTCAAGAGCCAGATGCTTCTACAATGGTAAGTTATATATTTCATATACATATATATTGTTTCTGCCAATTATCATTTTAATTAGTCTTTTTTCTCTTAAGATACAATTTATTATGAGCCATACATAAACCTATATGCTATCACTAAACCATCAACATGATTTAATAACTGAATTCGTTTTTATTTCGCTTAAGCAGCAGCAACAACCACCATTATCCAATTCACATGGATATGTACAACAATCTGATGAACAAAGTTTATTAAATCCAAACATACCGAATTCTTTTCATGAACCTGATGTTTCTACAATGGTAAATTACGAATATCATTTTTTAATATGAATTTATATTTATTAACCAGATTAGACTGTATGCTAAGAAACTAATAAATTATAATATATAATATAATTACTAGGTTATTAACCCGAATGGTGACCGCGGTTTTGGTTGTGCGGAGAAAGTGATTTTAGAGTGCGGTACGTATCAACTGCAGTACATGCGGTTTGCGGGACAAGTGCGGTTTATACAAAATAAGCGGTACAAAATATATTTGATTGGTGAAAAAACTATTTACGGTTCAATATTAATTGTGTGAATGGTAAAAAAAGGAAAATCGGTGCGGATTACATATTTTATAAATAAATTTATTAATAATTAGTATGTTATGAATTAATAATAAAAATAATTGTATTTATAAACCTTAAATACTATAGTTGATCAAAAAGTAATTTTTTTGACATATTGATAAAAAGTTCAACTATAAAAATATACAATTTTTTGTTCAAAAAATTATCGATTACTTTGATTTTCCCATAACATATTTGCAATAGTATCTCTTATTTGCGTCATAGCTTCTCCATCTGCTATCTCTGTTGCATCCATGTCACCTATATCATGCTCAAAATTTTGGTTGTTTTTCGTCTCAGTCATTATATCTGCAAAATCTGCATCCATGAAATTTGAAATCCTGATAAAATTATGTAGTCCCACTGTAGCCATTACTACTCTTTTCTGAATTTGAATATTATATCTTGGAAAATCAGAAAATATCCTCCACTTCTTCTTCCAAACTGCAAACATTCTTTCAATAACAGAACGTAAAAATGCATGACATTGGTTGAACAATTCATGTTTATTCCTTGGAGGAGGACTAGAATGAAACTGGGACATATGATATCTCACAAATCGATTTCGTGATGATCTATAAGGAGCAAGAAATCCTTGTTTGTTTGGATAACCAGAATCAACGAGATAATACGTATCTGATGGAGGCAAAGGAAACTCGGTATCAATTTGTTGTGCCATTTGCAGAACAGTTGTATCGTGGCATGATCCTGGTGCTCCATTCCAGATATATGTGAATAACATATTCAAATCACATATTGCCATGATATTCAAATATGCATTATCGTGCCGATTCCAATACATTTCTTGTAACTCAGGCTTTACTTTGACGCATACATGAGTCCCATCCATAGCTCCAACGAATCCACTAAAATATGGCCAATATCTTCGGTCTACCTGAAGTCTTTCAGGAATTCGATAGAGTTCTTGTCTTGTTGGAGTTCTTTTATAATCACATGCCAATAACTCAATTGCCGTAAGAACTTCTCTAAATTTTCTCTGTACAGTTTCTTGATTTCGGCCAAATCTCAAACCAACATCTCTTTGAACTTCATTGTGCCCGCATATCCGTAAAAACATAGCCACACTTTCTTCAATACTTATATTTAATGTTGGTTGTAGACCATAATTTGTTTGCAACATATTACACAATGTCGTGAAACATGAAAGTGACATCCGTAATAACTGAAGATATGCAGCAGCATCATGTTGTAGTCGATGCCATATATTTCTCCATCCCAAACCTCCATCAGTTTGGGCTGGTGCTCTTTGAAAATATCGATCATAATAAGCCAAAGCTGGTTGAATTACTGACTCTTCAAACTGTTCATTTACCAAATTCCACAATTCAACTCTCTCTTCGTAACTTAAATTGTTTGGGTCTTGTGATCGCAACTGACATATACAAAATGACTGAAATTACAAACAATATTTTATTAAAGATAAATTATTTTAAAATCTCACAAAATACATAAAATTCAAAAATTAACTTATAAAATATAAATCACGAAAAAAACATAAGTGATATTGATTAAGCACAATATTATTCATCTCCTACATCACTTTGATGACTTTTATTTGGTTCTTGTGGGGTTCCCCAAATATTGAAAAGACCTCCTGGTCTAGGTGTTTGTGGCATTCGTCCAGATTCAAAATAATTAGTGAAACCGAGACCAATTGAAGTTTCGTGTTGAGTATTCCTCACATTTTCACCTCGGTCACCTAGTGAAAATCCATATTGAACATTTGTTGGAGTTGTCCCAAATGAACCGCCTTGCTGAAAATTTGGTGTTTGTGGCCACGAATGTAAGTTGGATGGTGTGCTCCACTGTGAAGTATTAGGTGGTGTTCCCCTCTGTGGATGAGCATTTGGTGGTGTGCCCCACTGTGGAGCATTTGGTGGTGTGCCCCATTGTGGATGAGCATTTGGTGGTGTGCCCCACTGTGGAGCATTTGGTGGTGTGCCCCATTGTTGATAACCAGGACCCCAACCACCAAGTTGATTTTGCCCTCCTAAATTATTACCTACAGATGATGGACTACCATATGATAAACCTTCTGAATGCGGACTCCCAAATGAATGACCTGAGCTTAATTGTTTGGGCACATCTTGGTTGTTTCGTGTAACACCAGTCATAGTTTCTAGCAATTGTAGCTTATCTTCGTCAGTGCTTCCTGCTATGTCAATAAAATACTTACGCCAAAAAACTTACTCCTTAAGTGCGTTAATACATGCCCAATAAATTTTTGTGTACTTGGGTAGGTCTAGCGAAATGAATATTGCTTCCGCTTTTTTAAATTCGTCATAATCATCTTGGTCAAAAGCGCCAGGACAAAGTTGTTGAAAACTTTGTCGTTGAATTTCTCTGTACCCAGCGATGGTGTCTTGTATAGTTGTTTCAAATGATTGTCGCCTACGATTTCCTACGATTTCCTCGTGAACCACTTCCAACAGATACTCGGGAGCTTCCCCCAGATCTTTGTATGTTACTCCCACGTCTAGCAGTCGACTGCAAATTTAGTCTACTTCGTTGTTGGGTTCTGGGAGCAGAGTGTTGTAAGGTTTCATCGCCATCAATAGTAACACGATACACTTCTTCTTCTTGTGTCTCAGGAACTTGTGTTTGTGGTTCGTCATCACTTTCGGCATCCGAGTCATAAAGATTCTCATCTCCATCTCCATGCTCGTTAAGCAATTGTTCTCTTCTTTGACGAGCGGAATGTTGAGATTGTGATTGAACATCATGTAATGCGCGACATCGTTTCATCACATCCCAAAACTCAGGCGGCTTTCGGTTCAAGCTTTTTGTTAATTTGCAGCCCTAAATTTAAAGTGGATTAGTTTCAAAACCTAAATTTATATACATAAGTTGATATGCAGAAGGATAATGTGTACTTACAAACTCTTGGTCCGCCCACCATGATTCAGATGCATATATCATTGATGTATTAGGATCAACCGTTATCCCAGTTTTATGCATAAGAACCCTCCATCTTTTATAGTTTTTTTTGAATTCATCCAACTTGTTTTTGAAGAAACCATAAGTTATATCCATGTTGAATGCTTGATTGAACTTTTTAACCATATTCTCTCTACCAATCGTAGTAGGATTTTTAAGAGTGTAATTAGACATGGCAATAGCTTCGTCAAACAATTGAATTAATGTTTTTTCCTGGATGTGCGACCATTTGTACTTGTCTTTGTTCTACATATATCGTTTATACAATATTAACAACCAAGTAAATTTTAACTAATATAATATTTTCTAAAAAGGCAAAACATATATTTACCCGTATTGTTGTTTCTGTAGGAGGAATTGTAATTTCACTTGGATTTGCTCGTCTGGAAGGATTTGTATTTCGTCGACGATTAGACGACATATCTACATTCATAATAATTAAACAATATGTTATAATATTCACTAGAAATACGTTTCGGAATATATATATATATATATATATATATATATATATATATATATATTCCCCCGATGATGAGACATCATACAACTAATTTTACGTTATTTGATAAAATAATTAAATTGTTAACAAAAGAAAATATATTTTCCAGAAAATACAATCGTAACTTTTTTTTTTGAAACCAGTTACTTATATAAAAAGGAGAGCTATAATGACTGAGAACAATAAATATTATAATTTTTATATATACTTAGGCATATATGTGTGTTATGTATAATACATATATATATATATATATATATAGATTTGCACATGATATCTTATGAAAAAATTTACATATTTTAGAAAATTTATAATAATAGTAAATATTACAAAATTAATCTGAGAAGCAAATTATTACTTTTATAATATTAGAATCTTTATACATTTAATTATATATACTTGGTATAAAATATATGAAGTTCATAACTTATTCTAAACTATTTATAAATTGATTAAAGTACATAATTTATAACTTTAATAAATATTTCAGTTATTTAAGTTATTTTTGTTGGATAAAAATTATGTTAATAGTATCTAATTTTAAAATAAATAATGTGATGATCAATTCAAATTTCTAAAATAACTAAATAAATGCAGTTTTAAATTTATAATTTTGTAATAACAATAATAATTAAATTATAAAATAAATTACCTTCAAAGTGATGATCCTATCTTCTGGAGAGAAGAAGAAAAAAAAGAAAAGGAACGAAAGAGAGAAAGAGAGAGAGAGAGATATTTTTTATGTGTGTATTCATTCGTTTGCTTTCTTACCTTTTATATACAGCTTCTATTATTTTTATTTTTTTTTATTATTTAGAGAGTGCGGTTTTATTGAACCGCTAGGTTTCGTGCAGACTGTAAAATTGAAGTGCATTATTCTATCTCTTATGTATTATTGTTGTTTTGAAATACGCAAATCATTCACTTTTAAAAAAAACAAAAAACGCACACTGATGGATAAAAGTGATGATTGGTGACTCATTAGCGTTATTGTACTTTTTTTTAAACCGCAAATATGCATGTCGCCATTCAACACCTTTGTCAAACATGGAAAGGTATAGAGACAAGATAATCAGATTTTTTTTTTCCTTTTTCAAATTTTGACATCTCATGAAGCTATTTTTTTCCTATATTTTCTTTTTGTGGGATAGAATTTTGTTTAGCTGTAATTGCCTAATTGGATAAGAAAATATAGTGATAATTAGAAAAAAAAATCTACATAAATCAGTGTCCTACCTTTTTTCCTAGGATATACCTGTTTAAAAAGAAAAAGGAAAAGAAGTTCATACATTTGTAGATTGAGTAAAAGAGATTCTTAGCCAAAACAAAAACTAGCCTATCCACAAATATTGCGTTTCAGAAAAAATAAATAAACCATCTGTGTATGCAGCCCATATTTATACTTTAAGTAACCATTATGCTTCTATATTAACCCATTAGCAGCCCATTAAATGATTTAATTAATATACACATTGAATAAATGATTTTAGCTTACCTTGAAAAAGAAATTGAACCGGAAAAGAAACCCAATAAAATTCAACCAAGCCCGAATCAAAATTGAAGAAGAACCCAAAATTCTTAGAAATGCTTAAAAATTCTTATAAAGTTATTAAAAATTCTTATAAAATTCTTATAAACTTATTAAAATTAATCAAATTTTCTATTTCATATTTATAATGAAATAATTTAAGTAAAATTCGATATAAAATTAATATTTGATTTATTTCATTTAAATTTAATAATCTAGAATACGATATACGAACAACATGTATCAAAACTATGTTTATATAATCTATTTTTATGCTTGGAAGCTTTTATGTATTAATATTGTAATCTTTGTCTTATGGATTACATAACTCATTATGAACTAATTAATAGTTTTATAAATTAGTTTGTAACTAGTACACATTGATTAATTATAAATAAACCCTTGACGTTCTTTCGTCTTCTTCGTTCTCTTTTGTTTTCTGAGAACTACAAGAGATCTAATAACAGAGATTGATACAGGACGGTTCTTGAATTTTGGTGCCTAAAGCATAGAAAAATAATTTTATTTATTATATAAAATTAATAATTTTCACTACAATGCTAAAATATAATTGAAAAAATGGAAAACAATGTAATAACAATCTAAAATTTAAAATTTCTAACTTTTATTATAGCAAATACTCGATAGACATCATTGCGAATCAAAAGTAGTTGGTAATAATGTATTATTATAATAAAATAAAGATTAAGGAGAAGAAGTAATTTTGATGTTGCACTACAAAAAAACAGGTGTATTGTATCATTTATTTTGTATGTTTGCATTACTTATAAGTGATACAAAGGAATTTTACACCACTTATAAAAATGATACTGATGTGTCTGTATTTTATGGGATTTTAACAATAGTTTTTACACTTGTTTTGAGTTTTTTGTTAGGTCCAAGTGTGCTTTTAGAGTCCTTTTAGTCTTTTGTGAGTCTTTACAGGTTCTAGGTGACTTTGGAAGGAATCTGAGCGTTTTGGGGTGAAATTATGCATCTGGAGCTAAATTGGTTGAAGACTGATCGAGCTAGTAAGCAGATGGAGGGAGAGCAGAAAAACGTTCCGGATCGACTGATCCTCGCTCAAGATCGACCATTCCCGTCCCAAACGCAACTTTTCCTTTTTCGTTTAAACCGATTTTTTAGGGTTTTATTTTATTATTTAAGCACGAGGCTCGACTTTTAGAAAGACAACTTTTATTCTACGCAGCCTTTGAGCACTTGTAAGCTTGGGAGAAGATCTCTGATCCTTTATAACCCTTTGGAGAAGAATTCTGAACCCCTTTTATTTTCTCTTTGCAATTCGATTATGATTTCTTCATCCTTGATTTGTTGTTCTTTGATTGCCATGTTTGAGTAGTTCAACTGTTGGGTTTCGAGTTTCAAAATGGGGTTTTATGATTCTCTAACTTAGGTTGTTAGATTTGGGATTGATCTGTTGAGTTCTTCATCTATTATTGTTCTTATTGCTTAAACTAGATTAGCTACCTAGTTTATGATCTTAGGTTAAATTCATCTAGGCATCAAAAGTGTTGTTGAATTGCTTGAAAAGGACATAGGTGAGCAAGGTGATCCTTAGCCAACGACAGTTGAAGTTGAGGCACCTTGTGAACATAATCAAACTTGAACTTATTGCTTGCTAGGATTGTTTAGGTTCAAACGACGGTTTAGGGTTTTTTCAATTCCTTGCATAGATAACTAATGCTGCGACAGTAGGTTAGTTTTATATTTGAGATTTGAGTTCAAGAACGGTTCCTAAAGCTATCCCACTCCATCGCCTAATTTCGTGATCATATCCCCTAACTGATTCCCTGCGCCCAATGCTTTCTCTTGATTTTACAAACTCTTATTTATTTTCTGTTTTGTTCGGTTACTTGAATTACAATTTTCCTCATTGTCTTAGCTTAATTTGATCTATATAGTTTCATACTGTATCGCTTGGTCTCTGTGGATTCGACCCTAAAGTTCTACGACGACACCACTTGATCGTGGTTGAGTGTGCTTTGGGTTTTAATTGAACTCTGATCAATTTGCCGCCGTTGTCGGGGACCAAACGTTGCCTTTGAAATTTTAGAATTGAATTTAGTCTAAGGTTTATTTTATTTATTTATTTACTAATTAGTTCTTGTGTTCTTTCTCTTGTGTTTCAGGTGCATGGAAACAAGAAGCTACAAGCCTACTGATTTACGTAATCTGCGAAACGAAGAGTTAGCCCTACTCGAACCGAGAAAACAAGAAAGCGAAAGCTAAAGCTGACAAGATGGAGGATGGACAAAATCCAGATGGTCATCATTCTAACCCTCAAGAGGTCATTATTCCGCCTCCTCCTCCTGCACCATAAGAGCATAATGCAGCTGAGCTGAATCCACCAGCAAGACAAACTATTTTGAGGGACGAAGATGCTCACAACAGGCTATTTGCGAATCGGTCTGCGATTCAACCTCCTGCTCCTGCGAGACAAGATTATGAGATTACGCACAGTCTCATCAATTTGGTTTAGAATCATGTGTTTAATGGATTAGCCTCATAGAGCCCTCTGGATCATATTGAAGCTTTTGAGAGATTGGCTAGTACAACATGGTCTAATGGAGTTCCATATGATTACCTCATGTTGAATTTGTTCCAATTCTCTTTAGGAGATAAGGCTTTGAGATGGCTAAATTTCTTGGACCGAGGATCACTTACCACTTGGGAGCAGTGTAGAGCAGCGTTTTTAAACCACTTCTACACTAAGTCACAATCAGCTATGTTAAGGAGCAAGATCACTATCTTCTCACAAGGTGGTACAGAGTCTGTGAAGCATGGGAGAGATTTAAGGAGTATATGAGGGACTGTCCTCATCATGGCTTTTCACAAGAGAATCCTATGAACATCTTCTATGGAGGAATTGACCAGAAGTACCATATGGCACTCGATACTGCCAGCAGAGGAGATTTTTCTTCTAACACTGCCGCTGAAGCAAACCTCTTGATCGAAAACCTTGCAGCGAGTAACAGCAATCATAGCCATGAGTATGATCGTTCTGTGCATGTTGTTAGCTCCGTGTATACAAATGTTATTAAGAGTCTCACTGCCAAGGTAGACCTTTTTTTGAAGAGAGATCAGCAAGCTGTCAACATGTGCGACGGACAGACAGGTGCGTATCAGCAAGTTGGAGTAAATTCAGGTTTTGAGGGGATAGAGGAGCTGAACTATGTAGGAGGACAAGGGAACTATCAGAATCATGGGTTTAATCATAATTTTAGAAATCATCCTCATCTCTTCTACAGAAACACCAACATTGAGAATTCTCAGGATCAGGTGTATCCTCCACATAATCAACAAGGTAACTTCTCGCAAGGATTTCAGAACAAGGGGGTTGGATTTAGTAGCTCAAATACCCAAGGATACCACGCTCCATCTGCAGCTCCACAAGATAACAAACTCGAATTGATTATGCAAGCACTGCTGGAGGGCCATAAGAAAAGTTCTGCTGAGATTAATGTCAATATTGATAGCATGTACAATGATTTGAATGAGAAATTTGAGAGGTTGAGTTCACGTGTTGATTCCATTGATAAGAGAGTCTCTGCTAGCTCTAAGAACAAAGAGTCATGCAATGCTATAACACTCCATGGTGGGATCGAAGATGGGCCGAGTTGTGTTGTGATCAACTCATGTTTGGCTTCCGCAGAGACGGGATCGATCAATCCTGAAACGAGACCAGCCGGTCCCATCCATTATGATAATTCGAGTTTGATCCCCAGAGAAGTTGGATCGACCGATCCCCCTTATAGATTAATCGATCCCGTCAACGACGCAGAACCAGTTTCAAAAAGTTCTAGTTTGACCGCTCCACGTGATCCAGCCCAGTCGGTCCCTGTTGCAGGTATGGGAAAACCCAGCTCAGTTGTTCCTGATGCAGATTCCAAGGGATCACTTCTTGTGGAACCAAAGCCCTATAGGCCACAAATTCCTTTTCCAAGAAGACATGTGAAGAAACCTCTGGGAAAAGAAGTATGTTCGATACAAAGAAGCTATAAGTGAGTTCATCGCTGACATTCCCTTTACAGAGGCAGTAAAGCATATCTCTTTGTTTAAGAAGGTTTACAATGATGTTGTGGTTGAAGAAAAGGATTTGGTGGAGGTTAAGGCGTTTTGGGCTCGAGAGAAGAACATTCATACTCCATCTTTGAAAAGACTACCCAAGTTAGAAGATCCAAGAAAATTTGTTGTTCCATGCTCCATCTTAGGAGTGAACTTTGAGGACTCCCTTTGTGACACTGGATCCAGTGTGAACGTAATGTCTAAGGCTGTTGTAGAGAGGTTGGGGATTGATGATATGAAGACTTCTAAGGTCTCTCTAAAGTTTGCAAATGCTGTCACCACGACTCCAGAAGGCTTCATTAACAATTTAGATGTTCGAGTTGGGAATTGCTTGGTTGCTACAGATTTTCATGTTGTGGAAATGAGCGGGGGTTCTGTTATGCCTTTGATTCTTGGGAGACCTTTCCTAGCAACAGTAGGAGCAGTTGTTGACTTGCCTAATAAGAGGATCGGTAAAGTCTTCTATAATGCAATCAGTGCAAATGAAGCTATACGACATGGCTCTTGTCTAGTTGTAGAACATGAGAAGAAGGTGGATGTCATGATAACGGGAGAGAGTGCTGATAAGAATGAGGTCAACGAAGTCCTGGATGGAGACACTCATTCTTCTAAGAAGAGTTCTAAGAAGGTTAAGAAGAGAGACAAGCCGAAGATAGAGAGAGTAATACCAGATCTTCACATAACCTTGGTACCCCAGAAATATGTTAGTGACACCATTGAGTACAAGGTGAAGTGTAAAGGAATATCTCGGCCTTTCTCTAAAGTTAAAGCCATCCTGATGCAGCGCATCTTCCCGGTGTTCATCACGTTAGAGACTCTTGTTCTTTGCTTTTCGTTTGACTTTTTGTATGGGCTTAATGTATAAATGGGCTTTGAATATTAGTTGCCGGTTTACGTTCTTTAGGTTAGGGTTTTGTTTAGGTTTCTTATTTAAGGAGACGTGAGACTGTTTTGTAAAGGTTTAATAATTGATTATTGAATAAACGTTGTTTTAAGAGAGCTTTGCCTAAAGCCTAGAGAGGAGGACTCTCAACCCTAAGAGCTTGTGTTCAAGCCCTGCAAGGAGGACTTGCAAAACCCTGTCGAAATCATTCCCGATCTCGGCCATATCCTTATTGCTTTTTCGTCAAGTTACGACGTTCTAAGTAAGATCCGTTCCTGAATCCGAATTCTCCTAGAGATCTAGAATTCACATCCGTTAATTAAGCTTCCGCTCTCTATCAGTTGGTATCAGATTCATCATGTTCCTGGTGAAACTTACGATGGATTTTAAGTTTGATATTAGCAAGCCGGAAAAAGCCCTATTAAATCTTGGAATAAACTTAAGCAGACGCTATGTGCATACTTCTTACCTCGTCATTATGATACTTTGGTGCATAGTCGTTTGCAAAAGTTAAAACGACAATGGCGTTTTTTGGTGGATCACAAAGAAAATTTGCACATTCAAGAGAATTATATGGTATCTAAACCCATATATAGTATCTACGGTGATGGTACTTTTTCTCCGCCTAAGGTTTATGATGCAGATCTAAAATTGGATGTCAAATATAAAGAAGACGGTGATGTTGTCAATGGCGTAAGCGTAGAAAACGACACTGATTTTTTCCGTGTGAACGTTGACGACGAAGACGGTGCTGTTCTCGACAAGGTGCAAGACGGAGTTGACGACGGTCATATTCAAAATGGATTCGATGAGGCTCAGGTTCTCGACAGCGTTGACGAAGTCGCTGAAGCGGTGGAACAGATGATCTTTGTTGCTTTTAATGGTGATGAGTTAACTACTACGAAATCCCACGCCAATGATGCTCCAATAGTTGATGTTGAAGATGATAGAGTTGGTGATCTGTATGATGAGATTCAAGATGAAGACAGCTTTGTTGTGCCAAAATTTGACGCTTTGGTAGAAAACGTTGAAACTATAAATTTTGTCTTTGATGTTTGTGATGGTTGTGAGGAAGACGTCAATCACAGCGTGGAGTACACAAGACTTTCACCCAACAAACATGAAAAGCCAATCTTTGATAGTAATGGTGACAATTTTTCCACTATGGAACATGTTGATGCAGATCTTGATGATAGTCTTGACAACGGAGGAAACAAATTGTTGGTTATAGAAGAAGAAGTTCCGAGAGTTGATGATCTGCATTTTGATGTCAAAGATAACATTGAAAAGAAGAAAGAAGGTATGTATTGGGGTAAGGGAAACAAATTTTATGTTGTTGATCTTGCACACAGCCATCAGCAAGTCAACAAGGAACCTCCAGATCGTGGACGGAGGACTATTTTGTTTTGTCACGGTGAGTTCAACCTCCACAAAAAGATCTTTGTGGATTCCAGATTTAACCTCAATTTTGAGGAAGCTACAAGTTGTGTTACTGCAAACACGAATTCTTATGGAGTTCTTTCTCAATGGGTAATAAAAAGAGCTGATTATTATTCGAGCTACAAGCCGTCTCAAGAGAAGGAGGTCTCAAACACTGTGCTGAGTTGGAACGTGACTCAACTTCGACGGCTTAACTTGTTACCGAGCTCCCTTCTCAAAGAATCTTTGACAAGACTGAGTATTGAGTGTTCTTCCGTCTCTCTACCTACCTCCGACAAAAACGAGCTATGTTTGTTCCTCATCGACAAAACCAAGTTTTGTTTGTTCCTTCCTTGCTTGAGTAGTCTTTTCCAATCAATCTCCAACAAGAGCAAGCTCTGTTTTGTTCTCAACGTGTGCAGTTCAAAGATGGCGTTAATTACTTTGGTTTTTAGAGGAAAAAGCAAAATAAAACTGATATAGGATTGTGGTGAAGGGGTTTAGCCACACGTGAGGGACTGCGACATGAAGATAGCACGTGAGGCTACAAAAAGAGGTGAGCATTGCGGATTGGGATTGACTCGTCAACGTCACAGAAGAATAAGTCGGTTGAAACTCTATTACTTAACCGACGTTAAACAATCTATAAAGAGCACATGTTTAGCTCTGCTTTTCATTATGCAAAAGTCTAATTGTTGTTTTCTTATCAATGGTATCAGAGCATTCTCTTTCCTCGGAATCAATGGCAGAAGAGGGTGTGGCTCTTGTAACGGCGGAATCGTTGGGGTTACGAGCTAAGAAGATTTGTCGGAGAATCTCATGGGAAGAGTTTAACGAGAGATGGTTCAAAGGCCTTTGTATGTTTTGCGATGAATTGGAAACTCCAGATCACCATCTTCGTCACAAGAATTCAGGTATTATCATTGTAGATTGCGATGAAGATCAAGCGCTCGATGATAAAGAACTGGTTGAAATTGAAGTTGCTAAAGAAGTGATTGAAAGTGAGAATCGAGAAGTGAAAAACGAAGCAAGCACAAAAGTGATTTCAGCAAGTGTTACTGAAGAATCGATTCCACCATTTCAGATGGTGACAGAGGAGGAATCAATTGAGGAATCTACTTGTGTGCAGCATACGACCTTGGTTTCACAACATCAGGTTCCAGTTTCATCCTTGGAACCTAGCCTTACTTTATATAAACCAACTTTGTATGTTAGTGAGGATTGCCAATATGTGATTGGGACACATCAAGTTCAGCCAACTACTAATCATGGAGATGTCAAGGTTAATGCCTGCCAAGTGTTTGATTCAATGCCACTAAGAACAAAACTGTTGCAAAATTTGAGGAAAAAACTGCTTTCAAAGACTTGGTGGTTCAAGTTCAAAAAACTTTATGCACGAAGATGTCCAGCAAGTCACATTGACTTTTCAACATAAGAGTGATACTCAAACAAGATATGACAAGGAAGAACATGATGAGATGTTCAAAGTGGCGAGGGCTATAAGCGTGAGATGTTGTTTGCTTGGTAAAATGCTTGGGATAACACATAGTGGTCCAGGACGTGAAGAACAAACTGTTTTTGAGAAGATTATGATGGCGAATGAGTGGCTAAACCAAACTGGATTTGTTCTTCAACGAGTAATGAGAAGCGAAAAAGTAAGTTTTATAAGAGGTGGTGGTTCAAGTATAAAGCTGTGGAAGATGGATTGTTGAAGGATTTAAGCAATGATGGGACTGCAGAAGAACCACTCTTATGGTTGCAGAACAACTCCAAGATGATGCACGCCTATAAGCACTTGTTTGGTAGCCTTGTGTCTGATATGGGAAAATGTGATGAGAAGTTTGTTATGATGAGTTTATTCTCTCTGTTGAATGGAATGGAATATTCATTTTGTGATAACGTATTGCTCCAACAACTGGATTGGGGAGATGGTGCAGAGGATTTGACTCAAGAAGTGTATGTTATTGAATGTTTTATCATGAGGAGACATTTACACTTGAGTTTTAATTGTCAAGAACAAGCATCTCTTAGAAGAAAGAACCATGGTCTTCTCTCTTGCTTGGGTCCTTGTTACATGTCTAAGACATTTTTTTGTTGGATTGTCGTTGCTTGCGATTCAAGTAAGCTGTTCACCAGTGGAAAGTTCAGCTTCGTCATAGATCGTGTCTCTCCAACAGCTCAATTCGTGTTAGAAAAAGAGACCACATATGCAGTTGATGTTGTTGTCTTCCTATGGAAGTTACTTACCCTCGACGTGGGTAGGAGCTCGTCATATCATACTCCGAAGAAGATCTTAGTGCGACTGTTTTTGCATATGGTGCGTTGTTTGTCTAGTTATATGTCTCTGACCACAACCTCATTTTTCGACAGTTTCAAGTAATTTATGGTCTAGTTCTGTGTGGTCCGTTGGGTTTGTTTACTTTTCCATACAAGCTGCATTGCCATGGAGAAGTTCTCACTTTTGTTACAAAATTACAAGGTCTTCATCTGCATTCTCAACTGGTTTTGGCGAGGTCAGCTGCAAGGGACAAAGCATCAAATGTCACCTGGTTTTTAAAGGTGTTTGACCGAGGTGTTTTAGGATGGCAAGCATGTGGTCATCATCTTCATGAATATCACTGGGCGTCATTATTCTCACCAAGCAAAGATAAGGAGGAAGAGGATTTCTTGGTCATTCAAGGAAGCTTGGAAGCTAGAGTTGTTTTAACAATGGTTCCACATGAAGAAAGATTTACCCAGTTGCACTTGCGGCGGCGAACAAAGAAATGCCATGAAGTTCTTAAGCGACAGTATTACGAATTGGTAGACAAAGGCATTTTCAATGATTTCATATTCGGGTCGAATCTTTCTTACCCGGAGGGACTGATGCAGCGCATCTTCCTGGTGTTCATCACGTTAGAGACTCTTGTTCTTTGCTTTTCGTTTGACTTGTTTTGTATGGGCTTAATGTATAAATGGGTTTTGAATATTAGTTGTCGGTTTACGTTCTTTAGGTTAGGGTTTTGTTTAGGTTTCTTATTTAAGGATACGTGAGACTGTTTTGTAAAGGTTTAATAATTGATTATTGAATAAACGTTGTTTTAAGAGAGCTTTGCCTAAAGCCTAGAGAGGAGGACTCTCAACCCTAAGAGCTTGTGTTCAAGCCCTGCAAGGAGGACTTGCAAAACCCCGTCGAAATTGTTCCCGATCTCGGCCATATCCTTATTGCTTCTTCGTCAAGTTACGAAGTTCTAAGCAAGATCTGTTCGTGAATCCGAGTTCTCCTAGAGATCTAGAGTTCTCGTCCATTAATTAAGCTTCCGCTCTCTATCACATCCTCACTCCGGAGTTTAAAGAAAAAGGCCAAGAAGCAGTGGATGGTATGTTGAAAAAGACTTTGGAGCTTAAGTTGACGAATTGGAGAGCTTGTTCTGATCCGAGTTCTCATCCTCCTATCACTTGACGCCTTAAACGACGGTCAAGCTATAGACCTTAAACAAGCACTTATGGGAGGCAACCCATGGGGTTTTTGCTGGCTTACCCTTTTCTTTTTATTTGTCTTAGGATTTTGGTTTTGTTTTTATGATTTATTACGGTGAAATCACGTTCGGTGTTAAGTGTTTTCAGGAACAGGTTCCAAATGCAGAAGATGTGAAATATTTTGTTCCAGGAGCTTCGGATCGATCGATCCTCCTTAAAGATCGATCGATCCTGTTGGTTTTCTGCGGGTATCTCCAAGTTCAATAATGTGACAGATCAGTCCATCCCGTTCGGAGATTGATCGGTCCCCACCCTTGCTAACACCACTCCAAAACCAGATGCGAGATCACCGTTTTTTCTTTCTTTTCTTTTCTTTTTCTTTTTCATTTTTCTTATTTTCTTTGTGGGATTTGTTCTTTTTCTTGGCTTTGCTTTCACACCGGGACGGTGTGAAGTAAGTCTGGGGGAGGGATGTCTCCAAGTTACTAATGTCGTTTTTTTTGGTTGTTTCCTTTTGATTTTTTGAGTCTTTGTGTCATTTTCTTATTTTTTTTATCGAGTCTAAAAACAAAAACAAAAAATAAATTGGGAAACTATGACCATTTCTAGGAATCTTTTGCTTTGAACTAACACTCTTATGATTGCTTTAGTACTTTTGATTTTTGAATGAAGCTTGGAACGAACATGAGTAGTCTCAACATGCCCCAAAAGACCCACACCAAAGAGAACACTAAGCTGATTTGATGTTGTCTCTAGCTTTGTAAGGACTTAACCGGATTTAACTTCTTACCTTGGGGCTTGGTATACATCGGACAAGACTCCTCCCTTCAAGCTTCACAAGACATGCATCTCCAAACAAAGTATGTTTCCTCTCTCTCTTCTCTTCAGTACTCAGTAAAGAAAAAAAAGAAGAAAAGAGAAAAAGTTAAAAAAGAAGAGGATATAGGTAAAAAAGAAGTGAACCGAGGGTTGTGGGTAAACCCGTGCATCTTTCGGAACTCATGGAAACATGTACACAAGAAAAGAGCAAAGGATTGATAAAAAAAAAATGATACCCTAGAAAATTAGGGAGAAATCAATCCTTTGGAAGTGAGAAAAGAGAGAGGAAAGGGAGCATAAGAGGAGGTCTTGGGCGATAAAAGGTTGAAGGAGTCAATTAAGTTCAATGATCGATACTCCCATGGTATGACCGCACCCTTTTACTAATCTGATGTAGAGAGACAACGATGGGGAGACTGAAGGTTCTCTAAGGCCGTGCAGTTCAGAGTAGGGAGTGTTGATCCTAATCATGGGCAGAGTACAGAAAGTAGTTCTTGATTTGATGTGATGAAGAGTGCAAAGCAGCGGTTCCCTAAAATTTGTGAGTTTCCACTTTCAAATCTTTTCCTTGTTCTTGAGTTTTTGTCTGTTCTTGCTTGAGGACAAGCAAAGATTCAAGTCTAGGGGGAATTGATGTGTCTGTATTTTATGGGATTTTAACAATAGTTTTTACACTTGTTTTGAGTCTTTTGTTAGGTCCAAGTGTGCTTTTGGAGTCCTTTTAGTCTTTTGTGTGTCTTTACAGGTCCTAGGTGACTTTGGAAGGAATCTGAGCGTTTTGGGGGTGAAAATATGCATCTGGAGCTAAATTGGTTGAAGACTGATCGAGCTAGTAAGCAGATGGAGTGAGAGCAGAAAAACGTTCCGGATCGACTGATCCTCGCTCGAGATCGACCATTCCCGTCCCCGACACAACTTTTTCTTTTTCGTTTTAAACCGAATTTTTAGGGTTTTATTTTATTATCTAAGCATGAGGCTTGACTTTTAGAAAGACAACTTTTATTCTACGCAGCCTTTGAGCACTTGTAAGCTTGGGAGAAGATCTCTGATCCTTTCTAACCCTTTGGAGAAGAATTATGAACCCCTTTTATTTTCTCTTTGCAGTTCGATTATGATTTCTTCATCCTTGATTTGCTGTTCTTTGATTGCTATGTCTGAGTAGTTTAACTGTTGGGTTTAGGGTTTCAAAAGGGGGTTTTATGATTCTCTAACTTAGGTTGTTAGATTTGGGATTGATCTGTTGAGTTCTTCATCTATTATTGTTCTTATTGCTTAAACTAGATTAGCTACCTAGTTTATGATCTTAGGTTAAATTCATCTAGGCATCAAAAGTGTTGTTGAATTGCTTAAAAAAGACATAGGTGAGCAAGGTGATCCTTAGCCAACGACAGTTGAAGTTGAGGCACCTTGTGAACATAATCAAACTTGAACTTATTGCTTGCTAGGATTGTTTAGGTTCAAACGATGGTTTAGGGTTTATTCAATTCCTTGCATAGATAACTAATGCTGCGACAGTAGGTTAGTTTTATATTTGAAATTTGAGTTCAAGAACGGTTCCTAAAGCTATCCCACCCCATCGCCTAATTTCGTGATCATATCCCCTAACTGATTCCCTGCGCCCAATGCTTTCTCTTGATTTTACAAACTCTTATTTATTTTCTGTTTTGTTTGGTTACTTGAATTACAATCTTCCTCATTGCCTTAGCTTAATTTGATCTATATAGTTTCATAATGTATCGCTTGGTTTCTGTGGATTTGACCCTAAAGTACTACGACGACACCACTTGATCGTGGTTGAGTGTGCTTTGGGTTTTAATTGAACTCTGATCAAATACTTACATTGTTGATGCAAATAATTAACATCAATTTATCATTAACTGATGCAATTTTATTTTGCTTGTATCGATTGTTATAATCGATATTAATAATCAATCAATTATTAATAAATGATACAATGTTTTATATCAATTTGTAAAAGTGATATAACTATTTGTGTCAGTTTTAATAAGTGATGTTGAAATTAGTATCAATTTTGTAAAATGATTTTAATAGTTGTATCATTTACAATAACTGATTTAATATTTGTATAATTTCGAATATCTGATTTAATTTATGTATTTTCGTATTTATTTAATTAAATAAATACGAAAATAGATAAAATAAAAATAAATAAAAAATGATAAATTCATAAATGATTTACTATTAACTAACTAACTGATTTAGATTATTTTTTATTAAACTAACTAATTAAATAAAAATACAACTTCTTTTTATTAATATTCCTAAACCGAGTTTGTTATGATTTACATAATTAGAACTGGTTTAACTTTTTGTAGATTTTAATGTTAAAAACGGAAATTAAAACAAAAAGTAATAAATAAATTTTTAAAAATGTTCTACTATTCCAACCAAAAAAAAAAAAAAAAAAACCAAAACCTGTAAATAAAAAGCAAAAGAAAAAGAAAAAAAACAGTAAACAAACCAGTAGAGTGGAAGGCTTGAACACATGACTTGCCACTTAATTGCATGATATGCATCCAACAGACCTGCCTAATCTCTCAAATATGTTTAGCTAAAAAAGTTTACTATATGATGTGGCCTAAAGCAGCTGCTTTGCCTGCTTTAGGGGTGTGCGGGCATTGTACTTCAAACTGTATATGGTAATAGCAAATTTGTTTTTAACTTTTAAAATGTCTTTAGACTAGACCCAAAAAAAATTGTTTAACTAAGAAAATAGTATCAATATATATATATATACAGAGCCGGCCAAGGACACAAGCAAGGCAAGCACTTGCTTGCGGCCGATAATTGATTAAAAGAAATTCGGCCGTAATAATTGGTAGTAAACTTACCTGTAGTCTGGTGGTTATGTTTAGTTAATTCTGACATTCACCTCCTGAGTTTGAGGCCCAAAGTTGATAATTTTTCATTATTATTTATTTTTCGTTTTTATTCAAAAATAATAGCTTTCAAATTATTTGAAAAATATCTAATAAATATTACCTTTTTAGAAAACCACAAGAAAAAAAATTCAATTAAGGCATCATTTTTTCTTTCTTTCTCTAGCCTTTTACTTGTCTTAGTTCACTATTGTCTATTTATGTGGTTCTGAATTTGCCATCCTTTTTGTTCTCAAATCATCAATTTTGCTTATGAATCATATACCTATTATATAGTTCATCTGATAAATTTTGGTTTTATTAATTAGGTAAGCTTTCTTGGCAAAATTTGACTATGAAAGCTTGATGGATGAGGAAAAATCATTTTCAAAGAAAAAAAAAATATATGCTTTAGAACTTTTAGTGCTTTTGTTAAACATATCCAGAGTTATTATTTAGTTCGATTAAAAAAAATTAGTATGTACATATGCAAAGCGGCCAGTTTTTGGTAGATGACTAGATGGTGTATTATTTGAGTTTTATTCAATAAGAAACAAAATTGATTTGGCCAAAAATATAAATATAATACTTCTCGCTCAAACACTAAATATATATAATGCCTTCATTATGGGAGAGTGAAAGCGGATAAATTGCAACCGAAGAGTAGTATTAAAGCGAACATCACAAGTCCAACATTATGAGATAAACAAGTTCACACACACACAAAAGAAAGGAAAAAAAAAAAACACGAAACAAGTTTAAAATATAATGTTAGATTTGTGATGTTTGCTTCAATAAAGCTGGCACTCTGATACCATGTTGACCTAGGCAGGTAATTCAAATGAGCTTTATTTAAGATAAGTAAAAACGAAAACTGTATAGACAATCACTAACAACAAACGAAATGTTTTCTCATAATATGAAGTTTAGGAGAGATAGAGGTTGCATTTTCGGAAACCCTAGATAATTTCATCAATGTTCATTGCACTCACTGGATTTGTCTCATAATGTTGGACTTGTTTGCTTCATAAAGAGCAGGAGAAAATCATGTATCTTACATTCTTACCTAATCATCTAAATACTCAATTAATATCTAACAGAAATTTTGTATGGGAAAACTATAAATATATGGAAAAAATGGTATAAATATTTTGTAGAATTAATTTGATTTTTTTCTCTAACCGATGAATGTTTTAAGTCAAAAACGATGCATCTTTTACAATTTGATCTTGGAGAAGAACTGAAACAGTGATAGCTGTGTTTGACAAGAAGACCACCACAACAGTTATCTTCTTGAAGGCAATTAATCGATCGGTATCCAGTATCCTCAAACTTCTCCCTCCAAACCTTGAGCAATCTTGCATCACACATTTCAGTCACACATAATTTTCCTGACATTCTATAGACCTTATCATTATTAGAGATCATATCTTTTGTTTGCATCTATCATCATCAAGTAGAATCATAAGTCAATAATATATTATGTCAAAACCTTGCCATGAGGGACCTGTTCTTATCATCACTATTACACGGACAACATAGGTTATACCCTTATTCACAAAACTTGAATTTTAACTGCTGATGAACACTCTTTATCCACTAATTTAGTGCCTAAGCAGGACCAGTTAAAACCAGGATTTGCATAGGGACCATTGAGTATACCTTGAGCCATCGTCGGGTGTGTGGCTTCGGTTAAATGATAACCGTCGCAATTCACATATTCTGAAGGGTTTTGACAATAGCTAACTCCTTTGTGTCCACATTCTTCATCGATAGTGAAGTTATATTGACCTTGATAACGGAAAACACACTCTTGCGATTAAGAATTCAAATAATACAACTGAACCAATGTTTATGGAGGAACAAAGATTCACTTCTCAACTAGCTAGGGTATGGAATGAAGAAACAACCCTAGATTACTGAGGAAGACACCAAACTCTCACAGAAACACACTAAGAAGAAGAAGATGATGCAAACTCACAATTTCAGATAATTTGCATAATTAAACTATGAGCATAAACATTTTGCTCTTATAAGGAAGTAATCGCAACAACTTCTTCCAGCTCATTCCTTTGCACGTGCCAACCACATCACACCCGTACATGTGTCTCAGCTCCCACATGTGTGTCTCTGCTCTTCATATTTCCTATATCAGACCTCCGACTCCACAACAAGCAGCCAAAGGTAGGTTCTTAAACCCTAAAAGGGACCATATTAAACATTGGTTGGAAGATCAAACTGACGGTCAAAGAACAAAAAAAATAGAAAGGCACGGACCAAATTTCACTGGTTCTTGGTATAACCGGTACAAAGAGTTGTAGTAATCTGCATATAGGATGTTGAGATGAGAGTATAATTGTAGGAGTCTTTTGAATTCTCTCTTAAGTTGTTCGTTGTGGTGCTCTCCAAATTCGTTGTGGTGCTCTCCAAATTCGTTGAGCCATGGTAGACAACCTGTGAGAGGGTCGTGTTCTTCTGATGCGGTCTGAAATAGAGTAAGATACGCCACATAACATCCGATTGGGAAGTTTCCGGGGGCCAAAAATGTTTTACCCTCTAAATCGATCAATCCATGTAGTTTTGTTGTTGAAGTTGTTAAAATTTAATACACACATATGACTTTTTGTTTGAGGGGGATCAGGTAAACATATGTTACCACAATTGCAGAAGAAATAGCTTTGATGACTAGAGGAACAAGCTCTTTGATTTCATTGATACTCTTTCCTTCGAAAAGTGGGTAACTATAGTCGTTCACTCCAATCTCTCCCATAAGTATCAGCGCGTTTCCAAGAATCTCTTTGCAATCTAAACCCCAAAAGAAAAAGACCATTCCAAGGTAGCTCGACTTCAACATCATATATATTGAGGAGAACAAGGCCAATGTTCTACTAACCATGAAAAGACGAGGTGCATAGGTTAGATATAATCTGCTTGAAGATGTCAAGCTGAACACTTAACTAACATTGGAGAAATCAGATTTAATTCCTTTTTCCACAAGAAACCCACGATCCAATGCAGTTGCTCCATACACCGAAAAATTGATCCCTTGATCGAAGCTCACATTTTGGGTTCCGAAGTGAGGCGGCATGTAGTGTAGTCCCAAGAATTCGGCTGTCCAAATAGTACAAGGACATTACAAAAACACATGCAGAAGTAGGGTTTATAACTTGTTGCTCAAGCAAGAACGAGCTAAGGCAGAGAAAAGCAGTGGTTTCGCCTAAATGTAAGAAAGATGGAAAATTAGGTACCAATAAAGTCGATGATGAGCCAACGGCCGGAGGGACGATGGAAGAAGCTTTTGCCATAAGGAAGAAAGGCGGCTTGAGGAAGATGATCCACGTCAGAGAGATGGAGATAATTTCCGGTATCGGCGCTGGAGTCACCAAAGCTGATGATCGATTTGTAATGCCGACATCAAGATAAAGTAACAGTAACGGAGGTGGAGTACAAGATAAGTAGAAAACGTCATCAGATGATGAGATTCTTCAGTGGAGAAGTCATGGAAAGAGTCGCCTTTTTTGGACTACTAAATAAAGGAGAGATGTTGATTTAGAACGAAAATACGAAAGCTTAAGAATTAATAAAGTATCACTCTCTTTATTAAAGCCTTAGAAAATCTCTCAAAACAAAGGTTACAAACTCCAATCTCTCAAGCTCTCAAATCACACAAAACTCATAGGTAATGTAACACTTTATGCATTCCTATTTATAACACCTTATTAGTCCTAATCCTATTTGGAAATATATATTTAGATAACTCCTAAATAATATCAAGTCCTTATCTCTTAAAAGACTTTAATCCTAATAGGTTTAGGACAACTCAATCTCACTTCAAGCTTAGTTCAACAATCTCCCTCTTAAGCTTGAAGTTAATCTTCTCCACATCTTTAACACCAATGAGATCTCTCATCTCTTTGTACTTGATCCTCCCTAATGCATTAGTTAAAATGTCAGCCTCTTGTTCTTCATCTGGAATGTGCTCCACCGTTATGAACTCCTTCTCAACACACTCTCTAATGAAATGGTATCGAGTATGTATATGCTTGCTGCGACCGTGAAATACTGGATTCTTTGTGAGAGCAATCGCGGATTGATTGTCAATGCAAATGACCACTTTCTCACACGGATGAACAATGACTTCTCTGAGCAAATCTCTGAGCCATAATGCCTGTCTTGCAGCTTTTGTACCCGCCATAAATTCCGCTTCACACGAGGACATAGCGACTATGTCTTGTTTCTGAGAACACCAGGTTATCGGACTCCCATTAAAAAAAAATACATGTCCTGCCGTACATCTTCCATCGTCTAAGTCAGCATTGTAGTTGTTGTCGCTATACCCAATGAGCCGTGGTACCCTTGTCGCAGATCGGTTGAAAACTAAGCCGAGACCAACCGTACCCTTTAGATATCGCAGACACTGTTTCATAGCAACTCCATGAGAGTGTCTAGGACTCTGCATATAACGACTAAGAACACCAACAGCATATGACAAATCCGGTCTTGTATGAAGCAAATATCTAAAGCATCCAACATTCTTTCTATACCTCATTGCATCAATCTCAACTTCTTTCTCAGACTTAGACAATTGTAACCCAGCCTCCATTGGTGTAAGAACAGAATTACAGTTCTTCATCCCAGCATCTTCAAGAATCTTTAGTGCATAACGTTTTTGACTCAACATAATGCCACCGTCATACTGCAACACTTCGATTCCTAAGTAGTATGTTAGCTTCCCGAGATCACTCATATCAAACTTTGTAGACATCTCCCTCTTAAACTCATCAATGATACGCAAGCTTGTCCCTGTCACGAATAAGTCATCAACATAAACCGCTATGACCAAAAGTTGTTCTCTTTCTTCTCTCCTATACACTGAAGGTTCCTTAGAACACTTTTTAAAGTGTAAACTCATCAAAATCTCATTCAACTTGTTATTCCACGCTCGTGGTGCATGCCTTAAACCATACAAAGCCTTGTTAAGCTTGTATACTTTTCTTTCTTGTCCTTTCTCTTCAAACCCCTCTGGCTGAGAGACAAACACAGTTTCTTTCAACTCTCCATGTAGAAATGATGTCTTCACGTCGAGATGATGAATCTCCCATCCATTTGAGGCTGCGAGGTTGATAAGCATCCGTATTGTTTCTAACCGAGCCACTGGTGCAAAAACTTCCTCAAAATCCACACCGTAACATTGCACATATCCTTTGGCAACCAATCGAGCCTTGTGCTTGTTGATACTATCATCGGAGTTTCGTTTGAGTTTGAAAACCCATTTCAAACCAATTGGTTTAGCTCCTATTGGCAAATCAACAAGATTCCAAGTGTGATTTTTCTTAATAGAGGAAATCTCATCTTCGCATGCGAGTCTCCACTCCTTAGATCCCTTGGCTTCATCAAAGTTTAGCGGTTCATTATTTAAACAGAACAGTAATGCTTCTCCTTCTTCCTCAGCTAGTAAGATATAATCCTCTAAATACTTAGGCTTGACAGTCTCTCTTGTTGACCTTCTTAGAGGAATTTCTGTTTGCTCACCGACTGAAACATCATCCTCTGTTTCTTGCTCTGTTTCGGTTATGATCACATCTTCTTTTCCTGCAGAATCTTTGTTAGCCTCCTCTGTTTTGGTCTGTATAGCAATACTCTCACCTTCTTGTATTCCACGGTTCCCAGATGCATGAAAACTTATGCTAAAACTTCCACCACTTTCACGATCTGAATCATTGTACCTCCAGTTCCATCCTTTAAACTCATCGTTTACCACATCTCGACTTACCACTATTTTCTTTGACTGTGGCTCGAGGAGTCGATACGCCTTAGACCCTGGTTTGGTTCCAAGATGAACCAGCACTCGAGACCTATCCTCTAGCTTCTTTAGATACGGTTTGTCTACCTTTGCATAGCAGATGCATCCAAAAATCCGAAGGTGATCAATTCTAGGTGTTTTATTCCTCAAAAGCTCATATGGAGTTTTATCCTTCAAGGCTCTAGTAGCTACTCTGTTTAGCACATACGTAGAGTGTCGGACTGCCTCTCCCCAAAAATAATTTGTTAAACACATCTGTTTCATTATACTCCTTGTCATCTCTAGAAGCGTTCTGTTACGTCTTTCAACGACCCCATTCTGCTGCGGAGTGTAAGGTGCAGTAAGATGCCGTTGAATCCCAAACTCATCACAGAATGAGTTAAATTCGTGTGACACAAACTCACCTCCTCTGTTAGTTCTAAACGTTTTAATAACAGAACCTGATTCTTGTAACCCTTTTGAACTTCTTAAACTTCTCAAACACATTGCTCTTTTCCTTTAGTAGAATGGTCCACATATATCTCGAGAAATCATCAATAAGAACAAAAATGTACCGGTTTACAGTAGGTGTACTCGGTGTTATAGGGCCGCAAATGTCTCCATGTATCAATTCAAGTGGCTTTGTTGCTCGATATGTAGTAGCCTGTGGAAATACTTGTCTCGTTTGCTTCCCTAACAAACAAGAGCTGCAGATTTCTTTAGTAAAAACAACTTGAGGTACTCCTTGGACCAATTCTTTTTCGAACATAGACTTGATGGTGTCGGTATTGATGTGTCCCAATCTAGCGTGCCATCTGCTCGACTCGCTAATACTCGTTAAATGCAGAGTTGCAGTCTCTCTTATTCCCATATGAACTTTGTATAAACGATTTCTTGATCTTACTGCCTTAGCAAGAAGTTTTCCTCTGTAATCACTCATTGTCAGATGATCTCCTCTCATTCCAATATCACATCCTGACTCTGTAGCCTGTCCTAGGCTAATAATATTACTCTTAAGGTCTGGAATATAATAAACATCCTTCATCACTCTAGCTTCACCATTCATGTCAGTAAAAACAATTGAGCCTTTCCCTTTAATATCAACACGAGAGTCATCACTGAACCTTACTTTGCCTGTTATAGAGGTATCAATCTTGTTGAAATACCTCCGATCACCTGTCATATGGTTACTTGCTCCGTTATCAAGATATCAGACATCTTCCTCATTAGTCTTCGGGCCATACTTGCTTGGTATGACCTTTTTCTCATTCAAATATACTACCTCATGCATCATGAGTTCATCCGCTTCAACAGTCTCATCAGTGTTGTTCTGTTCTTGAACCTCCTGCAGTTTTAGAAGTCGATCAGGGCAACTAGACGCAAAGTGGCCCATCTTGTCACAACGAAAGCAAGTAATCTTGGTCAAATCAAAAACTCTTGATTGATCTCTCCCATTGTTAAAACGTCTGCGACCTCTTCCTCTAGAGAAGAAAAGGTTTCCTCGTCCTCTTCCTCTGTATTCACCTCCACTGTAATCTTGGTTTGGATTGTATTCTCTGTTTTGATTCTCCATGTTTGAATACATTAACTTGTTCTGGCTTTCATGTGCTTCTTCTTCTGCTTCTTCATGAATACGCTCTTCATAGGTTTTCAGTCGACCTATGATATCTTCAAATGTGGTAGTGTTGAGGTCTAATACCTGCTCAAGGGACGCCACTATGTGTATAAACTTCGTCCGAGGAAGACTTTTCAAGAATTTTTTAACTAGTTTTGATTCTTCAATACTTGCTCCTAACGCAGCTGAATTTGACGAAATCTCAGATAGTTTTCCTGCCATGTCGTTCTTCTCAGTGTCTGCTATTCCTTCTTCGATAACATCCCAAACTTTATGGACTCTAAGACAGATTCTCATCCGCATAGACCACACAGTATAATTTGTTGAATTCAGCATGGGACATTGAATCAAAGAAGGTCCCCCTCCTTGTAGTTTTTCCGGAACCACAGCAACCTCACTCATGACTTTTTTCTTTAGGATCTCTGTCAAGCTCTGATACCAAGTGTTGATTTAGAACGAAAATACGAAAGCTTAAGAATTAATAAAGTATCACTCTCTTTATTAAAGCCTTAGAAAATCTCTCAAAACTAAGGTTACAAACTCCAATCTCTCAAGCTCTCAAATCACACAAAACTCATAGGTAATGTAACATTTTATGCATTCCTATTTATAACACCTTATTAGTCCTAATCCTATTCGGAAATATATATTTAGATAACTCCTAAATAATATCAAGTCCTTATCTCTTAAAAGACTTTAATCCTAATAGGTTTATGACAACTCAATCTCACTTCAAGCTTAGTTCAACAAGAGAGAGCATAGGATCAGCATGTTCAGTGGTGGATTCCGTGGACTCATTTTCAGTGCCAACAAGAAAATAATAAATTAGGGAAAATTGTCTCTTTTTTTTTTTTATCTCAAATTGGTTATTTGTTGAAAATGAAGTAACTTCAAAAACGTCGAAAATTAGATATGGGCTAAGTGGCACTTAAATGCCACGTCTAAAGAGTTAAAAGAAACCTAAATGCCATGCATGGGATACACATCATGGCGAGATAACCATCGATGAGTAAATCTTGAGCCATCTTCCGGTATGTGGCTTCGGTAAATGATAACCATCCCAATTCACATACTCAGACGGATTCTGACAATAGCTAACTCTTTTGTCTCCACACTCTTTACCAATAGTGAAGTTGTATTGACCTCCGACTCCACAGCAAGCAGCCAATTAAAGGTCGGTTCTTAAACCCTAATGAAAAAAAAAAGACCAAAACAAGATGTCAATTAAGGAATGAAACTTTGATAGTCAAAGACTCAAAGACATAACTTTTTAGGGGAACACTACAAGAAATATTAGCATTGATAGCAGAAAAGCATAGCGTTGTTTTCGTAAATGCTATCATTGATAATAAAAAAAAATGAGACAATATAATAGCGTTATAAAAACGCTAAACCTAAAAATGACTAAGCGGGAATCTAAATTTGGGAGTCGGAACCAAAAACCACAAAAAGCGGGTGATACTTAGCCAAAAAAAAATTATTTTCTGCTTAAATGTAATCAAAAATATAAAAAAAAAATCATTATTTATTTTATTTTCCTTCTAATTTCACCTCTTCGACTCCAGATATTCTCTTCTCTCTTTGTCTCAAAATCTCTTTTCCTCTTCAGATCTCCTCTTCTCATCGTATTCAGATCTCCTCTTCGTCTCTAGATTTCTTCTCTCTTCTCTTATTGTCGTCTTCCTCCGCCGCCGCGACACCAAACCCACCCGATTCAACCAAAACTCAGTCCTCTTTTCTCATCTTCCACCATTTCTTGTCACCTTAACTCCAGATCTGGCTACCTCCACTGCACAAAAATCCGTTTCTATAGAAACCCAGAAGCAGCCATGGTAATTCCTCTTAATCTCCATCTATATTTAATGATGAATTTGTATTTACGAGCTTGATTTTGTAGATTTCAAATGAGGTATTTTTTGTCTTGAAGCCTAGTGATAAAACTTGTAGAGACGATATGAGGTTTTACATTAGGGATTCGTTGACAAGAATGAAGATTGGGGATGAGTGGATGATGAAGCAAGCTTTGATTAAGCTTAACGGATGAAGTTTCTTATAGCTTAAATACGAGCAATTTAGGTTTACTTTTTTTCTTGGTTTTTGATTTCGTTTAATTTGGTATGAAGCAGGTATACGGAGACATCTTCAATTGCTTTAACGAAAGAAGTGTCTAAGAAGGTATGAAGCTTCTTCACTTGGATTTTAAGATTGATACATGTGGGATTTATGGTTTGAACTTTGGCTGTTATTTTAGACTTCAAAAACTAATAATGGTTCTTAGAATCGTTGGTGTGGTGCAGGTGTCGTTTTGGTGTCTTTGCAGGTGAGGATGTGAAGAGGACTTTGTTTATTTCCATGGTGTTTCTTCTACTCTCATCTGATTTGACGGCCAAGCTAAGTAATAAAGGTATAAAGTTCTTTGGGTTTATTTATGGTTTGCAGGTGAGGATCTAAGAACTTGGTTTGTTTCCATGGTGTTTCTTACATGGGTTTATTTATGGTTCTTTGAATTTGTCTGCTTCTTCAGTCCAAAAGTTTGTAGGATTTTTTTACTCTTAGCTTTGTTGTTTTTCACCCAAATTTAGGAGCTTTGGTGTGTACTATCATCTTTTAATGGAGATAGAGAAGCTTCTCTTTTCTAAAACTGATGAACTTTGTTTTGTTTCTTCTTGTGTGCTCCAAGTTCTAGAGTTAGAGAAGCTTCTCTATTATTTTAATCACAAGACATGTTAGTATTTTGAATGGTTAGTTAGTACATTAGTGTGATTATTATTGTTTTGTCTAAACGTTTAACTATGTTACAGGTTTTTGCATTGAGAGATGGTTGATAGTGAAGGTAAGCATCAAACTTGTTTAATTGGTTTGGTTTATGAAACATCAATTGGTGAATCGTTAGTTGTTTGATATCCTACTGGTTCATGTGTTCAGTTTCATGTTCAAGGCTTGTCTCTATTTGTCTGATGCTTGGCAGTGAATTGCTCTACTTAATGTTCATGCACTGCTGTTTTGTTTGATACAGGACGAGCCCATCTGACTTTATTGTTCCATTTGATCAGAGGTAACAGAAGAAATTATTTTCAGTAAAACCCTCCTGCAGAGATTGTGGAATGGCCAGAATCTGGTGACAAGCCCATACAGAGGTAATTATATATATCTTATTACCTTTCCATTAGTGGATGTTTGCATATTTAGTTGGATGTTACCCCATCTATTATCATTCTTATTTGCACCATTGTATGGATAAGTTGTGATAGCTGTTTAAGAAGGGTGAATGCTTTGTTTTGATTATCAGAATGGTGAATGCTTTGTTTATCTGATTCTCTACTTGTCTTATAGAAAACCTTAATGTTGATTCTACTCATCCATAAGTCTCAGATATTTGAGTTTGAGCTAAAATGTCTTTATTCTATCTGTCAATGTTTTGGATTCGTGAATATCTTTCTTTACTTTACCACAAAAGCACCTTAGTATTGTGGATACACATGATTACAGGGAATATGGATGGGAATGCTAACCGGAACAGTTCTTCAGACATGTGTACTGCTTTTGATGGGAAGGCAAAATAGATAGAGGAGAAGAGACGGAAGATATCGCAAGTTTGTCTCAATCCTTATAAGTTTTAATGTTAGCTTTTTTGGATAAAACTTGGCAGCATAGTACAATTACTTGTATGATATGTAAAACTTGTTTAAATTAATGTTATGTATGTTGATGATATTTATGAAATAATGTTTTTTATATCAATCCATTTAAATAAGTCTGCAAAATTGGGATCAAATATATAAATTATAAAAATTAAATTTAAATTTAAATTTTTCCATATAGCAAAATAAAAATGCTATGACACAATATAAAATGGTAGAAAATATGTGTTACGGAAAACTATATTATATCATTTGATTAGTGCTATAAAAGAATGATATATAATAGCACATGTCAAAAACGCTATAATAGAGGTGACACCTAAGATAGCTGCCGATAAGATAGTATTTATGAAAACGCTATTAAACACGTACGATAGCATTTATCGTGTGCTATGAATATTGATTTTTCTTGTAGTGGAACAAACCGTATTTAGCTGGTTCTTGGAAAAACGGTATAAGGAGTTCTAGTAGTCGGCGTAAATGATGTTTTACATGTGGATAGATTCTGGAGTCGTTTGAGTTCTGTCTTAAGCTTTTCGTTGTGGTGCTCGGCAAATTCATTGAGCCATGGATACACCCTATGAAAGGGTCGTGTTCTACTTTAGCGGTTTGATATAGAGTAAGATACACCGTGGAACATCAACATCCTATTGGGTAGTTTTTTGTATTAAATTTATTAAATTTATTATACTTTTAAGGTGGAGGGCATATGTAAATATTTGTTACCACAATTGAAGCTGAAATAACTTTAATAACTAGAGGAACAAGCTTTTTGATTTCATTGATACTTTTTCTTTCGAAGAATGGGTAATTATAGTCGTTCCCTCCAATCTCTCCCATGTTCCCTCCAATCTCTCCCATGAGTATAAGCAAATTTCCAAATATCACTTTGCAATCTAATCAACCGAAAAAAAAAAAATTATAGAAGCGAGTTCAATGGATCATAGACTTGGAAGAGAAGAAGGCTAAGTTTTTTACCATGAGTTGAAGAGGCGCAGAGTTTAGGTAAGACCTGCTTGGTCGACAGATTGTTGTACATATGTAACATATCCATATGAATTGGATAATGGTGGTTGTTGCTGCTGCTTAAGAGAAATAAAAACGAATTCAGTTATCAAACCATGTTGATAGTTTAGTGATAGCATATAGTTTTATGTATGTCTCATAATAAATTGTATCTTAAGAGAAAAAAAGATTAATTAAAATAATGGATAATTGGAAGAAACAATATATGTATATGAAATATATAACTTACCATTGTAGAAGCATCTGGCTCTTGAAAAGAATACATCATGTTTGGATTTAGTAAATCTTGGTGATCAGATTGTTGTAAGGTTCCATGGGAATTCGATAATGCCAGTTTTTGCTGCTGCTTATGCAAAATAAAACAGATTAAGTTATTACTTATTAATATATTACCATTGAATGTAAAAAAATATATAATAATAATAATTTAGATCCAAACATGATGTATTCTTTTGTATTCTATACTTAAGCATAATATAGAATACATCATGAATGAGCTGCTAACGGTTTAATATAGAAGCACATTGATTGTTTAGCTCATGAATGTAAAAAAATAAATAATAATATATAATTGAAAGAATTACTCAAATGTTATTCAAAAGTTGGTTTATTACCCATATCTATAAATCTTCTAAATATTACTCAAATATTTAGTGCTTTGGTTGTAATTACAATTTACCTTTTGGATTTAGTTTTTCGATTTTGAGTATAAAAATAAAAAAAAACATACACATCAGCAAATTAAAATACACGTCATTTACGATTATACACGTAACTAAACAGTTTTTTTCCAAAATCGATAATTGTTTTTTCCTGTTTGTCAAAAGGGAAAACAAACAGTCTACACTGTTCATAACCCGAAAAAAAAAAAAAAAAAAAAATCTCTCTCGTTTTCTCTCGCCGTCTCTCGTCGCCGAACCCTAGTTACTATGATTCTTCATCGATCGTTAGATATGGCGGAAACGGCGATGATGGTAAGAAGCAGCAACTTCTTCTAAGCGTTACAGTGAAAGCAGTGGAAGACAAAGGTAATAATGGAGGTGGAAGTATGAGTTTCTCTGGTCAAAGCTGGTATCCCAGTTCCGAGATTGAAGTTCCTTCAGACCAAAGACCCGTAAGCAAATCACTTTTGTTTTTCTTTGTTTTGTCTGATTCTAAAGTGCAATGATGAGAATTTTGAGTGTGTAAAATTTAATACCTGTATTTTTTGGTGTGTAAAGGTGAATGAGTATTCGTCTTTAAAGAAAGGAATGTTATATTCATGGGGAGAATTGGGTCCAAGGGAGTTCTTTATTCGTCTCGGTGGTCTTTGGTTGGTCACTTTCACTGTTCTTGGAGTTCCTATTGCAGCTGTTAGCTTTAATCCTTCCAGAGTGAGCTTTTTGAAACAGAGCCTGCCTCCTGCCACAAGATTTTGTTTTAGTACAGATTATAAAATATATTCTTTTATGTTGCAGGAGCCTTTGAGATTTGCTCTAGCTGCGGGTACTGGAACGTTATTCCTGGTTTCGTTGATTGTCTTGAGAATATACCTGGTATTGAACTTGCTCTGCTTCTTCTTTACCTGTGAAAGCTTGATTGGTTTGATTTGTTTTTCACTTTTGGGTATATTATCTTAGGGATGAAGCTACGTTGGAGATAGACTACTTTCTGCAGTTATACCATATGAAGAGAGTGGATGGTATGATGGACAAATGTGGGTCAAACCACCAGAGGTTAGTACCTACTTAAAATTCCTTTCTTTTTGCTAATCTACATGATGACACATAGAAACACAATCTAACTGCTACCAAGTTTTCATAGTTGTAGTAATTTTGGTTGTGGCTTAATTTGAAAACCTCTGATTTTTATAGTTCTCCATAATTAGATTTTTGTGGATATTCCTTAGTACGTAGTTAGTATTAAGTGTCAAAGCAAAATCTATTCCAAAACATTGGCAAAAGCTTGTAGATGGATCTATGCACTGCCAAGTGCCAAGTTTTCACCCGTTCCGGAACTCTATGCATATGTATTTGACATTAACTAAGCAACTGATGAATTACTGTGAGTTTAAGAAATAGTTGTTCTCTATGAGCATTTTGACCATTGGTGATACAGGAAGTGCTTTTATTCTTTATCAATTGGGTTTTTGGAGAAGCAATATGAGCTGTGTGATTGGATTGATTTTATTTAAACTAGTTGTGTTCTTCTCTTTTGTGAGCTTCGTGTCGTTTCATATTCTCAGTTAGTTACTGTATAGTCATCGGTTTGGCTCTGTGTCAGCTGAGGTTTCTTCAAATGCAGGTGAGTTTAATTTCGGATTTCTAGCTTATTATATTTGAGTTCTGGTGCCACTCTGTTCGATAAAACTTTTGGGGACACCAAGTGTTTGTGGAAATGCGTCTGAGAGCATCCGTTTTTAATTGCTCATTTGTTTTTCTTTCAGGCTTTGGTTTTTATGTTGATGAACATGGAAACATGGTGAAGAAGTCTCAAGTAGTAATCCCTAATTGCATTTCTCTAATCTGAATCAATCAACAATTAGCGGTCCATTACTCATTCTCTTTTCTTTCTTTTCTTTTCTTTCTTTTTTTGTCATCTTTAGACTTTAAATGTAAAATATTGATTTGTCTATTTTTAAAGTTATGCCTGATTTACGGTTAAGTTACGGCTGAGTTATATATTTCATATGGTTGAGTTATGAATTACGGAGTTATGAGATATTTGTACGTATTTTTCTTTCTTTTCTAGGTCTTTTGTTCCGTCAGATTTCTAATAAATTATTTAATCAAAACGTTTCTTGATATCACAAAAAGTGTTGTTGGGGAATCGCAAAAAATCACTAATTCTGTGCTTGCTCAGATCCACATATAATAAATACATAAAGTTAGATTTTTTCACAATATATTATTCAAATTAATTAAAAATTTTGAATTTGAATTGCGAATAAAAGAAATCAAAGGATTTCTCAAAAGGATTTCTCAAACAATTGACTGATATGGCTGAGTTATCGACATAAACGGCTGACTTATGAAATATTTGTAAATTAGAATTATTATAACTCAAAATTAAAATATAGAATAAAAATGAATATTACAATCATTATAAGCAATAAAAAGTAATAATTATATACAAAGATTGATTTTTACACAGTCTGATCAAAATGTGTAAAACATTCAAAACATGAGATTTAGGGGTTAGGGTTAGGGTTAGAGGTGTACGGTTCATATTTCTAACATTATGGGTTTTAATATAACAGTTTGGTTTTGGTTATATTGTGATTGGTTTAAGGTGGTAATTTGGATATACTAATATGATAACCATTTTAAATTTAAAAATTTTTGAAATTACTTTTCGGTTATTTCCGGTTATGGATCGGTTAGATGAATATATAACCATAAATAATCCAAATGTTATCTAAATTAGGTCGATTAACTTAATATAACCGATAGCAAGCCGAATATAACCGTAATTAACCGAAAATAATGGAAAAAATAGTTTCCGGTTTGGTTCGGTTTGGTCGGTTATTTAGTCATTCTAATTTGAGGGTTAGCTGAGTTATAGTAAAGTTATGGCTGAGATATGCAACAGATATATTAATTTATTATATACCTTCTCAAAAATACAAAATGTGTTGTTGGGAGACACAAATAATAATTATGTTTATTGTTAAGAACCACACACGTAATAAATGAGATTTTAGTTATTTTTTATTTAAAAGGAATTCAAAATTTGAATATGAATTTTTTAATTTTTTTTAATAAAAGTATTTCTCAAACATTTGACTGATATGGCTGAGTTATCGACATAAACGGCTGACTTATGAAATATTTGTAAATTAGAATTATTATAACTCAAAATTAAAATATACAATGAAAAATGAATATTACAATCATTATAAGCAATAAAAAGTAATAATTATAGACAAAGATTGATTTTTACACAATCTGATGAAAATATGTAAAACATTCAAAACATGACATTTAAGGGTTAGGGTTAGGGTTAGGGTTTGTATGAACTTCCCTCTTTTGAGCCTTTATCTTTATTTTCCTTGTATTATCGTAGCTCTAATTTGTATGAACTACCTTCTTTTGAGGATTAAAGTGAATAAAAGTTCTTTTGTCCAAAAAAAAAGAAAATGAGTTCAAAAATTAATTTGCCACAGAAGAAAAAATCTCTTGTAGAAATCGATGGTATTTGAAGTTGTGGAGAGGTCACAGAAATTTTATTTTGTAAAAGATGAGTCCTGCATTAACCCAAATAATTCAACAGATATATATATATATATATATATATATATATATATATAAAGAAAATTCTATATAGGAAAGAGAGATATTAAACTTAGAATAAAATAATGGAGAAAGATATATTTTTGGTAGAACTCGACGACATTTGAGGTTGATATATATATAAGAGATTGAACTTAGAATAATATATATACCTTGACGGCATTTGAGATTGAGGAGGACGCATAGGAATTTGATTTTGTTGAGGAGAACGCATAGGAATTTGATTTAGTTGAGGAGTCCTGCGATAATCCAAATAATTTTAACAAAGAAATACATAACTATGTTAATTATAATATAATTGTAACTATTAGGTGAGCAAATATATTAGAGAAATTCATATAAAGGAAAGATAAGAAATTAGCATGTATAAGAGAGACTGAACTTAGAAAAATATATTAAAAATAAAAAATACCAAGTAGAACTCAAAGGTACTTGAGATGGAGGAGGCATCATAGAATTTTTATTTTGTAGAGGAAAAGTCCTACGCAACACATATTATTTAACACAAAAATATAAAATTAAAATTAAAATTAAAATTTGAAAGAGACTAAATAGAAAACAATACCTAGTCGAACTCGACAGCATTCGAGGTTGAGGAGGAATCATAGAAATTTGATTTTGTTGAAAATAATTCCTGCATTAACCAAAATAATTTAACAAAGATATATATATATATATATATATAAATTATAATCATATTTAAGAGAAATTAAACTTAAAACAATATATTTACCTAGTCGAGCTCGATGGCATTCGAGGTTGAGGAGGAATCATAGAAATTTTATTTTGTTGAGAATATGTCCTGCATTAACTGCAAATTAACTTATCTATATAACTGTAACTATTTGGTGAAACAAATATATAAGAGAAATTCATATCGGGAGAGTGATAGTATTTAAAATAATATATACCTGGTAGAGCTCGGTGGCATTTGTGGTCGACTAATGGTGTTAATATTTTGATTTTGTAGGGGATGAGTTCTGCGTTAACGAAAATAATTTAATAACTAAACATATAATTGTGATCTTATATAATGATATACTAGGATATATCCCGTGCTTAAAGCACATGCCAACATTTTAAAAAAAAAATATAATATAATAATAAAAATTATTGTTTTATTTTTTGTTTTTAAATTATTTTGTTTGAGATAATATTTATTTTTAATTGTTATGTAAATCTATTAGTCTATTTGAATACTAATTATTTTAGAATATTATAGTATTTTACTTTTGACGTATTATTACAGTTTTATATTGTTTATTTGTTGTATTTGCATCATATTTTGTGAAATATAAAATAGTAATTTTAATATTATAATTTTGAGTAAATAAAAATTATTAATTTATCATCAATAGAAATTTAGTTTTACCAACCCGCCAATGTGGAAATTAAAACACACATTTTCATACATTGAATAATATATCTTCGTTCTAAAAAATTCAAATCACAACATATGCAGAAAAAAATATGCATTTTATTAATTATAAATATTATATAAAAGTTCTAAACAATTTATAAATAAAATAAAATAAAAATGATAGTAGAATCATAATTTGAAATCTTAACAAAATCTTCGAATTTAGTTATTAAAAATAATTGTATTGTATACTTGGATATAAAATCTTAGTTTTTAGAATTCTGATTGGTTTATATATTTTTTTAAAAAAATAATTAGTAATTTCGTCCATAATTTATTAGAGAGAAAAAAATATTTTTTTAGATTTTTTTTAGATTTTTTAATATTTGATATGTGAGTGTTTTTTATTTTTAATTTAATTATATTTATTTAAATTAGTTAATTAAGCTTAATTAAATTTTTCTAATGGCAATTAAATGTAATTTTTTACACATTTTAAGATTAGTTTCATATTTGTACTTCTCAATTAATATAGTAGGATATAATAGGCAAGGAGTACTAATTCTTAATTTTACTTTGTAAGAGGAGTCGCAACTTGATTAAGTTGTAAATAGTATTTACGAAAAAAGATGATCTTACATAGCCAAATCTAAAACCATCTTTAGGGGATGAAACGACAGACCTTTTAAAAAAAATAATAATAATAAATAATAAATATTAATATAATAAATAATCTACAACTAGTGGTCCCATACCCACTAGCAACCTAACCACAATCACAACCAATAGCGGAATAAACAATAATCATAACCTCAACAATATCCAATAATCAAATAGCAGAAATCATAGAACTAGCAACCTAGCAATGTTCTAATGACTCAACTCTAGCATCCTAGCAAGCCAGACAACATCAAATCGAGTCCCTAGAACATCCTCCTCTTCATTGCCTTGATTCCACGATCACACTTTGCCTTTACCTGCACCACAAACACATATTGCAATGCATGAGTATTTTATAAACACTTAGTAAGGCAATCCTCCCATCTACTGGGCTATACACACAAGCAATAGAGTATCAATAACCAACACACAACAATCAACAAACGACTAATAACAAACCATGACCCAGCATCGACCGATGCCAAATGGGGAAGCATCGATCGACACAGAAGCTGCATCGACCGATGCAAGTGTAACTTGCATCGACCGATACCCAATCTGCATCGACCGACGCATGCTCGACGTAACACGAAAACCCTAGAGTTTTACGCGCCGTCCTCGCACTTGCATCGACCGATGCAAGATATGCATCCATCGACGCAACGTCGAGCACCGTGATTTCTCCGAAGTTTCTCGCCGGATCTTCGTTCCTATAACCACAAAACTCGATCCCAAGCCACAAGAAAGCTTCCTAACGTCCATAGCGACGAACTAACAAGCCTAACATCATACAACAAGCAGATTAAAGAATCCTCTAGCTTAGATAAGCCATGGTCATGCACTTACCTTTGCCACAGAAGAATCTGAACCTTAAACAAACAAGAACAAGCCTCTAGGAAGCTCCTACAACGATCCCAGCTACAGATCTCTACAGGAACGCCTCCAATCTCCCAGAATTCTCAAGAACACTCAAGAACAACTTTTCTCTCTTTCTCTTTTCTTAAAAATGGCCACACAACCACGAATGAGACAAAACTCGTATCTAAGAGTTTTCCTTAACCCAAAACGCAGCGTTTGACTTAAGTCAAAACGCACAGAATTGAACATGCATCGACTGATGCACCATCTACATCGACCGATGCAACTCCCAAACCGGGATTCCGGTTCATGGATGTTACAATTCTCCCCCACCAAACTAGATTCGTCCTTGAATCTCGAACAACCATCAGCCAAGGACTCCCGTGCAACCGTCTCCACGGCCTGCACTCCTCCGACTGATCCACAGAAGGTCACCTCTAGGCGATAGACTCACGCTCCAGGCATCATTTGCTCTCGACTTTTGGACTTTCCTTTACTCATAGGCCTAAACCTTGAGTTTTTATTGGCTCCTCATCAGACCTAAGTCTGCATGCCATAAAGTTGGCTCCTCATCGGGCCTAGACCCGCATGCCATAATATATAAGGAAAATACAACTCGTCTCTCGGGTTGCCACCCTACAGCGCGCCTCCGGATCGTCATCCGAAGTCGATATACCAACCATATTCCCAAGTCACAAAGTCTCTGAATATGGAAGTACTAGGAGAACCTAAGTCCCCCAAGAGTCGCGAGCAAACGATTCTGAACACGTCTGAGTCCTATCCCTATCCAGGTTTCCTTCCTGTGGCTCGCGTAAAATATCTCAATGTCCTACCAGCCACATCTCCCCTCACTGGAATACCACATGACCACACAAGGATCATATACATGCCACAAGGGCCGCCACAAAGGCCAAACAAATGTCCTAAAGAGGACCGCCACCAAGGCCAAACAAATGTCCTAAAGAGGACCGCCACCAAGGCCAAACAAATGTCCTAAAGAGGACCGCCACCAAGGCCAAACAAATGTCCTAAAGAGGACCGTCACAAAGACACTCTGGCTAAAAATCCCGTCACAAAGACCATCTGTCCCGAAGGACCGTCACAAAGACCATCTGTCCCGAAGGACCGTCACAAAAACACTCTGGCTAAACAGCCCGCCACAAAGGCCAAAAAAATGTCCTAAAGAGGACCGCCACCAAGGCCAAACAAATGTCCTAAAGAGGACCGCCACGAAGGCCAAACAAATGTCCTAAAGAGGACCGTCACAAAGACACTCTGGCTAAAAAGCCCGTCACAAAGACCACACTATGTCTAAAAAGACTGCCACACACGGGCACACTGACTCAAAAGTCCGCCACTAAGGCCACACACAAGCCCCTCCAAGGCTCTCCACCGCTAAAATGGACAAATTCTAACTCCCGTAAAACTTTCCATATTTAGCACTTTCCATTTTTTGAAACTTCCCACTTTTGAAAACTTCTATTTCAGGAAACTTTCCTCCAAAACCCCGCCTCACGGAAACTTTGTACCCAAAACACCACCTCATCTTGTTACTAAGTCGCACAACCAACCACCCCAAGCGACCGAGTAACAAGAGAGATGGGCTGGAATACTCCATTCCCGCTCCAGCCACGGATTACAGATGGGACCAAGCTAGACAAGTTCAAGTCGCGGCTTGCTTCTCATACCACTTCTTAAACCTTGCCTTCATCTTTGCCTCAGGCTCCCAAGTCTGCTCCTCAACACCATCACAGTCCCACAGGACTCTCATCAAAGGAATCTTCTTCTTCCGAAGTTCCTTGATCCTCCTCTCGAGAACCCTCACTGGTCTCGCCTCCAAAGTCATGTTAGGCTGAAGATCCTCGGGAATCTTAGCCAACACTCTCTCACCCTCACGGAGACACTTCCGCAACATAGACACATGGAAAACCTTATGGAACGCACGCATAACCTCAGGTAACTCCAATCTATATGCCACTGGTCCAACCCGCTCAATCACTCTGAATGAACCCATATACCTCGGACTCAACTTAGTCTCTGAAAATGACCTGTTCGGACCCTGCAACATGGCCATCTTGAGGTACACTCTGTCTCCTACCTGAAACTCAAGATCTCTCCTCCTCCTATCAGCATAACTCCTCTGTCTATCTTGAGCCTCCTTCATGTTCAGCTTGAGAACCCGAATCTTCTCCGAGGTCTCCTGAACAAAACTAGCACCAAACATGCTCCTCTCCCCCACCTGAGTCCAGCATAATGGTGTATGACATGGCCTCCCATACAAAGCCTCATAAGGAGCCATCTTAATACTCGCCTGATAACTGTTGTTGTAAGCAAACTCTACCAGGTTCAGGAGATCTGCCCAATGGCCACCCCAATCCAACACACACATCCTCAGCAAATCCTCCAGCGTCTGGATTGTCCTCTCAGATTGTCCATCTGTCTGGGGATGATAAGCTGTACTCATATGCACCTTAGTGCCCATCTCTGCCTGAAATGCCTTCCAGAACACCGAAGTGAACTTAGAATCTCTATCAGACACAATGCTCGCTGGCACCCCATGCAATCTGACTATCTCCCTCACATACTTCTTAGCCAAGACCGCTGCTCCATCAGTCTTCTTAATGGCCAGGAAATGTGCTGACTTAGTCAACCGGTCCACAATGACCCAAATAGCATCAAAGGTCCGTGACACTGGCAATCCTACCACAAAATCCATGGTGATCATATCCCACTTCCACTCAGGAATGGGTAAACTCTTCAGTAAACCGCCAGGAACCTGATGCTCAGCCTTCACTAGCTGACACACATCACACCTCGAAACCCAACTAGCCACGTCCTTCTTAATCCCGACCCAATGATAGTACCTCTTGAGGTCACGGTACATCTTAGTCGCTCCTGGATGAATGGACAACTTGCTCGCATGAGCCTCTCTCAGAATCTCCTGCCTCAACTCCTCATCCTTGGGCACACAAACCCGACCGTGCACCAAGATAGTACCATTATCTGAGACCTCATACTCTGAACCCACATCCTTAGAGGCATTCACCAGCCCCAAATCCTTCTCCTGAGCCAACCGCACCCTACTTAGAAGATTTGCTCTATCTACTGCTTCCAAACCCAACGGTTCCTGTGAAACAGCACATAAGCTCAAAGCACTGATCTCCCCTACCAGAGACTCCATCTCATGCTCCTGAGCCAAAGCTACCCTCTTCCGACTCAGAGCATCTGCAACCGTATTAGTCTTACCAGGATGATAGGCTATCTTCAAGTCATAATCCGCTACAAGCTCCATCCACCGCCTCTGTCTCAAATTCAGCTCAGGCTGAGTGAATATATACTTCAGGCTCTTATGATCTGTAAACACATGTACCTTTGCACCATAAAGATAAGATCTCCAAATCTTCAGAGCAAAAACTACAGCACCCATCTCCAAATCATGAGTAGGATAGTTGCCTTCATGCACCCGCAACTGCCGCGAAGCATAGGCAATCACCTTCCCATGCTGCATCAGAACACACCCCAAACCAACTCTAGATGCATCTGTATAAACCACATAGGGTTCTCCTTGCTCAGGCAAAGCCAACACTGGCGCAGTAGTCAACATCTCCTTCAGGCTTGCAAAGCCCTCCTCACACTCTTCTGACCAGAAAAAAGGAACATCCTTCCCTGTCAACTTAGTCATAGGACGTGCTCTGCTTGCAAACCCCTGCACAAATCTCCTGTAGTAACCTGCCAATCCAAGAAAACTCCTGATGTCTGTGGCATTCTGCGGTCTAGGCCAATCTCTGATAGACTGAATCTTCTCTGGATCCACAGAAACCCCCTCTGCAGAAACAATGTGACCCAGAAAGCCCATCTCACGCTGCCATAAACTACACTTGCTCAACTTGGCAAACAACTTCTGATCCCGCAGCTTCTCCATAACTGTCCTCAAATGCACTGCATGCTCTTCAGGACTCTTAGAATAAACTAGGATATCATCGATGAAAATGATGACAGACACATCCTGAAACACACTGTTCATCAATCTCATAAACGCTGCTGGCACGTTAGTCAACCCGAAAGGCATCACCACAAACTCATAGTGCCCATACCTCGTCTTGAAAGCAGTCTTCCTCAAATCTGCCTCATCTATCGGTATCGGATGATAACCCAACGCCAGATCTACCTAGGGTACTTGTTCTTCACAGTGAACCGGTTCAAACCCCGATAATCTATACACAACCTGAAACTCCCATCCTTCTTCTTCACAAACAACACCGGCGCTCCCCACGGTGATACACTAGGACGGATGAATCCCTTACTCAACAAATCCTCTAGCTGCTTCTTCAGCTCTGCCATCTCTGCTGGAGCCATTCTGTAAGGAGCCTTGGATAACGGTGTCGTCCCCGGTTCCAGTTCAATGGTAAAAGGATCCAACCGAGATGGTGGTAATCCCTGCAAAGACTGAAACACATCCTCAAACTCCTCCACTACTGGAATACCGCTAACCGTAGACTTCACCACTGACTCTGGCATAGATATAGTAACCAGATAAGCCTCACGGCCCTTCTCGATCATCTTCCCAGCATGAATGGCTGAGATCACGAGACTCCCCGAAGTCGGTCTAATACCCTGAAAAACCAACTTCCCTCCTGAACGCTCAAACTCCACTCTACCCCGATGGCAATCCAAATGCACCCTATGCCGATGCAACCAATCCATCCCGAGAATAACATCATATAGCTCCACTGGACTGATAAGCAAATCCGCTGGCCACGACTCCCCTACGATCTGAATATCAATTCCTCTAGCTCGTCCAATCACTCTCAGGAACTCACCTCCCGCAACCCTGACAACTCCTGCACGCTCCCCAGGATCCCCGCTGATCCCCGCACACTCTGCACACTCCGGAGTAATGAAGCTATGTGAAGCACCAGAATCAAATATAACGTGGGACTTAAACCCGCCCACCGACAAGATCCCTACACAAACCTCATGTGTTGAGAACCTAACACTTTATCACAGGAAACATATATAATCTGAACCTACTAAAATTCACAAAGTTTAAGCACCAGAAAATATACATGTGATCGCCCTGGCACTGGTTCCACCAGTCTCTACTGTCGTGTAAGCACGTGGCGTCTGCTCAATCCGTGCCACCTGCTGACCTCCAGGCTGCACCTGCTGCAACGCTGCCACTGCTGCAACGCTGCCACTGCTGCCGGCTGCAACTTGGGACAAAAAGGCCTGATGTGCCCTGTCTCCTTACAATGATAACATACCCGAGATTCTGTCGTCGGAACACTCCTCTTGGGACAACTAGCAACCCTGTGATCCTTGCTCCTACAACCGAAGCAACCCGCACCACTCGGCTTCTGTGTAGCCTCCCACTTCCTCTTGGTTCCCTGAGCATGCCTACCGCCCCTGCTAGAACCACCCTGGTTGTGAGCCTTACTAGGCTGAACTGCTGGAGCTACCGCCACTGACTGTGCCTGGATATCCTCCTCAATCTCTACTGCAGTCTCAATCAGCTCTGCACGCGTAGCATAACTCCGCCCTCTACAGTGAACCCTCAAATCATCACGTAGAGCCCTCAAAAACCTCTTGATCTGAGCCTCCTCAGACTCCAAAGCCCGACCCCCATAACAAAGAAGTTGACTGAACTCCAAGTCCAGCTCCCGCACTGACCGTGTCCCTTGAGACAACTGAAGGAACTGCACCTCCAACTGATCCAATGCCTCTCTAGGAAAATGCTTGCGGTTGAACTCCAAGACGAAGTCAGCCCAAGTCATCTCCCGCTGCACTCTCCTAGCAGCCACTGATCTCCACCACAACTCAGCATCACCACTCAAATAGTAGACCCCTATGTCCACCCAAAACTCCTCAGGACATCTCAGAGTATGGAAGTTACGTTCCACACTCGTCCTCCACGCATCCGCAACAGTAGGATCTGTACCACCCAAAAACCTCTCAGTGAACAGACCCTTCATCTCCTTGAGCATAGACAAATAACGTCCATGAGTTCCCACATCCGCAACCACTGGCTGCCGCTCCTCCGCCACCACTGGTGGTACTACCTGAGCCTGAGCCGGTACCACTAGTGGTAACCGCGCTAACACCTCTGCTAGCATAGCCGCAACGTCAGTACCAGGGACTCCACCCGCTGGGTCTCCCACACCCGGGACCCTAGCATCACCGGCCACTGGAGCATCAACACCGCCCCCTCCTGCCACACTCACGGAATCCCCCGGAACATCCTGCGACTCGCCAACACCCTCAGCTGTCACACTCTGGTCCTCGGTCTCACTAACCACTGGGACTCTGCCCCTACCACGACCACGTCCGCGTCCACGACCTCGACCAGCCACAACATCCTCTCTAACCATCTGCACTACCATGAACAGAAGGCTAAGCAAACAATTTCCAATACAACACAGAAACATAAACTCACTGTGGAATCACACAGTCGGCTTGAAGAGGATGTTCTAGGACTCCTACCACACACAATTGACTAACTCACATAATTAATCAAAGCATGCAAATCCCAAACATCTACAACAGAAAAACCTAGCAAACCCAAACCTAGAACCATAAAGGCTCTGATACCAAAATGAAACGACCGACCTTTTTAAAAAAAAAAATAATAAATAATAAATATTAATATAATAAATAATCTACAACTAGTGGTCCCATATCCACTAGCCACCTAACCACAATCACAACCAACAGCGGAATAACCAATAATCATAACCTCAACAATATCCAATAATCAAATAGCAGAAATCATAGAACCAGCAACCTAACAATGTTCTAATGACTCAACTCTAGCAACCTAGCAAGCCAGACAACATCAAATCGAGTCCCTAGAACATCCTCCTCTTCATTGTCTTGATTCCACGATCACACTTTGCCTTTACCTGCACCACAAACACATATTGCAATGCATGAGTATTTTATAAACACTCAGTAAGGCAATCCTCCCATCTACTGGGCTATACACACAAGCAATAGAGTATCAATAACCAACACACGACAATCAACAAATGACTAATAACAAACCAGGACCCAGCATCGACCGACGCCACAAATGCATCGACCGATGCCAAATGGGGAAGCATCGATGGACACATAAGCTGCATCGACCGATGCAAGTGTAACTTGCATCGACCGATACCCAATCTGCATCGACCGATGCATGCTCGATGTAACACGAAAACCCTAGAGTTTTACGCGCCGTCCTCGCACTTGCATCGACCGATGCAAGATATGCATCGATCGACGCAACATCGAGCACCGTGATTTCCCCAAAGCTTCTCGCCGGATCTTTGTTTCTACAACCACAAAACTTGATCCTAAGCCACAAGAAAGCTTCCTAACGTCTATAGCAACGAACTAACAAGCCTAACATCATACAACAAGCAGATTAAAGAATCCTCTAGCTTAGATAAGCCATGGTCATGCACTTACCTTTGCCACAGAAGAATCTGAACCTTAAACAAACAAGAACAAGCCTCTAGGAAGCTCCTATAACGATCCCAGCTACAGATCTCTACAGGAACGCCTCCAATCTCCCAGAATTCTCAAGAACACTCAAGAACAACTTTTCTCTCTTTCTCTTTTCTCAAAAACGGCCACACAACCACGAATGAGACAAAACTCGTATCTAAGGGTTTTCCTTAACCCAAAACGCAGCGTTTGACTTAAATCAAAACGCACAGAATTGAACATGCATTGACCGATGCACCATCTGCATTGACCGATGCAACTCCCAAACCGGGATTCCGGTTCACGGATGTTACAGGAGATGTCCGTCTTCTCTGTTTGTTAAAGCTCTCGGAGGTGGTTGCTGCTCGTACATGTTGAAATGTGAACCAATCGGACCATTTTGGTACGCCGGATAAGATGGGTAAATTTCTGGTCTGTATTTCATAAAAAACAAAAAAAAAACATTAGAAACATTAGATCAATGTTACATGTATATTCAAAATTAATGTATTTGTAACTAATTTGTTACATACACAGGTGGTGATAGAAACTGATCTTGAGGATGATTTGGTAACTCAAAAGAATCAATCAATGGCTGCTGATGTGCATATCCATTGTTTCCTTCTTCGGTTTGTTGAACAATATTTATCTGGCTCATGAAAAATATATTAATCCGATACTTCATTAAGTTAATCAATGATCAATAAAATTGAAAAAAGGTTTTCTTTACCATTGTAGAATTATTTGGATCTTGAAATGAATTCATAATCATGTTTTGGTTGGATAAGTATTGCTGATCTGATTGTATGTTTGGTAAGTTTCCTTGTACATACCCATTTGAGTGGCAAACCAATTGTTGTTGTTGCTGCTTCCGAGAAATTATCAATATATATATATATATATGTATATATAACCAACGATGGTTAGTTTTGATGGCATATAGTAATGATCTTATCTGCCTAATTCATCAAAAACTAATTAAAAGTGGAAAAAAGGAAATCTAACGTACCATTGCAGAATCACCTGGCTCCTGAAAAGAATTCAGCATGTTCTGTAATAAATCTTCTTCATCTGATTGTTGTAAATATCCATTTGAATTGGATAATGGCTGTTGTTGTTGCTGCGTATAAGCAAAATGAAAACAAATTTAATTATATCTTAAAATTGATTAGTTACATAGCTTATAGTCTAATCTGGTTAATGAATATACATTCGATAAAAAAAATGAAATTTGTAATTTACCATTGTAGAAACATCAGGTTCATGAAAAGAATTAAGTATGTTTGGATTTAATAAACCTTGTTCATTAGATTGTTGTACATATCCATGTGAATTGGATAACGGTGGTTGTTGTTGCTGCTTACGCGAAATAAAAACGATTTCAGTTATTAAACCATACTAACGGTTTAGTGATAGCATCTAGTTTTATGTATGCCTCTTAATGAATTGTATATTGAGAAAACAAAAACTAATTAAAATAAGATAATTGAAATATATATATATATATATATGTATATATATCTAGAACTTACCATTGTAGAAGCATCTGCCTCTTGAAAAGAATACATCATGTTTGGATTTAGTAAACTTTGGTGATCAGATTGTTGTGGTTGTTGTTGTTGCTGCTGCTGCTGCTTATGCAAAAAAAAAAAAAAAAAGATTAAGTTATTAATATATTACCATTGATTGTTTAGTTATAGCCTATATAGCATACAATCATGCTCATGAATGTGAAAAAAAAAACAAAAAAAAAATCAAAAAAAAAAATCAATGATTTACCATTGTGGATACATCTGGCTCCTGAAAGGAATTGAGCACGTTTGGATTCAGTAAATCTTGGTTATCAGAATGTTGTAAATATCCAAGTGAACGACACAATGGTTATTCTTGTGGCGCCGGCTTAGATAAAATGAAATGAATTTATTTATTAGAATATGTTTCAATGAAATGTATAGTTTTTAAGACCTTTAGTGATAATGATTAATTGTTTTATCAAAAGTGTAACATACCGGGTCAGGTGGATATTGTGGTATTGTTAATGACTCTAGCAATGGGACTAGACTTGGTTGGGTACTCGTTGTGGGATTAGCCTCGCTTATTGCTGAAACGGAGAATAATCTAGCAAATACTTCGTCCATGTTCTCAGTTTCTAACATTGTAGGGTCTTGCCTAAGCTCCTTTATATTTCACAAAGGCAACACTTATGTTTATCCATAAATATAAGCATATCACAATAGAGTTTTATATAAAACTTGAAGCATGACGAAAAAAAAAAGGTATACCATTGATTGAGGAAATGGTTCTGGTGACGGGGGAACCACGAAGAACTAAATGGCAAACTTTGATCATCGAGCATATTGACTTGTTTAACTGGAAGATCGATACGTACCTGAGGTATAATTATAACTGAAATGATTAATACTTGTTTAACTCAAAGATCGATACGTACGCGTAGCGTGGGTTCAAAACCTAGTATATTTTAAAAAAGTAAAGCATAGAAGAAAAAAAATGAAAAAAAAATATATATATAAAAAAGGCTGTGAATTGACAATGAGTTGTCACTAAATCAGTGGGTTTTACTTAAATTAGAAAAGTCTTTTTGTATTTTTCTTCCCAAAAGGTAATATATTTTTAAAAAGTAAAGCATAGAAATAAAATGAAAAAGAATATATATATAAAAAAGCATGGAAGGTTATGTTAGGAAAAAAAAGACAGAGATACAATGATTGTTACAAGTGCTATTTACATGGATTCTACCCAAATCTATTACCGTTCGTTGCTTATGATGATTCTCTTCAAATGACACGACTAATATTGTTACAGCTTTAACTGTCTGTTTTCTTTTTGCAACTGTTACACTTTTTTAGAGATTTTGTCAAACATGGAAAGGTATAGAGACAAAAAAAAAAAAGAAAAAAAAAAAAGAAAAGGTATAGAGACAAGATAATCAGATTTGTTTTTTCCTTTTTCATAATTTTGACATCTCATGAAGCTATTTTCTTTTCCTTTCTTTTATTTTTATGGGGTTTAGATATATTTGGTGGATAAGAAATCTACAAATGTATAAACTTTTTTTTCTTTTCTTTTTAGAAAGGTGTATCCTAGAGAAAACGGTTGAACACTGATTTATGTAGATTTCTTTTTTATTATTATTATTACTATGTTGTAAGAGATTCTTTAGGCACAAACAAAAACTAGCCTCTACGCAAATTTGGTGTTTCATAAAAAACTAATGTAAACCATCTATATATGCAGTTCATACTAAAATCTTTAAGTAACCATTGTGCTTCTATATTAACCCGTTAGCAGCCCATTAAAAGATCTAATATACAATTTAAAAAATTCTTTTAGCTTAACTTGGAAAAGAAACTCAGTAAAATTCAACCAAACCAGAATCAAAACTGAATAATAACCCAAAATTCTTAGAAATGGTTAAAAAGTCATATAAAATTATTGAAAAATTCTTTAAAAATTCTTGTAAAGTTATTGAATTTTTTTAAAAAAAGTCTTATAATGTTATTAAAAATTTCTTAAGTAATTCTTAAAATTAATCAATATTCTATTTCATATTCAAAATAAAATAATTTGAAGTAAATTTTAATATAAATTTTTTTATTTTCTATTTATTACATGTAAAATTTAATAATATGGTATAAGATTATAAGAACAACATGTATTTAAATACATGGGACGACCTGTTGTACTTAGCAAGCTAGTTTAGTCAAAGGGAACCCAAACATGTGTGCTAATTCAATTTATGATTACCTCAGGTACATATCGATCTTCCAGATAAACAAGTCAATATGCTCGATGATCAAAGTTTGCCATTTAGTCCGTCGTGGTTCCTCCGTCATCAGAACCATTTCCTCAATCAATGGTATACCTTTTTTTTCTTTTGTCGTGCTTCAAGTTTTATATAAAACTCTATAGTGATATGTCTATATTGATGGATAAACTTAAGTGTTGCCTTTGTGAAGTATAAAGGAGCTTAGGCAAGACCCTACAATGGTAGAAACTGAGAACATGGACGAAGTATTTGCTGGATTATTCTCCGTTCCAGCAATAAGCGAGGCTACTCCCACAACGAGTACACAACCAAGTCTAGCTAGTCCCATTGCCAGAGTCATTAACAATACCACAATATCCACCTGACGTGGTATGTTACATACTCTTACACATTTTATAGAACATTTAATCATTATAACAAAAGGCCTTCCCAAAAAAAAAACCAGGTTTTAAATTATATATTATTATTTATTTTTTTACATTCATGAGCTAAACAATCAATGGTAATATATTAATAACTTAATCTGTTTTATTTTGCATAAGCAGCAGCAAAAACTGGCATTATCGAATTCCCATGGATCCTTACAACAATCTGATCACCAAGATTTACTAAATCCAAACATGATGTATTCTTTTCAAGAGCCAGATGCTTCTACAATGGTAAGTTATATATTTCATATACATATATATTGTTTCTGCCAATTATCATTTTAATTAGCCTTTTTTCTCTTAAGATACAATTTATTATGAGCCATACATAAAACTATATGCTATCACTAAACCATCAACATGGTTTAATAACTGAATTCGTTTTTATTTCGCTTAAGCAGCAGCAACAACCACCATTATCCAATTCCCATGGATATGTACAACAATCTGATGAACAAAGTTTATTAAATCCAAACATACCGAATTCTTTTCATGAATCTGATGTTTCTACAATGGTAAATTACAAATATCATTTTTTAATATGAATTTATATTTATTAACCAGATTAGACTGTATGCTAAGAAACTAATCAATTATAATATATAATATAATTACTAGGTTATTAACCCGAATGGTGACCGCGGTTTTGGTTGTGCAGGGAAAGCGATTTTAGAGTGCGGTACGTATCAACTGCGGTACATGCGGTTTGCGGGACAAGTGCGGTTTATATAAAATAAGCGGTACAGAATGATATTTGATTGGTGAAAAAACTATTTGCGGTTTAGTATTAATTGTGTGAATGGTAAAAAAAGGAAAAGCGGTGCAGATTACATATATTATAAATAAATTTATTAATAATTAGTATGTTTGTGTATTATTGTATGTTATGAATTAATAATAAAAATAATTGTATTTATAAATCTTAAATACTATAGTTGATCAAAAAGTAAATTTTTTTTGACATATTGATAAAAAGTTCAACTATATAAAAAATACAATTTTTTTAAAAAAAATTATCGATTACTTTGATTTTTCCATAACATATTTGCAATAGTATCTCTTATTTGCGGTACGGAATTCATATTATTTTATTAATAACTAATATGTTTTATATTTTTCTTTTTTTGTATTAATAAATAAAATTTTGTAATTTCTAATATGTAATACTGTTTATTTTATTATTGATAATTTATGAGTATCATTTACTACATAATTATATTTTTATTAATTAAAGAATTAGAAAAGCGGATTTTGAAAATCCGCACCATAAATGGTAAGTATTTATTGGAGGGTGCGGTTTTTTACTTATAGGAGAGAGAAAAAAACAAAGCGGTTTTCGTTTTTTTGTTTCCATAAAAACGTAAATCAATAATATAAGTGTGATTGGTGTAACTAATGCGGTTTTCTACTTTTTAGGAAAACGTCCCGCTTTTTATGGTCACCTATCACTGCCTTAAATTAGAAAAGTCTTTTTGTATTTTTCTTCCCAAAAGGTAATATATTTTTTAAAAGTAAAGCATAGAAATAAAATGAAAAAAGAATATATATATATATAAAAAAGCATGGAAGGTTATGTTAGGAAAAAAAAAGACAGGGAGACAATGATTGTTACACGTGCTATTTACATGGATTCTACCCAAATCTATCACCGTTCGTTGCGTTGGTTATGATGATTCTCTTCAACTGACACGACACGACTAATATTGTTTACAGGCTTTAACTGTCTGTTTTCTTTTTGCAACCGTTACACTTTTTAGAGATTTTGTCAAGCATGGAAAGGTATAGAAACAAGATAATCAGATTTTTTTTTCCTTTTTCATAATTTTGCATCTCATGAAGCTATTTTCTTTCTCTTTCTTTTATTTTTATGGGATATAATTTTGTTAGTTATAAATGTATGAACTTTTTTTCTTTTCTTTTTAGAAAGGTGTATTCTAGAGAAAAAAGGTTAAACACTGATTTATGTAGATTTTATTATTATTATTATTATTACTACGTTGTAAGAGATTCTTTAGACACAAACAAAAACTAGTCTCTACGCAAATTTGGCGTTTCATAAAAAACTAATGTAAACCATCTATATATGCAGTTCATACTAAAATCTTTAAGTAACCATTGTGCTTATATATTAACCCGTTAGCAGCCCATTAAAAGATTTAATATACAATTTTAAAAATTCTTTTAGCTTAATAAAATTCAACCAAACCAGAATCAAAACTGAATAAGAACCCAAAATTCTTAGAAATGCTTAAAGAAAGTCTTATAAAATTATTAAAAAATTCTTTTAAAAGTCTTATAAAGTTATTGAATTTTTTTTAAGTCTTATAATGTTATTAAAAATTTCTTAAGTAATTTTTAAAATTAATCAAATTTTCTATTTCATATTGATAATGAAATAATTTGAACTAAACTTTAATATAAATTTTTATTTTATATTTATTTCATGTAAAATTTAATAATATAGAATATGGTATTAGATTATAAGAACAGCATGTATTTAAATACATGGGACGAATTGTTGTACTTACCTAGCTAGTTTAGTAAAAGGGAAGCCAAACATGTGTGCTAATTCAATTTATGATTATGCCTCAGGTACGTATCGATCTTCCAGTTAAACAAGTCAATATGCTCGATGATCAAAGTTTGCCATTTAGTCCGTCGTGGTTCCCCTCCGTCACCAGAACCATTTCCTCAATCAATGGTATACCTTTTTTTTTTTCGTGCTTCAAGTTTTATATTAAACTCTATTGTGACATGTCTATATTGATGAATAAACTTAAGTTTTGCCTTTGTGAAATATAAAGGAGCTTAGGCAAGACCCTACAATGGTAGAAACTGAGAACATGGACGAAGTATTTGCTGGATTACTCTCCGTTCCAGCAATAAGCGAGGCTACTCCCACAACGAGTACACAACCAAGTCTAGTCCCATTGCTAGAGTCATTAACAATACCACAATATGCACCTGACGTGGTATGTTAGATACTCTTACACATTTTATAGAACATTTAATCATTATAACAAAAGGTCTTCCCAAAAAAAAAACTAGGTTTTAAATTATATATTATTATTTATTTTATTACATTCATGAGCTAAACAATCAATGGTAATATATTAACAACTTAATCTGTCTTATTTTGCATAAGCAGCAGCAAAAACCGTCATTATCGAATTCCCATGGATCCTTACAACAATCTGATCACCAAGATTTACTAAATCCAAACATGATGTATTCTTTTCAAGAGCCAGATGCTTCTACAATGGTAAGTTATATAAATTTCATATACATAAATATTGTTTCTACCAATTATCAGTTATTTCAGTTAGTCTTTTTTCTCTTAAGATACAATTTATTATGAGGCATACATAAAACTATATGCTATCATTAAACCATCAACATGGTTTAATAACTGAATTCGTTTTTATTTCGCTTAAGCAGCAGCAACAACCACCATTATCCAATTCACATGGATATGTACAACAATCTGATGAACAAAGTTTCTTAAATCCAAACATACTGAATTCTTTTCATGAACTTGATGTTTCTACAATGGTAAATTACAAATATCATTTTTTTAATACGAATGTATATTTATTAATCAGATTAGACTGTATGCTAAAAATCTAATCAATTATAATATAGTATAATATAACTACTAGGTTATTAACCCGCTACGTGCAAGTATATCTATAATGATCGATTTAAAATATTTTTGGGTTAGTTTCAGATGCTTCTATATATGCAGCCCATATCAAAATCTTTAAGTAACCATTGTGCTTCTATATTAACCTGTTAGCAGCTCATTTAAAGATTTAATATACAACTTTAAAAATCATTTTAGCTTAACTTGGAAAAAGAACTGAATGGAAAAGAAACCCCATAAAATTCAACCAAACCAGAATCGAAACTGAAGAAAAACCCGAAATTCTTAGAAATATTTTAAAAAGTCTTATAAAGTTATTGAAAAATAAAAAATTCTTAAAACAAATACTTAAAATTAATGAACTTTATATTTCATATTCATAATGAAATAATTCAAAGTAAACTTTAATATAAAATTCTTATTTTATATTTATTTCATGTAAAATTCACAAAGTATACTAAATTATTCTAAATTTCATAATTTAGAATCTGATTTATGTAGTTTTTTTCCTTTTCATAATTTTTGACATCTCATGAAGCTATTTTTTCCTTTATTTTATTTATGTGGGATATAATTTTGTTTAGCTGTAATTGGATAAGAAAATGTAGTGATAATTAGAAAAAAAAAATCTACATAAATCAGTGTTCTACCTTTTTCCCTAGGATATACTTGTCTAAAAAGAAAAGGAAAAGAAGTTCATACATTTGTAGATTGAGTAAGAGAGATTCTTAGCCAAAAACAAAAACTAGCCTATACGCAAATTTTGCATTTCATAAAAAATAAATAAACCATCTATGTATGCACCCCATATTAATACTTTAAGTAACCATTGTGCTTCTATATTAACCCATTAGCAGCCGATTAAATGATTTAATATACACATTGAGTAAATGATTTTAGCTTACCTTGAAAAAGAAATTGAACCGGAAAAGAAATCCAATAAAATTCAACCAAGCCCGAATCAAAATTGAAGAAGAACCCAAAATTCTTAGAAATGCTTGAAAAATTCTTATAAAGTTATTGAAAAATTCTTATAAAATTCTTAAAATTAATGAAAATTTATATTTCATATTCATAATGAAATTAATTTAAGTAAAATTCGATATGAAATTCATAATTTATTTATTTTATTTAAAATTTAATAATCTAGAATACGATATACAAACAACATGTATCAAAACTATGTTTATATAACCTATTTTTATTCTTGGAAGCTTTTATGTATTAATATTGGAATCTTTCTCTTATGGATTACATAACTCATTATGAACTAGTTAATAGTTTTATAAATTAGTTTGTAACTAGTACACATTGATTAATTATAAATGAACCCTTGTCGTTCTTTCGTCTTCTTCGTTCTCTTTTGTTTTCTGAGAACTACAAGAGATCTAATAAAGAGATTGATATGACAAAAAGAGAATGATAGAGACGAGAGAACGGAAAATTTATTTTTAGTCATGTTAGTTTGACATCAGTTAATTTTTACTAAGTTCAGATTTTGTTTGTCAGGTTCATTATAGGAGAGTAGATACACAAACTAACAGAAATCTATGCTGGAGTTTGTAAACCAACAGAGTGAAAGCGGATAAATTGCAACCGAAGAGTAGTATTAAAGTGAACATCACAAGTCCAACATTATGAGACAAACAAGTTCACACACACGCAAAAGAAAGGAAAGAAAAAAAACACGAAACAAGTTTAAAATATAATGTTAGATTTGTGATGTTTGCTTCAATAAAGCTGGCACTTTGATACCATGTTGACCTAGGCAAGTAATTCAAATGAGCCTTATTTAAGATAAGTAAAAACGAAAACTATATAGACAATCACTAACAACAAACGAAATGTTTTCTTATATTGCATTCTCGGCAACCCTAGATAATTTCATCAATGTTCATTGCACTCACTGGACTTGTCACATAATGTTGGACTTGTTTGCTTTATAAAGAGCAGGAGAAAATCATGTATCTTACCTAATCATCTAAATACTCAATTAATATCTAGCAGAAATTTTATATGGGAAAACTAGAAATATATGGAAAAAATGGTATAAATATTTTGTTGACTTAATTTGATTTTTTTTCTCTAACCGATGAATGTTCTAAGTCAAAAACGATGCATCTTTTACAATTTGATCTTGGAGAAGAGCTGAAACACTGATAGCTGTGTTTGACAAGAAGATCAGCACAACAATTATCTTCTTGAAGGCAATTAATCGATAGGTATCCTCAAACTTCTCCCTCCAAACCTTGAGCAATCTTGCATCACACATTTCAGTCACACATAATTTTCCTGACATTCTATAGACCTTATCATTATTAGAGATTATCTCTTGTTTGCATCTATCATCATCAAGTAGAATCATAAGTCAATAATATATTATGTCAAAACCTTGCCATGAGGGACCTGTTCTTATCATCACTATTACAACATAGGTTATACCCTTTTCACAAAACTTGAATATTAACTGCTGAAGAACACTCTTTATCCACTAATTTAGTGCCAAAGCAGGACCAGTTGAAAGCAGGATTTGCATAGGGACGATTGAGTATACCTTGAGCCATTGTCAGGTGTGTGGCTTCGGTTAAATGATAACCGTCGCAATTCACATATTCAGAAGGGTTTTGACAATAGCTAACTCCTCTGTGTTCACATTCTTCATCGACAGTGAAGTTATATTGACCTCCGACTCCACAACAAGCAGCCAAAGGTAGGTTCTTAAAGCCTAAAAGGGACCATATAAAACATTGGTTAGAAGATCAAACTGACGGTCAAAGACAAAAAAAAATTAGAAAGGCACGGACCAAATTTGACTGGTTCTTGGTATAACCGGTACAAAGAGTTGTAGTAATCTGCGTATAGGATGTTGACATGAGGGTATAATTCTTGGAGTCTTTTGAGTTCTCTCTTAAGCTGTTCGTTGTGGTGCTCTCCAAATTCGTTGAGCTATGGTAGATAACCTGTGAGAGGGTCGTGTTCTTCTGATGCGGTCTGAAATAGAGTAAGATACGCCGCACAACATCCGATTGGGAAGTTTCCGGGGACCAAAAATTTTTCCCCCCTAAATCGATCAATCCATGTTTGTTGAAGTTGTTAAAATTTATTACACACATATGACTGTTTGAGGGGGATCAGGTAAACATATGTTACCACAATCGTAGAAGAAATAGCTTTGATGACTAGAGGAACATTGATACTCTAATAGTGTAAAGGTATAGAGGACAGCAAATCACTCAAACTGCTTGGAAATGCGCCAAGCAAACGCTTTTATTCAAACTTATAAAAATTCCTTTTTACAAGTTATGAATCTAAGCCTACTCTCTTGTCTGTCTAACATAAACCCCTGTATAGATCTAAAAGAGTAAAAAACACACTCACCTTCAAAGCTCTTTTTGTTTGCTTGAAGGTTTACAAATCTCTCAAACTTTTCCCACGAGTGCTAGCTCTTTTTGCGGCTAGTCCTCGTCTCTTTTAAACCCTTCACTCACGATCTCTAACCTAGATCTTGTGAATCGCTAACTAAAAGGAAATATTCCTTATCCTAAGAAATATCCTCCCTTAACTCTCTCAATCAAATATACACTCAATATCTTCGTGTATATCTTGATCTTCTTCTTCCTTCCTCTTCACGCTTCTTATCACGGCGTCCATAATCTTCTTCCACGTCAGCCCATCTGCCACGTCAGCATATCAGTACTCTGAGACACTTCGCAAGCTCCTGTCACCTTCAGAGCTCTGATGCACTTACAATCTCCCCCTTTTTGACTGAATCTTGCCACACAAGCAACCGCAGCATCAAGCCTGAAAACGCACAGACAACACAGCCAAGACAAGAACACAACCGTACTAGCAAAATATTCCAGCAATCAACATAAAATGGTTAACCGATAAAGACTTGTAAAAATAAATTGTTCAAAGCCAAAACAGAAACAAAATAAAACAAGTCTCAAGTCTTAAACAGGGGAGAAACAATAAAAACAGTAAAAACAGTGAGCAACAATAACAACCAACAATAACAACTGCTCCCCCATAGCTTAATCTCCCCCTCAGGCCTCTGAATCAGACTCATCTCCCCCTGCTTGTTTGGCACAGTTTAGTCAAAAATACCAAGAAACTAAACCAGAAACTGGAGCAAACATCAAAGTAAGAAACTACTTACCAGCGTCCAAGGCATCTTGCAGGATCTTGATCACCAACCGGATGGCTTTGCGCTCTGCAGATGTACCACTGTGAATAGTCTTTTCAGCGGGCCGCGACACAGTCTTCTTCCCCTTTGTCTTTTTCACGTCTTGTTGCTGAAGACTCGGAACAGGTCGCTGAGCTGCAAGGAGCTGATGAATAAGGCTAGGAAAAGGTAGACGAAACCCTGACTGAGCTTGCAGACCCAACTGTATGATCTGTTCATAGATCATCCTCCCAAAATCAAACGGAATACGATGCATGATCATGTAGATCACCATGGCTCTGTTCGCGGATATGTACCTTGTATTCACCGTGGGAGACCAGTTGCTGCAACAAATCTTATTCAGATCCTTGATCACTGGGTCCTTGATTGCCGTCGACACAAGCTGCTTGCAGGTCTTCACTTGACCACCAGACAAAAAGAGTGCGAGATCCTCCTCTAGGATTGTAGCTGTCTGTAGCTTTTGTTCACGAACATCAACTGATTGAAGACCAAACAAAGCATTGATGCGGCTTGGGGAAAACTCGTACATCCAATCTCTGACAAGCACATCAACTGAGTGTCCTTCAACCTTAACTGTAGGAAGATTTGCCCAGAACTCATAAACAACCTCAGAATCATAAGGGACAATTTGGGTGACTGTTTTCAACAGACCAGCTTGATCAAGCAGCTCCCTAGTAGAAACACCTACTCCCTGAGTATAGCAAACCTCAGCAGCTATGGTTCAAGAGGCGAAGAAACCATACCGTCGAGCAGCCTCAGCAGACATGAACCGTTTTGTGTCAAAGTCCTTTGACGATGCACCGCGTGAGGAGGACACACTCTTGTCTTTTCGGAGAGACGGACGCTTGGATTCACGACCATCCGTATCCACAGCTGATTGTCTTTTACGCAGACGAGACGAGATCCCCTGATTCGACACTGTGGGAACAGGAACATCACTAGTGAGATCGACCACCGGAAATCGAGAAGTCACCTCTCTCGGCGGAGAAGACGAAGAGTCGCAGGTTTCTTGGTTCCCGTGAGAAGGCGAGGGAACTCGATCCACCCGAGTCGGTGATGCAGTCACAGACTCCTCCTGAGGCTGGTAGACCACCATGGCAGTTGCGGGATCAATCAGAGCAAGTGGAGTAGGCGGAGGCAACGAGGACGGTGGAGTGTGAAGCTCCTCATCTGAGCTGGAGTCATATTGGAAACCACTAAAGATGGACTTCATCGTTGATAGAGCGTTGATCGAATGGAGAAAGAGAGATTTGAGCAGAAGATTAATCGACACAGGATTGAAATCGCAAAGGGGATGAGGAAAACGCCATAACCCTAGCTGCTCCTTTTTATACACCTCCGTGAGTCTCAATGGGCTGCACAAACTCGGCCCAAAACATTAAAGTTTTCCTGAAACCACTTAATTAAACATTAGTGTACACTGCATCTATTTCCTCATTTGACTGCATTCACTCGTTAATTCAATCAATCTCAATTAATATTAATGCATTAATAAATCTCATTCTTCCTTCTTTTTTTTTTTTCAATCCAAATTAGCAGATTCATGAATCAACCACACAGATACACACAGCCACTAATGACAGATTCATGAGGGACCCTGACCGAGAATTAAGCACACATGAGCATTAAATTTTTTTTTTTTTTTTTTTTTTTTTTCGTTAAAGATTAAACAGTGCAGAGGAAAGAACACTAACCAGACCTTTGTTGTATCAGCCACTTGTTCAGAACCTTAACTAGAAACTATCACAACCTTTTGCATTGTCGAAGATCAGAGAACTGTTGCATGTGGGTAGTCTTTCACACTGGCATGCCTTTAGTCTCCAGTCCATCCCAACATGTTAAGGCAGCTGGAGTTCATCTCTTTGAAGAGCACATAATTATTATTATTTTTTTTTTTTGTTTTTTTGTTTTTTCTCCATACAGCCTTCTGATGACTGCTTCAGCATCTTGAGCTTCAGTGACATCAATTGATTGTGTCAGTCACTGATTTGGAACTCATCATTACTTAGGTTATTAAACCTTCGAATGACTGTACATGTCTCTTCACAGCTCTTTGACCTCCTTAATCATGACAACGTTTAACAGGATGGACAGACCGGCATGACAGGCAGCTACTTCCCACACTCTTTCAGATGTTGATCTCCTATATATTCCAGGATTTCTATGATCTGTTCTAGCTCCAGTTCCTGCCTTAGACCAACACAACTCAGAGAAATAGTTAGAGTTCACAGACACCAATAGACTTCCTCAGATTTATGAATCTGTTGAAATCCAGAGGTTTAGTAAACAAATCAGCCAATTGAAAATCAGTGCTCACATGGTCTATCTCAATCAGTTTCGCCTCAACAAGTTCACGAACAAAGTGGTGTCTAATATCTATGTGTTTTGTTCTAGAATGCTGGACATGATTCTTAGAGATGTTTATAGCACTCAAATTATCACAATGAACTAACAAAGTGTCAGAATCCATACCATAGTCAGAGGACATTTGACGCATCCACAGGAGCTGTGTACAACAGCTGCCCAAGGCAATGTATTCTGCCTCAGCGGTTGACAGTGAGACACTGTTTGCTTCTTGCTGTGCCATGAAATTAGATTGTTGCCCATAAAGAAGCACCCTCCACTTGTACTTCGGCGATCATCCACAGAACCGGCCCAATCAGCATCGCAGTACCCGCTCAGACTGGTGTTGGTATCCTTGGTGAAGAAAATACCAAAGTTCACTGTCCCCTTGACATACTTGATGATCTTCTTGACTGCTAGCAAGTGTGACAACTTAGGCTTGGCCTGGTACCGTGCGCAAATCCCCACTGACAGACAAATGTCAGGTCTACTTGCTGTCAGGTAGAGCAAGCTCCCAATCATACCTCTGTATAGTCTTTCATCCACATTCTCTCCTTCCTCATCTTTTGAAAGCTTGTCATTGACTCCCATAGGTACCTTGGCTTCTTTACTCTTCCCTAAACCAAATCGCTGAACCAATTCTTTAGCATAGGTGCTTTGAGACACAAAGATCCCATCAGCTGATTGTTCTACTTGCAGACCCAGGAAGTATTTCAGCTCTCCCACCATACTCATCTCAAACTCCTGTGACATGTTCTTCACAAACCTTTGCACTAGAGATTGACAGGTAGAACCAAAAATAATGTCGTCCACATAGATCTGAACAAACATCAAGGCATTGTTGTTGTTGAGAACAAACAGTGTCTTGTCTACACTTCCACGAACATATCCTTGATCCAGAAGAAACGTTGTTAACCTCTCATACCATGCTCTTGGAGCCTGCTTGAGACCATATAGTGCTTTCTTCAGACGGTACACATGCTCAGGATGTTGTGGGTTCTCAAAGCCTTTCGGTTGTTCTACAAACACTTCTTCTTGTAGAATCCCATTTAGAAATGCACTTTTAACATCCATCTGATGTAAAGTAAACTTGAGAGCACACGCCATACCAAACATGAACCTAATGGATTCTAGCCTTGCTACCGGAGCAAAGGTTTCATCAAAGTCAACTCCTTCGACTTGAGAGTAACCTTGGGCCACAAGTCTTGCTTTATTTCTCACAATGCATCCACTGGCATCACTCTTATTCTTGAAGATCCACTTTGTTCCCACTATATTGACATTAGCTGGCCGTTTAGTGAGTTCCCACACATTGCTGCGCTCAAATTGTTCCAGCTCATCTTGCATTGCAGCAACCCAGAACTCATCCCGAAGAGCCTCTTTGTGATTCTTTGGTTCCATAGTGGAAACAAAACAGGCAAATTGAACAATCTCAGAGTCCTGAGAGACAGTGTCTGGAACTGCAGTCTTCTGTTTCCTTCCGGCCAGTTGAGCAAAGTCAATCAGTTGAACTGCGTATGTGATCTGATGAAGCTTCCTGATTGGCACAACGCTCTGTTCGGCACAACGACTTGTTTCTCACAGCGAGTTGTTCCAGAATCTGCATTTACAATCTCCCCCTTTTTGACTGAGTTTGATACTCAAGTATCTCTCTGGTTCAACCTGAAAAGACACTCCAACAAACACAAGCCAAACACAGAACAAGCAACAACTAGACAAACCAACAATCATTATCTAGCAAAACCAAACAACAGCTTTGTTCAAACAGAACTATGATTAAGAACCTAACAATCAGAAACCCCAGCGGGCTGCAGCGGAAACCAAGGTCTTAATAGCTCTCTAATCGGACTTATTCAATTGGCATATTCTTAATCATTAACAACCTAAGATCAACCACGTAGTCAATTAAGTCTCCCCCATAAACAATGATTCCTCCCTAAACCAAGTAGCTACAAGAATTCTTCCCCATAAGTACAGAACTCCTTATCATTAGGCGTTGAACAAAAACCAGAACCAGAATCATTCTCCCGTGATACTTGGAGAGTTACCAGGGGCAAAAAGATTGACTTTGCTCAACTGGCCGGAAGGAAACAGAAGACTGTAGTTCCAGACACTGTCTCTCAGGACTCTGAGATTGTTCAATTTGCCTTCTTTGGTTCCATAGTGGAAACAAAACAGGCAAACTGAACAATCTCAGAGTCCTGAGAGACAGTGTCTGGAACTGCAGTCTTCTGTTTCCTTCCGGCCAGTTGAGCAAAGTCAATCTGTTTGCCCCTGGTAACTCTACCCCCCTGAATCGCACCGATAACATCGCCTGAGGAGTGATTCCGATGAACCTGAGAAGATGGAGGTAGCTCGTCTGGTGACAGTCCGGGACTGGCATGATCACTAAAACTCTCAGAGGCTTGCTCAGACTTCTCATCATCAGTTACCAGATCCTTGTCAGAGAGAACATGCACCATATCAATTCGTTGAAACGAAGTATCATCAAAGACAACATTTACTGTTTCCTGAACTGATCTTGTGCGTTTGTTGTAGACACGAAAGGCAGTGCTGTGTCCGGAGTAACCAAGAAAGATCCCTTCATCACTCTTCGAGTCAAATTTTCCCAACTGATCCTTGTCATTCAGAATGTAGCATAGACAACCAAACACATGAAAGTAGCTTACAGTTGGAGGCTTTCCTTTCCATAACTCATAGGGAGTCTTGTTGGTCCCTGGTCGAACATACACACGATTGATAATGTAGCAAGCAGTGTTGACAGCTTCATCCCAAAACCGATGTGGCACTTGATTCCCATGCAGCATAGCTCTCGCCATTTCTTGGAGTGTTCTGTTCTTTCGTTCAACAACACCATTCTGCTCTGGGGTTCTCGGAGCAGAGTACTGATGAACAATGCCCTGATTTCCGCAGAATTGGTCAAACTTGTCATTCTGAAATTCTCCTCCATGATCACTCCTAATAGCTTGGATTGAATATTTTTCACTTTTAATCTGCAGGGCAAGAATGCGAAAACATTCAAGAGCATCAGCTTTTTCACGAAGAAATCGCACCCAGGTGTAGCGAGTAAAATCGTCCACCATGACAAAGATGAACCGTCGCCCAGAAATGCTCTAAACTTGAATTGGACCCATCAGATCCATATGTACCAACTGAAGTGCATGGCTAGTGCGAACATCTGTCACAGGCCCATGAGACGACTTGATTTGCTTGCCTTTGTTGCACGGACCACATATGAAATGTGGATCACCTTTCAGCTTAGGAATTCCACGCACAACCTCTTGATTAGCCAATTTCATCATTGTGCGAATGTTGAGATGACCAAGCTTCTGGTGCCACAGTTCTGTATCCAACTCAGCAGTTGTGTTAAAACACTGTATTGATGATTTCCACATGTAACAGTTGTTACCAGATCTCCTGCCTCTAAGTCGTATTGACCCTTGTTGATCAACAGCCTTGCACCCCTTCTTGGTGAATGTGACATCCAGACCTTCATCACACAACTGACTGATACTTATCAGATTAGCCTTCAACCCTTCGACCAGGAAGACATCCTTAAGATGTGGTTGAGACTCTCCACCAGTTGTGCCTTTTCCTCGGATCGTACCCTTTCCTCCATCACCGAAAGTAACTCTTCCTCCAGCAACACCTTCTAGATGTGATAGATTATCACGGGCACCGGTCATATGCCTGGAGCATCCACTGTCAAAATACCACTTGGCCTGATCAACCTCTGTTTTGTCTACTGTGAAAGCCACATTACAGTAGAGATCATCTTTCCTGACATACCCCTGTGTGTTTCTTCTTACAGCTGGATAGAACTCACGACGTTGCATAAGGTTAGACACACGATTCTGGAACTGATAACATTGGGCTTTGTAGTGAGTTAGATGACCACAATACCAACATCCTCTCCGTCTACTATGCTAAACAGGTCTTTGAGTCGTCTGCCGAGATCCACTAGAAGCATATGGCGGCCTAGTGTTTATCTCAGGAAACACCACCATCCTTGGGTTTCTTGAATTCGGATTTACAGGAACCTGATCACCCATTCTAGTTATTTGAGAGAACTTCCTCTCCTTCAGTTCTGGCTCAGGCTCCACTCCTTTGACGAATTTTGTGGTTGGATTGGTGTTTGTTCCTTGGTAACCCAGACCCCACTTCAGGTTGTTGGATCTTCCAGTGCTCAGCAGTGTATCCAGATCTTTGGTTCCTTTATCCAGCATCCTGATATTCTTCAGCTGTTCATCTAACTGCTTCTCAAGTTGCAAAGTCTTTGCCTTTTCTTCACTTAATTCTTTAGAGATCATGGCAACATGAAGCTGCAAGGTATCTCTCTCAGAAGTTAACTGTGTGTTGTCTTGAGTCTTCTGAACCACCGTCTTGATGAGAAGCTCTATCTGATCTTCTACTGACAAATCTGCCTCTTCTCCTTCTGACTCAGAATTCACCTTCTCATCTACGTCGTTGATTTCCAGCACCAAATCATCTTCTTCATCTTCCTCAATGACACCCAGCAGTGCAAGGAAGCTGTTAAGAACCTCTCCTTTGCCGACCTCTTAATCTGAGTCGCTCTCACTCCAAGTGATGTAGGACTTCTGCTTGTTTTCCCGTGAAGGACAATCAAACTTAGTATGACCGTAGCCCTTACATCCATAGCATTGCAAAGAGTTCTTTCGTTTGTTGTTTGGACATTCAGACTTGTAATGCCCAAAACCCTCACATTCAGCACACTGTCGTTCTTGCTTGTCACCCTTCCTGATCTCCTTATCAGTATCGGATTTCAAGACCGATGATGTTCCCTTCCGCTGACCTCTTTCCATCTTGCGAAAGTATTTCTTAACCAACAAGCCGACTTTTTCTTCATCTGCAACTTCCTGAGACTCTGCAATCTTCTGTTCCTCAATGGCTTTGAGAGCAAATGATTTCTCATTTATCTTTTCCTTCTTCTTCAGCTGTATCTCAAATGCCTGCATCATCCCAACCACTTGATTGTACTTGAGCTCATCAGAATTCAGTGAAACATCAATGGCAGACCTGTGTGGTTGAAACTTATCTGGCAGACTCCTGAGGAATTTCTTCACCAGCTTCTTGTCCTTGTAGCGTTTACCCAAAACTACAGCTTCTTGTGCAATACCACTCAGACGACTACTGTAATCAACAACTGACTCAGTTTCTGTCATGTGCAAGTTTTCAAAATCTGAAGCGAGGTTGTCCAGCCTTGTACGTTTGACCCTACTTGTGCCTTCAAACGTGACTACCAGAATGTCCCATGCTTCCTTGGCAGCTTCACACCCTTGAACTTGAATGAAAATGTCCCTAGGCAACGACTTGAAGATAACTGACAGAGCCTGTGAGTTATGTTTGGACTCTGCTTTTTCTTCGGCTGTCCATTTCTTCATGTGCTTAGGCACCATGTCTCCCTTCTCATTTTTCTCCGTCGGATGTGACCAACCATCTTCCACCGCGAACCAAGCTTCCATGTCAATGCTTGAGATGGCTTGCTTGATTGACACCTTCCAAAAACCAAAGCACTCAGGATCGAGTTTCAATGGTGATTGAACCGCAACAAAATCCAGTGATTTCTCCATACCCTTGCCGCAAGATCTCACCTGTTGAAAAAGGATATCAGAACTTTTTATCAGGTGCTTGCTCTGATACCAATTGTAAAGGTATAGAGGACAGCAAATCACTCAAACTGCTTGGAAATGCGCCAAGCAAACGCTTTTATTCAAACTTATAAAAATTCCCTTTTACAAGTTATGAATCTAAGCCTACTCTCTTGTCTATCTAACACAAACCCCTGTGTAGATCTAAAAGAGTAAAAAACACACTCACCTTCAAAGCTCTTTTTGTTTGCTTGAAGGTTTACAAATCTCTCAAACTTTTCCCACGAGTGCTAGCTCTTTTTGCGGCTAGCCCTCGTCTCTTTTAAACCCTTCACTCACGATCTCTAACCTAGATCTTGTGAATCCCTAACTAAAAGGAAATATTCCTTATCCTAAGAAATATCCTCCCTTAACTCTCTCAATCAAATATACACTCAATATCTTCGTGTATATCTTGATCTTCTTCTTCTTTCCTCTTCACGCTTCTTATCACGGCGTCCATAATCTTCTTCCATGTCAGCCCATCTGCCACGTCAGCATATCAGCATTCTGAGACACTTCGCAAGCTCCTGTCACCTTCAGAGCTCTGATGCACTTACAAATAGCTCTTTGGTTTCATTGATACTCTTTCCTTCGAAAAGTGGGTAACTATAATCGTTCACTCCAATCTCTCCCATAAGTATCAGTGAGTCTCCAAGAATCTCTTTGCAATCTAAACCCCAAAAGAAAAAGATCGTTCCAAGGAACTCGATTTCAACATCATAGATATTGAGGAGAACAAGGCCAATGTTCTACTAACCATGAGAAGACGAGGTGCATAGGTTAGATAAAATCTGATTGAAGATGTCAAGCTGAACACTTAAAATAACATTGGAGAAATCAGATTTAATTCATTTTTCCAAAAGAAACCCACGATCTAATGCAGTTTCTCCATACACCGCAAAATTGATCCCTTGATTGAAGCTCACATTTTGGGTTCCGAAGTGAGGCGGCACGTAGTGTAGTCCCAAGAAATCGGCTGTCCAAATAGTACAACGATATTACAAAAACTCATGCAGAAGTAGGGTTTATAACTTGTTGTCCAAGCAAGAACGACCTAAGACAGAGGAAACCAGTGGTTTCGCCTAAATGTAAGAAAGAGAGGGAAAATTAGGTACCGATAAAGTCGATGATGAGCTGATGGCTGGAGGGAGGATGGAAGAAGCTTTTGCCATAAGGAAGAAAGGCGGTTTGAGGAAGATGATCCACGTCAGAGAGATTGAGATAATTTCTGGTGTCGGCGCTGGAGTCACCGAAGCTGATGATCGATTTGTAACGCCAACATCGAGATTTTGATGAAGTAACAGTAACGGTGGTGGAGTACAAGATAAGTAGAAAACGTCAGATGATGAGCTTCTTCAGTGGAGAAGTTATGGGAGAAGTCAGTGGTTATTTGTTGAAAATGAAGTAACTTCAAAAACGTCCAAAATTAGATATGGGCTAAGTGGCACTTAAATGCCACGTCTAAAGAGTTAAAAGAAACCTAAATGCCATGCATGGGATACACATCATGGCGAAATGGGCGAACGAAGATCCCTTTTAGAAAATTAGGCTGTAGAGTTATTTTATTTCTCCTAAGTTCTTTAGATTACTGTAATACTCTAGACCAAAAAAAAAAAATAATACTCTAGACCAAGACACGCAATTTAATTACCGAAACTTTTTTTATTATATAAACTTCATAATGCCTCTATCTCTATGCACAGGCTAAATATCATATAGTTTTGTAAACGTTCGATTATTAGGAAACTGTCTCCACTACAATATTGGACTACCCACTTCTTCGTCAATAACGCCTCCAATTCTCTGCAACTCTTCCAGATGATTTCTTCTTCTTTATTGCAAATGCTGGAGAAAGTACTAACTCATCATCTTTATTCATTTAACCAGAGCCAAGACAGGACCAGTCGAAAGCAGGACTTGTATAGGGACCGTTGAGTAAACCCTGAGCCATCTTCCTGTATGTGGCTTCGGTTAAATGATAACCATTCCAATTCACATACACAGAAGGATTCTGACAATAGCTAACTCTTTTGTCTCCACACTCTTTACCAATAGTGAAGTTATATTGACCTCCGACTCCACAGCAAGCAGCCAAAGGTCGGTTCCTAAACCCTAATGAAAAAAAAAGACCAATTTTTTTAAGGAATGAAACTTTGATAGTCAAAGACATAATTTTTAGGTGAACAAACCATATTTAGCTGGTTCTTGGAAAAAAAACGGAATAAGGAGTTGTAGTAGTCGGCGTAAATGATGTTGACATGTGGATATAAATTCTGAAGTCGTTTGAGTTCTTTCTTGAGCTGTTCGTTGTGGTGCTGTGCAAATTTATTGAGCCACAGGATACAACTTGTGAAAGGGTCATGTTCTACTTTAGCGGTTTGAAATAGAGTAAGATACGCCGTGGAACATCCTATTAGGAAGTTTCCGGGCACCAGAAACGTTTTTCCCCCTAGATCGATCAAATCCTGTAGTTTTTGGTATTAAATTTTGTTAAATTTGTTATACCTTTAAAGGTTGAAGGCATAAGTAAATATTTGTTACCACAATTGCAGCTGAAATAACTTTGATAACTAGAGGAACAAGCTTTTTGATTTCATTGATACTTTTTCTTCCGAAGAATGGATAATTATAGTCGTTCCCTCCAATCTCTCCCATGAGTATAAGCGAGTCTTCAAGCATCACTTTGCAAACTAAGCCACCGGAAAACAAAAAAATTGATAAAAGCGAGCTCAATGGATCATAGATTTGGAAGAGAAGAAGGCTAAGTTTATTACCATGAGTTGAAGAGGCGCAGAGTTTAGGTAAGACCTGCTTGGGCGACCAAGCTAATAAGCTCCAAAAAACAAAAGGAATTCAAAAAAACAAAGGCTAGTTTGTTGCATTAGAAAAGAAGAAAACAAATACTGTATAGTCTTTGGTAAACAAATACGGGTTATGTGAAATAATATGAACCAATTACATGCTAATGAATTGTCGCTAGTTGTAAGAATATGCATGTATATATAGTCTAGGCTGTGATAATAATTTATTGATTGACTAGCATTACCCTTGTGAACATACAGTATAGAAATAAGTCGTTCATCGCGTTGTATTTAATATTCTCACTCTTGTTTAGATCATGGAGATAATGGCCACTGGCCACACTCGTGATCAGGTTTGAGGACTAGAATCTAGCCGTCTAGGGGCCATGAGTTTAACTGTTTAAGGAGTATCGGTACGATGTTAAGTTTGCGTGAGTTGGTTCGGGGAAATAATAATTGTAGCTGTGGTTGAAGGTTCGAATCCTCAGTGTGTAAATTTTACATTAAATATATATATATATATATATATATATATATTTTGGATGTGAGTAGAATATTTAAATATGTAATTAAAGAAGAAACATGAGTAATGTTTGAAAAATTTAAAAGGATTTTGATACCCACAAAAGAAAAACATTTACTATAAACCAATTGTTTTCTTCCAAAATCACTAGTGTATAGGAATCAGTTTTTAGTTCTTGTTTTATCTCTGTCTCTTATTAATCTATACACTGGTGATTGGGATCTTAAAATGAACCAATTGTTTTCTTCCAAAGTCACTAGTATATAGATTAATAAGAGAGAGACAAAAACAAGAAAAGAGTCATGATTGTGACATGGTTTTTTATCAAAGGACTGGTCAGTCCGTGTCATTCACGTTTATAGGGAAACTAACCGTCTGGCAGACGGTTTACCAAACTATGTTTTTACTTTGTCCTTGGGTTTTCATGAGTTTAATTTGGTCCCAATAAATGTTGAGTTTTTGTTGAGGGAGGATAGGTTGGGTGATCCATGTTTTCGGCTAGTCCGGTTGTAACTTTTTTTTTATTTTTAATAATACTAGCTAGGGGTTTCCCCTGATCCTTACCAAAACATAAAATATAAATAAGAGAGAGAAAGAAAACAAAAAATGATTAATGATCACAATAAAATTTGATTCATCATCAATATAATGGTAAATAGTTCTTATTCATCAATAGAATTCATAAATACAGAAAGATTAAACCATAAAAGTTCTAATCTAATGAATAAAATAGAAAAGCTAAATATAAGAATTTTCTAGCGTTTTCTCATCTTTGAAAATGGAATTTTCTCAAGATAGGATCGATAGCTAAACCAAGGCTTTCATATGTTGGATCATATAATGAATTTTGTATCCTGAAATAAAAAGGCAAAACGTATTTATTAGTAATGTTCATAACTCTCTTTTGTAGTCAATGATAAAATACTGTGAAATAAATATAATAATATGAAATTATTATATATATGAAAAATACCATTAAAAGGTTATATATGGAATTACTGTAAGGTTTATGTATTTTTGTGTTTTGGGACAAATCTGTCATACTTTTGTTGGATCAGAAACAATATAAACATAATTATGATGTTCATAAGAATGATATTAATATTGATGAGTAGAGAGATAATTTTATATCGAGAGTCCTATGATAATAAAAACGACTTATGAAAATAGATGGAAAAATGAAATGAAAAAAATAGATGGGAAAGTATAAACCTATGTTCACCGGGAGGATTGGCTGCATTTGAATCAACATTGCTTACTGGCAAGACGATCCTCTGCATTATTGAAATGTATTTTTCTCATCAATTATGTTTATCTTGGAGAGTAACATATATTTATATACTACCGTTCTTTGGGCAGGTGATGATGATTCTCCATGCACAAATTGATTTTGATCATTTCTCCTTCGACGCCCCAGAATAGCACTTGTCTGTAATGTACACGTATCATCAATAATATTTTTTTTTATTTTGATAAAAGTTCTAATTTTGTATACATATCTAGATATACATATGTGTGTGTATAAATGTTCTCTATGTAAAATATATTTCTAGTTTTGATTTTTTCTTTAAAACTAAATATTGTTGTAGAATGGTCTTTTGATGTGGCCTTCAATAAACTATCAAGTGAAAGTAAATAATCAAAAACGTTGAAAAAAAAACCTTGTGATCGATGTAGGACCTTAGATAACAAAGTAGCGATAGGGCGCCGAGCTCGTTAGTTATTAATGTTTAGTTTTTCTTTTAAAAATATTTAGGTTTCTTACTGAAATTACTTATAAGAAAAAAGATAATCACATAGTTCATTCATCGAATGAAATATATGGTACCTGTAGGGGAGTAGTCAATGAGTTTGTGCATGGACGTATTTGAGTAGAAGTCTCTTGTTGAGGGGGTCTAAAACTCAGAAAAGGCTGACCTACCAACTCTTGCGCGTTGCCATGATGCCTAAAGAAATGAGAAAACTAAATGAGTTCAAAATTTTGTATGAAGCCTTAATACCTGGACTTAAATTAAATTGCCACAGAAGAAAATATCTGTTGTACTGAATTTTGTGACCGAGTATATATGTTTGGACTTAATACCTGGTAGAAATCGATGGTATTTGAAGTTGAGGAGAGGTCACAGAAATTTGATTTTGTAAAAGATGAGTCCTGCATTAACCCAAATAATTCAACAGATGTAAATATATATATATATATATATGTATATATATAATAACACTTTGTAATGATTTGCCTTAAATCCAATATATTTCAATTTGTGGAAAAAATATATATATAAAAGAAAATCTATATAGGAAAGAGAGATATTAAACTTAGAATAAAATAATGGAGAAAGATATATATTTGGTAAAACTCGACGACATTTGAGGATGATATATATATATATATATAAGAGATTGAACTTAGAATAATATATATACCTAGTAGTAGTAGACCTCGACGGCATTTGAGATTGAGGACGACGCATAGGAATTTGATTTTGTTGAGGAGGACCCATAGGAATTTGATATTGTTGAGGATTCCTGCGTTAATCCAAATATTTTTAACAAAGAAATACATGACGATATATGTTATAATATAATATTGTAACTATTATATATATATATATATATATAATTGTAACTATTAGGTGAGCAAATATATCAGAGAAATCCATATAAAGGAAAGATAAGAAATTAGCATGTATAAGAGAGAGTGAACTTAGAATTGAATCTTAAAAAAATATACCAAGTAGAGCTCAAAGGCACTTGAGATGGAGGAGGCATCATAGAATTTTGATTTTGTAGAGGACAAGACCTACGCAAGACAAACTATTTAACACAGAAATATAAAATTTAAAAGAGATCAAACATAAAACAATATATATATACCTAGTCGAGCTCGACGACATTCGAGGTTGAGGAAGAATCATAGAAATTTGATTTTGTTGAAAATAGTTCCTGCATATTAACCAAAATAATTTAACAAAGATATATATATATATATATATATATGTATATATTATAATTATATTTAAGAGAAATTAAACTTAAAACAATATCTTTACCTAGTCGAGCTCGATGACATTCGAGGTTGAGGAGGAATCATAGAAATTTGATTTTGTTGATAATATGTCCTGCATTAACCCCAAATTAACTTATCTATATAACTCTAACTATTTGGTGAAACAAATATATAAGAGAAATTCATATCGGGAGAGTGATAGTATTTAAAATAATATAACAGAGATTAAACTAGAATCATATATACCTGGTAGAGCTCGATGGCATTTGTGGTCGATTGATGGTGTTAATATTTTGATTTTGTAGGGGATGAGTTCTGTGTTAACAAAAATAATTTAATAACTAAACATATAATTGTGATCTTATATAATGGTATATATAATAGGCAAGGAGTACTAATTCTTAATTTTACTTTGTAAGAGGAATCACAACTTGATTGAGGTGTAAATAGTATTTACGGAAAAAAGATGATCTTACATAGCCAAATCTGAAACCATCCTTGGGGGGAGATGTTCGTCTTCTCTGTTTGTTAAAGCTCTCGGAGGTGGTTGCTGCTCGTACATGTTGAAATGTGAACCAATCAGACCATGTTGGTACGCCGGATACGATGGGTAATTTTCTGGTCTGTATTTCATAAAAAAAAAAGACATTAGAAACATTAGATGAATGTTACATGTATATTCAAAATCAATTTATTTGTAACTAATTTTTTACATACGCAGGTGGTGATAGAAACTGATCTTGAAGATGATTTGGTAACCCAAAAGAATCAATCAATGGCTGCTGATGTGCATATTCATTGTTTCCTTCTTCGGTTTGATGAACAATATTTATCTGGCTCATGAAAAATATATTAATCAGAAACTTCATTAAAGTAATCAATGATCAATAATTGAAAAAAAAAAAGTTTTGTTTACCATCGTAGAATTATTTGGATCTTGAAGTGAATTCATAATCATGTTTTGGTTGGATAAGTATTGCTGATCTGATTGTATGTTTGGTAAGTTTCCTTGTACATACCCATTTGAATGGCAAACCAATTGTTGCTGTTGCTGCTTCCGAGAAATTATCAATATATAACCAACGATGGTTAGTTCTGATGATGGGATATAGTAATGATCTTATCTGTCTAATTCATCGACGACTAATTAAAAGTGAAAAAAAGGAAATCTAACGTACCATTGCAGAACCATCTGGCTCCTGAAAAGAATTTAGCATGTTCTGTAATAAATCTCCTTCATCTGATTGTTGTAAATATCCATTTGAATTGGATAATGGTTGTTGGTGTTGTTGCTGCGTAGGCAAAATGAAAACGAACATAATTGTATATTATAATTGATTAGTTTCTTAGCGTACAATCTAATCTGGTTAATAAATATACATTCGTACTAAAAAGATGAAATGTAATTTACCATTGTAGAAACATCAGGTTCATGAAAAGAATTCAGTATGTTTGGATTTAATAAACCTTGTTCATCAGATTGTTGTACATATCCATGTGAATTGGCTAATGGTGGTTGTTGCTGCTGCTTAGGCGAAATAAAAACGAATTCAGTTATTAAACCATATTGATGGTTTAGTGATAGCATATAGTTTTATGTATGCCTCATAATGAATTGTATATTGAGAAAAAAAATAATTAAAATAAGATAATTGAAAATATATATATATATTTATATATATTTATGAAATCTAGAACTTACCATTGTAGAAGCATCTGGGTCTTGAAAAGAATACATCATGTTTGGATTTAGTAAACTTTGGTGATCAGATTGTTGTGGTTGTTGTTGTTGCTGCTGCTTCTTATGCAAAAAAAAAAAAAAAAAAAAAAAAAAAAACAGATTAAGTTATTAATATATTATCATTGATTGTTTAGCTATAGCCTATACAGCATACTTCTATCATGCTCATGAATGTGAAAAAAAAAAGAAAACAAAAATAAAAAATCAATAATTTACCATTGTGGACACATCTGGCTCCTGAAAGGAATTGAGCACGTTTGGATTCAGTAAATCTTGGTTATCAGAATGTTGTAAATATCCAAGTGAACGACACAATGGTTGTTCTTGTGGCGCCGGCTTAGATAAAATGAAACGAATTTAATTATTAGAATATGTTTCCTTGAAATGTATAGTTTTTAAGGCCTTTAGTTATAATGATTAAATGTTGTAATCAAAAGTGTAACATACCACGTCAGGTGGATATTGTGGTATTATTAATGACTCTGGAAATGGGACTAGACTTGGTTGTGTACTTGTTGTGGGAGTAGCCTCGCTTATTGCTGGAACAGAGAATAATCCAGCAAATACTTCATCCATGTTCTCAGCTTCTACCATTGTAGGGTCTTGCCTAAGCTCCTTTATATTTCACACCCAAAGGCAACACTTAAGTTTATTCATCAATATAGACATATCACAATAGGTTTTATATAAAACTTGAAGCACAACAAAAAAAAAAGGCATACCATTGATTGAGGAAATGGTTCTGGTGACGGGGGGAACCACGAAGGACTAAATGGTAAACTTTGATCATCGAACATATTGACTTGTTTAACTGGAAGATCGATACGTACCTGAGATAATCATAAATTGAATTAGCAAACATATTTGGCTTCCTTTTGACTAAATTAGCCAGTCAAGTACAACAGTTCGTCCCATATATATTTAAAAATGAGGAATCAATTTTTTTATACCGATCGATATCATCCTACTTATATGTATTCAAATATCAGATTCGAGTATGAATTGAGGAGAAGAAAATCAAACTGAACCATGTTGTATTTAACCACACACACACAAAAAAAAACTTTGGTTTAACCAAAAGTAAAGAAAAAAGTTACTCGACCATTTTAATTTTAATTAATATTATGAGAAAATTAACTTGCCAACCTCTAATCAAAAATCTGAACTCGAATCAAACCAAAAAATTGGACTGAATCCAAACCCAGAATTTTTTATTTAATCAGAATTTTAAAGAATCTGAAAAAATCTATACCTGATCCAATCCGAACATAATTTTTACATTTACCCTATTAAATACTAAACTTCCCTACCTGAAAAACTTGAGCTCTTCCTACTAGAAACCGACCCTAATACTTGTATGCCCAGCCCTCGTTTAGTTCATATTTTTTGGTTTAAAACTATTAGCTATTAAAAAATAAAGTAATTTGTGTATGTGCAGAATAATTAAATAAGTGTATAGGAAAGAAATTTCACATATAACACAAGCAGAATCAGCCTTGATCAAGCAGAATAAGCCTTGGTCGGAAACTGGTTAAATAAGAGCCTAGCTTGTGGCTCATATAATTATTTTATTTGAAAAAGGTATTTCATTTTCCCTTGGAGAAAGTCAATTTTTGCCTTTGAAAAAGCCATTTTTCCTTTTGAAAAACATTTCTTCCCTTTAAAATATTGTTTTCTTAAATTTAGTTTTAGTTTTGAAAAAAAAAAACTGCTTGAAGCCTCTAAAATATCAGTATACAAGAAAAATGCCTCTAGCTTTGTGTGCATCCATCAAATAGACAACACTGATAACTTTCCTGAGCACTTTCATCTTGATATATGAATAACGAAATATCAAACTAAATAAATCTATGTGCTGATGACTCCAAAAACAATAATTTTCTTTAAAAAAGGTTTGCAAGAAGCAAATAACTCTTTCTTTCTCACCTTCAGTAGCAATAGATTGATCTTCTTTTAGGATTTTGCACATGAAATCTAAGGATTGATATACGAAGAGAACAAAACAAAAGATAAATAAAAATCAAAGAAGACAAGAAATATGGTTATATGTTGGAAATCAATATGGTATTTAATCATTATCTAGACAGATCTCTACTATGTCTCTTTTGTAAAATTCAATAAAACTTTGATGTAGGATCTGGATTGCAATAAAGCTAAACTGCAAAGAAAAAAAAAACGAGAGACACTTACTGGAGAGTTTGAGTAAAAAAGGTGAGCGATATGGAAACTGGGGGAGTTTGTATAGGTAAAGAAAAAAAACTGGGAGAGTTTGTATGGGTGATATTGAGAACCCTACCATATAGGCATATATATACCCAATGTCCAATGAAGAAGTTCTTAGCTACTTTATCATCATAATGACATCTGTTGAACTGTTTTGTATCTTTTTGTTATGTTAGCTTTTTTATATTTTTTTTACTTTAAAAAGATTTATGGTAAAGAAATTAAAAAATTACACTATTTATTTTTTGTTATTATTTAGAATTTCACTAATTTACCCTAGTATTAGTAGATATAAGAAAAAAAATTTGACTTATTTTACAGAATTTATAATTTAGTAACTTAAACAAGAGCTAGTTCACTAAAATTTAAGTAAAAATACTTTTTAAAAGTTAATGTGAATTTTTGTGGCGGCGCCGCAAATTATAAAAGTAGTGAAAACTAATTTACGTTTTTTAGTAATGATAATGAATAAACTAAATATAACTATATTGTCGTTATACGGTGCCGCCAATTATAGAACTAGTGAAAACTAATTAACATTTTAAAATAATGATAATGCATAATTAAATTTAGTTATATTGTCGTTATACGGTATCGTTAGTTATACAATTATATGTACTTTTCAAGGTAACACCGTAATTTATAAAAGTTATAAATTAGAAAACAATATATTAACCTGTTAATTATTACTTTTTACTAATATTTTACTATTAAATAAGTTTACAATATATTAACCAAATTAACGTGATAAACATTACTGAATACTTTGATCATTATTATGCAAATCTCAACAAATTAGTTGTATTTTCCAGAAAAAATCTACAACATAATTTAATTTATTTATGTAGATATGTCATTTTTAGACTAACGACAATCCCAAGATGGAAAAAACTGTGAATTGACAGTGAGTTGTCACTCTATAATCAGTGGTTTTACTTAAATTAGAAAAGTCTCTTTTGTATTTTCTTCCCAAAAACTAATGTTATTCCAGGTAATATATTTCAAAAGAGTAAAGCATAGAAATAAAATGAAAAAAAGTTATGTTAGGAAAAAAAAAAAAAAGAGAGAGAATGATTGTTACACGTGCAATTTGCACTGGATTCTACCCAAATCTATCACCGTTCGTTGCTTATGATGACTCTCTTCAAACTGACACGACTAATATTGTTACAAGCTTTAACTGTCTGTTTTTTTTTTTTTTGCAACCGTTACACCTTTTAGAGATTTTGTCAAACATGGAAAGGTATAGAGACAAGATAATCAGATTTGTTTTTTTTCTTTTTCATAATTTTGACATTTCATGAAGCTATTTCTTTTCCATTCTTTTATTTTTATGAGATATAATTTTGTTTAGCTATACTTGAATAAGAAATCTACAAATATATGAATTTTTTTTCTTTTCTTTTTAGAAAGCTGTATCCTAGAGAAAAAAGGTTGAACACTGATTTCTATAGATTTTATTATTATTATTATTATTACTACATTGTAAGAGATTCTTTAGATACAAACAAAAACTAGCCTATACTCAAATTTGGCGTTTCATAAAAAAATAATGTAAAACCATATATACAGTTCATACTAAAATCTTTAAGTAACAATTGTGCTTCTATATTAACCCATTAGTAGCCCACAAAGATTTAATATACAATTTAAAAAAATCCTTTTAGCTTAACTTGGAAAATAAACCCAGTAAAATTCAACCAAACTAGAATCAAATCTGAATAAGAACCCAAAATTCTTAAATGCTTTTAAAAAGTTTTATAAAATTACTAGGAGAGTTACCCGCATGCTTGTGCGGGCAAGAACTGAATAGAAAAAAAAAACTAATTTAATTCTTCATAATGTTGAATCAAATTTTTATTATATTTTAAAAACCTGTTTAATTTTTTTTAATTTTTATAGTAGTTCGTATATTCAAATATATATTTTTTTAAAAGTTTCATATTAAATATTATTATTTTCACTTTTTAAAATAATAAAATGAATAGTTAATAAAATGTTTATAGTATTACTTTACATATGCAAAATATAAATTGAAATTTTAAAATCTATTTTTAAAGTTTAATTGAAATTTTAAAGGCTATTTTCAAAGTTTAAGCCCAAATTGACCGTAACAAAATTTTAAATGAGCCAAATACAATTGTTACGGTCAATTTTAATTACCTTGATATAATAATTTGGGATAATATAATATGTAATTTCGTTTAGACTATTAAAATAATATTTTAAGCAACCCATAGATGTACTTCTATTTAGACCATTGTATTTGGTACTATAAACATTCAAAATTATACTAAAATTTGCATATACAAAAAGTTAATTAAGCCACTGTATCTTTATTTCTGAGTCCATTCTTTATGACTGAGTCCCTGGGCTCTCACTTTGATGCTCCATCACATGGTTTATGTAATAACGTCCAGCAAACTCAGACTTGTAAATATATAAAGTGTATGAAACAAAATTATTTTAACATCATACATAATCATATATAAAGTGTATAAAGTTATTTTTTTACATAATCAAATCTTACATAGCCGGGTGATTCTCCAGTCCTTCGAACTGTGGTTTTATACACATTTGCAGTTTAAAATTAATATATTGGTTACGTTATGATGATTATATTAGAACTATTTTATGTTACACACCTTCATATTCTCCGAGTTTCACAAACCGCATTACACAAAAAAAGGTTTGGATTTGTATATGAGATGGCACCCGTTTGATTGCCATTTAGACATGAATTCAGAAGTGTAGTTGTTTTTGACACGACATTTCACAGTTTTATTCCTACATGTTTATCAAATTAATAAAAAATCTTAATAGAGACAACTTTAAAACGTAACTGTCCTAAAGGTAGAGTAAATGTCTTTTACCTGCCATTCAACAACGTGAGAACATCATTACTATTATTGGCACTCTCAGGTCTTCTTTTATCTTCCACATCTACTATACACTCACAGACAACTAATTTGGGAAAAAGACAGAATTTAGCTTTCCAAAGTGTTGCAAATCTATATTTGGAAAGTTTAATTCATACTTTTCTAAGGGAGGGACCAATACGCAAAGTTACAACAAATCCTATAAAGATTCTAGATTCCCGAACACAAAGTTACAATTAACTATACTCATATTGTATCATATCAATATTAAATTAATTAACGAAACACTTACCGAAAGAGATGGGATGATTTATTTTTCCATGATATATATCATCCAAATACTCGAATCAAAAGTAATTCTTTGGACTCAATTGTTGGACCAGCGTCATAGTGGTATCGTCCGTGAATTTAATTTGATAAGGATGATGAGTATTCCTCTCATTCATGGTTGGATTGATTACTTTAAAATTTCTAATATCATACCATTCAACATCGTTGATATATTTCTGGAGTTTAGCGAGTGTATTTGGTAAAAAAGTAGTTTTGATTGTGTTACTCTTCACAGTTTAATAACAATTGTGTAGGAAGTCGTATATATAAGAATTGTTAAAAAATGAACTTTAAGTAAGAATGATGTTCAGTTAACGATACTAACCTCTACATCCACAAGAAGCAGTACTCTTTTTGTAAAGAACTCGCTGATACTCCAAGAATGTAAGACCTTGGCGTGTATACGCCAATTAATTCTTTCGGGAAGAAGATCAATTAGACCTTGACCTTGGCGCTAATCGAATCTCATGATTTTCTCCAATTAGGGTTTTTCCTGTTTCTTCTCTGTTATCGAAAACGAAAAGGGGATTCCAGATTTGTAAGAATACAAACAGTCACGATTAAACGTTGCCTCTTAATCGTTTTAGTGTCTCACCTTTTGTTTGACTATTAAATATTTTTTAATATTTATTATTATATATATAATTACAGATTAAAGATAAAGTTTGTAGTTAATAGTTATGATGTAAAATTATATATACATTTTATGACACAGCTAACAATTATATGTTTATAAACAACATTGTTGAAACCAAATAAAATATAATCATGTGAATTTTTTTAATAAAATGTTCTTAGACCATCTACAATGTATTTATCTTTTATTTTATAATATAAAATAAGTCAAAATTAGAAAATGGTTTTTTCCAATGTGAAAGTCTATATCTGACTATTAAATAGAGGTAGTGTTAAAGATATTAAAAATTACTTTATTTAAGAGAAGAAATATAATTCAAGTCTAAATATCCAAAACAATTATCCAACTACAAACCATAATTATACAGTCTCAAATACCTCTTTGAAAACAACATTAAGTGTTTTATTCTGGCATTTCCCATATTTATCTGTACTTAATACCTTTAAGCATTTTCTGGTTGTGACTCGAGAGAAGGCAACATAAAGCTGTCCATGTGTGAAAACCGGTTTCGGTAGAAACAATCCAACATGTTCTAGCGTCTGACCTTGACTTTTGTTTATAGTAATTGCAAACTCCACGGTAACAGAAAACTTTCGTCACCTCATACGAAAGGGAAACTTTGCATCAGGTGGACTAACATACATCCTAGAGATAAGTACTTTATCACCAACCTTTTTTCCTGTCACGACTCTTGCTTCGATTATATGATTGGTCATCTAAGTAATAATTAACCTCGTACCGTTACTCAAACCTCCCTTAGGGTCTATATTCCTTAGCAACATGACATGTGCTCTTATTTTCAACGTTAAAGCATGGCTTGACAATCCAGAAACTTGTATATTGTTTAGGAAATCCTAAGTGTAGATCATATTATCATGAGCACTTTTATCTGACGTTTCAATACTATCAAAGTTAAGATATCGTCTCTCCTCACCTGTAAATAAAAAAATAAAGAAGGAATTTTAGATATGTGATATCTTGTTTTTTGTTGGGTTTTAAGCCTTGTTTTTGGTTAGTTTTGTTGCATAATCTTGTCATTCTAGGTTGTTTTAGGAGAATATGCATATAGTGTGCTACCTCTCAGGTTCTTAGAGTAATATCATCACATTTGGAGCATTTGGACTTGTTTTGATGCAAAGAAGCAAAGAAGAGTGAACTGGAGAAGAGGCACTTGATCACCACCATCAGCGGCGAAGACCATCGGCCAAACGGTGGCCGAGTGAAGCAAGTGGTCAAGACCAGCAGCCAAACACAAGCCGATGGAACAGGAGACGCACTTGATCGCCACCATCAGCGGCCACCTCCCGCGGCCAAACTTTTTCCGTGTGAAGCCAGCGGCCACCTCCTGCGGCCAAACCATGCCTGCGTGAAGCCATCGGCCACCTCCCATCAGCCAAACCTTGCCCGCATGAAGCAAGCGGTCAAGACCAGCAGCCAAACAAAAGCCGAAGGAGACACACTTGATCGCCACCATCAGCGGCCCTCCCGCGGCCAAACCTTTTCCGCGTGAAGCCAGCGGCCACCTCCCGCGGCAAAACCATGCCTGCGTGAAGCCATCGGCCACCTCCCATCAGCCAAACCTTGCCTGCGTGAAGCAAGCGGTCAAGACCAGCAGCCAAACAAAAGCTGATGGAACAGGAGACGCACTTGATCGCCACCATCAGCGGCCACCTCTCGCGGCCAAACCTTTTCCACGTGAAGCCAGCGGCCACCTCCCGCGGCCAAACCATGCCTGCGTGAAGCCATCGACCACCTCCCATCAGCCACCCCCCATCGGCCAAACCTTGCCCGCGTGAAGCCAGCGGCCACCTCCCGTGGCCAAACCATGCCTGCGTGAAGCCATCGGCCACCTCCCACCAGCCAAACTTTGCCCGCATGAAGCAAGCGGTCAAGACCATCAGCCAAACAAAAGCCGAAGGAGACGCACTTGATCGCCACCATCAGCAGCCACCTCCCGCACCCAAACTTTTTCCGCGTGAAGCCAGCGGCCACCTCCCGCGGCAAAACCATGCCTGCGTGAAGCTATCGACCACCTCCCATCAGCCAAACCTTGCCTGTATGAAGCAAGCGGTCAAGACCAGCAGCCAAACAAAAGCCAAAGGAGACGCACTTGATCGCCACCATCAGCGGCCCTCCCGCGGCCAAACCTTTTCCACGTGAAGCCAGCGGCCACCTCCCGCGGCCAAACCATGCTTGCGTGAAGCCATCGGCCACCTCCCATTTGCCAAACCTTGCCCGCGTGAAGCAAGTGGTCAAGACCAGCAGCCAAACAAAAGCTGATGGAACAGGAGACGCACTTGATTGCCACCATCAGCGGCCACCTCCCGCGGCCAAACCATGACTGCGTGAAGCCATCGGCCACCTCCCATCAGCCACCCCCCATCGGCCAAACCTTGCCCGCGTGAAGCCAGCGGCCACCTCCCGCGGCCAAACCATGCCTGCGTGAAGCCATCGGCCACCTCCCATCAGCCAAACCTTGCCCGCATGAAGCAAGCGGTCAAGACCATCAGCCAAACAAAAGCCGAAGGAGACGCACTTGATCGCCACCATCAGCAGCCACCTCCCGCGGCCAAACCTTTTCCGCGTGAAGCCAGCGGCCACCTCCCACGGCAAAACCATACCTGCGTGAAGCCATCGGCCACCTCCCATCAGCCAAACCTTGCATGTATGAAGCAAGCGGTCAAGACCAGCAGCCAAACAAAAGCCGAAGGAGACGCACTTGATCGCCACCATCAGCGGCCCTCCCGCGGCCAAACCTTTTCCGCATGAAGCCAGCGGCCACCTCCCGTGGCCAAACCATGCCTGCGTGAAGCCATCAGCCACCTCCCATCAGCCAAACCTTGCCCGCGTGAAGCAAGTGGTCAAGACCAGCAGCCAAACAAAAGCTAATGGAACAGGAGACGCACTTGATCGCCACCATCAGCGGCCACCTCCCGCGGCCAAACCTTTTCCACGTGAAGCCAGCGGCCACCTCCCGCGGCCAAACCATGCCCGCGTGAAGCCATCGGCTACCTCCCATCGGCCACCCCCCATCGGCCAAACCTTGCCCGCGTGAAGCCAGCGGCCACCTCCTGCGGCCAAACCATGCCTGCATGAAGCCATCGGCCACCTCCCATCAGCCAAACCTTGCCCGCACGAAGCAAGCGGTCAAGACCAACAGCAATACAAAAGCCGAAGGAGACGCACTTGATCGCCACCATCAGCGGCCACCTCCCGCGGCCAAACCTTTTCCGCGTGAAGCCAGCGGCCACCTCCCGCGGCCAAACCATGCCTGCGTGAAGCCATCGGCCACCTCCCATCAGCCAAACCTTGCCCGCGTGAAGCAAGCGGTCAAGACCAACAGCCAAACAAAAGCTGATGGAACAGGAGACGCACTTGATCGCCACCATCAGCGGCCACCTCCCGCGGCCAAACCTTTTCCACGTGAAGCCAGCGGCCACCTCCCACGGCCAAACCATGCCCGCGTGAAGCCATCGGCCACCTCCCATTGGCCACCCCCATCGGCCAAACCTTGCCCGCGTGAAGCCATCGGCCACCTCCCATCGGCCAAACCCTGCCCGCGTGGAGCCGCCAGGCTCCTCACTTGTTTTAGTTTTGATCCGGGTTTATACCGGTTTGAACTGGATTGACCCGGCTCCCTTTTATCCTTTATCTTATATTCTGTTTAGCAGCCACTTACGGTTCTTAAGCTTATCTACTCTTGGTTTGTTGAATGATTGAGTACTTCTAAGTTTTTAATAGCAATTTCTCCTTTAAATCTCTTATTATGATTTCACAAAGATCAAACTCTTTCCTTTGTGTGATCATGATGATGAGTGAGTAGATCCTTAAAACTTTGGGCTAGGTAGATTAAGGAGATAGATGATTGATCTTTGATGTCTAAGGCTTTATTTATGTGTTTCCTATCTTGATTAGTGTTAATAATGCTAGATAGCCTTGATCATGCTTGAATCTAGACATTAGGATTTTCATGCCCATAAGATGTTTGATGAAATTCCCGAACCAAATTAATCAAGAGCTTTGTATTCCTAGCCAATGGAAATTGATGATTAGGGTGCTTAGTGGTATTTAGACTTGTTCTTAATGCATGCTTGCCTTGTGATTGCTTTTGGAAATAGTTGATTATCACTTGATTAGCATAGGAATCTCTATCATGGAAATGAATTGATTTGCATAAGTGTTCTTAGCCATAGGATTGTTCTTGATTGTTGCTTAGACATCTAGGATTGGTTAGCTATCTCCCAAGTCAATTACCTTGCCTAAGGTTCACTTGTTTAATCTTGATTTAAAGTTTGTTGCTAGTTGTGTTATGTTTCTTTGAGTTTGCATTGTTTGAATTGTCTTGTTTTCTTTCTTTGAATCAGTTTGTTAATTATGATTGTTACAAAAGAACATTTTTCTGTTTAAGAATAGATTAAGCATCTTTGTATATTCTTAGTGAGTTGATTAATGCAAATTGTAGATTGATAATTTAATTGATAGAAAAATACTACATCAATATGTATTTAATATTAGTATTTTTAAAAATTATTACTTCAATATCCATATTCCATATCCTATTTAATTTACATACCTGGTAGCTTGCTAAGCATAAATTGATTTATCTTATCAACATCACCATTTCTTGGACTTAGAATAGCTCTTTCCCTAAAGAACTTTGGATCAGTTCTGCTTGCAAAAAATTTCACCTTAGATTTTTGTAACTATTGCTTGAATAGAATTTCCACTTGTATTTATTAATAAATCATCCGGAATTTCTATCTCCACATCTCTACTATTTGTTTCGTCGATTTTGCCATCCCCGATATCAAAAAGCCACTTTGAAAAAGTGGTGAGAGCACCCGCATCCATACTATTATGTGCCTTGCCAAGTCTCAAATTTTCGGTAAGTTGAAGAACCTTACAACTATTCCAAAGAACAGATGAGTTGATAGATGCTAAAACTGTCGCTACTCTTCCTCCTTCTGTAATAACATGTAGAATCTGTCACACACCTCATGATATCTCGCAAACTCCTATCCAAAGTTTCGTAACAAAGCTTGTTCATCATTGGAGCCTCGTCCCATATTATGAGCTTTGCTTCTCTAATTAAGTCAGCAAGATCAGATTCGGCATCGATCGTACACACAGAATATTCATTAAGATTGATTGGAATACCAAATATTGAATGAGCCGTTCTACCACCTTCCAAAAGTAAAGCAGCTATACCACTTGAAGCAACATTCAGAACAATATTACTTTTAGACCTTATATCAGCACCAAGAATAGTCCACAAGAAAGTTTTCCTACTACCACCAAATCCATGAACAACAAACATACCACCTTTGTCGTGATTCACAGAGTAAATGATTTCTTCATAAACACGTCTTTGCTCCTCAGTTAGCATAGGTAACAACTCATTGTATAATTCTTGTTGTTTATGAGGCTTATATACTCTCTCATCTGCGATAAGCCTATTTACACATGTGTTCATCATACTATTATCTGGTTTAGGAATTTTCTCAACGGCCGTAAGAGACGTCCTATTCGATCGCAACATCAGTTCTATTTCAGTTAAACATATATTTTTTATCTGAACATGTGTCAACATTAGACCTACAACAGTAAAGTTAAACACTTCTTTATAGTTTTGTTTGCGAAAAAATAAATTACATTCAATTAACAAAATAACAATTTGACTTGTGCGGGCAAAAACATTTTAAAAACAATTATTGGCTAAACTTTTTGTGGTCAAATATAACACTAATTCAATTCTTTTATAAATTTGTGTAGGCAAATATATTTTTAAATAATAGTTCAACTAATTTAACAAAATAAAAAGTAAGTTAATTATAGGGCTAAAAAGGATTCCAACAAAAATGTAAATAGAAAAGAATTAACTAAAAGAGAAGCTATAATTTAATCTTCAAAAATAGTATTTATTTTGAGAATTTGTTAGAAATGCCCTTTTTGGCATACCATTTTCAAAAATGTTACTTTTTTTGAATATTTTCACTTTTGTCATCTTTTACACAATTTCCCTATATTAAATTAATTTATAGAATTTGTTTTTTTTTGGTTTGGGTTCCCAATTTACACATCTAGGGTATAGTTTTTAAGGGATAGGGTTTAGTATTTGGAGTTTAGGGTTTATAATTTTGTCATTTTATATACTAAAATGGGATATTTTTGAAAATGGACACCATCAAATGGTAATTTTTAAAAGTGACATAGAAAAAGGGGTATTTTTGAAAACCCTCCATTTATTTTCCATTTTTTAATAATTTAAAATGGGATAAGATTATTTTATTTCTAAGATTTTCTAATTTTAGTTTGAAAAATAATAATTCGTTTTTTTAAACATTTTATTTTTAAAAGTGAAAGAAAATAATTTGTTAAAATTACTTATATACATATTAATTGTCATGAACTTTTGTCTTATTTAGAATCTTTGTTATTCCTTTTGGTGATAGAATATTCAGCCGGAATAACATGGTTTTTCCAGAGATTTACAGCAACCCTATGAGATTTTGTCGAGATCACAAAAATGTGTCATATCTTCAAATTAAATGGATGTTTGTGGTATATCCTCACGAGATTTTCAGTTCCTTCAATCCAAATCAAACCGTTATAGTTATCTATAGAAGTTTAACATTTTAGAAAATATAAATTTTCTTGAAACAAATATTTACAAAAGATTTTATTATTGAATATTTGATTTTTATTTTTTTAATTTTTGTTTAAAAAAAATTAGAGTAAAAAATAAAAGGTCTGTAGAAATTTAATAATTTTAAAAACAGAAATATTCTCAAAGAAATATTTGCAATATTTTGTACAGTATTTATTTTCTTTTACTTTAGTATAATACATTAATTTGCTGTGCACATGTGACTATGCCTTTTTCCGATATATATAGGAACGAAATTTGTAATCCGTATCCACCACATTCCAACATATTTATAATATGACCGCAACTTAGCTTGATTTTATTTTTATTTTGGGTCAAAACCGCAACTTAGCTTGATTTGTGTTTCTTTTATCAACTTCAACCTTACGTATTAAAAATCCCATTTGATTTGGAACTTGTTTGTTCCTTGTTAAATCAGTTACGCATTGAAATTTTGATTGCTTGGTGATATTGTAATGAATGTACTTTATATATATATATATAAATATATATTTATATACATATACGTAATAAATGTTACTTTATATAGGTTCTATCTTAAATAATATTTTGTTAAAATTTGTCAACTTTCAAGTTTTATTTTCTAAATTACGAATGTAAAATAATAAAAATATACAGGCGTTAGCAAATATTTACATAAATGGTGATATTTCTATAAATATATATATTTATATACATATACGTAATAAATGTTACTTTATATAGGTTCTATCTTAAATAATATTTTGTTAAAATTTGTCAACTTTCAAGTTTTATTTTCCAAATTACAAATGTAAAATAAAAAAAATATACAGACGTTAGCAAATATTTACATAAATGGTGATATTTCTAAAATTACTAATTCTTCTAACTTTTTTTTGTTCATACAAAACTTGCAGAGTAGTTTGCTTCAATTGGTTAACTTGTAATTGTATGCCCTTGTATGTATAGTCAAATAAAAAAACCATTAACCAAAATGGTGCTCCGACACACATATAACATAACCAATCGAAGGACACAAACATTAACTAAAACTTTAACAGGAAACACTGTATTTTTCGTGTTTAAATGAAAAATAATTTTATAAGTGAAACAAAAGATCTTTAGAAATTTAATAATTTTAAAAACAGGAATATTCTCAGAGAAATATTTGCAATATATTCTAGTATTTATTTTCTATTACTTTTAAATTTTAAATAAGATATAAAATTTAGATTTTAGATTTTTTTATTAAACTAAATGCGAAATTTACAATTTGTAATATAGATTATTTATCCATCTAAAGCAATTTCAAATAAATAATAATTGTAAATTGTGAAAAAAGCTTTTCCTAATCTTCCTTAATCTCTTTCTTTCTTGAAAAACCTGAAGATATAAAGTCCTGAATCCATTAATATTTCTTCCTTCTTCTTTCTATTTTTAAGAGGAAGAATAAATATTAATCACAAATATTTATGAAGAAATATTTAATCTATTTGTAAATGGAAAGAAATCAATTTTTTTAAGAAATTACCATATTTTTTTATGAATAGAATCCACCATAGTTTTTGTCCAACTATAATCATTACAAAAAATATTAGCAACAATATTATTTTTAAAAATTAAGGATTCGGGTTATCAAAAATTAATACCTGAATTTCATTATATTCAATTTTGTAGATCCACAATTATGATCAATGATCATCCATGAATTCAACTGAAACAAAAAAAAATTATGTAATAGGTTACATATAAATAGAATTCTAGTTTAAATGTATTTGTAAACAGAACGAAATCCAAGTTCTTAGAAATTACCATATATTTGTTATAAACAGAATCCATCATAATTTTCTGCAACTATAATCATTACAAAAAAAACATTAGCAACAATATTATTTTAAAAAAATAAAGATTCAGATTAGCAAAAATTAATATATGAATTTTATTATATTCAGTTTTGTAGATCCACAATTATGATCAATGATCATCCATAAATTCAACTGAAACAAAAAAAATATGTATTAGGTTACATATAAAAGTTTTTCAAATTACTAAACTACAAAAAAATATAGAAAATAATACAATATATATGTTTAAACAGATGGAGAAACCACATACAAAGTCTATGATTGCTTGATCTTGCTTTCCAAACAACCACTACAAAAAAAAAGGCATAAAAATTAGAATCTGATGAATCATATAAAATTGTGAAAAGTTGTATTTGCTCATTTGCTTGTAGAATAAAAAATCATCGAATAAAAATATGATCATGTTTAGCCAAGAGAATAAAATTGAATAACAATCACCACTTAAAAAAACACACAATTATTAATAATAATTTACCGAATTGATTATTTTTGCTTGCTTCATCAACTTGTTCGTCCAATCTTGTTTTTGATATACAAAAAAACATCCATGGTCCATGGCAAGTACACCTAAAACACAATCAAACAGAACAAAATGAGTAAAACTTTTGATATGATTCAACATAATAATTAAAAATTATAGCAGCATAAAATTTAATTATGCAAAGCACCAAAGCATATGGATAGTACATCAACATGAAAAAAAAATCAAAATCATACAATAGAAGTTGATTCATTAGAACCAAAATAATACAAAAGAAAAATTATACTCTCAAAACTATATGTTTAGCTTATTGAATCCGACTTCTACTGTTTTGGCTGAGCGTCTATATATATAGCTTAGAAGGAAAATCGTCATAATTATCTTTACCATTTTAATATTTTAAAAAATAGAAATTTTCTTTAAACAAATATTCGTAATATATTGTAATATTTATCTTCTATTTTTTTAAAGAGAGATATTGCGTAAATATATTAGATTTCCGATTCTGTAAACAAATTTCGTTTTTTTTTTAATTTTCGTTTTCTAATTTTTAAAAAAAAAATTAAAACTTAGAAAAGGGTATAATTGTCCAGTTTTGAATCTCATTAATGGCAAATTAGTAATCTTAAGTCTGAGGATGAATGTGGTGCGTTTCAGCAACCTAAATAGAGAGTAAAAGCTTGTTCGAAATATTTATAAGGGTATTTTTCATTAAGGGCAAAGGAGGTCAATTTTTGTGAGATTGGCTGTGAGCTCTCTCGACTTCTCCTTTAATATATTAGATTGGAAATTTTTTTAAAAAGTCTTATAAAGTTATTGAAAATTTCTTTTAAAAGTCTTATAAAGTTATTAAAAGTTTCTTAAGTAATTCTTAAAATTAATCAATTTTCTATTCATATTCATAATGAAATAATTTGAAGTAAAATTTAATATAAAAATTTTATTTTATATTTATTTCATGTAAAAATTAATAATTTAGAATATGATATAAAAATAACATATATAAAAATACACGGGACGAATTGTTGTACTTAGCTAGCTAGTTTAGTCAAAGAGAAGCCAAACATGTGTGCTAATTCAATTTATGATTACCTCACGTACGTATTGATCTTCCAGTTAAACAAGTCAATATGCTCGATGATCAAATTTTGCCATTTAGTCCGTCGTGGTTCCCCCCGTCACCAGATCCATTTCCTAAATCAATGGTATACCGTTTTTCTTTTTTGTTGTGCTTCAAGTTTTATATAAAACTCTATTGTGATATGTCTATATTCATGAATAAACTTTACTGTTGTCTTTGTGAAATATAAAGGAGTTTAGGCAAGACCCTACAATGGTAGAAACTGAGAACATGGACGAAGTATTTGCTGGATTATTCTCGTTCCATCAATAAGCGAGGCTCCTCCCTCAACGAGTACACAACCAAGGAGTTCTTTTGTTTTCTTATAAATATGAAGTTTAATTAGGAGATATAGAGGTTACATTCTCGGCAACCCTAGATAATTTCATCAACCCTATATCTTCGACTTTGTCTCATAATTTTGGGCTTTAAAAAAGAGCTGGAGAAAATCATGTATCTTACCTAATCATCTAAATACTCAATTAATAATTTAATATCTAACATAAATTTTATATTGGAAAAAATGTATAAATATTTTGTAGTTTCGATTTTTTTTTTTCTCTAAACGATGAATGTCCATCTTTTACAATTTGACTTGGATAAGAATTGACACAAGTAATCTTCTTGAAGGCAATTAATCGGTATCTTCAAACTTCTCCCTCCAAACCTTGAGCAATCTTGCATCACACATAATTTTCCTGACATTCTATAGACCTTATCATTATTAGAGATTATCTCTTGTTTGCATCTATCATCATCAAGTAGAATCATAAGTCAATAATATATTATGTCAAAACCTTGCCATGAGGGACTTGTTCTTCTCATTACTATTACAACATAGATTATACCCTTTTTCACAGAACTTGAATTTTAACTGCTGAAGAAAACTCTTTATCCACTAATTTAGTGCCAAAGCAGGACCAGTTGAAAGCAGGATTCGCACAGGGACCATTGAGTATACCTTGAGCCATCGTCTGGTGCGTGGCCTCGGTTAAATGATAACCGTCCCAATTCACATATTCAGGAGGATTTTGACAATAGCTAACTCCTTTGTGTCCACATTCTTCATCGATAGTGAAGTAAAGTTATATTGACCTTCGACTCCACAACAAGCAGCCAAAGGTAGGAACTGACGGTCAAATACAAAATAAATTTAGAAAGGCACGGACCATATTTGACTGGTACTTGGTATAACCGGTACAAAGAGTTGTTGTAATCTGCGTAAATGACGTTGACATGAGGGTATATTTCTTGGAGTCTTTTAAGTTCTCTCTTAAGCTGTTTGTTGTGGTGCTCTCCAAATTCGTTGAGCCATGGTAGACAACCTGTGAGGGTCGTGGTCTTCTGATGCAGTCTGAAATAGAGTATGATACGCCGCATAACATCCGATTAGGAAGTTTCCGAGGACCGTAAATGTTTCCCTGTAGTTTTGTTGTTGAAGTTGTTAAAATGAAACACACCCGTAGGACTTTATCTTGAGGGGGATCAGGTAAACATATGTTACTACAATTGCAGAAAAAGTACCTTAGATGATACTCTTTCCTTCGAAAAGTGGGTAACTATAGTCGGTCACTCCGATCTCTCCCATAATTATCAGCGAGTCTCCAAGAATCTCTTTGAAATCTAAACCCCAAAAGAAAAAGACCGTTCCAAGGGAGCTCGATTTCTTTTTTTTTTTTTTTTGAATGAATGTAAAATTGTATTCAACCAAAAAACGTTTTTACAATGAATGCTTCATCTTTTGAAAATAATAGCTAAAAAAAAATTGTAATATCCTATAAGTGTTCATAACTTAAGTAGAAGTGGAAGAACGAGTGTAAGGTCTTGTGGAGAACCAGAGTTGCAGGACTTCATCGTAGCGGTGGTCATGGAGTGAGCTGAGACGGTTACGAACGATCTTGTCAAGAAGTTTGATAAGTCGGGCTTGCAGGGAAGGGGCCTCGCCATGTCGCCTAGCATTTCTCTCACGCCACAGATGATACACAGTGGCTTGAAAGACATATTTGAGGATGAAACGTGGCAGAGGAGATAGAGCTGAGGAGGTAAGCAGTGGGAGCAGAGAGTTCCAATCCGGTGAGTAGAGAGTCAGTAACAGAGATTGTGTGAGGTCTTTCCAAATAGCCACAGAGTAAGGACAAGAGAAAAATAGGTGATCTCTTGTCTCTTCCGCGCCTGAACAGAGGACACATGCTGTCGGTTGCCCGGAGGACCAGTGTTTGATGCGATCACCAGTGTCTAGCCGGTTGTGAATCGCAAGCCAAAGTATAAATGAGTATTTGGGAGTTGAATATGAATACCAAACTCCTTTGTACCAGTCGACCATGGGGGGTGATCCACGAACATTATGCCAAGTGTGTCTAGAGGAGAAAGCCTTGGAGAACCGATCACCTTGAGATCTCCATAACGGAATATCTGCAGCATTTTGTTGTCGCCTGGGACGGCGACAAAGAGACTGAAGGGAGTTTTCGACATCATTTAAGACAGCGAGCCGATGGTGTCGAGGTCGATGTGCACTCATGGCCTCCTGAACTGTGGCTTCTTGCAGAATCCCCAAGTCTATGAACCCTCTCGAGCCCAGTATGTCAAATAAACATCCCATTGGCGACCAAACATCATACCAGAAGGATGTGGAAGCTCCATCATTAACCTCCACCTTAAACAGAGTTTTTGCCATTTCCCTGTACTTAAGAAGTTTCTTCCACATCCATGATCCCACCGTAGAGCTAGAATTAACCAGCCAGAAGGATTCCTTCGGTATGAGATATGTCCAAATCCATTTCACCCAGAGAGTGTCTTGCTTCGATAGAATCCGCCAGATTAGCTTTAGACAACTGACCTTATTAGCCTCGACTAAGAATTTCAGACCCAACCCTCCCTCTTGCTTCGGTTTACAAATATCAGTCCAAGCTATCTTTGCCTTCTTGGGGTTGAGAACCGGTCCTGACCACAAGAAAGCTGCACATAATTTCTCAATTTCACGGAGACAACCCGCTGGTAATCGATAAGCAGATAACCAAAAATTTGTTACACTCATAAGAACAGAGGAAATGAGGGTGAGCCGACCAGCATAGGAGAGTGAGCGAGCAGTCCAGGAACTGATTTTCTTTCGAATTTTATCCATGAGTGGGGTATAGTCTGTTGCAGTCATTTGCTTAGTAAGAAGCGGAAGTCCTAAATATCGAACAAGTAAGTTGCCAGTGGCAAAGGGGAAACTTGCAGAGATCTGATCACGCTGTTGGTTCGTCATTCCAGCTAGGTAGAGAGTGGACTTTTCCATACTGATTCGCAACCCTGACTGACTCGCAAACTCCTGAAAGATCTCAATGATCCCCTCTATCGACCGTTGCTGACCATCCACAAAAACCATCAAGTCATCAGCAAAACAAAGATGGGTGAGACCTATGTTCTTGCACTTAGGATGATAGCCAATACGCTCATTTACTGCAGCTTTATCAATCAGATGGGATAAGACGTTCATACAGATAACAAACAGGTATGGAGAGAGGGCACAACCTTGCCGCAATCCACGAGAACTGTTGAAAAAACCTGCCAATTCACCATTCACTTGAACTGAGAATGTGGCTGTCGTGATGCAGAGTCGAATCCAATGAATAAACTGATCTGGAAAGTGCAACGCCTCTAGAGTGTTCAACAAGAAACTCCATTGGACAGAGTCAAATGCTTTAGAAATATCTATCTTCATCGCACAGCGCGAGGAGAGAGAGTCCTTGTGATAGTCCTTTACCACCTCTGTTGCCAACAATACATTCTCCATCAGCAAACGCTCTTTGACAAATGCAGACTGATTCTGTGCAATAACTCGCGGGAGCAGACTCTTAAGACGGTTGGCCAATAACTTAGATATCACCTTGTACAACACATTGCAGCAGGAAATGGGTCTATAATCTCTCATTTCAGTGGCATCATGATATGTATATATTTTACACATTTTCATGATGCATTTGTCATTCATTTTGTTCTCTTAACTCATTGCTTTGTATTGTTTTTAGTCTCTTTTGCTCAACATGCATATCTAGGTAGTCTTTGCATTGGTCTTGCATACATCTTGCATTTTGGAGTTGTTTCAGATGTTTTAGGAGGTGTCCAAACCATCAAATGCAAATAAGGATCAGGAGAGCAGTTAAGCGACTCGATCTACACTACCCAGCGACGCAAGCTTCCACGTCCTTGATCGAGTCGAGTGAAGATTTTACTTTGGGATTCAGCTTTCAACGTCTTCATCAAAGTTGTAGATAATTGAGTCATCTTTCCAATGCAGTTTATTTCAAACGATCGGAGTCGTGGTTCACGAGTTATCTCCGTTTTAGTGGATGCATGTACGTTCAGAAATCCGACTCGACCCGCATGCAAGGAGAGCTCCCACTCGATCAGATGTTAGCAGCGACTCGACCGAGACGTCCCAGGCTGGCTCCCGAGCACCCTCAAGATGCGACTCGATCAGCAGCTCCCGAGCACCCTCAAGATGTGACTCGATCAGCAGCTCCCGAGCACCCTTAATATGCGACTCGATCAGCAGCTTCTGAGCACCCTCACGTCGCGACTCGATCGACAGTTTCTGAGCACTCTTACGATGCGACTCTATCGACGCTCTGAAACCGATGTCCTGGTTATGTCCCGAAGACGCATCCGAGAAGGATTCCCGAACCGACGTTCTACATTGTCGTTTTATGTTTTAGAGATTTCCATGTTTTTTCCTATAAATATGTTTTGTTAAGTTTTGACTCGGGGTATCTTAGCTTTTATCTCGTTTTGTTCTTTCCCTTAAGGTTTACCCTAGCCACCTAAAACGCTTGACACTTTGTATCCCGATACCTTTGAATTTATTCAGTATTTTGATTCGATTTCTTCTACAATTTTGTTCATCTCATTTTTACCTATCTAAGAATGCTTGTTTCAATGTTTTCTGAATTTGTATCTTTGATGATGATTTTCGGATCTGAGTAGTGTGGTAGTTCTTGAGGATGGGATAGATTAGGTGGAGGATCTTAGGATGTAGTGTGTTTAAGCTTTGATTGTATGATTCCCTTCTGGACTAGAGTTAGAAATACTAGTTTCTCTCTGATCAATTGGAACTAGGTTTTAGACATTTCCGCATCCAAAAGGTGTTCGATGAAATGTCTAACCAACTAGTGCCAGAGACTTACGTTCCTAGCCTAAGAGATTATTTGTCTAGGAAGTTTGTTGACGTGAATGAACTTGTTTTTCATGCCATGCTCGATTATGTTTCTCTAGCGAGAGCTAGGTTTGGAAGTGATTGAGTTTGAGTAGCTTCTGTCAAGAGATTGGATTAGCTAAGAAATGATGTTCATTGTTTAGGGATGGTTTGCTTGTGGCATGTTAAATACTCTATAGACTAGGATACTCCACCGACATCAATTACTCCCATCCTTAGGACCTCTTCCTTTCTGAATTTTATTACATTCCTGAGACTGTTTCGTTTCTTGCCTTTTAGTTCATGCTTAGACTCGTTTATGTTTTTATTCATTTTCGCCTCTTGTCATGCATTCTCGTTTCTAATTCTGTGACTTAGTTTCCTTTTGTATCGTCATCATTCTAGGACTGTTAGAAAAACACTCTCTTTGAATTGGCTTAACTTGTGATTTCTTGATTGCATCTTGAGTGATAGTAAAGTTTCCCAATTGGATTGACATCTTAAGTACTACAACTACATAAGGTTAATTGAGACCTGCTAGGATAGACACACAAAAATCTTAGTATCAATTTGGCGCCGTTGCCATTTGGGAATCTTTTTGCTACATTTAAGATTTCAAGTTTTGCAAGATTAAGTTCTGTTACACAATCAATCTGAGTACTAACTTGTTTTGGTTGTCTGCTTGTTTGTTTTGCATCTCAGATACCTGTTGATTGCAACCTTGCATGCACACCAGATCAAGAGGGCATCAGAATCTCGTTCCTGTTATCGATGAAATCAATCGGTTGCAACGCCCGCGACAAGCTCGTCAACCCACTGATCATCCCGCAAACGTCACTATGGAACAACAGCATGAACCACATCAGGGACCGCGAAACATTGGTGCTGGAGATGCACCGAACACTCATACTCAACGTGCTGGAATCGTCCCTCCCGCCGTGCAGAACAACAACTTCGAGATCAAAAGTGGTCTGATCACCATGATCCAAGGCAACAAGTTTCACGGGTTGCCTATGGAGGATCCACTCGACCACTTGGACGAGTTCGACCGTCTGTGCAGTCTTACCAAGATCAACGGCGTGAGTGAGGACGGTTACAAGTTGCGCCTCTTCCCATTCTCCCTGGGAGACAAGGCTCATCAATGGGAGAAAAACCTTCCCAAGGGATCAATCACCACCTGGGATGGCTGCAAGAAGGCATTCTTGGCAAAGTTTTTCTCCAACTCTAGAACAGCACGTCTCAGGAATGAGATCTCCAGCTTCACTCAGAAGAGCTCAGAATCATTCTGTGAAGCATGGGAGCGTTTCAAGGGTTACCACAGTCAGTGCCCACACCATGGTTTCAGCAACGAGTCATTACTGAGTACTCTCTACCGTGGTGTCCTTCCCAAAATACGCATGCTGCTTGACACCGCTTCTAACGGTAACTTCCTGAACAAGGACGTCGATGAAGGTTGGCAACTGGTGGAGAATCTCGCTCAGTCCGACGGCAACTACAACGAGGATTATGACCGCACATTTCGCGGCAACGCTGGGTCTGAAGAGAAGTACAAGAAAGACCTCAAGAATGTCAATGAGAAGCTTGACCGTATCTTGCTGAGTCAGCAGAGGAGCGTCCACTTCGTCTCTGAGGACGACCCTTTCCAAGTTCCAGATGGGGAGGGTGAGCAGAGTGAAGAGATCAGCTATGTTCACAATCAGGGTGGATACAACAAAGGTTACAACCCCTACAAGACGAACCCCAATTTGTCTTACCAAAGTACCAATGTTGCTAATCCACAAGATCAGGTGTACCCGCTTCAACAACAACAACAAGGGCAACCAAAACCTTTTGTGCCTTACAATCCGGGATTTGCTCCAAAACAACAGTTCCAGCAGGGTTACCAAGCTCCCTCAGGACCACCGCCAGGATTCCGCCCTCAACCAGTTCAGCCTACACCAACTCCAGATCAAGAACTGAAGCAGATGATGCAACAAATTCTTCAGGGCCAAGCTAGTGGTTCCATGGATACTGCAAAGAAGTTCGCTGACCTTAGTCAGAGAATGGAATGTTCCTACAATGATCTGAATGTCAAATTCGAAACTCTGAATTCGAAGATAAGGTACATGGAGGGACAATCGGCTTCTACTACTGCACCAAAGCCTGGCCAATTCCCAAGTAAAGCCGTTCAGAACCCCAAGGAATTCGCCAATGCCATTACGCTGAGAAGTGGGAAAACATTGCCTCCCAGGCAAGGAGCTCCAGACGTCACTGAGGACAGTGAGGACTTAGCTGGGGAGGATTTTGGTCAAGATGACGCTCAGATGGAGAATCCAGTCGAAACAGTCAAAGACCCAGTTGAACCAGTGAGGCAGTCCGAACCTGAATCTGTTAAGGAACCTGTTATTTCTGAAGACAGACCTGCGAGATTCATCCCTCCACCGTACAAGCCTCCTCTACCATTTCCAGTGAGGTTCAAGAAGCAGCTCACTGAGAAATACAAAGCCTTGTTCGAAAAACAAGTCAAGGAGATTGAGTTGAGGATGCCATTGCTGGATGCATTCGCACTTGTTCCTCATTACCAGAAATTCCTCAAAGACTTAGTGATGGAGAGATCAAAAGAAGTTCAAGGCATGGTTGTACTAAGTCTTGAGTGCAGTGCAATCATCCAGAAGAAGGTTGTACCCAAGAAGCTCAAAGATCCTGGATCATTCACTCTACCCTGCTCCATTGGACCTATGTCTTTTGAGAGGTGCTTATGTGATCTTGGCGCTTCAGTGAATCTGATGCCATTCTCTGTAGCTAAGAGGTTGGGTTTCACAAGGTTTAAGGGATGCGAAATCTCCCTCATCCTTGCAGATAGATTAGTGAGACTTCCACATGGTATCTTAGAGGACTTACCTGTTAGGATCAGAGACGTGGAAGTGCCAACCGACTTCGTGGTTCTGGAGATGGATGAAGAACCTAAAGATCCTCTGATTTTAGGAAGACCCTTCCTAGCGACTGCTGGAGCCATCATTGATGTTAGAAATGGCAAGATTGATCTTAATCTGGGCGATGACTTCATCATGAAGTTTGATATCAAGGATACTTTGAAGAAGCCAACAATAGGAGGACAAGTCTTCTATATTGAAGAGATGGATAAGTTGGCTGATGAGCTGTTGGAGGAACTAGCTGAGGAGGATTATCTCAAAACTGCTCTAACCAAGGATGGAGAAGAAGGGTTTCTGCATGAGGAGATCACTTGTTACAAGCATCTGCTAGATTCCCACAGAGAAACGGATGGATCAGAGGAATTCGAGCAGCTATCTGACGCAGAGGAGGTACGTGCAGTTGAGACAGAGAGTTCAGAACGTGATATCTCCCACTCGACCGACCTCAAGACCCGACTCGAGACACCAGTGTCCCGTCCGATCGAGTCGCACCCCTCTCACTCGACCGCGATCATTCCTGACGCCCATGCTGACGACTGGTCGGAACTGAAAGCTCCAAAGGTAGAACTCAAAACTCTTCCTTCCGGGCTCAGGTACGTCTTTCTGGGAACCAATTCTACTTATCCTGTTATAGTGAATGCTATGTTGAGTGATGATGAATTGGGGATGCTAGTAACTGAGCTGAAAAAGTATAGAAAGACTATTGGTTATTCTTTAGATGATATCAAGGGAATTTCACCTAGTCTATGCACCCATAGGATCAATCTTGAAAATGAATCATATGCTAGTATTGAACCCCAAAGAAGATTGAATCCTAATCTGAAAGAGGTAGTTAAGAAAGAAATCCTGAAACTACTTGACGCTGGAATTATCTATCCTATCTCTGATAGTACTTGGGTATCTCCAGTGCATTGTGTACCTAAAAAGGGAGGCATAACTGTGATCAAAAACGACAAAAATGAGTTAATCCCAACTAGAACCATCACAGGACATAGGATGTGTATAGATTATAGGAAGTTGAATGCTGTGTCTAGGAAAGATCACTTTCCTCTGCCTTTCATTGATCAAATGTTGGAAAGACTAGCTAGTCATCCCTATTATTATTTCCTTGATGGGTATAGTGGATTCTTCCAAATCCCTATTCACCCAAATGATCAGGAAAAGACAACCTTTACTTGTCCCTATGGCACTTTTGCCTATAGACGCATGCCATTTGGCTTGTGCAATGCTCCTGCCACCTTTCAGAGGTGCATGACTTCAATTTTCTCGGATTTAATTGAGGAGTCAGTGGAAGTGTTTATGGACGACTTCTCTGTATACGGTTCCACTTTCTCCTCCTGTTTGTTGAATCTGTGCAGGGTATTGACGCGATGTGAGGAGACAAACCTGGTGCTGAACTGGGAGAAGTGCCATTTCATGGTTGAAGAAGGGATCGTTCTGGGACACAAGATTTCTGAAAGAGGAATTGAGGTTGACAAGGCAAAGATTGAGGTCATGGTTCAGCTTCAACCGCCTAAGACAGTGAAGGACATCAGGAGTTTTCTGGGACATGCTGGGTTTTACAGGAGGTTCATTAAGGACTTCTCAAAAATTGCAAGACCTTTGACAAGGTTGCTGTGCAAGGAGGTTGAGTTCGAATTTGACGCAGCATGTTTGGAAGCCTTCAGCACGATCAAGGAAGCCTTGGTTTCAGCACCCATAGTGCAAGCTCCGAATGGGATCATCCTTTTGAGATCATGTGTGATGCTTCAGACTTCGCAGTTGGAGCAGTTCTGGGACAGCGTATTGACAAGAAGCTTCATGTTATCTACTACGCGAGTCGCACCTTGGATGAGACTCAGGGAAGGTATGCTACCACAGAGAAGGAACTCCTAGCAGTTGTGTTTGCATTTGAAAAATTCAGGAGTTATCTTGTGGGTTCGAAGGTCATTGTGTACACCGATCATGCCGCTCTGAGACACATCTACTCGAAGAAGGATACCAAACCGAGACTGTTGAGATGGATCCTGCTTCTTCAGGAGTTTGACATGGAGATAGTTGACAAAAAAGGCATAGAAAACGGAGTTGCATATCATTTGTCTCGAATGAGAATTGATGATGTTGTCCCCATAGATGATTCAATGCCTGAGGAACAACTTCTGGTAGCCCAGGTTTGTGAGCGGATGCATGACACAGGGGTTGAGAACCTAAAAATCAGATGCATGGCAATCACTTCTGAGACTGCACCCTGGTATGCAGATGTTGTGAATTACAAGGTATGTGGAGAAGTTCCTGATGACATGGATCCATACAGGAAGAAGAAGCTTTTCAGAGAGGTCAACCACTACTTCTGGGATGAACCCTATCTGTACAAGAGAGGTTCTGACGGTCTGTTCAGAAGATGCATAGCAGAAGGGGAAGTGCAGGGAGTGCTAGAGCACTGTCACGGTTCCACCTATGGAGGTCACTTCGCCACATTCAAGACAGCTCAAAAAGTTCTTCAAGCAGGTCTCTGGTGGCCAACCTTGTTCCAAGACGCTCACAACTTCATCACCAAGTGTGACGCTTGTCAGAGGATGGGCAACATCACAAGGAGAAACGAGATGCCCCAAAATCCGATCTTGGAAGTGGAGATATTTGACGTCTGGGGGATAGACTTCATGGGACCATTCAACCCCCCATCTAATGGGAATGTCTATATTTTGGTGGCAGTTGATTACGTTTCTAAGTGGGTCGAAGCCATAGCCAGCCCCACCAATGATCACAAGGTTGTTCTAAAGCTGTTCAAAAGTATAATCTTTCCAAGGTATCGGATACCTAGAGCGGTGATCAGTGATGGTGGAACTCACTTCGTCAACAAAGTTTTTGAGAGTATGCTGAGAAAGTATGGTGTCAAGCATAAAGTGTCGACTGCGTATCACTCTCAGACCAGCGGACAGGTTGAGGTTTTGAACAAACAAATCAAGGGAATCTTGTCAAGGATTGTTGGGGTCTCGAAGAAAGATTGGTCTGTCAAGTTGGACGAGACTCTCTGGGCGTACAGAACAGCATTCAAGACGCCAATAGGCAGAACACCATTTCAGCTGGTTTATGGTAAAGCATGTCATCTCCCTGTAGAGGTTGAGTATAAGGCGCTCTGGGCTATCAAGTTGCTGAACTTGGATATTGACACAGCTCAGGCTAAGAGAACTCTTGACATCCATGAGTTGGAAGAAATAAGATTTGATGCTTATGAGAGTTCCAAGATTTACAAGGAAAGGACAAAGAATTTTCATGACAAGAAAATTGTTGTCAAGGAGCTTAAGACTGGGGATCAGGTTTTGCTATTCAACTTCAAACTTAAGTTATTTCCTGGAAAGCTTAAGTCTAGGTGGTCTGGACCTTTTGACGTCAAGGAAGTTCTGCCATTCGGAGCTATCACTCTTCTGAACAAGGATGGTAGTGAATTCACTGTAAATGGTCAGAGAGTCAAGAAATATTTAGCTGATCAAGTCCGACCAGAGGGGATCTCTGTGCCCCTCTATGAACCCCCAAAAGCCTAAAAAGCTGAAAAGTCAAGCTAGTGACTTTAAACAAGCTCACTTGGGAGGAAGTCCCAAAGGTATCATTGTAAATATTTTTTTTTTTTAGGATCCTTGTGTTTTTAATTTTTGTTTTTGATTTTCTTGTGTTCAGGAATCTACAGAAGGGAGTTTAAGCAACTTATAAAAAAGGGGGCAGTCAAACTAATGAGATCAGGGGTTAAACCGAGTATGATGGTGCTACAGAAGCGAAATTAACAAAAAGAGGGAAATCTACAGAAGAAAACAGAAGGCAATATAAGGAAGGAATCTTAATTATTGGTTTTGTCACCCTTCCCCTCCTCCCCACGTGCCCATCACTTCAATTTACCTCACCCTTTGCTTCCCCCCACCAGACATATCATCTTTATGTCTCACCACCTCACATCACTCCACCATCACTCTCTTTTTCTCTCCACTTGCACGACATATCAATTCCATCACCTCACCATAATTCATCTTTCTCACCCATCTATTTAACCCTTCTCCCGTTTACTCTCAACCCATCAACCAAAAAGCTTTCATCTCCACACTTCATTTTCGCTGACCAGAAAAGTCCAGTTCACTTGACTCACTTCGACGAACCTTCACCACTCCTCCACTCAACCGAAGCTGCCGTGAACCCCCCTCTCGCAGCTCGACTCGACCGGATCTCACCGTCATCTCGTCATCGTTGAGAAGTTCTCGTTTAAGCTTCAGCTCAAGCAAGTTGTTCACCGTCTCTCTCGATCCACCCTCACGGTCCGCCATCAGGCCAAACTCGACTCGACCCTCGCTGCAACTCCACTCGACCGGAGCTGCCGTGAAGCCCCCTCTCGCAACTCGACTCAACATTCACTCGATCCGCGTCATCTTGGTGCTGACTCGATCGACCGTCGCGGAGCTGCCAACCGAGACGTCCTTCGTCGATCTGTTGTGTTTAGCTGCTCCCGACTCGACCCACCTGACTCGACCAATCACTGTTGCAACACCGTTTCGCCTTAGCGCCGACTCGAACCGTTTCATACGTTAACACTCTCTCTTCAACATTGCGTTTTGCGATTAGTGTTGTCATTTGGTCTAACCAACTAATCTTTGGTTTTGAGTTTGAATTGTCTCAGCTTTACAATGTCTGACAATTTTTGGGATGAGATGTATGAGAAGTATGGTTGTCAGGTACCAGGATGTGTTGTTACCTCTAAGCCGCCTACGCAAGACGCTGAGTCAAGCAGAGCAGTAAAACAATCTAGTAAAGACAAAGCTCATGGGAAAAAGCCAGTGAAACAAAGGGATGAAGGTAGCGATTATGAGATGGAGCAGGCTCGTGAGAGTGCATCATCAAGGAAATCTGTCAAGAAGAAGTCTAAAACGAAGCTGTCTGCCCAGGAATACTATGATTTGTTTCAGCAACATGAGTTTATGGGAACAAGATATCCCCACAGTCAAACCATGATGGACCTTGATATAGCAGCGGATGTAGAATATCTTTTCGGCCAATGCAACCTTAGCAAGCTTATGAACACGCCAAAGAACGCTTACAGAGAGGAAACTATCCAGCTTTTAAGTTCCTTGCAAGTTCACCTGTTCGCGGATGCGCCTGAGATGGAGTCAGATGGCAGTTTGGGCTATTTCACATTTATGGTACATGGTCGGACGTACAGCCTTACTGTGAAGCGACTTGAGGAAGTTTTTGGATTCACTAGTGGGACTGGCACTGCAGCGGAAATCGACAAGGAAGAGGCGTCGTCATTATGGGCTTCGATTAGCACTGAGCAGCGCTTCAATGCCTCAAGGTCGAAGGGGACGCTAATAAGAAGTCCAGTGTTGAGATACTTCCACAGGGCTATTTCGAACGTTTTCTACGCAAAGGAAATCACTGGCCTTGTCACCAAGGCAGAGCTTGACATGTTGGATTTGGCACTCAAGAACCTGCTAAAAAAGACTACAGCAGGTGTTATGCTTAGAGGCGACGCTTCCGACACATCGTTCGCCTTCTTCCTGTTGAACCATCTGCTGACTTACAAGACATGGGTGGTGAGACTGAACAACACTCATTCACCTGGAATTATGTGTATGGGAGGGGTTGTAACATGGATTTTAGAAGCAGCAGGCGTCCCTCTCCCTTCGGACTCGTTTCCGCTGCGCTGGATGGATATGTACCACGTGAAACAGATTCATACTTTAGACTGGGAAAACAAGCGTGGAAAGTTTGTCTACAAATTCGTTCACCCAGAGGTTGGAGAAGCAAGGATCCTTCTCCCTTGTGCGAGTCTAACAACGATCCTAAATGGTGAAAACTTTGAGTTTATCCCTGATAGAAGCGTTTTGTATGTTGAGGAAGAGGATCAGAGAATGGAGATCTCAGCAGAAGAAGACAACCCGATGGAGGAGGATTCAGAAGACTATCGCCCTGAGAGGTATCACTTTGACGAGTACAAAGCACCGAGACTAGGAAAGGGTGTTAGGGAGGCCCATGATCGTCTAAACAAGCTTCAGGATTGGGGCAAGGCACGAGACAAGTCGTTCGGTAGATTCACGAGGATGTTCATGAATTTCATGAGTAAATTCAGTTGTTCGACATCCACTGCCGCCATCCCAATGCCTTCCCAGGATGTCATTCCAGTACAGGGACGCTTATCTACACGTCTCGAGCCCACTCGCCGAGCACAACCATCTCCAGCATGCCGGTCTGCTTACACACCATGAACTCAGCAACCCTCTCCGGCTCGACCACGGCATTCCTCTCATGAGCCCCGGGAGAGAGCGAGGAAGTCGTTGAAGAAAGCCAAGAAGGTACCTTCATCAAGTCGTCCAGCCGAGCATCATCAAGGCGGTCCTTGCACTTACCTGCACCAGTGGTTGAGCAGCAGTATGAGGCTCACGGTGACCTTCAGCATACAGAGGATGTTGTGATACTATCAGAGCATGGTGAATCTCGCGTCGAAGACATGCAGTGCGACGGACAACAGAGCGTTCATCCAAACACACAAGTGATTAATGAGCAAGTCGACCAACCAGCTGAGGCCACTCCTGCTGACCCTGAACAAGGCAAAGGACAAAGTCAGTACCACGCTCCTCCTTGGGCGAGCACCGACTCCTTCTTCTACTACTGAGGTACTCCAACATTTCCATTGTATATACCATATCATCCTTGCATTTGTTTCTATTATGATTCTCAAATCCTACTTCAAATTTTTCTTACACAGAGGCTGTGTAATTTAAGTTTGGGGGAGGGTTTGAGATGATGTATCTGATGATGTTTTCTGTGATTCTTATTTCAAATTTTTGCATCATATCATGTTTGAGTCTGCATTCATCTATTTGCATAGAAAAGCCATAAAAATTTGAAAATTTTCGAAAAAATCCACAAAAACAGAGTGTTCATGTAGTTTGCATTTGCATATTAGGATTGAGTCTAGTGTTGTTCATTTAGGAATGTTGCATTTAGCATAGGGGTTGATGATGATTGTAACCTTGTTAACATGTTGAATTCAATAGGATAGGATCAAGGCCCTTGTTATTAGTTCTTTGATACATGTTGATTGAACTTGAAATGTAAGACTGAACCAGGTTTTGAATTCTCGAAATTGCATTCTAGTCTTGATTGTAGCATGTTTTGAATTGACATCATTCCCTATTTACCTGAACCTAATCCTGACTTGCAATTATCCTGTTATGCATTGAAGTTGAACTCATGGATACCACATACATACTTGGATTATCTTTCTCCGTTTTACCACCCTTGTTAATCCAAGTAGCTGATTCCCATCTTTGGAACAGTTTCCCGCACCCTTAACCAACCGTTCTTTCAAGCCAATTGTATTTTTGAGTGTGAGGCCTTTTCCGAGTTGAGCTTGTTAGAAGGTGTTAGGTTCTAGCCGACAAGAGTAGGATCCTGTGTAGTTCTAGTTTGCGCTATCCGGACTAGTAGGACTAGGTGAGAACTCGACTTTGGGTTTTGGGATTGGATTTGTTCTGAAAAGAGAAAAAAAAAACGGGTAAATAGTCTTTAGGAGGGGGAATGTGTTTTCAAGGTTTACAAGTCTAGTAAAGGATGTTGGTTGTGCAATGTAAAAGAGGTATTGGTTCTGGGCATAGAAAGAAAAGTTTAGACAAGGAAGAGAAAGCAAAACGCTTAAGAAGTCTAGATATCTAAGAAGAAAAGAAAGAGAACCATAGTGATTAAAAAGTTTCCCATCCGCTAGATTGATATGAAGTAACCTCCTCCTAAGGCTAAGTTAAAAGAATGAGAGAATGGGTTTTAGAAGAGATATCGACGAATGGTAGAGATAGGACCAACTTCTGGGTTAGAAAGTTAGAGCTAAGTTTCCTAGGGACCTTTGGGTAGACGGGGTACTGCTCTTGTATGTATCAGTTGGTTTCAACCTTTAGCCTTCTCTTAAGCTCAACTCATTTTCGTGAGAGATCCCTATTCTATATTGTTAAAACCACTTGCAAAGGAGACCATTTTTGTCTCTACCCTTTCACCCCAGCCAAATGAGTTTGATGACATTGCATAGCTTGATTCATGGTTCTTTGTTAATGAATGTTAAAGGGAATGATAGAAATGATTGCATGTGTAGACTAAGGTTCGGAATCGTTGCAGGTTGTGATGAGCTTGTCTAAAGTTTTTAAATAGAGTTCCTTCACCATGCATCATAGAACTAATAACAAGGACCTTGATTCTAACTACTCTATTCAGCATGTTTTAGGTTCTGAGACCCATCCTCAAACCTCTCTTCCATACTTTTTTCTTGGTTGTTTGCTTGAGGGCAAGCAAAGAATAAGTTTGGGGGAGTTGATATGTATATATTTTACACATTTTCATGATGCATTTGTTATTCATTTTGTTCTCTTAACTCATTGCTTTGTATTGTTTTTAGTCTCTTTTGCTCAACATGCATATCTAGGTAGTCTTTGCATTGGTCTTGCATACATCTTGCATTTTGGAGTTGTTTCAGGTGTTTTAGGAGGTGTCCAAACCATCAAATGCAAATAAGGATCAGGAGAGCAGTTAAACGACTCGATCTACACTACCCAGCGATGCAAGCTTCCACGTCCTTGATCGAGTCGAGTGAAGATTTTACTTTGGGATTCAGCTTTCGACGTCTTCATCAAAGTTGTAGAGAATTGAGTCATCTTTCCAATGCAGTTTACTTCAAACCAATCGGAGTCGTGGTTCATGAGTTATCTCCGTTTTAGTGGATGCATGTACGTTCAGAGTTCCGACTCGACCCGCATGCAAGGAGAGCTCCCACTCGATCAGATGTTAGTAGCGACTCGACCGAGACGTCCCAGGATGGCTCCCGAGCACCCTCAAGATGCGACTCGATCAGCAGCTCCCGAGCACCCTCAAGATGCGACTCGATCAGCAGCTCCCGAGCACCCTTAAGATGCGACTCGATCAGCAGCTTCTGAGCACCCTCACGTCGCGACTCGATCGACAGTTTCTGAGCACTCTTACGATGCGACTCTATCGACGCTCTGAAACCGATGTCCTGGTTATGTCCCGAAGACGCATCCGAGAAGGATTCCCGAACCAACGTTCTACATTGTCGTTTTATGTTTTAGAGATTTCCATGTTTTTTCCTATAAATACGTTTTGTTAAGTTTTGACTCGGGGTATCTTAGCTTTTATCTCGTTTTGTTCTTTCCCTTAAGGTTTACCCTAGCCACCTAAAACGCTTGACACTTTGTATTCCGATACCTTTGAATTTATTCAGTATTTTGATTCGATTTCTTCTACAATTTTGTTCATCTCATTTTTACCTATCTAAGAATGCTTGTTTCAATGTTTTCTGAATTTGTATCTTTGATGATGATTTTCGGATCTGAGTAGTGTGGTAGTTCTTGAGGATTGGATAGATTAAGTGGAGGATCTTAGGATGTAGTGTGTTTAAGCTTTGATTGTATGATTCCCTTCTGGACTAGAGTTAGAAATACTAGTTTCTCTCTGATCAATTGGAACTAGGTTTTAGACATTTCCGCATCCAAAAGGTGTTCGATGAAATGTCTGACCAACTAGTGCCAGAGACTTACGTTCCTAGCCTAAGAGATTAGTTGTCTAGGAAGTTTGTTGACGTGAATGAACTTGTTTTTCATGCCATGCTCGATTATGTTTCTCTAGCGAGAGCTAGGTTTGGAAGTGATTGAGTTTGAGTAGCTTCTGTCAAGAGATTGGATTAGCTAAGAAATGATGTTCATTGTTTAGGGATGGTTTGCTTGTGGCATGTTAAATACTCTATAGACTAGGATACTCCACCGACATCAATTACTCCCATCCTTAGGACCTCTTCCTTTCTGAATTTTATTACATTCCTGAGACTGTTTCGTTTCTTGCCTTTTAGTTCATGCTTAGACTCGTTTATGTTTTTATTCATTTTCGCCTCTTGTCATGCATTCTCGTTTCTAATTCTGTGACTTATTTTCCTTTCGTATCGTCATCATTCTAGGACTGTTAGAAAAATACTCTCTTTGAATTGGCTTAACTTGTGATTTCTTGATTGCATCTTGAGTGATAGTAAAGTTTCCCAATTGGATTGACACCTTAAGTACTACAACTACATAAGGTTAATTGAGACCTGCTAGGATAGACACACAAAAATCTTAGTATCACATCATCTTTCTTTGGAATAAGTGCGAGAATAGTTGTGTATACACCCTTGGGGAGAAAACCTTTGAGAAAGAAAGACTGCACCGCTGCAATCACATCAGAACCAATGATCGACCAGGAAGCTTTAAAAAACTCACTGGTATACCCATCAGGTCCCGGGGATTTATAACTCGGCATTGCAAAGACAATCTGTTGAATTTCATCAGCAGTAACCGGCTTTGTAAGCATCACTCGATCCTCCTCTTGACATCGGAAAGGTAAGAGGTTCTGTAACTCCTCCACTGACATTCCCACAAAGTCAGTAGGTTGGTGATTAAGAAAATCTTTGAAGAATCATTCTGCTTCACCCTTTAGTTCATCACTAGTTCGCAATATTTCCCCATTAGGACCACACAGCTCCCGGATAGAGTTCTGCATTTTACGGATACTTACCATTCTATGAAAATAGGCATTGTTCATATCACCCACAGTCAGCCAATGAAGCTTAGCTTTCTGTTTTAGATAATCTTCCTCAAGCTCAGCTAGGTGATTCCACAAAGAATAAGCACTTGCCTCCTCATCAAGCGCTTGTGGAGTCGGATTGGCCAGAGTTGCACTCTGCTTTTGACAGAGATTCTCATGAGCTTCACGTGTCTGTTTTGATAAATCACCGAACTTCTCTTTACCCAAAGTACGCAAGCTTGGTTTTAAGTCCTTTAACTTCTTAGAGAGGCGATGCATAGCAGACGTGGAAGGGAATAGTGGGGCTGTGCCATTCCAATGGTTTGCGACAACCTCTTGAAACTGCGGAAGTTTAGCTAGTGCATTAACGAATTTAAACGGTCTGCGACCACCCGTCGCAACAGCCTCAAGGACAATGCGACCTCTGACATGATCGGAACAGCCCCCAGCTTCAAACACACTATAAGAATGTGGAAAACAATCTCCCCAATGCTCATTAATTAAAACACGATCCAACTTCTTACAAATCAGACCATTAGCTCTTTTATTGCACCAAGTAAAGAGTGGACCATGACGTCCTAGATCAGTAAGTGAGCAATGCCTCACCACATCTTGAAAATCACGCATCCCCAACGTATTAAACTGCAGGTGTCCATGGTTAGAGTGTTCTCTACAGTCCAATATCTCATTAAAATCACCACAAAGCATCCATGGTTTATTTCTAAACAATGGAGAGTCATGATGACATCAAATCTCATCCCATAGTAACCTCCTCTCCTCTGAAGAATTTAACGCATAGACAAAGGAGCAAAAGAACTCCTCTGTTCTACCCTCCCACATGTAACAGTTGTTACCAGATCTCCTGCCTCTAAGTCTTATTGACCCTTGTTGATCGACAGCCTTGCACCCCTTCTTGGTGAATGTGACATCCAGACCTTCATCACACAACTGACTGATACTTATCAGATTAGCCTTCAACCCTTCGACCAGGAAGACATCCTTAAGATGTGGTTGAGACTCTCCACCAGTTGTGCCTTTTCCTTGGATCGTACCCTTTCCTCCATCACCGAAAGTAACTCTTCCTCCAGCAACACCTTCTAGATGTGATAGATTATCACGGGCACCGGTCATATGCCTGGAGCATCCACTGTGAAAATACCACTTGGCCTGATCAACCTCTGTTTTGTCTACTGTGAAAGCCACATTACAGTAGAGATCATCTTTCCTGACATTCCCCTGTGTGTTTCTTCTTACAGCTGGATAGAACTCACGACGTTGCATAAGGTTAGACACACGATTCTGGAACTGATAACATTGGGCTTTGTAGTGAGTTAGATGACCACAATACCAACATCCTCTCCGTCTACTACGCTGAACAGGTCTTTGAGTCGTCTGCCGAGATCCACTAGAAGCATATGGCGGCCTAGTGTTTATCTCAGGAAACACCACCATCCTTGGGTTTCTTGAATTCGGATTTACAGGAACCTGATCACCCATTCTAGTTGTTTGAGAGAACTTCCTCTCCTTCAGTTCTGGCTCAGGCTCCACTCCTTTGACGAATTTTGTGGTTGGATTGGTGTTTGTTCCTTGGTAACCCATACCCCACTTCAGGTTGCTGGATCTTCCAGTGCTCAGCAGTGTATCCAGATCTTTGGTTCCTTTATTCAGCATCCTGATATTCTTCAACTGTTCATCTAACTGCTTCTCAAGTCACAAAGTCTTTGCCTTTTCTTCACTTAATTCTTTAGAGATCATGGCAACATGAAGCTGCAATTTATCTCTCTCAGAAGTTAACTGTGTGTTGTCTTGAGTCTTCTGAACCACCGTCTTGATGAGAAGCTCTATCTGATCTTCTACTGACAAATCTGCCTCTTCTCCTTCTGACTCAGAATTCACCTTCTCATCTACGTCGTTGATTTCCAGCACCAAATCATCTTCTTCATCTTCCTCAATGACACCCAGCAGTGCAAGGAAGCTGTTAAGAACCTCTCCTTTGCCGACCTCTTAATCTGAGTCGCTCTCACTCCAAGTGATGTAGGACTTCTGCTTGTTTTCCCGTGAAGGACAATCAAACTTAGTATGACCGTAGCCCTTACATCCATAGCATTGCAAAGAGTTCTTTCGTTTGTTATTTGGACATTCAGACTTGTAATGCCCAAAACCCTCACATTCAGCACACTGTTGTTCTTGCTTGTCACCCTTCCTGATCTCCTTATCAGTATTGGATTTCAAGACCGATGATGTTCCCTTCCGCTGACCTCTTTCCATCTTGCGAAAGTATTTCTTAACCAACAAGCCGACTTTTTCTTCATCTGCAACTTCCTGAGACTCTGCAATCTTCTGTTCCTCAATGGCTTTGAGAGCAAATGATTTCTCATTTATCTTTTCCTTCTTCTTCAGCTGTATCTCAAATGCCTGCATCATCCCAACCACTTGATTGTACTTGAGCTCATCAGAATTCAGTGAAACATCAATGGCAGACCTGTGTGGTTGAAACTTATCTGGCAGACTTCTGAGGAATTTCTTCACCAGCTTCTTGTCCTTGTAGCGTTTACCCAAAACTACAGCTTCTTGTGCAATACCACTCAGACGACTACTGTAATCAGCAACTGACTCAGTTTCTGTCATGTGCAAGTTTTCAAAATCTGAAGCGAGGTTGTCCAGCCTTGTACGTTTGACCCTACTTGTGCCTTCAAACGTGACTACCAGAATGTCCCATGCTTCCTTGGCAGCTTCACACCCTTGAACTTGATTGAAAATGTCCCTAGGCAACGACTTGAAGATAACTGACAGAGCCTGTGAGTTATGTTTGGACTCCGCTTTTTCTTTGGCTGTCCATTTCTTCATGTGCTTAGGCACCATGTCTCCCTTCTCATTTTTCTCCGTCGGATGTGACCAACCATCTTCCACCGCGAACCAAGCTTCCATGTCAATGCTTGAGATGGCCTGCTTGATTGACACCTTCCAAAAACCAAAGCACTCAGGATCGAGTTTCAATGGTGATTGAACCGCAACAAAATCCAGTGATTTCTCCATACCCTTGCCGCAAGATCTCACCTGTTGAAAAAGGATATCAGAACTTTTTATCAGGTGCTTGCTCTGATACCAATTGTAAAGGTATAGAGGACAGCAAATCACTCAAACTGCTTGGAAATGCGCCTGGCAAACGCTTTTATTCAAACTTATAAAAATTCCCTTTTACAAGTTATGAATCTAAGCCTACTCTCTTGTCTATCTAACACAAACCCCTGTGTAGATCTAAAAGAGTAAAAAACACACTCACCTTCAAAGCTCTTTTTGTTTGCTTGAAGGTTTACAAATCTCTCAAACTTTTCCCACGAGTGCTAGCTCTTTTTGCGGCTAACCCTCGTCTCTTTTAAACCCTTCACTCACGATCTCTAACCTAGATCTTGTGAATCCCTAACTAAAAGGAAATATTCCTTATCCTAATAAATATCCTCCCTTAACTCTCTCAATCAAATATACACTCAATATCTTCGTGTATATCTTGATCTTCTTCTTCCTTCCTCTTCACGCTTCTTATCACGGCGTCCATAATCTTCTTCCATGTCAGCCCATCTGCCACGTCAGCATATCAGCACTCTGAGACACTTCGCAAGCTCCTGTCACCTTCAGAGCTCTGATGCACTTACAAATAGCTCTTTGGTTTCATTGATACTCTTTCCTTCGAAAAGTGGGTAACTATAATCGTTCACTCCAATCTCTCCAATAAGTATCAGCGAGTCTCCAAGAATCTCTTTGCAATCTAAACCCCAAAAGAAAAAGATCGTTCCAAGGAACTCGATTTCAACATCATAGATATTGAGGAGAACAAGGCCAATGTTCTACTAACCATGAGAAGACGAGGTGCATAGGTTAGATAAAATCTGATTGAAGATGTCAAGCTGAACACTTAGAATAACATTGGAGAAATCAGATTTAATTCATTTTTCCAAAAGAAACCCACGATCCAATGCAGTTTCTCCATACACCGCAAAATTGATCCCTTGATCGAAGCTCATATTTTGGGTTCCGAAGTGAGGCGGCACGTAGTGTAGTCCCAAGAATTCGGCTGTCCAAATAGTACAACGACATTACAAAAACTCATGCAGAAATAGGGTTTATAACTTGTTGCTCAAGCAAGAATGACATAAAGCAGAGGAAAGTAGTGGTTTCGCCTAAATGTAAGAAAGAGAGGGAAAATTAGATACCTATAAATCGATGATGAGACTCCAACGGCTGGAGGGAGGATGGAAGAAGCTTTGGCCATAAGGAAGAAAGGCGGCTTAAGGAAGATGATCCACGTGAGAGAGATAGAGATAATTTCCAGTGTCGGCGCTCGAGTCACCGAAGCTGATGATCGATTTGTAACACCGACATCGAGATTTTGATGAAGTAACAGTAACGGTGGTGCCGTGGTGGAGTACAAGATAAGTAGAGCTTCTTCAGTGGAGAAGTCATGGGAAGAGTCGCCTTTTTGGACTACTAAATAACGGAGAGAGAACATGGGATCAGCATGTTCAGTGGTAGATGATTCCGTGAATTCATTTGCAATGCCAACAAGAAAATAGTAAATTAGGGAAAATGGTTTTTTTTTTCTTTCTTAAATTGGTTATTTGTTGAAAATGAAATAACTCCAAAAACGTCCAAAATTAGATATGGGCTAAGTGGCACTTAAATGCCATGCATGGGATACACATCATGGCGAGATGGGGGAACCTCCAAGATCCCTTTTAGAAAATTAGGCTGTAGACTTATTTTATTTCTCCTAATTAAGTTCTTTACATAACTGTAATACTCTAGACCAAGACACTTAATTACAGAAACTTTTTGATTATATAAACTTCATAATGCCTCTATGCACAGGCTAAATATCATATAGTTTTGTAAACGTTTGATTATTAGGAAACTGTCTCCACTACAATATTGGACTACCCACTTCTTCGTCAATAACGCCTCCAACTCTTCCAGATGATTTCTTCTCTTCTTTATTGCAAATGCTGGAGCAAGTACTAACTCATCATCTTTATTCATTTAACCAGAGCCAAGACAGGACCAGTCGAAAGCAGGACTTGTATAGGGACCGTTGAGTAAACCCTGAGCCATCTTCCTGTATGTGGCTTCGGTTAAATGATAACCATCCCAATTCACATACACAGAAGGATTCTGACAATAGCTAACTCTTTTGTCTCCACACTCTTTACCAATAGTGAAGTTATATTGACCTCCGACTCCACAGCAAGCAGCCAAAGGTCGGTTCCTAAACCCTAATGAAAAAAAGACCAAAACAAGATGTCAATTAAGGAATGAAACTTTGATAGTCAAAGACATAATTTTTTAGGGGAACAAACCGTATTTAGCTGGTTCTTGGAAAAAACGGTATAAGGAGTTGTAGTAGTCGGCGTAAATGATGTTGACATGTGGATATAAATTCTGGAGTCGTTTGAGTTCTGTCTTGAGCTGTTCGTTGTGGTGCTCTGCAAATTTATTGAGCCACGGGATACAACCTGTGAAAGGGTCGTGTTCTACTTTAGCGGTTTGAAATAGAGTAAGATACGCCGTGGAACATCCTATTGGGAAGTTTCCGGGCACCAGAAAAGTTTTTCCCCCTAGATCGATCAAATCCTGTAGTTTTTTGGTATTAAATTTGTTATACTTTTAAGGTGGAGGGCATATGTAAATATTTGTTACCACAATTGCAGCTGAAATAACTTTGATAACTAGAGGAACAAGCTTTTTGATTTCATTGATACTTTTTCTTCCGAAGAATGGATAATTATAGTCGTTCCCTCCAATCTCTCCCATGAGTATAAGCGAGTCTTCAAGCATCACTTTGCAAACTAAGCCACCGGAAAACAAAAAAAATTGATAAACGCGAGCTCAATGGATCATAGATTTGGAAGAGAACAAGGCTAAGTTTGTTACCATGACTTGAAGAGGCGCAGAGGCTAGGTAAAACCTGCTTGAAGGTGTTAAGCTGAACACTTAGACTAATATTGGTGAAATCAGATTTAATTCCTTGTTTCACAAGAAATGCATGATCCAAGGCAGTTGCTCCATACACCGCAAAATTGATCCCTTGATTGAAGCTCACGTTTTGGGATCTGAAGTAAGGCGGTACGTATGGTAGTCCCAAGAATTCAGCTGGCCAAATACGAAGACAACATTATCGAAACTTAGAAGCAAGTACGGAGGGGTATCTATAACTTGCTGTTCAAGCAAAAATGAACTAAAGCAGATGATAACAACTGTGTTTTGGCTAAAAGTCTTGATAGAAAAAGAAGAAAATAAGGGTACCGATGAAGTCGATGATGAGACGGCCATCGGAGGCACGGCCAGAGGGAGGATGGAAGAAGCTTTTGCCATACGGAAGAAATGCGACTGGAGGAAGATTTTTGACGTCGGAGAGACGGAGATAATTTCCGGTGTCGGCAATGGAATCGCCGAAGCTGATGATCGATTTATAACGCCGACACCGAGACTTTGATGAGACAACAATGGTGGAGGTAAGATAAGTAGAAACCATGAGATGAGCGAAGCCATGGGGAAAGTATCGTCGTTGCTCTGTTACTAGAATTTGTTTATAATCTTTTTCCACCACTAAATAATGCAGAGTTAGAGGAACAAGTTATTGGTTTCGTGTATTATCCAAACACGAAAGTATAAATTGTGGATAAGTAACGGTCAGTTTTAATGATTGGCTAGTGAGTGTTCAACGAAATAACTTCAGAAACGTCCAGTTTATACTAGATTGGCTTTTGAACAAAAGAAAAAAAAAAGACTAGATGGCTAAAATGCACTTAAGATTTGTACCCAAACAAAAAAGCACTAAGTTTATGCATGCATGGGATACAAATGGGCTAGTCTCTCGTCTTATTATAAAAAGGTGAAACTTCATTGTTTAATTTTTCTGTATCGTTCCCACTATTTAATTTTGCTACATTTTCCAAAGATTTCAGGTAAAGTGATATGTCAACACGTTTAATGATATATATGTATTGTATATTAGTATACATTTATACTACATTGGAAGAAGAAACAAAATTATCATATTTGGAATAGTTAACAGATGCTTTCTTGCAAAGGCATACTTCCTATGTTAGGTTGTTCCTTTACTGTAGAAACTAGGTTTCCACAATGAATTTGTTTAAGAGGGGAAACAAATTCAATAAGATAATCTCTCTAGAAAATAGGTCTAAACCTTGAAATTAGAAGTAAAGAAGAAGAACTCAAAGAAGTTAGGGTTTATTGCTAAGAACGAAAAGAGAACTCGGTCATTGTATTCGATTCTGGATGATTTACAATGGAGAAGTCTCCCCTTATTTATACATATTCGTAGATCGCTAAATATATTAACTTTCTTTAACGGACGAAGTGACATATGGAAAACTGCCTTATTCCTTGAGTCGGCCGCCGCGCCGAAGTGGATGTCGGTTCCTTCTTCTCCAAGATTATGCTTCATCAGAATTAACTCCTGATGACCTAATTGATCCCCTAACCGGATTCCCGGTTAAACAATCAATTAATACTTCTGGTTTAGTTCGGTATGTCGAGGGTGCTGAATCCCGCACCAACAATTAGTCCCCCTCCCCCCCAGTTCAGTATATTCGAGATTTAATTCGAATATTTTGAACTATAGAAAGAGAATATCCGATCTAATCCATAAAGACTTAATTGATTTTACTCAGATCTCCGAATCATCTCACCGCGTATTGTCCGGATGACACGTGTCGTTTCCGTCACATCTGCTAGCTCGGAATACGAAGAGTCGCGTAGGTCATCATTACTTTTCGTAGGGTTGCCGCCCATTCGACTCTATAAATACGCCTCTGCTCTCGTCATTTCTCATTTTCCGCCAACAGCAACAGGTAATCTGCTCCGATCTCTCTTCCATTTTGTTATTTTTCTTCCACACTCTCCGAACGCAGGATATGGCGAGCACATCGGAACCTGCCTCTTTGCCAGAAATTGAAAGTGAGCAATTAATTCGTCGTACTTCCAGACGAAGAACTCTCAATCCCGAACGCTCCACGCAGATCGGGGAGTCAAGTAGATCGGCCTCCGGAGTCCCGCCTCATCTGGTTCGCTGCTCAACGGGAGCCTCTTCTTCACAGGTTAACCCAACCTTGCCGTCGTCAGTTCGTCACGAAGAGGAGAATACCGAACTGACTCTGGACGTATTTTCGCAAGAGGAAGACCGGTTCGTACCTTGGGATTTTCGATCGAGGATATCGACCCCTTGTTTGACCACGAAGGACGGATTGGAGGCGAAAAGAGTTCGAGTTCGACCGAAACTGTGAACGATATGCTAAACTCGTGCGGTTTATTCAATAGCAACATCACAATTTTGATCCCTCGAGAAGACCAACGCCCCTGGAGCCCCCTGGAAGGGTATGTATGCTTGTACGAGGGTTACTTTACCGAGTGTCGCCTCCTATTCCCAATCCCGGAGTTGATTTCAATCTATGCCGAAAGACGGAGGATAGCGATCTCGCAGTTCGTACCCGGAGCCATTTGTAACTTAAGGCCACCCTGACCGTAGCAGCCGAAGTCGGAGTCGACATTAGAGTTCAATGTTTTGAACAACTATCAAGTTTCAAGTTATCGAAGAGTTCGAATCGCTGGGAAGTGAACATGTGGCCGGCTCATAATTTCCTTGTCGGTAAAAGAGTGAATAAATTCAAGAAGTATACGAACCAATACTTCTTCGTCCGCGTCGACCAGTATTCATTTGCTAACCCGTTGGGTTTTCACCGGAGAGTGTGGAATGAAAATCTTGGTAGATTTATATTTCTAGTATTTTAATTGACTTCGGCACCCCTGACCAGTTTTAACTTTTTCGTGTATTTGCTTCCAGATCGTCCGTTTTGTGCAACGCACCTAGCTCCGAACTATCTCCTTGTTAGAGACGCTTTGCTAACCAGGAACAATCGTCAGTGGGATTTTATCACTCGTATCCGTGTCAAAACGGCAATGGGCAAAGCTAGAACAAATTTTCCAAGTTTCGCCAGTTCGCTAGGACGATCTGCTGGATGTCGTGTCATGGAATCCAAAGATATCCAGATTGTTCGCCGAGACACTCAAGCTGCCATCGAAGCCGAGATCGGTCCATCCCAGGGTCTAACCGAAGTTGACCAGACCGTCGCCGACCCTATTCAGGCACCCGGAGAAGATATCGAGCCATCCAACGTTGCAGAGGGAGAAACCCTTCCTTTGGCTTTAGAGAACGCCGATCTTCCGAATGAAGAACAAGACGTTCCTCAACTTGAAGCTGGATCTAAAAGGAGGAAGAAGAAGAAGAAGCAATCCGGAGATAACCCAGCCACTGAGCCGCAACCGGTAGTGAACCGCAAGCGCTCGGCCGAAGAAGCCGGACTGGAATCAGCCGATTGGTTCCGTCTGGAAAGGAGGAATGACAAGACTGATCGGTTCTCCTATCACTACTTTGGTGACTACCCTCTAGTGACCAATCGTGAGGCTTCAGGCGAGCTCTTCCGAACCTTAAAGACCTCCATTCGAATCCTTCCGTCGGCGGACGAACTGGAATTCAAACAAGCGTTCGTTGCTGAAAAAGATGGCATCATTGCCAACACCGAACTGAGAGTTAGCGAACTGAACTCCCGAGCGCTTACTCTAGAAGAAGAGAAAGCCGAACTGCAGGAATCATGCGACGGGTTGAAGGTTCAGCTCAACTTCGAAGTTAAGAGACTTCGGAAAGATCGTTGGGAGAAGGTGGAGCGAACAGCGAAGAAAGCGCAAAATCGATTAGACAAGGTCAAGGCTTATCTAGTTGAGCAGGTGAAAGTTCGCCCCCTGGAAGATCTGCTGAACCAAGCCACCGGAGTACAGGAAGCTGTACAATATCTGATTGAGAATGGGGCCGTCTTTCCCGAAGAACGAGTCAAGGAGATTAACAAGAAAAATGCCGAAGCCGAGACGACTGTCGCGGCGATCGAGGTCCTCGAGCTGAATGAAAATGACCTTACCATGTCCCCGGACCAGCTCGGTTATGGATTTCTCCCCCCCCCCCCGGAGACAACGGCTCCGGAATCCGTTGAGCATCCATACGGTTCGAACGCCGAGAGTTTTCAATCAGATCTGTCCGGTGCCTTGGACGTTTAAAATTGAAGTTGTTTTTCATTTTTTTTTATTGTCAATCCTTATGGGTCTGAGTACCCTTGTAAAACATTGCCGACCCGTTCGGCCCATTTTCTTTTTAGAGGCTTAATTACCGGTATTTTTCCTTTTTATCACAAAAGGAAAACTGATGAAGTAAGAAAATTTGCATTCCTACCATTTTGCATGGAAAGTTTCCAATTTTCTTAAGGGGTTTACCTCCCAAGACTTGTATAAATCTAACCAGTGCTGCCTGCGGATTAAACACCCAAGAAAGCTTTCAACCCAGACAATGTCAGGCTCGATTAGCAGTGTAGAATCCCCGTCGGTTGGCAACGATGTGCCGACGTTCTCGAATGTCGAAGCTATCGAAAGAGGGATGGCGTACTTCCCGAACATCCGAGCTCCCTGGATGTTGATGTTCCGCGTTAAACCGGAAGAAAGGCGTGAACTGATCGAATTTCTTCACGAGGTGGAAGATCGCCACGCGGAATATTCCAATCGTCTTGCCGCATCAGAACAAGTACAACGAGATCTGCTGCTCAAACTCGAGATGCTGGAGTCTCACCCAAAGGATTGGATTAAGAACGGGTTCGACAAGATAGCTGATTTGCCGCCATGTCTTGTTGCGTACTGCAATGAATGCCGAAGTGAATCAGATCGGAAGCCGATGCACATGGATCCTGCCTTAATTGGCGACTTCATTCCAGGCAATGTTAAGCCGTTCTACATTAACCGGCGCACAACTGATGCCGAGCTTGCCGAGGCTGACGCCTTTTTCCGTCAGGTAACCGCTACCCTCTTTTCCTTTTTGCTTTCCTTGTAAGCGGTCGAAACTTGTCTCCTTCGTACTAACCCGTTGTTAATCTTGCGTATGCAGATTGAGGGTACGCACCAAGAACTGACTCAAGATCTTCAGTACTTTCATATGAAGAGGGGCAGAATCGATCGACGATTGAGGACTCTGGAATCCGAGATTGTTTTACTCAAGGCGAAAAGGAAAAGGACTACTGATCTGCTTGACGAATCCGAACAAAAAGCCAGAGCGCTGGAGACTCGTTTCGAGGATTGGGAAAAGACTGGGTTGCAACTGCTATGGCCAATGCCAAAACGACTCAAGACGAGCATTCGTGAGATTGCTGCGAATGGCGCACCAGTTCGGAATTAGGATGTTTTATTTGATTATTTAATAAGACCTAGCTGCAATGTAACGGGCAAACTTGAATTTTGCTTAGAATAAAATTTTATAATAATAAGAGATTTGCTTTGCTGCTCTATTCTGTGCTTAGTAATTGTTTTACTATT